>NC_134207.1:175314709-176639709 GCF_965140235.1 Caretta caretta
TTAATCTGAAGCAAGGGAGATGTAGGTTAGATATTAAGAAAAACCGTCTAACTATAAGAATAGTTAAGCACTGCACTAACTAGGTTGTGGAATCCCCATCATTGGATGTTTTTAAGAACAGGGTTAGACAAACAGCTTCTCAAGGATGGTCTAGGTTTACTTGGCCCTGCCTCAGTGTAGGGGGCTGGACTAGATGACCTCTCAAGGTCCCTTCCTGCCCCACATTTTTATGATTCTGTATGAAGAAAAGTTGTTGAGTGGCCCTGAGAGTGTATTATAGTCCCCTGGTTTATAATAAACTCTGTAAATCCTGATCCAGCACAAAGTTAAGAATGTGTTTGTATGAGCAGCCCATTGCCTTCTGTGCATAAGTATTTGAAGGATCAGGGTCTTAAGTAAATTAATTTAAGACTGATTCCTTGCCTCTCAGCTGTTTTGAACCTCTTTACCAAAACTGATTTAGCAGGATAATTCTCTTCTTCCTGACTAGATCAAATGATTTTTCCAATGTAGGCTTTTTTTTATTGATAGCTCAAGACTTTTTGTTTCAAACGCTCAGTTCATTAAAATTGAAATTTATTCAATTACATTAACTTACATAGTGGCATTATGCCAGTTTGCTGGGGTGGTTTATTTTGGCAACATTAACCGCCCTTAGTACATTGAGGAAGTTTTGCTTAGAAGCTTCACTGTAAGATTTGAGGGTGGTCCAGCTTAATGGTAGAGCAAGAATGGGAGTGGGAGCTGGGGAGTGAATGACTCCCCAGGTGCTTTGTCATCACATTAGTATGATCCTTTTCATGCTGTGTGTGTAGCCTGAAAGTGCTGTCTGTATTAGCTGTTCAAACAAAAACCAGAACAACAGGGAATGATTGTAGTTCCTAAAAAGGATCTTGAAAGAAGCCTAACAACCTGAATGTTTCTCTCTTTTAATGCAGTTCACACACAAAGGGGTGGGGGGGTGGGAAACTCCATGGTCAGAAATAGATGTTAGGTTCATGGCATAACAAAAGTAAACCAGCCCAATTAACCCTTTTATCTGCCTGAAAGAGCTGTACAATCAACATGGAGAAAGATGTCCTATTCTTCCCAAAATTGTATAAAAAGAGCATACATAGTATGTCAAGAGTTATCTAAGCACAGGGGTTACTGAAACTGTTTCAAGGGGAACCTGAAAAAGAGCTGTCATTGAACTCAGCCATGAAAATATAGGGTTTTTTTGTTTAGTTTGTTTTCCATCATCTCTGTATGCCTGAGTATTACCAGTTACAAAACAGTGTCTACCACAATGAGGCAGAGAATCAACTGCTTAGTGGTATAACTTGTTTTTGATTGAATTGTAAGAAGAGTCTAATGATGTATTTATAGTGTATGTGAAGTTAACCTGTAGGTATATCGACATGTGTATTAACATGGTGGCCAAATTCTACGCCAAGTCACACTGAAGTCAGTCGGGTTGCACAGAGCAGCATTTGCCCCACTGTTAGAAAGTAACATCCTGTATGTAGATTTCTTGGGCTTGATCCCAGTCAAGCTGTGCCTATTTACCCAAGCTGCAGAGCTGACCCTTTATTTTCCCCTCTCCTTTATAGAGTGAGTGTGGGTGGTAGAGAGAGAGGTATGCCAATTGCATGTCATACATCTATTGTAGGGAATGAGCTACTTAGAAGAACGTCGCTTGGTGCACCGTGATCTGGCTGCCCGGAATGTCCTTGTGAAGACTCCTCAACATGTGAAGATCACTGACTTTGGACTGGCAAAACTGCTTGGTGCTGAGGAAAAAGAGTACCATGCAGAAGGAGGCAAAGTAAGAAGTGTCAGAGAACCATCTTTATGTGTTTCATTGGATGTAGATATTTGCACTTGCGTATGAATCTTCATTTTAAAAATGAGACAAATAGGGTGGAATTTTCAAAAGTACTCGGCATTGGCTTAATTTTGTTCCCATTGTAGCCAGTGGGAGTCCACTGACTTTAATGCAAGCAGAGTTAGCCCTGTGTAACTTCAGTGAGAACAGAGGTAGGCCGATGATGAGCCCTTTTGAAAATCTCCACCCATAATGTCTGGAAAAAGCCAAGATGAACTTTAAAAAAAAAAAAAAAAGGCAAGTCTGAATTGTCATGTAGACAACACCAAATAATGTATAGTTTATGAACAGAAAGGGAATACTATATATTTACATATGAAGAAATGGAATATTATATATTTACAGATCTCATTCAACACTCCTCCTGTTTGAGGGACTATGCTCTAATGAGAAATTCAAGAGAAGCTGCTTGTGAATATTGCAGAGAGCATAAATGGAAACCATCTGATTTCCAATCAGTCTGATATGAAATGTTTAAACAAAAAATCTCAAAAGTTCAACTCTTAAGAATTTTGTAAAACCAAATTATCAGAGATACTTGTACTAAAAAACAAAATATTATCCAAGGTCCCAGACTCAGTGACAAATCAAAACAATGATAATTGATCCCAGCAAATCTCAAGTTGCTTGCTGTACATCTCAGATTTTCTGCCTACGGTCAAAGTATTGGTATAAACAACACTGTTGTTCTAACAGTATTGCTTCTAGATTTGAGGTAGTTGTCTTATGGCTTAACTGAATCTTCCCAGGTTCCTATCAAATGGATGGCTTTGGAGTCCATTTTACACCGAATCTACACCCATCAAAGTGATGTCTGGAGTTATGGTGAGTCTAAAAATATGATCGTAATGATTTTAGATGGGTGAGAACAAGTGTAAGATTTGTTACGGACACTACACAGCCAATTATTCTCCAGAAATTCAGTCATCCTTTTGTGATACTTATAACAGGTTCTTAATACCAAACTGATGGGGAGAATAAATATTTATGATGGGCCAAATCTTGAGCTTCTTAATGAAGCAAAATTCCCATAGACTTGAGTGGTGAATGGGGGTGTGGTCGCGCGCAGCGCTCCTGCGCTCTCCGAGCGCTCCTGGTAATCCACCTCCACCAGGGGATTAGCTCTGAGCGCTGGGAGCCTGTCCACACTAGCGCTTTAAAGCGCTCAGACATGCTGCGCTCAGGGGGTGTGATTTTTCACCTCCCTTAGCCAGCCAGTTAGAGCGCTATAAAATGTAAGTGCAGACAAGCCCTAAGTAGAGTTCACAGTATTCCATAGGGAATACATTTAAAAGGTAGAAAGACTCATAGCCTTTGAACTAAAACATATACAATTGCAATTGAATAGGTAAAAGATTAATTTCCCGGAAAATAGCAAGTTTAAGGTAGGCTGAAGTTTGGGCTTGAATGCCCATTACATTGGCCCATAGGTGTTTGAATCAACATTTGATTCAAAAGGAAATTGTGTAATATGGTCATTTAAAACTCCATAAAGTCAAGTTGTTAGGACACCAATCTCCTTTATGTAGGAATATATACTAATTTGTTGTTTTACTGAGATCATACCAGAGAATTCATTGTATACACGCTTCCTAGAGTAAGACAACCTCTAATTTAGGAGAGTTAGGAAGAAATTTTCCTTGGGAGCAGGTAATTTCATAATTGCTTTTGCACTGTTTCTTTCACCTTTCTGTGAAGTGACTGGAAATAGACTAAAAAGACCGTGGGTCTGATCACGTATGGAAATTCCTATGTTCCTATTAATCCACTTAAATACATTTTCTTCACCTCCAAAATCCTATTTTAGGGCCCATGCAAATGGACAGCATGATTTAACAGCTACAGCCTGGAATAGGTGATGTGCTGAAGTTAATTTAGAAAGCCTTCAAAGAGAGGAGATAATATTTTACCTCCAGAGAGATTATTTTAAAACAATAACAAAACTTTAATTAAAAACAACAACAACCCACTTTGTGGGTTGGAATCCGTAATTAGCAACCTAATGCCTTTCAGTTGTGAGGAGGTAAAGTCATGAAGTAGAGTTGAACATTGAGGTTTTACCTTCTGTAAAACCCTAGGAAGAGGCCTGATTATTTCAATTTGTTTTGTTAACTCGGACCTCATTAAAATAGCTACATCTGTAAGATGGAACATTTTCTTCCTCCGTGAACAGTTGGCAAGTGAATAAACAATGATGACTCCTTTAGTGAGCCTTAGCAGCTCTAAAACAAAGGTTAATGCCTCCACTCTATCTCTTATACATGCTGTTCCTAAGCGAAACAGACCAGGTTTGCTGTGCTTTGGGAACATCATGAATCCTTGCTGACCTGATGAGACTCTAACATTGTCCCTTTGTCCTACTTTTCAGGTGTCACAGTTTGGGAATTAATGACATTTGGATCAAAACCGTATGATGGGATCCCAGCCAGTGAGATTTCATCTGTCTTGGAGAAGGGCGAGCGTTTGCCTCAGCCTCCTATCTGTACTATTGATGTCTATATGATCATGGTCAAATGTGAGTTCAGTTCTTGTACATGTCCATGTAGTTCATATTAGTAAGAAGGAAAATGGTTCTAGTTATGGAACCATTATAGCATAGTATGCTATGCTGTATTCCTGAGATTCACAGGAAAACATGCCTATGTGCTATATGAGAAGAGTAACATCACTATGGTATGGTTCAGACATCTCATGCTTCAGACAAGACAGCAGGTTTTTCTTTAACTACAGTTCAGAGTCCAAATTCTCATTTCTCATCATTGTGGCGGTGAGTATGGTATGAAAACCTAAATTACACCAATGTAAATCCAGACTAACAATGGAGTTACTCCAGAATTACTCCAGTGTTGCTGAGGTCAGAATATAGCCCCAGGTTTCCAATTTTGCACACTGAATCATCAGTCCTGACTTCTCTTCTTGTGTTTTCATTTCATTTTAATTAAATAACAAACATACACAATAGGAAAAAATGTCTGAGAATGCAATCACAGTATTAGTGGCTGCACATGAAGACTTTGAGCCAGGATCCTGAGCTTCATAACTGGTCTGACCCCCAATTTTTTGACTTAGACACAGTCATTATAATAAATGAACAGGAGCTAGCAGATTTGGTAAAGCAAGTTTCTGTGGCCTTGGTTCCATGTCCTTATTACTGTAAGTACATTAGAGGACATTCACAAGCAGCCCACTAGGTGGCATTTAAACACTTTCTTAGATAAAATGTACTAAGTCCTCAAAGAGGTTAAACTTTTCTTTGACTCAAAGAATTTACTTCTACTAATGCTATGGTTTTAGGAGTCTCTGAATACATACTACTTACTACTAATAATAACAATAAATCACTCATCCAAAAAGGGTCAGCCTGCTAAAATGAGATATCGACAGATCTAATGGACAAACCAGTTGATTTCACAAATAGCTAGCTGATTTCACAACCTCCCTTCGTGTATGGCAATGAAGCATTTATACACCTGCCATGCAGACAAAGCACTGACCATGATACTTCACTGGAATTCACAATATTTCCTGATTTAGTGTAGTTCTAGAAATAATTAGCAGCAAGTTAAGACAGGTCTGTGGTTGAATACTGAAAGAGATTCTACTCAGTATGGGGGGGGGGGGGGAGGGGAGAGGAAGGCAATAATAACAGAAAATGTGGAAAGAGCAGAAGTGCTTAATGACTTCTTTGTTTCGGTTTCCACCAAGAAGGTTGACGGCGATTGAATGTCTAACATAGTGAATGTCAGTGAAAATGAGGTAGGATCAGAGACTAAAAAAGGAAAAGAATAAGTTTAAAAATTACTTTGACAAGTTAGATATCTTCAAGTCACCAGGACCTGATGAAATGCATCCTAGAATACTCAAGGAGCTATCTGAGCCATTAGCGATTATCTTTGAAAAGTCATGGAAGACAGGAGAGATTCCAGACCACTGGAAAAGGGCAAATATATTGCCCATCTATAAAAAGGGAAATAAGGACAACCTGGGGAATTACAGATCAGCCTGCTTAACTTCTGTACCCAGAAAGATAATGGAGCAAATAATTAAGCAATCAATTTGCAAACATCTAGAAGATAATAAGGTGATAAGTAACAGTCAGCATGGATTTGTCAAGAACAAATCATGTCAAACCAACCTGATATCTTTCTTTGACAGGATAACAAGCCTTGTGGATGGGGGGAAGCGGTAGAGGTGGTATATCTTGACTTTAATAAAGCTTTTGATACTATCTTGCATGAGCTTCTCATAAACAAACTAGGGATGGAGTTACCATAAGGTGGGTACAAAACTGGTTAGAAAACCATTCCCAGAGAGTAGTTATCAGTGGTTCACAGTCATGCTGGAAGGGTATAACAAGTGGGGTCCCACAGGGATCAGTTCTGGGTCCGGTTCTGTTCAATATCTTCATCAATGATTTAAAAGAAGAGCACTGTGTAAACTTGAAAACTTGTCCCTTCCAACAGAAGTTGGTTCAATAAAAGATATTACCTCACCCTGCTTCTCTCTTTCAAAACCTGGGACCAGCATGGCTACAACAACACTGCAAATAATGATTAGTAAGAAGATAGTTAGATATGTTCATGAGTGATTTAGATAATGGCATAGAGAGTACATCTATAAAGTTTGTGCATGATACCAAACTGGAAGGGGTTGCAAATGCTGTGGAGGATAGGATTAAAGTTCAAAATGATCTGGACAAACTGGAGAAATGGACTAAAGTAAATAGGATTCAATAAGTAAGTAAATTCAATAAGAATAAATGCAAAGTACTCCATTTAGGAAGGAACAATCAGGTGCACGCATACAAAATGGGAAATAACTGCCTAAGAAGGAGTACTGTGGAAATGGATCTGGGGGACATAGTAGACCATAAGCTAAATATGAGTCAACAGTGTAATGCTGTTGCAAAAAAAGTGAACAACATTCTGGGATGTACTAGCAGGAGTATTGTAAGCAAGAGATGAGAAGTAATTTTTCGCTCTACTCCTCGGTGATTAGGCCTCAACTGGAATATTGTGTCCAGTTCTGTGTGGACAAATTGGAGAAATTCTAGAGAAGAGCAACAAAAATGATTAAAGGTCTAGAAACATGACCAATGAGGGAAGATTAAAAACATTAGGTTTGTTTAATCTGGAAAAGAGAAGATTGAGAGGGGAAATAACAGTTTTCAAGTACATAAAAGATTGTTACAAGGAGGATAGAGAAAAATTATTCTTCTTAACCTCTGAGGATAGGACAAGAAGCAATGGACTTAAATTGCAGCAAGGGCGGTTTATGTTGGACATTAGGAAAAACTTCCTAACTGTCAGGGTAGCTAAGCACTGGAATAAATTGCCTAGGGAGGTTGTGGAATCTCCATCATTGGAGATTTTAAAGAGCAGGTTAGACAAACACCTGTCAGGGATGGTCCAGATAATACCTAGTCATGCCATCAGTGCAGGGGACTGGACTAGAGGGGACTGGACTAGATGACCTCTCGAGGTCCCTTCCAGTCCGATGATTCTATGAGAACTGAAATACAATTTTACTGGTAAACAATCAGCCAAATAAAGCCATACACTTCTAATCTGGAAAGAAATCTAAACCTGAGTTTCTACCAAAGGGCCCGATTCTGTTCTCATTGAAGCCAGTGGGAGTTTTACCAACTCTAATGGGATCAGGCCCAATATTGTATTTAGTAAATGAAGACTATGGAAACATTTAAAGTAAACCCTAACTGAAATGTATATATATATATAAAAAAATCATCACGTCAGCTTAGAAAGAAAAAACTAATAAAATGTGCAAAATAATCACTACATCAAATTATAAATAAAAATCTAAACCAATAAAAATTAAATATTAAAATATGTATAAAATTAACTTAATATTATTTTTTAAAACCTGTTTTCAATCTAAATGGGCCAGTTTCTGCCCTAGTGTAAATCACTATAGATCTGCTGACTTCATTTAGAATAATTAGCAATGAAGAACGATGCTGCCTCTCTGTACAGAAGTTAGGGCACAGGAAACGCATCTCACCACTAGAGCCAACTGTAAATTGGGTTTTCTTTCAAAGTTGTTATAATGCAAAGTTTATTGGTTTTAAAGGTACGTGACAATATTCAACCCGCAGCTCAATTAACCAACGTGTTTTAAAAATGAATTGACATTACTTTACAACAGCAACCATATCTCAGATTCCCCATTTGCTCCAACAGTGACATGAATTTCCTGCGTAGGCTGGAGTATCTGAACAAAGTGGAAGCCATTATTGCAGCAAAAGGAATTAAATAAACTACAGGGAGATGTACATGTAACTCTCTGCTTCAGTGAATATTTAAGGATTTATACAAAGTGGAATAGCTTCAACAGGAGAGACTGAGCGCAACCCACCCTAGAATAGTCAATAGTCTAGTGGTTAGGATGCTCACCGGGAGAGGAAGATCTGAGTTTGTCACTACTCCAGAGTGGGGATTCAAAGCTGGGTGTCTCGCCTTTCAAGCAGGTACCCTACCCACCCCATAGGCTAAAGGTTATAAGGCGACTTGCATATTTCTCCCCCTCCCTCTTTCTCTCTCTCTCACTCACTCTCCCCCCCCCCCCCCACCTCCAAAGCTGGTTCCTGGCCAAAATTAATCTTGTCAAATTCACAGATAGTGTCAGGTCAGCCGAAACTTCATTTTTCAACAAATCAACTTTTTGACCCAGAAAGTCTGCCCAGTTCTGTTAGTCTATCTGTAAGGTGCTGTGCATAGGAGATGATTAAAAATCAACAATTACTCGTGGGGCCCTGTTCTGGTCTCGGTTACCCAGGTGATTTCCATGAGAGGTGCACCCATGTAAATGAGAACAAAATTGGCGCACTAGAGGCAAATCCAGATACCATCACCAGGCCAGGTACTGGTCAGATATAAAGGAAAATGGGGGAGAGAAATCCTCCCTACACCGTTGTGGAGTGGCTCTGAAGCTGAAGTAGCCTTCACAGATCTGCCAGGTGGAGTGGGGGTATGTCAGTGCTTGCATAGCATTGGATCCGCTGCCCATCTCCTGGTCCAGCACTCTCTTCCCCATCTTGTGGGCTGCTATGTAGTGAGCTTGTGTGGAGCAGGGATCCCGACCTTTTAGGAGGACTATGCCAGAAGGAGTTAAAGGAGGGTACTCCTTGCATGTTGATGCTAAGCAGGAATCTTTCTACTATATCTTTTTATTTTTATTTTTTTTTTGGTCTTCCAAGAAGAGCAGAGAGTGGTGTTCTTAAATGTCAAAAAGAAACAAAGAATAAAGTCTGACAAAAAGCTGATGTGACTGGATTTCTCATTGTTATGGTTTGATGCAACAGCTTCACATGTACCAAGTTCCTATCCTTTACATCTTATTTTAAAATTCTCTTCAGGTTTAATGGCTAAGATCATTTGATTTGTGCTTTTGTTTTCCATACTGTCCCTTCAGGCTGGATGATAGATGCAGACAGTCGCCCCAAGTTTCGTGAGCTGATATCAGAATTCTCCAAAATGGCTCGAGACCCTCAGCGCTATCTTGTTATACAGGTATTGATCAGAGCTTGTTTTACCAGGAAACCAAGATCTCAAACGGTCACTTAGAAAGGGGAAAATTACAGCAAATATGAAATAATACACACGGTATGCTCACAGATGAGCAAGCTAAGGAGTTCAATGATTCCATGACCAAATGTCGAAAGAAACCGGACCACTTGAACATCGACAATATAGTCTCATGCTGCTACTTTCAGTTAAAGAAAACTGTAATGCTGATTGTTCTAGTCCATTTCCACGTTGTTGCAGTAAATACTTTAGCATATTACCATTTGCTTTAAAATAAAGAATAGAACAAATAATAAATATGGATATGAGGAACAGAAATGTAACTAAGAATGCCAGGTTACTTCGTCTTTCATAGAAGCAAAGAAATTCATGGGAAAGACCTGTTAGACCATTGAGTCCATTTCTCTGCCAAGGCAGGATTGTGCCCTTCAGAACATTTGCTAACATTTAATGTGGAAAGAAGAGCTACTTAGGAGTACAACAGCAGTAACAGCAGAAATCTCAAATAGCCTCTCAGTTTATGGTGGAAAAAGAAAGCACAGGAAAGCTGTTAGTGTGTGTTGTGGAATTATTGAGAGATTTCACAAAGGGAACATTCAATAACATCATAACAAGACTGAAAAATGTATTTTATTGAATTTAGATCATGCTCCCATTTAAAGTCTGATATACTGCAACCTGCCAGGGCTAGAAACACATAGTTGGGCCCATACAAACACTTTCAGGACCAGTAAATTTTTCCATGCATGTGTCCTGGTTCAGGATTATCATCATTCCTGTTTCAATCCAGAAAGGAGGTTAGATTCTGAATACTTTAAAAAACAGATACTCTAGACATAGGCCTAACCAAACGCCAGGTCCAGTTCCCCCCTGAATTTACATCCAAGTCTAAATTTTGCAGTGTATGCCTATCTCCAGAACATTTGTTTTTCTCGAGAGAGAAAGCTGCTTTGCTGTAGTGCAGGCAGGACGGTGTCCAGCAATCCGCTCTTACTGTGGTTTGGTTGACAGGGAGATGAAAGAATGCATTTGCCAAGCCCTACAGACTCCAAGTTTTATCGGACCTTGATGGAAGAGGAGGACATGGAAGACATTGTTGATGCAGACGAGTACCTCATTCCACACCAGGGATTTTTCAACAGCCCCTCCACATCCCGGACTCCCCTCTTGAGTTCATTGGTATGATATTTCATCCATGTTCACAGACCTAACAGTTTGGAATTAGTCATTTCCCAGGTCAGACAATATTTTTCTCTTTTTAAAATATCTTTTTTCTCTCTTTCTCTCTTTTGAAGAGTGCTACTAGCAACAATTCAACCACAACCTGCATTGATAGAAATGGGGTAAGTAAGTGTGATCAGCTAGCGTTAAAAGTATCTTATCACTGTGTTAATGTTGTGAACTGAATTAAAGAATCAAGTCTTGATTTAGCAGAGATGGTGTCTCAATTTCATCACCAGATGTTGGCTTTCTCTTCCTCCCCACCCCTTTTTTTCTACACACACATTTACCTGTACACACCAGCTTCTATGAAATAGTCTGTTCTATACTCTGTTTCTTAACCTGTACCTTTAACCTAGCAGGGATACCCCGTGAGGGACGACAGCTTTGTCCAGCGCTACAGTTCAGATCCAACTGGCATCTTCTTGGAAGACAGCATAGATGATGGCTTCCTGCCTGCTCCAGGTGAGTACATCTGCTAGGTATCATCTGATCCTCAAGTTCATTCATTGATCAGCAGCTTGGAATGCCATTTGCTTCTCTCTTCGATCTTTGAGGTTTCTTGGTGATCTCTGGGTAATCATTTTCCTTCCCCTCCCTCAGCAAAGGAGGAGTCCTTCACATCCCTTAAGATCCCCACAATTTTTCTTCACTGGTCAATAAATGGGGGCGGAGAAATTGTGCAGAATTTTTCTTTTCATTTTTTCCTAGATCTTTTCTGACAGCTTCTTGACCACATGTCATCCACCATCACCACCAGTCCGATTTCTACTTTTTGTTGTAGGTGCCTTATCAAGGATTTTTTCTTTTTTCTACTAATCAGACATTTCAGACAGTCTCTTCTAAGAACTCTTTAGACCTCTTCATTGTTTTTATTGTAGAAACTCTGTTTCTTGTTGTTGGTCTTTTACTGCTTTCCAAACAGAAATATACTCAAGCAGAATGGATGGCACAATGAAATATGCAGTGTTGCTAACCACAGTCTGACATGTACTTGTATAGTAGTTCACTAGAACCAGAATTCATTGACTTAAAAGATCAGTAAGACTGTTACAAGGATGTTTTAATAAAATGATACACTCGCAATGCTTTGTCCTCAACTAGTACTGCAGCTGAGTAAGGGAAAGAGCCAGCATTGAGCATTGTATTGGGACATGGGGTCTCAGTTACTGTTGGTCTTTTTTTTTTTTTAAGGCATTTCCATTATCTTTAAGTACTTCTCCAGATATATGGTTGCCCTCAGCTAAACTCCCTGGATAAGATTTCAAAACACTCCATGGGGAGTTAGGGAAACACACTTCACTAAAAGCAATGGAAAATGTGTGGCTTAATTCCCTTGGCTGCTTTGAAAATCTGACTCCTGGAACCTTTGTTCAATGGAACTTCCTGCCTTTGGTTAAGTCTTGGAATCCTGAGAAAGATCCAAATGACTTGTGGGCTGATGTGGGAAAAGATTGTTTCCACATATATTAAAAATACACATCAGATCATTTAAAGGACTGCATTAGTTACATATCTTAATTTCTTTCTTTCTTTTTTTTTTATCTCAGAATATGTCAATCAGTCAATCCCCAAAAAACCATCAGCATTTGTAGTACAGAATCCAATCTACAACAACGTCTCCCTCCCAGTAAACCCAAATCCCGCTCCAGCTTCAAGCTATCAGAATTCCCACAGCACAGCAGTGGACAACCCAGAGTATCTCAACACAAACCAGTCTCCTTTTGTCAAAACGGTTTTTGAAAGCTCCCCCTACTGGGACCAAACAGCCAATCACCAAATAAATCTGGACAATCCTGACTACCAACAGGACTACTTTCCTAAGGAAACTAAGCCTAATGGCATCTTTAAAGTTCCTGCAGCAGAAAATCCTGAATACTTAAGGGTAGCAGCACCAAAAACTGAATACATTGAAGCCTCAGCATGACCACAGAAAAATTCTCTCTTCTTGCAGTAATACAAACTAAAATCCAGATGAACAACCTGGCTGCTGCAGGATCAAGCTATGAACTGACAGACGAGTAATCACAATTCACTGACAGACACGCTTTTCCTTTCAAGCTGGTGGACTGAATTCACCAAGCTGATTTTACTATATATTTTGGGCTTTTCCTTGGCCATTCACATACATAACTTAGGCACATACCATACACATGCATGCATGTTGGACTAGAGCAAGAACTTCCTGCAGATAAGAAATTGCAGATGCATTCCTTCTGTTTTCAAATGGTAGCATTATAAAAACCAATTTGGAATTAACTGTAAGAATTCCTTTCTACAATGCCTATTTTTATAAACATTTCTAATGGAATTTTTGGATCTTTTACAAGATGAGACACTTGCTTGTTGTACTGTTGTGTGACTCTCGGATCACGAGGGGAAAAAAAAAGCAATACATTATTAAATCCTTTTCAAACTCTTGAAAGATGGATAGCTGTTCCAAATGATTGGATCTTAAATATTGACTTCATTTACTGTACTGGTACAAACAGGAAAAAAATGAGTCAGAGAGAAGTGTGGAGATTCTGCTGATGAAGTGGTTTTTATTGGTGAATTGGTGAAATTTTATAACCCACAGTGTATTTAGCACAAGGACTGGATGGCAGCACACATTATTTTACTGTGGAGATTCTGCTGATGAAGTGGTTTTTATTGGTGAATTGGTGAAATTTTATAACCCACAGTGTATTTAGCACAAGGACTGGATGGCAGCACACATTACTTTACTGACCGCTACTCTTGGAGTCCAGCAGGAAGAACACAGCATACAGAAGAGTTGTTTGTAAATGTTTATAAAGTACTCACAAGTCTGTTTTCTGTATGTTGAATGCAAGCCTTTCTTTTTTCCATTCCACTGGTTAGCTGTAGATTTGTCAAATTACATTTCTAACAAAATTTTTAAAGAAGTTGCTATGACTGAAAAATGAAGTGTCAATTCCCTTTGTCTCAATCGCATTGGGACAAACTTTCCCTAAAGGGCAAGGAAATGCAAAAGGTGTTAATTGGGTTATTTGTGAGAGCTGGTGATCCGAATGCAACTGCACAAAATTAAACTTGGCTCAGACAAAAATGCAAAAAATGCAACCAAAGGAAATGAGATTGTTTGTTTTTGTTTTGTTTGTTTAAGTGGCTCAGTAAAAAAAAAAATTTTCCCTGTATAAAAATTGCAAAGAAAAGGGGGGGAAATATACCACTATACTCTGTTAAACTTGTGGCAGAATATTGCCAATTGCTGTATCACTGTGCAGGAATCTGTTGTCTCTTACATGACTACAGCTGCTGTGTTAGGGTGGTCTTCTTTTATGCTAGGTACAAAGAAAATACAGTAATAATGCATCAAAGAGGAAAAAGAATAGTCTGAAGTGTTTGAATGCAATTGCTTAGTTTACTATTCTGAAATTGGGGGCTGGGAATGCCACAGGCCTCTTTGAAGTCCAAGCCTGGTTGTCTAATTGTCACTGTGGAATAATCCAAATCAATATTTGATTTAATAATAAATATACAATATATCTATTGTATATAAAACCATTGTAGCACAAAAAGTTAGAGATTGGTTCTCTTTAAGTTGTGTGTAGTTTTTAAAACTCCTGAAGTTCTTTTAATACCTTTTGATAACATTTTTGCTGTCTTCTTTGAAAGGAGTAGGAAAAAAATAGTTAAAGCATTGATTCAAAGAGTAATAGTAATATGGAGCCATCCCTCCACTACCTTGATGGAAAGAATATTTTAGCCAAATAGTTGGATCTGAAGCCAGATTTGAATCAAGCAATTTGCATGCTAAGATCCATAATTAATAGTTAATCATTGGAAAATTACTTGAGATGACATAAAAACTGTAACAGAAAATATGTAACATTTATACTTGAGACATCAATGCAACCTATAGCATCAGGGAATGGTCAAATTTCACTTCTCCTCCACTATGTTTGGAATACCTCAATGTAAATTCCAGCTGAAATATTGCATTTGTATCCAGGATCAGGACCAAAGCCCTTAAAATGTTGTCATGGCAGGTTTGTTTGAGGAGGGGAAATGAAGACTGGCAGTGTAAAATATCTCATGTTAGATCAATGCAATGCAGGCTGCCATTGAAAACCAGGACACGTATAATAATGTATCGCGAACAGTACAGAGTCTAGAGCCGGAGACCAAATTTGATCAAAACACATTTATTGTCATCCTCTTTGGGCACATCTCACTCACAATGATTGGAGCCCAGCCGCAGCCTTACAGAGAATAGGTAACAACTTGTATTATTTCCTTGTAGTTAAAACATTGAAAAAAATTCTGCTCTCAAGTACAGTTTACCCCAGATCTACACTGGTGTACCTGAGAGCAAAATGTTGTCCCAATGCCATGTTCAAAATGCGCCAGACACACACACGCTCACATTGACACACACTGTCGTTTTAACAATCTTTTTTTTATTTTTTTTCCCCATTAACAAACTCACAAGGGGATTGTATGTTTGTCAAACGACTTTTTAACAGAAATCATGGATAGTTTACTACTCAAAGCAATACAGTACGGTACAATACTACATCTTTTCCTACAGCCTTTCCAACGCCATTCCCAAAATGATTCAGTAACATTTTTAGCTTTAAAAATGGTTTAAAAAAAAAAAAAACAAACAGTAGCGCTAAGTTACCAGCATTATGTAGCATGGAAACTATTTAATACAGATTAACCTCTCTACATTTTTTAAATGGTTCCTGGAGGACTTTGTAACATGACCACCATGAAAGCCAATGAGAGTCATGCAGCTATATACTTTAAGAGTGTTTAAGAAATCTAAGGTTGAGTTCTCTTTTTTTTTTAATTTATTTATTGTTTAATGGAAAACATAGCAGAGAGAATATAGGAGCCAGCTTCTGATGCAAGATTGTCTGTAATTTATGACCTATCCTAATTTATGTGGTACAGACTCTAGGTTTATGAACTAACAATATTTTTAAATCTGATAAATGTGTCATGATTTCCTAATATGCAGCCCTAAGTTATTCAAAGACCAGCAGAAATAAAGAGCAATGAGCATATTAGCATATCAGCTCAGCTTCATTGTAGCAAACCATTTCAGTGCTATTTAAAATAAGTAAATATGTGGTTTAAATTATCTGATTTTTTTTTTCTGGGGCACATGAATTGTGCAGCAGCAAAGATTCCACTTTGTATTGTAGAGATCTAAACAAATCAATGGGAGTTATGCGGCACTTTCACCTTGTGGAATCCCGATAAACTGCTGTTATACTGAGTTCAGGACTAAAACCCTTCTTCTGCATCTCAGGCCATTTAGTCAGGCCTCTCTATAGCTGAGATGAAGGTGAACCATCTCAGCTGGTAGCAGTCTAAAGTCCCTTATCCTTTCTGTGGGAAAGTCACTAGAGGGCAACAGTGAGCATATGCGCTTGTACACAGTCATAAAGGCAATGATAAACTACACTTCAAGATCTCCTGCAGATCAGCTCCCCTAGTGTGCTAGATTTCAGAGTAAATTGTACAGTTTCATATGATTATCAAACAGCAGCGTGTCACCACTCAGTGATCTACAATAAAACAATCAAACAAACCTAAGTGGCCAGTGAAGTATCACAAAGCCCACATAGCTTTATTTGTCCATAACCAGTTTGCTAGAAGACTTATGAATCTAGTCCAACTGATATGAAACAGACTGTAGGTATAATTGAGCAATCTTTCACTGGTACCCAAGTTGCTCACTTGTTTTTGTCAAATGAGGGTATTAGTTGCTGTGTTGGAATGGGATTTCATGATTATTGTATTATAGAGAAGGTCTGTAGAACAAGAAAAGGTTTTTAATTATATTTAAAGTGTGATTCCAGATGTATTGTTATATAAATTATTGCAACATTAGAGTAGAACCTAATTATAACATAGACTGTATCTTTTTTTTTTTTTTTTTTTTTTTTTGCATTTTTCCTGGGCATTCAGAGTGGTCTCCATTATAAAGTGATCAGAGCTCCTCCAGTTTAAAACTAGGAGAGTAGCTGAAGGAGAATGTTCTTGCAATATCTGAGCAAAACACAGATTCTAATTTTGAGCAGTTTGTAAGGAAATTAAAATTGCAAGCTGGTTAATAAGAAGGCAGCACCAATTATGCCATTATGATTAAGAGTCTGTCGTCAGGTCCATTATAAAAGAGTTTCCCTAAATACTAATACATGATAGACCAGAACCATTTTAAAGGGTGCTCTATCAGGAGTTGTGGGCATAAAATGTCTCTTTAAAAAAATATGCCTGGATAGAGAGAGACCTACCAGACCACACCAGCTTTTAAAGGCTCATAGACTCTCACATGGGAGGGAGTTTTAAAATACTGCCTCTAATTTCTCGCATAAAGAGGAATGACACTGAACAGCATCGTGTGTACTTA
The DNA here is from genome assembly GCF_965140235.1 of Caretta caretta. NCBI lineage: Eukaryota > Metazoa > Chordata > Testudines > Cheloniidae > Caretta > Caretta caretta. Next base: position 175,331,730 of record NC_134207.1, read on the forward strand.
CCATACCACAATCACTAGCTTGGCAACTAATATGAAACTAATGTTAAACTGCTATTTTTAAACACCACATTTCAACATCATAAAGGTAAACTGCAAAATACCAGGAAATTCAAGGTTTAAGTCAGAATTTTCAAGTTCATTTGCTGTTTTTCAGTGTTCTGTGTACAGTGCAGTGTACTATAGCAAACTTGGCTGTAAATTGTTTTGTACTGGGAAGGAGTTGGCTTGGGAAAGTCTGAAAATGTTTCAATATATCGTAAGAAGTAAACTTTCTGCAGGGTCCCATGCCCTTGTCTCACTTCCAAGTGAGGTGAAATAACCTGATGAATTTCTTTGGTCAGAGTACTTTGGACTACATGGCGCTCCTCACGTTTTTTCAGTCTTTAAGGTTGATTTGCTGCTCCTTCCTGTTCCATTCAGCCGATCTTCAGGGTCCTGAAGTGATAGATAGCGTTGCATTTCCCCTGAAAAGGAAACAAGCCTGCATGGGATGGGGTGGCTATAGGCAGAATTATATAGAGGGACCATAGCCAGGGAATCTACACACAATACAGATCCACTGGCCCAAAATTTTCTTACAGGGGAAGCCATAGCAGTCATTGCTTACTACTTCAGCTCAGGATGATAGCAGCAATTGAGTGGCCAAGCAGGTGCCCAATGCCCTACCTGCTGATTGGGAGGAAAATCCCCTCAACTTCCACATAAGTCGGGGGGGAGGGGGGGTTGTGTTTTTTTGTGTTGGTGCAAAACCCATTTACTCAGGCTTTGTGCTACAAATGTGAATTTTATTCTATGCATAGAAGATCAAGTATGTGTATTCCGGATCCAATTTAACAGGACCACAAGACTCCAAATGATTCAAGCACTTCACATAGAAGTGCGGGAGGTGTCCTCCATCTGTTTGGTAATGAATAACTGAATGTCAATAAGACACTTTGCATTTCCTGACAAGCATTCATTTTTCAGGTTAGAAGTTTAACATCACCTATAGCACACAAGCCACTACCTCTTCACTGTCCGCTGGTAAAATTGCCCTAGTCTCTCTTTTTTTTTTTTTTTTTTTAAAAACACATTTCTCTGTGAGAAAACACTTTCGTCAGGACAAAGTGAGAAAATGTATCTGTTTGTATCCCCCTTCCTGAAGAAAATGTATAGTAATGAAATTTTAAACTCTGTATAGTTATACTGCCAAGCGGGACCCTTCACCAGAGTGCTTTGGTAATGTTGTTGTTAAATCACCACTAAATCAGATTTTTATATTGAAATCCCATTTTTTTAGCTTTGCTTTCCCAGTGAGTTTTGTTTCTTCTCTGCTCTAACATATGCCTTTTAAAAGTCTTTTTTAAAAAAAAGGAAAAAGGAAAAAAAGTATTTATATAAAAGAAAAACAAGACCCCTTTACGTAGCTTTTTAAATGGGTTGCATTAGGACCAAAGAGAATGTGTCTTATTTTCTTGCTTTAAAGTAATTAATCAAAATGCCAATTGATCATCACTTCCACAGCTTTTTATTGGGGAGGGAATCGCCGCCCCCAAAAGGATCTGCACTGAGCCCCACTGACGTCAATGGGGCTTTTCATGAGAACAAGCATCTGCTGTGCACAGTGATTCAACTGGAGCCATGCATAGCATGTGGGCCAAATCTGATGTCTTTATTCAATTATGACTCATGGTCTGCTCAGTCAAAACACTCGTTAAATTAAGGGGACTTTGGGCCAAATAGGGACTGACTGAAAACTGAACAAGGACTTCAAGTTTTGGATCAGTGTCAGGAAAAAAAAATTGAGTGGCAAATACTGAAGTGATTGGATCCCTGCTTTTCATCTGGGGAAGGTTGTAGCAAGCATGTTTCTGATTACATTATTTCTTTCAACATGGGGTGTGAACTGAGAGCGTGAAATTTTCATGACACACTTTTGTCTCCCTGCCATACATTCTGCCTGCTTTGGACACTTGCACAGATTTCCAGGGCACCAGTATGTCCTTAAACGTATGGACTGGGAATTATGGTTCTAATTTCCAATTAATGTTAATGGGAATTAAGGTGACTTTGAGAGAAGGATGTAATATTCTTAGGGTATTCAGGTAAGAGTGAATGCATAACAAACATTCAGTAGTGTCAAAGTCAAAGAAAGGGATTCTTTGAGAGCGAATGAAACAATCTGGAACATTGCTGTCAGAAACGACATGATGCATTGAGCCAAACCCTGATCCCAACAAAGTCAGTGGCAAAATGCCTGAAGCCAGGATTTTGGTCCTTTATGTTCTGCTGTATATATACAAATATATGTATGTGGCCCACACCTCATTGTTACCTCAGAGTAATTCATCCTCCTTACGAACAAGCTGAAAAATCAAAAACCCCAGCCCTGAACCTAACCAATAGCTTTATGAGGGATTTGTCCATACGTAGGTGATACGGTACATGTTCTTAGCCCTCCCAGTGGTCCTGGAGCTTTTTTCCAAAACATCCTTCTAATATCTTAGAATCTATGTGAAGGCTGGGGGTTTTGAAAAGCCATTGTTGGCCAAATTCTGCTCCTACTCTGGTCACTGGGAGTTTCATCATTGATTTCAGTGGGAGCAGAGTGAGGCTAATATTGAGTGCTTTTGAAAATCCCTCTCATTATGCATAGGGATCCAACGGATCTGGTGCCCATTTTAGGCAGCTTTGTAATGATGCAATCAACTGGGAGTAATGTCTTGGTTATAGTAAACTATCAAGCAATATATCCATATAGAGAGTACCTTTTAGCATTGTAAAGTTAACTATGAAAGCACTATTTGTACAAATAAGAAATGCTGTCTTTTATACAGTTTAATGATTTATACTATTGATCAAAGATTGTTTGTATATTGAGTGATAAAAATAAGGTGTATATTATTCTTGTTTTTAATTTTTGGAGAACATTTATTGTAATATACTGTATCGTGTTTGGGGGGGAATAAGTCAGGTTGGCTGGTTTGTAGGGTTAATAGTCATGGAAGAGCTAATGTTAAAAGTCTTTTATTGAGAGATTTTGAAAAGGTGTCATTTTGGGGATTTAACCAGAGCTTACTGATCTTAATAATGAGGCACCTTTCCTCTCTCTAGCACATTTATGATACCCTCATGCCCAGTGTTCACTCTTTGAGTTTCATAGTGCAGTATGATACAACAAACAGTTTTGGCCATTGCAGCTGTTGTTTACCAAGGTGCTAGGAAAATGCACTCTTTGAAATGCACAGCAATGTCTCTCCTTAATTTTTACCACAAATATAGCAATCAAAGCAAACCCTCAAGCTCAAATCCACAGGATATTTTGCTTTTGAGGCCCATGCTATTGCCCATTTATAAACTGTATGCTATTAAAAAAAAAAAAGTCCCTTAAGCTTCTCACTCCACCAGCATTAACAGAGCAAGAATCCATGGTAAGTAGGTATAGATACATAACATTAAACTAAAAATCCACGAAAGACTTCAGTATGTAAGGGGGGGAAATAACACCACAAAAATGCCTGGAAAAAATAAATAAATCAGACTTATAACCCCCCGACTCAAGGCAACAGAGTAAATAATCCTATGAAAAAAGCAAACAATGAAATCAAGTTTTAATACATTATAGGAAGGAGTTTCTCAGAGGAACAACATGGGAGCATGAATGAGTAGGGTTGCAGAGAAGGGGAAACCATATCAGTGAGGGTCATACCAATGTAGGGTATTAACCCAAATGGTGGAACTCCCCGTTGAATTAAATGGGAGTTGCATACAAGGGTCAAGGGAAGCACATAGTCCTAAATGTAATGGAGATTTCTATGGGGTATGTAGAAGGGAGAGAAAAGTTAGCCTAGGCTTCCTCTAGGAGAAAAATACATTGTGTAGCTGAGATGGTAAAAGGTCAGAGGAGTTGGAACTGGATACATGAAGCACAAGATCAGCCTGGATAAGTCCCCATTATACTTATTTGTAAATTAGTAATTTTTTTCTTTAAAGATGAACTTTGTACACAGAGAAAAAGCCATTCCAGCACCTTTCGCCCAGCCCCTTCCATTACATAAGCTGTATGCTGAACCACCTTGACTTATTTTATGCAGAAAATTATGTAGTCTTAAAATTCATATAACTGGTTCTCAGAAATGTCTAGTGTATATTAATGCATGATCTTTTTATTTTAATAAAAGTAATGAAATATGACTTTGCTATTTTGTAGTATTTTGTTCTTTCTAGAGATTAGTAGAGCCCTGCAAATCTGCAGATATCTGCAAACCATGTTTGTGGATTGGCTGCAGATGCTCATCTCTAGAGCCCTGCATGGATACAAAATTTGTAAGTCGAGCCTGGGGGAGGTTTCCCTCCCAGGTTATAATAATGCTTTGCACTTCTATAGCACCTTTCATACAAGGATCACCACACAATTTACAAACACTAATCTGCAGTACTGTAATAGCCATGTTTGTCCTAGGGTATCAGAGAGACAAAGTGGGTGAGGACATGTCTTTTATTGGACCAACTTCTCTTGGTGAAAGACACAGAGCTCTTCTTCAGTTCACTTCAATAAAGTGTTCTGTGTAAGCTCAAAAACTTCTCTCTTTCACCAACAGAAGTTGGTCCAACAAAAGATATTACCTCACCCACCTCTCTAAACACTAATTTAGGCTCACAACTTTCCTATAAGGCAGAAAATAGCATTATTATCCAAGAGGGAAAACCCAGGCACAGAGAAGTTTCATAATTTGCCCAAAATCCAACAAAAAGACTATAGGAAAGCTGGGAATACAACCCACAGCCAAGATCTTCAAACACAGAAGCCTAAAGTTAGGCTCCAATCCATAATAGTGCAACTAAGTAAAAGGCCTGATACTCAAATGTTCTGAGCACCCATAGGTTTCTACTGACCTCAGTGATAGCAACATCAATGACAGTCTAAAGAGTGATATGAGCACTCCCTTTATTGTAAGGGGACCAGAGGGTCTGATTTATGAAGAGAGGGCAAAGGAAGTTAATATGTAAAGTTGGCAAAGGGGTATGTGACTGAGTTACAAATACTTGAGAATAAAAATATAAAAGGAGAGGGTTTGTTTATGGCCACAGAAGGATATGTCTACACTTTGAGTGGGGTGTGTAATTCCCAGCTCAAAAAGTCAGACCTGTGCTAGCTCTAATCAAGCTAGCGTGCTAAAAATAGAGCATAACCATGGGGGGGAGGGGAGAGGGTGAGCGGAGGGTGGGACTAGCAGCCCCGAGTATGTGCCCAGCATCCCAGAGTAATGACTGAAATGAAACAAGGGAAAATTGAAGTTAGCTTATAGGAAAATATTTCTGAAAGTTAATTATTCTGTTAGAAAATATGAATTTGCCAAGGGAGGCCACTGAGAGAACACACTACAAAGTTCAAAGCAGACCTGATAAAACACTGGCCGATAGTATAGAGGCCGATCCAGCACTTGGTCACCCTACATGATCGAAATAGCCTGTTCCAACTTTAGGCCCAACCTATTGTAGAGCTGTGACTTTGCCTTATGTATTATTTTAAGCTTGCCATAAGTCGAATGACACCACTGGCATATAATACTGATTGGTGTGTAGTGCTGCTTAAGCTGAAACACAAAAGGGCAAGTAGGCAATTCCTATGATTGGGTTATTAGGCTCTGCTATGATTAAAGGCCTATTGTATTAGCGTGAGGCCTTGTGGAGATAGTCCTGCTAAAGGCTGGTTTTAGCTAAAAGGATTGCAGGCCCCAAAAGCTAACTCAAGATCATAAATTCTGCACTTTCAGTCTGAGACACAAACGAGGGATCACAAAGGATACAGTGCACTGCAGGATTCTCTGGGGATGGCTTTAGCAAGCTGGTAACTAGGCGGTTAGACTGCAATAAAATATAGGCATTAAGACATAAGTGATGTAGGTTATTAATATGAATAAGTATAGGTGTGATTATGGAGACCTGGAATGCCACATATGGATGATAGACAAGTAGCAATCTTGTTTTGGTCATGGAACCTGGTCAAATATGGCTAGGTATCCAAAAAGTTACATAAAAGTGGGGTATAAAATCCTCATCACTGTTTCCTAGTTTTTGTGTGCTCTCAGGTCTCAGCTGGGTCTGTGGCTTTCTGAGGCACTCCCCTAACATTGCATTCCTCGCTTTGTCTTCTAAGTGTTGAACGTATGCGATGAGACCTTCTTGGCTTAAAGCTCTAGCTGAATTTATATCTTGGTGCTCTGTTATTGGACGTAGCATTATATTGGGGTTATTTTAACGTAAGGGGATTATTGAATATATCTGTCTCACTCACAAATCACACCAACCCCCTAATGAAAGAAAAGTATTCATCAGGGAAACTTCTGTGTAGCCCACTTTGGGCAAGAACCTGCAATGAGTTGATAAATAGCATATGTATGATTATTTATAAACATCGTACACGTGTATAGTTTTGTTATTGACTGACTACACTATCAAATTTGGCTCTTCTGATCTTGATGGTACCAAAATTTGGGGGTGTTCACATCAGGCATTTGGGTCTCAACCATCTCTCCTTTTAGCCAACTGTACAATTACATTAGCCCTGTTAGCAACCGCATTAACATAATGGTGGCCAGTTAGGTACATGCTTGTGCTAAGGCCTTAAATCTTTCCCACAAAATATACAAAAGTACATACCATTTAGGGCAGAGGTGGGCAAACTATGTCCCGCAGGCCACATCCAGCCCACAGGACCCTCCTGCCCGGCCCCTGAGCTCCTGGCCCAGAAGGCTAGCCCTCAGCTTCTCCCCTGCTGTTCCCCCTCCCCCGCAGCCTCATTGAGCCATGCCATGCTCTGGGCAGCCGGGCAGTGCAGTTGCAGAGCCGCGGCCTGACCTGGTGCTCCAGGCAGCATGGTAAGGGGGTGCGGGGGGGGTTGGATAGAGGGCAGGGAAGTTCAGGGGTGTGGTCATGGGTCAGGGGTGTGGATAGGGGTCGGGGGGGGGGTCAGAAGGCAGGGATCAGGGGGGTTGGATGGGGCAGGGGTCCCGGGGGAGCCATCAGGGGGCAAGAAGTGGGTGGCGGGGGGTTGGATAGGAGGCAGGGGCCAGGCCACACCTGGCTGTTTGGGGAAACACAGCCTCCCCTAACCGGCCCTCCATGCAATTTTGGGACTGATGCCACAGAACCCATGTAGTGAGGTGGACTGTCTCTTCCCCGCATCCCCCCACCCCCAACCCCAACCCAGAGGAAGAGGGTGGCTCCACCCCCTCATGGGCGGAGCCCTACCCTCTAGCTCTGCCCCCAGAAGCCAAGGGGCAGGGCCAGAAGTATAAAGACAGGACCCGGCAGCTCAGTGGAGGCCCAGCCACTAGAGAGGACAGGTGCTTCCCCTGAGCTTTCTCGCTGGGAGGTGGCAGCAGGCCCACAGCGTGCAGACAACTGGCCTGGACCGCCTGGACCCTGGACTGACCGGACCCCAGGGGAAGCAGACAACTGGCCTGGACCACCCGGACTCCCGGAAGACCCAGCCCCGCAGGAAGCAGATGACTGACCCGGACTCTGGGATGATCCAGCCCTGCAGGAGACAGATGGCTGGCCCGGACCATTGGCTGGCCCAATCCCGGCAGAGCTTCTGCTGGCAACTGGGGCTCCAGACGATCACCTTACCTCACCGGACCAGGGAGGGTGGTGGGTGGAAGTGGCCCAGGGGTAGTAGACCCCTGTTTGGCTGCAATGCTGGCAGAGGGTGAGTCAGCGTGTTGCAGCTTGGATCCCTGCTGACGCAGTGGCAGATCCCTCCACCACCCTTAGGGCCCTGGGCTGGATGCAGTGGAGTGGGAGGGCCTGTGTCCCCCCTGCCACCCAAGTCTCCTGCTCCCTCAGGCTAGCTGAAGGAAAGCCTGAGTTAACAGACTTTGGTTGCAGGCCCAGGCTGAATGACTTTGTTTCCAGTCCAGCTCTGAACCAGAGCCTGGGCTCCTTAACTATTTGCAGCCCCATCTGAATACAGGTTGGAGCTGAGAAACTTTGTTTACTGCCCCGCTCTGTACCAGAGCGTAGGCTGAATGACTATTTACAGCTCCACCTGAGTGCAGGCTTGAGCCATACTTTGACATCTCATCAATGATTTCCACAGCAAGCGAGGTCCAGAGACTGAATGAGGTGGACTGGCCCTCCCTGGACCCAGGCAGTGAGGTACCCTGCCTTCCACCGACTGCACCCCAGTTGTGGATCTGAACTTTCCCAATGTTGGGGCAGGGGAGAAGATTGGCTCTTGGGTTTTGGTTTAGACCAGTCTTCAGGAGGCTAGAATCCAGCTTTAAAGATTCATCTTACATGACGCTTAGCACACATGCTCTCAAAGCAGAAAGCCCTGTGCTTTAAAACTAATTTTTAAATGGGAGCGTAAAGTATTGTTGATTGCTCAAAGCAGTTTAGCTAGTTTAAAAAATGAAAGCAACTTGTAGGGTTTTAGCACATCTTAACATGGTATGATTTTAAAAAATATATAAAATGTTGCATACTGATGGCCCATAATGCAGAGCAGGGTCTTTGCTCATGTTCTGCACAAAAGGTGAAATAAAGGCTTTAAAAACTGTTTCTATATACACAGTAACCTGTAATTCCTGTTAGCCTTTAGGCCCTGATTCCCTACTGTGTTACTCTAGTTTAATGCTGGTGTACTTATATAAGTCAAGTGTCTATGACTAGCGCTCCCAGGTGCTATGGTAACACTAATAATAAGTGTAATGCCATTGACTTCAATGGAGTTACATCAATGTAAAGCTGGATCAATGCAGTGATGAATCAGTCTCATAAGTTGCAGTTCTCCTACGTTTGCTTAATATAATAAGCAGACCATATAACATTATTTTTATACTGTAATTTTGGAGTAATTTTGACAGTGATATGTGCATTAAAGTTCCACAACAGTAAGAATGGACTTGTTTGTCTCTGGCACACTTAGATGAGTGCTGATGATTATATGGGTGACTTTCATTCTTGTTTCACAGCTAACATTTAAAAAATAATGATGCTCGAAGTAAAATACCACCATGTAAATGCATAAACTACACTTAAAGTACTGAATAAGCTGCAAACTGGCCTGGTCCCATTGACTTCTTTGGAGCTACACCAGTTTATACCAGGTGGTGATCTAGGCCTATGTGTCTTAATAATTTAACTGTCAAATGCCGTGGAATTCCGAGTTCTCTCATGTCCCTGTGGATGATAGCACAGCAAGTACTGTGGTATGTGACATCCCACATTGATCTTGGAGACCAAAAATACCCAGTGGAATCAAGCAAGTTGAATCTAGAGGATGTAACTAGGAAACAGTTCTTACCAGTGTGATTGACAACATCTTTCAGACAAACAGATCTCCTGCAGGCAGCACCTGAATGGAAGAGGAGTAGCAATTAGTAAGGTCCAGCCAAGTGATTCATCACAAAGAGCTGGGCAACCTATAGAGTTCTATATATGGTCTAATATGTGTGTAATACATATATTACAGTACTTATTGATAACATAGCTTTAAAAATTTTAGATAATTTTTTGTAGGAGAGTTTTTGGAGAACGTTAATAGAAAGGCTAATAGTGCCCTCTCTTGGAGGAATATATATATAATTAGTATGTTCAAAATAGAACCTTTGACTACATTAATATAGATACAAAGGAGGAAATCCTGCTCCCATTGAAGTCCATGGAAAAACTTGCATTGACTTAAACGGGGCCAGGATTTCACCCAGAGTACACAGGAGAAAAGGATGGTGTGTAGAGGTGATTTACTTTCCAGCCTACTGAGAACTATTTAGATTGCATTGGTAAGAAATATTGTAAATTGCTTTAAAATACTTCACTGTAAAATAACATTGTTAGTTTTCTTCATTCCTTTCAAGAAAAGCATAAAAAATTATATATAATGTGGTGAGGCATTTAAAATTTAAAAAATGCAACTATCATTTCCAATGTCAGGATAGCTGGTTTTACATAGTGTAGGCCTTGCTGGAGCCCTAGACATGGCTAACAGTATGAACCAAAGTAGGCTGTGAGCCAAGTGGGCTAACCAAGTAAGCACATTCCTGACCAGAGGGGATGGTACAAAAGCACACAGCTCTCTTAAGAAACTATGTAAACACATTCCCGAGATGGGGGGACAACAACACCCCGACCCTTTGTAAAATAAAGATGGAATGACAGGATAATGGATGAGGATGTTTTGTTCGAGCTAGAAGGTGCAAGGTACAGGATGGTAAAGAAAAGCATCTGAAATGTTATATGTAACTTGTTTGTATCAATGTATAAAAGAAGAGTGGAAGAGGGGCATCTTTGTATTGGCCTAGGGGACAGCATCATGCTGACTGAGCTGGTACCTTGTCATGGACATAGTGTGCCTGTACCATTGAGCTGGGGCACCGATATTGTACCTTGTCAACAACAAACCTGGACAAGTGCCTTCGCAACCAAACCTGTGGTCTTTCTTCATGATTAACATTGAGGCCTGCTGAATCAATGAGCTGCAAGCTATTCTGGTGCAGCTAACGCCAGAGCTCCACGAACAGCAGAGGAGCAAAGAACAGACACCCCTGACAGCACTAGCAACACTGGTGACCCTGACTGCTGATTTGGTAAGTGGCGAGCTGCCCGCTCTTCGGTCACAACTGTAGATGGCAGAAAACGTGGAGCTAGGAAATCCCTCCACCCTACAAATCCCTGCAGAATTTGAGAGGGTATAGATGCATGCGCGGTCCATATGAGGTCAAAAAAGAAAGTGGGAAAACATGGACTGGAATCTGTGAGGGCATGGAAGAGGCAGTCTTGAAGAAGAATAAGGGTCAGAAATATAGACTATTGCAAACTACAGCCATGGTTGTTGTATAGCTAAGACAACACACCACAAAATTGGTGGGGCAAGTAACAGAAACAAAACAAGAGTCAGAAGACGCAACGGAGCACTGGAAAATGCAAGTTCTGCTAGCAGGGCAGCAAGCAGGCCAGATGCATGATATGTGACAGCAGGAACAGGATATAAATTGGAAACAGCTGTAGAGAATCTGCAAAAAAAGAGAAGTGTTGTCCCCTACTATAAATCTTGATGGGCAACAACAGCCTTTGGATACTTATATAGTGCCTGAAGGATGGGGACAGAAATGGAAACAGGTGGCTCTGGCAAAATGGAATGACCCAAAGCAACAGTCACCAGACAGTCCATGGGCGAGGCAACCACCGCCGTATGAGATGAGAACCAGGTTCTGGCAAAATGTAAGCAGAAACTTAGAGTGAGGCCTGTAAGAATGGGAGAAGTAAGCGCAGAGGGAGAAGAATTATCCAATGATTTGACTAGATTGGTAGATAAGATGGATGAGGAAATGGTACGGTTAACAGAGCATCTTGAGAGAGGCTGTGATTTGTTCGTGGGGGTTGGAAGAAAGATGGTATAGAAATAATAAACCGAGAGTGAGCAGGTTGACACCTAGACTTGATCCATTAATACGTGGAGTTGCCCATAAATAGTTAACTGCAGAAGGGGAGGGTACACCTGTAATCCATTGGGCACGCAGACAAAAGCACCAGATACTGGGGGAACAAATTCAGGTTTTGCGGGAGTGGTAGTAACTCTCACTCTCCTCCCAAATCTAGGATGGAAACCAGAGGTGTGAGTTTCCAGACCCCCTGCTCTGACCCACAGAACCCCACTTCCTTCTCAGAGCGAATAATAAAACCTTCTTTCACAAATATTTTCCATACAAGGCAAGTTTTTCCTTTATGTCCTCTGTCAGTTTGCTAAACTCGCTGCTGCTGCTCAGACTTTAGCATGAACTCATAGAGTTAATGAATCTCTCTTGGCTCAGATCTCTCTCCCATCCTACCTTGCTTTCTCCCCACTTCTGCCCTCTTTGTTTTAAAAGTTGGACGTTACAGTTGTTACAGAAACCCCAGTCACAGGAAGAAATGGAGAAACAGGAAAAAAACATAGCAATAAATCATCAAAATGCTTGAGGTGGTAACTTTAAATAAATCTGATTAATTATTTTAACCCTTCAGGAATGCAATAGCTAATGCTTTTAACTTTCTTGAAGATATGGTTGCCAAGCAACGGAAATGTTAACTCTGCTTCTAATCCTAGCCACTAATATGTGAAACTTGGGTTTTCCTTGTTCCCTTATAGTAATATCCTTAAATGTAAAGGTAACATAAAGTAATGGAAACTGCATTAACTTAACTAAATTAATACAACAAAGTGGGCAAATAACCTAACAGGAATTTTTAATCAAGCCTTATTAAAAGTTTTAAACAAAAAAGTAATATCTTGCTTAACTAAATGTTTAACCCTGTGCTTTACCTTTTCATTTTCCAAAATGCATGGCCTTATTAGTACAAATTCTGGTACCATTTGTCTTTACTTGTAAGTTTGTCATGTATGTTGTCCTATGTTGTGTGTCACGTGACTAATTTTTTATTTTGTTGTCACAAAAGCCAATTTGATATTCATAACTATATAATACTTTTTTGATATAAAGGCTATCACACTATTTTAATGTTCTACAGTAGTTGTGTTATAGCCTCATAATGCCAATTAATATGTTGCAAAGCTCAAAAAGGCCTCAGTTATAAATATTTGAACATATATTTCTGCCTCAACAAATAATGCACTTGCAAAAAAAGGGGTTTTCTTTTAATACTTAAGGCTTTTTGTTCAAAGAAAAAAAACTTGAGGGGGAAAACCTCAACATTAATGCAAAGGTAATATTCACAAAATGTCATAAAATTAATTTTTGGGGATTTGGATAAAATTATTAGTGTCTTTATTAAATGTTAAAATATAGTTGAGTGTTGTAGCAAAAATGTTAAAATATAGCAATATGTACTATATCTGATTAGGTTGCAAAATGTTAAAGCTAACCAAACAATTTCAGTAGATTTCCACTTTGTCTCCCAAACACAATCAAATCTCATGAAAGTTCAATAGCTTCAAAGTGTTTGCATTGACCTACACATATATTTTTGTTTTATATTCATAACCTGCTGGATGTTCTAGGTTTTTTTTTTTTTTTTTTTTAGCAAATAACCAGGTCTGTCTTTTCTTTTTTCATAGAAGAAAGATCCATCTCAGGATCATGGTATCACTAAAAACAGAAGTTATTTTTCATTAATGACAGCTTGTATAAAAGACCCATGTTGTCTCCTATTGCAAACAATGTGTGTTAGTTTGTTTCCCCCACGGTTTGCCTATGAAACATTATTTTTTCCCCTCAAAACTGTTTGGCAATTATTATGATACAGATATGCTAAGATTTTGAGTGTTTCATGTTTTGTTACCAACAAAAAAGTCGATGGGTGTTCGTGGTGGGTGCATTTTTGCAGCAACTTACTTAAGCACATGCCTAACTTTAAGCACATGTGAGTAGTTCCATTGGGCACATTTTGGAAAATGTTTAAGTACTTAGATTGTAAGTTCTTTGGGGTAGACACTGTCTTTTTGTTCTGCGTTTGTACAGCACCTAGCACAATAGGGTCTCGGCCCATGGTTGGGGCTCCTGGACACTACCATAATATAAATAATAATATTATAAAAAGTGATTGAGGAGCCTAAGTTTAACTGAAAGTCACTTAAGCACTTTGGACATTTTTCCTATTGACTTCAGTGGTACTACTCACACAGCTTAAAATTAGACACATGCTTAGTTGAACTGGGGCCTGAAAATTTTTATTCATCTACCTCTTTATGTACAGAGATTCTTTGAGAAAGACACATCTTTTTATTCAGACATATGGAAGGACTGTTGTAGTACTCCAATATCAGATAGCAGCATAAAATGGTGACAGATTAGTTGCCCATTGACTGCCACTGCATCAGGTGAAAATGTAAGCAGTACACAGGTCTTGTGCTGGCCCTCTGCACTAGGCCTGGTTACAGCATGAAATATCTTTTGAAATGTGGTTCAAGGTCTTTGCAGTATGAGCTAAAACATAGATTTAATCCTAACTCATGATTTGTGCACACACTGAAATGGAAAACTCTTGGGGTGATAAAGGAATACCATCGCTCCAGAAATCAAATTATATATAGCAATATAAGAGCGGCCATACTGGGTCAGACCAAAGGCCCATCTAGCCCAGTATCCTGTCTTCCGACAGTGGCCAATGCCAGGTGCCCCAGAGGGAATGAGCAGAACAGGTAATCATCAAGTGACCCATCCCCTGTCACCCATTCCCAGCTTCTGGCAAACAGAGGTTAGGGAAACCATCCCTCCCCATCCTGGCTAATAGCCATCGATGGCCTTAGGTTCATGGAGGATATCTAGTTCTTTTTTTGAATCCTGTTAAGTCTTGGCCTTCACAATATCCTCTGGCAAGGAGTTCCGCTGTGCATTGTGTGAAAAAATACTTCCTTTTGTTTGTTTTAAACCTGCTGCCTATTAATTTCATTTGGTGATCCCTAGTTCTTGTGTTATGTGAAGGAGTAAATGACACTTCCTTATTTATTTTCTCAACACAACATTATTTTATAGACCTCTGATCATAACCCCCCTTAATCGTCTCTTTTCCAAGATGAAAAGTCCCAGTCTTATTAATCTCCCCTCATATGGAAGCCGCTCCATACCCCTAATAATTTTTGTTGCCCTTTTCTGAACCTTTTCCAAATCCAATATATCTTTTTTGAGGTGGGGCGACCACACTGGCACACAGTAGTGAAGATGTGGGCATACCATGGATTTATATAGAGGCAATAGGACATTTTCTGTCTTATTTTCTGTCCTTTTCTTAATGATTCTCAACATCATGTTCGCTTTTTTTGACTGCTGCTGCACATTGAGTGGATATTTTCAGAGAACTATCCACAATGACTCCAAGATCTCTTTCTTGAGTGGTAACAGCTAATTTAGACCCCATCATTTTATATGTATAGTTGGGATTGTGTTTTCACTGACATATTGCTATACTGGAATTATGGTGAAAATGTGGTCATCATTTATTTGAGACTGACTGAAAAGAGGAGAGAGATTTTTGTTCTAACACTGCAAGGGGAAAGACAGCTGAGAAACCCCTAACAGAAGAGGGTCTTTACTGTGCAAAGGAACATTATTTTCTTCAAGATGTAAGCAAAGAGAACTTACATCTTGACAGTTATTTGCCAGTTAAGTTCAAAGGAGCATTAGAAATTAGCATGAGAAGGGAGAAGAAAGCAGAAACCAGCCAGTTTGCTCAGAGAAACCAGGATCCACACATAATTGAATAAAACTTGAATATAAAATAGGCATTGTAGGCAACAATTATCCCAATCACATCTTTATAACATCTTTGTCAGAATGCTAACTGCATTAGAATCCACGGTTCCTGGTATATTAGGGTTTGATCTAATGCCCACTGGAAATAATGGGAAGACTCCCATTCACTTCAGTGGAGGCTAGATTAGACCAATAACCCTAATTCCTATCTACTAGGAAAAATGTGGTGATGGGAGTTTAAAAGTTTTAGTCAATGTGTTTTAAAACACCTTGTAGCACCCAATGTAGAGGGTATTAAGACCTTTAAAGTGTGCTAATTGATTGTGCTCTAGGCTTTCACCTTGAATTTCAATTCAATTTGTTACAGTGGGGGAAACAGGGACCATGGGGAAGTACTCAAAAGTGGAGGGGAGACATTCAATATCTTAGGTACTTCTATGGACCCCATTACTAATGTATCTGAACACCCTATAATCTTAAATGGATTTATCCCAACCACAGCCCTGTGAGGTGGGGCAATATTGTCCACATTGACTCATAGTCATCCTGTGATCAACAATACACCCAGGTCTTTCTCCTCCTCTGTCACTTCTAGCTGATACATCCCATCTTATAGCAAAAAAATGTGTTATTAATCCCTAAATGCATGACCTTGAACTCTGTACTATTAAATTTCATCCCATTTCTATTTACAAGGTCATCCATTCATCTTGTATCATAATTCCCTAAAGCATATCTCCCCTCTTCCAAAACAGGATATCATGTGAACAAGATCTTTAGGGACAGAAAGAAAAGCTTGGGTCTTAGGAACTGTATGAAGAAAGAAGTGTGAGGGTCTTTGATTTGGGGGATAATATATTACAGTTGGTTCCTGAAGGCAGAAAAATGAACTTCTGACCTCTGGTGATTGATGAAAGGAAGTGAAAGTTCTCTGACCTGCACCAATTAGTTTAAAAAAAAAACCCAAAAACCTGGAACTTGAGCTGAACTAAAACACCAGAACTTTAGAGGTACATCCATCAATAAGAAAACAACATGCAACTCCAACCCACAATTTCTCACGGAGGAACAAAACATACTAAGGAACTAGAGATTGTTACCAAAGTATTATTTGTGACAATTACTGCAGTGGATGTTAAAATGGGGGATGGATACTCTCTCTTCTAACAAGGCGGAAAACAGGAAAAGACACACATGTGATGAAGATTGGGGCACAGCACTGCAGCAGATCAGCAGATTTGCTGCATACTGCCCCCACCCTTCCCAGGAGTATACCAAAGCCCCTCTAAATTACTTTATGCAATCAGGGCTCTGCAACATTGGGAATAGTCTGATGGGGCAAAGCCAGAAATCAGTTGCCCCTTGTGGGGAAATTTTCAAGCAGAAACCCATATGATGATTTGTGATGCTAAATGTAGGTCTATCTAATGAATAACAAGGGAAGTAGCCAGTGTCAGCATAGCTCCTAAGGGCAACCAAGAACAGTTTCCAGAAAGTGAGGGAGGCCATCACCTAGGATTTACTGGGATCCATGGGATTTATTGTACCCCTCCCATGTGATAGCCACGATCTTGGCCAACACATAGGAATTGGACCAGGAACTCTAGAGCTGCTACAGTTTGAGTTTATGAGCGAAGCCTCTTTGGATGGAGGCTGTAACAATTCATATCCTCTGTAGATCAGGACAGAACTGTACCTGTAACATGCACTCACCATAGGGTTCCATGAACTCTTCCTCTTTAAGAAAACCATCAGGCAGAGCCTCTGAAAGTGTCTCTTCATGCAGTTTTTGGATTATTTCCCCCACTGCCACCGTGGGATTTTGCAGTAGAAGGGAATGTTTGGACCTATAATAACAATTTGCTATCCTCACGGCAAAGTGTGGCTTTCCCACAGCGTACCTCCCCTCTTCCAAAACAGGAGATTTCCAGTGGTCACAGGGGAATTGTTAGATCTCCCCTACCAAAAATCCCTGTTGTGCAAACACTGTAAACTAGACAATGCAACAGCATTACCTCACTCTTCAAGCGTTTTATATTCTAGAAAACTCTAGCTATGGAGCCAGACAATATCAGTAGTTGCAGTAAAGTAAGCCCAGAGCTTCCCCACCCATCAAAAAAACCTGTGGGAGCTGTGAGAGAGGGAAGCTCCATCTCAGAAAAGGCCTATCTCTAAACCGGGTAGGTCCTGCAGGATTGGTGTGGATCTCTTCAGATCCATGGGAAGTCAGGGCAATGGTAGGACAGCCATGGTAGTGGGATGGCTAGCAGAAAAGCTAATAAAGGATGGAGCTGTATTATATGTCATACTCACTTTCTGTGGTGCTAGAAGGAGGACGATGTGCATCCTTCTGCCCCCGATCCAGCTCACTCTTCTATACCGCGCACTGGCCAGTCTCCACCCACTTCCCCAGTATGAACCTCCCACTAAAATATGGAGAATCGTTTGGAAGGGAGATGGTAATATGGAGACAGATGAAGCCCTGATCTGTGTATGTAAGGGCCCTTCTGTTTGTGGGAAGCACGATGTGGCCCCCCCATGAATACGCTCCAGCATCAGCTAGTCGCCTTCTGAAGTAACTCACATCAGACTTCAGTCTCTGCTTTAAAGGGTAAGTTGTAAATTAATTCCACTTTAAGGTATATTTAGAAATGATTGCATTGTTTTCCTTTTTTAAATAGTTGCACTGAAATTTAGGAGTACAATTTGAAACCTCAATTTAATGCTTAAATGAGACTTAACTGCTGTACAACCCTTTATAGTGGATTCCTGCATAGGGTGAGAGTGGTCACTTTAGATAAGCTATTACCAGCAGGAGAGTGGGGTGGGAGGAGGTATTGTTTCATGGTCTCTGTGTATATAATGTCTTCTGCAGTTTCCACAGTATGCATCCGATGAAGTGAGCTGTAGCTCACGAAAGCTTATGCTCAAATAAATTGGTTAGTCTCTAAGGTGCCACAAGTACTCCTTTTCTTTTTGCGAATACAGACTAACACGGCTGTTCCTCTGAAACCTGCATAGGGTGAGTTTATCATTAGTGTGGTTTGAGTTATAACAATTTAAAATGCCCTGTTCCAAAAAGAGGTTTTGGAAAGGAGGTTGTTCAGCTAATATCAATTTAGAGTATTTTACAGTACTTAAGACCTAAGTGTCAAGTTTTAAATTGCAGGATTAAATTAGTACTTTCTTCCCCCCACAAAAATCAGGACATCAGGAGATAAATAGATTGGTTTATTGCAAACTGTAAACACTAATCTTACTGTATGAAATTCATCCCTGTACAGAGGGCTAGAACTAGGGCTAGGCCTTCATTTAAACCCTCAGGATAGTTCACCCCCTTGCACCAAGCAGGAGAATTATTAGTATTGATTGTGTATCACATCCTCAGCTGGCATAAGTCAGGGTAGTTCTTTTGGAGCCACATTGACTTATACAGCAGCAGAAAAACTGGCTCATTGTGTCAATTGGGCTAGGTTACAGCGTGTTTTTAAATGGTTCGTGTAACTTCACGTAGAGATATGTGATAGGGACACTATCTATTGAAAGAATAAATAATATGTAAAAACGTTGAGCCCCGCAGACTGCGAGAAGCTAGCGTGAAATCAACATACAGTACTATATTGTAATATACTTCAGAAGAAGCAGTGAGAATTATTTATGTGGTACAAACACTTTTCCTCCAAACCTATATTACTCTACAATGAATATTTAAACACTGGTTGGATTTAAAAAGGAGTCTCAGCTGTGAACTTGCTTTGCTGTGAAGGATGTTTGTACCTTGCCCCAAAGGCAAGCGTATGAAACACTACAGCACAACATAAAATGGGTCTGGGTCTAGCGAACAGTTGAATAAATAAAGCCCAAACTCACGTACTTTCTGTTTTCATGGAGGAGTGAATGCTGTGAAACAGGATACTAGTATAGCAAAAACACAAGGATACCTAGGGCAGCATTTCTATACTGGAAAGCAGTACCTGTAGCAAAACAATATTATTTTTAAAATATAATCTCTGGAAAAAAAGTCTCGAGATCAATGAGCACATTAATAGAACAATAACTAAGATGGAGCAAAGGTCATCTTACTTCACTATACTTCAGAAATCACATAAATGCCTGCTTGTTAATACTCTATTCTGGCACAGGATGAATTGCCTCATCTCAATACAAAGTGTTTCAATAATACTACTGCTTATAGCAATTTTCAATCTTAGATCTCAAAGTGCTTTACAAGGAAGTATCATTATCCACATTTTACAGATGGGGAAACTGAGGCAGAGAAATGAAGTGACTTGCTCCAGGGAGCACAGCAGATCAGTGACAGAATGAGAATAGAACTCAGGACCAGTGATTGACATGTCTTCCTTCTTGAGGCAGCTCCCCTAAAATATACAAATATACACACACATGCAGATATACATACACACAAAATGTATTTGTATTGATATAATCTTTTTTCTATGAGACTTAGGATTTTCCAGTATTGCACACATACAATAACCTATATTAATAAATGTAAATATCTACAAGGAATGTTCTAGCTTAATTTTGAACTTTATTTTTAACTTTAATTAGTTTACACTGATTAAAGTTACATAGATTTTAGGTCAAGATATTCTACCTGGGAATACCCCTGTTTTAGGCCCTGGACCTGTAAAAGGTAAACTGTCCATGTGAAGTGCTGAGTACCCTCAAGCCCCTTACAGAGCTCACAGAAACTTCTCTGGTGGACAATGTGTACGCTATTAACAATCCCAGTCCCAAGTCTCGAAAAAGGCTTTACTTTTAATTCCCTGAAGCCAGATCAGGACACAACACATTCCAAATTGTTCCATTTCCCAGCTGCTTAAAAGCTTCCTCATTTCCTCTTTTACTTTCACTCTGTCACTCAGGCATTTTCCACTTCCTTTTCAACTTCTCTTAGTCCAAACCTTGGCATAATTTGTACCATCTGGTGGGATTTTCAAAAGAAACTCAGCATTGTCTTAACGCTACTCCCACTAAAGACAATTGAGCATGTGTGTATGCTCATTGAATTCAGTGGGAGCAGACAGAGGCAAATACAGAGTGCTTTGGAAAAGCCCCACTCCTAGTCTGTAAGTGAAGTGGTACTAGGGTGATTCTGACTGATTGATGAACAGTCCTCGTTCAAGTCCTCTTATCCAGTTCATGATATGTTTCTTTCTCCTTCAAATGGCACAAAAATCCTTTCCAGTTCATTTAGATTTGCAATCAGTTATCACATATTACCTTTAATTCCTGTGGTGTCTTACGATCTCTCAAAGTCCATTATACGGCAATTGTGTGATTTTAAAAAATAGATTTGTTACAGTTTTGCTAATTGAGGAGGATAAACTTAATCAGTAGAACTCAACTACGAAAATGTTTGTTTCATACTCACTATACCCATCCTTCAGAGGAATGGTTGTGCTAGTTACAGCTGGTATATTCAATCAAATAAAAATCACATCTAATCAAAATATAACCAAAGAAGAAATTAAAAAAAAAAAATTAGGGATGAGATTTTGAAAAGTGCTCAGCAATGGTCTCCCGCTGCTCCCATTGAAGTGAATAGAAGTTGAGCATTTGTTAATATGTATCTATTTAGAAGCTGATCCTGCAAAGATTTATGCATGGACTTAACTTTACACACAGTGAGTGCTCCTATTGGACTCACACTGCATAAAGTTAAGCATATGTAAAAGTCTTTGCAGGATCAGGACCTTATAATGAAATTCTCTACTATGTAAAAGGCCTATGTACCACTTAAGTCCTATTTTGGGGGCTTAAGTAGGACATAAATAATATAAAGGACTTGTGCTGGCCATCTGCACAGAGGTAAATTTCACTCCTGTTTGTTAATAAGTGCTATCTAAAGTATTTAAAGCAATGTTTTAACACTCAGTGGTGAATAAAGGTGACTGCATTCTATGGTTTGCCCTACATTTTAATGGGATGAGTTAGAATCTTTACTGCAGAATTCCCCCAGGATCTTCCAACTATAGCAGGAATGTTCAAACATGAGAGGTTAATTAGTTAATGTCTGTAAAGGATTTTGAGGGTGAAAGCTCCATCCCGTATCATTATTATTATTTTTAGTAATAGGAAGGTCGAATTTTTGGCAGTTTCTTTGCACTGTGCAGTGCAGTGGTGCAGTGAAGTGGTTTTGTGGGCTAAGTGCCCTCTAGTGGAATTGCACAGACACAAGTACACGGCAGTACAGGAGGAGTCTGGGTCCACTGTACCACCAAACCAAACATCACCACCAAAAAACACACTGAGCAAGATTGTGAACCACTCACTCACATTAGTGAGCTGTTACTCACATAAGTAGTCCAATTACATGAATTGTCCCTTGATTTAAAGGGGGTGTCTCATATGAGTAAGTGCTCACCAGTTGAGTAAGGAGCTAGCTCACAATGTGGCCTATTGACAAAGAAACTATTAGCGTGTTTCAATATGCCATTAAGCCCTAGCCCACTGTTAAAGGGCTTGTCATTGTATTCAATGGCAAAACTCCCATTGACTTCAATGATGCAGGATCAAGGCCATACTGAACTTCTGATTTACAGTTAAGAATCTGATCAGAATAATATATCAGATATTTACAAGATAGGACAAGGGGGTCAGTTCAAGCTTTGCCATTCAAAGAGCTTCTTCTATCTTTTATAGATATTACTCACAGAACAGCTACGCTAAAAGAATATGAAGGCTTCAAAGTCAAGCACTCATATGTTAGGAAATGCCAGAATTAAGGCTGCCTGAGCAACTTTAATTCAGCCTCCTTGTGCATATGTCTTATGAAACAGTCTTTAATTACTTGATTACCTTATTTTGCTCACAGAATGCCAGTGTGCAAGATGTACCTGCTCTGGGGTTGAATCAGGGTTGTTTAGTGAAAAAGGCTATTGTCTCATTCTGACACCCACATGGTTCATCATCAGGGTTGGAATCTTCATATCTAGTGCCCAGACCTCTGTCACTTGAGCGAAGAGACTAATTGATATCGGTAGTAGGTTGTCATCTACTATATGGTTCAGTGTAGCTGAGGCCTGGCCTGACATGACATAATTAACACATGGGAGGGATGCCTCATTTCGTGGAGGGTAGAATTAAGGAAGTAAACAGACCACTAGGCTGAAAACAGAATGTTTGTGCTAAATAAGTAAATAGGTCAGTAGGCTAAACAGACAGAATGTCTGAGCCAGCTAAAATAAGAGAGAGAACACTCAGGGAACCATTGACTATGAACAATATAAGTTAGAACTGTAGAGGTGAGGTACAGAGTAGGTCACGCATGGACAGAGCATGCTACACAGGAATTGGTTTGTACAAAGTAACCAAGCCAATCCAAAAACACGTGATGCAATGTAGTGTGTAAATGTACATAAAGGAAGAGGTTTTCTGTATAGCTTTGGAAGTGTGGTACACCTGTTATGCTTATGAAAACTCATGGAATCTTTTTCAGGGGACAAGGCAATACACCGCCTTTATTTAAAATGCTGAACAAGTATTAAAATCAGTAAGGATATGCATATACACATACACACACACACAAAAGGTTCTGCAGCTGGTGTTATAGTTACCAGTCCTAATCATTGCTTGAGTCAGTCTAGTGGCCAGCTAGAACATGACTGAACATGAATGGGAGTTGGGCCTCTGTCGGACACGCGTATCAATGCTCCATTGTTTTTGCAGAACAAACCCAAAGCCTTCTGGCTCTTGCCCATCTTTTATAGGAGTTGATTCTCATGTTAGTCTATGGATCCTGCTGTGTCATGCTGTAATCATTTATGATCAAAACTCGTTGTTTTCAGTTCATTCTCCATCTCCTTTGTTCTTGATTTAAAGCGGATGACTTTGCACATTACGGTTGTTAATCTACACTTCTTCGGCCATCAGGACAAGGTGAAACTGGCGTCTCCATCTCTTTACTCCCTTTTTTGCAGTTAGGCCCATCTGTTGCTGGTGTCTTTTCTCTTATTTGCTCACATACCACACATATCTCATTCACACAAAGAACAGCAAAACACTATTAAAAGCAGACCTCTACTATAGCAAAATGAGGCTAAATAAAATAATCCTACTATTACTAATCTAGCTTCCATAACTTTCTAACAAAACAAATTCAAAGAACAATTTAGTATTACAGACTTATAGTAAAACAATTCCATTAATTGAACTTCAGTTCACACCCCCTGTACCCACCCCCATGCTTGAGTCTGAACAACTCAGAATAGCTTTGCTGTATGCCAAATAAAGGAACCTGAGTGATGAAATCTGGAGTCAAACTGAGTGTTTTGGATCCCAGAGAACTGGATGAAGTGTTCTCCCAGAACTGGACGAGGTGTTCCAGATAGGCCAACTGGAAAAGGTCTCAGAGGGAATCCCAACAACCAGTACTGGAGGGAGATGAGGCACACACTTTGGCAGTGGGTTTCTCAGATATTTGCTGATAGCAGAGGAATGTCGAAACTGAAGAACTTTGGGTTCTATTCCCAGCTCTTGAGGGGAGTGTTCTTTAGTGGGCACAAGTCTTTCTGTCTGTTCCCCTCAAGGATGATCCCTTCTGCCCCATCCCCTCAAACCTATCCTGGGCCCAGTTCCATCTCTTCACCAACCCTGGCTCCTCATCCCGGTCTTGCTACCCAGCCAGTCCTAGCCTCACTGTTGGGACTCCCCATCCAAATACCAGTTCTCTCCCCACACCCCAAGTCTAGTCTCAATGTTTTCCCACAAGGCGCCTATCTGCATCTTTAGGTTCCTAAATCCCTTTAAAAATCTGTCCCTTAGGCACTTTTGAAAATGCTACCCATCATCTTATAGGACCTGTCAAACTGGATCAGACCAGTGGTCATTTAGTCTAGTTTCCTATCTCTGGCAAAAATGACATGCAAGGAACCCCATGGTGGTCCCCATGGAATAATCTGCCCATAGGGAAAGTTTCTTCCTAGCCCATGTTAGTTATGGTTGGTTTGTGACTTTTTAAAATAAACATATTATCTCATTTAATGTAATTGTGGATGTTCTCAGTAATCCTGGTGTCATGCTGCCCTGTAGTGGCTCAAGAGCATGAGTACCAACCTTGGGGCGGACTGTTAAAATCAGGACACAAACCCCAAAGTGGCTGTGAGCTCCGTACTTAGACGTCATCAACCAAGTATCAAGTGTAAACTCCTCAGGCAGTATAACACCCAAACCATGGAGGCACAGGCAGTCCCCTTGGGTACACCGATGTATCTTGTCACCTAGGCAAGCTTGCTTTTGTAACAGATGATCCCTTACAACAAGAATCACAACAATATTCAGGTTATTCCCAATCCCAAAGGACTGGTCACTTAGCCTAGGTCAATTGCACCTTAGATTTCACACCAAAGACAAGGCTTGTGGCCAGTCCTATAATAAACTACCTAAAGATTTATTAACTGGGATAAGGAAATAATAGAATTATATACAAGGTTAAAGCAGATAAACATACACAGACAAATGAGTTACAGTCTTAGGTTCCAAAAGGTAATAGAAGTGTCTACAATAAGAAAAACTCTCAAGTCCTTTAGGGCTAACCCAGGTTAGGCAGCTGGCGATCCCTTGCTTCTGCACAGAAATCTTGTTCTCCCAAAGTCCAAGCAGCACAGAGATACAGTTTCTTCCTGTTTGGGATTTTTATTCCCTTTTCATCAGAGTTCAAGCTGATGGGATGAGCCCACATCTCCTCTCCACTGCAGGGGGGAGGAATGCAATTAACAAAGCCTTTGTTCGTTGATGTTCCACAATGGCTCATTTGGTTTCAATGGGCCTTCTTCGTGGACCAGATCAAACACCTCCATTAGGAAGCCAGCTTTTTATATATATCAAGGCTTCTTTCCTGTTTGATGACTTAGGCTATATATACACTAGCACTTTTGTAGGTAAAACTTTTGTTGGCCAGGAATGTGAAAAAAACACACCCCTGAGTGACATAAGTTTCACCGACAGAAGTGCCGGTGTGGGAGACGCTCTCCCGCCGACATAGCTACTGCCACTTGTTGGAGGTGGTTTAATTATGCTGCCGGAGAGCTCTCTCCAATCGGCATAGAGCAGCTATATGGGAGACCTTACATGGGCACAGCTGCAGCGGTTCAGCTGTGCTGCGGTAAGGTCTGTAGTATAGACACAGCCTTAAATAGGTAGCAACTTCTGTTCAAATATAATGGGTTGCTGATGTTGCTGGAACCAAAGCAGTGTTACCAGTATGCACCATGATCTTTCTTTTGAAAGGGGGGAAGAAAGGGGGGAAGGATAGCTCAGTGGTTTGAGCTTTGGCCTGCTTAAACCCAGGGTTGTGAGTTCAATCCTTGAGGGGGCCATTTAGGGATATGGAGCAAAAATTGGGGATTAGTCCTGCTTTGAGCAGAGGGTTGGACTAGATGACCTCCTGAGGTCCCTTCCAACCCTGATATTCTATGATTCTTTTCTTATTTGCTGCAAAAAAGAAACCGAGATGAGGCCTGTTGCAAGACAAGATAAGAAAATAAAGTGCTAGGACAGTTATCATGAATGGAATTTTCACCTCTCACCTTCCCTTGCAAGAAGAAAGAAAGTGTTGGCACAGGAGAAAGTTCCTGTGGAGGGACCTCAGTCCTCATTATCGTTGACCTCCAAGCAGAATCCACTGAGCCTTCCATCTCAAATTCAAGCAGTGCTGCATTCATATGGTTTGTCTCTGTGAGTGTAACTATCACTTTTTTGAATCATACAAAAGGTTTCCTCATCTTTAAGGGAAACTTTTAACACGGGAAAATTTAAACAGAGCATGAGAGCACATACTCACCTTCTGACGTTCTTACTGTGGCAGTTTCTTCCAGGTTCAAGAACCAGCCATTTGGGGCCAGATCCTCAGATGGTGTAAATCAGCACAGTTCCATTAGACCATCCAAAATGCTCTGTGTCAACCTTCTTGTGTTAGAGGTTTTCCATAACAATGAGGAAACCTTTTGTACGATTTCAGAGTAACAGCCGTGTTAGTCTGTATTCACAAAAAGAAAAGGAGTACTTGTGGCACCTTAGAGACTAACCAATTTATTTGAGCATAAGCTTTCGTGAGCTACAGCTCACTTCATCGGATGCATACTGTGGAAACTACAGAAGACATTATATACACAGAGACCATGAAACAATACTTCCTCCCATCCCACTCTCCTGCTGGTAATAGCCCATCCAAAGTGACCACTCTCTTTACAATGTGTATGATAATCAGGGTGGGCCATTTCCAGCACAAATCCAGGTTGTCTCACCCCCCAAATCCCCCCCAAAAAAGCAAACACACACACTCACTCTCCTGCTGGTAATAGCTTATCCAAGGTGACCACTCTCCCTACAATGTGCATGATAATCAAGGTGGGCCATTTCCAGCACAAATCCAGGTTTTCTCACCCCCCCCCCCATACACACACAAACTCACTCTCCTGCTGGTGATAGCTCATCCAAACTGACCACTCTCCTTACAATGTGTATGATAATCAAGGTGGGCCATTTCCAGCATAAATCCAAGTTTAACCAGAACGTCTGGGGGGGGGGGGTAGGAAAAAACAAGGGGAAATAGGCTACCTTGCATAATGACTTAGCCACTGCCAGTCTCTATTTAAGCCTAAATTAATAGTATCCAATTTGCAAATGAATTCCAATTCAGCAGTTTCTCGCTGGAGTCTGGATTTGAAGTTTTTTTGTTTTAAGATAGTGACCTTCATGTCTGTAATTGTGTGACCAGAGAGATTGAAGTGTTCTCCAACTGGTTTATGAATGTTATAATTCTTGACATCTGATTTGTGTCCATTTATTCTTTTACGTAGAGACTGTCCAGTTTGACCAATGTACATGGCAGAGGGGCATTGCTGGCACATGATGGCATATATCACATTGGTGGATGTGCAGGTGAACGAGCCTCTGATAGTGTGGCTGATGTTATTAGGCCCTGTGATGGTGTCCCCTGAATAGATATGTGGGCACAGTTGGCAACGGGCTTTGTTGCAAGGATAGGTTCCTGGGTTAGTGGTTCTGTTGTGTGGTATGTGGTTGTTGGTGAGTATTTGCTTCAGGTTGGGGGGCTGTCTGTAGGCAAGGACTGGCCTGTCTCCCAAGATTTGTGAGAGTGTTGGGTCATCCTTCAGGATAGGTTGTAGATCCTTAATAATGTGTTGGAGGGGTTTTAGTTGGGGGCTGAAGGTGACGGCTAGTGGCGTTCTATTATTTTCTTTGTTAGGCCTGTCCTGTAGTAGGTGACTTCTGGGAACTCTTCTGGCTCTATCAATCTGTTTCTTCACTGCCGCAGGTGGGTATTGTAGTTGTAAGAATGCTTGATAGAGATCTTGTAGTTGTTTGTCTCTGTCTGAGGGGTTGGAGCAAATGCGGTTGTATCGCAGAGCTTGGCTGTAGACGATGGATCATGTGGTGTGGTCAGGGTGAAAGCTGGAGGCATGTAGGTAGGAATAGCGGTCAGTAGGTTTCCGGTATAGGGTGGTGTTTATGTGACCATTGTTTATTAGCACTGTAGTGTCCAGGAAGTGGATCTCTTGTGTGGACTGGACCAGGCTGAGGTTGATGGTGGGATGGAAATTGTTGAAATCATGGTGGAATTCCTCAAGGGCTTCTTTTCCATTGTAAGGAGAGTGATCACTTTAGATAAGCTATTACCAGCAGGAGAGTGGGGTGGGAGGAGGTATTGTTTCATGGTCTCTGTGTATATAATGTCTTCTGCAGTTTCCACAGTATGCATCCGATGAAGTGAACTGTAGCTCACGAAAGCTTATGCTCAAATAAATTGGTTAGTCTCTAAGGTGCCACAAGTCCTCCTTTTCTTTTGTACGATGTGAAGGTTCAGTGTAGGAGCTAATAATTAGATAGAGTGAGACAGATCCTCAATGGAGCATCACCAGTTTACATATGGGGTTCTGGGACTATCTAAATATTAACTCCTATATTAAATGTACTTCACACAATAGTTTTGAAAGATTGAGTCCATATACTGGTAGATCAACAGATTATTTTTTTTTATTGACCTTTCAAAATTGTAGGGCTATTATTACAGAAAGTCGGTGTATGTAACACAGTTGATTACATAGATTTCTACATACAATAGAGTAGAAAACTACAAAAGATATACAATTAAAAATCCAACATTCTCAGCTGAAGTATAAAAAGAAATGTTTTTTTAAGTCCAGCGTCACACATGACTCTAATTTAACACAGCTCCCAGAGTATGGTACTAAGATCGTCTCATTTGTCCCATCTCAAACAGGAAGTGCCTGCAACAAATGTTGCCTAGAATTATGATATTCCCAAATCTTTCTCTTTGCCCTGTTTACTCCCCCTCCCTTCACTTGCTATAATATGTCTCTGATATATTAGGTGGAATTGAAAATTTACGCTGCTTGTGGTTTCACATTTTGCCAGCCAAGTTAAAACATGAGGAGAATGTCTATAGCCAACTTGCATTAAGTGGCCATAATGAATGCATGATTGCAACAACAATAAAAGAAAGAAAGACAACCCATTGTTGTCAAGTTAATTTGCATTTCCACAGTATGAGTTGACACATACATGAGCCTCAATTTTTATTACAGATATTTCTGACTTGACAGGTTTGTATTAGAGCAAGTCAGGAGAAAAATTTCCATGGAAAATTTCCATTTTTCAGCAAAAAATCAAACCTGAAAATGTTCACCCAAACCCCAAATTTTCTCTTGTGATACACCTTATGGGAGTTGCAGTTCAGGTGCCTCTATTGGTTAAGCTTCCTGAGTAGACTACATCTCCCATAATGCACCACTATCTCCCCACTGATGGAGCCGCTGGGGAGCATCATGTGGTATACCCTGAAAACTTACTTTTCTGTCAATAAACAGTTTCAATAGAAATTTTTTGACAAGCTCTTGCCTGTATGTTCCCCTTGTTCGTAAGTAAAAGTTATGGCCTACTAATTTCCATTACACATCCATAGAGATGGACTCGAACTGCCAAATTTGGATCCACATTTCAATTATGCAAAGTTCAGGTCCAGCTTCCTAAAAAGATGATTTTTATTGCCAAGCATTTTATAAAGTCAGCCATATGTGGGCACAAGAATTATACATTTCCTGCATTGCCTGTGTCATGCATACAATCAGGACTGAGCTTTATCCCTTTTTTAAATCACTCCTTGATTTTTGAATCTTTCCTCTTTTAGTGTTTTATTTTTGTGAAAATGAGTTTTAGTTCTCAGAAGGCTTCATATCCTGCTACCAATCCTATGAGTCACCCAGATTCCTTCAGTTGCATTTTAAAGTCCCTCTCTCAATATATTTCTCTTATTTTGATTTGTGAATGTAAACAGCTGGGAATTAAAAGGAATACCATGTGATTGTATGCTGTTGGTAACTGTGTTACCATGGTAAACTGACCTTAATGGATTACAAAACTAAGCTTTTAAGAGGCTTATCTACCTTTGTCTCCCACAAGTGAATCTTTATTTTTCAGAATTAGCACGACTTGTTTTTTTCTAATATTCTTTGATTCATAAGCAAGCTATCTTTGAAATGTATTTCTAGATGCAACTACAGGCTACATGTATTCCATTGTATGTTGTATTAGTATTTCACCTCGAGATCACTGGTATAAGTGTGCCTTGAATCAGTAGTTGCTGAAGGCTGAAGACTGATGTTTGACCTGTGTGAAACTAGTCAGTCATTTCATTCCAGTTCCCAGTGGACAGAGATGACCCAGAAAGTTTCAACAGAGAGACCAAGGATTTAATGGGTATGGAGACTGATCTATCCTTTCATCTTTGGAAGTGGTTCCTTTACACCAGGGTTGAGGAGATTTTCCATGGTGGTGTACCACAGGGAAACTTTTACTGCTGCTGCGTGAGCTGTAACTATAGATGAAGGATTTCAGTCTTTGGAGCTGCCAATCCAACACCTTTCATGAGCACCAAATTCAATCTTCCCCCAATCCTGACCCTGACAAAGCTCCCCTTCCCTAAAGGCCAGGGAGAAAAGATGGGACTTGCAGTGAACCCTGAAAGTCAGCAAACAGTCTATGTCAGACCAATGGTGTCGGGGCCCAGCGGGAGTCAATTTCAAAGGCAAGAAGCCTTAAGGGAGAAGGCCCTTTTATACCAGCAGGGCTCTAGCTCAAACATTTCCACTGATCTCTGTTGTGGCAGTATCTCACAAGGAAAGAGGCAGTCACTGTGCTTGTGAGGCTTGGTGAACAGGGAGGGTAATATAACTAAACCCTGGGCCTGCTTCCAGCAATTGTTGGTAACTCTGACAATTATGTTCTCACCACAAAAAGAAAAGGAGTACTTGTGGCACCTTAGAGACTAACCAATTTATTCTCACCACAGGGTTTTGTACTTCATTTATTGAAATCGGCTAGTCTATTTCCTTAATGAGGCAATCTGCAGCCTGAAGACTGTGATTTATTCTACTTCCTGAATAGTTTAATTCTGCACTGGTTACTCTTGTCTGAAACATTGAACTCTCGATGAGTAACACTAATTAGAGCAAGAGCCGCAGTGACACTTATAGTTAAGGTTACTTGACAATTACCTTCTGCATCCAGTTGTTGTTCATACATTTCTGAACCGTCCCCTTTCTGGATTAAATTTTCCATTCTTGGTCTCTGCCAAAAATGCATTATGTTGGAAAGTCTGAGCCAAAATGGTTCGTCTGTTTGGAGCACAAAGATTTCCTGGTGAGAAATGGGGCTGCAATGGTGCTCTTCTGGTTATAAAAAAATCTCATCCCTTTTTGTGAACAGCCCTGAAACTAAGGTTGGTAATTCAGCATGGACATAGGCCTCTCTGAGGAGCAGTGTCTTCCTTTGTTCCAAAGGACATTGGTTTTGAGTCTAATTTTAAGCCTTTGGAAATAGCATACTGAGCAATTATGGTAGATACTTTTACTGAGCTAATAAACTGTGCACCTAAGGAAGAATCCACTGCACCAGTATGGGGCACAAAGTCTAGTTGAATATTTTACAGTAGAGACACTCAGGCGGGGGAAAGAACTCCACGCCTTAAAAGTTGAGGAAGGTCTCCTGGTGTTTCATAAGGTGTGCAGGGGGGTTTAGGGAAGGCCCCAGTGTACATTGCAAATGCAAAGTCCAAAATAAGGCTTCAGTGATGCTGTAGGTGAGTTCTCTGTACAGGGACGAATTTCTCCCTCAGAACAAATGACTTTGTTTGTTGCAGTCTAGAGGCATTGAATGAATTTCAAGTGGGGTGGCCCTGGTGTAACTAAGAGCAGAAATAGGAATGGCAGGCCCCAATTCAGCTAAGCACTTAACTGCATGCTACCCTCTTTGCAGCCTGGGTACCCTAACCCTAATAAGTTACATACTCATAAAGTGGTATAAGTCTGAGGTGATGCAAGAGCAGATGGCAGCTTTCAGAATTGCCTGAAATACAAAGTGACAGTGTGGGTCAGCATGTTTCTGGTAAAGTAGTATTAGAAGCTATTGAACATTTTAAATTGGGAAAGCTTCCTAAGGTAGATTCAGGATGGTCTTCTGGGAGAATGTAAGGGTCCTTATTTAGTGGATTTCTATAGACTAGATTGTACCACCCTTGCATGAGTGCCCCAGGGAGGGGAGGAAGGGTGACAGGAGCATTTCATCTCCCCAGACCCTGTGCCCCCCTCTGAAAGACCAGGTACATGGGGAGGAGCCATGGTGGGTTGCCACAGTATAAAGGTTTTATTGGCCTGTCAGTGCATTATCAGGTTATCCCAAATGTGTTGTACAGGTCCCCCCAAAACGACTTCCTGATGCTCTGACAGGCCCCAGCTCCCCATACCACCCACCTGTGGCTCTGACTCTGTAAACTTTCCTACCATATGCCTTAACCCCTGCTCTCCCAACACTTCAGTCCTGACATCCCCAGAGGATGTTTCACCCATGGCCCAAACCATTGGTGCCTCAGGCACCAGCTCTCCCTAACAATTGTCCCAAGATTCCAATTCCCTGGTTTCTCCCACCCTCCACCCCTCTCAATGCCCCCCCCCCCCACACACACACACGCAGTTTACCTTTTTAAGTTGTGCAAGGGGTGGTGACATAGTGGTATTTATGATAAGAAAATCAGGTATTCTGGTACTATGGCTAGCGAGCTCAAATACCACAATGACAGGTGAGATAGACAGGCAGGCTTCGAGCATGTGAAAAATGGGTGTCGAAGGGAGTTAAGGAAAACTGTACAGCTTCACCTCACAAAAGGCCAGGGTAGCAGGTGTGCATCATCTGCATGTCCATTAACTACAGAAGACATTTAACCTCCCGGAGGCAGAATGCTTCCCAGTGCTCCCTGGGAATAATGTGGCTCCTTGCCCCCCCTTACTATGGGCTGTGCCCGAATGACACAATTGAGCCCTGCATGAATAGGGACTTGATCTAAAATATGATCATCTCTCTGAGAAGAAATGATCAGTGTGTATCTGACACACTGCTATGCTAAAAGCTAGTTTTTCTGATCAGGTACCTGCTATTAGCTTGAGTAACCTATACTGGCATTCATTTGCTGGCATTAGAAAACATTAGGCAGAATCCACACAAATTCTGTATGTATAAAACTGGCAAACAGCATATATCTAGCAATTCTGTTAAGTGTAAGCTGTCAGGGTTGCTCCTATAATGATGTCAACTCCTGTCTGGAAGTGAAATGTACTAATTTGTGTAACTCCCTCATACCTACGTAATCAGTTCAGTCTGGTTTTGAACTTAAAATCTATTCCCAGCTGACGTGCTTGAGATCCTTTTGCACCCTTAGGCTCTTGGCAAAAATCCTGACAAACAAGGTTAAATTAAAAAAAAGATTCAAAATACCTGAGGCAATGGATTTCCAAGGCTTGATCTGCCAGAAAAGGGAGGAACATTTCTTTTTCAACTAGAACAAAGGACAAAGCGAAGTCATTTTAGCAATGCTAACTTAATGCTCTCTCGAGTAAAAACCAACACTGACAAACTGGGAGATCACATGCAGAAACGTTGCCTCTTTGACAGGCTCCTTTTTGCTAGTAAAATCAAAATAGGATGAAGAGGACTCTGAGCTTGAAGGAAAGAGAGGTACTGTGCCATTTACTGTAACTACCTGCAGCAATCAGCCACCTCTGGTTAGTTGGTATGGGTATCTCTTGGCTACTGTTGAGAAATAATAATCCCTCTAAGCTTAATGCAATATATTTGATCAGAAACTCCTACAATTTATTGTAGTTATCTGAAGTTATCCAAGAGGAAATACAGTCATTAAAATAACCGTGTCTGGATGGAAAACATAATTTCAAGATGTTTGAGTAGATTCCCCCTGTCAAGTGTTAAACCCCAGCTTTATTCAGTAACAGAAAGAGTTTTGCTGAAGCCAAGAGACCTTATCATTATAAGGCTTTGCCATCAACCATCAAGATTCTGCATGGAACTAATAACAAGTCCCTACAGGAAGCTGAAAGTTTTAGTGTTCCTCAGAAAAATGAGCGTGCTGAGTCATATTCATCCAACAAATCCAACGAAGTTATAACTATATCCTGTTCTGAATAAACACTGAAGTAAAAGGGCAAGGTATTTATAGCAAGTAAACTCTGAGACTGAAGGTTAAGAAGTTTGTTAGCCCAGGAAATGGCTACTACTGAATTAACAGGAAACAAGTTGCAGCTGTTGTTATACTCAGATGTATTTGTTTTCTCAGCCCTCTCACTCAGGATCCAGTTCTGCACTGAGGGTCCAATTCATGGTTCTGGTTGAGCTGTGCTCAGAAATTAGAGCTGCCAGACTTCCGATTTTCGACTGGAATGCCTGGCCGTTAAAAGCCTGGTCGGTCAGCGGTGCTGTGGGTCGAAGGCAGGCTAGTCCCTACCTGTCCTGGCCCCAGACTGTGCCCCGGAAGTGGCCAGAAGGTCTGGCTCCTGGGGGGGAGGGCCACGGGGCTCCGCGTGCTGCCCCCGCCCCAAGCACCGGCTCTGCACGCCCACTGGCTGGGAACCATGGCCAATGGGAGTTGGGGGGCAGTGCCTGTGGGCAAGAGCAGTGCACGGAGCCTCCTGGCCCCCACATCTTGGAGCCGGACCTGCTGGCCGCTTCCAGGGTGCAGCCCAGCACCAGGACTGGGAGAGAGCCTGCCTTAGCCCCACTGCGCCACTGACGGGGAGCTGCCTGAAGAAAGCCTGCACCCCCACCCAGAGCCCCTTCCTCCATCCCAACCGCCTGCCTCAACCCGCAGCTCCCTCCCGCACTTCGAATCTCTCGGCCCCACCTGCCAGCCTAGAGCCCCCTTCTTCACCCCAAACCCCTCATCCCTGGCTCCACCCCAAAGCCTGCACCCTCAGTTAGAGCCCTTATGCCCTCCCACACCGGAAGTGGCCCTGCCCCAGTCCAGTGAAAGTGGAGTGAGGGTGGGGGAGAGCAAGCCACTGAGGGAGGGGGGAATGTGGTGAGTGGGAGTCGGGGCCTCAGGGAAGGGGCGGGGCTAGGGTGTTTGTTTTTGTGAGATTAGAAAGTTGGCAACCCTATCAGCAATGGACCAGAGATAGGAACAAACAGTGGCTTTATGGTTTGACCCTTGACGCAATTTAGGGTAGCCCTTGTCCCATGGGCCCAAGGGACAGTTTAGTAGTTGGAGATAACCAGAGTGTGGCAGTGTAGAGGCCACGCAAGTCTTCCAACTGTGCTAAGGGCTGGGAGTTAGAGTGGTATACACGTGACATATAGGACACAAAGGACCAAGAATCTGGCCCAATTTGTATAAGTTCTGCTCTGACTGGCTACTGCCCTCAGAATTCTATATGCCTATGCCCATAGTAATAAACATGGTCACCTCAGCTTCTGATCCACTCTGCACCCTAACACCAGTCTTAGCAATCTCTCCCTTCTACAGGCTTTTCTGATTCCTCCCCTTGCTAAGATTAATTCTCTGTAACACTGTTAAGGCTGCACATCTTAAATCAACTCACAAACTGAAGTTTGTGCAGAATTCAGAAGCCTGTTTGTTAAGCAATGTATCTCAGTGTGAGTACACAACACCAACACCTGTTGATTTGAAGGTGTGGTTTAATGTGTTGATTCTGACCTATAAAGCCTGAAATGATTTGGGACCTCACAACTTGAATGGCTGGCTTTTCTTCCGATGTGATGCAGCTGTGGTTAGCAGAGACCCTCAAGGTAGAAGTCCCTTAGTTTGAAAGAGAGGTGATTATTGGTAGGGCAAACCACATGAGGGCCTGTTAACTGTAGGATTCACTTCCACAGAAAGGCTGAAATAACCCAAATTTGTTGATCTTTCAGGCACACTGTGAAACCTATGTCTTTGGGCAAGCATTTGGGAAGAGTTAAACTTTGAAGAACATGAAGATAAAAATGCCCGTGGCCAATCTGTGCAAGCACTCCCACCATTGCTAGCAGTGATGAGTCTGACTGATCCCAAAGCTTTGGGAAATCCTATTGTAAACAAGGCTATTGAGGGCTATTTCCAACTAAACATTTTAAAATAGCTTCCACTGCAGTCTGGCTATGGAGCTGTTGGAAAAAAAAGGTTGCAAAAACAATTTTTATAGGAAATAGGAAACATTTTTCTCTGCCACCTTTCTCATACTCAGAAAATGCTGAACTGTTTCTGTGCATACTTTCCTTTAAAAAAGAAAAGTGCCAATGGTCAAAGATGAAGACTTGGAAATTTCAGCCTAGCAGTCTGAAGTTTCAGAATGTTCTGACTGACTGAAAACAGTGGCAATATGTTAAAAACAATCTGAAGAACTATGCGAGAAGTTGGAACAGCTTTGACCTGCAGCTGTGCTGGCCTGTCATGTGCCTTTGTACAGGATTAATGATATGTGCTAAAGGTATTCAAAATCCTAATGAAAATTTTATAATACATGCTGAGACACCAGTTTTTTCTTATTTTCAGAATACTAAAAGCATTTTCGACAGTAATCTCTCATCCAGAATTGTTTCTTTTTAATAAAATCATTTAAGAGGTACATGAGAGCACAATAAAACCAAAATTATCCTTGACTGTAATTTTTATATTTTTAAAAAGATAATTTTAGCTATTTTCCCCAGTAGTGTGAGACTACATGGTGCCAAATTGTAGCTAGGAGTGTACTTTTTAAAAGACTAGTTATAATCAAGGGCTTCTAATGATAATGATTAATCAACCTTTATAGTAACTACAATTTATAAGCATGAGAACCACTGAAATAATGAATATGGACATAGTATGTATGTAAAGGAAGAACTATATCATTAAATCTTGTGTTTCCTTACATAACAAAACAGGACTTTCCATTAAATGCATTACAAAAGCTATTTCTTCCTGGTGAAATAATTCTCCATAGCTGCTTTCCAAATTCACATGTGCACAAACACAGCCATTTGCTGCTGTGAAAGGAACACCATTCTGGAAGTCCCCTTTTCCATGGCTTCTACCTTCGGTACGACTATATCATTACCATAATCTTTTCAAAGACCTAGCCCTCTTTGGCATGTGCTACCCAGTAACCTCCCATAATACAAACTGCATTGCAATTATAGTTCTTATCTAGAAGGAAAGTGTGATGGCATATGTAAAATTATCACTATAATTAACAAAAAAATTTGCAAGTTTTCACAAATACCCCCAAATGTTAATATTAAGGTGAAGATGGGAGGAAATGTGGGGAAAGATTTCCTTGCCTGGAGGAGCACATCCTTCTGTCAAATCAATCCTGCTCGGAATTACTTCTGTCTTCTGGGAAATCCACTAGTTCTTAAGGACAGAACATTGCACAGAGGTGCATGTGATTAGCTACCACTAGTCTCCGTCCACCTATTGGGCACCTACATCTCTCCCTTAAAATCTGCAGAACCCCGGGTGCATAGTGTTTACACAGAAGGGAATCTGTGGGCTCCCAGAAAAAAGAGAGCACGATACAACTCCTTTCCTCTTCCATGATGTAGTCTTCCTTTCTGCAAGGATTTCTGCTTTATTGCTTCCCCATGCACAGTGCAGCAGAGGGCAGCACTGGACTCCATCCTTGGCAGCTTTCAGGTGGGGTGCTGAAATTTGCTGTAGCTGCATGTATGCTCATTGAGCAACCCTCAACGCTCTGCTGTGGATGCCAGGCTAGTCAACGAAATCCTTCTCTGCTCTTCTGGAGCCCCTACTGGAATTTGCATACATACAGACTAAAACACAGGAACAGCTGCTTTTACATGGATCCTTCATCTGGAGGAGCTAGAGTATTCTCATATATTAGCATTCACGAATGGTGCAAGGAATTAGAATGAAGGTACATTCAATATACTCTGATCTTATTTTTGTCAGTGGAGCAGTGTACTAGTGATCCAGTGCCGGAACTGTCTCTCTAGGCCCCATGATTCTAGAATATTGAGTACACTTAGGGTTGCCAGGTGTCCCTCACCACTCCTGCAGCCCTGCCCCAGCCTGGAGTCCTCTCCTGCACCCCAAGCCCCTCATCTATGGACCTACCCCAGAGCCTGTACGCACAGCTGGAGCCCTCACTGCCACTTCCCCCACACCCCAAACCCCTTCCCCAGCCTGGTGAAAATGAACAAGTGAGTGAGGGTGCGGGAGAGTGAGCGACATAGGGAGAGGGATGCAGTGAGCAGGGACATGGCCTAGGGAAAGGGGCGGGGCAGGAGGCGGGGAAAGGGTATTCGGTTTTCTGCAAATAGAAAGTTGGCAACCCTAAGTACACTGCAGCTTTGGAAAACTTTATAATCTGTATCCTGGTTAATAAATTAAGAATGAATGTTGAACACCTGAGTCACACTGGATACAGTTTTATTTACTTTTCAACACAGCTGAAGTGCTCAGTTGCAAGTTCAGGGCCTGATCCAACTTCCATTGAAATCAATGGGAGAATTTCATAGAAATTGAGTAGGCCCTTATTAATAAAGGTTTACATTATTTCTGACATTTGCAGACATGATGCTAGCACTAATATAACAAGGAGATTCAATTGCAGTTCACACAGCGAAGTTATTCTGATCTATTTGCCCGCTGCAGGTACAAGTAAAACACGATTTGATTTGCTAAAGACAGCAGTTTTATATTAGTATATTTAAGTTTTTAATGTATAGTAGAGGGTGAACCTGGTTTCCCCTAGTGGAAACTATGACACAAATATGAATAATCTTTTACTGTGGGAGTTATTAACTTGACTTCATAGATAAAGGAATCCAAATCAGTGGAGTTACCTCAGCAGTGATTTGGCCCAAATTCTTCAACATATGAGGAATATTTGTTGTTAGTGTCCCAGTGTATAAACTTTTGAACTGTATTATGTGTTCTCAGAGCCTGCATTAAGCCTTCAGCAGCACCAGGTGTATAATGCATAGCTACCCTGTTCATAATGATATTGTCTAACCATACATGGTTTAGGAAAACTGTTTCAAATCTGTTATTAATATTTTATTTTATGTCAAACTGACAGAATTTAAATGGCTTCCAGCAGAGCACTGCTTTTAAATTTCTGTTGTATGTTTTCTCCTTCATTGTTCAGACCTGGAAGCTCAATTCAGAATGATTGAAGCATTTGTACAAGTCAAATACCAGGAAAAAAGGTAGAGGAATAAAACACCAATCGGGAAACTATCTGAACAGGGAATTCACTTCAAACCAAAATCTCCCTCCAAGTTATAAAATGAAATGAAAGGTTTTTATATACATCTTTTTTCTACTTCACACTGCATTAGCTATCACCAATGATAGCTTGGCACATATACTTGTAATTACAAGAAGGATTATAAGAAGCAATCAAAAAAACAAGATTCGGGAAGATCCAGAAAAATCCTTCACGCTGTTAAGAATGTCACTATAAATTGCAATCATTAAGAGAAAAATCCCGTCCCAACTTCTGCTGTCATAAATATCCTCCCATCCTAAGGCAGCAGAACCCATGAAGAAGGGAGAGGGCTGATTTGGGGTGATGATGTAGATCATGCACCCACTGCATGGCTCCCACAGAGCAAGGGCAGGTGGGGGCTTTGCATAATTAGGCCAGGAGACTGGTGTCTTGTCTATGGATCCTGTGGTCCTCCTATACCAGGGCTGTGTTAGGGACAAGCAAGAATACTTTATCCATAAGGCTGAAGAATATTCTGTGGAGTGGCTCCCGGCAGGATTGGGAGGGAAGATGTCTTTCCTCTCACCACTTTCCCCCTGTGCCTCTCTGCAGGGCGCAGATCAGTTTCTCATGCTGGGTTCTGTGAAGATTTGGCTTTAAATGCCTGATCATGCAGCCTCTTTTCATGTGAATAAAGACTGCAGCATCAGACCACTAGTGAGGAATGAAATGTGCTTGTGTTAATTCTCAGAATAAGCTACTGTGTAATGCATTTCTATTCATGGGAATGAATGAGGTTCTATTGTGACTTACAAATATCAGGTAAAATGGGGAAAGCAGCGTAAACATTATGTGTGTAATCCTGCCAAGTGTCTCAGCAAGGTCTGCAGCAACCTCATTTCTCATCAAGATTCATGAAACTGCAATTCCCATGGAAAGAGGCACTCAGCATGTTGCAGAGACGAATCCATAACATATGTTAGAAAATTTATTTATTGTTTTCAGTCACAATACATGCAATTCCCATGGCTCCCAATGCAATTAGCAGTAATCAATTCAGATGTACAAGGAGGTTTAGCTTTTGGTTTACCTTAGCCACTTGCAGACTATAAGTTGTCCCTTTCCTGATACAGATTTCTAATTAAATATGTGACCTATCAGTCTATTTCATCCTCAGTGCCAAACCTGTTATCTGCAGAGCCCTGCTATGCACTTTCACCTTCACCAAGAGAGGTAAGCATTTCTTTCATAACTTTCTTGATCTTGCATCAATGAAATCAGTGAGAGTTTTCTCACCATCTTGAATAGGAACAGGATGGCCCTTTGATATCCACTGGTCCCCCCCGCCCCCCCCGCCACTCTTTTAATCCTACCTCAACTGTTCCCAGTACAGATTCTCCCCATTTTCCTTCACAATGTGTTCTCTCTCTCTCTCTCTCACCCTACTGCTTCCTTCACTTGCAAATCATGTTAAACTTCTTTGCTTAAGACTGCTTACATTTGGATTGTTTATCATATTAAAAACTCTTCTGTCTCATCCCACACTCTGTTCCTGTGTGAGAAAAAGTGACTGAACATTGGGCACAATTCTGTAAGGTGGTAAGCACCTCTTCCAAAATGCAGAGGACACTCAACTCCCATCAGAGTATATGGGAGTTAAGAATGTTCTGTGCCTCCCAGGATCAAGACCATTATTTCTGATGACTGTCAGGCCCAGGTCTTATTTCTATCCCTAACTCAAGGCAGTGGTTGAGGTTGGTTCTTAAGCCACATTAATATTATTTCACTCACGGGATAGGAGGCGTGGGTCAGCATTCATGTCGCACTCCCCATCAGTACCCAGCCCGGGGAAGCTGATGATCCAACCAGCAGACCAAATTTGGTGATGAATCCTGGTCACATGGCACCTGAGGAGCATTATGCATATGCTAAGAAGATTCAAGAGATGGAAGAGAAAACAAAAAAATGAAACCCATGAGGTAACACCAGAAGTTTGAAAGCCCTACTCACAGGTAGATTCTTGACGCAAAGAGAACTTCGTAAAGCCTCTGTAATCCTGAGCTTGTTTTAGATCAGTGGTTCTCAAACTATGGGTCGAGACCCCAAAGTGGGCCATTTTAATGGGGTCGCCGGGGCTGATGATTTACTGGAGTCTGGGGCTGAAGCCCAAGCCCCACTGCCCAGGGACGAAATGAAAGCCCTGAAGCCTTGGGTTTTGGCTTTGGCCCCCCCCTGCACTCGGGCTTTGGCCACCACACCTGGGGCTATGGGGCTCGGGCGGCCTAGGGTTTCAGTCCCCCCCTCTTGGGGTCATGGTAGTAATTTTTGTTGTCAGAAAGGGATCACGGGGCAATGAAGTTTGAGAACCCCTATTTTAGATATTGTGCAGTAAGTAGATGTGCATAAATATATAGAAGACTGCCCTTTCCACCAGCTACATGGCATTGAGCATGTGATATTTATTTTCTAATAGTTGATTTGTACTTTCAACCTCGTTACAAAACTTGATGTGGCTGGAAATAACCCTCCTGAAAAATATATTGCTAAACTAATGATATTCAAGTGGTCATTTTTAATAACATTGAATAATTGCAAAAAGAAAAGGAGTACTTGTGGTACCTTAGAGACTAACCAATTTATTTGAGCATAAGCTTTCATGAGCTACAACTCACTTCATCGGACAAGTGAGCTGTAGCTCACGAAGGCTCATGCTCAAATAAATTGGTTAGTCTCTAAGGTGTCACAAGTACTCCTTTTCTTTTTGCGAATACAGACTAACACGGCTGTTACTCTGAAACCATTGAATAATTGTTTCATTTTCAATATAGCTATAATTAACAAGACACCAGGAGAATATGTAAGGGTATCTTCAAGTGACTACATTATTAATTGTATTCCTCTGAATGTGAAATCAAGACATATTAAGGGTGAGATGACAAGGAGATGAAATGGGTGACTATAACAAATTTATTCTTTAAAAATAGACTGAAGTTCAACAACTGCTGCTCAGTCTTATCATTTCATATTAGTGTACACTCATCAAAACAAAGCAATACAGTACCAGCATTTGATGACACTGCTCTCTCTTAGAAGTTCAAAGATGTGCAAAAAAAAATATATCTGGGTTCCCAAGCAACAGCACGTTAAATGGAATTGTTATTAAAAGCATCTATACAGTGATTGAATATCACAGTGATTTACAAGCCATACAATGAGACATACACGCTCTCAAGTAGCAAGATCGAACCATAATAAAAACCAATTACTCATAGCAGCCAAAGAATGTGCTGTTTATGAAAACGCAACACAGTATATTATATGGGCCAGATTAACTCTTGCATAAGTAGGCTCAACACCAGCTGAAGCTGAATCCACTTACAAAGGGCTGGATTTGGTCCAAAGTCTGTAAGTACAATATAATGAAAATGTAGGACCTGATTCTGCAAATACTTACTATTGAGCACAGATGCTTACTACCATGAGATGTTTTCACATGAATTGAAGTATCAGTACAGGTGGAGAGTCACTGAGGGGGAGAAATATGAGATCGGTATTCTAGCTAGAAGTAGTGTCAGATGAGTAGGCTTTTGTACAAAGGATGGCAAGATTGTGTGAAGGGATGGAGACGAGATTAGTGCTAGCCGAGCAGGAATGCATTTGAGAGAGAGAAGATCTGTCTCGCAGACCATGTTTTCTGCATAATGAAAAAAATATATGGTCTCATATTCCCAGCTGTAAATTGTCCTAACTCTCTATTAAAGAACTGTGCTGACTTGCACCAACTGAAGATCTGGTCCGTGTTGTTTTTCCATGCCTTATTTAGGCAGCAGCAGCTCAGATTTGTCTAGTAGCAGAATGTTAAAATACTAACTGAAAATACTGTCTTTCAAAAAGTTCCTAGGTGTTTTTTTGTCTGTTTGCTTTTTGTACAGAACTAGAGATCAAACTAGTGTGTGATGGAAGTCAGAAATGATCTCAATCGGTCAATTTTTATTCAAGGTACTATATGGCACCCACTAAATCTTTGGGGGATCCAAATTGTGAATGATGGGAAGGAGTTGTAAAAGCCTGTGAAGTAGGTCCTAAATTTGTATATGTGTGGTGTTCTTCTGGAGAGTTGGCTAAGCAAGTGAGTGTATGCCAGGATCAGGAACCTCCTGAATCTTACAATGCCAATGGCCAGTATGAGTTTTTACATACTGAGGCATCGCTCAAAGAAGGTAAAGAGGTGCTTAAGGCTCAAAGATGGACTTGGGCATTAGACAGTACCCAGTGAGATATTTGGGGAATGGGGAAGCTTGAACTTTGTAATAAAATAATAATAATAATTAATAATAATAAATAACTTATAAGGTAATAGCCTGTGCATACAGAGATAGATATTTCTTTCTTTAGAGCATTATATTTTGTTAAATACACTTAGTAATAAGTAAGTAATAAGTTAGTGTGTGTGTATTATATATATGTGTGTGTGTATA
Source organism: Caretta caretta (assembly GCF_965140235.1). Lineage (NCBI taxonomy): Eukaryota > Metazoa > Chordata > Testudines > Cheloniidae > Caretta > Caretta caretta. The sequence continues at coordinate 175,374,948 of NC_134207.1, forward strand.
GACATATATAAGTCGTTATAAATTGTTTTATTATGTACATCCTTCATCTATTTGATGTTATTGTAGGTAGGTGGAATCCAGTTCAGTTTGTTCCAGTTTAAATAAAATCCCCATCTTATATATATTTAAAACCAATTGTATTACCTTGGCTACCATTAGATAATCTTTTATCATGGTGTAACAACCCCACTCTCCCAGCTCTCACCTGCCAGGTAAATTATACCACCACTGTGATGGACATTGCTAAATCTTGGTCAGTGGTTTTGGCATGGGGTGACCCTCAGATTCATTTCAAATTATAACACAATAACCCTACTCTGAGAGGTCTGTTTACATATCGATAGAGATGCAAGTCCCATGAAGCAAGTCCGATTAACACTCCAGAACTGCACAGATACCAGTCACATGGGGTTTCAGAGTAATAGCCGTGTTAGTCTGTATTCGCAAAAAGAAAAGGAGTACTTGTGGCACCTTAGAGACTAACCAATTTATTTGAGCATAAGCTTTCGTGAGCTACAGCTCACTTCATCGGATGCATACTGTGGAAACTGCAGAAGACATTATATACACAGAGACCATGAAACAATACCTCCTCCCACCCCACTCTCCTGCTGGTAATAGCTTATCTAAAGTGATCACTCTCCTTACAATGTGTATGAAAATCAAGGTGGGCCATTTCCAGCACAAATCCAGGTTTTCTCACCCCCACCCCACCCCCATACACACACAAACTCACTCTCCTGCTGGTAACAGCCCATCCAAAGTGACCACTCTCCCTACAATGTGCATGATAATCAAGGTGGGCCATTTCCAGCACAAATCCAGGTTTTCTAACCCCTCCCCCCCCCCACACACACAAACTCACTCTCCTGCTGGTGATATCTCATCCAAACTGACCACTCTCCTTACAATGTGTATGATAATCAAGGTGGGCCATTTCCAGCATAAATCCAAGTTTAACCAGAACGTCTGGGGGGGGGGGGTAGGAAAAAACAAGGGGAAATAGGCTACCTTGCATAATGACTTAGCCACTCCCAGTCTCTATTTAAGCCTAAATTAATAGTATCCAATTTGCAAATGAATTCCAATTCAGCAGTTTCTCGCTGAAGTCTGGATTTGAAGTTTTTTTGTTGTAAGATAGCGACCTTCATGTCTGTAATTGTGTGACCAGAGAGATTGAAGTGTTCTCCAACTGGTTTATGAATGTTATAATTCTTGACATCTGATTTGTGTCCATTTATTCTTTTACGTAGAGACTGTCCAGTTTGACCAATGTACATGGCAGAGGGGCATTGCTGGCACATGATGGCATAGATCACATTGGTGGATGTGCAGGTGAACGAGCCTCTGATAGTGTGGCTGATGTTATTAGGCCCTGTGATGGTGTCCCCTGAATAGATATGTGGGCACAGTTGGCAACGGGCTTTGTTTCAAGGATAGGTTCCTGGGTTAGTGGTTCTGTTGTGTGGTATGTGGTTGTTGGTGAGTATTTGCTTCAGGTTGGGGAGCTGTCTGTAGGCAAGGACTGGCCTGTCTCCCAAGATTTGTGAGAGTGTTGGGTCATCCTTCAGGATAGGTTGTAGATCCTTAATAATGCGTTGGAGGGGTTTTAGTTGGGGGCTGAAGGTGACGGCTAGTGGCGTTCTGTTATTTTCTTTGTTAGGCCTGTCCTGTAGTAGGTGACTTCTGGGAACTCTTCTGGCTCTATCAATCTGTTTCTTCACTGCCGCAGGTGGGTATTGTAGTTGTAAGAATGCTTGATAGAGATCTTGTAGGTGTTTGTCTCTGTCTGAGGTTGGAGCAAATGCGGTTGTATCGCAGAGCTTGGCTGTAGATGATGGATCGTGTGGTGTGGTCAGGGTGAAAGCTGGAGGCATGTAGGTAGGAATAGCGGTCAGTAGGTTTCTGGTATAGGGTGGTGTTTATGTGACCATTGTTTATTAGCACTGTAGTGTCCAGGAAGTGGATCTCTTGTGTGGACTGGACCAGGCTGAGGTTGATGGTGGGATGGAAATTGTTGAAATCATGGTGGAATTCCTCAAGGGCTTCTTTTCCATGGGTCCAGATGATGAAGATGTCATCAATAGAGCGCAAGTAGAGTAGGGGCTTTAGGGGACGAGAGCTGAGGAAGCGTTGTTCTAAATCAGCCATAAAAATGTTGGCATACTGTGGGACCATGTGGGTACCCATAGCAGTGCCGCTGATCTGAAGGTCTACATTGTCCCCAAATGTAAAATAGTTATGGGTAAGGACAAAGTCACAAAGTTCAGCCACCAGGTTAGCTGTGACATTATCGGGGATAGTGTTCTTGACGGCTTGTAGTCCATCTTTGTATGGAATGTTGGTGTAGAGGGCTTCTACATCCATAGTGGTCAGGATGGTGTTATCAGGAAGATCACCGATGGATTGTAGTTTCCTCAGGAAGTCAGTGGTGTCTCGAAGGTAGCTGGGAGTGCTGGTAGCGTAGGGCCTGAGGAGGGAGTCTACATAGCCAGACAATCCTGCTGTCAGGGTGCCAATGCCTGAGATGATGGGGCAGGATTTCCAGGTTTATGGATCTTGGGTAGTAGATAGAATATCCCAGGTCGGGGTTCCAGGGGTGTGTCTGTGCGGATTTGATCTTGTGCTTTTTCAGGAAGTTTCTTGAGCAAATGCTGTAGTTGCTTTTGGTAACTCTCAGTGGGATCATAGGGTAATGGCTTGTAGAAAGTGGTGTTGGAGAGCTGCCGAGCAGCCTCTTGTTCATATTCCGACCTATTCATGATGACAACAGCACCTCCTTTGTCAGCCTTTTTGATTATGATGTCAGAGTTGTTTCTGAGGCTGTGGATGGCATTGTGTTCTGCACGGCTGAGGTTATGGGGCAAGTGATGCTGCTTTTCCACAATTTCAGCCCGTGCACGTTGGCGGAAGCACTCTATGTCGAAGTCCAATCTTCTGTTTCTACCTTCAGGAGGAGTCCACCTAGAATCCTTCTTTTTGTAATGTTGGTAGGGAGGCCTCTGTGGATTAGTATGTTGTTCAGAGGTATTTTGGAAATATTCCTTGAGTCGGAGACGTCGAAAATAGGATTCTAGGTCATCACAGAACTGTATCATGTTCATGGGGGTGGAGGGGCAGAACGAGAGGCCCCGAGATAGGACAGCTGCTTCTGCTGGGCTGAGAGTATAGTTGGATAGGTTAACAATATTGCTGGGTGGGTTGAGGGAACCATTGCTGTGGCCCCTTGTAGCATGTAGTAGTTTAGAAAGTTTAGTATCCTTTTTCTTTTGTAGAGAAGCAAAGTGTGCGTTATAAATGGCTTGTCTAGTTTTAGTAAATTCCAGCCACGAGGAAGTTTGTGTGGAAGGTTGTTTTTTAATGAGAGTATCCATTTTTGAGAGCTCATTCTTAATCTTTCCCTGTTTGCTGTAGAGGATGTTGATCAGGTGATTCCGCAGTTTCTTTGAGAGCGTGTGGCACAAGCTGTCAGCATAGTCTGTGTGGTATGTAGATTGTAATGGATTTTTTATCTTCAGTCCTTTTGGTATGATGTCCATCTGTTTGCATTTGGAAAGGAAGATGATGTCTGTCTGTATCTGTACAAGTTTTTTCATGCAGTTGATAGATTTCCACTCCATACGGCTAAATGCAGCACCTTGCATAATGACAGGTTTCAGAGTAACAGCCGTGTTAGTCTGTATTCACAAAAAGAAAAGGAGTACTTGTGGCACCTTAGAGACTAACCAATTTATTTGAGCATAAGCTTTCATGAGCTACAGCTCACTTCATCAGATGCATACTGTGGAAACTGCAGAAGACATTATATACACAGAGACCATGAAACAATACCTCCTCCCACATGGGGTGGCCCCAAATTTAGCCTACCTCATGATAACTGGGTGAGATGGAAGTTCTTCCAGGAACTAATAGGATTAGGATGAGGGGGGTCCCTAGTGGGAAAAGAGGAAAACACAACAAAAAAGACACCCGTGAGTTGGTCAGGTTTGGTGGAGACAATGACCCAGGGGAAGGAACATCAACATACCCAGATAATGGTCCCAACCCCATCACAGGACCACAGGAAGGGACCACCCAACAATCACAGGAAGGAACCACCACAGGAAGGGACCTCCACATCCACAGTTAATGGCCCAATCCAGGTCCCACGGGGGCTTGAGCTAAGGACCAGCATACTCCATCTCCTGATGCAGACCTGCCAAGAAGCCAAGAAGACTTCATCGCTGAGCAGTGGATTGATTTGACATTGAGCTGGCCCTATGAACAGCTCGGCCCAGGTCGACGATGAAGTCAAGAACCATGACTACTGAAACAGTGGCCACACTTCAGATTGCAAAGGGAAAAAATATACTGGGCAGTGAAAGACCCACAGACTGGGGAAGTCAGGATGCAACTCCTTGTTCTCAAAAAGTTTTGAAAGGAAGTGTTAAAGCTGGCCCATGCAGTACCCTCTGGAGGACATATCAGGCGGGGAAAAAACACTGGAAAGGGTGACCCTGAGATTCTGTTGGCCTGATGTCCACAAGGAAGTGTGGGACTATTGGGCTTCATGCCCAAATATCAGTGGACAAGCCTGAGGAAGGCCCCCTAAGGCCATTCTAGTACCCCTGCCCATGGTAGGGACCCTATTTGAAAGAGTGGGGATGGATTTAATAGGCCTGCTGAAGAAAGCATGACAGGGCAGCAATATTTTTGTGATCACTGCAGGCTAACCTCCCTGAGGCATTACTCCTCTCCACAAAGGCAGCAGTCATTGCCACTGATACGATGAAAGTATTAGCCCAGGTAGGGATTCCTTAAGAGATCATCACTGGCCAGAGAACTAATTTTATGTCACAGCTAACGAAGGAACTATGCAAAGTGAAAGTCCCAAGAACTTCAATTTATCAACCACAAACTGATGAGTTTAATAAAACTTTGAAAGGGATGCTAAAGAAGTTTGTGGCCTCCAATTTTCATTGCTTGGATCAGCTCCTACCCTCCCTTCTGTTCTCCATATGGGAAATTCCCCAAAATTCTGCAGGATTTTCCACATTTCAGTTACCGTATGGGAGACAACTCTGGGGACTATTATATCTGATTTGTGAAGCAAGGGAGGGACAGAAGTCAAGGTCTACCAACTCAGTACAATATGTATTACAATTAAAAAAGAAGCTAAAATCCCTGGATGAGTTCACAAAGCAGAACTTGTTGAAGACACAATATGACCAGAAGAACTCAACAAGGGAACTCATATCCAAGAATTCCAACTGGGGACGTGCTACTTGTGTCAGAATCCAAGCTGTTGGCCTTGTGACAAGGGGCCTTTGAAATAATGAGATGGGTCAGGACTGTAGATTATGAAGTTTGCCAGCCTAGAAAGAAGAAGGCCACCCAAATATATCATGTCAACTTACTGAAGATGTGGAAAGAATGAGAGGGACTCTTCATCACTCTGTTCCCTCTGGAGCCCAAACTCAGCCCCCATGCCATGACATTTCCCAGTTGGGGACCCTATCAGTTAGGGAAGACTTAAAACCCAAACAGGAACAGTAGATATGTATCCAATGAAGTGAGCTGTAGCTCATGAAAGCTTATGCTCAAATAAATTGGTTAGTCTCAAAGGTGCCACAAGTACTCCTTTTCTTTTTGCAAATACAGACCAACATGGCTGCTACTCTGAAACCTGTCAGTAGATACACAAGCTCATCAGTACATTTCCCTCCCTGTTTTTGGCACCATCGGGTTCCATCGTACCTAGCGACACCTAGTATTCCATTGTATAGCCAGAAACTGCAAGAAAGTGTTCAACCATTACCCAGAAAAATGTGGGCAACTGTGCAACAAGAACTACAGAACATGTTGACCATGGGGGCTGACAACAAGTCATGCAGTGAATGGCAAAGTCCAATAGTGCCCGTGTTCAAACAGGACAGCTCAACACAGTTCTGCACAGACTTTCACAAAGTGAATACGGTATCCAAATTCGACACCTATCCCATGCCTTAGGTCAACAAATTGCTTGGAAGTCTGGGAGGCTGCCAGGTATATATCAACCCTCATCCTAACTAGGGGGTCCTGACAGATCCCTCTTGCCCTCGAATCCAGGGGGAAGACAGCCTTCTATATACACCTAGGCTTATTCCTGTTTAGAACCATGTCATTTGGTCTGCATGGGGTTGCAGCTACATTCCAGAGATTAACGGATAAGGTATTCCACACACAAAGTCAGTATGTGGCCACTTATATTGACAATATCATCATCTACAGTGGAATCTAGGACAAACACATCGAACACCTCACAGTGGTCCTAATGGCGGTCCAAAAGGCTGGCTGACAGCTAACCTGGCTAAATGTCAATTAGCCAACTGGGAAGTGATTTGCCTCAGCGGTTCCTTCGCGATTTCACTTACCTGGGATACACTGTGGGTGTGGGACAGTTACGCCTATTAGTAGGAAAAGTAAAGGCCTTTTCAGCATGCCCAATCCCCTCTTTGAAGAAACAAGTATGCTGCTTCCTGGGGCTAGCAAGTTTCTCCAGGCAGTTCATACCCGACTTTGCCACAATAGCTGTACCGTTAACAGATCTAGGAAAGGATGCCTCATTAAGGAAGATCCAGTGGACTGAGGCCTGCAGCAAGGCCTTCCAGGTACTAAAAAAATGGCTGGTCAAGGAACCTGTATTATTTCACTCTAACTTTTCAACAGTATCAGGTTCACAATGGCACCAATGACACTGAGCCCACACTCAGAAGGGGACCTGGTGCCTGGACTGAGGCCCTGCCCCTCCCCTCCACCGCCCTTCCGCCTGCACTCTGCCCTGAGGCCCCTCTCCCTGCTTGGCCTCTTCCCCCTGAGGCCCTGTCTGCTGCTCACTCCTCCCTGCCCCCTCCCCACCTCATGCCCCACTAACTCCTCTCTGCTCCCATCCGCCAGAGCCCCTAGAACCCTCCCCCACAGCTTGCAGCTGAAGAAGCCCCAGCCGAACCGCCCCGGACTGCTGGCCACCCCCAGTGCCAGGTTGCCTGCTGGTCTCCAGCTAGAGCTGAGCTCCTGCCAGCCTGGGGGAGAGGATGGGGTCAGGGCCTGGGTTAGGGGAGGCTTAGCCTCCCCTGGCCTATTATACCCGCTGCCCATCCATTCCAGCTACAGATGAATCACATGTCCTTCAATGAATACAATCCATGAAGGAATAATCCCTGAATCATGCAGTGCTATTTGTCCCTGCAACCACGTTGCTTTGAAGTACTGCATTGAGCTGGTAAAGATCATAAAAATGCAAACTTCTCTTCACGAGTCGGGAAGGGGATGGTCAACATAATTAAAGTCAGTGACTCTGAAACTGAGGGGGAGGGTGTTTGATGGGGTCTAACTCCTCCCCACCCTACTGACCACTGCCAACGGCTGTCAGCTGAAGCTCATCAAAGCTATATTTAGAGTTATGCAGGAGCAGACATTAATCTCATCTTTAGTTTCCGAGAATTTGCAAAGTAATTTACTTTAGATGCTGAAGCCCACATACTCATCATCCTGTCCCTGCTGAAGAAAACACAGAGAGGTTTGTTGCTTGTATATGTGAGAAGGTGTCACATAAAGACCGGGAGAAAATATGGAGCAGCAAGAATGAAAACTACTAGTGAAGGAATCATTAAAAACAGAAACATTGCTGCCAGTTCTTTGGGAGGCTCTTGATGGTTGTTCATATTGATAACAAAAATCACATCGGATTTCAGTACAATGAAACACTCGTGGGTTTAGTACTGACCACAATTGTGTACTAGCCCGTGGGGGTGAACCGTATGATGCAAAAGGCCCTTTCCATCCCTGTCAGTTATGATCATGTGTTAAACACAAAGGGATCAACAAGCAAAATATATGGGAAACTGTAGTGTCATTACTGATTTATTAATTTACTATTCTTATTTATACATTATCCAAAACAAATGAGACACTTTATTATACATTTTGAAAGGACATGGCACTTTCCCTAAAAAGCTAGATAAGACAATGCAGCAAGGAAGACAAAAACAAAAGTAGTAGGTGCAAGGCTAGAGGAAGGAAATGTGAAGACTTTATGTATTAATCATTTGGCAAAAATTATCAGAAGATGATCAGCCCATATCATCCCATCAATTTTTCTTTTCTTAAGCCGAACTCCTCATTGAGTTATTTCAGAGTGGCAGCCGTGTCAGTCTGTATTTGCAAAAAGAAAAGGAGTACTTGTGGCACCTTAGAGATGAACAAATTTATTTGAGCATAAGCTTTCGTGAGCTACAGCTCACTTCATTGGATGCATTCAGTGGAAATGCATTCATTGAGTTATGTTAGGTAACTAATTTCTAAGCAAAATACAGTGGGGAGTTCTGGTTTTTTTTAAATGACATGAAACGACCCATTATCCCTATTTATTATTTGTTCTGAATTATATAAAACATAAAGACATCCCTGCCCTGAAGAGCCTACAATCTAAAAGACAGACACAGAAGAGACAAGATGCATGGAAAGCCCAGGAGTGTGATTTAAGTTACGTGCTTGTTTTGGGAACAACTCCCTTCCCCTGTCCAATGAGGGAAAAAATGGGATACATATTGTCCCTGCCCCCTTTATCCGTAACTTCCATTAATGCTGCAGAAATTGTGTGCACTGGCATCAAAGGGAGAATATTCAAGTATGTGTTGTGTCCACTTTTCCTGTTAGTGTAAAAAGAAAAATTGTCAACTGAAGAATGTTTTAAAAGCCTTCAAAGTATATCCAGCTGTTTGGGTACAAAAGAAAGGAGGAAGGAGAGAGTTGCTATTTCCTCACAGACCCTGTCAACATTACATGAAAAATGCTGCAAGAAACCACTGGAATGCAAAGAAAACCTTCTGCTTGAAACATTTTTGAGTCCATAATACCTTTTCAACAGTTGTCCCAAGTGTTTTACAAACATTGGTTATATCAGCTGATAGCAGAAAATAAATCTTTAGCTCAGCTGAGGCTGATCTGGTGCACTGTAGAATGATTTCTCCCCAGTGTGGACAGGAAGTCGCAAGCATGAAAGCTGTACAAATGTACTGCCTCAGATTTAAGAATTACCCCCAATCCTATTTCCAACAAGAGTGGTGAGGATTATGGGAAAAGTGCTTCAGAAGTCCCAGAATGCATAGGTACAACAGCGACGGCAAGAGAAGGTGTGTGAGAAAAATCACTTTTTCTATGAAAAGAAGATTTGTATTTTAATGGTTTTCCACACTAGCGGGTGTTGAATAAATTTCCAAGGGCACTGTGCATGTGCAAAGATGTTTTAACTTACTGAAGATATGATAAGATTTGAAATAGTTTTAGACCTTTGTTATATAACACTTCTAAAATAAATGAGAAAACAGGCCTTTCTGTAAACAAGACTAGTTCTTTGGTCCAGATTTTGTTCTCTGAATATAGATAACCATATTCAATTATATAACTTACAGATTTTGATGGCTAATTTATTTTCCAGAGATCATATGCGGTAACAGATGATATTTTCTTATGGCACACACAATACGTTTGGAATTCCACTTTGTCATAAATTCAACTTTTAAAAAATAAAGGGAAAAATGTTTTCTAAAATCTATTATTATACCACAAGATAATGGCTATGTGCACAAACATACCTATATATACATAGGTATGTGCATGTGTAACCTCTGCCTTCTTGGTGCGGTGCTCTGTTCCCCTCTAGTGGCACCTAGCTTAGCTAGAGATCAATGAATCTGCTACACCCTTAGCTACAGGGGTGCTGGAACAATTTGTATAGTGGGGGCACTGAGAGCCTGTATATGATGAAAACCACTTCAAGCCCAGGGGGTGCGACATCACCCCTAGTTCCAGCATCTATGCTTACCCTAAGAGCCAGTTAGTTTTTTAGCTCATGCAGTAGAGGCGCATACACTAAGCTTCAGAGGTCTAGATTCAGTCCTGCCCGCAGATGAACAGGGTCTATTGGTGTTACACATGCATGTGTACAAATACATACAAACTAGCACCCCTAGCCTGCATAGACTTAAATTCATTCTTAATTTTATGCACTCTGAATATTCCCACTGAAGGCAGTAAATCTATGCAGGACTGGGGTCATGGACTAGAACCTTGATAAACTGCATACTTCATAATTACTACCAAAACTGCTGGTTTATCCACTTATTAGTAAATATTTAACAGGAGACTGCTGTAATGAGATCTAGATGTCCAGATTTTTACAAGATATTCTACAGTACCTTTACATAGAGCGTAAGCGCTGTAGGGCAAAGACTGTCTTTCTGTAATGTGTTTGTTCAGTGCCAACCAGAATGGGGCCCCTGATCCATGACTGGGATCCCTTGGGACTATCACAACATAAATAATATTTGTATATTATGAAGTGTTATAAAATCAACAATGTCAAAATAAATATAGAGTACATTTTGTGATACACTCAATTTTTTTTATTGTTTATTCATTTACACCTCTTAATTTTAAGCATGTACTTAAGTGCTTGCCTGAATAGATACTGATTTAGTCACATGCTTAAGTATACCAGGGCCTTTAGGCTCAAACCTCTGAGGTGGTGAACTCCTCTTCAGAAGTGCTGAGTTTACTAATCATCCATGCACTTCTGTGGGATTGAGGGCACTCTTCACCTTGCAGGGTCAAGCCATTAATTGCTCATTTGCAAAATTCAATCAGTTTTTCATAATAGGTAACCCTGTCATTACTTAAAATTGTTGAGGTTACATAATGTTTATATGTGCATAAATATATTCACACACAAGTAGAATCTTGCTGATCTGCACTATTTTATACAGTTAAGCTGACACACTGTCTCCAAGATATCTGTTTTCTATTTCCAATACTAAGCAACTGGGATTTGGCAGGCAGTCTCTTTTTCCACACAAAGCTTTAACACAGTTTGAATATAATAAATAAACAAACCAGAATATATTATCTGAAACCTGTTATGGGCTGCTGCTGATTGTCTATAAAAAAGAAACATATATGTGAAACTAAACAGTGAGCCAAGAGGAACATAAAATGGAGATTGGGGTAGGCAAAAATGCTCAGCTAAGACTATTAAATTAAGAAGCATACGATGAATTAGGAAAATGCCAGCACCACCATCTGTTCATACATGTGTGACTGTTTCACACATGTGTATATGTGTAGATGCTGTAGGTCCTTTTTTCCGTTTTGGTTTGGGTGTGTGACAGCCTGGTGACAGCTGGCAGCTCAACTGACCGTTAGAAATAGTTGAGTGTGCAGGCAGCCCTCCACCCTGATCTTGTCATGCAAAATGTATTCCTCCTTCATCCAAGGCAAGGGGGACACACATTTCACAGGAAGAATAAACTGCAAGGAGGAAATTAGAATCTGAGGGGGAAAAAGATTAAAGGCTGCTTTTCCTCATCCCCCTCTGTCCAGGAGTTCTTTGTCATATTTATAAAATTGATTTGATAAGTGTGGATTTGTGATTATGGATTGGAGAAAGGCTGCTGCTGTCATCAGTTTGGTGGATGGGCTATGAATGAAAGCTGAATATCAATGCATTGAGTAAAGGAAGGGTAGAGCCTTTACCATTTACGTACATGTTTATCAGGGTCAGGGATTAGTTCTATAGGGTGTTTCTCATTCTCTCCGAATGGTTGCAGCAAGCTGGAGGGTTCGGATGACACTGATGAAGGAACTGATCATTTACTGCCTATACTTTGGATTTTCTTTCCCCTCGGTGGTTCTGGTTATTATGTAAAATAATTTGGGAGAGGATTTCTCCCTATTGCAGAGAGACAGAGGCAGCAGGAAGGAGCTCAGTTTTGCAGTCTGGGGTGGTGTTCGCAGCAACAGCCTGATTTATTTTTCGGAAGGGTTGGGGAGCAGAGAGGGAGAAGATGAAGAACTCCGATGGGTTTTTTGGACGTGCGAGCAAGGCTCGGTGGATTTAAAGTGGCTCTCTCGCAGAAGAGCTTTCCTGGCAACGATCGATGGGCGGGAGGCTTTTTTACTGTGCCTGCCCTTGCTTCCTCTCGATCGTGCCGTTTTGTGCAGAAAGGGGAGGAAACTGTGCCCATCATGTCTTAATGTTCCGCGGGGCGGGGCGCGCCTCTTCTCAGCCCTGTTCTGTGGCAGGCGGCAGCAGCGGCAGCCTGCTTCCTTATTTTTAAAGTTGGTATTTTCTGCCTCTCAGAGGTGGGGGGCACAGCTACCCTGATACCTTCCCGCTGTGCCAGCAGCCGCGTTAAGTGCTAGGCAAGTCGCCCCCACCCGCGCGTTATTATCAAGGCAAGGGCGCGTTTCCCCCGGCGCCAGTACCGGCTTTTGCCCCAGCCCTTGGCGCGGCGCTGGCGCTGCAGCAGGGAGTGCGTTGCTGCTCTCGGGGCGGGCGCGTGTCCCCAGCGGCTCGCCGTGCAGCAGGGGGCGGGCCGGGGGCAGGCTGCCATGGGAGAGAGCATGTCCAAGCGACTCAAGCTGCAGCTGGGGGGCGAGGCGGAGATGGAGGAGCGGGCGTTCAGCAACCCCTACCCGGACTACCAGCTCCACGGAGCCGCCGCCGCCGCCGCCTCGAGCCCGAGCGAGGCCGCGGAGACCCAGCGGGGCCCCGCGCCCCCCCCAGTCGGGGAAGAGCCTGAGTCCCTCCCCTTCGGCCCGGACGGGAAGGTGAGCGAGCGCGCGCGCCCGCGCGCTGGGCCCCGGGGGGCGCCTGCTTCCCTCCCTCCTTCCCAGCCACCCAGCATTCGAGAACGCCCCGGCTGCCTTCCAGTGTTCTAGAACCCCGCCGGGCTCTGGAACGTTCAGCTGCCGCCCGCGCCTGGGGCCCGGCGGGGGGCGCTGCTGCTGGAGCTGCTCGTCGCCCCTGGTGGCCGGGCTGAGGGAGGCTGGGACGGGGCAGCGCCCGGAGGGGGCCGCGCTGGCCGGGAGGGAAGGCGCGTGGCCACGTGGGGAGGAGGGGGGGTTATTGACAAAGGTTCATGTGGCTCCCCCCACGCCCACCAGCCACAGCGCTGGGCTTTCATCCGCCTGCCTTGCCAGGGCCTCCTCCCGCAGCGCTAGGGGCTCCCCTCCCTTTGGCTCCATTGCATGCCACTTCTGTGCCCCTCTGTACCCTGCACAACCCCACAGCCACCTGCCACGGTCCTCCAGCCCCGCGCTTACTTCCTCTACCCCATCATGCCTCCTTCCCGCCCTGCCACACTCGCAGGGCACCGACTCCTCTCTCTGCCCCCCACACAGTACATTGCACCCGTCTGCTCCCTGCCCACTGGCATTGAGCTGTATTTCACAGCAGTGCCCGCAGCCCCCCATAGGCCCTCGCCCTTATACCCCCACCTTACCTGCATTAGCCATTTCCTACTAGGGTCGCCATTCACACATCCCCAGAATACCGGACGTTCCAATATTTCCAGAAATGGTGTGAGCCCATCCCGCTGGTGTGACCCTGCACATATGTGCATGTGAGATCACACCGCACAGAGGATGCCATTTTTAAGAGAACGTTGCTCCGCTGCCCCCACCCCCACTGACAGACCTTGCGTGCGGCTCAGACTGGGGGTGGCGGGTGCATTTTTCAAAATGGTACCCTCTCCCTGTCCAGTGCTGGATAAAACCACATTCGCTTTTGTCTCAGTACCAGCCGGCGCACAAACCACCCAAAAGGAAGACTTTCAGGTTTCAGACTGGATGAATGACCTGCTTGTTTCTGACCACATGCCTTACACAACGCTTCGCCCGCCCTCACAGCCCATTCAGGCTATGTCAGTGCTTATAGTGGCATGTAGTGTGCATGCACTGCCCCCCATCTAGCATAGCTATACATAGCAGTGTAGACAGTGAAGCACTGCTTAGGAGAGTAAAGATACATCAGAGCCTCAGGGTATATCCTACACTGCCCTCTCTACACAGCCAAGCAGTGTCTGCCCCATCTACACTGCTATTTTCAGCAGTGTAGTGTCCTGCTGCCTCCCCCACTGCTGGATGCTTTCCGTGCCACAGGGAGCTGCCAGTTCTTTTCTCCACCGCACTGCCAGAGCCTTTCCCCATTTCCTCCACCATGCCGGAGCCTTTCCGTGCCGTGTGTAGCTACACACCACAGTGTGGATGCAGTCTGCTTTTCACTGGCATTTCATGTACCCTATATCCCACCGCTAGTGTGGACAAAGCCTTGGATTCTAGTTTAAACCCACAAAAATAAGAATACTCAGTTCTTGTCTTCACTGAAGAAAAAAAGGTGTACTCTTAACTCAAGGTAGGAACATACTTTTATTTGCAGTGAAGGCAAGGCCTCAGAGTAAGACTGAAAACACTAGCCTTATCTGCAACCCTCAATGTATGTACAGTAGAAGCTGTTTTATCTAGCACTTCACCATCTGGAAAGCTTTATAAACCGGCATTTCTGATCTTCATTGAAATTCCAGTTTATAGTCCAGTTGGTGTGGGGCCACTGGGGGGTTAGGGCGCAGGAGGGGGTGCGGAGCGCGGGCTCTGGGAACGAGTTTGGGTGCGGGAGGGGACTTGGGGTAGAGGTTGGGGTGTGGGAGGTAGTGCGGGGTGCAAGATATGGGGAGCGCTCACCTTGGGCAGCTCCCCGCAAGCGGCGACCTGTCCTGGCTTCTCCGAGGTGGAGGTGCAGCAGGCAGCTCTGTGCGCTGTCCTCGCCCCGAGCGCTAGCTCCACAGCTCCCATTGGCTGGGAAACGCAGCCAATGGGAGCTGTGGGGGCAGCACGTGCGGGTGGAGGCAGCGTGCAGAGCTGCCTGCCGTGACTCCGCCTAGGAGTAACCAGGACAGGTCTCCGAGTGCGAGGAGCCGCCCGAGGTGAACACCCCGCAGATTGAGCACCCGGCATCCCCTCCCATGCCCCAATCCACTGCCCTGAGCCCCCTCCCTGAGCCCAAGCCCCGCACCCTTCCTGCACTCAAACTACTTCTCTTGGTTAACCAGCATTTTTCACTTACCAGCACCCCCCATTTCCCCAACATGCTGGATAAAACAGCTTTTACTGTATATGTTACAGCTCAGAAATTATCAAAATTTCATTAATAAAGTTATGCAGAGAATGGAAGAGAGAGAGAGCCTCTGTTGGGTCACTTCCCTTTCAAATGCCCAGTTTTCCCCACAGTATATTCTCAGGGCTTGTTTACATAGTGACTTACTATGCGGCAAGCCACAGTATGACTCTACAGCTCGCTCGCTTGCCGTACAGTAACGTCCTCTATGAGCATTGCTATGGTGCAGTGGGACTTTCACTGTGCTGTGGCAGTGTCCCTGGTTTGCCGCACATTGACAGTGTAGCCAAGCCTTTAGTCTATGCTATTTTTAGAAAAGATGGATTTCTCTGTCTTTGATGGAGTTCGCACTCACTCTTTAGATATTGCTGAGCCATTCCTTCCCCCTTTTAATCTATGGCTACTTCCATGTACACATGAAGGACAATTTCTTTTTGTAATTTTTAATTGATTCTATGAGTCTCTTGCCTTGTGATTACATCAAATGATGCACATTTGCCAAAATATTTAATCAGGAGAAGATCTCTAGGTACTGATATGGCCACCGTCACATTAGTATCTGAGCACCACACAGTCTACTATGTATAAATCCCTCCAGCACCCCAGTGAGATAGGGAAGTACTAGTCTCATTTTTACAGAAGAAACAGAAAAGCTGAATGACTGTCCAGGATCACACAGGAAGTCTGTAGTGGGCAAAGAATTGAGCTTTTGAGGGAGTCCCAGGCTTCCACTCTAATCACTGAATACTTTCTTCTCAATACCACTGGACGGTTCTACCTCTGCTCTTACTACGAATTACTGAATTTTAAAACTGGTAACAGCTCATGTAGGATGTAAGAGTAACAGCTTGCCGTTTTGAGAATCATGCAAGACCTGTGTGGGTGAGTAAAGGATAACATGGTGACTTACTCTGAATTTCTGTGATATTCAATAATCATCTTGACACTTTAATGTAGCTTTATTTTAAATATAGTATAGTGGTAGTGCTCCTATGGCTAGGATTCCTTCTTTAACCAAAAAAGAAACCTTTGGCATCAGAACACCTGCCAAAACAATCAAATGCTAATTGGCATCTGTGTTGGGCATCTTGTCAGCAATGAGAATGGACTCACAGATTGGAGTACTCTCTTGTCTATAGTAATAGTCCCTTCAGGTCGGGATTAAGACACAATGAAGACCTACTGAGAGGAAGTTTGCACTGTGGCTGCACATGCAGAATTTGTAGATAAATAGAACTCTCGATTCTTTAGTGTGTCATCTTTTTTTCAGTCACTAGCACCAAAGTCAGTTAGGTCCCGATTCTGCAAATTGCTCCTATATCACTGCATCCACAGTACCACTGTAGGGCTATGTGCATAGAGTGATTTGCAGGATCAGTGCCTTAACTTTAATGGCCAAATTCTGATCCTTCTCTGAGTCTCTACTGTGAGTGGAATTTGTGTGTGTATATTCAAAGGCATAATTTCTTCTTTGAAAAGAGAAGGAAAATGTGTCTTGGGGATGTAATGTTATTGAGATTAGAATTAAAACTGGATGTCCCCAGAGACTTTTGTAAATATAAATCAAAAATCTTCATAAAACCAAGGTTATAAATTCTAATTTATGAATTTTGCAAGTAGGACCACATACTAAATATGTTCAATATGGGGGAGGAGGAATTGGTTTATCTAAATATCTTTATTGCATTAGGGAAAACTTTCCAAGTGTTTCTGTGTTAAGTAGATCATCTGCAGGACAGGAGATCCATCTTTTCACACCAGCCCTACTTTAGATTCTACACGTTCTGTCCAGGTTTTAGAGAAAATGTGCATTCATACCTGCTTATTCAGTTGAACAAGCTGAGAGCATCACAAAAGTGAGAACATGACTTGGAAAATGTGATGAAGGAAGATTTTTGCTTCTGTTTTGTTTTAAAATAATTACATTTATAAAAAGAAAAGGAGTACTTCTGGCACCTTAGAGACTAACAAATTTATTTAAGCGTAAGCTACAGCTCACTTCATCGGCTCACTAAATTTGTTAGTCTCTAAGGTGCCACAAGTACTCCTTTTCTTTTTGCGAATACAGACTAACACGGCTGCTACTCTGAAACCTACATTTATAAAACGCATGTGGGAAGAAAATATTAACTGTATCATAGAACATTTCAAACTCTGATTCATTTGAGAATTTTATGAATCCTTAACTCAGTGAAATTCTCCCACTGCAGTTTCATGCTTCAGGAATTTCTAGCTCTAGATTTACACTAGGAATTTGTTTCATTTTGCCAGTCTTGCTATAATGGAGCATGCTAAATTGCAGTGCCTGTGTATTTTTATCTGTCACACATGGCATTCACTGTAAATTAGCGAGGCAGTTGGTAGCTAAGTGCACAGCTTAATTTGTAAGTATTTTGAGTCACCTGTGTACCTTATTATTTACTACAAAGCAGGTGTTCCATTTTTAAAGAATTAAAAGTCGAAAACTGTCTTATTTTCCTCCTTTGGAAAAAGACGGAGTCAGATTTGTAGTCCCATTAAATGGATTTAAGCTGCTTTAAAGTCAATGGAGTTACTTTGCTCCCCCCCCCCCCGACTGTTTCTGTTTTTCATTCGTAAATTGGTCTTGTCAGAAGATTGTGAGTATACTTTTCCTCATGAGATTTTGCTGTGTGTGTGTGTGTGTTTTAGGTTTTGGGGATGGAGGAAATCAATCTCTGACTTTATTGGGCCCTCCTGGAATATCATTTGGCCTCAGCATTATATCTGGGATCTCATGTCATTATTTTTGAGCGTGGAGGTAGTGATATAGGCATCTAGCCTGTAACATAGACAGACCCCACTTTGAAGACTGTGGGTCTTTACAGAGGTTCAGGGGTGTGCTTATATAGAGTGACTTGCAGGATTATAGTAAAAATCAAAGGCTTGTAAAAAAATAAAAAAAAACAAGGCTTGTAAAAATCAAAATATATGAAGAAAACCTCAGTGTTTTGCATGATCCCCATCTGTACAACACAAGTGGAATGGTGAGTAAGAACTATGTGACTCACATAATGACAGCTGCAAATATATGGGGTACGTCAGTTGCCATAGAAGTCACTGTATTATCAAGCAATCCATTTGACTTCATAAATTGTCAAGTTAGCCATATAAAACTCATCCACTTTGGAGAAGGGCCAGCTCTTCAAATGGTCATGTTAAATGTGAGACAGTTAGGGCTAACTTCTGCATAAAAACTTTGTTTTATAAATCTATACATTGGAATTCTGAATTTGGGATGTGAAAACAAAGCTATTTCAAATTATCTGGTTAACTTAATCACTTAAACAGCTAACCTTTTCAGATGTCATTGATTTATGCATCCGATGAAGTGAGCTGTAGCTCACGAAAGCTTATGCTCAAATAAATTTGTTAGTCTCTAAGGTGCCACAAGTACTCCTTTTCTTTTTATAGATTTATAGGTCAGTCATTTACATAGCTGAAGTGTTCTTTTTACATTGGAAGTGATTTGGATTTAAACTATATGTAAAAGTTTTAGAAAAGTGATGATAAACTTAATCTATGCTTGTATGGATTGTGGGGTGGGGAGTTAAGGTAGGGGTGTGTGTGTGAGATATATATATTAGGGCTGTCGAGCGATTAATAAAATTAATCGCACTGTTAAACGAATAGAATACCATTTGATTAAAATGTTTTGGATATTGTGTACATTTTCAAGTATATTGATTTCAGTTACAACACAGAATACAAAGTGTACAGTGCTCACTTTATAGTTATTTTTATTACAAATATTTGCACAGTAAAAAACAAAAGAAATAGTATATTTCAATTCACCTAATACAAGTACTATAGTGCAATCTCTTTATAATGCAAGTTGAACTTACAAATGTAGATTTATGTACAAAAAATAACTGCATTCAAAAATAAAACAATGTAAAACTTTAGAACCTACAGGTCCACTCAGTCCTACTTCAGCCAATCGCTCAGACCAACAAGTTTGGTTACAATTTGCAGGAGATAATGCTGCCTGTGTCTTGTTTACAGTGTCACCTGAAAGTGAGAACAGGCTTTTGCAGGGCACTGTTATAGCCGGCATCGCAAGATATTTATATGCCAAATACGCTAAAGATTCATATGTCCCTTCATGCTTTAACCACCATTCCAGAAGACATGCGTCCATGCTGATGATGGGTTCTGCTCTATAACAGTCCAAAGCAGAGCGCATGTTCATTTTCATCATCTGAGTCAGATGCTACCAGCAGAAGGCTGATTTTCTTTTTTGGTGGTTCGGGTTCTGTAGTTTCTGCATCGGAGTGTTGCTCTTTTAAGACTTCTAAAAGCATTCTCCACACCTCGTCCCTCTCAGATTTTGGACAGCACTTCAGATTCTTAAACCTTGGGTCGAGTGCTGTACCTATCCTTAGAAATCTCACATCAGTACCTACTTTGCATTTTGTCAAATCTGCTTTGAAAGTATTCTTAAAATGAACATGTGCTGGGTCATCATCCGAGACTGCCATAACATGAAATATATGGCAGAATGCAGGTAAAACAGAACAGGAGACATACAATTCTCCCCCAAGGAGTTCAGTCACAAATTTAATTAACACATTATTTTTTTTAACGAGAATCATCAGCATGGAAGCATGTCCTTTGGAATGTGGCTGAAGCATGAAGGGGCATATGAATGTTTAGCATATCTGGCATGTAAATACCTTGCAATGCTGGCTACAAAAGTGCCATGTGAACGCCTGTTCTCACTTTCAGGTGATGTTGTAAATAAGAAGCAGTCAGCAGTATCTCCCGTAAATGTAAACAAACTGAAAAGTGCCAGTCTAGACAGCGCTTTACGGCTCCCGGCGATAAAGCTATCACCCCTCATTCGGGGTGGTTATTTTTTATCACCGGGAGAGTTCTCCCCCAGCAATGAAGCGTGACTAACTGCCCACGTCACAGCACTGCTTCGTTTGTTTAGTAAACCAGTTAGTTTTTAACTAACAGGTCGTCAAATCACTGCCATGTAATTATTGGAGACAAAATAATTATTGTTAATTAGAAACCTGTTAGTTTTAAATGCAAAACTTGTTTTGATAAATTGTTTTTCTTGTGTACCCAGCACATGTATTTTTGTAGTAGTTTTATTTAATTAATACAAAAAAAATTAAATGCTGGGTTTTGTGCTTGTTTAATTGAATTTGAATTTCCATCCAAACAGAGCCTGGCCCAAACAAAAATAAAATTAATCTTCTAGTAAATAAGAAATACATCATTCACAATTTTCTAATAAAAATGTACTAAGAATTTTAAGGCAGATTAAGCCATGTAATTGCTTGAACAAATAGAGATAGATATAGTGTATATCCTCCTGGTTAGCAAATAAAAGTACCAAATTTAGTCTGTAATGACTATATTTGGTTGCAAACCAACATGCTTGAATGGCTACCAACAAATAAGAATCAACCTTTCTTTAACTGAAAGGTACATATGCAAAACTAGATTAAAACTGATTATTGTAAATCAAGATTTCCTATTTGCTGACTTAAATCCATCCACCCTGAATAGGACTGGCTTAACATTCAAAGGAATTTACAGCTATTATTTCAACTATCAAAAGATCCAAAAATATTGGAAGTGGAAACCTGTTGGAAGTTATAAGGGGCACAGGGGAAGTGAATCAAAGGGCTACAGAGTCCAAACAAAGGGTCTTCTCTAATGCATAGCAAAATGCATCTGCTACTCCTGCTGAAATTCTGTGCCACTGTGCAATGCACAATTTGCACAGAATCAATGTTCCCTGCAGAATTTTATTTTTTTTCTTGCAGAATTTGTGACTTTCCCCCAGCACTCCTGCCTGCTGTCAGCCGTGGGCAGCTGGGTCTCACACTGACAGCAGGAGCCCTGGCCGCCAGGGCTATCAGGAGGAGTCTGACTATATTGTGGTGTTCTGACAAATAAAATATGCAGAATTTTGCAGAATTTTAAAATGTGCTCAGAATTCTTAATTTTTTGGTGCAGAATTCCCTCAGGAATAATCAGCCTGCAATATTTCAGAGACAAGGTGGGCAGGGTAATACATTTTATTGGACCAACTTCTTTTGGTGAGAGAGGAAAGCTTTCAGGCTTACACAGGGCTCTTCTTCAGTTCTGGGAAATGTCTAATAACCTGGGACCAACATGCAATATTCCATTCATTTAATTTTCATTCATTTCACTTAACTGTCTCTTTAGCAACAAAAGTGTTAGAAATTAAACTTGAAGGTTCCACATTTTTTTTTAGCTATAAATGTATATATATATTTAGATTCACCTATTAACAATTTTGTCTATATGTTAGTGATAGAAGAAGCACATTAAGACCTTGCCTCCATTTGCAGCAGTGTGTAGGGTAAACGTAGCTACATGCCACAGTGAAAGACTGGCAAAGAGAGGAAGTGGGGAAAGGCTACAGCAGCTCCCCACTGCCTGAGTCTTTCCCCACTTCTGGAACCTTTCCCTGCTATCTCCCTTCTGACTGAGCCTTTCTCTGTGACAGGGAAAAGCTCTGGCAGCTCTCCCTCTCAAAGCCTTTCACTGCAGTGTGGAACAGCTGCCGCGTTGGGGAGGTAGTGGGACGCTACACAGCAAAAAATAGCAGTGTAGACTTGGCAGGAAGGCATTGCATGGGTGTGTAGGGAGCCACGTAGGGCTCATACATTGAGATTCAGATGTGTAGGGCACTCTATTCTGCGTGTCTAAGATGTGCCTCACTCTCTCCACTGCTGTTTATACCCATACTAGCAGGGCATGCGCTGTCTGTACTCTGCATGCCACCAGACTTGTAGATCTACCCTATGGACAGGGTTCCAGTGCTCAGTGGTATCAATTCTTGTGCTCCGCTTCATCCTGCAATAAAATCTTTTTTTTAACTTCAGGTCATCACCATGTCTCCGTCCCCTCATGATTCCATGATGAAGTTTAAATAATATTGTGACAGTGCTGAACAAAAGTTATGACAAGTGACCAGTGAGCATATGCGGTAGCTGCTTTTTAAAATCCACTCAATAACTAAGAGTTGGTTTAGCTGATCTATGTCATTAGATTTAAAAATATCGTAATAAAATGTTGCATGTGTCCTCACAACCCATATACTAGACACTGTATTTAATTAGGATGACTTTTAAGTAGGACATTAATGATACTTAACTGCAAAGATTGCTGCTTAATGGGGATGCAACGTTTTAATGGGGACATCTTCATGTGATTTTTAGGGGCGTTTAGTTCCTTGGCTGTGTCTCTGTATAATGCTAGTTCTATTTGTTCCTTTAAATGGTTTTTCAATCCTTCCTTGACATGCAAAAAGTCTGTGAAGTGCATCACCATCATTGCCTGGCTGTTTACTCCTTCAGTGTCAGCTATGTTGGGCATCTCACAGCTCTGTCTTTTCGGGCAGCAGGCTCTGTCTTTTCCTAGGGCTCAATCCTACTCTCATTGAATCTAAATGGAATCTTACCACTGACTTCACTGGAGGCAGGCTCAGGCCTCTAGTGTACATGTGTGCATCTTCCTAAATGTATGGGATGGTCCAGTGGTTTGATGGGATTGTAATAATATTGCTTAATTAGGACAAAAGGCCATTTCCTGGGCTGGCCTGGTTAAACATTTCTGTGATACTGCATTCAAGCCCAGTGCTGCTTAATATAGTCAAGCAATGCAGAACATGTATTTGCTCCCTGTGGCTCTTCCAGATAATGTTAACTAAAAACAAAAAAATGTGACTAGAAAGCCCACTCAGGCTTAGAAAAACAACAGTTGTGTTCTTCTCTTCCTTGTCCATCATCACAAGTTAAGGCTTCCAACTCAGGAAAACATGTATGCACGTGTTTCCGTCTATCCTTATTCAGGAAAATACTTAAGCATATGGTTTGTCTCCTTTTTGGGACTTACACATGTGCTTAAAGACTGGCCCGTGTACCTGTCGTGGATGAAACCCTAAATTTTGATTTCAGAATGTTTACTGGTAGTAATGGTTAAAGACAGAGCATGGCTTGATTTCTACCTGCTCTTCATCAGATCCCAGTTTGAATTTAGAGCTGATAGAAAAATCTTGTTCTGACTGGTTGGTTAAACAAACTCAATTATGTGAATTATTGGCGGTGAAAATAAATGAACTTCCAAGATGCAAGATATTTTGGGCTGTAAGAGAACTTTTTGGCTGTATGTATACTGTATATATGTTTATGTTCACAGTGTTTGAGAAGAATTAGAGTGTAACCTCCAGTTATCTCCACCTCTGTTTTTAAAAACTTGGGGTTATGTCACCCAGAATCTAGTCATTACATTTATAATTCCCTCCATTATCTGTAAGCTTGAGTAATTGTATTTGGATAATCTCGGTTTTATTGTAATAATACATGCCAATGAAAATATACTATGAGGCAAGTGGCTGTTTTGGATACCCAAGTACCTTAGATTTATTCTTCATACTCCAGTACTTCCTTTAGAAGTTGTTGGTGTTTTATACAGTTCTGAAAATATTGAGAATTTAAGTGAATAGTGACTTCTTGGTGCCCAACTTAAGGCACATTAGAGGCCTGATTTACAGAAATTGTTGAGCACCCACTCTCTGAAAATCAGGTCCTTTTAAGGCATCTTGAGTTAGACACCCAAAGTAACTAAAAAAACAACAAGGAGTCCGGTGGCAGCTTAAAGACTAACAGATTATTTGAGCAGCAGCTTTCTTGGGTAAAACCCCCACTTCTTCAGATGCATGGAGTGAAAATTACAGATGCAGACATAAATATACTGACACGTGAAGAGAAGGGAGTTACCTCACAAGTGGAGAACCAGTGTTGATGGGGCCCTTTTTTTCTCCCCAAAGATAAGATTTATGAATGTAAGAACTTGTTCTAAAAATAGCATGTGGAGTTGTTTTTCTTATAGCTGTTGATGTTTACATAAGTTCTAACTATGCGGCTTGCATGAAAATGAATGTTAGATCAATGAAAACAGGATAAGGTGTTCTGTAGTCAGTGTTTCAGAACGTTCAGTAAGGACTGCTTTTGCAGAACTGGAGTTTGTTTCCATAGGGATTGGAGTGAACTGCAGCAGGGTTGTTAGATCTCCCTTAAACTTCATTTGCTGTATGATGACAATGCCAAATGTCAGTCTGTCCTTTTTTCTTCAGAAAAGCAGCTGTAGTCAAAGATGCAAAAATGAATAGTAAGTTAATAAAAAACAGAAAAAAAGGATTTTGCTAAATGATGAGTCACAGAGGTACCAGAACTCAGAAGAGATATATCACCTAGCTGGATTCTGCAGGTGCTGAGGCCTATTTGTGCTCTGAGGAAGGCGCTCCCTGCCTTCCAAGGCAGCAATGTGGCATGTATAGCCCTGTCTAGAGGAGAAAAACGAGGTGTGTTTACCAAATGTGTTAGCTGGTGTAACCCTTCTTCTAGGTAGTGTTGGCAGCAACAAAGGCCAGGTTCAGTGTCTGGGGGGGTTACTTTTAGCATTACAAAACAAAATGGCTCCAGCCCCACCCAGAAACCTGGGAAAACTGAATACAGCATGGGGCACCTCCAGTAAGGCTGTATGCCCCCATTCGCAAGCACTGAGTTTGTGCATAACAAAAGGAGACTTTCGAGGGGAGAGGGAACGCCGCTTGATTTGGGGAAAAGGACAGCAACAGTGACTCAGAAGTATGGTAACAATAAGTAAAACACCCCACAATCTCTTGAGCAGTTTCTTTGCTGTAGTTTCCCAACGTGCAGTATGAAAATCCAAGGTCCATTTAACTCCCCCTTTCCCTCCACCACACCCCGCTTACAATTTCTTGTCTGAGGTCAGTCAATCCTGGGTGTCCAGAGGTTCGTTCATGTGGCTTACCTCCACTCACTGCGTGAGGGACAAATGATGCTGCCACCACCACCGCTCTGCTGTGTCCTTAGTCTGATCCTACAGCACCATGACCAAAGTAATCACAATTCTAGGATTTGCTAGGTAGGGGGGTGACTTTGCTGCTGTTGCATCTCTTATCGCACAGCATTTAGCTGCAGTTCCATTTAGTGTTTTCAGCTCTTAGTGATTGCTGCAAAGAAACAAGGACTCTCAATTGAGTTTTAATTAGCTCTCTCTGTAAACACTGGAGAAGGAGGGTCAAATGGCAGTTAGGACCTTGAAACAGGGTCATCATCCCCAAATAGAAACACCTATCCTCCCACCCCACCCTCTGTCCATCACTTGAATTTTGCTTGCTGTCGCATGCTTAGTGAATGAGAGTTACATTCACATATAATATGCCCTGGATTAGGGCATATTAACTACAATTCTGCTGCCCTTTAATCATACAACAAGGATAACATTTCATTACGCCTGCATCCAAGGTTTAAGAGAATTTTAACCCAAAACTGGCAACGATTGCCTTGGCAAAGTAGGTCTGCTTCTGAGGCTTTTCCTCCAGTTAAAAACCTCTTGGCAACTATGATTGCAATCAACATTGCTAAGTGGTGTTATGCTAATTAGCACATGTTAGCAAACATCTCTCCCTTTCCTAGCCTAGACACTGCCTCATTCACAGCTCACCTCTTCTCCATGTCCAGAAGCAGAGTTCAAGGGCTTATCCAAACACAAAAATTTCAAGGTGCTCAAACTGTGTGTAGACCAGCGCTCACTCTGCTCCACAAGTGTAGTGTTAGACTTGGAAAGATTAGATTTTTTTTTTTTTTGGGTAAGCATCAATTTCACTGTAGACATTCAAACCGATTTAAAAAAAATTTGCACCATTAATAATCAAAATTTACAGATTGACAAAGTAGGAAAAATGCTGTTTGAGAACTACAGTTTGCTAAGGATATTTACTTTATGTATTTTTAACATATGTAGTTGACAGTTTAACAGTAATAAAGCTTTAATTTTTTGAACCTCAATGTCTACTGTCATTAAATAAGCATTGCCCTAAATGCCAATAACTTCCTGCAACTGTGAACTTGTAAAGTGATTAAAAATTGGAGAAAATACTTAAAAATCAGCATCAATATTCTCGGTCAAAATTATATTTAAAAAATACAATAAATTTGAATGCTGCCACGCCTGTATATTGTCTTCATGTAGACTGCTCACAGGAATGGAGATCCGCACAGACAGGGTAAACTAAGCAGACCTTTTATGGAGGAGTTTTTTCCAGTACACACTCTATCAGCAGCACAGTTTAGTGCACACACACACACACAAAGCCTGTGTCTCAGGGTCACTTCCGGTGCCTGTCTTAAAGGGACAGCATACCAGTTATCTAACTGTGCATGGATACAGTACAACAGGGATGCTGGGGGAGGCCGTGAGCATAGGACTTCTGTGAATGAGTGACTTATAACATGACTGTTGCAGCATAGTCCATTGAGACTGAACTTGGCTGACATTTCAAAACTGAAACTAATCCACCCAGGTGAGACAAGGGCGCACTGGGGCAAAGATATCGCCTTCTCTGCTGAGATTGCTGTGTTGGTATTGCAGGGAGCAGTGCTCCCCCTTAAGTCCTCCAGAACCCTTTGGGACCCTACTTCTGCTCCTGCAGGAGCTCCATGGAGGTGAGAAGAGGAGACTCCAAGAAGGCTGTATGGGGCTGAAAGAGGACCTGGGATCTCACTTGTTCAGATAACCATGGGGTCCTGAGCATAAAGTATAAAATCCTGACCCCATAGAAGTCGGTGGCAAAACTCCCATTGACATCAGTGAGGCTAGAATTTCACCCAGAGTGTGTATGTTCTCTCTTCTTCCTTGCTAGCATTGCTCCCCTCCCATCCCCTCTCTTATTTTTCTACCCTTGCTTGCCTTTTGTCTCTAATCAGGTGCTTATTGGAAGTTCACTTTTCCAAAGTGGTCTGTTGCAGGATAGCCTGGCCGTAGCCATAGAAAGTATGTGTGTTTAAAAAGAAGTCATCAACTTAAAAATCATACTTCTGACTGAAATCTTTTTATGTAAAATGACTGAGTGAGATGAGAAGGAAATACATGTTTCTGTTTGTTCACTTGACAGGACCTTGTGCATAGTCAGTTTCATTGTTTTCCCCTGTATCGTCAGTAAGTTTCTCCTTTTGTTTGTGAGGTTTTGCTTTTGTCACACATCATCAGGGGAGAGAAAAACGTAAAAGATGAAATGTGATTGTAAAACCACAAAACTTTGCAGAGAGCTTGAGGGGCTGATAATCCAAAGGAAAGGCGGTCCAGTGGTTAGAGAATTAGCTGGCAAATCTGGAGACCTGGGTTGAGTTCCCTGCTCTGCCTGTGTAACCTTGGGGAAGTCCATTTAGGGCCAAATATCTTTAGGTTAACAAAGATATTTAGGTGCCTAAACATGCAGATATACACCTAGTGGGGTTTTCAGAAGCACCTAGGCACTTGGTTTCTCAGTGGGAGTTAGGCGCCTAAAAATGCAGATAGATGCCTAATGGGTTTTTCAAAAGCACCTAAATACCTTGCCCCTAGTCTCTTTCTGCCTCCATTTGCCATCTGTAAAATATAAAAATAAATAAATAGTACTTCACTTCCACAGAGGGGCATTGTCAAGATAAATATACTAAAGATTGAGGTGTTCACATGCTGTGCTGATGGGGCCAAATGAGCACCTTAAATAGACAGTGTGGCACCTGAAGCTAACTTACTTGCTCTTTTAAATTTACTGGATTTTAAATTGACAGTATTCCTTCAAACCATCAGACTTTCCAGTGGCTGTATTTATGACCTATGATATTTCAAGGAAAGGAGAAGTTGACTATTGCGTGATCCAGTCGGGTGGCTGGCTTGACATAAAAATCACAAATGCAAAATCAGCTATGGTTGCAATATGAGGATAATTCAGCAAGTATTGATCTATGTCACTGTAACCTCAGATAGCATAGCTGGACATAGAATGCAGTGATGGATTAGCCCTCTTACTCTTATATTGTTATACTAGATAATTTGCAATGGTTTGGGGGTTTTTTAAAACATAAAAAAAGCTGAAATTAATATGCAGGATTTGGTCCTGTACCAAGGAGTAAACTAATGAGTTGCCAGTAATATTGTACATAAAGTACAGGACTGAGCCAGTCCTACCTGTCGTTCAAAGAGTTTCCTGCTGTTTAGTTTGAATTCCATGAAATAACATCAAGCTCTTTTTTTCTTTTTCCTTTCTTTTATTTAAGCAAGAGGGAGACTTTCTTCCAAGCCATATGAAATTTTTAGACTCCAGCTCTACAAATATAAGAAAACTGAACAAATAATTGTATGACTGGTAACCTCCCATTCACTTTTTTTTTTTAAACTGACCATACCTTAGCTTTTTTTAATGAGATTTGTTGTTGAACTTGACCTTAGATTGACTTTGAAGTCTTTGGGCTAACAAAAGTAGGTGTGGAACATGTAGACATGAAAGGACATACAAGCTATGGTTCTCATATATGCCAAAATTCAGTTAAATTGTATGTTGTTTACTGTCTACGGACCTGAGACTCACATTGACTTCAGAGGGTTTGGGTTAGGTCCTGTGTGCATGCACACTATACATTATTTATAGATACATACACACGCGCGCACACAGGTCACCACCAGCAGTGGAAAACTGTTCAGGTTTATGAATCCATTATGCAGCATTTAATCTGCAGAATTATGTATTTATGTTTCCTGGCCTTCTATTGTTTCAGGTTGAAAAGAGCTTTTTCAGTTCCCACATAACTGAAAGTAAAAATCACAGGTCATGGTGGATTTGAATTGTTTTTTCTATATATAAAGAAAGCATGGGTTTATTTCACCAGCAGCAGAGGAGGTGTAATACAGAAACTGTATTTCTGAAGAGAGCCGTTTCTGCTCTGATACTTTATCATCCCCTTGTGCAGCACACTTCGGGGGAAACCAGGAATAAAGTTAATACCTTGCTATTAGAAGTTAGATTTCCCACCCCCCACTTGTGCATTCTATTACCAGAAATAGGCATGGTAGGAAGCCAGCATGAAAGGATGAACACCAGCTGGAATAATAGTCATAAAAATGAATATGTTGCTTATGCTATGTACAACATAGTACACATTCTTCTCAGCTGTAAATCTACCATGAGAATCTTTGGGTTTTTTTCACATTTTCTAAATGAAATGTATATAAAATCCATATTTCCCCACACTTGCCCATCCCAGTATCTTTCATTAAGCGGATCAGTGCAATAGTGAATGGGGTTAATGCGGCCGCAGGGCTAGACCGCATGGCTCAGCTTGCAGGAGTGGAGCTTCTGAGTGTTTCTTCATGTTGGGTAGGTCTTTAAAGGCAGGCAAGTAAAACCGAGAATAGATTTTTTTTTTTTTTTAAAGCAGGATTGTTTCTAAACAAATTTAAATTTTTCTGCAGAAAATCCGCGCACTTTTAAGTTCAGTGACATGCACCAAAATAAATGATTGGGATTGAAGGAATGGAATTCTTAAACGAATGTGTTCCTAAAACTTGGGGTAAAATATTATCAAACAAATAATGTACCTGCTCAGTTGTTAAACCTTCAGAGCAACCAAAAAAAGAAAAATGTAGTAAGTATTTGGGCAGGGCTTTGAATAGTACTAGCAATTGGTACTCATTCTGTTCTCACTTAGGCTGGTGTAAATCTGGAGTAGCTCCACAGGGGTCAATGGTGTTACACTGGTGTAAACCCAGTTTAAGTGAAATCAGAGTAAAGCCCATAGTACCTTTCATCTTCGCTTCTCAAAGCATTTTATCAAGCTGTGTGGTAGGTATTATCCCCATTTTAGAGCCAGGGAAAATTTAAGCATAAAGAGGTTGAATTATTTACCCAGGTGAGAGGGTCCAGAATAGAACCCAGGTGTCCTTACTTCCTAGTCCCTCCTCTAAACAATTTGACCTCCATTGGAGGGACCTGCCATGCAAGACAGCATGATTTAGTAATATATGACTGGAATATTCTCATTTTTGTTGAAGTCATTGTGTTCCAGGGTATTAGAGAGACAAGGAGCTCTGTGTAGCTTGAAGGCTTGTCTCTTTCATCAACAGAAGTTGGACCAATAAATGATATTACCTCACCCACCTTGTCTTGGAATGTGCTCAGTAATTTAAAGACCATTTAAATTCTCTTATTTTTATTTATTGTCCATTTAGCATTCAGTATTTTAATAGCCTTTGAGACTGAAGTCCTCCATTTCACTCTGTTTATTCCACAGAAGAGGTATAGAGGATTGCATCAGTACCACCTTTCCTCGCTCTTCCCCCAGTATGCCTTAGTCCTTGGAGTGGCCACCTCAAGGGGAGAGAGAACAGTTTAGTCTCCTTATATCATTGTGAAAATGTGGGTTTTAATCTTTGCCCACCCTTTGTGTTGGGGCTGCACTACTGTTGTCTAATGGGAAATGGCTGTGACCACCAAACCTAGGTCACTGAACAGCTGTCAGTTGCGAATAGCTTTGGGTGACTACCCCAGCTTGGGCTGGTGGATTTGAACCCTCGCCCTGGAGGTGTACATCTGAAAGTCTAATAAGAAATTATTGGGGTCATCATATTTATCATCAAAGGATTATCAGAAAAGAAAATGAAAGCCCCTTCTCAAATTTTTTTGAGTGACATACTGTCTGAATCATTGCAGTGAAGTACTGATCTACCAGATTGTCTGGTAAGAACTCAATAAAGACTTGTCGGTGAAATAAATTGTCCATAATCAAAGATTGGAAGGATTATCCATTTCTTTCCCCCCCCCTCGAAAATGGACAATTGTACTTTATATTATTTAAAGATCCAAACCTATGTACTATTTGTAACATTTGTGGGAGGGGGTTAATGTTTCGATGACGAAAAAAATGGCCAAAAGAATTTGTATTATAAAAGTACATTTTTATAGGATGCTTAGTGTTCACCTTTTGAATGTGGAAACTATGAATAACTTTACTTACAGAAGTAGTCCCCATGGAAGTCAATAGGGTAGTACTTTATAGATAATTGATTATTCCATTAACTGTGAACTTTTGCAGTACTCCATAATGTATCTTCTTGTATGCCGTTAGTGACAGAGTAAATGGTGGTGATAATGCAGGATCCCAGATTATACTGAATCACATCTGCACGTAGCTTTGCTAATCAAAAATAAAACCAGTCATGCACTAAGTGCCTGTAATGTTATGATAAAGCAATTGTAATGAACATACTACACAGGGATTCGTACAGAAGACTATACCCCTTGCAGGAAAACTACCACTCTACATGCTTTGAGCACACAAGATTTGGTCGTGCAAACACATGAGCAGCTGTACTCACCCGAGAAGTTGTATTACATTTAATGATTTGCAATCTGCCTAAAAATAAACTTCAGAAACTGAAAATCCTATCTATTGATCTTTCACTTAGCCATGATAGTTTAAGCTGAGTTGTAATGGCTGCTTTCACACAACTTCTTTGCTTTTTTTATTAATTTGTTTCAACCTTTTCATATTTTATTGAAGTTGCCTTTAACAACACCCCCATACATGATTGATATATATATAATCAAATTTTGTTAAGGTAGGAGTGAAGAAAAATATGAATTGCATCTCCTACAGATTTATCTTTCATGGAATAATCAGGATTTTAGACCAGGAGAGCAGGTTTTTTTAATTGTTGTTGTGTGTGGGGTTTGTTATTAACAGGAATGGGAATGGGGACAATTTCTGAGCTATTTGAGCATTTCATTAAAATAGAACATTTAACTGAAGCCTTCACTTTCATCTCTTCCATTATGCACCTTTATACTTCCCAGTCAACCATTTCTGGCACACTAGTTCAATCCATGAAGGCAGTATTACCTAATGATTAGAGCAGGGACCTGGTAATCAGGGGTTCTGTTCATATTTGAGTTCACTCTGCTACGCTAGCTGATGATGGGCACAGACCTGGAGCAGAGTACTGGCTTCTTGGGTGCTGGGGGCAAATTCTCTTAATCTCTGTTTGATTTTATTTACCCACTTTTAAACTGAATATACTTTTTACCTACCTCACAGGAGTAGCGTTAGGTTTGTTTAGTGCTTTAAGATCCTCAGGGCAGGTCTACACTTAAAACATTGTAGAGGCACAGCCGCACCTCTTCAGTGAAGGTGCTACTATGCCAACAGCAGAGCTTCTCCTATTGGCATAGTTAATCCACCTCTGTGAGAGACCGTATCTGTATTGATGAGAGAAACCCTCCTGTTGACATAGCGCTGTCTACACCAGGAGCTAGGTTGGTAGAACTGCGTTGCTCAAGGGTGTGGCTTTTTCACACCCTGGAGCAATGTAGTTCTACTGATGTAAGTTTATAGTGTAGACCTGGCCTCAGATGAAAGGCAGCATATAAGTTCATAGGGTTATTATTAAAAACAAATGCTATTAATACCATGGCATCCATATAATTCTTTACATTTACATGAAGGGCATCTGAAAGGACTTTATTTTAATATTCGGATGCAAGCGTGACTAGATAAAAATGTTTTTCCTCTTAGGCTAAGGCCTATAAACTGCATGAGGACACTAAGGACCAGCTCCCACTGCTTATGTGTTATGTACAGTCTAACTGGCTAAAGCATAAGAAAAATTTCGCCAGCAGCAGGCTTGATTTTTCCAAGTCAGTTTGAATTCTTTTCACCCCCCTCTCCTTAAATTTCTCTGTCCTGGTTTCAGATCCGTTCTCAGTTCACAAGACGGATCCAGAGTAAAATCAAAGACCTGCTGCAGCAAATGGAAGAGGGGCTAAAGACAGCAGACCCACATGACTGCTCTGCATATACTGGCTGGACAGGTGAGAAGTCTGGGATCTGAATAGAACACTTCCAGTTAATTGACTTATTGGGGCCCCTGATGGTTTCCATTCCGGTGTGAGGGTTTTGTGTTCTGGCAGAAATGGCAATTGCATCATAATCTTATGGTAGGTCTGTGCAAGGCATATTCTATGAGAGTCTGGGTCCCGTGTCTGTCAATGTTAGTGGAAGGGTGCCCATTGAATTTAATGGCCGTTGGATCTGGCCCTAAGAGAAAAAATTGGTTTCTGTACTTGAAGAGTCTGACTGCAAACGCAGTGCATCTTCGAAGATGAGTTCACATTTTTTTGTTTTAAAAAATGTTTTACTGACACAGAATATTTTCACCTTCGTCCACTAAGTTGAATTGTGTTTCATGACTCGGCTGATGGCAAAACAACTCTAAAACCAGGAGGGTGAGAGAGTGGCGTGTTTTTGCAACCCGGACTCTGGAATTCTTGCTCTGTCTTCCACACTTTTCTGTGTGGAGCTGGACAAATGGCTGAATGAGTGTCATGGGGATTGATAAATGAATGTTGTGAAGTGCTTTGAAAATGAAAAGTGCTATGCAAGTGCAAGGACCAAATGTGAATTAGCCAGCCTAATCCTCGTGGCAAAGAACGCAGTCATCGGGGTTGATTGTTCTAGTTAACCCAGATATAGCTCTTTTAGTTGCCAGAAGAGTTCTCCGTCTTGGCCTCTTTGGGTATGTCGGTATGGTGTTTTGGAGCGAGTGGGAGCAGGGCTCACGCTATTGCTCTAAAAATTGCCGTGTAGACAGCTTTGAAGTCGCGGCTCAAGCTGGAGCTCAGGCTGTGCATTTACACCCTGCCCTAGGCTTCAGAGCCCCATCTCCAGCCTGAGCTGCAACTTCAAAGTGCTGTCTACACAGCTAGTTTTAGAGCACTAGCGCGAGCCCTGCTAGCCCTCCCGTCGATCCCAGTTGGGAGGCTCAAGCCAAAATGCTGTGTAGACATATCCGTAAGTGCAACCAGTTCTTTCTGCAGTGGGATCACTCTTCGTGCCCTGCCCAGATCAATCTGCAGACAGTAATGCTTTTAGTACAGCATGTTTGCAGTTTTTCCTGTGAGGATTCATTCTGTTACCTTCATGTCATGTGGGTACATGAAAGGTTGGATTGGGAAAACCTCTCCAGTGGTAAATTTGGGAGAGGATTTGCCCACATTCAGGACATGGAGGTGCAGCACTTTACTTTTCTTTCTTCCCAATGGTCCTGGGAGGGAAGCTGAATGTTTTGTACAGATGGTGCTGTGGGTGCCTGTGTGGAGAAGTTGTAGACAACTGGCAGCTTGTATGAGTTTATTTTAAAGTCTAAAAATGGGAGTAATTTTGTGTCGCTTGAGTGAAAGCAGACAATTTTCACACTGACATTTTAAAAGAAATCTAGCAGAACAGTGTTCTGACATTCAGTGATTGACGAGAGAGGTGTTATGACTAAACAACTCAAGTGTAATAAAATGAGTCCTAGAATAAAAGAAACAAACTCCTCATGAGCTGGAACGACAAGATAGTTGGGTATTGCGATGTAATGGAAGGTATTTTTTGCCATTCTGAAAGGGCCTGTCAACTGCGGTAACCCAAAATGTAGATTTAGTTAGTTATTTATTTTAAGCTTTTACAAAATCTAATCTGAGAAGGAATGTTTCCCATTACTTTGTTTTTAAATACTACAGCAAAAACGATTTTTCCCAAATGTAACCATTTTCCTGCAGCATTGTGCCAGCGTATGAAAACCAAAAAGTGACACCAACACTGAAAATGACTATTCTGGTTTCTCTGCCCAAGCTGAGACAAGTGCCAAGAGTAAACAAATAGCATAAATGGTGAACAGTAAATGCACCTTGCAATATACTTCATAAAAGCTTGTTTAAAATCTTGTGATGAATAGGGTGTGATGTTGGTGCCTAATAACGAAGACATGCAAGTAACATGAAACTCATGTAAGAGTTGGCAACCTATTAGGGCCAGATCCTGCACACCCTTGTTCCTGTGAGTTGTACTTAATTATTCAGGTAATCTCAGTGAATCCATTGTAAGGGCTAATAAACAAGTAAGGGTTTGCAGACCTGGGCCCTGTGATTTAAAATCCACTCCCTCTTCATAAAGCCCAAGTATTTGGGCTCTATGTATGAAGAGAAGAGTGGTTGACTGTAGAAATCCAATCAGTCCCCACAACACTGGGCCACAGTGCAGGGATGCAGTGCAGTGCCCCCCTACTCCTGATGCTACTATTCTAGCCCATGGACTGGGATAGTAGCCACAGGCCCTCTGCTCCAATTGCTTGGCGGTACTGGGGCCACTGAATCAGTGTAAATGTGACTTTGAAGCCCACCTTCATTGTGGTACTTCTGTGCCAGCTTATTCAGGGATGTTACGGAGAACCTTTCCATGGTGGATAGGGGATGTGCAGGCACCCCTGCACAGCCATTCCACTGGTATCCCCCCAGTACAGCCTCTGTATGGGGTTTAAGTGGGCCTTGCACTGAATTTCACCCATGGTCATATTTTTGCTCATATAAATGCTTTCTTTTCTAAGTTCAAACAGCAGTGCAGCCCAACGCCTTTATGTTGCTATTCCAGTACAAGTCTTCTTCGGAGCAGGATGAAAAAATCTGTAATTACCTTTAAAGCACCTTAATGATAGTTCTTTTAATTTGTCTGACTGTGGAATATATGTAAGTCTTATACAGCGTTGACAGCTGAACACTTGACATTTCATAACAGCCAAAGAGTGCATCAGAGGGCTCTCTTTAAAACAAATTACACGTGCAGTGAAGGATTCATTTTATCATATAATGTGTGTACTGTATTTGTATATACACAGGCATATTGAGCCTAAATTCTTCAAAAGTGCTGATCATTCACGCTCTGGAAATGGGGTGACTAGTTGAGTTCTAGTCTTTCAAACAATAAGTAAATTTTAGGCCATTGTAGTTGTCCAAATTGAAACATCAGGATACCTTTTGCTCTCTCCCTGGGATCTGTAACAGATACTAGTGGTCAGAGCCTTGATTTTACATCTTGTTAACAGCACAGGTATCTGCTAGCATTTTGGGGAACTGATTCAGAGGGAAGGAGAAACAGGTAATTGAAAAATGCCATTTAAGTGGAAAGAAAAGGAAATATCTTCTTGTTCTGTTTTTGTTTGTCGATGGTTGTTCTAGGCATAGCCCTTTTATACCTACAACTATACCGCGTCACAAAAGACCAGAAGTTCTTGCAGCGATCCCTGGATTATGCGAAGAGAATACTTCGTAATCTGAATGGACGAAGGGTTACTTTTCTCTGTGGTGATGCTGGACCCTTGGCAGTCGGGGCAGTAGTGTACCACAAACTAAAGATTGACAGTGAGTCTAAGGAGTGCATCACAAAGTAAGTGTCTGGTGATAGTGGAAAAGGCTGTAAATTTACTAAGGATCCCTTTATATATGATCAAAGACCAGTATTTTAATAAGTGACTGCAAGAGGTTTCATATTTCAATAGCGCCTTAAAATTTAAAAGGCTGGCTTGGGAAATGTGCTCTTGCTTTTTATCAAACAGATGTCTTACTTTTATACCTGTGTCCTGGGAAATTTTGATCCAAAGCCTTTTTGGAGGCTTTCCAATCCTTGATGTCCCATTGGGGATTATAAGAACCGGTGTGTGGTGCAATTTCCATTCTGCACCACAACTGCACCTGTTAGCATTCTGCCTGTATACCTTACTGTACTAGAGTTTGCAGATTAACTCTTGAGGACTGGCTCCACTTTGGTATTTCCAATACAGTTTTATATTTAGAAGTTTAATCCGTCTCTTTCTTATCCAGGATCCTAGCGAGATTAATCTCTGCTGCCACTTTGATATGAATATCCGTTTGCTTGTTTAAAACACAGCTCTTATGTTAGAGTAAATCTTATTGTCAGATACCCTTCTGGATGCAATTGTAGTAACACTGTTTTCACAAAGCATGAAAATAAAGTCTCTGTGAAATAAGATTAAGAGCAGTAGCTTTTCTAATTAGCCTTTGCTTCAAAATTATCTTCAGGAGGAAACATGAAAATGTAATTAGTTTTAGGTGTTCCCTTTTTTTTAAGGGTGTGTGTTTATATACACTCAGATATCCAAGTGATTGGTATCGTATGAATAGAGCAACGATCTATGATTTTTGTTTTGCCTTTCGTCTTTAGTTTTTTCCTTGCAGCTGGTCACGCGGTGGTGTGATCTGAACACATTTTCATGCTCA
The DNA here is from genome assembly GCF_965140235.1 of Caretta caretta. Lineage (NCBI taxonomy): Eukaryota > Metazoa > Chordata > Testudines > Cheloniidae > Caretta > Caretta caretta. The sequence continues at coordinate 175,411,883 of NC_134207.1, forward strand.
AATTTAATATTTGCAATATTTCTTTTAAAAAGAAAACAGTTTAATATGAGTCTTAAGTCTGATATGTCAATGATATATCAAAGAGTGTTAATAATTAAAGCCCTTTTTTGCAAATGGATAATTTGTAGTGCTCGTAGTGAGACCAAAGCAAGATCAAATCACTGGTTCACATCCAGCACAGGCTAATAGTTATCAAAGGTGGTTGTTGGCTATACGAATTGAGGTTTTGGTCTAAATCCAGGGACAGATGGTCCTATTCAAATTAAACACACACATGCACAGTTTCAACTGAGCAATTCTACAGAGAAGACCGGATTGAGCTGGCACAGAAACTGATTGTCCCTCTCCCATTTCAGGGTTGAGGCATGGTGTGCTGCTGCTGTCTCCCCATCTTGTACCTTTTTTTGTGTGTGGATTGAGGGTTTCGCTCCCCGGGGCTGTCAATCTGGCCCCATAAAAAAAATCCCTCAAGTCAAACAAAGCACTTCCGTTAAATAGCAAGTCCTTGTCAAGCATTTGATGCTACGTTTTTTTAACCTACAAGTGGTGAGCCAAATCCTGAGATTCTTATTCAGGCAAAATTCCCAGAGACATTTTTTATTAGAATTTCACAGTTTGGCCCTTCAGTTGGTGGCTATTTGAAATTTTAAGCAATCCTTTTGTAAATTATTTCAGTCATCAGGAACATTGAAGTTGGGATTTTAGAGTGTCAAAGGCCCAAGATGGTCTAGTTGTCTGGTAACTGCAAATTTTATTCCCAAGTCAGAGCCAGTAAAATCTCCTGGGTTGTATTCCGACCTCTGCCACTTATTTGCCATGTGACCTCTGGCATGTTGCACTCAGAGCCTCAGTTTGCCATCTAGTACTTGCCTACCTCCCAAAGGTGCTGTAAGGTGAATTATTCTTTGTCAAGAGTTTCGAGATCCATTGGTGAAAGGGTTGTCAAAATGCAATGTTTTTGTATTGTATGAAACTTTTTAAAGTGCAGCAGCTTGGTAAACTGCAGATGATTTTAGGGGCCACTGAGGGCTAGTGGATTGAGCACAAAGCTGAAAGTCTGGAGATTTTGCGTTCTGTTTCTGAACCTGCCACTGTCTTGTGTTGTGACCTTGGGCAAGTCGTTTAATGGTTCTGAGCCTCAGTTTCCCCCATCTGAAATGGGGATATAATACTTCCCCCACCTTCAGTTTGGGACCTGCAGATGAAAAATGCTATAATTGCACAAAGCATTATTAAGTAATCAAAAACTACCATAGGAGAAAGGTTTAAAAAAACCTGATTACATTCCCTGAGCCCAAAACAAAATGTGTGAGGCATTTTTAGCAAGCTCTCGTTACCTCTTGATTGGATTGGGTAGCATACTGTACACAGAAGGAGAACTCTAGTATGTCCTAAGGAGAAGGTACAGTTTTTCTTTTCTTTTTGTTTTTTGACCCAGGCTTTTGCAGCTCCAGAGAACGGTCATAAGCACAGACTCTGAACTTCCAGATGAGCTTCTTTATGGCAGAGCAGGTTACCTATATGCTTTGCTCTATTTGAATGCAGAAATTGGTCCAGACACTGTACCTCAGTCTGTTATCAAAGAGGTAGGAAACTTCATATTGCCAGGTACTACGGTGTCTTTGAGGCAGAATCGTATCTGTGTCTTCACTTCAAATATAGGGAAAAAATATGAAGTAAACTTCCACCTAACCTGCAAAATAGCGTTCACAAGGTAGTTTAGTGAGGAGAAACCCTTGGGACCTGATTATAACTTCAGTGAAGTTACTCCTAACTTGTACCAGCATGAGGTCAGAAACAGGCCCTATCTCTTTAGCTCTTACCCATGAAGGACTTCACTTGTCAGTCTAACTTGTTTCTTTAGTAATCCATGTGAACAGTAGTAAAACTAGATGCAATGAAAAGGAAAGAGGATACAGAATTTGTGAATTCTTCTACAGCAAAAACAATACTTAAATATACAACTCAACTTTTAAAATTTTATACTTTTAAGTGAAACCTTAATTGTAAGGTTAATTCTTTGAAAAGCTCTAGTGCTTCCATGCTTTGGAGCAGGGACTTGAAATTTGGCGGGTGGAGTGGCCTTTGTTTCAGGGATGTGCCTTTTGTAGTCCCTGTGAAAATTTGGAGCCCAGTATATGTTGGGGAGGAGCTGGGACTGAGAACCAGTGGGAAAGAAAAGGTGGGTGGAGGGAAGACGTGCTGAGGAACTGGGGTGTGGGGGGAGAACTAGGACTAGCTGGCGATGACCTGGGTGGAGATGCTGAGACACTGAGATTGGGTGAAGAGCCCAGTGGGAGCGGGCGGGAGGACTAGAGGCCACAGTGAGGGGGAGAGACTGATCAGGTAAGGAAACTGAAGGGGGGGAACTGGGACTCACTGGCGAGAAATCTGGGACTGAATAAGGAGCCAGGATGGGACTGGTTGGAGGGGACTGAGCAGAAGGGGACATGCTGGGGTCAGGGTGGGGAATTACCAGAAAAGTTTGTGCCTACTACAGAACATACCCCTCCAAAGTCTGGAATGGAACTGAGTATTCTTGAGTCTCCCCATTCCTTTGTTGTCAGGAAATGTGTCTGAAACCCACTGGCAAAAGAGTCCTATCCCTCACATCTACTGCTACTATCAGTTACTCCCTTCGCTCAAGTGGCGGAGGTCTATGTGTTGGCTCTAAAGATTCCAACCCTGTTGATGAAACACGTGGGTATCAGTATGATGCCACATGATGGAATCCCCTCCCTACCCCCAGTTTTATTTAAAAAACAAAAAAAGCCTAGGAAATTACACACGCAAAAGCTATGTTAAAAGAACATCATCGCGGTTTCAAATTCAGGCACTCAAAAGTTAGGAAATGCCAGAATTAAGGTTGTCTGTCTTAGTTAAGGGTTAGAAGACAATTCTTCAGGACTGCATTCAACTGTCTTAATCTTGAGCCCATCCTTTCTGATCCTGCATCCCCGCCTCATTCACTACACACCTTCCAACTTCGGCAACCAATGAGGCAGGTGACCTACACACAACAGCCTCCTTCATTACACAATCCTGTTGATCTCAGCGCAGGTTTGTCCTGTGCACCAAATGAGGCAGGGATCCTTTGGCAAAAATAGTATGTGACTGTGTAATTAAAGACTGTATTATAATACACATGCACAAGGGAGGGAGCGCAAATTAAGGTTAGAGCTTTTTATTGTACAGAAAAATTGCAGTTTTCCTGACACTTAAGTCTTGATGGGATAAGGAAATAGGATATTTTGTAGTGCAGAGGTAGACCTGTATAATGCCTCATATTCTTGAATACATTTCTCTAGTGTTGTCTTACAATTCTTTGTAAAATACTCCTCTCTGAATAAATGAAAGCGATATTAATGGCAAGTGTGTGTTCTATTTCAACATTAGGTGGTAGATGCCATTATTGAGTCAGGTAAAAACTTTTCAAAGGAGGAACGTAAAACTGAACGCTGCCCTCTGTTGTACCAATGGCACAGGAAGCAGTACATTGGAGCAGCCCATGGCGTGGCTGGGATCTATTACATGCTAATGCAGGTAGGTAAACTAGTGTTCCAAGGTAAGGTTCTGTTGTATGAAAAAAGTGGTTAGTTTCATTCACTTAGCATAATGGCCCCTAAAACTTAGTAAAGTCTGAACCTTATTGAGGGTTTCATTGTGCGTGTTAAAGGACCCCCTTGACCATCGCTCTTCCAACTTGTCTCTTGGCTCTTAATCTTCAGTTATCATTTCTCTCACCTGTTTTCCTGTTCACAGCATTGATCTTGCCATCAGAAATGGCTCCGTTCCCCTTTCCCTGATCTCGCCTCCACCAGCCTCCACTTTGAGTGTATTTTTCACCATCTCCCAGCTCCAGAAAACTACATTGTCTCAAGCACCTTCATCCTGTTGATGTCTAGCCTGGTTTATTCTGATGTTCCCCACTCCCTTGGGTTGTTGCCCACAACTCTGCCCTGCCTGTTGTTCTTAACCAACTTGCAGTCCTCTGTACTTTCACTGCTTTCCTGCACCTCAAATGCCATCCCTCCCAGGTCCCACAGTGACTCTCAAAGGCGAAGCTGACATTTGAAGATAAGCAGCATATGCCTCATCTTCATATTAGTGATGAGATCTGGAAATAATTTCAGCAAATGTCATTGTACAACATTGTGGCTGTTGGGCTGCAAAGTCTAATGTATCCCCCACGTTCTACTTTCCAAAGGTGCTGGCAGTCTTTGTTCTGCCTCAGGTAATATCAAGTTTCTTATCTGCTCATGAAGAGCACCCTTTTCCCCGCCAAGTGCAAGGACTTTGCTGCCTTTCAGTCTGAGTGCCATAATTTACTGTGCCCTCTCCTTGACCTCCCACTTTTCCTCCTTGAGAATCCTCATCTTTTCTTGCTCCCCTTTTCTTCCCCTGTCCCCCATTGACCCTCCTGATAACATCCCCTCCCTTAGGAAAATCACTACCTCTTTCCAACCCTTTCCTCTTTCTTTGCTGTTTCAGGTGGCTAATTAACAGAAATAATTCTGTCAAATAATGCTGGTTATAAGTGGCAACCACTCTGATCATAAATCTAGGCAGAATTATAATTTCTTTCTCTGAAAGATTGCTGCTTTTGACAGTGACCACAAAACTTACTTATACATTATTAGGTTTATGGCTTTTCATTGTCCACTAAACGTCGTGACTGGCTCAGAGTTGAGTCATTTCCTGCAGCGGGAACAAGATATGTGGGCTTTTGAGAAGAGAAGGAGAACTTTTTGGCAAAGAACTTTTTGGCAAAGAACTTAGGAGTTTTTTATTTCTTTAATTATAATCCTACTTTGTACATACTGCCTGTGATCTGAAGATCTCTAGCCCTTACAAACTGTTCCTTGCAACACCACTGTGAGGTTAGTAAGTATTATTATACCTCCTTATAGCTGGATGAACCAAGGCACAGCAGTGTTAAGTAACAGTGAGCCGGGGCAGATCTGAGCCAGGAATCTCAAGGCCAAGTCTCCTCCTCTAATCATTTAAATAAACCTCTTTCCCTCCATCTAACAGTTCTTAGGGTATGTCTACACTACGGAATAAGGTCGAATTTATAGAAGTCGGTTTTTTAGAAATCGGTTTTATAAATTCGAGTGTGTGTGTCCCCACAGAAAATGCTCTAAGTGCATTAAGTGCATTAACTCGGCGGAGCGCTTCCACAGTACCGAGGCAAGCGTCGACTTCCGGAGCGTTGCACTGTGGGTAGCTATCCCACAGTTCCCGCAGTCTCCGCTGCCCATTGGAATTCTGGGTTGAGATCCCAATGCCTGATGGGGCTAAAACATTGTCGCGGGTGGTTCTGGGTACATATCGTCAGCCTCCCGTTCCCTCCCTCCCCCCGTGAAAGCAAGGGCAGACAATCATTTCGCGCCTTTTTTCCTGAGTTACCTGTGCAGACGCCATACCACAGCAAGCATGGAGCCCGCTCAGGTAACCGTCACCCTATGTCTCCTGGGTGCTGGCAGACGCGGTACGGCTTTGCTGCACAGTAGCAGTAACCCCTTGCCTTCTGGCAGCAGACGGTGCAATACGACTGGTAGTCGTCCTCATCGTGTCCGAGGTGCTCCTGGCCGCGTCGGCTGGGAGCGCCTGGGCAGACATGGGCGCAGGGACTACATTTGGAGTGACTTGACCAGGTCATTCTCTTTAGTCCTGCAGTCAGTCCTATTGAACCGTCTTATGGTGAGCAGGCAGGCGATACGGACTGCTAGCAGTCGTACTGTACCATCTTCTGCCAGGCAGGCAAGAGATGAGGATTGCTAGCAGTCGTATTGCACCATCTTCTGCCAGGCAGGCAAGAGATGGGGATGGCTAGCAGGCGTACTGTACCATCTTCTGCCGAGCAGCCATGAGATGTGGATGGCATGCAGTCCTTCTGCACCGTCTGCTGCCAGCCAAAGATGTAAAAGATAGATGGAGTGGGTCAAAACAAGAAATAGACCAGATTTGTTTTGTACTCATTTGCCTCCTCCCCTGTCTAGGGGACTCATTCCTCTAGGTCACACTGCAGTCACTCACAGAGAAGGTGCAGCGAGGTAAATCTAGCCATGTATCAATCAGAGGCCAGGCTAACCTCCTTGTTCCAATAACAACGATAACTTAGGTGCACCATTTCTTATTGGAACCCTCCGTGCAGTCCTGCCTGAAATACTCCTTGATGTACAGGCACCCCCTTTGTTGATTTTAGCTCCCTGAAGCCAACCCTGTAAGCCGTGTCGTCAGTCGCCCCTCCCTCCGTCAGAGCAACGGCAGACAATCGTTCCGCGCCTTTTTTCTGTGCGGACGCCATACCACGGCAAGCATGGAGCCCGCTCAGCTCACTTTGGCAATTAGGAGCACATTAACCACCACACGCATTATTCAGCAGTATATGCAGCACCAGAACATGGCAACGCGATACCGGGCGAGGAGGCGACGTCAGCGCGGTCCCATGAGTGATCAGGACATGGACACAGATTTCTCTGAAAGCATGGGCCCTGACAATGCATGCATCATGGTGCTAATGGGGCAGGTTCATGCTGTGGAACGCCGATTCTGGGCTCGGGAAACAAGCACAGACTGGTGGGACCGCATAGTGTTGCAGGTCTGGGACGATTCCCAGTGGCTACGAAACTTTCGCATGCGTAAGGGCACTTTCATGGAACTTTGTGACTTGCTTTCCCCTGTCCTGAAGCGCATGAATACCAAGATGAGAGCAGCCCTCACAGTTGAGAAGCGAGTGGCGATAGCCCTGTGGAAGCTTGCAACGCCAGACAGCTACCGGTCAGTTGGGAATCAATTTGGAGTGGGCAAATCTACTGTGGGGGCTGCTGTGATGCAAGTAGCCCACGCAATCAAAGATCTGCTGATATCAAGGGTAGTGACCCTGGGAAATGTGCAGGTCATAGTGGATGGCTTTGCTGCAATGGGATTCCCTAACTGTGGTGGGGCTATAGATGGAACCCATATCCCTATCTTGGCACCGGAGCACCAAGCCGCCGAGTACATAAACCGCAAGGGGTACTTTTCGATAGTGCTGCAAGCTCTGGTGGATCACAAGGGACGTTTCACCAACATCAACGTGGGATGGCCGGGAAAGGTGCATGATGCTCGCATCTTCAGGAACTCTGGTCTGTTTCAAAAGCTGCAGGAAGGGACTTTATTCCCAGACCAGAAAATAACTGTTGGGGATGTTGAAATGCCTATATGTATCCTTGGGGACCCAGCCTACCCCTTAATGCCATGGCTCATGAAGCCGTACACAGGCAGCCTGGACAGTGGTCAGGAGCTGTTCAACTACAGGCTGAGCAAGTGCAGAATGGTGGTAGAATGTGCATTTGGACGTTTAAAGGCGCGCTGGCGCAGTTTATTGACTCGCTTAGACCTCAGCGAAACCAATATTCCCACTGTTATTACTGCTTGCTGTGTGCTCCACAATATCTGTGAGAGTAAGGGGGAGACGTTTATGGCGGGGTGGGAGGTTGAGGCAAATCGCCTGGCTGCTGGTTACGCGCAGCCAGACACCAGGGCGGTTAGAAGAGCACAGGAGGGCGCGGTACGCATCAGAGAAGCTTTGAAAAACAGTTTCATGACTGGCCAGGCTACAGTGTGAAAGTTCTGTTTGTTTCTCCTTGATGAACCCCCCCGCCCCTTGGTTCACTCTACTTCCCTGTAAGCTAACCACCCTCCCCTCCTCCCTTTAATCATTGCTTGCAGAGCCAATAAAGTCATTGCTGCTTCACAGTCATGCATTCGTTATTCATTCATCACACAAATAGGGGGATGACTACCAAGGTATCCCAGGAGGGGTGGTGGAGGAGGGAAGGAAAATGCCACACAGCACTTTAAGCACAGCACTTTAAAAGTTTACAACTTTAAAATTTATTGAATGACAGCCTTCTTTTTTTTGGGCAATCCTCTGTGGGGGAATGGCTGGTTGGCCGGAGGCCTCCCCACCGTGTTCTTGGGCGTCTGGGTGTGGAGGCTATGGAACTTGGGGAGGAGGGCGGTTGGTTACAGAGGGGCTGCAGTGGCAGTCTGTGCTCCAGCTGCCTTTGCTGCAGCTCAACCATACACTGGAGCATACTGGTTTGGTCCTGCAGCAGCCTCAGCATTGAATCCTGCCTCCTCTCATCACGCTGCCGCCACATTTGAGCTTCAGCCCTGTCTTCAGCCCGCCACTTACTCTCTTCAGCCCGCCACTTACTCTCTTCAGCCCTCCACCTCTCCTCCCGGTCATTTTGTGCTTTCCTGCACTCTGACATTATTTGCCTCCACGCATTCGTCTGTGCTCTGTCAGTGTGGGAGGACAGCATGAGCTCGGAGAACATTTCATCGCGAGTGCGTTTTTTTTTCTTTCTAAGCTTCACTAGCCTCTGGGAAGGAGAAGATCCTGTGATCATTGAAACACATGCAGCTGGTGGAGAAAAAAAAAGGGACAGCGGTATTTAAAAAGACACATTTTATAAAACAGTGGCTACACTCTTTCAGGGTAAACCTTGAAAGTTAACATTACATACATAGCACATGTGCTTTCGTTACAAGGTCGCATTTTGCCTCCTCCCACCGCGTGAACGGATTTTGGTTGAATGCCAGCAAACATACACTGCAATGCTTTGTTCTACAGTGATTCCCCAGTACGTGTTGCTGGCCTGGAGTGGTAAAGTGTCCTACCATGAAGGACGAAATAAGGCTGCCCTCCCCAGAAACCTTTTGCAAAGGCAGAACCGCAAATGCCAGGGCAAAGTAATCCTTTCACATGCTTGCTTTTAAACCATGTATAGCATTTTAAAAGGTACACTCACCAGAGGTCCCTTCTCCGCCTGCTGAGTCCAGGAGGCAGCCTTGGGTGGGTTCGGGGGGTACTGGCTCCAGGTCTAGGGTGAGAAACAGTTCCTGGCTGTCGGGAAAACCGGTTTCTCCGCTTGCTTGCTGTGAGCTATCTACAACCTCCTCATCATCATCTTCTTCGTCCCCAAAACCTACTTCTGTATTGCCTCCATCTCCATTGAAGGAGTCAAACAACACGGCTGGGGTAGTGGTGGCTGAACCCCCTAAAATGGCATGCAGCTCATCATAGAAGCGGCATGTTTGGGGCTCTGACCCAGAGCGGCCGTTCGCCTCTCTGGTTTTCTGGTAGGCTTGCCTCAGCTCCTTCAGTTTCACGCGGCACTGCTTCGGGTCCCTGTTATGGCCTCTGTCCTTCATGCCCTGGGAGATTTTCAGAAAGGTTTTGGCATTTCGAAAACTGGAACGGAGTTCTGATAGCACGGATTCCTCTCCCCAAACAGCGATCAGATCCCGTACCTCCCGTTCAGTCCATGCTGGAGCTCTTTTGCGATTCTGGGACTCCATCATGGTCACCTCTGCTGATGAGCTCTGCATGGTCACCTGCAGCTTGCCACGCTGGCCAAACAGGAAATGAGATTCAAAAGTTCGCGGTTCTTTTCCTGTCTACCTGGCCAGTGCATCTGAGTTGAGAGCGCTGTCCAGAGCGGTCAGAATGGAGCACTCTGGGATAGCTCCCGGAGGCCAATACCATCGAATTGTGTCCACAGTACCCCAAATTCGAGCCGGCAACGTCGATTTAAGCGCTAATCCACTTGTCAGGGGTGGAGTAAGGAAATCGATTTTAAGAGCCCTTTAAGTCGAAATAAAGGGCTTCATTGTGTGGACGGGTGCAGGTTTAAATCGATTTAACGCTGCTAAATTCGATCTAAAGTCCTAGTGTAGACCAGGGCTTAGCTAATTTGTAAGTTTGTGTCTTTAATAACTACTCTATTTGTTATTTGTATTGACCCGTTTTGCTTGGTCCTGTCCAAATACAGAACAAAAAGACAATCCCTCTCCCAAAGAGCTTATGATCTCAGGCTGGGTCTATACTACAAAGTTCTGTCAGCATAGCTGTGTCGTTTAGAGGCCTGGAAAGACAATGCCCTGTAGCCAACATTGCTGTGCCAGTGAAGCCCCCCATACAGACACAACTGTGCCAACAGAAGAGTGCTTCAGTTGGAATAGCAAATGTTGTTTGGTGAGGTGGTGTTACTATGCCAACAGGGAAACTCCTGTCAGCATATGTTGTGTCTACCATAGAGGGCTCTGCTGGTACATTTTTTAGTTCCTGCTGTATCTGTACTAAAGGACAGTAGTTCTTTCCAGTTATTAGCTTGCTGCCGTTATTGTGGTCTGAGTGAAACAACATTCAATAGAAACACATGTCCCTATCACTGGCTCTTAACTTTAAAACAAAGGTCAACTGAAATTAAAGGACTTGATTTTGCACAGACCTAAATGGGAGCACAAGCAAGGAAAGAAAGGTGTAAAAAGTCTCACTCCGCAGGTCTATCCCTGCATGAGTACTGAATACAATTGCACTCAGGTGGCACAAGGACTACACACTGCTGGCACAATCAGAAGGTGGTCCAGTGGCTACACTCCTGTGCACAGCTTGAGACCGTGTGTCTAAGGCCATGTCTGTACGAGCAACTTACAGCCGCCGCAGTAAGCACATCGCTTGTGCATGTGCATGGTTGGCTCCTTATGTCAGCGTGCTGTGTACTCACCAAGAGAGCTTGTATCTATGCAGAGTGCAGTGCACCATGAGTATCCCAGTGTGTAACTCTTCACCATACAGTGCACTGTCTTTTGGGAAGCTTTTGCAATGCATGATGGGGCTGAAACAAGTTGTGCCAGGGTGACTGGGAGCATGGGGTCAACTTCCCAGTTTGCAGCTGTCTCCATCCCATAACGTCATCTGTATCGCCATATTTTTCGCACTTTTTTTGTTTGTTTGTTTGTTTGTTTTTTCAAAATCCCACAAATCGGCATGGTTGTCCTCGACGTACATCATCTCTGACAAAAACGTGGAGCCTGCTCAGCTCTGCAGTATTTTCATGAGCATTGAAAGCACAGGGCGCACGATCCCGCAGTATTTGCAGAGCCGTGGGGAACATGACGATTCTTGGAGGACATGTTGCTATGGGAAATGGCAAGAACCAACTCCTGGCTAGTGGAAGCACTGGCTAGTGGAATCGCATCATAATACAGGTTTGGGATGATGAGCAGAGGCACAGAACTTTCGGATAAGCAAGGCCATATTCCTGGATGTGTGTACAGAGTTTGCATCCCCCCGGCCCCTGCCCTCCAGCTCAGCAACACCAAAATGAGAGCTGCACTGAGAGTGGAGAAACGGGTGGTGATTGCACAGTGGAAACTTAAAACGCCAGATTGCTATTGGTCAGTTGGGAATCAATTTGGAGTTGGGAAATCCATTATGGAGGCTGTGGTCCTGCAGGTGTGCAGGGCTCTTAATTGTCTGCTGCTACGCAGGACTGTGACTCTTGGCAATGTGCAGGACACAGTGGATGGATTTGCAGCGGTGGGGTTCTCGAACTGCGATAGAGCGATAAACAGAATACATATCACTATTTTGACACCAGACCACCTTGCCACAGAGTACATCAACAGAAAGGGCTACTTTTCTATTGTTATGCAATTGCTGGTGGGTCACCAGGGATGCTTCTCTGACTCTGGCTGGTCAGGGAAGGTGCACAATGCTCGCATTGTTAGGAATACAGGACTGTTCAGAAAGCTATCGCACCCCCCCACCTCCGACTGGTGGATTGCCACTGGCAATGTTGAAATGCCTATAGTATCCTGGGTAACCCAGCCTACCCCTTGCTGCCCTGGCTCATCAAGCTGTACATCGGCCACCTCGACACCACCAAGAAAAGCTTCCGCTATTGGCTCAGCAGGTGCAGAATGACAGCTGAATGTGCCTTTGGTTGTTTGAAGGGACACTGGCATTATTTACTCACAAGATGGAACCTCCAATAAGAAAAATATCCCAATGGTTACAGCTGCCTGCTGTGTCCTGCATCAGATCTGTGAAGGAAAGGGGGAAAGTTTCCGCAGAGGTGGAGCAGCTCTCTGCTGAATTTGAACAGCCAGATACAAGGGCTATTAGAAGAGCTCAATGTTGAGCTTATACGGCTCAGGGAGGCTTTGAAAGACCATTTTAATAGTGAGCCAGAGTGGTGGGTGTGGTGGTAGTGTGCTGTACCTGGCCCTGCTCTTTTTTGGCACGGTATGTGTTGGGTGGTGATAGCTGTACATGTAGAGATACAACATTATCCGTGCACCTACTAGTTTTTGTGTGTGAATGATCTTATGCGGTAAGTGACACTGTGCAGCAACAGGTAACTGGTCGCTTTCCGAACTGATGAGCACCGTCCAGCATATCTTGTGACCTGATAAAGATGAATTCTGTTCTAAATAATAGAATTATTCTGTAACAAAATCAGTGCAAAAACATCCCAGGCAATTTAAAAACAAATATATTAAAAACACAGTAAAACTTAATAAATTTAGAGAACAGAACTTATGAAGGGGAAATAACATTCCCATCCATTCCAGCTACACATATACCAACAGTGGCTTTCTCAGGTCAGCGTATGTGAAGCCGTGATTCTTCTAATGTCCTCCAGGGTGGAGTGGTTAGGGTGGTGCTGAGACCTGTAAGGCCACGCAGAATGTTGGGGGTTTTTAGGGAGGTCCCGATACTGAGTTCTCAATGGGCTGCAGAGGAGGCGAGCACGGGATTGTGGAACATGCAGGTCCACCAGAGTTTACAGCAGTGGTCTCCAACCTTTTTACGCCCAAGGCCACTTTTTGAATTTAAGGGCAACCCAGGATCTACCCGGCCGCTTCCCCAAGGCCCCACCCCCCTCACTCCATCCCCCCCATCTCCATTGCTCACCCTCACTCACTTTCACCGGGCTGGGGCAGGGGGTTGGGGTTCGGGACGGGGAGTGGGCTCTGGGCTGAGGCCTGAGGGGTTCATAGTGTGGGAGGGGGCTCTGGGCTGAGCCTGGGGCAGGGGGTGCAAGCTCTGGGAGGGAGTTTGGGTGCAGGAGGGGGCTCCAGGTTGGGGCAGAGTGTTGGGGTGCAGGAGGGGGTATGGGGTGCTGGCTCTGGGAGGGGACTCAGGGCTGGGGCAGGGGCTTGGGTGTAGGAGGTGGTATGGGGGTGCTGGCTCCAAGAGGCTGCAGGTTGGGTGATGGAAGAGAAATGCTGGGCCAGCATAACTGGGCCTGCTGTACTCATGCTATACCTGGTCTTAATGTTGCAGAGCCATTCAGAACCTGCCCACTGAAGGGGGTGGCACTTACCTCGGGTGGCCCCGGCCCCATGCCACTCCTGGAAGGGACCAATGTGGCTCTGCGCGCTACACCTCTCTGCAGGCACCGCCCCCGCAGCTCCCATTGGCCACAGTTCCCTATTCCCACCCAATAGGAGCTGTGGGGGCAGTGTTTGCAGGCAGGAACAGTGCACGGAGACCCCTTCCTCCCCCTCCGGGGGCCGCACTGGCCGCTTCTGGGAGCGGCTTGGCGCCGGGGTAGGCAGAGAGTCTGCCTTAGCAGCAGCTCCGCTGCACCACTGGAGATCGTGATCAACTGGGAGAGTCTCCAGGATCGACCAGTCAATCGCGATCGATGGGTCGGTGACCACTGGTCTACAGCATCTGTATTTTGCTGCTTGAGATATCCCATTATTTCCTGGTGCATCTCCCTCTCCTTTTCCTGTGCCTTTCTCCTCTCTCCCCTGTCCTCCTCAAGGCTGTCCGCAGTGTTCATCCTCCAGGCCCTGTGCTTGCTGTCTGATGTAGCACTGGCCTGTGGGATCTCATTGAACACGTCACCTTGAGTCCTCTCCTTTCTCCACCTTATCTGGCCCAGGCATTCTGTGGAGGGGGAAACTGTGAAGGCTGCAATGGCAGCAGCTGCAGACAAAACACACAGAGGTATTTATTGTCAGTGTATTTGCTATGAAAATGAAACTTAAGAGGCTGAAATCACCCTCCCCCTCTTCCGCTCCCCTTTAGTTTTAAGCACTAGATTTTCACTTCTGCTGATAGGCACCGACTTGTACTGGCGCCGGTGGGTGCTCAACCTCCTGCTGCCCCCAGCCCTGCCCCTTTCTCCAAAGTCCCTAACCCAGCTACGCCCCCTTCCTGCCCCTATTCCTATTCCTTCCCGAAATGCCTGGCCCCACCCCCTCCCCGGGTGTGCCATGTTCCCACTCCTCCCCCCTCCCTCCCGGAGCTTGCTACAGCTGTGTGGCATCGGCAAGCGCTGGGAGGTAGGTGGAGGAGCAGAGATGCGGCGCGCTCGGGAGGAGGCGGCAACAGAGGAGGAGGTGAGGTGGGGCGAGGAGGGGAGCTTGGCTGCCGGTGGATGCAGAGCACCCACTAATTTTTCCTTCTGGGTGCTCCAGCACTGGAGCACCCACGGAGTCAGCGCCTGTGGTTCTGCTTGGGATTGCTTATGCGTGGCACCAGTCACAGCCCTAGCCATGGTGAGTGTGGCCCACTGAGGGTTGGGGAAATGAGGGAATTGCTCAGTTGAATGATTCTAGTAGCATAGGGCAGGGGCACTGGATACTGGCACCGTTTTGCACAGGGTCGTGGTGATTTTAGCTATGCCTCACTCCTGAGGGTAGCAAAGGTAGAGAGAGCACAACTGCGGCTGGCATCCTGAAGCTGCTTGGGCCTGTGTATGCTGCTAGCCCGTGTACTGCAGTGGTGCTTGCTGAAGTTTTCACTGAGTAGCATAGGAAGGCAGCCTTCCCTAGAAACTTTTGGCAGAGGATTGCAGAATACCCCCATGAAAGTTTCATTGAGATCTCTCTGGAGGATTCATGGGACATCCCTGTGCACGTAAACAATCTGCTCTGCCTGCCCCCTGCCTAACTAGAAGGAATGAAAAGCAGATAGCAACTCCACCTCTCTCGGTTATACCACTGTCTCTTCCAGCATGAGTAAATTAATGAAAGGTCCAAAGATGTGTCCTGCTACTTTGGGGGTGCCCTCCCTGTAACTGAATATCTACACGCTTCCCAAGGTTCCTTCCTCTGCTTTGGGTTCATCCACGCTCGACTGGCTGGGCTGAGGTGGAGTCAAAAACAGGTCCCGGCTTGCTGCACAGCTGGATCCCCCCAGGTTGCCTGTCCCCCATACTCTCTCCTCCTCTTCTTCATCCGCCACCATCTCCTCCTCCTCGCTGTTCACAGCAGGGGCTTGTGACTCTGGCTCATTGGCGGTATCCACAGTGCTGTTGTGGGTGGTGGGGTCTCTGCTGAGTATGACCATGCAGCTCTTTGTAAATGCAGCAGATCTGTGACTTGGCCTCAGATCGATGGTTGGTCTCCCTGGCCTTCTGGTATGCCTGCCACAGTTCCTTGGCTTTCATGCGGCACTGCTGCTGTTAGACCCCTTCTCCTGCATTCCCCCATGCAACCTGCTTGTAGACGCTGACATTTCTGCACCTGGTTTGGAACTGCCTGCACAGCCTCCTCACCCCACAGGCCCAGGAGATCCAGTATCTCCTGTCTACTCCAGCCAGGTGTGTGTCTGGTGTGTGTAGCCAGCATGGTCAGCTGGGCAGTTGCATATAACAACGGAGAGCTGCTAGGTGTGCTTGCCAAGCTGGGCAATCACAAAAAAGGAATTTCAAAAATTCATAGGGCTTTAAAGGGGAAGGAATGCATTTCCGTTCTCAGTGACCCCAACAGCAGAGTTCACAATGGTGACCAGAGAGGGCTGTGTGGGGCATTGTGGGAAAGCTGCTGGAGGATAGTTAGGGTTGCCTTAAGTAACTTGGTGTCTACACTCAGACTGTATTGACCTAAGTACATTGACTGTGGCTCTATGCTACTCAGGGAGGTGGTGGTCTTAAGTTGGCGTGCAAGGGCACTTACATCCGTGGGAACCTAATTTAAGTGTAGACACAGGCACAGCTAGGTTGATGTAACCTGCCTTGCATGGATCTAACTGTGTAGTGTAGACTGGGCCGAAGGCACACTAGCTACCAGAACTCCTGCCTTCTATCACAGGCACTGATTAGCCCTAAGATTCTTGACTGGAGAGTCATTTCTGTGACACTGCAGCACCATCTAGATCTAGGTGTGAATCACCACTCACTCAAAAGTTTCTTTTCTCTCCAGGAATTCATCATGGAATCCTGGTCATTTGAAGAGTTTAAAGAACAGGTTAGAGAGACACCTGTCAGGCATGATCTAGAGCATTGGTTCTTAACCGGTTTACCATTGTGGGCTGCATATGCAGGTCTCTGTGTTATGTGGGTTGCATCGACACAAATATATATATATATATATATATACTACCTCTACAGCTACAAAAAATTAGGTTTAGTATTTGTTATCTGACAGCACTATGATTCAAATTGATACGGTGCCTTTCATTTCAACACTGGCAAATGTCTACTAAGAGCATTTTAAATTAGCAAAAGAAGTCAAAACATTAACTGTTAAAAATCAATTAATGTACTGTAAGGTTGGCATGGCTGGGTGTATTGCCCCCCTCACTTCTGCGCTGCTGCTGAGCTGAGCACCCGGAGAGCACAGCTGTGGAACCTGCCTGTAAAGATGGGGAGCCTTGCGTGGTGTGGAGTGCCTCCCCAGTATCTAGACCCCCCCCAACAGCGTGCTGGCACACATGCCTGCTCTGCAGAGACCGGGTGCCCTATTGGGGCAGAACAGCTTGTCTAGGGACTGTCTTCTCCAGCACCCAGCCCCGCACCCAGGGACTGCCTCCCATGCACCTAGCTCCCCACCTAGGGACTATGCCTTACTATCTAGCCCCCCATCCAGGGACTTCTCCCAGTCCCCTAGGACCCTCCTGCGGTCCTAGCCCCTGACCTCCCCCCACATGCCCACTATCTTACCTCCACTGCAGGAAGCTCAGCTGTGCTGCCCGCCCTGCCCACCTGCTGTTGTGGTCCAAGTGTGGGGCCTGTGTTTGCACCCCCTCGACGGCTTAGTGCCTGGGCAGGTGCCCCTCACATCCGACCATAGTTACAGCCCTGAGGATATTGCATGGGCCACAGCTGTGTGCTGATTAGGCCACAAGTTGAGATCCACTGGTCTAGAGATATTTAATCCTGCCTCAGTGCAGGGGGCTGGTCTAGATGACCTCTCGAGGTCCCTTCCAGCCCTACATTTCTGTGCTTGTATGGAGAGCTGATGGATTTATGTAAGTACCTGTGATTACCGGTGAAACAATAATGCCCCGCACTGATAGCATAGTAGCTGACTTTGGTATTTATAACTAACTAGGCCAGCAAAGTAAACATTCCTTGTCTGACATGAGAAAAAAACAAAGTAAATAGATATTGCAGTTTCAAGGTGAACATATTTGAAAGCTGTAGATGTTTAAAGTCTTCTCCTTTGGCTCTAGGAATGTGAATTGCAGCAGGGTCCTATTAAATGCAGATCTGCAGAAGCACTGTAATAAAATTGAGCACAGTGGGCAATAATTTAAAAAGAATGATGAGGTCCCTGTCACTGACTCAATTACTGGGTCCCTGCTACTCCCAAGGCTTTCAGGAATTTCAGAGATCATGTGGGCTTGGAAAAGAGTGGAGCCTTATTGTGAAAAATCCCATAAAGCAGGTGGGAGGGGAGGGGAACGTTAATTAGGAACACCTGCAAACCCCACAATGTACTGTACTTACTAATTAAGTATAAAGGTACTGGTATCAGCACTTCACCTTGAAGTGGGCATTCAACTCAGTGGGTATGTTCTCCTCTATGGCAAGAATGTAAATCCTATTAACATTAATGCAAAGTCATGGGGAGTATCTAGGGGAAGAATAGCATACTTCGGGCCAGATTTATCAAAGATATTTAGGTGCCTAAAGATTTGCAAATGCACCTACTAGGATTTTCAAAAGCACTTACCTGCAACGCTGGGCACCTAAATAAATATTGAAAATCTGGTCCTTGATGTCTGTTTTGTGGATGTGATTCTTCCCAACCGACTGTTGGGCTGACTGTGTTACATCCTGCCACTCAGTTTGTTTACTTTCTTCAGCTGTCCATAGGTTTAGGAAGCTTTATTTATGATGAAAATACTTCACCTTCATAAACATTTAGAAAGATGGGTCATTGACCACAACAGTACTCTGACAGCTGCCTTATGAGGGACACCTCACCTCGGGGAAGCATGTATTGCACGTAGTTAGGCTATTGTTTTAAAATCACACTGGGCTTATATATCTTTTGTCTTAAAGTGTGTGTGTTATAAATAACCAAACCGCCTTCCTCCTTAAGTGCTCTCTTTTTATGTTAAGGCATTGATAGAGGTCTAGGAGTCTTGAAACTTGTGTTCTATTCCAGTTCTGCCACAGTCATTCTGGGTCCCCTTGATATAAGTCACCCAACATGCCTCAATTCATCCATCTGTAGAAAGGGGATAATACTGCTTCTTGTAAGGGTATTGTGAGGGTAAATTAATGAAATGCTTATAAAAAGCTTTGAGATTTGTACATGGAAGTTTCTACGTATGAGTGTTTGTGTATGCAAAATCGAATGGACAGAGTAAAGAACTGCATTTTAATGTGTGATTTTTTTGTTCTTAGCCAGTTTCAAATGTGGATCAGGAGACTTTGACGGAGCTGGTGAAACCGAGCATTGACTATGTACGTCATAAAAAATTCAGATCTGGGAACTATCCATCATCATTAAGCAATGAAACTGATAGACTAGTCCACTGGTGCCATGGTGCCCCGGGAGTCATCCATATGCTAATGCAAGCTTATAAGGTAAATCTTTCTCTTATACATGTGTGCACACATCCTCACGCATCCGTATGTCTACAGAGGTGATTCTTGATCTTTAGGCTCCTAGTTTTGAAATCTTGGTCTGTAATCTTTGAGTCTTTATTCGGAATGTTAAAGGTGCCTTTGATTTTAAAAATCAATATCTCTAAACCACCTTTTACTTTAGGATTGTAGTATTATTAAGATGTAGCACTTATTGCTGATGTCAGATTACAAAGATCGCAGATGCCTGACAAATATAACATGTATCCTATCACATTAATTTAGCACTAGCGTAGTCTTTGTTCCTATGTATCCTCACTGGTTCTGCTGTTGTTTTCAGGTTCCGGAGCTCTGAGTCACAGAACATTAGTAAGCGAACAGGTTAATTAAATTTATGCAAATTGATTCCTGTTTTTGACAAGCCGCCTTGGCAGGTTCTCTGCTTGGTCTCTGAGTGGGCTGATGAAAAGCGTTCATGGTTATCTGTATAATTACATGCACTGCTACCTGAAATTTGAACTGTAAACCTCTTAAAGTGCTGCTGAATGCAACAGAAGCCACAGGAGCACGTGCTCTGGAGTGTGAGAGGAACAGTGACTGGACACTGCAGAAATCCATTTTTCCCTTCCCGATGTGATGCTTTCTCAGCCCAAAATGCTGTATATCTTGAGGAGTTGAGAGGATCAGGAATGTTTTCAGTTGGCAGACACTTCTTTGGCCCTACCTTGTCTTGTTCAGGTCACATAATCAGCTTCTTTTTACTTCTCAGTCTCCTTTCTTAAAGAGCAATATAAAAAGTAATTGAAGAGAGAGTCAACAGATCGTACTCCATACTGTAAAGTAAGAGGGATTTAGGTAATGGACAGTAGCTCCTTGGAAATTAGAACCAATCACCCAACCTTCAAGTTAAGTCATGTATCTGGACTGTCCTTGTGTGGTATAGAAAAGCTGTTCAGATAGTGAGATGTTTTCTCTGCCTTGCTGGTCGTATTTTACAAAGCTCCTGAAACTATTTAAAAAAAAACAAACAAAAAACCAAACACCTCATATTGATGGTACTGTGCACTTGCTTTATGACAGCCACTGACAGATCAAGGCTTTTTAAAACTCTAAGTATGTCAACCATCCCTTTTTTGTGTTGCTGCTGATCTGAGTGAGATCAGATAGAGAAGGAGCAGAAACTGGCTGCTTAAGACTACAGGTCTCTGGTGTCTCAGTGAAAACCATCTGTTTCAATCCCTGCTTTTCTGATGGACTACATAACCTAACATCAGGTGGAGTTTTGGGTGTGAGTAAAGTCTGCAAGGGAGGGTTCTTGGTGTCTGAAACACAACTGAAGGTCAGGCTGGGAGGACTGCTTGTATGGTCCCGAGCACAATGGGGCTAGTGCCTCGCAGAGCTACTACAATGCAAACAGTAATCTCCAGTCAAGGCAACTTATTGCTCTTTGGTGTGCTTCTGGTAAAGAGGCAAATGCCATACTGGGTAATATGAAATGTAAAGCATTTCTTTGACCCAGTTTCAATGTAGAAACAGGGAGGACCTGCCCTTGGCCAGCAGTTCCCATGACACCAACCAGAAGGGTTGGGGCTGAAACCCCTTGTGCCCCCATCTGTTACACGAATCTAATTAGAATAACCCTTTTGTATTTCAAGTTTAAATCAAACGCAGTCACAACTTGAAGGGGGGGGGGAGTAGTAAAAAAGAGAGAGTGAGAACTCTTGAGATGGTCCACATTCATCATCTATAGAGAGAATCTAGAATTGAAGATCCCGATCTTGTATTTTCTGTTGGTCATGCTTTCAGATTCATAAAGTCCTCTTCATTTTCTTTTATCCTGCACAGGAGGGGAAGCAGTCTGGTAAGAGAGAGGAAAATTATTGCCGTGATGGGTGGATTATAAATAGCTAGAGAATGGATGAAACATGCCCCATTCTCCACTCCCTTTCTCTATTGGTGGGTAGGTTGGTTGACATTGAGTATTTTTCTTATTCCATAGACCTTTAAAGAGGATAAATATTTGAAGGATGCCATGGACTGCAGTGATGTCATCTGGCAGAGAGGTTTGCTGAGGAAAGGGTATGGAATCTGCCATGGGACCGCTGGCAATGGCTACTCCTTCTTATCTCTCTATCACCTAACTGAAGACAAAAAGTATCTCTACCGGGCTTGCAAGGTGGGATTTACTGCATCGCTGCTTCTCTGCTGGCTACAGTCATGTATGAATTTCTGTGTGATTAATTGCAAACGTCACATACCCTAATAGAATAAAAAGGAATAATATTTCTATGCTACCTGTAACTTTTGTTTAATTCTCAAAATGTACGGAGTGTTTAGAATCAGAAACAGGAGTGGCCTGAAAAGATGATACCTGCTCTAAACAAAGCTAACCAGTGTTCTATTGTGGTATTAAAAATATGCTATAGGTATTCCCTTGTGATATCCGCTACAGGAGACATCTGATCTAGCAGTGACTGTTCAGTGGTCTGTAATGATTATACTTTGGTTCATTGACTTTCACACTAATTGTTACCTTGGGGTTCTAGAACTCTGAATTGCTTGGATTAGATTTCAATGTATATAAAATGAGTTGATTATTTTTTTGCTGGGTTTGAGAGCCCCATGGTGTAAATACTGCTCTGAGAGCTGCTGAGTTCTAATCCCTGCTCTGACATATTGTTTCCCTTTGTGATCTTGGGAAAGTCATCTGAGCTCTGTGCCTCTGTTTTCTTATCTCACAAGGGTGTTATGAGCCTTAACTCACTGAAATTAATTAGACAGTCTGAATCTGTTTAAAATACTTCAGGAGGAAACTTGAAAAATAGTCTCCCAACTGTCTTCAAATCAGCAGTGGCCATCTGTACAGAGGCTGTGTGTAGATTCCAATTAATTTCATTGTGGAACAGTTGGAAGTTTTAAAACTATTGGTGCTCTGTTTGCTTGTATCCTCTGATATTTACTGTAACGCCAGCAAGCCAGAGGCCTAGCTGGTATCAGACCTCAGGATTTCCTGTCTTCCGGCTCTGGATTCGTCCCAGGAGGCAGCATGGTTTGAAGGGCAGTGGCATTAGAGATGTAGATCTGAACTATTTTATAAATCACTAGCAGTCACGTAGAATGTGTAATGTCTGT
This sequence comes from Caretta caretta, assembly GCF_965140235.1. NCBI lineage: Eukaryota > Metazoa > Chordata > Testudines > Cheloniidae > Caretta > Caretta caretta. The sequence goes on from NC_134207.1 coordinate 175,433,635, forward strand.
AGGTCAATCTGTCTTGACCAGGTCTAACGCAATGTATTTTAAGTACTTTTATATGGCCTCCATCACTATAATGTCTGAGTGCCTCACAATCCTTCAATGTTTTCAAGAACATAAGAATGACCATATTGGGTCAGATCAATGGTCCATCTAGCCCAGTATCCTGATTTCCACCCGTGGCCAGAGCCTGATGCTTCCGAGGGAGTGAACAAAACAGGGCAATTATTGAGTGATCCATTCCCCTGTCATCCAATCCCAATTTCTGGCAGTCACTGGCTTAGGGACACTCAGAGCGTGGGGTTGCATCCCTGACCATCTAGGCTAATAGCCATTGGTGGACCCTATCCTCCATGAACTTACCTAATTCTTTTTTGAGCCCAGGTATAGTTTTGGCCTTCACAACATCCCCTGGCAATGAATTCCACAGGTTGATTGTGCATTGTGTAAAGAACTTCCTTATGTTTATTTTAAACCTGCTGCCTGTTGATTTCACTGGGTGACCTCTGGTTCTTGTGTTACATAAAGGGGTAAATAACGCTTCCTTATTCACTTTCTCTACACCAGTGGCCTTCAGCCTTTCCAGACTACTACTACTGTACCCCTTTCAGTAGTCTGATTCGTCTTACGTACCTCCAAGCTTCACCTCACTTAAAATCTACTTTCTTACAAAATGAGACATAAAAACACAAGTGTCACAGCACGCTATTACTGAACAATTGCTTACTTTCTCGTTTTTACGATATAATTATAAAATAAATCAGTTGACTATATTGTACTTGCATTTCAGTGTATAGTATATAGAGCAGTATAAACAAGTCATTGTCTGTATGAAATGTTAGTTACTGACTTCTTTAGTGCTTTTTATGTTGCCTGTTGTAAAGCTAGGCAAACATCTAGATGAATTGATGTACCCCCAGGAAGACCACTGCATGCCCCCAGGGGTACATGTACCCCTGATTGAGAACCAGTGCTCTTCCTCATTCACAATTTTATAGATTTAAGATGAATAGTCCCAGTCTTTTTAATCTCTCCTCATATGCAAATTGGTCCATACCCTTAATCATTTTTGTTGCCCTTTTCTGTACTGTTTTGAATTCTAATTTATCTTTATCCTCACAACACACCTGTGAGTTAGGAAGTGCTATTAATCCCATGTTACAGATGGGGAACTGAGGCACAGGGAGACTGACTTGCCAAAGGCCACACAAGATGTCAAACCCAAGTTCTTCCACTCCCAGGCTAGTGCCCTTACCCCTGGACCATCCTCCTCCTCTTCTAATCAGCGTAAGTTTTGTCGTATGCCCTTTGTGGGAGGACAGAAGGATTGTAATGTCTGGTAATATATTACAGCCACTTTGCGTCCTGGAGTCTCCAAGGATCTGAAGCAGTCTTAAACATTTAAGGGATAGACTTTCAAAAGTGCTAAGACAGTTTGTAAAATCTCTCCTGTATGCAGCAGTGTGCAACAAGATGTCCAGTCACACTGGTTACCTACAGCCATCTATTTAAATAATTGTATGGCTTCTGTCACCACAGTATCTGATCACACTGAAAGCATGAGGCTGAAGATAGAGAATCCACCCAAGAATCTGATAACTGCACAGTTGCTTGTTGGCTATTTCGTGCATCAATAAGAGGGACTTGGAAGACAGCAGGGGGTTACTGAGTCAGAGAGAGATCACTTGCCTGAATGCTTCAATCTTTCAATAACACAGTTAGTTATTTAATGTGTTTTTTGTTGGGCTTGCAACAGATTGTCCCATTAGTTGAATAAACTTGTCTGCTAGTGGTTGTAGGTACCTCTGATCTTCTGGGCCTTGTATATCTGAGATTGTTGAAATTTTTTTTCTGGTTAATAACATTGTAACAATATAAAATGGAAAGGCTAAGTAGTGATCAGAGGTAGATCCTCCACCCCTTCAGTCACCTAATTAGCAGCGTGAAACAGAATCTCAGTGAAGGTAAAAGCATTTTTAACACAAACAGGACTTTTGAAGTCAGAAAGGAATTTCTTTAGAACAGTCCATCTGGGTAGATGGCAGCCTAAGATGCTTTCTTGATTAACATGCCTGCCTGGCTTTCTCTCTCCACGCCCTCTTCCTTCTCTCCCCCCACCCCTGACTTGGAGCTAGGAACTTTTGAATTATAATCCAGCTCTGATACCAGTTCCCCTCAGAGGCTTTCAGAAAGTCACTTATCCTCTACTTCCATTCCCGGAATAATAATGATACTTTACCTTTCATGGATGCCATGAGAAGTCCTTAACGGTAGAAACACTTTGCAGACAAAAGTCCAGTTCTGCTCTCCATTACAGGGGGAGTAATTTGTAGATTTCAGTGGGAGTCACACCTGCATAACTGAGGGCAGAAATGGGTCTAAAAATTATTTGAGATGAGTACTAATACTTAGTCTTTTCTAAAACCATCACCCGCCTCTCATTAAATGAAGGAGTTATTTTTCAGGAATATGTGGGAGGAATAGGGGTGAGACTTTCTTTTTGCTTCTGATTAATTGATTCTTGGTCTGGTCTCGTGACTGTTGTCGTTGAGTGCAGTAGAACCAAATGACAAAAAAAGTATCCTATAGCTAGACTCTCGTACAAGTGGAGCAATGGTGACCTCTGCTGTGAAGGAAAAGCTATTCTTTGCAAGCCTGTTCAAATTACAGGGGAAATTTTTTAAAAAGATAGGTGCACTGCAGGACTGGTCCAGTAATAGAGGACTCGGAGCTGAAACATTTTAGAAAAGCAAAGTGCATGGAGACATCAGGGGAATAGGCAGGATCCACATATTGCTTCTGAGAGGCCCATAAAAGCTTTTAAACTGACGTTGCTGTTAAAATTGTTCCAAATGCAATTTGCAAGTAATTAATGTTAGCCCAGTACTTGTAGCATTCCCTATACGAAGTATACCAACTACTGTTAAGCATATGGGAAAACGATACAATTTTCATTGGCACCCTCTGCCCAGTTGTGGCAGAAAATGGAAAGTTCTCGAAAACAAAAGATTGACAACCTTAATGATCCAACTGTATTTATAACGATTTACCATAATGCTCAGGGTGGACAAAATAAGGTTCGTAATGTAATAGCAGTTGAATATTAAATATTCTAAATTGAAGTGTGAGCAGTGTAAGGACACAGAAATGTGATTAATGGACATTACTCATGACCACAAGGGTACATTAGCAGGGAGAGGCAGAAATTGGTGCCATTATGGTGCATCCTCTGCTTGCCCTTGAAATTGACATACAGATATATTCTTGCAGCATTTTTCTTTCCTCCTTCCGCCCCCAAGTTGTTCAGTGAAAAGGGTAAGTAAAATCTGCCCCACTAATTAAACTGTATCACTATGTAGTGGATTTCAGTTAATCTGCATTTTCAGTTTCCTGAAAGCTAACTGAAGTCCTATCCTGGATGAGGCAGGACAATTTAATCTTGGATAATGATTCCAGTTTGTTTCTCTGCTTGAGCCTCATTGCGTTTTCTATATATTAAAAGTTGTCTTTATGTGCTGCTGTCCAAGCTTGCAGCTGTACACATATACACTTAAGCCACTCTGTTTTCCTTTTTTCTTTTTCCCTCTCTCCCAGTTTGCGGAGTGGTGTTTAGAGTACGGTGCACATGGATGTAGGATTCCTGACCGACCCTACTCTCTGTTTGAAGGTAAAGTATTGTTGTTGCAGGCTGTGTTGTATTAGGAAGAAGGACAATCTTGTGGTAAGGCACGTGACTGGGAGTCAGAAAAGCTGAGACGTTTTCCTTTATTGGGGAGAAACCTTTTAAAAGCTACATTCTACAAATTTTTAGTATAAAACTGGCGTCACTGGGTATTTGATGGGGCACTAGTTTATTCATTAACCTCTCCTGTGTTTGGAACCCTCTTGGGTCATAAGCAAGCATGAGTCTGGGCAGTTGGGTAGTTGTTGTGCATCACAGAACTACCCTATAAATCTTAATTATTGAGCGAGCAGCAGACCACAGTAACAGTGTTGCAGATTAGTAGTTTGTTTCTTTGACAGAGGCATGTAAGAAAACTTGTCTGTTAGGCTTGCCGAGGGCCAGACTTAGTTCTGTTAGTCCTTTCTTGAGCACCAATATTAACCAAATTCATCCACACGGCTAAAGAAAAGAAATGCCGTGTTTTGATTAAAGGTCTTCTTGGTGTCACTTAAATATATCTAGAACAAACAAGTAAAAAAGTAGAGATTATATTTTTCTGACACTCTCGTGTAAATCCCTTATCTTCTGTAAACTCAGAACAATAATCTTCGCCCTTAAAAATCTTTGCCTTTGAAAGTGAGCCTAATGCACCACCTATCACAAGTATGGGGAATTACAGAGGATTTAATGGGATGTATTTTAGAATAGTAATGCAAGCTAAGGGCTTTTGTGTGAGCAGCAGTTGCATGCACCTCTTCCAAATGCAGTTGGGGTAAAGAATATGATTATAGTGTTTGTATTTCTGATATGGTGCCCTGAATTAACTGCTGCTTTCTGCAGTAATCGTGACTGTGTCTATATGTGGTGGAAGCAAAGTCACCCTTGGAGTTATTTGTAGAATAGAAGCTTAGAAACTCACTGAAAACGTGATGCAGAAAGAAAGCCACTCAGGGCTGTCTAGAGGTTAATGTGACCCACAGCTACAAAAAAATTGTTACAATTTGAAGGAATTTTGCAATTTTTCTTTTTTGTTTTTCTCTCTAACCCAGTTTTTTCAAGTCTGAGTCAAATTGCCCCTCCTGTGCGCACATGCGTGCTCTCTCTCTCTCACACATGAGCAATTTCTGCTAAAGTCACTAGGAGTTTGCATGTGCACATTGTAGGGTGATAATTGGGCCTAGTAGGAAGAGAAGAGTTTTTAATATATTATTTTTGTATTGACCATCCGAGACTCTGAATCAGGAAAACTTTCCTATTCAGGGGAACATTTAAGCATGTCTTTAAGCATATGCTGAAGTTCTGCTGGGGCCTGGAACTGGGTGGTTAGTGTTAGATGTTGGAACCGTGTGTGGAGATGCTGACTGATTCTTTCTTGGGGGGAACGGGGAGAAAAGCTATAGAATTTTTGGGGGTGGTTTTTTAAAAATTGTCTAATACCTACATGCCCATTATATTTCATGTTGGGCATTCAGATTGAATCATAGATTATGTTCCACATTAGGAGATACTTCAATAAAGACCTACCGTACAGTAACTGAAGATTATATAGGCTGATGCTATGACAATAAATAAGCATATACTCCATATGTATAAACTCCTCTGACAGCCATAGGCTTTCTGATCCATTGTAGCACACTTTGAGCGACTTACCTCTTACATCCTTTGAGCTCCTTCCTTGTTAGAACTCTGCAGCAGCCTCTAACGTATCATTCTTTTCTGGAAAAGGTAAAGAAACAGTTTCAAGTTTAAAAAAATCGAAATGCAACAGGTTTGAATTCAGAATTTGTTTTGTTTTGTTTTTACGGTGGTCATTTAAAAATTGTTTTAAGAAGTGGTTAAGCTGTAACATTACCAAGATTACATACCATACATCAATAATGGCAGAACTCCACTTAGAAAACATTGCACATGTCTTTGTAGAATAGTGGTAGTCACTCTAAAATGCTGAGATTCTTTTATCATTCATGGAATCCAAATTTTACTTATATTAATATCCTGTATATGTGTGGCACCTTGCACAATTGGGCTGTGAGGTTGATTAGGGCCTCTGGGCACTACCTTCCTGATAACAATAAATATATTAATACTTTGCTTATCCAGTGGCACGGAATTGGTGACATTACGATAAACAAGGCTTCAGAAAAGAAGAGTGACTTTTTTTAATTTTTTAAATTTTAATCAAGAATTTCCCCTTTGGAGACACTGTGACAGGTTCCCCTGGGGGTGCCACCTGGAACTGGGGTACCGCTGAGCCCTCTGACCTACCAGCCTATCACATTATGCTGCTGTGACAAGCTGCACACACGCTCCCGGTCTTACACTTTCACCAGCATACACATAGGTAGGGACACACCCAGCTGCAGTTGCATGCAGACTTTCTGACTAGCCACTGCATGTACCAGCAGTAGAAAGGCTAAAGCCAGCGTAACTCTCAACTCCCCAGGCACACACCCCCTCTGGGGCATAAACCCAAAATTATACCGTCTCGCGCTGCACATGGAACTGTACAGCGCAAGCTCATAGTGTTCCACCTACCCTACACACACACAATGTGGAGAGGAATATGCAAGAGCCCCTCTGTGCTAAGGTATCCACACACTTCACTCCAAACTCACTGTTTAGATTAAAACATAAAATGAATTTATTAACTACAAAAGGATAGATTTTAAGTGATTGTAAGTGATAGCAAATAGATCAAAGCAGATTACCTAGCAAATAAAAATGCAACTTAAGCTTAATATACTAGACAGATTGGATATGGATAGCAGATTCTCACCTTAACTGATGGTACAGGAAGACTTGTAGATTCTTAAGGCATAAGCTGCATTAGCTTCACAGCTTGGAATTCTCAAGTCTTCATACACAGGCTAGAAATCCCTTTCGCCTGGGTCCAGCACTTCCCCGAGTTCAGTCTTTTTCTTCGGGTGTTTCCAGGAAACTTCTTGTGTGGGGAGGGAAGAAACACAGATGAGGTCACTCCCTGCCTTATATAGCTTTTGCATATGGCAGGAACCCTTTGTTTTAAAACTTGGTTCCCGGACCGGTTTGTGGAGAAATACTGACATCCCAAGATAGAGTCCAGAATCATGTGGCCTGGTCACATGTTCTTGCAGAGTCATAGCAGCCATTACTTACAGGCTGTGTTCTCAGGAAGGCTTACCAGGTGAGAGAGAAGCTTTTCCTAGGGCCTGTTGTTTTCCCTAATGGCTCATTGCCCTGAATATGCCTCCCAACCAGCTATCTAGACTGGAAGCATCTTGTCTAGTGGGCATTACCCAGATGTAACTATATTTGAAGCACAGATACATAGTCAATATTTATAACTTCAGATACAAAAATGATACATGCATACAAATAGGATAATCATACTCAGCAAATCATAATTTTTCCAATGACACCTTACAAGTCCCATCTTGCATAAAATACATCATTATGATACAATCGTAGAATAGCACCATGAAGAATATGAGGTGCAGTATCACAGACACAATCTAAATTAGGAGAATAGGCTCTTTGATTATTGTTATAGGTTGAGGTGGTGTCCAAAATGTGCAAGACTCTGCAGATTCAGAGTGCCCTATAGTATGCATAATTTAAGGCCTCAGTCCTGCAATTGGATCCATAAAGGTGAAAACTTGCACCCTTGCAAAATGCCAGTGGCTTTGGGTCTCCATGTGGACATAAGGATTCCCCCCGCTCAGAGCAGACTGCTGGATGGAGGTTTTAAAATGGGTTCTGATATATCTGATTTGAACTCTGACTGACTGACTTTTTAAATTCTTAAGCTATTGTAATAAGAAATCAGTTTGTATGTTTCAGGCATGGCGGGAGCTATTCATTTCCTATCGGACATATTGGTACCAGAGACTTCCCAGTTTCCAGCATTTGAACTTGGACCTCAGAGGAGAGAAAACAAAGTGGAACAGGACAGCTAAGAGGTCTGTTGCAATGGAAACTCGATGTCAAGACTGACAAGACTGTCTAGTGCCTCTGATACCGAACCAACTTTAAAGCCTAAACAAGGGACAAGGAAATCCCTCTTCACACCTCTTTCTCCAAAGGACCACAAGTCATTAAAGCATGAATCAGAAGCCATGCCCAGGTTTTATTTAAGTGATGCCTTCGGTGGTGGGAAAAGAGAGATTAAGTTTTGAACTCTTTTTTTGCAGTTGTTCTCTTCAGGTCTTTCATCAAGTGTTTGCATGTTTCTTGGTGTTGTCCATAGATGTGAGTATTTTGTTGTAAGCCAAAAGCTGTTTTCTTGTGTGAGTCCCAGTCTTGTAGCTTTTGTGCATGAGAAACAGCAAGAGCATCGCTATTTCTGCAGTGTGACTATGGATAAGGTTCCACTTGACCTGACAAATGAGAGAGTCCGGTATAGTATAGTGACCAGGTTAATACATAGTTATATCTTAAATGAGCTCATAATTTTCAAACAAAACATAAAGCTTTTCTGTGCTGTACTTCTCTGTTTCTTCATAAGAAACATTTTTCTCCCCATCCTCTAGAACAGTGGTGGGCAACCTGTGGCCCATTAGCGTATCAGGGTAATCTGATTGCAGGCCACGAAACATTTTGCTGATGGTGACCATCTGCAGGCACAGGCCCCCGGAGCTCCCAGTGGCTGCAGTTCACTGTTCCCGGCCAATGGGAGCTGCAGGAAGCACCAGTCACTATATCCCTGCAGCCCGCTGCTTCCCTCAGCTCGCATCGACCGAGAATGGTGAACCACGGCCACTGGGAGCTGTGGGGGTCCATGCCTGCGGACGGTCAAAGTTGGCAAAATGTGTTACGGCCCCCAGTCAGATTACCCTGATGGGCCGCAGGTTGCCCACCACTGCTCTAGAAGTTATGTTTAAAGAAACTGGCCTAAATTTTCAGAAGTGATGTGTGGTGGCTCAGTTTTCAGTTTGAGAAGGCTTAAAGGGACCTGATTTGTCAGACACAGGGACTCAGCACTTTCAGAAAGAGAAGCCCCTTTAAGATGTTTTCAGTTGGGCCCTGAAAATTGAGGCATTCAAAATAATTAATAATTTTTGAGACTATAGGTCTTCCTGCCCTACAGAGCTGCTTGGAGTCCCCTTCCTACAGCAGTAACAAAAGCAAAGTATTTCTTAGTTCCTTAAACACATACCAGTAGACACCATGAGTGTGTTACTCATACCAGCATTTCTCAACGTTTCATGCGATAGCAAAGTGTGAAACTGTGACAGCAGTTACACTTTTCCTGCTAGTGCTCTTTGGTTATAACAAGCACATCCTCTGAAGGAATCTGAAGAGCATACAGTTTACAACATATAAGTAAACGTGGGGAGAGCAGGGCTGGAAGAATAGAAGTGTCTGGTTATTGGTAATTAGGAAGGCGCACCACTTCTGAAATGAGAGGAGAGCAACTCATTTCCTCTCATTTTTCTGAATTTCAGCAAGCCTGATAACCCATCCCGTATAATAGGAGCTGTAAATGTTAGCCAGTTGGGGAGGTACAAAAGCATTAATAAACAAAAGTTAAACTATCACAGTGACCTGCGGTTGAAACTTGTTATGCAAAAAATAAAATAAAATGCAGATTTGTGTTGAGCAACTTCCCTCTCCAGTAGTTTCAATAAAAGGACAAACAGTCTTATGGGACCAGCTCTTCAGCAGATATGAATCAGCATAGGCCCACTGAAGACAGTGCAGCTGCATGTACCGTTGAGAATCTGTTACCTAATAATATTTTTCTGTTTCATTCAGAGGGAAGTGGTGTTGCATCAGGATTCCCGAGGAATAGAACTAAACTGGATGTTCTACACTCTAGTGTTTTACAATGTTTATTACATAAGTGTCTTCATCTGCAAAAAGGGGCTTATTGGAAGTGAAGGTTCCTTTATGTTTTATTAAGATTTCTGCAGTTAAAGTATATCAGCCAAATCCCAACTTGCATAACCCCAGATTGCCTGCTTTAAGCAGTACCTCCCCACACTCCCACAGTTTCATTTGGATACAAGGTTTATTTCTCTACTTCTTTCCCAAAGCTATCCTGCAGTGTTGCTATGCAATGTGCACAGCCCTCCCTAGGGCTAACATGGAGCCCAATTCTGGCCTTGTGAGCCCAGGGGTAATTCAGCACTGAGGACAAACTGGGGGCCCCTAGTTTAAAGAGAGCATTGAAATCCTTCAAAAGAGAAGGTGCTGCAGATTTGTCATCATCTTTTCTCTCTCTCCTCCAGCCTCTCTCCACCCTCCACTTTTCTTGCTAACAATAATTTAGTTCACATTTAATATCAGCGTGGTGTAATTGTGATCTTGTCAAGACTCGACTGGCCTTCCGGGCATATGTTGATATAAATACGAACGATCAGTGCACCCCACAATAAGATCCTAGGACTATCTTCACAACTGAAAAACACTGGCTTTCCATCCTGTGCAAATGTCAGAACAGTGACCAGTATGGCCGATTACGCCATCTGTTGCCGAATCATTGGGGGGATTATGCCCCCGATTCAGTTTTTTTTGTAAGTGTCAGGAGGCTCATGCGGCTGGCTGGCTGGCTGTATGGGTAGAGAGGAAGAACGTGAGGAAGGATTTTGGGCACAACAGGGATCCAGGCAGGCGGCAGAGTGAGTAAAGAATGGAAGGGAAGAGGCAGAAGGGCATAAGTGTGAGCGTAGAGGAGAGAAGGGGAAGAGGGGGCAGTGAGGAGATCGGAGAGCAGAGGAAGGGATAGTGTCTGCAAAGTGTACCACTGGAGGCCATGTCCAATATGGAAATGGAAGCCCATCAGAATAATCACAGCAAACAGGTCTGCGGATGCGGGATGCAAAGCTGCCTGACGAGCCCGGCACCTCTTGTGGGTCGTGCTGCTTAGTTCTTTCATCTCACGCCCATTATGACGGCGGAGCAAACGTCGTCCTCAGACGAGGGTGGCGTGGAACAGATAATGAGGTGTTCCACAAGGGATTTTCACTTTGATTGTAAGCCTCATTGGCTACTATGTACGGTTTGGCAGTTCCGGGAGATAACTTTGGCTGGATGGAGCCTAATGTGCATTACAGTAACTCCTCACTTAACGTTGTTTCAAAGTTAAAACGACGCTGCTCAATTAGGGAACAGGCTCGTTTAAAGTTGTGGAATGCTCCCGAAAAACGTCATTTGGCTGCCCGCTCTGTCCACTGCTTGTAAGATTTTGTGGAAGAGCAGCAACTTTACCAGGGAGCACTGCACAAGTTCCTCTTCTCCGCCTCTTCCCCCGCTGCCAAACAGCTGTTTGGCGATGCTGGGGGAGAGGGAGGAAGGAGCGGCGATGTGACATGCTCCGGAGAGGAGGTGGAGTAGGGGTGGGAAGAGGTGGGCCTGGAGTGGAGCAGGGACAGGAAGAGGCGGGCCTGGAGCATCCCCCAGCAAAGTCGGCGACCGTTCTTCTCTGGGTAAGCTGCCACTGCCGCTGCGAAGGCGCTTCCTAGCGTCCTTGCCTGCAGCGGGCTGTGCCTGTGAGGGGTAAGACAGGAGCACTTCCCAACTACAGGACAGTACAGTACTGTACAGTATATAATGCCTTTTGTCTGCCCCCCCAAAGATGTCCTTATGGGAAAATTGGATTCGTTGAACATTGTTTAGCTTAAAGATGCATTTTTCAGGAACATAACTACAACGTTAAGTGAGGAGTTACTGTATAACAAAATAGTCACTGGATAGTTTAAAAAATACACTTTAGAGCTGTTTAATACCAACTGATTGCCAAACCTCCAATTCACTAGTCAAAAAACGAACAAGAGAGCAGCCAGCCTGTGGCTTGGTTGGCCCGATGCTGCTGAGTGAAGTCAACAGCATGTTTTGCGGCCTTGGCTTCTTGCACACTAGCTAAACTGGCAACATGCTGGGTAAAGTAGGAAACACACTACTGAATGCTGGGCTTGCCTCTTCTGCCCCCCCAAGTCGTTTATCATGGACCCTTGTCATCGTTCATGCGAGCTCCAGGGAATGCAGTGGGCCAATAGGAAGGGGCATATGGTGCGTAGGGGTGCTTTTTTTTTTTAAACAGCAAATTCTAGACTTGTGTTTCCAGAAACCACGTGGAGCTAAAACTTTAAAATGTCTTTACATTATTTAGTTTGCTTTGTCCACATTTAATGATCCATTTGTTGCAAAGGAGCAGCAGTGATGTTAAAATCCGAGAAGGTCATTGTGTAGACAGGGCGGGAGGAAGGGCTAGTTGTTTTGTTCGTCGGTGGTAGTAAAAGCCCATTAGTCTGGTGTTTAACTTGTAAAAACCTCTCTCCTGCACGCACACGCTGTTCAGTCTATGGGAGTGGTTTACTATCCATACCAGCTAATCAGTTAGCTGAATTGCTCCAGGGGGTTGTAATTGTATTGAATGGAATAGGAACTCCCCAAGAGTGATAAGGCTGTGACTGACTTTCATAACCTGCCCTATAATGACATGGGAGATCTCAGCATTGCTGAGTCTGTTTAGAGTCCTAAGCAGTATAAACCTTTATCGACTGTAAATCATCCCAGAGCACTTTTGCCTTAACCTACTTTCCATATCTCCTCGTTCTGTATGTCAAATCTATAGATTCTTCAGGGAAAGATTAATTGTAAAAATCACATTGTTGTTTTTTTAACAAAACTCTCTAATCCGAAATACCTTTCACCATAGCCTGATTTGAGGCTAGGGTATAAAATCATGCTTATGTGGGTGGAACAATAACTGCCATAGCCAAAGAACTGTTCTCAAGGGCCCTGATGATACTTAGTTCCTTTATAAAATGCTTTGAGGCTTACTGGTGAAAAGCGCTAGCTATGTAAGAGCCAGGTATTATTGTATTCCATATACTACCTTCAGGCGGTGTGAAAAACTCTTGTTGGAATCAATAAGAGTTGCATGCTTGGATCAAGGGCAGCGTATGTTCCCTGCCAGTATACAAATACTCCAACGTAAGCCTCACAAAATAAGAACGGCCATACTGAATCAGACCAAAGGTCCATCTCGTCCAGTATCCTGTCTTCCGACAGAGGACAATGCCAGGTGCCCAAGAGGGAATGAACAGAACAGGTAATCATCAAGTGATCCATTTCCTGTGGCCCACTCCCAGCCTTTGGCAAACAGACGCTAGGGACACCATCCTGGCTAATAGCCAGTGATGGATCTATCCTCCATGAACTTATCTAGTTCTTTTTTGAACCTTGTTATAGTCTTGGCCTTCACAACATCCTCTGCCAAGGAGTTCCACAAGTTGACTGTGTGCTGTGTGAAGATCCACAGGTCGACTATGCATGGTCTTTTTTCCCACTGTAGCTGAAGCCCTGACTAGAAATAACTACTAAGCCTACTGATAGTTTTTCAGTGTATTATGTGGAGTTTCAGCTGCACAAATTCCATTGTTTATAACTGGAATCACAAAGTTAAATCCATATATAGTGTTTTGAAAATGGACCCATTTGGGCTCGTCTACACTTGAAATGCTACAGCAGGAGGGGTTCTCCTGTCAGTGTAAGAAATCAACCTCCCCGAGAGGCAGGAGGCAGGGCAGCACTGTCTACACCAGCAGGTAGAGCAGTATAGCTATGTCTTTTGGGGTGTGGATTTTTCACATCTTTGAGAGCAGTTGCTATGCCAGTGTAAGTTTGCAGTGAAGACCAGCCCTTAGTTTATAGACTGTTTGTTTGCAAGGACGAGACTAGCAAACAAGTTTTAAAGCTCTTTTGCCAGCCCCCACCCCAGCAGTCCATGCTCTGTAAAGGAGGTTCTAGTTAAAACACCACCACAAGGTTTTTTTTGTGTTTCATATTTTTTTATTTGCTTTCTGAACAATATATAGTTCCACCTCCAAAGTTTTTCCACACTAGCATAACAAGCAGTGGGGCTTGAAAATTCACCTGTCCCTGCACTGTTTGTTCCTCAAGTGATAATGAAATGGTAGAGGTGGTGAGCCTGCTACTGGGGGAATCCCAAAGAGAACAGGCATGGCTGTCACTGTCTTTTCCCTGTCATGCACTTAAATAGGAATTTTAATTAGAAGAATAAGTAAGTAATGTTAGATCTACTTCTTAACAGGACAAATGGAGCCCTGATAAAAGATGACTGAAGTCAATGGAGTTACACCACGGTTAAATTTGGCCATGCCTGTTCTAGACTTTGGGGTAGAGCGGATGGGAGAGTGTGTGTAAGATCAAGTGTGTAAGGCACAAAAAGGCAAGTGTGTGTAAGATCAGTATCATCCTGCCAGGTAAGAAGATGATGTCTTCAAGGGCTCAGTGTACTGTGCACGCGATATATAATAAAAATATGAGGGGGGGTGTAACATATATCCCGGTAGGTGGTAAACGGACTATACAAAGCAATTGAGGACAGGGTTCTTTTCCTTTGACCTTGGCAAGAAACTCCTGCCTCCCCTTCCTAAAGCAGGAGCCAGATGAACACCTGTTCTGATTCTCCTTTCACTCGCACTGATGTGAATTAGCAATAATTCAATTGAAATCAATCCTAAAAGTTGGAGATCATAGTTCAGAGGAGGGAAGTGAGGGAAGGGTGAGCTCAGGCAAGTCTCATTGGTAGTCATAGGGGCATTCCTGCCAGCTGGCACTCACAATCCCATTAGCAGCAGGGCCCTGAAAGGGCTTTCCTCTTCTCCTCCTTGGCCAAGGTATGTTAACTGCGCATTCAAGCGCGAAGATGCTGGTCAGCACAAGCAGAAAACAAAGCAAAACATTATAAAGCTCCCATCTCTGATGAACTTGACTACCCTCTCCATAGCTTTCCTAATTAACATGCAAGGAGCTTTGAGAACTTCGGATAGAAGGTGTGACAGAAGCACCATTTTTATTTTCGCTTAGCGCTGGAAGAGTGCTTAGCTCTTGCACCCATTTCCCCCTCCTTCCAACTTTGTGTGTGTGTGTGGGGGGGTGTTCAGTATGTGTGTGCGCACACACATTCTTGCTGACCTCCTAAACTGCAGTCTACCTGTGAGAGGGGAAGGGGAAGGTTATTGCAACAAGGACTAAAACTATTTCTCCTATTATGGTGCCCTGAAGATGATGGGCTTAGTGTGCAAGCAGCATATGGAATGAGCTCGCACAATGTGCTCCAAAGCCTATTCACCTCTTCTGCTGCATAAGGCCTGGCCATAGTGTTTGGGGACATTAAGATAAGGAGTGTACTTCACTGGGATGGTTAGTGGCCCTGCTCCAGGTTATGAAAGTGTGGTGTGGACCAAAGAGCAACAGAAGGGGGGGGGGAGCGCGGGGTGGTAGAGAGCCACAGGGCCCAGTTGGGGATGTGAAGGGGTGAGGACAAAGAGGGAGTAGGAACCCAACACAGGCCCAAGAAAGTTTGTCCCAGATGCATAGTGTGATTAAGGAAAGAAAAGGAGTACTTGTGGCACCTTAGAGACTAACCAATTTATTTGAGCATGAGCTTTCATGAGCTACAAATAAATTGGTTAGTCTCCTAAGGTGCCACAAGTACTCCTTTTCTTTTTGCGAATACAGACTAACAGGGCTGTTACTCTGAAAAGTGTGATTAAAGAACTTTCTCTTCTCTAGTTGTCGAGACGACATACCAGTCCAGTTTGGCAAACAGTGCCTGTAGGCTACAGCAGAATAGCACACTTACATATCACTTTACACTCAGCCACACACATAGAACCTTACCTACTGTCTCTGATCACAGTGGGGAATGTTAGGGTTACACAAGTTTATTACCTTGGTGCTAGAATCAAGGTCATTCATACTGGTGAACTGCAGTTAGGTCACCCCTTCCCCTCCGGTCCCCCCCAATTCAACTACCAAACTCTGAGACCCAAAGAGAAGAAACGAGGCCAAGGCATCAGATGTTCCTGCTTGTAATGAGAAGTCAGGACCATTAACGATGAACATGCCTTATGGTGATTGCTTTTGTGCTTCAGTGAGCCCAAAGCTTCTTTCCTTCCAGTCATAGAATGTGGGGAAGTAGGAGACGGCGGGGCTAAGGGGTTGAAATGGATTTTCTGTCCAAAACAGGAGCAAGAGTTTTTATGCAGTTCAAAGCTTACAGTGCCTTTGACAAGCTGTTCCCTACTGGTTTTCTGACGATTCCTACATATGTCATTTGCCTCCCGGGTTTGCAGCTAGAACATGAAGGCGTAGCGTGGCTCAGTCAAAGGTCACAGGATAAAAAAAAAAAATGACTGGGTGAAGCCTTTAAAGCCAGAGGGGGCTATTTCCACCTCAGTGGGGTGACCCTGGGGATTTGTAGTCTTGAGTAGCACTTGTCTTGAGCCCAACTATGAAGACATTTTAATCTTCCAAATAAGCATGTTTTACAAAGAGCAGAGAGGCTGGACAGAGATGCCCAAGGTGTCCTTTGGCTAAAAAAAACCCCTGACAGTGCTGCCACCAGTGGCTAGTAGGGGACGTTGCGCCTGTCATCATTCCCCCCCCTTTCATTTGCACACATATGCTTTTAATATCTATCTATCTATAGAAAATACACACACACACACCCCTCCATCAGCTGAACTGTAGCCAAATGTGGTCAATACCGCTGAGCTGCCATTCTTAAAGATGCCTTTGTGCCTGACTAGTCAGTAGCTATGAGATCTGGTAAGGCTGCCGCATTAAAAAAAAAGGGGGGGGGGTGGGCTGTGCATGACCAACAAAAAGGGGGTGGCTTGGTTCCCCACCTCTACAGGCTTTAGCTCTGTCACACCCATTGTTACCCACCTCGAATAACCCCCTGCACACCCCCCCCCAAGTTCTAATTTCCCTCACAACCTCTTGTCAAATTCTGCCGCTCCCCAAGTTGGCCTCACACCCAAACTTCAGATTCCCATCGCTGCCTTCCCAAAGCCCTCTCCTTCCTGGCACTGACTCCCCCAGCTGAATGTTTCAAATCCAGGACTAGAGGAGAGGAACCAGAGAGCCAAGGCTTTCTCATGAGGCAGGTACCACACGTTGGCTGTGTGCTCACCCACTCCCATAACCCAGTTTGGGCTTGTCAGCCCCAGCCCTGCCATTCTTGCTGTGGTGAAGGAATCTGCCTTGCGCCCTCAGAATGTGATAAGCTCTTGGGACCTGAGCCACTATTGCGTCACTTGGCGCATTAGCTGAGCTGGATTGTGGGGTAACAGGGCACAGCACAGCTGGTGGGCCGCTCAGCTTGGGTAGACCTACAGGTGATAGGACTGCGCACCTACTGCCTAAAAATAGCAGTATGGCTGTGATAGGACAGGCTATATGCCGGACTACAGACTTGGGTGGCTCGCCCTGGCTGCTAGCCATGCATTCATGCTCACACTGCTATATTTACATGCTAGCTCAACTATGTCAAGCTGGGCAGCACTCACCTTGCACCTAGACCTACCCAACTCTTGGGGGGGCGGTGTGGGGGGTAGTGTTGCCCAGTCATATGCCTAGGTGCCTAGCCCTACTCTGGCCCCAGGCTCACCCCACCCAGACCCCCCACTCCACGACCTGGGCAACAGCATGCGGTGCAGGATGGACAGAGCGGGTCACAGCCCGCTGGGCAGATGGACACCAAGAGAGGGTTGGGCAGGCCAGGCAGCTCACGAGCCCTGTCAGGGTTCCCCAGCCTGTGTGCCCATTGAGCCTTGTCATCTGGTGCCTGCTGAGTGGTAAGGGTTGGTGCCCCCCCCACCGCAGGGTCCCAGCTCCAACTGGGCCCCAGTCCTGCCCTGAACCCCAGCTTCAGGCTCTGCTCCCCAGTTCTGTTGCTTCACCCGTGTCCTGCGCTTCCCTTGGTCCTGCCCCCGCCAACTCCAGCCCTTAGCATCTGCCCCCCACTCACGTGATGAGCTAGCACAGTCTGTCGTTGCCCACCCAAATTGCCACTCCTAGCTGGGGAGCACATCTCCGAGCTCTGATGTAGCTGCACCATCGGTTGGGTGGCTGAAGGCAGAGGCCTTGCTTGGTAGAAAAATGTAAGTTTGACAAATGTGTTTAGGCGGGGTAGCTGACTGGGAAGGAGTGCCGTAGGTTTGCCTCATTTCTATCACTTTTGCTTTCCTTAGGGAAGGCTAGATCCCTCTTCTTTTCAATCTAAAATTTAATTTTCAGCCTGCTATTTCTAGTTATTCCCTGATCAAGTCTACTTTGTCATTGCTGTTTACACTCTTCAGCTGTTTGTTAGACTATAAGCACATGTATGGTCCCACCCCACCCCACCCCGTGCCAAGCTACACATGTAAGGGACGCATTTTTCAAAGGTACTGACGCTCCTAAAGATGCAAACAGTCTGCTAATCCAGTTAGGTGCTTAATTCCCATTGATTTCAATGACCACATTAAGCAGTTTTTGTAAATCCCACTGCAGGTTACAGTCACACTGGGGTTTCGGTGCTGCCTTGCCCAACCCATAAGTATTCTATGGCTCCTCCATTTCTCATTGTGGGCATGAACCAAGATACCTAAGTCCAGACACCGGGCCCACACCTCACGCCTGAGCAGTGCTATGCCCAAATGGCCCTTGTGCATCTAGCCCTAAGTGTCGACTCATAACGTTTCTTTTCCTGTGATGCAGGAGGAACTGCTGCTCCCACCATCAAAGCACAGCCCCGCTCCTGCTCATTTTTCAGCTAGAGGCCTAAAACCAGAGCATATTGGTTTTATTATTGGTCAGCAGTAGGCTTTGGCTTTCACACTTGCATTGAACTGTGGTCATTTCAGTGAATCACAGGAGCCAGACATGGAAAAGGTCTTCCAGGCAAATGTAGGTTTATTTCTCGGCCAGCACTGGCCCGTGCTTTCAAGGTTCTGTGCATAGATGGAGTATTCACCTCTTCACCTAGGAAACTAGTCTACAGCTGCTCACTATCAGGGAGCATTCCCTATTCAGCATTACCTCATTATTTACCTTAATTTCATCCCCGCGGTCCTTATTATACCTCCTTGGAGCAACCTTCGTCACTTCTTTAGATCCTTTCACAAAGCTGTAGGGCCTGACGGGCCAGACTTCTTTCACTGCAGTGGAATTACAGAAGCACAGAATTCATGTAGCAGAGCAGCTACTCAGGCCCTTTGGCTTTTATCATGTAACTCCCTGGAGGCCCTGATTCTTCACTACTTCTCACTGTCAATTATGTTGATGCAAAATGGAAGTAAAACGCTCTCTCCCTTTAATGTGGGATAAACAACTGCAGAATGTCCAAGGCAAAGGAGAACGAGGCTCACAGCCCTTTATTTCTATTTAACCAATATGCAGAGTCTTAAGCAGAGGGAGAGAGGTTGGAAATAGGATTACAAAGCTCCCGAAGTATCTGGGCCTCTATGGCGTATCTCGGCATCTATGTTCTTGTTTTGTACAGAACTGAGCACGGGTTCAGTTCTCCATTAGTAATAAATAAATCCTTTAAATGCATCCCTCCCTCTCGCTACCTAATCACTTTTATTTCCCTTTTCTGTGCTCTGTTGCTTTAACAGAATGCAACTTAAATTGAACTTTCTATTGGACCTATTCTAAGCTAACAGCAGAAGCCGCAGGCAGTAGAAGGGCTAATTTCCCCCCCGCCACCATTCCCAAATCACCGTGGGCAAAAGAAGCAATAGATGCACCCAGATCAGTTTTATTTGGAATATATATGAAACATGACCCTATCAAAAGTTATAGGGTTTCTTTTTTCTCCCCTTTTTTCTTTTTTTAAAAATGAAAATAAAGGGAAACAAAATAAAAACCTAGAAACCAAAAGAAGAGAAATATCAGAGGAAAAGCATGCACGCAATCTGTAAACAAGTCCTAGATTTACCTACAGTGCTGCTGTGTTTTCAATTAAGTACCAAACAACTTCACTAGAACAGGAGTTTGACTTCATTGTAAGAGGTGGTTATAATCCCCTAACATTAATAAAGGAAACAATTGGATCACAGAAAAACTTCACCAGAAGTTGAATTTCAATACACAGCATAAGAGTCCACTGGAAAAGGGTTCTACCCAATGTTATCAGAAAAACATCAGTTCTCTTAGACACATTTAATAATCTAAAAGGGTTTAACGACACCTATCTGCTCACATCATAGGGCCTAGTCCGTTAAAGGAAAAAAAATCCCTGGATTCAGTTAAAAAAAAATACAGTGTATACAGAGCCATATTATGTGATTGGCGGCAGCATTACAGTTAGTGTGCACACTAGTTTAGAAAATACATACAATTGAGCACTGCAGGTAATTGGGCCTTTTGACCATGTAATACATATATCTGAAATATTCATAGGGCCTGCATCGCAAACCCACGAGTAGCTGCTGTATCCTTACCACGAGCCCCGGCCAGGAAGAATATTTTAACAGTAATATCCTCTGAACACCATACTGTTGCTGCAATACTTTTGAAATGTATTTTTTTCTTCAGTGTTTCTCAATGTTGGTATCAATGCAAGGGTAATTGGGTGGAAGCCTCTGGCCTGTGTTATACAATTCCAACTAGCTTATCTAATGAGTCCTTCAGGCTTTAGATCTATTAAGCCCATGAGTAAGACTGCAATAGGAGAGTTCACTAAGGGCAAGAGTCTTCTCTCAGGTCTGCACTGCAGGTTTCCCCTCCAATATTCCGTGTAGGCACATAAGTCTCTGTGGAAAAACCATATGGGCAACAAGGAGATCTCAACAGTGGGTGATTAGGTCTCAATCCTGCAAACATTTATGTGCAATATTAATTTTCAGCCCCGAGTACTCACACTGAAGCCTCCTTGCTTAAAGTTAAGCATATAAGTGTTTGCAGGATCTGGCACCTTGGATACCATAGTGATCGGTGCTAGCAAGAGATGTGCAATGATAACGAGATTACAGTAAATTTAGATTCAGATAGGTTAGCTTAGTCAAGATCAGTTGGGTAGAGCAGAGAGGAATTTTGCCTCTCTTGTTTATATCATCACCCCAATATGACACACTAAGACAATCAAAAATATCACACAGAAGGTTTGGTTTGTTATTTAAAGCCAACTCCCTTTTAAATTTGCGAAAAAGAACAACTGAAAATATCAGAATTTGATTCGCTGATTTTTAATCTGCAAAGTAGACTTTAGGGATAAGCAAGAGATCAGGTCAAACTTCATGTTGGAATATAGCACTAAACACAGCACTACAGAAAGGAATGAGCTTTGCCATGTATTGTGAAATCTTACAGTCTCAGTAAGTACGAGTATCTCTTTTTACCCTAAAAAGATAAAGGGATTTGAATGTCACATTCACCACTTCTAAAACACATGTTGAACGTGAGCCAATATGGTCGGATATGATCTGATTTAACTTCCTATGGACTTTACTATAAGTGCAAGTACAAACACAAGGCTTGGTTCTAATCTCAAACCAGACGAACAGAACTGACTTTTCTGGAGTTCCTCTTGGTTTACACCAGTGTAAGCAGGCTTAGAAACATAGCCAGGCTCTTTGGGTTTGCCTATTTGATCATTTAATTCATAGCAAACTGGGGGTGTGAATCTACCCCACACTGATCCACATTAACAACTCCTTAATGACCTTTGACCTACGCCCGTTTCAAAGCCGGTAGATCAAAGTGTTCTATGAAACTGTTACTGTGCATCAGCAGTGTCCATGCGGGCTAATGCCGCTTGCCACAAACTAAATGTTTGTGTACACAAGCCCTTTTAAAGACTGTATTTAGAAAATGCAAAAACAGTCCAGCCTAACAGGTTAGCATTTTTAACCTGTCATCTTTATCCCTTCATTTATTTCTTCTTGAAATCAAGACTAATAGTTATATGCTGAGATGAAATCCAGTGCGAAGGGTAACAGAAATGCTACCACTGGCAGGAATCTTCTGCTTATATTTTATTTGCTAAACAAGTTTAATCCTTTCCTTTGGGCAAAATCTTGATCCAGTTTAAATCAATGGCAAATCTCCCCTTGACTCCAGTGGAACTGAGATTTGGCCCCTTATGACTTCCTGCAAATCATCCACTGGAGTCTATGAAATGTGTTTCTGTGACTAAGAATTCTAGCTCCAATCCCAGACTGGTAAATTACACACAATGGGCTTTGGTGAATGTAACACAATTCAAATGGATGCAATTTCAGTGTATTTATAGCAGGCCAATTCCTCCCAGTTTGTCAGGGTTGTACTGGAATGGGCCCAGAAAGTATTTTCTTCCAGATGTCACACAAGTGTTTATTCTCAACAGAAATTGCGGCTGAGTTAGGACTGCTGGATTTGATCCTTCGAAGGGTAGTTCCACTCGGAAAAGGGACTAAAAAGAGGACGGGGGGGTTCCTGGGTTTATCGGTGCTCGGTATTTTCTGTACTTTCAGATGTGCAGTTTCCAAGCAAAAAGATGTTGTTCTCTGATTGTTAGCCCTGCAAACTCTGAGAACCAAATTCTCACAAATTATCCCCAGTGATAAAGGCTCTGTAGGCTAAATAAGTCCCTCAACTACTTCTGTGCAATGCAGATGTCTTGGGAGTATGTGCTCAGTTACACATGGGCACCCTCAGGCATCCAATGGGATGGCCCCCTGTAACTAATTGGAAGTTAAATAAACATTTCTATAGGTCTTGTGCCAGAAGTTCATAGTTGAGGTGGTTCTTCAGTTCTAACAGCAATAAAAAGCATCATACTTTAATTGGAAACAATCAAAATAAGTGGGAAAATATCTGCAAAAACAACCATTCATAAACACCTCAGGAGAAAAGGTTTTGTTTGTTTGAAGATATTGGGTAGTGGCCACTGCCACTCAAACAACCTCTGAGGAGTATGAGGCAAATACAAATGGGGACATTTTCAGCATGATGAATAGGGACTTATCTGCAAGTGGTAGTTGCATGGACAAAGTGTCCCTGCATTAGGCTCAGAAGCAACCCTTAAACATATGTCCCAGTAAGCTACTGCGCTTAAACCATTGTTAAGAGAAGATTTTCAAATCTCTTGATTGGAGAAGACAGCACCCTTTCATGCTCTCTCTGTGGCTATAAGACAATAACCAAAACCAGTGAGCTAACGTGCTGTATGGAACAAGGACCCAGTCATCACCCAGTGAAGTCGATGACAAAACTCCCAGGGACTTCAAAGGGAGCAAGATTGGGACCCAAGGCCCAGATGGAAGTTCAGTGCCTAAATACCTTGAGGATCTGGGCCTAAGTTCCCATTTTTTCCATTTTAACTTTAGGCCAGAAAACTCTTGTGTATTGAAATATTTCTAAGTAGTTTCTCTACAAGTGTAGATATGTGGCTGGGAGCTGATAACATTTTCCCTGCCACACACAGGTCTGTGTAACATTTAGATCATCAACTATATTTTACAATCTCATCCTTGGCAACAACAACAAAAAAAACCCTCTCCAGAACGTGTCAAAAGGAGAAGAGGAGCTAGGCTTAAGGTGGCAAGTTCAGAGTCCAGGTGCAGGTGGAAACATTGCAGACCTGCTCATTCATGATTTCTTGGACCCACATCTTTTATAGAAGTGAAGCTCTCAAGTGGGACTCGTTCCAAACAGAACCCACTGCCATGACTTGACTTCCTCGCTCACTCAATGGCTTCCATAACATCCTGTCCCTTTTCTGTGTCTCAGAACAGAGCTTTCCTAGAAAACCACAGACCATGAGGTTGGTGGTCACACTTCTCATAAATATCTAACCCTGACTCTTTCCTCCAACTCACTCCTTCTCTCCTTTCTACTCTAGTAGAATACCACATTCATCTACCGGGTTTTAGGAGAGTGTGCATCACTTTGTGGTTGCATAAAGCTGCTACCGTATTTTGCCACAATGCATTAATATACACCTTTGAAACAATAAATAAAGGGAAAATGTACTGGATTTAAATATAGGTTTCCATTAAAAGCATTTAAAAGACCTTGCTTTAGTTTTGAATACATCAAAATGAAAATTCACCCCCTACTACAAAAAAAATCATCCCTTGCAAGTAATGTTAATGGGGAGTGTGTGTAGGGAGAGTTAGAGAACTAGCAAGTGTTCGGATGGGCAGAGGCCCTCTACCCCAGTCACTTTGCAATGGCACCTGCTTCTCACAGAGTCAGGTAACAGAGCTGCCGAGTTGTTACGTGGAGGATTTCACCACCTGCTCATATGGGGGTGGGGGTGCGTTGCAGTAAGAGGGTGGAGGTGGGTACACTGGATTCCCTGGTGGGGAGTTGGGCTGGACATGGAAAGCCATAGCCATGGGGTTCATCACAGGTCCTCCTGGATCCGTGTAGTATGGCATCCCTGGTTGCTGTGATCCTAAAAGAAATGGAGCAAAAATACATTAATTTACAAGGCAACGGTAAATTTACAAAAGACAGGCTAGTATGATGCTGCTCCAATGCTGGGGAAAGCACAGATATGCTCTTCTCTAAAGGCAAATGATATATAGTAGGTTTTAACTGAAGTATGTGACACATGGCCAAGACAATGCACAAAAGTTGTTGCCATCTGACGGCTGCCCAGTCACATGAGGTTGGTGGTCTCAGTCCAGTGGGCAGCGGTTGACACCATAACAAATCACCCTCACATTTACTAGCATCCTGGCTGGGAGTCTCAGAAGACAACTGAAGGACTGAATGGACCCAGAGACGGAACTACCTTTCACCCCCTAAAGGTGCTTTCTCCAGATCACACGCACTGGGGATGCTTGCCCAGTCACTGCTTCTTCTGTGGATAGAAGTGTTCACTTTCCAGGGCTGTTGAACCTGCACCAAATTTAGGAGCACTAAATTCACTTTGTAGAGAAAATACACCATAGGATCTCAGCCTACACTCAGAGCCTTTAACGCATGTACTCTATATTCAGTTGCCTGCGGATACTGTTTGAATACAGTAAGGACATATCCCCAAGGATAAATCCCCAAGATCCCCAAGAAAAATGAGATGGAAACCCTAGAACATGTATTAATGTACTTAGCTGTGTCAGCAAGAAACAACATTCCGATCAGCAAACATTAAGGGCCCAATTAATACCAACATGCTTGCTAATAAGGCTGTTCTGTGATTCTTCACTAACCTAATTGCAACATCTTTGACATGAGCAATTAGCGTAGGCCAGAGAGAACAGAGAACAAACATGGTTGCTCTAGGCCCAAGGAAACTTTGATTCCATTGACATGCTGTCAGTTCATTTAGGCACAAAACTTCAACTAGCTCAAAGGGAAAAAAACGTAAACACACAACCAAAGTAATATCAAAGAACATATTAATAAATCATTACACCTAATGACAAAGGAGAGTAAGTCACTAAAAGCAGCATTTTGAATATGATGAAAAAGAAGCATTAGTCAAACACCAAGCTACTGCCTGGAAAGTATGATGATTAGTATTATATTACAGTAGTGTCTAGAGGCCCCAGCTGAGATCAGGAGCCCACTGTGTCAGGTGCTATACAAAGACTTCGTAATACACAGTCCAATAGGTGCTGGAACTAAGGGTGCACGGGTGCTGCAGCACCCACTGGCTTGAAGTGGTTTCCATTATATGCAGGGTTTACAGTTTGGTTCAATGGTTCTCAGCACCCCCACTATACAGATTGTTCCAGCACCCCTGCACAGTCCGTGCCTCAAAGTGTTTAAATCTAAACAGACGATGGCTTGGAGGTGGAAGGCAGGCACAGAGACGTGAAGTGATCTGTCTGAGCTCAAACAGAAAGCCAGTGGCAGAGCCAGGAACAGAACCTAGGATGTCCACGTCCCAATCCAGCGCCCCACCCACAACGCCTCTCAATTGCAGTAATTAGAACTGGTAGTAAAAATTCCAATGACATTTTTTTTTCCATTGAAATTTGAAGATTCAGTAAAATCAAATTGCTTTGCAGAGCTGGTTCGATTTCACCCAAGTCCTATTGGAAACCTTTTTGGATACCTGCCGGCGTGTCCACCTGGCTCTGCAGTAGTCCGCATGCCTCAGAACTGGGAGAACCCAGGGCTTCCAGGGCCTGGGGCTCCCAGGCAGTCTGCCAGACAGACATGTATCCATGTACCTTTGTCTCCTTGTTCTTTGTACTCCCCCACTGATCTGTCTATATCCATCTGTTGTCTCTTGTTGCATACTTAGATCGTAAGCATGTTAAGGCAGGGGCTGTCTTTTTGTTATGTTTGTAGAGTGCCTAGCACTATGGGGTACTGAAGCTCCTCAGCACTATGGTAACAAA
Organism: Caretta caretta; assembly: GCF_965140235.1. NCBI lineage: Eukaryota > Metazoa > Chordata > Testudines > Cheloniidae > Caretta > Caretta caretta. The sequence goes on from NC_134207.1 coordinate 175,459,354, forward strand.
TAACACCACCACCATCACTAGACAGGATGGAGAGCTGGGGGTCGGTAGTTTTCTGCGTGGCAAATAGAAAGATGGGATTAGGCAATGATGATTCTAGGCAAACGTTCTAAGGCTTCATCCATCTTTCCATTTACTTCACTGCCACAAGCCCTTCCTCCCCTCCCCTGGCACAATGCCCACTAGCAAACCTTCATTCCTAAGGGAATAAATTATATTCCTGGTGATAGCTACCTGAAAATTAGCAAGTTTAACCAAAGATGATATTATAGCCAAATCTGAGTAAAAATACCTCTTTAAGATGGAGCCTCCTTACAGTGGTGCAAGAATTCACACTGCAACGGATCACAGGCAGTTTAGAGCTATAATAATCAAACTTCCTTCTGTCTGGATCCATGCAGCATGACAAGAACAGCAAGGGCCACATTTTCAAAGAAGGGACCACTGGATGTACCTACCTATCAGCTGTGCCTGCCAAATGCTGTATGAGCACATCAGTTGGCATTTGTGCATGCCAGGGTGGGGTTCTATGAGAGAATACACACACTGTTTCAGGTGCATCTGTGATTCTTCCTTGGGCAGACTGGCCCCAAGAGATCTAAGCCAGTACACCCAGAAAAGCTGAACAGCCCAGACCTGCTGCTGGTTAACTATCTCCTCTCAGGGCCTGATCCAACTTCCATTTTGTGTTTTGTAAATTGCTCTTGGGAGAGGTTTTGGTACTAATTTGCCGACATTGATTTTGTTTGCCCCCGTCACATATGCTACAATTACAAATAAATAGCTTTGGGGGTTTGCTTTTCTTATTACTTTATTTTTAAACCAAGATCTTTGTCTAAAATCTTCCAAGATACAGAAAAATGCACCTGGTATTTTACAATGTACTGAATGGTGTTGCCTCTTGGACTGCATCTCAAGCTCACAAGCCCCCTTTAAGACAGACAAGTGTGAAGCCCAATCCAGCTCCAGCTCAAGTCAATACAAGTCTCATTAATATTACGGGACGGGATTTCTTAGCACAGAGTAAGATTAAGAAATGTCGAATTCACAAGGCACTTCATTCATCACATGCCAATAATGAAATCTGGGCCCAGAACAACATGGAAATTTATGATCAAATGAAAAACTATGTGGTACCCAGAGAATCAGAGACATTATACTCCCATTAAGAATGACTGGAGATAGCTTCAAACTCTAGATATCATAATGATCATAATAGGATAAGAATGGCCATACTGGGTCAGACTAGTTTCCTATCTCTGATAGTGGCCAATGCCAGAAGTTTCAGAGAGAAGGAATAAAACAGGGCAATTTCGAGTGATCCATCCCCTGTCGTCCAGTCCCAGCTTCTGGCAGTTGGAGTTTTAGGGACACATGGAACATGCAATTACGTCCCTGACCATGTTGGCTAATAGCCATTGATGGTTCTATCCTCCACAAACTTATCTAATTCTTTTTTAAATCCAGTTATACTTTTAGCCTTCACAAAATTCCCTGTAATGAGTTCCATAGGTTGACTGTCCATTGTGTGAAGAAGTACTTCCTTGTGTTTATTTTAAACTAGCTGCCTATTAATTTCATGGGTGGCCCTTGCTTCTTGTGTTATGTGAAGGAGTAAACAACACTTCCCTATTCACTTTCGCCATCCCATTCATGATTTTATAGACCTCCATCATAAATCTCTTTAACTGTCTGTTTTCTAAGTTGAACAGTCCCCGTCTTTTTAATCTCTCCTTATATGGAAGCTGTTCCATACCCCTAGTCATTTTTGTTGCCATTCTTTACACCTTTTCCAATTCTAAATGTTTTTTGTTTTTGAGATGGGGCGACCAGAACTGCATGCAGTATTCAAGATGTGGGCCTACCATGGATTTATACAGTGGCATTATGATATTTTCTGTTTTATTATCTACCCCTTTCCTAATGGTTCCAAGCATTCCATTTTCATTTTTGACTGACGCTGCACATTGAGCAGATCTTTTCAGGGAACTATCCATGATGACTCCAAAATTTCTGATCAATAAAAATCTACTGAATATAGTCTCAGCAATTAAAAAGTTATGCCCTCTAGGAACTTTGCAGGGTTTGTCTGTGGGAATACATCAAGTTCTTTCCTCCTCTCTCTCTTTTTACATGGCAAAGCTGAGTTAACAGAACGAAGTGGTCAAGGAGCAGCAGTTTCTCCTTGGTGCCTTGCTTCCTACTTTGTAAGGAAAGCAGCCCCCATGGATTTTCCATTTGATCACCAATTTCCATGCCTCAGTGGCCTGGGGATTCAGTATGACAACAGGATGGAACCCAGAGATACCTTGAAGCGTTACACACTACTTAATGCTTTTTCAGAGTGAGTTTTTATTCCCTAAGTATCAAAGCGAGATGGGCCTAAGCCATAAACTGCTGATCCAAACATCCATGGAGCTTGCGGTGTCTGGATCTTGCATTTGGCCCATTCAGGGGTTAAGGTTAGGGGAAGCAAGTTGGGAGCACAACTCCTTCCCTGCAAACAGATAGGAGCGCTTCTTCTCCATCCTGCCTTGGGTGAGTAGCACTTCCCAGACAGCTTCCTCTCTTCCTCTGCTGGGCAATGAAAGCTCCTGCCCAGTTTCTATCCAGTGTAACCACTGGTCCCATTATAGAAATGGAGTCGAGCCCTAGAGATTGGATTGGGAACTGGATCCAAACCCAAACTTCCCTAAAGTGCAGGGGTGTTTGGGCCTATGTCTACGATTACAGCAGTGTTATTTTTCTTAAGTATTTTGCCACAAAGCTGGTGCTTGCACATTTCAGCATTTTTGCTCACTTTTCCTTCCACAAAGGAAACTCGGGCGAGGAGTGGGGGAACTCCTTGCATTTTGCAATTATTATTGTTAAAATGTCTTGCATAACTACATCATAGTAACCAATTTATTTCCACACTGGTATTCAGATCAGTGATACTTTCAATAAACCCAATAGCAAAATAAGGGCTGGATCCTGACCTTCTTGCAGGATCAAATCCCAGGTGTTTACTTTTATTGTTTAGTATATCAGAACTATTCAAGCCCATTAGACCTTCAAAAATGGAGTGCTAAGCAGCCACAAATCCATTGGACTTGATGCGAGTCGTAGGTGCTCAGCACCTCTCAGGCCCGAGCTGTGCTTTATTTTAAAGGACAAGCATGGTCAGAAACGCAGAAGAATTCAAAGTAGCTGGGACTGAGACTCATATGAGAGAGACTGAGAAAGCACTTAATTTGTAAGTACCTAATCTAAAGCGCACCAAAGCCAATGGGAAAGACTCCCATTGATTTCAACAGGCTTTTGATCAGACCTTAAGATTTTTAAAAAAAATTAAAATCATGTGGCATAAGTAGGACATTAAAAGACTTAACTAGATAGCTATTTTCTATTTCCACATGACTTCTGCCATGTGTGGATCATTAAGAATCATTAAACATACTTGCCAATCCAGCCATGTGATCCAACCTCTGGGTTATTTCCAAGACTTATAATATTTTTTTAAAATTTTTTCCTATCATCTCAGGAAAGAACTACCTAAACTATCTCATTAGGAAAAAGTGTGATTGGTAAACAAAATATGAGTGTGTGTTTTTTCACACTGAATGGAATGTTCTATGCATTTAACACATTTAACAAATGAAAGAAAGAAATACCTTAAAGAGAAAAATAAAAATAAAAGGGAGTGTCTGAGAGTATGAGTGAGGGGGAATCCTTTTTTATGACACAGTTAGCTCTCTGACTGAAAGAGAGTATGTATGCATATGCATAAGGATGTGGATAACACTGAGCAGGGGTATTTCCAGAACTTATGCAGTGTATCTGTGTAGAGTAGGATATGGTAGAGGTTGGAAAGTCTGAACTTAAACTCTCTGTGTGACCTGCTGTTTGTGATTATGTGACTGGTTGGAACATTTTCAATTAACCTTTTTTCATTGAAATATGCTGCTTTGTTGAAGCTGAAATGTTTTGCGAAGATGTATAAATTTTGACAAAGTTTTCATCAGGAAAGTTTCTGAGGTTCAGAGTGGACTCTCCAGTCACTTTCAGAGAAAGAGAGACCCCAAATGAAACCCTGACCTTTCCAATTGGAAGACAGATGTTTTGACACAATATCTGTTTTGTGAAAACGTTGGAAACATTTTGGTTCCATTCCAATGCAGAACGACAAATTTTGAAACCTAGAAAGCTGTCAAGAAATGGAATAATAATCCTGCAGCCAGCTCTATCTGTGAGGCAATGTACTCCAGGTTGGGAGCAGAGGGATGCCTTAGGGTATGTCTACACTGCAGCTGGGCGTGTGATTTGCAGCTTGCATTCACGTACCTGTGCTAGCTGTACTCTAGCTAGCTAAAAATAGCAGTGAGGACGTATCAGTGTGAGCTTTAGCATGGAGTGCACAAGTCTGTCTGACCTTCGTGGGTACAGACTCGCTTGTGCAGCTGACGTGAAGCTCACACCACCATATCCTCACTGCTATTTTGAGCTAGCTAGAGTCCAGCTAGCATGGGTATCACTACATGAGCAGCCATTCACACCCGTAGCTGCAGTGTAGATATACCCTTAGGGAGGGGGAGAGGAGTCAAAATCTCTTCACCAGGTATGTTGATGCTCATGGATATGGAGTGGTGTGGGCAGTGAGCAAGGTGTATATAAAAGTGTCTCCGTTGTGGCTGCCAGAGTGTGACAGGTACGTGTGGGTGTGAATTTAGGTACAGCTGCAGACCCATCATCTGCAGCTAGAGAGGGTCTCGTAACTGGAGGGGACCGGGTTCAAGAAGTCCCACAGAGCATGCATGCCCTTTGAAAGGCTCTCTGGGTGGGACTGTTTAGGGGACAGGATAGGGGTAGGCTGAGGGGAATGGAGGAGCTAGTTGATCCACTACTGTACAGATCCTTCAGACTTCCTCAAAATCATAGTTTGACAATTGAAAAATACTGAGACTGATAAGGAAGAAGTAGCGTTTTCCACTTCTAAAGCAGTATTCCGTAACATGGAGGGCACATCAAAAATGGAAAAACCACAGTTAGGTTATACTGCAGAAGGAAAATATTTGGTTGTTTCATTCTGGCAAAGGTATTTTCTAGTATATTGTACCAACTATGGGAAACCGTTCCTTATTATTCATATAAAAGAGGGACATCATTGCTAATGTGGCATTGACTACTGCTCTGCGTATGTTGCAATGGGATTAACTGTTTTCCTATCTTGTTTGCATTCATGGAGATAAGTTACAAAACCAGTGGGGGAAGAATTGTCTAGAAGGGATTAGTAAAAGAAATGCAAAAATTCTTTTGAAAGAGAATTGTGAGCACTGTGATTGCCTTTCTGTTCATTCTTCTGAAGCACCTGGCCACGGTCAGAATACAAAAAGAACAGGAGGACTTGTGGCACCTTAGAGACTAACCAGTTTATTTGAGCATAAGCTTTCGTGAGCTACTTCATCGGATGCATTCAGCTCACTTCATCGGATGCATTCAGAATACAGGATACTAGGCTAGATGGACCATTGGTCTGACCCATTCTTATCTCCTACTGGATCTCGGTAGTACTGGTGTACATTCAAAACCGGCGCAACATACTTGAAGCGGAATTGGAACCCACATCACCTGTGGTGAATTAAACTAGTGCAACAGCTACTCCTAGCTAAAATCACACCTTTTTAAAACGTTTCCTGTGCACACAGAAGAAATTAGGCTAGCAGATAAGTAGTCTCTAACCTGCTGCGGTGTTGGCTGGTTGTCTGGTGTAGGATACATTAAAAGTAGGTTCTTCTCCGAGTGGCGGAGGGTACATCCGCCTTCGGATGAAGAAACCAGCTCCGCAGCAGAACAGGACGCCCATCATCAGAAGGAACCTGAGCCAAAGGAGGAGGAAAAGTCAAACTTGGAGATGGCATCCATCTAAAGTGCAGGGTCCCAGGGAGCTGGGGTTGTTGAAAGATTCATAGATAAGAGAGACCAAGATCGTTACCCTCTAACTATCAGCTACCATATGCTGTTATCAGGATTTTCTGAAAATATTATTCCTTGAAAGCAGGACCGCACACACTGAGACACCTCTGTATGGCAGCACGTAGTTGCTATTTCTAAAGTGACTGAGGAGATTTTGTTCTTAGGAGTGTTTTTATTCATACAGTGGTTTTCCAGTGTATTTTCTCTTATTAGCTTTCAGGAACAATAGTGATTATGCCAGCAGAGCTGGGAGATTACTGTCTTCTTCCTGTAACTCTGGGGTTATGGGCTCATATGTCCCCTTCTGCCACCTCTTTACCTCACCTAAGATTTCCTTGAATCAGAATTGCAAATAATATTGATGGAAATAAATGACTTAGGTCCACGTGCCCCTTCTTTAGAATAAGGTGTACCAGAGGGGATTTCTTTGGAGCATAGCCATGCCATTCCTTAAACTGACCAGAGGGGTCACTGTTGAACAACCCAAATGCTGCTCTCTCCGCCCCAAATACTAAGTAGGTTTGCTCTGCAGGGCTCCCTTCTGGCTGATGGAGAGAAGCGCTGAAGGTACAAAAGTTGCATGGCAGCATAGACCACTGGATGTGATGGGCCAAATTCTAAACTGGTGTAAAGGAGAGCAGAATTTGGTCCCACATCACCAAGCCAACATTCATAAATTCCCTTTTGGCTCTGTTATTTTGAAAGTGTTTATCCTGAACATAATGGCTGAGATTTGCAAAACTGCCTTGGGGATTCAGATGCAGACATCACATTCAGTTAAATGTGAACAGTGCATCTAAATCTCCTATGCAGCTTTGAAAATCTCAGCCTATATATATATATTACTTTTAAATGTTAACTATATAAAATACCCAGGCAGGAAATGTGGTGGTTTATAGGGCTTGCTTAAAATGAGGCAAGTATGGGATCCATGTTCAGAAAAAAAGTCCTAACCTACCAAAAATACCAGAGTCGCTGGATAGAGAGGGCTCTTACGCAGCATCTTGACCCACAGCAATCTTCATAGGAGCGACATCTACATAGGAATAAAGAGAAAAGGACATTTAGGGAGGGTTTTGTCACTTAAAATAGAAATGCATCATATCAAAATCTGGCGCCAAGGGGGGAATATAAACTCAACAGTAAAATCTCTATCAAATCCAGTTATTGCAAACTGACAGTACAGCATCTAAACACAGAGACAGAGAAGTCAATGACTCAGATGTAATTAGATTCACGGCCAGTGGTATCATTTTTGACCTCACAAATCTGGAAGGAAACATGTTACATTGTTGCCCTGGTGCTACAAAGCACAGCTGGGGTTCTCTCAAAGCAGTGAGTGGTTCTCAACCTATTTACCATTGTGGGCTGCATCTGTAGCTCTCTGTGTGTTACGTGGGCTGCATCCACACAACACATATACTACCTGTATGACCCTGAGGATGACACATTGGCTGCAGCTGTGTGCTGATTGGACCGCAAGCAACCCGCAGGTTGAGAACCACTGCTCTGGAGAGTGGAAACACTGCTAATTTGGGGCTGTAAAGGACCAGCATCAGTATCACCATAGATAGTAACAGAGGGCCTGATTGTCCTCTCAACTGATCCTGGGCTTACACCACGGATGTCGCTGGAGTTGCTCCTGACTTACACCAGTATAAAAATCAGACCCATGGCATCACTGTCACTTTAATACAAAGATTCACACACACACACACACACACACACATTCTGTGAATAGTAATCCGTATCCGACTCCTACAGTCAGACCTAGGCAACAGTCCAACTGACTTGAGTAAGTACTTGCTAAGGATTGCAGTATTCAGTTACTGGTTCATATGTTCAGACCTGTTGTATAGGGTTTGGGGTTTTTTTGCCATTCATAACATTACCGTACATTATTCAAACAGCCTTCTTCTATGCCCCCTTTTAAGCCTCCTAAGATGACTGGTTGGAGCACTTAATTTTATACAGTGGAGCTTGTTGAAGAGCAGTGGTTTTCAACCTGTGGTCTTTGGACCCCTGGGGTCTGCAGACTATGCCTAAGGGGTCCACGAAAGGTTATCATTACCATAGAACAGCGGTTCTCAACCTGTGGTCTGCAGACTAGGTCTAAGATTTCCAAAGGGGTCAGCACCTCCATTGGAAATTTTTTAGGGGTCAGCAAATGAAAAAAGGTTGAAAACCACTGCTGTAGAGGAAAGCAGCATCGCTGCATTTCATTCCAGCACATGAACAATGCAGACACTGAATGTCAAGCAGTTTGGATTTTGTTCACTGCCAACAGACCAGAAGTATGAGATCACAGCAGTGAGATTACTGATCCTTTGCAACTGGCAGAGTAAGCCTCCTTGTATTATTACCATATCTGCAAATGAAAAAAAACTCGCAACATTATTTTGGCTTCTTAGAGTGCAAAGCTGTTAGGAGAAAAATGGAGGGGGGGGGAATCCCAAAACCCACAGAGTTCATTCCATGCAGCTTTTTCTCCGATGAAACTTGGAAGAAAAACCCATTAAAGACTCAGGAAAAATCATCATTTAGTTTATACAGTTTTATTAAATGAAAAAAAAAAGTGATACACTTGAACTCCCAGCCAAGATTTTTCAATAGTGGATTTCAAAAAGCCAAGAGTCCTATGCCATGCATTTAACTAGCAGACTTTCTCCTATAAACACATGTCAATCTAGCATTTTATATGGAAAAAACAGTTTTGAAAATATTTTAGCACTATCCATTGAAAGGGTAAGGAAAAGGTCACAAATGCTGAAGCCAGCACATGTGTTCACAGGTGCTACTTCCAGCAGCAGCAAGAAAAGTAGCCAGATGCTAAGATGAAAAAAAAAATGGACAGAGATAACTTGGAAGCTGTGATACATGGACAGTCTACGGGGTTAGCTGACAAAATTTGCCCTTGGATGCGAATATGATTCAGATTGCCATATCCAGATAAGACAAGAGAAGAATAATCAGCAACTGCATTGAACTGCTTTAATATGCCCAATGTATGAATTTAATTTGAGCCAAATTTTCAAAAAGTAGAAGCTAGGTTTGTGCTTGTGCACTCACGTTTGCATGTAAAAAATCAATTGGTTAACTGCATGCACAATTACCCATTTACATGCTCAATTAACAAATCTGCATTCACAAATGCAGGTGAATGCACATAGGCTTCAGGCTCTGCTGTTTGAAAATTGGCTCCCTTGTCCTTAGGGATTATTTCTGAGCAGATGACATGCTACGGCTAAGGAGAAGAGGAGGATGCTATTTGATGTTAGAGAATTTCAAATACACAAAGAGCAGCTGTTATGCAAGAGAAGGTGGTAGAACAGTCTTCCAATGACTCTGCAGAAGTTTCTTGGGCAAGCCCGGGTGTCTGAAACATCAACCAGCTGATAGTGCCTAGTAGGATTTTTAAAAGAGCCTAGGTGCCAAACTCCTATTGGAACTGGCTGTTTAGATGGGATTTTCAAACATCCCAAGATGCCAAGTCCAATAAGAGTCAGGCACCTAGGCTGTTTTGGAAAATCCTACTAGGTGCCTATCTGCATCTTTAGGTGCTGCCACTAAAATGTAAAGAACCTATCAAGAATAGAGAAAAATATTTTTCTTTATTCTTTCAGCTTGCTTACTTTTAGTATGAGACAGCCCTTTGTGTACAGTCAGTGTCATTGTTCCCCTGGTATAGTCATTAGCTAGTCATTTTCCCTTTTCGTTTGGATGGGTTTTTCCACACAGCAAACGGGGACAGACACACATTTTTAAAACAGGAAACTATGGTTATTAAAACCACAAGAATTGACGGGGGTCTCTAGGCTAGCTGTAATGCCCAAAACAACTTTTAATTCTTTTCTTTTTAAACTGACAGGGTTGCAAGTTGGCAGTGTCTCTTTTACTTCTCTGTGCCTCAGCTCCCCTACCTGTAAACCAGGGAGAAAAAGAGGGAGGAAGTGAGGCTTAATTTAGAATGTTTATAAAGCAGTTGAGCTCCTTAGATGGAATGTTCCACGGGTCTGCCCAGATCCACTCAGTCCCCTGCATGCACAGTGTGTGTAGGTGATAATATTTTAAAAATGCACATATGCTTACTGCGCGAAGTTGCATGTGCACTAAAGGAGGCCAGGTTGAGGGCCTTCTGTGACTCAGGCCCTGTACGTCAATCTCCATTTCAAAATAGCCATTAAGCTTTCTGAGGCAGCTCCTCTGAGGACAATTATTGTACTTTCTGCTTGGTTCTCTGAATATGAGCTAATATATTGATTCAGGAAAGAATCTCTAAAACACCTGGCACCACAAGAACATTCACTTTTTCCTCATGAAAAAAAAAAGGGATATATTTAATATTGATTAAAAAAAGAATATATACAGAATGTTCTTAGATCAACAGGGTAGTGTATGTGCAATTGTTAACATTTCCCACCACTTGACAGCAGTGCCAAAATATTGAAAAATCAATGTTTTATTTGCTCTTAAGGTCCTCCAGAAGTCTAGCTAATCCTTTGCTATTAGTGTTTGGAACTCAGCTATAGCGTCATTCTAACGCTTTCACTGGCCCAATGAATATTTAATTATTGAATTAAAGTAGAATAACTTCAATAGGAGAGACTGAGGGAGACTCACATTAGAATATCCCACAGTCTGGTAGTTAGTGCTGAGAGGTGGCTGATCCCCGTTTAAATCCCTTCTCCCCTTCAAGAGAAAGGAAGACTTGATCCAAGGGTCTCACATGCTGGGTTAGTACTCTAGTCACTAGATTAAAGGTTATAAAAGAGCTCCTCCCCCACCAATATTTCTCACTGCAAGCCTCTTTCAACACTGATTTCAAATGAGGATAACATTCTCCTTCACTTCTCTCTAAGTTATTGGGTAATGTGTTGCTAAACAGTTTCTGATGCTTGGTCTACACTTACGTGTAGGAGTCTACACTTAAAAAGTTTGCCCGGCATAGCAATGTTGGTTAGGAGTGTGAAAAAAATCCCACCCCTAGCTGACATAGCTATGCCAGCAAAAACCCTAGCATAGACATAATTACAATGGCGAAAAAGTCCTTTTGTTTATTTTGCTTATTCCATTCAGGAAACTGGTATAAGCTATACCAGCAAAAGCTGTGTCTCCATGACACTGGCAAACCCTTTCTAAAGTAGACAAGGCCCAAAATTCACCCCAGAGATTGCTGCACTCCAGCGTTAGATGTAAGTGATTTCTGTGCCTATCATGGGTAAGGTCTGTAAAGCTCACTGGGATTCTTTTTAATACAAGGGATCATGATAACAGTCTACAGATGGGTGAAAAACATCAAGGAAATGAGAGAAATTATTTAGGATAGGAAAGGGAATTTAACTAGGAGTAATGGAATGAAATTACGAAAGGGAGAAATCAGGGAAAGATTTTTGGAAAGTGGCATCGATGAGGCTGTGGAACAGTCTCCCAAGGGAAGTAGAGAAAGTCCCATCACTGAGGAAATTTAAAAGTAGACTGGACAAGACACTAGTATTGGCAGGGAGATGGACTGGATAAACTACAAGGGCTTTTCCATCTTTACACTGGGTGATTCAATGATCACACTTACTGCAGCTCAGACAGAAGGCTCTGGTCTGCCGCTGAGAGATGGAGACAGGTAGCAAAAATGTGTATGTTTGTGTAATGAAAAGAAGACAGAAAATGCATTTACTTAAATAAATCCCAAGAGGATCTAGTCTGTCTGGAACTCACCCTGCCAGGCGGTAGCCATGTTGAGTGGAAAAAAACAAGTGAGTTAATGAAATGAGAAAATGATGAATGTTACAGATTGCAAAACAACAAATGTGACCAATAAGCAAAGACAACAGTGACAGAGAATAGTGGCCTGGTTCTGATCTGACTCCTGTAAATTAGGAGTAAGTCCTATGTAAAATTGTCATCAAACCAGAATCATACCCTAAGGATATGAAGGGTCAGGGGTTAATAAAATATTTTTTTTCCCCACAGACAGACTGGTGAATAGCTGAAATATGTAAAAGAGTGAGTATTTTTCTGAATTTATTCTACTATCGGGTGGCTCTGTATATTATTCTGTGTTTTGGGATCACAGTAAAAAGTGTTCTTTGAAACAAAGCATTGCTTGAACTGATAAGAATGTACAGTCCCAGTGTATCAAAGACATAGGGAAGGAACCAAGTCAAGTGGAAGGGAAAGCTGTACAAACACGGAGGAGAGGTTATCCCAAGGACTCCATGCTGCTAGAGCACTCTGCTGAAAAGTACATTGTGGGGCTGCTTCCCAAAATAGAAACAAAGAGCCCAATCTTGATGTCACTGGGAATTTTGCCTGAGAATGGACTTCAAGACTGGGCCCAAAATTGTTTTATATCTTTTGGGATGAGTCTTTAACATCAAGGCCCTGTCTGCCCCTATAGCACACTTCGTAGCCCTAAGACCCTGGTGCCATTGGCAAAGCGTACCCTCTCTAGACAGTTGTGCTGCATCTGGGCACCAGTTGATTTCTGCTCTCAACCCTACTGTTGGCTGCGTTTCAGTGGTGGAGTACATATACATGACCTGGTTTTCAGAGGAACTGAACATCCACAACTCCAACTGAGTCAATCGGAGAAATGGTTGCTCAGCCCCTTTAAAAATCAAGCCTTAGGTGTCCAAGTTGGGTACTCAAGAATAGAGACACCCCAAACCAGACACCTTTGAATGGTCTAGATAAGTCAGTGAGCTGGGCATCAGAAGACCTGGATTCTATTCCCACCTCTGCCAAAGGTCTTCTGTGCAACTACAGGCAACTCATTTCAGTTCTCTATGCCTCCATTTCCCCTCTCACCCCTAGTTTGTCTTGTATATTTTGTTTTCAAGTTAGTTGGGGCAGGGGCTGTCACTCACTAGGACAATGGGGCCCTGATCTCAGCTGCTGAAATATACATAATGAATATACCGTAATTGCTTCACAGCTGAATGTATGCGTAACTTCTGTGGAAAAGCAGTACTTCAAAGGTAAAATACGAGGTACAGTACACGTGACAGCAAGGGAGATACATTCTGTCCACCTACTGTACTTGATAAGTCAGCCGGTTCTTTACTAGGTAATTACAAGGACATAAAAGGAAGGAGGGGAATTTTCAGTGAATTAGCCTATGGTGTGGCAAAAACAGTATTGTTCGTTTCAGTCTTCTCCCTGCTTCTGACATGACTAAAATCCCTCCAGTGACAAAAGATTTGGCTCTTGTCCTTCATGCAAGCACGAAAAATGATGGTAGGCAAGAGCTGATCGTTTTTCATGAACAGCCCAAATTAACTGGCCTTCCAGAGGGGGCTTAAACAAACTTTTTTTGGGGGGAGGGATTTGCACATCTTCTTCAGTGGTTGCTACTCTAAACCAGTGAGTCTATGAATCCATGGTTACACCACAGTCTATGCTGGCCCCAACTACCTCTTCCCATGCTCGTGAAGACAGCCACAGTAGCTTCTCCTTGTCTGTAAAAGGTGTGGAATACCACCATGCAATAGAACAGAGCAAGTTCTGTTGTGTTTTGGACCTTGACCATCCTTGGAGGGGGATGCAGCATTTGGCTCATGAAACATATTTATAGGTGTCTCTTTGCACAGGTTGCAGGCCTGTACTTAGTAGAACAAAGCAGAGAAGCTAGCTAATTTAAGGCTTGGGTTTGGGCAGGCTTATATTCTCTATACCATGACAAGTTTTTAATTTCCAAGAGGTAGGAATGTAAATTTTTAATGATGACTGGAATAAAGACTTTTTCTTAATCATTAGGCCTCTCACGGTCACATCACTAGCTCTCTCTGTCTTAAACTACACCCGCTGGGTTAGCAATCATATTGAGTCTAATGGTATGTCTGCCTTCAGAGATTATGAACATACTGCGGGGGATGGGGGAGTAATGGGTGTACACATTTCAAATTGCAATCTACTCCCCTGGTTTAAGATATGAATGCACAGAAATTCACTCTACACCAAGCCACCAAGTCCCTTATGAAAAAAAAAAAGGACAATATTCAACTTTAATGGTCCAGAACACTAAATCTTACAATAGAACCATCACAGTGTCTTGGATCATTACTGTGAAAGAGTGTAGGAGGTTGGGGGGTTTTCTAAATAAAAACCGCCTGATAACTTTCACTTTATCTAGAAGAAGGGAAGCTCTCTCCTTATGCTCTTGAATTGAACTGAAAATGCATCTGAGACCCTCATGTAATCATTTATGGCTAAATCAGTGTCTTTGGCCCAAATCCAGGTCTATGTTTGTGCACTGTGCCAGCCATTCAAAAAATCTGAAATTATGCTAGCTGTTGCACAGCATCTCTTTACCCCCGCAGGCTCTTTTCAATTCAAATGAAGGAGAAATCTGAAGCTAGATCACTTCGCTAAACACACACCTGCTGACATTTCATGCAGCTGTAATTGTCATTGGAAAGCGAAGTGTAAAATCAAAGAGCCCAACAATTAAAAGCAGTAAACAGTCACGGGATGCAGAGCATATTAAGTAATCCCCATAATACAACAGACGATGTTTAGATAGTGATTTGCTCTAAGTCTGACACAGTGTTATTGTATGTATCTTTGAGAATGTATCTACTTTCTGAAGTGCTCTAGTAATAACAGCAAGAGATTAGAGATAGAAAATAATTGATTTTATATTGTTTTTGGTATTCATTTTCAGGCACTTAGTAGCACGAAATAAATATTCTTGATTGACTCCACCTGCAGAATACCTAATTACAGGCTTACATTCCAGAGCTAAGCAAACATGGAAACCAACTGAATCACAACCTAATAGAACTAAATTACATTCCTATGTAATCAGTAATTAGACATCTTTGCAGGCAAAAATGGAGAAAATGTGTGCAAAAATGTGAAATTGATTATGCAATTAAATATGCACAGAAATAAATGCAATCAGTAGTAAATGTACTTCAAAACAAAAAAAGCTTCAGTACATGGATTATTGTATACATATTGCAGGAACATCGTTTTGCTTATTTTTCCATATTGTTCTCAACACTGCTTTTTTATTTTTGGAAGGAATCTGATGCTGAGACTAGGTCTACATTATGCAGCTTTTAGTGACACGGCTGTGCTGCTAAGAGGTGCAGTAGTGTAGCCGCTGTTTGTCGGCAGGAAAGAGCTCTCCTGCCGCCAAAAACTTCCACCCCCAACGAGCAGCATTAGTGTTGTTGGCAGGAGAGCGCTCCTGCCGACAAAGCGCTGTTCATACCGGCACTTGTCGTGAACAAAACTTCTGTCTTTTGGGTGGGTGTGTGTTTAACATCTCTGAACGACAAAGGTTTTGTCTTTCACTTGCCAGTGTAGACAAATTCTTAGAATCTAAACAGGTAAAAACCAGGAAATTAAGTTGACATGTACAATCTGAAAAATGATCTATGTACATATGCAATAATTTATTTTACATATGCACTAAACTAACCTATGTGGGAGAAACAAATATTAAAGGGGCATCCAACTCTAAAATAAATACACTTCTTTCTGTAGGAAAGTGTTTTATCTACTAATGATACAAGTCACTCCTACAAGTGACACTCCTATGATTACCACAACTGAAAGAAATTCAAGAAAAAATATTTTTTCTATTCTTGTTTATTTTCTTTGCAGATTGGACACCACTTCATCAATAGTCAGTTTTGATTTCACTATGTAAGTAATTTTCTGTTCTTTTGAGTGGGTCTTTCACACAGGAACAGATTGGCTACTAAACACGTTATTAGCCATCAAGTTTACACGCACCTGTCACGCTACCACCCTTTGTAGCTTCTGATTGGTTCAAGCTCAAAAAGCTGTAACCCAACAGGCTGATCTGAAACAGTGTCTGATTAAGCAAATTTGGATATCACCAAAGTTAGAAAACTGAACTTACCTTAAATCACTGAAGATTTTGCAACTTTTGCCTCCTGATTTGCCTTTTTTACATAAGCAATTTATTGATTACAATAAGGGGCAAATTAATGGCTTGTATCAAGCAAACTGTGGTCCCAATCCTGCACTTGGATGGGCTAGACAACTCCTGCACCTGGGCAGAGGCCCACTGAGTTCATTGACTACACATGGGAGCAGAGGTCAGCACAAACAGATCTGATTGTAGGATCAAGGCCAGTCTTTGTAGTACTTCTTCATAACCTGTGTAGGATTAGATAATGTTTCATATGCTACCTTCAGTGTTTTACTGTGTAACTCTGGGGAAATTTAGCAAGCCGCTGGTAAAAAGAAAATTGAAAGAAAGCAGTAATTTTTACCTCACTGGGATTCTGGAAAGGCACAGAAATATGCACTACTGGATCCCACTGCGGGATAGAAGGATAGAGGATAGATTTGATGTCCCACTACTCTTTGCTTCTTTCCTCCCTCCCATCCAAACATTTCCCCAACCATGGGCCTGATCCAGTGGCTACTGACATCAGTGGCAGTCCCTTCATTTACTTCAACAAGTGTAGGATCACACCCTATGCCACTTCCTACGCAAAAAGATTGCGCTGCTCTACAGAACATACTATCAACTCTGGAGAAGACATGAGATGCTCAGAAAGGATCTGCTGAACCCAGTCACTGGGATTAGATCATTTTACTAGGTGCTCTGATATGATGGCAGTGATTGTAAGAGGGAAAAGATATGATATGTCTGACCTACCTACAACATACTCTTGCTTGTAATGAAAGACAGACCTGGGATCATCACCATCATACTGTTCTAAGTAGGTAAAAAGCAAACACCCTTCTGCCTACCCTCCACCCCCACTTCATTTGTCAGAAACAGGAGAAAAAACAGGACAGATACAAGCACCATTTGACACAGAACATTTGACATGTGAGTCAGTCTTTTGTGATCTATAATATTAACTGGCATATTACAAAAATGTTCTGTGTCCAGATCTCACTTTCTGTTCAGATAAGAGAAATGTTCAGAATAACTCATCTCTCTATGCTGTAGGTATGTCTGGGTTAAGGCTGGGCTAAGGTTCCTTGTACAGTCTCCCCTCCCCCCCACCATCCCCACTTTTCTGTGCATTCCTATGGACACAGTCACAATCTAGCTCTTAAACAGAGTCAGGGACACTTATGCATATCTCCAAAGGGGCAGAATTGGAATCCAAAGGTCAATGCATTTTTGATTACCAGTGAGCCACATAAGACCCTTACTCAAGTGAGAGCAAAATAATAGATTGGCCTTCCTGGAATATGACTCAGGAAGATAAGCAGCAGCGAGGCTAATGGTTTGAATGGAGGGCTAAAATACTGAGTGTTTTTTTATTTTTTAGGTCAGCAGTAGGACAGCCATCCTCTTCATGGTGCACAAAGAAGCCCTGAAAATTGTTTTTTGTTTTTCAAGTTTTTATTGGAGTTTTTAAAAGAAAAGAGTTGTTGCTTTGGGGTTTCTTTAACTGGGAATTTCTTTTCAGAGTGCGGGTAAGAAGTATTTTTATTTCTTGCTTATTACACAATAAAAACATATCTGCTTTTCCCTGATTTGGCTGAACAACTTGTTGGAGGTCTCAGAGATGTTTGGCTGTGATTCTTCTCATCTCTGAATTGAAATCTTTAACAACACTTTCGCTCCCACACCCTCAAAATGTTTCTCAGGCATCTGAGATAGATTAAAAGCATTTAATCTGAATAAAAATCACTTCCTCTCTCAATTAATCAGGTTTTCATCCTTCCATGTCATCATTCTGCCCGGTCTCCAGCCACCAACAGCTTTGAAACAATAGACAAAAGATGAATTTCTAATGTAAAAAACCAGCAGCAAATTCAACAATTTTAACAAAGAGGCCATATCTAGACATCATAAAGCAACAAAATAGGGAACAAACCCAATTTTTTTCTTTTGCAGGTCATTGTTAACTTGCTCCTTTGCGTCTCCCGTTATGGCAAATAATGTCTGCTTAACGACCAGCTGCTCTGTCTCAATCTATTGAAAGCTCCCCACAAGCCAAATCCTTGTTTTCCTTTTCAATAGCCATAATCAAAACATAATCCAGATTCCCCTACAGCGGTTGAAGCTTGCTGTATTGTTAGCTACACTTTACCATTAACTGTTCTGCAAGCTGTAACAATATGAAGGCCTTTCTCACTAAGGAAGGAAACCTCTTTATGATCCCAGCTGGCAATGGCAAAGGACACCTGTACGGACAGGGCAATCTGAGCATCTTCCTTTCTGTAGTGTAATCTACAAATCTTCCTGCACACAATGGATATATACAACAAGTCTTTTATGTATCTTGCCAAACAACTACTGACTCTTGTGTGAGATCTCTTCCCGTGCCATTTTTTCCAACGGCAATGTCCTTCAGATGTGCAGTACTCTTAGGGTGCAGCACATTTCACCTTTGGGCCACCAGTTCCAATCCCGCACCCCTCATTAGGGACTGAAAGTTGTTCCTGTCTCATAAGTGTTTGCTGGCTCATCTGAAATGAAATGATGACTTCATTCCAGTTCCTAAGGCTACATCTACACTACAGCACTTGTGGTGAAGACGCTCTATGCTGACAGGAGAGAGCTTTCCCATCAGCTTAATAACTCCTGCCTCTGCGAGAGGTGGTAATTATGTCGGCGTGAAAAGCCAGTCCTATTAGATCATTTGGAATAAAATGCAATTAAATTCATTATGAACCTGAGCTTGCCTATCAAGTTCTCTTCTTAAGGACTGCTGCACTGGGGGCGAGGGAGTAAAATAGAGCCCAGCTGTAGCCAATCCCCATTCCCCAACAGTCCTGTGACCTAAAACTGTGTAGAGGAGACCCCCTTCAGGGGGCACTAGGACTTATATGGTGCCTCCACTCCTCTAGTCAAGTGGTCTTGGGGAAAAACTGCAGCAAGGAGTCAGCCACAGATCCCAGCCAGGAGGAACAGTTACAGAAGCAGCCAAAGCAGTGACCTTCAGATCCCAATGCTATCACATAATTTTCTGCAGTTTTGACTATATGCTCTCTACCCTGTGCTGATTGGCTGTTTGCTCCAACTCTCCGTTTCTTCATCTCAGCTTCACTTCATACCTGCTCTGTCCCCATCACCCACTTCCTTTCAACCTGCCCCGTCCCCATCACCCATTTCCCTTCAACCTTCCCTCTCCTTTCACCTGTCCCTCTCCGTTTAGTTAGGTAATCCCCCCACCCCCACAACCTCCCGCTTGAATCATGCCCCCCACCCTCCTGCCCCCCAAAAAAAGAAGAACTAAGATGATGCTTGCTGCCATCATATTATTTGTTCTGCTGCTGTGTTTTATCCCTTGGCCTTACGCTGTCTCTATCTTGTCTAGTCAGATTATAAATTCTTCAGAGCAGGGACTGTCTGCTACTCTGTGTTTGTACAGTGCTTTCCACAGTGAGGGTCCCACTCTTGGCTAGCCCTTGGGCACTACCACGATCAACATGATCCATCATCATCTGGTTAAATGGCACGGTGCCCACCAGTCTCCCACCACAGGGACATGTGAAGAATCCCAACAATTGAGTAGGTCTATTAACAATTAAAAAAAACCCAACCACCACCACCTACAAATGGAACAGTCTCTCTTACAATTCTCAGCATAATGTATGAGCTGTCTCCATTTCAGCGTTGGGGGTGGTGAGTTGCTTACAAGTCCAATTAATGTCACTGATGGATTAGAAAATAAATGCATTTTCTCCCCACAGAATAATCAATTTTAGCACACAAAGGTGGTGGTATGCTGGTTGCCTCAAGAAAAATCATTAGGAAGCATCCTTGTACTTGGGAGATCTGTCAGTTTCGTTATTGCAAATAGTCAGTCTCTTGTTTGGTCTGTGTATGTAACCGAGGCTTTCACCAGTTCACATTGAATTTACCTGGAGTATAAGCAGACTGAGCCAACACCAAACATGAGAGCAAATAGAACCTCATGTTAACAAGGAAAATGGCAGTCTGCTATGATTGTGCGTGAGCAGAAACATACGTGGAACCCTGGTGTGATGGTGAATAATGTGCTCCTGAATGTTAAGGTACAGTGGAATTTTTATAACATCTCAGATTCTTTCCTGTATTGCTGCAAAAAAATTAAATGTAGGTGGAACTAAACTCCTGTTATTATGAGGATGGAAAGAAAATTAAATTATTTAAATTAACCCATCTATTCTGGCCAACAGCTTATGAGTAATTCTGAACATTTTGTCACCTAAAAAGACAGTCAGATCCCAACAAACATCATATACCAGTTAGTATTTTAGATCACGGATGATTAACATGCATGTAAAATACTGTGTGTCACTTCAGAGAGCTTTGCTTCTTGCCTACCTTCCTGGCTGCTCTTGTCTGTAGTGTTTTTCTTCTGTTTCGGGCAGATGAAATGGGGGTGGAGAATAGAAGGGAGGCTTGTTCTTATGCAACATAATGACTGTTTTTATCCCAAGTCCCTCATAATAAGCAAGGATGAGTTTGCTTAGGGAACGTTTCACCTATTGCTTCTACCTATCCATCTATCCCACATTCATTACGATAGTATGCAAGTGCCCAACAAAGTTATAAAATCCAAATGATAGAATCCAGCTGATCATTTCCTTCCTTCCCCCAAATCTTTAGGAATGTTCCCCGCACCCACCCATCCTTCCCACCCACTTGGTGCTAAGTCAAAGAACTGAGTTTTGCAAGTATAGGCTGCAATTCAAGAAAGCGCTTAAGCATGTGCCTACATCCCATTGACTTCAATGGTCCTGAACTATAAGCATTTGTTTAAGCTCCCTTTCTGTTCAGGGATGCCGTAGTTTGCTGTAGCACTCTCATCTTCTTCTCTACTGCTGCGAACAGCCTGTGTTCACCTACCTAAAGGCACAGACCGACAGGGGCAAAACAGGCAATCCAACCACCCGTGGGGTGGAAGCAGGTGGAACTAAGTTGATTCCTGCAGTACAGTGATTCTCAGCCACTGGTATGTCTACCAGTATTGATTCTTTAGCCTGAAGCAATTGGCTCTCACCACTTGGGCCACATTCTAGAATGCAGTCCCTGATGCAGAAGAAATTATGCGTTTCTGCTGCCCTAACAGTCAAAACTGCAGCAAACCCATGAAAGTGACTTCTGTGAAAGGTCTCCTTTTGGGATCATGTATAACGGGGGAGGGAGGAGTTGATCCTTGGATCAAGTATGGAACCACCTGGTTGGTACACAGCTTGTACCTGTTGTACCTTCTCTGCTGTGCCTTCTGTCCCCACCTCCTCCGTCTCCAGCAAACACGCACACTCAGCAGTAGCCAGTCATGGCCTGACTGCATGGGTGTCTTTGTCCTGAACATATGTTGGACTGAGGATTCCTTCCCTAAGCCACATTGGGCATTGCTCAGTTATTCAGGCCTTCAATGAGAAGATTCTGTTCTGGGCTTCTGATATGCTTTTATTGCCCACTTCCCATTCAGCTGTGGAAGCTTTAATCTTCAACATTTTAGACTTATGAAAAGGAAGGTTCTGAAGATGCAGCGTGATTCTATGAGTAGGACCCTAGATTCTGTTCCCAGCTCTGCCACTGAGCTGCTGTATGACTTTGGACAAGTCACTTCACTTCTTTCAGTTTCCCCATATGTAAAATGTGGATAATGATATTGTAAAGTGCTTCGAGATCTCTGGATGAAAAGCACTAGCTAAGAGCTAGGTGTCATCACCATCATCATCATCATCCAGGGTTGGGACCGTCTCTTACTATGTTTCTCTGCAGTGCCTAGTACAATGGGCCCTGGTCTCAGCTGGATCTGTACTCAATACTGTAACACAAATAATAACAATAATAATCTAGGTACTTACATCTTTGCTCCCCATGTTACTATATACACCATATCCAGGATGCAAGTACCCATTCATCTCTCTGATAATTTCACCTGGTACATGAATAGCAAAAACCCTATACAAAGTGTGACAAAGTTCCTCCTCTACCTTGGTGGGTCTTGCGCTTATTGGCGGATTTGCTTGCCTCGGAACTTCACGGCAGCCCTCAGTTTAGCCGTTTTCGTGAACCCACAGTCCAAGTCAACTCCTCCTGTGTCTGACCAGGAGTTGGGAGGATTTGGGGGGAACCCGGGCCCGCCCTCTACTCCGGGTTCCAGCCCAAAGCCCTGTGGAATGGAGCTGTCTAGAGTGCCTCCTGGAACAGCTGTGCGACAGCTACAACTTCCTGGGCTACTTCCCCATGGCCTCCGCCCAACACCTTCTTTATTCTCACCATAGGACCTTCCTCCTGGTGTCTGATAATGCTCGTACTCCTCAGTCCTCCAACAGTACGCGTTCTCACTCTCAGCTCCTAGTGCCTCTTGTTCCCAGCTCCTCACACACGCACCACAAACTGAAGTGAGCTCCTTTTTAAACCCAGGTGCCCTGATTAGCCTGCCTTAATTGATTCTAGCAG
This sequence comes from Caretta caretta, assembly GCF_965140235.1. Taxonomy (NCBI): domain Eukaryota; kingdom Metazoa; phylum Chordata; order Testudines; family Cheloniidae; genus Caretta; species Caretta caretta. The sequence continues at coordinate 175,481,654 of NC_134207.1, forward strand.
CTTCTTTATTGGCTGTAGGTGTTCTAATCAGCCTGTCTGTCTTGTTTCCAGAAGGTTCCTGATTGTTCTGGAACCTTCCCTGTTACCTTACCAAGGGAAAAGGGACCTACTTAACCTGGGGCTAATATATCTGCCTTCTATTACTCTCCTGTAGCCATCTGGCCTGACCCTGTCACAAAAGACATGAAACATTCAATCCTAAAAACAAATCTCTCCTGAAACAAACTGGCTGGTAATGCAGGTGGCCAGCTTCACAGGCACTTTCCAATCTAGAAAACAGTGAACTTCTCAGGACTAGTTTACGACTGAACTTGATGTAAACTTGGATGCCATCCACCAATAACGCAGCTACACTCTGGGTAACAAATAACCTCAGTTCCCTTGACTAAACAAACAGTAATACCACAGAGACAAATTTATTTTCAAAGCCTGCTTGGTATCCTGCCCAGTTACTTGCTCCTTGTTCAAAACAAAAAAGATATGATCATTGCCTCATAAAGCACTGGCCACCTTTCCTTGTAACATTCTGATGACAGACTTGTTTATAAACTCCTTTATTCTTCTCTCAGCTTAAAGGTGGTCTGAAAAGTAAGGAAAATGTACTTGTGCTTTATTATTTTATTTTTTTGCTTCTGTCTGCTATAAAAAAAGATGTGGAAGTTTAGATTTGTTTTGTTTTAATCATTTCCCCCTGCCCCCGCTTTCTTTTTTACTTGAGAACCTTCTTCTCCGCTCTGGAAGACTCTAGGATTACTGGAGAACTAGTGAAACGATGCTATCACAAGATCAAGAGAGTGAAATCTGAGCAACTGAACACATATAGAAGAAAATGATGACTACTTACATATAATATGTAGGATACAACCCTTCAAAGTACCAGCAATGCTTTTTGGCCTCTGTACACTGGAAAGAAAGAAAAACCATCATCATCTTGGTGTTATTGTTTATGTAGGGCAATCATAATTTATTATAAATACAGGCATCAAATAAATATGATGTAGTCAGACAAGAAAAAGGTCTCTGATCCCAAAGATTTCACAATCTTAATAAATACTACTATTGTGAACTCAGACATCTTGAACTGTAATATACACCTTTAGGCCCTGAACTCTGCATGGAGATGTCCATGGAGGTCAGTGGAGCTCCAGACAGAGACGGGGATCTGTCTGTCTGATCTTATCTCCATGCAGGGTTTTAGGGCTTTACAAAAACCCCAAAGATAAAGGGAAGTTAAGGGCCAGTCAGCATCACAGGTCACTTATGAAACAATTCTAAAGCATCCTCAATTGAAATTGACTACCTCATTCATATGACCATACATTTAATTAGACATTAGTTTATAGAAGTGAAGTGATAATCTTTACGTAATCTCTATGCAGATGGAATAGAGCTAGGAAAGGAGTAAAGTCAACAAACAGGGTTGGGATATTTTCTTATTTCTCAACAACAAAAATAAAATCTGAAAATGTTTCAAGGTGCATAGTAAAGTATCTAGGAAAGGAGACTGCTCTCTGCAATCTAGCAACATTATTCTCTTTCATGTGCACTTAGTATATCCCTCTTAGAGGAATTTTTGCCCAAGAAGACCATTTACTATAGATTAAACAATTAAGACTGGAAGAAAAGACCCTTGTCTCACATGATCACTGATAAGGTGGTAGGGCTCATGCCAGTCACCTATTAACAGAGACAAGCTTTGGGCCCTGTAAGGAGGACCACAGCTTTCAACTTAAGAACAAATTAAGCCTCTTTCCTTCTGAAACTGACCCCATTTTCCTCCTCAGACTGATGCGAAGACTGAAAACAACATGCAGCTGCACTCCATTCCTGCAGCAGGAGAACTAAAGATCCACCTGCCCACACACACATACACTTTGTGTAAAATGAGTCAGTTAAGTTTGGGGTGCATTCAAAAAATCCTCTAACTAACCCTTCCCAGGTCAGACTCCACTGACCCTCTTCTCATCCCTGAGAGAGGGGAAGGGCCATCCATTTCCTATGACTATCTTGACTCTCTCCCTTCCTAGTTTACCATCTTCTCCACCTCACCCTTCCTCCCTGATCCCAGCCATCCTGTAGTATCATCCACCTTGCTCATTGTGGAAACCCCCCAGCCCTAGCAGAGCATTCGATAGCTCAGTGTTGCAATGATATTTATAACCCTTAAGTGTTATTATTTAAAAAATCATCTTCACTCACATTCAAAGCAAATAAAAATAATTTTAAATCATTCTCCTTTCTTCCTATCATTTTAATAATGACATAACCATATCAATTATCCAGCGATTACAATACATTATTTAAATAAAATAAACCTCATAATTAATTGTCCAAATCAAATAGCCAAAATAAATTATTTTATATTTGAATTTTTCTTCCTGCCTGTTGCCCAGGGGCTTCCCCCACTGCCAGCAGCATGGGGGAAGTGCTGCAGCTGGTACCAGGCATAGGAGCAGCTCTGGGACAACAGGAGGCAGCAGGCCCGAACACAGGCCCAGCAGCAACGTTTTCCCCAGTTCCCCCTACCTCTGCCTCCTACTACCCCAACCTACCCCGTGCTAAGGCCAATGCATAGAGGCAGGCAGGGCTCAGTGGCCGAGCAGGTGTGGTGGCCTTAGCCCCGAGGCTCCCACACAGCTCTGCCCTCCTGCCCAGCCTTGAAAAAAATTGCAAAAAGAAGCTTCTTATATCATCGCCCGAGCTCTCCCTGCAGGCTCCAAAACCCAGTGACTCGTGATCAGTTTGTGAGCACGAGCTACACTGCAGCCCCATCATGCCTTCCTGCAGCCCAGCCTAACCCTCACACACCTGGCTCAGTAGCAGGGAAGGCAGCAGGTCTTCAATTTCAGTTTCTCCTTTTCTGGCCACTTGAGGATCAGTGGATCAGGACCAGGGATGGGAAGCTGGCAGGGGCAGCAGTAAAAGGTGAGGGGAGCCTCAGTCTGGCCTCAGATGCCCATGCCTCTTCCCCCTGCAGCCACCTGCTCCAGGCTTCACAAGCACAAACCCGCAGCCTCATCCCTAATGCCCTGCTCCCATCAGCCCCCTTGCCCCCTGGAGCACACCAAGCCCCTGCCACTTAGAAGGCCCCTGCCACCCAGCACCCTTTACTCCCAGGAACTCTGTGAAACCATTATCATTTCCAGGAGCCCCAACACCCATGTGCCCTTCAGCGCTAAAAATCCCAACAGCCTTCCACCCAGCTACCTCCAGCTTTCTACCCCATACAATTATGGCCTCCGATACCCTTGAACACCCGCACACCTACCCAACTCCAACCACAGCTGTCAAGTTCTGTTCAGCTCCATGCCCTGCCTGATCCTCACCACTGCTCAGGACAGGGCCTGTTGACTGTAAGCTTATGTTTATGGTTATATGCAACTATGCAAATTATTTCGTTAAACAAATAAAATCGTCATAGAATCATAGAACATCAGGATTAGAAGGGACCTCAGGAGGTCATCTAGTCCAACTCCCTGCTCAAAGCAGGGCCAACCCCCAACTAAATCATCCCAGCCAGGGCTTTGTCAAGCCTGACCTTAAAAACCTCTAAGGAAGGAGATTCCACAACCTCCTCCCGAGGTAACCCATTCCAGTGCTTCACCACCCTCCTAGTCAAAACGTTTTTCCTAATGTCCAACCTAAACCTCCCCCACTGAAACTTGAGACTATTACTCCTTGTTCTGTCATCAGCTACCACTGAGAACAGTCTAGATGCATCCTCTTTGGAACCCCCTTTCGGTGGTTGAAAGCAGCTATCAAATCCCCCCTCATTCTTCTCTTCTGCAGACTAAACAATCCCAGTTTCCTCAGCCTCTCCTTTTAAGTCATGTGCTCCAGACTCTAATCATGTCACACGGATGGCACAAAACTTGCCAGCTAGGTAGCCATGTGGTTCAAGGGAGCTGGAGAAGTAGGTTGGACATGAAGCTTCTCTGAAATTTAAAGGGCGGCGGGGGGACAACTTGACAACTACTCCCTTTTAACCATTCAATGTCTCCCTGCTGCATGTCATGACTACCGCTCGGCTGCACTGCAACAGGGGAAAAGGGGAAGAACAATGGTGTATGGAATGCCCACACAAGCTCTTTTGGGCAGGAACTGTCTCTTTGTCCTGGGTCTGTACAGCACCTAGCACAATGGAATCCTGGTCCCTGATTAGGGCTCTTAGGCACTATGGTATTACAAACAACAAATAAACCAGTAATAAAACAGCCCTCAGCAACTGGTAGATAACAGCACCCCTCTCCTCAGGATGAATTCAGTCAAGGAAAGTCATTGTGATTGTATTATTATTATTATTAAATATGGATATTACCACAGTACCAAGAGATACCAAAAACAAGACTGGTGCTCCATTGCGCTAGGCACTGACAAAGTCTTTGTCCCAAAGAACTTGTGTTTCGTTTAGGTCTTGAAAAAGCTACTTGCCCACTCGCCAATGGCGAGACAGACAATGAGACCTGTGATTTAAAACCAATCTTGCTTACGACCCTGCTGGTGTTTTAACTTTTATGATACAAGATTTCTCTCCATTTTGGCTGTAAAATAGTTTATTCTATGTCCTTTATCAATTTGGCCACACTATCATGAAATGTAAATAAATATAGAAGTGTGTTCATTTTTTTAATGAATGATGCAGGCTTAATTGGTGAGTATAGGTCAATTCCAAAGAATTAATGGCCTGTATATTAGCCAGATTGCATGAACCATTTCTCAACACTGTGGTATTTAGAGAAACTGAAAAATCATAGATGAGGAGACAACATATATCTGCTTCTCTGACACATTGCTACTGACTGGTTTCTTTAACAGGGGGTAATGACATGAACTGCAAGCTCTGCTTTCCTAAAATCACTGAACTCATTTAGGTTTCCTCTAAGAAAGGAAACGTGCTTTCTATCACAGATCGAAGCAGTTTTCTTCATATGACTCCGCGATTAAGAACAATAGGGAGAAAAGAAGTTGCTAAAATACTAACTCTTTTTAATGCCACCCAAGAGCAGGCAGTCTGCTTGTTAAATGTCGGAAGCTATTCTGTGGATCATTACTTACAATGTGCAAGATTTACAGAAATACTGCAGCAGGATCCTCCTCCACCCCACACATCATTATCTTCAGATTCACCAGTGAATTCAAAGATACCAGGTCAGTCTGAACAATGCTCCATTGGGCACAAAGGATAATGCAACACATTCACTCATAGTGCGTTTACTGGGACTGGAGGGAAAAAGAAGAGGACTACTAAGAAGTTCTCCAGAGGTATTAAAACACTTTCAAATAAAGATGCAATTAATTTTTTTTTGAGGGAACCGGTGAACAAAGAAATCTTTTGTGGGTGGAAGCAAGAGATTGTTTTTTTATTTGAAGGTACATTTAGTTTGTGAAATCTGTTCCAGTCCAGATCCTCATCCTCGACTGATTGCTAAATGAGTGGACCTACACTGATTGTCATCAACAGAGGATCTGGCTCCTTCTTTTTAGCCAGACAAAGTGCAGGGAGCAGCAGTATAATTCTTCTCTACACACACGATCATGAGGACTTAGCAGGGTGAATACTGAGCACAAGTGGGAATTTAGCCACGTGACCTGCCACATTAACAATTCCAGAAACGGTTCCTAGCATTTTGTAGCGACTGCATCAGTCAGTGCCCACCACCTCCCATTCAGCTGGGAACACGCGAAACTGCAATAGAATCTGGGCTGTTCCAAAGCCCATTCTCATGGCCACCGCAGGCTCTGCTGAAGATTAAAGCTTCCACAGCTGAATGGGAAGTGGGCAATAAAAGCACATTAGAAGCCCAGAACAGAATCTTCTCATTGAAGGCCTGAATAATTGAGCAATGCCCAGCGTGGCTTAGGGAAGGAATCCTCAGTCCAACATATGTTCAGGACAAGGACACCCATGCAGTCAGGCCATGACTGGCTACTGCTGAGTGTGCATGTTTGCTGGAGGTGGAGGAGGTGGGGACAGAAGGCACAGCAGAGAAGGCGTGCTGCTTTTCCACATGCTGTGTACCAACCAAGTGGGTCCATACTTGATCCAAGGATCAACTCCTCCTGCCCCCGTTATACATGTCCCATAAGGAGACCTTTCACAGAAGTCACTTTCATGGGTTTGCTGCACTTTTGTCTGTTAGGGCAGCAGAAATTTCTTCTACATCTGGTACCTGCACTCTAGAATGTGGCCCAAGTGGTGACAGCCAATCGCTACAGGCTAAAGAACCAATACTGCAGACATGCCAGTGGTTGGGAATCACTGTACTGCAGGAATCTGAGCTTTAAATCAAATCAGTGACCAGAACGCCCTTCACTCAGAACCCTAAACAAGAGCTGAAAGCATTCCGAAGCACAAGCTGTTTCTTAAAAATGGATTGTTGGAATCAGTGGGAATTCTGCATGCAGACAGCTGGAAGGATCAGATATGTAGACTAGAAAATATTGCTCTTCCACAGGCCAGGAGAGAAGCTGAATCTCACCGGCCAGATTAATGGATTTCCCGATATCAGGGCTGCACTGTTCAGTGTCAGTATGGGGGGAAACCACCTGCTAGGAAGTGTGGTTTCATTTAGCTTTGTTTGAATTGGCGAAATTCATCCTTATTTCCTAGCTAGTAGCTCTAACAAATGAGGGCAAAGGTGACCAAACTTCAAGCTTCCCAGCGACTGAGCTCATCAAACAAGTGATTGGTGACTGCAGCAGGTGTTTTGGTCATGTACCACAATGGTACGGGTACACTAAAACACCTCTGGGTTTTTTTATACTCACTTTTTAACAAGTGGATGAAGATACTAAAAAACCTTGAATACCAGCTCTATTCCAGGTCACAGACACTCTGATCTTCTGATTAGTCTCTTCCTCTCATTCTAGTAGGAATAATAGCTCTCTGAAGAGACACTGTCCCTTAGATACAGCTGAATCCGCCAAGCCCCAACATTAGCCAATCACATGACTCAGGTCTTTTTACACTTTATATTACAGACCTGTCTGTTTCTTGACATTCTCTTTGGATCTTCTCTCAGACAGATGGGGATATTATTCACACAAGATTCACAACCGAAGCAGATTCCCTACCTTAACATCATTAATCCATGTTTGGCAACAATACAATTTTACCACAAGCAGCTAGTACTTAGTAATTCCTTTGGTGCTCACAGTAGTGACATTAATCATCATATTTGTATTTGGAATTAATGTGAATTAGCATTAGATAGCATCAGAACGCATTACGTTACATTTAAATCTATTAGCTTTTCCTATATAAAGGATACAACAGTCTTTAAATGCAATTTCATTTAAAGAGGATGCATCACTGAGTTCTTTGCCATTATGCACTAATTGTGAATACATTTCAATCCTAGAGCAATATAATTTTAATTGAATATAATCTTCTCTTCATTGTTTCAGAAAAAGATATTCACATTTTCCAAAATGTATGACTAAGCAAGAGTACAATTGTCTCACACAGGGATCACCAAACCTAACGAACAGACACTGATAGTAGGAGTACTGAAGAGGCTCAGATTGCTTTTTTACTGCTGCTTTGGTTTACATCAAACATGTCTGCCACAGGGAAGACTATCCACTATTAGCCCGCAAGCGGACAGAAGACTTGAGAGAGATCAGTGACTGCCTCTGCTATTTCTCAGAGGGATGAGCAGCACCCCATCGTGCCAGGCTGTTGCCTTCATATCTGTCAAAAGTAGAACCTGACACATGCTGCAATGTGATCTTAGTCAATTTTCAGTTTCAACCTAATTAAATGCAGTGCCTTTCTTTCAACTGAAGCAAAGACCCTCCAGATAGAAGTGAATTGCGGTCTCAGAACCCTGGACAGTGGCACAAGGACACAAAAAGCCTTTTCAGCCAATAGGTTGGTATTATGAATGGGTTGACAGAGAAATGCATTAAGGAGTGTGTATGTTCAACAGTGAATGGGAAAGGTCATTTATTTGTTACCTATTCTTGAATTTTAAATCAATAGTCCTATAGTGACTGAATTTCTATGTTTATAGAAACCCAGCACCTCAGAGATAACAAACAGGTATTATCTGAATTTGGCCAAGCTTCAGAAAGTATGAACATTCTGTAAGTATCAACAGAACCATTGGTTAAAACATAAAGCAGAAAAATAAAACATGGATAATATTTGTGAGTTAGAATTTGACAAAGAAAACTGTCTCTCTCCATTCTAATGTTGGTGAAATTGGCTTAGTATTGCACATGTTTCATCCAGGCAGGAAAGTTATATTTACAAACAACTTTTTGAAAGGTCTCAAAGCATTTTATAAACCACATATTTATAGTAATTGCTTCATTCTGTTCTCAAAGGCAGCCAACTCTGGGAGCAACATGAAAGCGGTTTACCAGGGCATAGCAATACCACAAACCATTTTAGGACAGGAACAGAATAATAATGTTTGATCTGTTTGAAACCAGAATGATTATACTGTATCTCATTGAAGCTACAGGGGAAATTTTAGGTATGTGAATATAATCAGCCTACTTAGAATCTAGTCAGGACATGAGGACATTGAACCAACTAGTTGTGAAAGTGCCATAGGATCCTTAGTGAGTAGAAATGGCCCGGACCTTGGTTTTCATCTTATTCATCAAATATAATTTGCTATGGTCCACTGAACTTGGCAGCACTTTGCGTGGATATCAGTGCATCTCTTTTTTCCGACCTTGTTGATAGGACTGACCATACATACAAAGACCTTATAACCTTGCGAGCTGAAAAAGGCACTTGAAAAATCCATTTTATGAGGTAAATCCTGTCCGTGGTTTCTCAATGCACAAACCATATCAAATGGTGTTTATACACAGGCTTCCATGGCCAAAGTGTGGAAGATTAAACAAGATATTAATGGGTTTCAAGGACAACAAAATAATTGCACCATCCTCTTGCCTGATGTTTTACTTTGTTGTGTAGTAAAGCTGAACAAGATCCACACAGATGGTCTAATGACAACACAACACTGTGCACATTGGAGGATCCAATTTAGGTCCCAGTCTCGTTGGCTAGCAAGGGCCCAACTGCTGGAGAAGAAGGGAGCACATCATGTTACTCCAGAGTCTAGTTCTGGCTAAAATACACAGCAGCACAGATAGTCTCTCAACAGAGCCACAGCCAAATATCCTTGCCAGAGGGAAGGTAACCATTGTGTGTGGCCATTGGGTGTACTGAGGGAGAAGGAAATGAGAAACACTGGACAGACTGTGATGAACAAGTGGAAATTTCTCTGCTAGACCAATGCAAACAGGTAGTTGGTTTGCAGGTTCACCGTATACTGGGTTCATTCATTAGACAGAGCTTACTAACAGTCTCGTTAGGGGTTAAGCAAAACACATGTGTACACACACACAGAGTAAGTAGGTCAAGGTACGGGGGGACTCATCTTTCACAGTGCCTTTGGGAGTTCAGGTGAGTGTTGGACTCACCCTAGCAGCCATCTCTATGCTCTTTTTAACTGTCACCTGCTGCATCATCCCAACATGGCAGAGCTATAAGAAAAGCACAGGGCTTCCTTTTATAGGAGCAACATGCTACACACTGACAGCACCAGAGATCCTAGTTGCCTCCACTGAAAACAAAGGTGCAGAGACCTAAAAGCGGAATGCTGATGTGTAAACAGGTGCTTTACCCAATAATATTGAGTGTAACCTCCATGATTATTCCACTTCCTTTCACATGTGCATGGAAGAATTATGGCAGGGTAATTCAGTAATTCAAGTAATTCAGGGCCCACCTTATAAAACACCATAAAAAGGGAGGATAAAGCTGGGAGAATCGTTCAACAGCAATGTAAGGGAAAAGTAAAAACATACGAAAATTTAGGCTATTCACGAATCCCTCCCACAGTCTCTTTAAAATGAATATTATCCCTTTCAGGAACAAGATTCCTTGCTTTGTATGATGCTGAACTCATTTTACCTCCCTGCAGGTAATGAAGTGAGGCAGCATTGTCTACATCACTGCCATCACCATTGTGATGAAAAGAAAAATAATAAACATGGTCCAGTGTGGCCAGTGTCACTTTCAAGTACAGAGAATACAAACCTCGCTCGCTGTCCTCCAGGAACTGCACTGAATGTATTTGCCTGAGACTTGTTCCACCTCCTGAATGACCCTGAGGTGTGAGGTACTCACATATTGAAGGTTGCATCATTCAGATCAGAGTTTAAATTCAAATTCTTCCCATTCTTATCTGAACAACTCCAACATTCAGTTCCTTTGTTAAAAAGGTTTAAACTGGAATGTTTGGCTACATGTTTCTGAGGCAGATTTTGCGCCTACATTTTCCCACCCTGAGAATAAAAATGGACCCCCCCTTTTTTTTTCCTTTTTACCACTAAGCATTTAAGTCTTCAGGAGCTACTTTCCATCTTCCATAATAATTAAACCAAAGCTCAGGAAAGCTCAAGTACAACTAGATGGATTCAATGCCTGATTTTCTATCTCACGCATTCACAGAGGAAGAGAGCAAGCCAACGACAATGGCTAGTGTGCCAGACATCGGTTAGTTAAACTATGACAACCCACCAAAGGCTAAAGCAGGGATCGGCAACCTTTGGCACACATCCTGCCAGAGTAAGCCCCCTGGTGGGCTGGGCTGGTTTGTTTACTTGCCAAGTCCGCAGGTTTGGCTGATCGCGGCTCCCACTGGCCGCGGTTCACCGCTCCCCCCTTGGCCTGGGACAACGAACCGCAGCCACAGGGAGCCGCGATCAGCCAAACTTGCGGACGCGGCAAGTAAACAAACCAGCCTGGCCTGCCAGGGGGCTTACCCTGACGGGCCGTGTGCCAAAGGTTCCTGATCCCTAGGCTAAAGGAAGGAGAATTTCTTTGATGGTCCCATGAACTAAGAGGCTTTGTTCTATTCACGTTATGTGCTCTTTCTCTCTCATTTGCCCAGGAGAGAGGACGCTGACATGATTGTCCGCTGCTATATAATCACAGCTCTTCTCTGTCCTCTTCCTACCAACATTATTTATCATTCCTGACACTTCATCCGATGATGTACTCTTTCCCCATGTCTTTCTTCATGAATAATCATCAAAAGTCAAAAGATTTCTTTTACCCCAGTGAAGCTTTTTTCCTATTGTTTCTGACATATTTATTCCAAAATTTCAGTTATAGGATCAAAACTCCATGGGCTTCATAATCTCACAGTACAAAATAAAGATTGTATCATCAATCACATACATCCAGTACAAAGAACAGAGCATGCAAACTATTTTAAGTAAATTAATTTTGATAGAAAAGACAGACAACCTAATATGGTTCATTAAGAGGTATGTGTGCCAGGCCCACTTCTGAACTTGCAAGGAGTTTATTTTTGAATCCCATTATGCATGGCTATGAGTGTCTGTTCACTGTAAATCAGATTGCGTGGGCCCCATGTGTATTAAGCAAGTGAACATATGAACACTGAAGAGAGGTCAAATAGATTTCATGGAAGCCATTTTGATGTGTGAAAGTCAGTTCATGGAGAGTTTAGATACTTCAGCACTATGAGCCTGATATTTATTCTACCCGCCTCTATAAGGTATCCAAGGGTAGAGCTTTTATAATGGTCAGATTTTACCAGCCTTACACTGAATAGTATGCCCAGCTGCATTCTGACTATCATCTGTCCCCTGCAGGGAGAATGGCATTAACTGTCATTAGTATTGTGCCCTCCACGTTACCACAATGTGCCTATTTAAAATTAAATTTGACAATCTAAGTAAGGCCTAAATTTATTATAACTTAGTTAAATCATTTACATTAAATGTAAAAAAAGAATATTAAGCTGTACATGCTTTCTGCCATGTTTAAAAGGAAGTCAAACCACTGAACTGGTGGAAGTCACTGGCTAAGCATCTGGAACCAGAGTTGGCTAAAGTGCTAAACCAGCTTTTGACAGCAGGTGCAGAGCAACTATTTCTACATTTCAGTTTATTCAATTAGTTCAGTTAAACGACTAATTCATTCAAAGTTAAGAAACCTACTGGGAATGGAAAAAGCAGGGAAGCTTGTCTTCCTCTTCCAGTCTATGAATAAAAATGAGGTGAGAGGATAAGACTGGTTAGTTCTAAAATCTTGAAGGGCATAGCGACCAGAAACAATCACTTAATTTCACTAAACTACAGATAATACTTCATTTGTTTAATAAAAACAGTTAGTTTTAAATGTAAAATATATTTTGATCAACTTTTTCTTATTTATCCAGCACATTTATGCATAGGGTTTAAAGCCAGAAGGGACTACTGGATCATCTAGTCTGATTTAAGGTAGTTTTATTTAATAAAAAATGCTGGGTTTTTGTGCATTTTTAACTGAATTTGAATGTCCATCCAAACAGAACTTGATACAAATTGCCAGTAATAATTTAATCATCGAGTAAATAAGGAACACATCACTCACCATTTTTAACATAATAAAAATATAAAAATGAAGATTCTGAATAAATGTAAGTTAAGCTATATAATTGCTTAAATAAATACACATACATATAGCATATGTTTCTGGTTAGCAAAAAGAAGCACCAAATTTGGGGTAAAGACTAAATTTAGTTGCAAATCTACATGTTTAACGGTCACCAACCAATCAGAATCAAATTTTTTTTAGGAAACTAAAAAGTACAAATGCAAAACACTATTAAAATCAACAATTTAAATAAAAGTTTCCTGCCTGCTGATTTAATTCATCATTAACATCAGTGATTTAAATTGATTTGATTTAAATTAATTCACCCTGCTCAGTCTACTGTATTCATCAAGCAATTAAAAAGAAGCAAATAGTTTGATCTGATGTGATTTGTATTTGGTTAACATGTCAGTTCAAGTTCTCAGGTTAAGTGACTATGGCATTTGGGCATTTACCTGCCATGGGACCAGGTGTGCCAACATAAGGTTGAACAAAAATATTTGTTCAAAATGGGAACCTGATCCTACCCATATTTGGATAATCAGCAGCAGCACCATAGCAAAAATAGTGGAAGCACAACCTGAAGGCCCTGCCTAGGAGTGAGTTTTCCTTCTTTGGGTGTGTGTGTGGGGGGAGTATCCTTGGCATATTTCCAATGAAAGGAATACAGGCAATTCAATAACAAAAATCAGTTCTGACAGGTAGCAATACCTAGTAATGGTGAGACATTTTTCACAACAAGGAAATAGGGTCCTATGCAAGATCACAACTTTAACGGTCTTTCTTTCAACACTTTGAATGCAACGTCTTCAATGTCTCAAATATCTGGTGTTACACACACCAATTGTGATGTAATCCACAAATATAAATACCCACTAACGAGTGTTGCCAACTCTTGCCATAATTCACAAGTCTAGCAAATTGGTGTTTTTCTTAAAGCCTTCGCAACTAGAGTCAAATGATTACACAAGAATCTCAACATTCCTTTTCAGGGGTTCTCAACACTTTTGGAAATCATCTCATAACATAATCTGAAGAGTAAACATCTACCACAGGTTCCAAACCAATGTAGAAATGCTGGAGTCATAGCCACTGCGAACAGATCCATCTGATTTAAAGTACCAGTCATGGTATGGCACTCATGCCATTGGTATGGCACTCATGCCTTTACCTGACCTGCTTTTTGCTCCTCTAAACTCAGTCCATTCATCTTGCAGGTACGAAACATGGCATTCTAAATGGAGATAACCATTTACACATCTCCCATGTTGTTCAGTTTATGTAATGCCACAAATCCAAATGCCAACTAATCAGTTCATTAGAAAATTAAGCCACTTCCCTACTCCCTACCCTCACAATAAATGGATCTTATGGGCTACTGGAAGCAGTCCCATTGAGGGTTAGGGCTCCACAGCCAACCTACGAATTACAAAGCGCATTTACCAAGGAATGCCACTGGAAGCTTAGGTCACAGATTTCCAAGCTGTGATCTGTAAACTACAAGTTGTCTACAAAGCCCTTGTTTGAGGTCTGTGGAGATATGGTTGGTCACATGGTGTTAGATCTCCTTCTTGTTTCAATTTCTGAGAAACAGAATGCAAGGGATTGGGAGATGAAGTGGTGAGGAAAAATGGATGGGATGGTGTGATTAACTTTTTTCAGAAAGAACAAAGATTTTTCAATGAACACAGCTAAGAGCTCTCCACTGGATTATCTTTCCAGGGCAAGCAATTGCTGTAGTTCCCAGAGGGATGTTAGACAACTGTGAAGGGAAGGGGAAGTGTGCATGAGACACTCTCTCCATTAAGATGTGGTCCACCCTTGAGAAAGATTGAGAGCTCTGCCTTGGGGTATTGCTATGGATGGATAAAAGCATGAAATAAAGCCAGCAATGTTTAATTTATAAACCTATAATTGCTAGACAATTATTTATTTGGAATGAAAGTATCAAGGATTTCATCAGTGCATTGTCCACATTAACAGATGGAAATAGCAGTGATAGCTTAGAAACAAACACAAACAGAAAAAATATCTGACATAGTTGCCCGGCTCTAATTAGGATGACAGCTGAGTAGAATTTATGGACCCTGGATACAATTCAACCCTGGGATAAGCAGGGGGCAACTCCATAGGAATAATTTAGGTCATCTGTGTTCCCAATGGACTGGATACATGTCACCTCAGGATGTGATGCAGACATAAAATTTCTAGACACCATTAATGACTGCTTCTTGGAGCAGCTAGTCCTGAAATCCACGAGGAGAGAGGCAATTCCTGATTTAGTCTTAAGTGTGCACAAGATCTGGCCTAAGAGGTGAATATAGCTGAACTGCTTGGTAATAGCAACCATAATGTAATTAAATTTATCCTTGTAGGGGGGAAAATACCAGAGAAACCCACCACAGTAACATTTAACTTCAAAAAGGGGAACTACAGAAAAAGAGGCTAGTTAAAAGGAAATTAAAAGGAATAGTCTCAAGAGCGAAATGCCTGCAAGCGGCATGAAAACTTTTTGAATACATCATAACAGAGGCTCGAACTAAATGAACATCCCCCAAAAAATGACAGCATGGCTAAACAACAGAGTAAAACAGATGGTTAGAGACAAAAAGACAGCCTTTAAAAATGGGAAGTCAAATCCTATTGAAGAAAATAGAAAGGAGCATAAACTCTGGCAAGTCAAGTGTAAAAGCATAATCAGGCAGGCCAAAAAAGAATTTGAAGAACAACTAGAAAAAGACACAAAAAATAACAGCAATTTTTTTAAAGTACATCAGAAGCAGGAAGCCTGCCAAATAATCAGTGGGGCCACTGGAGGATCAAGGTGCTAAAGGAGCACTCAAGGAAGACAAGGCTGTTGCAGAGAAGTGAAATGAATTCTTTGCATCAGTCTTCACTGTAGGGAATGTGAGGGAGATTCCCACACTTGTGCCATTCTTTTAAGGTGACAAATCTGAGGAACTGTCCCAGATTGAAATGTCAATAGAGAAAGTTTTGGAATAAATTGAGCAATTAAACTGTAATAAGTCACCAGGACCAGATGGTATTCACCCAAGAGTTCTGAAAGAACTCAAATATGAAATTGCAGAACTACTAAATGTGGTAGGTAACATATTAGTTAAATCAGCACCTGTAGATGATTGGCAGATAGCTAATGTGACACCCATTTTTTAAAAATGGTCCAGAGGTGATCTGGCAATTACAGGCCAGTAAGTCTAACTTCAGTACCAGGCAAACTGGTTGCAACTGTAGTAAAGAACAGTATTATCACACACATATATGTTGGGGAAGAGTCCAATATGACTTTTGTAAAGGGAAATCATGTCTCACCAATCTATTAGAATTCTTTGAGGAGGGGTCAACAAACAGGTGGACAAGAGTGATATAGTGTACTTGGATTTTCAGAAAGCCTTTGACAAGGTCCCTCACCAAAACCTCTTGAGCAAAGCAAGTTGTCATGGGATAAGACCGATGTCCTCTCATGGATCAGTAACTGGTTAAAAGATAGAAAACAAAGGGTAGGAATAAATGGTCAGTTTTCACACTGGAGAGAGGTAAATAGCAGGGTCCCTGAATGATCTTTACTGGGACCAGTGCCGATCAACTAATTCATAAATGATCTGGGAAAAGGAGTAAACAGTGAGGTGGCAGAGTTTGCAGACTATACAAAATTCCTCAAAATGGTTAAGTCCAAAGCTGACTGAGAAGAGTTTCAAAAAGATCTCACAAAACTGTGTGACAAAATGGTAGATGAAATTCAGTGTTAATAGGTGCAAAGAAATGCACATTTGATAACATAATCCCAACTATACATACAAAATTATGAGGTCTCAATTAGTTCCAAGAGATCTTGGCATCATTGTGGATAGTTCTCTCAAAACATCTGCTCAATGTGTAGTGGCAAACAAAAAAAGGTAACAGAATATTAGGAACCATGAGGAAAGGGATAGGTAAAAAGACAGAAAATACGATATTGCCACTATATAAATCCATGGTACACCCACATCTTGAATACTGAGCGCAGTTCTAGTTGCCCCATCTCAAAAAAAAGATGTATTAGAATTGGAAAAAAATACAGAGAAGGCTACAAAAATTATCGGAGGTATGGAACAGCTTCCATAAGAGAGATTAAAAAGACTGGGACTTTTCATCTTAGAAGAGACACAACTAAGTGGGGTTATAACAGAGGTCTATAAGATCATGAATGGTGTGGAGAAAGTGAACAAGGAAGTGTTATTTACTCCTTCATGTAACACAAGCATTAGTGGTCACTAAAACAAATTAATAGGCAGCAGGTTAAAAATAAACACAAAAGTACTTCTTCACACAACACACAGTCAACCGGTTGAACTCACTACCACAGGATGTTGTAAAAACCAAAAATATAACTGGGTTCTAAAAAAGTTCATGGAGGATAGGTCCATCATCGGCTAATAGCCAAGATGGCCAGGGATGCTCCGGGTCTCACTAAACCTCTGACTGCCAAAAGCTGGGACTGGACAACACAAGATTTATTACTCGATAAATTGCCCTGTTCTGTGCATTCTCTCTGAAGCATCTGGCACTGGCCACTGTCGGAAGAGAGGGCTACATCTGTCAGGGTAATCCGCAGGGACGTGCTGGATGCCGCTTCCCGCAGCTCCCATTGGCCGGGAACAGCAAGCTGTGGCCACTAGGAGCTGCAGTCGGCCATGCAAATGTAAACAAACGATCTGGCGGCCTGCCAGTGAATTACCCTGACGGGCCGCAGGTGCCCACCAGTGGGTTAGATCGACCACTGGTCTGATCCAATTGTGAGGGATCCTGGGCCTTGAATCCGGGCCTATTGGTCCCTAGGCAGTGCTCAGGCCTCAACTGCCATCCAGCAGCTCACCTGAGTAACCAGGGAAGGGTCCAGCAAACGGTTAGCTCTCAGAGGGCCCTGCCCCCAAAACTCCCAATTGGTGGAAACACCCTGCTCCCCAACTGGCTGAGGAGTGCTATATAAACCAGGAACAACAGGAAGTTGTGTGAGCACCTAGAACAGTGGTTTTCAACCTTTTTCATTTGAAGACCTCAAACATTTTGAATAGAGGTGCGGACCCTCTGGAAATTTTAGACATAGTCTGTGGAACCCCAAGGGTCCGCGAATCACAGGTCGAAAAAATCACTGAACTAGAGGAATCCCTGGGTGGCTGCTACTACAGACCCCTCCTACTACTGCCTACTCCCAGTTCCTGCCTCCACCAGCTCCTGGTTCCTGTCCTCCTGTCCCAGATCCTGCTTTCCTGCCCTACTCCAGGGCCTTTTTCCTCTGCCTGACCTCTGACGCTGCCTCCAGGTCTGACCTTCAGGTTGGTACCCAACACTGTCTTTGTTTTTGACCTTTGGCTCCAACCACAAGGCATGACTCATGCTTGGAACACTAGGCCTTACCACCCATGGCCTGGTCATTGCACCACTATGGCCATTCTTATGTTCTTACAGTAGACATGAATTGTGCTTGCTGCCTCTCTCTTCAGGGCTGTGTTTGTTGACGCAGAGTACACTGCTCTCCAAAATATTAGTCTTCTGCATGGTTCGCTTCAGACTATAAGACTATATTATGGCAAAACTGAACCAACAATATGATGCTTCAATCTCTGAAAGACAGCATCTTGCAGGTAGATAACATAGCAAACTGGAACTGCTGAATTTGTGGATGGTAATAACACTTACGGGAGAGAAGAATGAGGCAGGATGAAATGGCAAAGGGGAGAATGGCAGAAGAGGAAGATGACAAAGGATATTAAGGGACTAAGAAAAGTGGGGGGAAGATTTATAAATGGGTAGGGGACAGCAGAAGAAAAGAGATTAGAGATAATAGTTTCCAAGTCTTTGGGACAGGGATTGTGTCTTTGTGTGTTGTTGTACTGTGAATGGGGCCCCAATCCTGAGTGTAATATAAATAATAAATGATTTTAAAAAAGAACATATAAAACAGCAAGAAAAAAATTACCCAGTACATTTGGGGCAGATTCTGCTCTACCCCTGGTGTAAATCCATTAAAGTCAGTGGAGCTGCAGAGCTGTATAACTAGTGTAAATCAGATTAAAATCATGCTCCAAAATCTCCAACAGCCCCAGAACTTTGGGGATTTATTTAAGAACGTAGAACACACAAACCAATGGTCTTTAAATGTTCCCTCCAGGTCCCAATCAGTTTTCTTCCACGACAGAATTAAGACCATTAGCAAGAGAGAAGAGGCTAATCCCACCCCTTTGACCATGGATGGCTCTGGAGTGGACTTCACAAATTCCAAGCTTCAGTTGAGGCTCCTTCTCTTCAGTTCTCAAGTTAATTGCTCACACAACCAGGAAATCATTGTTTTCAGACACAGGGCCAAATTTTCTGGTAGTGTAAGTTGGCCCAGCTGCACTGAAGTGAATGGAGCTATGCCATTTTATAGCATCAGAGAACTCACCCCTCAGTTCACTGACTCCCTAAGTCACTTAACTTGCTATTTAAAAAAAGAAATATAAAATTACAGTGAACTCAATAGGGCTACACAAAGTAGTAAAATTAAGCATGTGCATAAATGCTGGCAGACTCAGTGCTTAGATCTTGAAGTTTTAGGTTACTGAGTAAGAACAACTGATGCCTTGCTCTGTTCTTGTTCACCTTCCATAAAAGTAAAACAGATCTATACTAATGCATTCCAAGATTCATAAAATAATTTGTAATAATTCACACAAATTCCTTACAAAAGATCCACTCAAGATGTTGGGTGTTTTGGCTAAAGGCTGCAGGATTGGATCTGATCTCTCCCCTCTCCCCCCAAGCAACCAACCTAAAATAAATGAAATGAAAGTAATATTTCTCCCCAAATAAATTTCTTCCAATTAATTAAACACAGTACACCTGCATGCAGTACACACGTATGGCCTTACGTTGTTCCCATTGAACTCAACGGCAAAATTCCAACTGACTTTAAGTAGATGTTTTCATGGCTGCCTGGGAAAGATAACCGCAATGCAACCTCATCAGTGAGGGTTCCCGCTTCTGTAACAGAACAGGTCAGCTTCTAGCCACCCATGTCTACATTTGCTGAGTTGTTTCATTAGGAAAGGACATCCTAGTCACTAACATCTATGCTGCAAAAACAAAAAAACACAGCAGTGAGCTCAGAATCTGGGTCAACTGACTTGGCTCATGGGGCTAAAAACAGAAGTGTAGATGTTTCCATTCGAGCTGGAGCTTAGGCTCCAAGACCCTCCCCTCTCACTGGCTTTCAGAATCAGGACTCCAGCCCAACCAGGAACATTTATGCTAGTATTTTCAGCCTCAAGCCTGAGTCAGTTGACCCAGGCTCTGAGACTCACTGCCGTGGGGTGCTTTTTTTTTTTTTTTTTTGTAACGTAGACATACTCTGATAAAGCTCCAGTTTGGAAAAAAGTTTTGTTCTCCCTTTGCACCTTCCAACTGCTGCTTTTTGCTATCCCCCAGACCTAAGGACAACATCTTCATTCTTCATGAGGGGTGGTAATTCCTCCAGTAAGTGCTTCCACTGAACTCCAGGAAATCCTAACCATCCCCATGTTCCAGACCCTCAGCAACAACACCTCACATCACAACACTTCTATAGACAAGAAGCTCTGCCTCCAGAATACACAGGCCTATCATTACGTGGGGTTACAGAAGTGAATATGGAAAAAATTAATCATTTCAGCTAATGCAATAACTTAATACATACACTTCGGGCTGACCTTTAACTTTAAAATGTTGGCTCTGACTTGTCATTCTCGGTGAATGACTATCCTGTTTTCAGATGCTTCTAAGAGAAAATCCCTGTGGTTGGACTCTCAAAGGGCATCTGATTTCTAATTTTCTTGTGCATTCTTTGCTGGATTTTAGGGCTTGATCCAAAGCCTGCTGAAGTCACTATCTTCCATTGGCTTCTATGAATTTTGGCCCAGGCCCATAGCTGGGAACGTTAAACCTAAATAAAACAGTCAAATTAAAATAAAATTTTTCTGCTGCCACTAATCTAGAGATCACTAGATCTGGTACTTTACGAAAGGCTGACACAGGTGTCACTAGGAATGTCTGTGGATTCTGCTAGTTATGTTACAGCTCAGATACCAAGGTAATGAGGTACCAAGCCTCAATGGGGTACTTATGTGGCAAACATTCTAGAAAGTCACTTTAACAACCAACTCAAGGGGCACATGTAATGCTGAACAAATTGCTACAGTGCTTTGTCTGCTATGCCTTTCATGGATTTTTGTTTGGGGCCGAAGATTTTTTTTTCCAGAGGAAAAGAATCTTCCCAGGGGACCTATTTTCTTTTCCTCCTGTAACCTTGGCGCGCACACACAAGAAAAATTATAGCTACAGTACAAATAAAAATAGCTAGAGAACCTACAGCTGTTGTTGATTTCCAAAGTACTCAACCTTGCCCATTTAATGACAAAACAATATGATTTGATTTCAGTCCTGGCAAGATATCGTACTTCCAGGAGGCAGATATTTCAGCCAGAGTGAATGCCAAAGGCAAGCAATGAATCTGAGTTTCAAGGAGAAGGAGAAGAGGACAGATTGGCATGATCAAGACCACTGAATGTCCACTTAAACTTTTCTGCCTGCCTTTCATTCCCATTTAAACAGTCAAACACCAGTTGATTGTATCAGGCTCGCAGACTTCTTAGCAAGTAAAGCAGAAAAATATGTTTAATGAGAGCTCACAAACTGGAAACACATTTTTACAGCTAAAGAACAGATTTTTCCTTCTATTTTAAGTGCTGAAATGTCTAACACAATTTTTCCCCCTAAATAAAGTTCAGTTTCAAATTTGTCATTGGTGTGTATTTTGTTCTCCTACCTGAATAAAGAACAAGGTAACTGTAAATTCCAGTAGTTATTTCTAATGAACAAAAAGTGTCCCAGTCAAACTTTGTAAATAATAGCCAAAGAGGCAAAATGCTTTAGGATTAGCTAAGAAGGATTTGACACCGAAAGTACTTACCTGTGCAGGCCCCAAGCAACATTTCACTGGACCCAGGACAAACCCATAACATGGGCCCCCATCCCAATTCACCCACCTACTTAAAGAAAGAAAATATTTTATTTCTGAAATGGCACAGATAAGCCTTATCACTTTATGTTTCTGGCCTTTGTCATTGAAAAGTCATGCATGACCTCACTAAAGTCAATATTTCTTGTGTGTTCACACTCAATAGACAAAACAGCAAGATGACTTAAGCATTCCTGTGCCATAGAAGATCATCAGTAGTTTTTGATGAGTGCCAGCTTGCTGAAATTTCTTTTGGCTTCTGCCACAGTCACTGGCAACGTGAAAAAAATTCATAGGGCTATACACACTTCACTGAAAATTAGTTGCATTTTTTGTTGTAAATCTCATTAACTGGTGGTGGCAGTTCAAGTTCTTTTCCAAAAGTAGTCTTGAAGATTTTTTTCAGATACAGCATTTCACATGAAAAGTTTTCCAAAAGAGCCTGAAGATACTTGAGAACCAGATATTTGAATAGTTCCTTCAGTTCCTCAGGCTCCAGTGAGACATATTTTAGGTCTAAATGGAACATAAAACAAATGTCATTGATTCTTTGAATCAGCATTCCAATTCTTAGATAACATTGTCCAAATCTGCATAGAACATATTCCTTCTTAATACTCTTTTCATCTTCAGAGGTGACAGAATATGAATCCTCAGAGTGTCTCACCATTAAATCTTTTTTAGTCCTCTCTGATGGCCACCGGTATCAAAGTTGCTTTAATTCTTCAATAATATCAGCACTGAGAGCGGACTCTGAATCAAGAGAGATTCTTGATGTTGCTTCAGTTCTAAAACTGCTTCTGATTGGCCCAGGTAAATCTTGAGAGATCTGGACACTGCATAGTTGCATAAGGTACAAAGATACTCACCGACATTATACAAATAACATTTAGTCAAACTCAAACATCCACAATTTAGCCTAATTTTTTTTTCACACGGTGATAGGTTTGCAGGATCCAAACTACACAGTATGTAATATTTAGTACAAAAATTCCAACCTCTTCTTTCTAAGAGCCCATCTACACTATGTTTCAAACAATTTGATTCCATTCCCACTGCCAAGACAAAAACAGCATTAGAGCACAGACAGGACACTGCCGTGTTTGAACATAGTGCTGCAGCATGGTAAGTTGTGCTGCACAAAGACGACACTAAATTACTCTGACCTAGGCCCAGTCTCTGCTAGCAAATGGGCCACCGATTTATAGACACATTCATTACCCAATGCAAGAGGAGGCAATCACGCATTCTCTATTGAGTGTTGAATGGGGCTTGGCTCTGCCTATACCAGTAGTTAAATTACATTTAACTACAGTTGAAGGTCATGGGGATTCAGCAGGATAATCATATGTAACACATGTTGTCAAACATGGCCCCACATCTTGTGTTGACACAGGGTAGGCTCTGTTTAAACTACAGCTTGAACTATGAAAGACTCAACAAAACTGATTGTTCCTAGCACAGCTTTCCTGTCCAGCATGGACAGGATCACTTTGGTCCTTGTTTATTTTCCCAAACAACAGAACTAGCTGAAATGGTACCGTACTCTCCCTGGGGCAGTCTGTAGCATGGTTTTTGAACAAGATTGTAATATGATTTTTGACTGTACTAGATGGGGGTGCAACCACCCCAGGCTGCAACCATATGTGAAAATAATTTCAAACATGATTTCATCTTAGACGGTGGGCAGAGCTTTAGGTGAGACAATCTTCCTCATACCCCCACATAGGACACATTTTTAGAGCCCAGCATGGATACACAATTTGTATCCGCATCCGATCCGCAATCTGCAAAAACGATTCGCAGATTTACAGGGCTCTGCACATTTTTACTAATGCAATTGGAAAGTTTCAAAGCAGTGTAAGAAAATGAAAAAGCAACATGGGTAGAAATGAGAAATGTTTTCAATCTACCGTTGTGGACACCGCCTCAGTGCAGAAACAGCTTGATCCCAAACCCACTCAAATCTACTGGAGTCATTCCACTAACTTCACTGGGTTTTGGCTTCGGCCCTAAAACTTTCCTCTCAATGAGAGAGCATAACTGGTAATGTTTTTTCTACTACGAAGATACAGTGACATGATGATAAATTAAAAGCAGCAACAATAAATCACTCTTGCCAACTGTGCACCTCTAACCTTTCTTCTTTAATATTTCAAATATTAATTATTTAAATACCTGTCAATGGGTCATAAGGCAAGTGCTGCAGATGATAATTGAACTGCAGGCCTAACTAAAATGAGGGAAGCCATCATAACGAAGAAGAATGGAAGCTCTAAATGCAGGGGAAACCTCTTTTAGCTTATGCATAAATAAGATTTCAGGTAGCCTTGAAGCTGACAAACAAAGCAAGCAGCTTCTTGAGGCTCTGCAAAGTTAAGAGGCCTGCAGTTCCACATACGCTATGCAACTCAGGGACCAACACCGTTTTCCCCCTCAGTAAGAGCCACCACCAGCCACTATCATGCAACAGTTGGGTGACGGTGGTTGTGGAAAAGCCTGGCCTAATTTCCTCCCTCTAGCAACCTTAAAAATGGTAAGAGCTGCCTTGAGAGAGTGTCCCAGGACAAGATTTGTCTCAGGGAAATGGTGTGTTGCATTTTCATTTTAATAATGTATTTCCTGGAAGGCTGTGTGCTCACAGACTAGTTTTCATTGGTCCTTCACAAAAGAAGCCAAAGTCAGAATATTTTTGGACAGGTGACCGGCCGGCTAATTATCACAGCCACTCCCAGAAGCCTGCACTTGGGACAGCACATTGTTCAAAAAAAGGCAACCCAGCACAGAAGGTAGCATTTCATACTTGAAAGGAACAGTGGCTGAATTAGAAGCACTTTACAGCTTGATTGCATCTTAATTGGAAGTCTTCAGAGAGTATATTTGCATTTTGACTTAAGTCCTGTCCACCAAACATAATTTAAATGTTAAACTTTTCTCTGCAACCACAGTGGCTAGCACCCTCTTTGTTTTTAAGGAAAAGCTCCCATAATCACATGACTCAAAGAGCTGGGTCTTTAAGAAAATCACCAGACTCTCAATAAAATTGTGAGAGTTGGTAACACTGAGTACTTAACAGGACACCTATAGTTAAGGCTATGTTTTAGTCACGGGTATTTTTAGTAAAAGTCCTGAACAGGTCACGGGCTGTAAACTAAAATTCATTGACCATGACTTGTACTATTTACCCATAACTAAAATTAGGGCCGGGTGCTCTAGGGGGGGAGGGGCGGTCTTGGGGCATCATGGGTGCTGGGAGGGGTGGGGGAGGCCCAGGACCAACCAGGGAGGTTGGCAGGGCTGGTAGGCTCCCTACCCGGCTCCACATGTCCCTGCAGCTCCTAGGGGGAGGGAAGGTCGGGTGGCTCCATGCGCTGCCCCTGCCGAGCTCCAGTTTCACAGCCAGGAATCACAGCCAGTGGTAGCTGCGGGGGCAATGCCTGCAAGCAGGGACAGCGCACAGAACTCCCTGGGCCCTCCACGTAGGTCAGGAGTTGCAAGGTCACGCTAGCCACTTCCAGGGAGCCTCCCCCGGCCAGGTAAGCACCGCCCTGCACCCCAACCCTCTGCCTGTGCCTTGAGCTCCCTCCCACGCCCAAACTGCTGCTGGCCCAGGGGCTGCCCGAGTGTTCGGGCAGCCCCTCAACCAGCCGCACCGGCTGCTGCAAAAGTCACAGAGGTCACAGAAAGTCACGGAATCCGTGACGTCTGTGATTGACATGCAGCCTTATCTATAGTCCACAGCCACATTTTGAAAACCCTTCACCTATTTCCTAATAATTTATTAAAGGGTTCAACAGGACATAAGAGAAAGGAAAGCTATTTGTCTTTTAAATAAAGTACACAAGTAACTAAACTAAAATGGATCATGTTTATGAGTGATTAAAAAAAAAGAGTAAGCTCTGTTCTGAGCTGGGGTTTTTTCCCCTAAAGACCGCTTACGTCATTTCCCCTACTATCCATCTTGCTCTGAATACTACTGAATTTTTACATCACTACATTTGGCTAGCCGTTTTTCGGAACGCTCATACTATGACAGTGTTTCAGGAATATTTTACTGGCTGAAAGCTTTTTCTGGAAGAGAGTGATCGCAATATCTTTTAATTTCACATGCAGAATTGAAAAGCTCATTTTATTGTTTCCAAAATGGAAAGGGAGAGGGGACTCTCTAGAACCATAAATTAGGCTCCAGCCTGGTGTTACTAAGGAGGCAGGGTTACTAAGGAGGCAGCCCCGAGGCCAAATTCAGTGTGTGTCAGCCTGTAACTATGAATAAAAATAGCTGGTCAAATTGCTGGGTTTTCATTCTGGTGAACTATAGGTAAAAAAAAAAAAAAAAATCTGTTCATCTATCTAGAGAGATACAAGCATAAGCCAATTTTACGGTCATGTGCCCAAATTTCCCCCCTCTTCTCCCCCGGCTGTATTTAAGCCCTTTATGGTTTGGTTCCTGTGTTTTTAAGAGGCTATTTCTTCACACTCCAACTTGCCAGCTGAAATTAGCTAGTGGCAGAATTATACATCTGGGGGCTGGGTGTATAGAACTTTCAACAGAAGACCCAAGAGGCTAGAATTCACTTTGGTCTGTGTTGAGCCAATGGATAAATTAATTGATTTTGGGGACACGTTGTATGACCTACTAATTCATGTAGATGTTCTCAAGTTTAAAGTGGTTTAAGGAAGGTTTTGATATCTTAATTTTGTGGTTGTTGTTATCCGTTTCTCTACACTCAAAGAGCAAACAAATACATTCAATCAGAATTACTTTTATTTTAGATTAAGAGAGCAACAGAAGAAAAAAGAACAACTGTAAAGTCCCCAAGTGAAAATCACCCCTACTCAGAGGGCCCAGAAAGGCCTACAGACCACATATGCCTTCAAATTAGAGCATATGTGCTGTATAGGCTTTCTTTTATGCATAGTGGCGAATTTCACCTTACATGAGAGAGCACATGTTGTGTGACTCCTAGGCAGACTACACTGAACACATAATGGCTGGCTGTCTCTATAGCCAGAAGAAATTTAAAAATGCATAAAACAGAAAAAGGCAAAATTGTTACGCAGATAAACACAGAAGAGGATTTTTAACGTCATTTGTTGACATTAGTTCATATATGATAAATGTAAGTAGGTGATTTTATAGAGGTTTTTTTTTAATATGTGCATAGAGGCTACAATAGACATACTGTCAATTTGAAAAACAAACACCCTGATGTAAATAGGCATGCAAATTAAGTAGAGTGGCCCTTGATGCTCTTGGCAAGTTTCCAGAGTTGCCAAAGATGTTGCAAAAATGTTTTCAGCGTAACAGAAAATATTGTAAAACAAATTTTTTAAAAAATGCTGACATTTCTAAATGTCAAACAAAGAGTTCAGAACAACCAGCAAATAGACACTGGGGGTCACAGCATTTGCTGACACTCATTTGATGTCTTCTCAGAGCCAATTCTTCCTGTTGTCACTATTGTTTCTCTTTGTCTGGAGCCAGTAATTTTGTTTGGCCAGTGGCTTAGGCAGGGATACTGAAGCAAGCAGCTTATATACCAGTTGCTTTTACCGGTCAATTAAAATAAAATGAACCTGGTACAAAAGCTTTTATAATCATCTAGGTTATTTCCTTAGGTGTTGAGAGGGGAAAGCAAGCAATTGTGTGTTAAATAACACAGAAACTGTACATCTGTCCCTGATAAGAAGAAATTCACATAGACTGATGTGAGATAAAATGAACAGCAGGAAGCTCAGAGGTTGTAAAATCAGTTGTCTTCAGTTTTTGCTGGAAGAGGAAGCTGTGTGTGGTGTATAGCGCACACAGAATGAAATAAAATGGAAGTGGATTCATTAGAAGTAGGGTTTGTTAGAAAATATAAATAGGGATACAGCACTGCTACTCCCTTCAACTGACTGGACTCATTACTGAAGAGTTTTCATGGTTTATTCAAACACTGCAGGGGATTTAGGAGGGAAAAACTAGGATCACATGAGCTCAAGGAGTTAGATAGAGTCTAACCAAAACCTTCCTAGTTCCTTACTACCCTGTCTACCTTTCCAACTGAGGGAGCAGAGATTCAGTGATGGAATCATGAACATCAAAAGGACCTTTTCCTGGTTCCTTTTCTAACATTGTATCTAAATGAACCTTCACTATAAAAATGTAGGGCTGGAAGGGCTCAAGAGCTCATCTAGTCCAGCCCTCTGTGCTGAGGCAGGGTTAAGTATACCTGGGCCATTCCTGACAGCTGTTGGTCTAACCTGTCCAATAACCTCCTATGACGGGGTTCCCACAAACTCCCTAAGTAAACAGTTCCAGTGCTTAACTATCCTTGTAGTTAGAAAGGCTTTCCTAATATCCAACCTAAACTTTCCTGGCTGCAAACTAAGCCCAATAATTCTTGTCCTACCCTCGGTGAACATGGAGAACAATTGATCACCATCCTGTTTATAACAAACCTTTTGCATATTTTAAGACTGTTATGCTTCCCCTCAACCTTCTCTTCTCTAGACTAAATATGCCAAATTCTTTCAACCTTTCATCACAGATTACATTTTCTAAACCTCTGCTCATTTTTGTGGACTGTTCTGGACTGTTTCCAGTTTGTTCACATCTTTCTTAAGTGTGGTGCTCAAAATTGGATGCAATTTTCCAGCTGAGGCTTCGCCATTGCCAAGCAGAGTGCGATACTTAACTCCCATGTCTGACCTACAACAAAATGATGTTAACACAGCCCAGAATGACATGGCATTATGCTTCTGCAACCTTCCCCTGAAATGGACTGCCAACAAATATTGAACAGCAATCCGGGAGTGTGTTAGTCCAGAGAGTCTACAAATATTTTCATTTGGGATTTAAACCTGAGTGCATTACCACTTGTCGCATTGTAATAGAAGCGGTGGTTTTCCATCCTGTCTGCTCTGATAAGTTCACTACTTGATTTTCTGGGCCACATGTAATCAAACAAGAGCTTATTTTCTCATTTGGTTCTCAATTAATCTGATTTTTTAAAACCTAGTTAAACTTTTGCTCATCCTTCCACTGATATGAGGCTTGTAGAGTGATACCTAGCACTTATTTAGCACTTTTACTAGTCAAAGCACTGCATGAACATTAATTGAACAATCCTCACGCCATTCCTTGGAGTCAGGTAAAATATTATTATCTCCATTATATTGTTGAAGAAACGGAGGCAAAGAGTTGAAGTGCTTGAGGCCTAAGGCCACAGAAGAATTTAGCGCTGGAATTAGAACTCAAATTCCTGGGCTCAGGCCTCCAGACCACATCTCCTCTCTCAGTTATCTCACTTCTAAACTAAGACTCCAATCTTGCTTTCATTTATGCACCACATAACATATCAGAGGTTTTCTTGGTCATTTATGCAACTGAGATGCTCAAACAAACAGCCTCTTTCATATCAATGAGCATGGTCATGAATTCATCAGCAGAATGCTGTGTAAATCAAAATTCAAAAGGGCTAGGTGACCCAGAGTGCATGTATTGGATTTCTTTTGAGGAAACAGGAAAAGTAGGCATCTCAGTGACCAAGTTACTTCTGGATCCAAGCGTTCACCCCATGGCTTTTAAGACCTGGACATATGGTTCTGACAGATCTAGCTGCAGGTTGACATGGCAAACATATTGTTATTAAACACATTTCTGTTGCATCACATTTGGCCCCAAACATATCATTATGGGACATTTTGTGGTTGATATTTTGGCCCCAGCAGTTGGAACCCTGATTTATAATATTTAATGCTAGGCATATTTGATTTTAAGGCTAATGCAGTCCATTATGATCATTTATTCTGACTTTCTGTATAACACAGGCCATAGAATTTCGTCCAGTTAGTATAGAGCCCAATAATTTGTGTTTGACTAAAGCATATCTTATGCTCATAAGGATTAAATCTCTTTCCGGTCATTTTCAACACCTATATGCAGCCACTAGGTGAACAGACCTTAAGTGCCAGCAATATGCAGATAACCCACAGCTCTACCTATTCTTCACAGCATATGACCACAGCTCTACAACAAGGACACAGAACCTTCTCTGGGAGGCAGTTCAAGACCATGGAATGAACTCCACCAGGAAGTAACGCCAATTACAAACTTCACTACCTTCAACTCCAAGTGCAAGGCACATATCTTTGACCTTTTCTTCACTAACATAAACACAGCATACACTTCTCTCCCCAGCAGAGAGGATAAGAAAACAAACAATGCATGATGGATATTAGCACACTGCTCAGTGCACTATTGCAAGGAGCTCAGATACTACAGTGATAAGCACAATATAAGAAGCTATATAGAATATGCTCAAAGACAATAGTTCAGTATGACTAAAAGTCACACAACAAAACACCTACATGTCATGTGATGAGATTTTTGTGACAAATTATTGTCATGACTAAACATCACAATCTGCTTCATGGTACCAGTACTGTACTCATACCACATGAGAGCACCGAGCATTTGCCAGCTGAACATGAATGAGTCCTTCAGTCTAATGATTTACCTACCTCCTCCCCAAAGCATACTCAAGGAAATCCTTGAAAACTGGCTTTTCAGGTGTATTGGCCCTCTCTCTCATCACTGTCCCCACTAGTTTAAAAAGACAAGAATTCTACATTCATCTACATTTTGTGCAATCTCCTGGAAATCCGTGGAACTACCTGAGGTGTAAATAAGCACACTTGTCAAGATAGCTTTCATAATCTTCAGCCTTTACTCCCATTGAATAACACATTACTCCATGAGTATCTCTGCTAAGGTCAATGGGATCACACAGAGTAAGGTGCTGTTAAGAGTAAAGGCTGTTCTACATGGGACATTCACATGGAAGTTAGTGAAAAATAGCTAGGATATGAATTTAAAGCAAAATAGTTATCCCAAACTAACTCCCCATGTGGGCACATTCTGCCTTTGTGCAGGTTAGATTAATTCATTTCCAGTAGCAATAGCTATTCCATAGTAGCTATTCGGGACCTTTTTCCGGAGCAGACAAGCCATAAGTGAGGCTGTTAAAAATTGGCCCAAAGCAATTATTTTCTTATCATTGTTTATTACAGCTACTTGGGAGTTTGAAAGTAAATCAGTTTTCTTTTAAAAAGATTATTTTTATGCTTCCATTTTGCAATATGTTCCAGCTCTTCCTTTATAGAAGGGACAAACCCTACTTTTCAGCAAAATACTGACCTATTTGTCCCTCCTAATGCACTCTTAGCCCAAAAGAGCTATTTTTTCTCCCCAAAGGTCCCTATTTATAGCTTTTGAATGTTGGCAGATAGAATCTTGCAAACACATGCTTGCTGGATTGTTGTACGATTACCAAGTGTTGCATTCATGAATATTGTAATAAGGGAGGGAGAATTTGGCTTGGTTTAAGGGTGGAAAAGAGCATTGAAACAATTCTAACAGACTTAAGAAAAATAAAAAAGACAGGTCTTATTTTCAGTCTGCTGACCTTGCCATAAGTAAATAACTGAAAACAACCAATTTGACAGTAAAATGCTATATTTCCTATTCTGCACTGAGTAAATGAAATATCATTCAGTATAATCACTGCATAATTATTGCTTAAATGAAACTTTACTCCTGCCACATATCTTAGTGGCAGGGATGAAGCATTAATTAAATAATGCTTTATACATCAGTTACAAAAGATATTCCATACTGGTCTCATCTTTGACCCTGCAGGGATGTATTTTTTATTGAGTCGAGCCTTTAAATTGAAAAGATATGCAGAGTATATTACAGTGTTAGATATTCAGGGTTTTGCCATCTAGATTTAGTGAAAGAAGAGTATTAAAAAAAAAAATCATTGTTTCACTGATTAAGGTTGGTCTGACCTCCTGCAAAACACAGGCCACAAAATTTCACCCAGTCATTCCTATAATGGAGGAACTTGTTCTTCCCTATTTCAGAGGTGAATGTTATCAAGACTAATAACTTGTGGATCAACTAGGGCATAACTTTTAAAAAGACATTCAATCTTGATTTAAAGACTCCCAATGATGATGAGCCGATGACCTAAATTTGGGCCGGTTTGGTGGCTCAGTGACAATGCTTCTTATGAAACTTTCACAACAAAGCCCAAAGCCAGATGACACTCACTTGACTTTAGGACTCATTACAAATCAGAACCTTTCGCCAGGTGTGCTTTGGTTCACAAACCTTTTGACAAACTTGGGTGAGTGGAAGTCACACCTGGGACGACATGATTTTGAGTTGTAATTTAGGCTGAATTTTGCTTTGAACTTCTGGATTCACTTGAATCTAAACCTTAAAGCAAAATTACATGAATCTGGACAGGAACAAGGTCCACGAAAATTCTGCAAATTGAAGCACCAAATTCTATGGTCAGGAGTGACAGAGAGGCAGCATACTCAGCTGTGATGGGGGGTAGATTACTCTAGATTGCTTAGATGTAATGCCTCTCGCTCATTAAAGCACAGCATTGACAGGATCAAAGCCAATCTCTATCTGGGTCATTTCTGGCTGAGAAGATGGATGTTGTGACCTGAGGCCGTGAGAGTGGGGTGAAGATGGTTAAAGAAGAGGGAAACTGAAGGATTCTCAGGGATATAAAAGGGATTATAATGAACCCTCAAATGGTGACAAAAAAAATCATGCTAATTTATACCCAGAGTTTTAAATAGACAAATCTGATTAAATATAAAAGCTCCTTACATGCATTAACAAAATTATTTCTGAAATGGACTACATGAGAGAAAGGTACCCTCCAAACAAGTCAGAACACTACAGCTTAGTCAGAGCCAGTACTACACAAGGGTGACATCACCATTACCCTATCGGGCATTAGTATTAACTACAAGACGGGGTAAAATTTTGTTTGGTTTCTGGTAATGGCGGAAATCTATGTAATAAATGATATATAGTCCATCGATGGGAAAGTTTTATTTACATAACACTATTAGCTAGCTCTTACATAGGACCCTCAAAGCAATTTACAAGGGAGATAAGTATCACTCCAATTTTACAAATGGGGAAACAGAGGCACAAAGATTTGCCCAATTTCACTCCACAGGCCAGGGGTAGATCCAAGAACAGAACCCAAGTCTCCTGAGTCCCTGTCCAGTGCCCTAGCCACTGGGCCACATGCTTCACAAACACAATAAGTAGCAGATGAAGAACAGGTGGAAAACATCTTAAAAATCAACATTTAAAACCCTATGAAACCTCCAAATAGACTGGAGATCCAAATAGAAAAGGCTGTGATAATCCCACACTGGGATCTTATCCACATCACAAAAACAATCAGCATTGCTGATTAGTTAGCAACCTTGCTGGCAGTCTCAGCAGAGGGGAAAAGCACCAAACAGGCATGGAGACTAGGGATGCAAAACAACATGTAAAAACAGTAACTGTGTAACCTATTAAATTCATCCCACCCAGTAAGTCTTCCTGTGGATGCCTTAGCGGGGATATAACCAACGGCTACCCCCTGTGAGTCAGCAAGTCATGTAAGGATATGTGATATGCTCATGTGACCCTGGACTCCATCTTGTACCTGTATCTTTCCACAGACTGGGATATGAGCTTTGTTTGGGACAGGAAGTAGACTGGATTTTTAACTTCTTGTTAGCCAATGTGGTGAGTCAGAAGTTTATTTTTGTAACTGACTTGGTATAGCTAATGATAGAATAACCAACAGTTTGGGGTGAATCTCCCCCATTTCACAGCAGTTTGTCCTATATCTGGCATTCTGAACCGTGACCTACTGAGGCACAGTGACAACATACAAGGGAGACTTATTTAGAAACTTATACTCATCACTTTCATTTATTCACAACAGTCAGGAGAAATTCAGCATTTTTTCCCTTCCCAGAACTTTACACTTTGCGATTTCAACAAGCAGAGCCCTGTACAGATACAAAAATGTAGCTCTGCATCCGTGATCACTAACTTCCACACTCCACCTTTATATGTATCTGCATCCACATCCTATCACACTGTGCCTCTCAGGAGGAGCGTGTGTGTGTGTGTGTGTGTGTGTGTGTGTGTGTGTGTGTGTGTGTGTGTGTGTGTGTGTGTGTGTGTGTGTGTTGTATAAGAAAGCTATATGGCTTAATACATGCACACGCTATTATTATTGTTGTTATTATTATTTTAAACATCAACCTTATTATACAATAGGCTACAAATAGCCTTTTACATAAAAGTAACAACAAACATCTCAAGTCAATAATGTTCAAAATCACAAACTGAACTACAAAATAAAAAAGTCAACTGCCTATTTACCTTGTGACTTCTACCAGCCCTGAACTGTGGGACTCTGTCTTAGATGTCTTTCTTGGGACAGCTGATTTTCTTTGAAAAATTACTGTGTAAAATCATGAAATCATCCACGGTTTCTGGCTTAAGTGAAGTACGATTCTCATTAATTGTGTAACCAGAGACGGAGAAGACTCTCTCAGAGCGTGCACTGGATGCGGGAATGGAACGCACAAACAGCGCAACTCAGCTGAGAAGGAGAAACTTGTGCTTGTGTTGTCTCCGCCACTCCAGCAATTGCTTTGCAGCAGTTATTTGCCAGCTTCAGGGTGACATACTTTGACACTTCATCTTCACTTCCCCATTCACTATGCAAATCCGCAGACTCTGTATGTGACCATTTTTGTCTTCTTTGGTGATGGTGTCTCTGTAGCTGACAAAAGAAGCATAAGATTCATTGCAGGAATATTTTTCTTCCACAATGAGACAAGCTTCTTGATCTCACGATAAACTGCCTGTCTCTCTTCTTCAGTGAAAAAACGTTCATCCCTTCATTTGTAGATGCAGAAAAACCATGACTCTGTGCATAGGCTTGATTTCAAACATTTCGATGAGACATTGCCAGGCTTTGGATTTGAGTTGACTTTTTACATGACTATTTACATCAGTGGTAGAAGCATGGAGATGCTTTTTCAGTGTTTTGCTCTAAATGGGCACAAAGTGGAAAGTGGCCTGTGATGACTGCTCTAGTGCATCTGAAGCTTCCCTGAAGGGCTCCAGGAACTCTATTAAGATGCTCAGGGTGTTGAGGACAAAGCTAGCAATGAGTTGAGTATCCCCCTTTTGTGTCAAAATTTCATATATTCAGTCCCACACTGCTCCTCGATTGTCTTAAATGTGAGTAGTTTGCTGTTCCATCGTGTTTCTATACCTCCTTTCAGAGACGTTTGCAGTCTGCTTTGAAATCCAGATCTCCTGAAGTAATAAGATTTTGGCTTGCGTGGATCAGTTCAGCCACTGCTTCCTCTTTCCAGTTTCCCAGTTTGGTAGCATGCTGAAGTATGGTATTTATAATGTGCGCTGAGCAGCTTATTCGCACATAGGATTTGAGGGCTGCAACCATGTTCACTCCCCAGTCTGTAACGAAAACCATCTGGTTGGTAATGCTGTGTATATCAAGTCTTCTGAGTGCCCGAATAACAGCCAAATGAATGTTCTCTGTAGTTTTTGGTTTCCTGCTGTCAAACTGAGTCACACAAAGCACCCACTCCACTATTCTGAACTGTTGAGGCTCTATATAGTTAACAGTTACTCCCAAACAGGCAACCTTTCTGTAATCATCCATCCACAGATCGAGGGTAACTCCTCCACCCACTGTGCCAATAATGTTTTTCAGCTCCATGGAGATTTGTTTTCTTTTTTCTTCTGCCATCACTGTGGCATGCTGGGCTAATGTTGTGGAATGTGGTATTAGCAAACCAGCATCCATTTGACCATATTTGGCACCCATGTTAATCAAACATTGCGAACACACTAGGAATCCCTCGCCGCAGACTGCCTCGAAAGTTCTTATGTCTGATGCTATGACTTCAATAATTCCTGAGACACAGCGGTCTTCACGTCTTGTGTGATAGCGACCCATTTCTTGGTGAATTTCTTCAGCAAACTGGATCTCGATTCCAGTCTGCATTTATGTTTATGTAAGTTTGACATACCGGTTTTATGACTAGTAAAAGCTTTTTTGCATGCAACTCATCTAGCCATAGTATCTCCATTTTCATCAACAAGAAATGTGAAAATTGGTGATTTGCCTCTCTCATTTCCCTGCAGACTATATGCACGAGCACTTAATTTCTTTTGAATTTCTTTCTCCATTGGCTCTTCAAATACAGATTTTGGAATCTTTTCTGGAGTCAATCGGCAAGGAAGTGCAGAGGGGTGATGCAATGATCATTTCAATTCGCGCTGACAAACTGACAACGCAAGACAAAGCCAAAGTGAACTTTCACCGGTATTTGTTGAATCTGAATAATTATATCCACATTCAATCCACAAAGATGGTAAACAATACAACCACAGCTGCATCCGTAGATGTGGATATCCGCGGATTTGCAGGGATCTACCAACAAGCATACTACATCAAGTCACAATCCAGAGAGTCGAAGGATTCTTGAAGATTAAGAAAGGGAAACATCTACTGGCCATTGTCCTTGTGACCACTCCTGGGTGACAACTGGCAGAGGGCATAGGGGGTGTATAATGTTGTAGAAGGATCCCTGGGTGAGCTATCTTCATAATCTTTCACCAAAGGGTGGCATGTGCGGTCTCTACCAAGAGCCAGTAGCCCACTGGTCATGATAATCATTGCAAAATGTATATACGGATAATATTTAAGTAGTTACGTATCTATACTGAAAATTATGTTCTGAAGGTCTTGGAGTTAAGGCAGATTAAGGAGGTAACATACATCAGAGATGTGCCTTTCAGGCAGACACCTATTTCCCTGTCTGGCTGTTTGTGTATTATGTATTGTATGCCTAGGTGTATACATATCCAGGTGCAAATTAAGAGACTGTGAAATCTACAAGGGAGAAAATCTACAGGCAGAATCAAGCAGAGGGGATGTTCTGTTTATGAACAAAGACAAAGGCTTGTTCTGGTACATCTTGGAGTGCAAGGGGACACATCTAGTTCTTCACCTAAGCAGAAAACTGACAGCGTGCATGTCTCATGAAAGGAGGGTCACAGCCAGCCTAGCTCTGAAGTGCTTCATGGATTTTGAGTATCTTGCTGATTAAGTCTAGGCTCCAGAATAGCTGTTATGATTTTATTTTATATGTAATCATTTGTTTCCAGTACTTCTACTTGCTACTTCTTGAATCTCCATGCTTTGTTAAATAAACTCATTCTTGATTTTACTAGAAACAAACCCAAGTGTTATGAGTTAAGTGGAGCAGGGATCTGAGGTAAAACTGGTAAGCTCAGCTGTACTGTTTCTTTGGAAGCAGTGAACGCATGAATACCGCGAGTGTCCAGTGGCACAGGGGCTGGACACTCCAGGGAGACGCACGTAGGGCTCGAGGGTTGGAGTGCACCAATCACTAAACTGTAGAGTGCCAGCAGGGCCTGTGGGCAGGCCCAGAGATGAGTGCTTGCGGTGCCCGTAGCTGGTCGAGCTGACCCACGGCAGGCACAGACTAGAATTCCTCACACTAAGGGGAGGTGGTAGTGAAGTGCCTCACAACCCTGGGTACCCCCAGAAGCGTCACAGTGATCTCTGCAGTTTTCATTGTGCACACATGTGCGTGCGCACACAAAAGACACAATGGTAAATTAGTAGGAGCAAAAATTACTGAAATAAATTACTCCAGGTTAGCCCCATTGGTTGGCTGAGTGGACCACACCACGCAGCATTCAATACTATGTACCCTTGTCAGTTTGTGGTTTTTTAAACTGATGTTTTCTGTGACCTATAAATTATTAAATATATATTTCACTGAGTCTATGAAGTGACAACATAGCTAATAATGACAGGTGATTTCCAAATGGTAATACTTTGGCTAAGCACCTAAAAGTTCAAGAGGTCATTCCCAGCCTTTTGTTTCTTACAAATTGGGCTAGAAATCTCACAGGAGAAGCTGTTCTTGCAGTATTTCAGGACGCCTGCTTCCAGCACTGGCTACAAGCCAGATATACTGAGGCAACAAGTTCTCCACATTTATTCAGAACTCCAATAAGGTAGGTTTGAGGTCAAGGTTTAAGACAGTTCTTATTCTATCTGAACTCATTTTTCCATCCCTAATAATCAGAGACTAGATTAGCTCAAACAATAATAGTCCTACATGTCACTTTGGAACTTTCATGATATTCGGGGGGAAGGGGGGTGGGAGGAGGAGTAAGTATCTGAAAGGGCGAGTAAACTAAAGGATTTGGGTAAGTAGACAATGTAACAATCATACTCTCTCTCTATTAATATCAAATTCCCCACTGACAAAATAACTGCGTAAACATTTTGCAACTCTGTGGTGGTGCCACTTTGACAATTAGACAAAGAAAGGAGCCCCATGCTGAGAAACTTGGGACCACACTCAAGGTTATTTGGATGGATGCTCCCTGCCTCGGAAAACTCTGGCTTGGGATTTTTATTATCGACCTCCAGAATTACATGGAGAGGTCTCTCTCTTTAGGCTCCATCCTGCAGAG
Source organism: Caretta caretta (assembly GCF_965140235.1). NCBI lineage: Eukaryota > Metazoa > Chordata > Testudines > Cheloniidae > Caretta > Caretta caretta. Next base: position 175,519,526 of record NC_134207.1, read on the forward strand.
TGCTGAGCACACTGGCCCCTGACCAGTAAAGTAATGTGCCTTGCAGGATTAAGCCTTAGAAGACAGAATCATGCCTAATCATTAGAGCAAAGGACTAGAGTGAAGAATCCTAAGAGTCCTACCCCTCGTTCTGCCACTGATATACTGTGCAAGTCACTCCACTGCTCTGGGATGCAGTGTCTCCATCTGCCCACTGAGAACAATAATTCTGCTCACTTATGTGTCTGGCACGCAATGAGGCTTAATTCATGCTTTAAAAGTGCCAAGAGATCCTGGTATGAAAGATACTATTGAAGTACAATTATTAATTTAAAAATTCTGTGTCACATAAAAATCTAACTGTTAGTGGCCACCAAGCTCTACAGCATAACGGCCTGATCAGCTCTTTGCTTCATTGCTAGGTTTGAATACACCAGGAAGAAATATGCTAGATCTACAAGCTGGTTGCACATACTTTAGAAAAATCGATTCAGAGGAGAAATGGCAGCCATGAATAAGGAAGGCACCTGAGCCAAAAAAAATTATTTAAAAAGACTCGGTCCTGAGGAAAAGCATATAAAAGTCTTGCAAGGGTCATCTGGAAATTAACTCTGGAATCAACATGACATGTTTTGTGGTCTGCAACTCGGGAACAGGTTACTAGGGATGTGTCTAGGGAGATCAAAGAACTTAGAAAAGTCATTCATTTTTATGAAGAACTTTATACATCTAGGCCCCATTCCTGCCTCAAGGACTATGTGGATATATCCTTACATCCACACAGTCCTCAAGGCAGGATCAGGCCACCAGTCATCGGGTCAAACACAGGAGGTTCAAGTTCTTTTGTCTCAGTTTCATTACTGTTGCTAGAGGAACTGCAAATGCTGACAACATAATTATAACTGCCATTCTTACTGCTTTGAACGAGGCTTGCAAGCATTGACTAAGCAATATTATGAAACCCAATATTAATTGCATCTTCAATACCTCGTTGTATGTAAACATTAGAGTTTGAAGGAAAGCACTGTTACAAAGGGCCCCTGTTCCCACTCTTTTCAAGATGTTATTTTAAAAACTCACTGTGGGAAAATTTCAAAAGGGAACTTTTATGAGTTATTAATTTGTCGCCAAAAGGCACTTCCAGATGGTGGGATTTTTGTAAAAGCATGTAATTTTCCTCATATGTAGGGCTTGCTCAGACGCCACTACTCTGTGGTTAACCTTTAGAGAGCTATTCATCTGAACCATATTCCCTTCAGAAGTTTTATATCCTTCAAGGGGCCCCACTTTCTTGAAATAGAGTAAATCACAGATTAGGACTTGGGTTAAACTTCAGAATACGGATCTAGTTATGCTCCTGATGAGTCCATGTGAGTGCTGCCACTGACTACAGTGATAGCAGGATCGGCCTTATGTTTGAATAGAAGGCTCTAATTATTGGGAATTTTCATTATAAAAGGCTACACAGGTACATCCAACATTGTAGAAAAATGTGCAGCTCCATTATAATTTATTATAAATTGTACATATTATATTTACCATCACCAAGGATTATGTGATATATAGTTAAAGTCTGTAATGTACTACGTATGTGCAAGCAGGGCGGGCTTCCCTGAATTTCCTGACATTTGTGATGTGAGGTTAAATTTTCAGTCTTAACATTGCACTAATATGTGCATTCATATAGCTTTGAGCCCCTTATGAACAAGAGAACAACAGATAATACAAAGAGTAGGTAATTCTCTCTCTTTTGCTTTGATGTTAGACAGTCCCACAAGAAGACAAAAGTAATTTAGGGATATAATTCTCATCTCAACACTCAGGCATAACTCATATTAACAATAATGAGAATCAAACACAAAATCCATGCCTGGTATAAATCTATTGGTTTTAATGGATTTACACCATGGATAAATTTGGTTCTTTGCCTCTGCTCTCTTCTGCATATATAAACATAATTCCCGTTGATGTTAACAAAATTTCATGTGTCCACAAAGAGTAGAAAGGATTTCACATTTACACAGGTGCCGCCGCCCATTTCCCTTGCTCATCTTAAACCTCTTCCGAGCAAATGCTTCTGAGAAGGGTGAACTTTGTTTAGATGTATAGCTACAAAATTTGTGTAATTGGACATACTGGAAAGCAGTCATGTAAGAAGATGTTGTGCTTAAGACACTCAACTGGGACTCTAGAGATCTAGGTTTAGTTCCTACCTCTGCAACAGATCTTGGACAAGTCACTTCTCTCTGTGTCTCAGTTTCCCATATGTGAAAAGGGAATAGCAACACTTCCCTACCTCACAAGGGGCACTATGAAGATAAATCCACTAATATTTGTGAGAGACTCACATACTGTGGTGATGGAAACCATATAAGTAGATAATAATACAATTGCAATTTTTTCTACCAGCGGCAGCCACAATGCAGAAGGCTGAAGGTTCATGGTGCACTTGGTAGTGGTTCACAGAAAGCTGGTCACGTGGTGACAGCTCCTCCTCCTTATTTCCAGCTACTACGCTGCATTAACCAACAGCTAAATGTACATTAAAATACTTTCCTAATATTACTTTCCCATGGAAGCAATTGCTATCACAAATGGGAAGGGTAATCACAAAAGGAAGCAGTGTTGGCCTACAAGTCAGTCTCTCTCTAGTAACATATAATCCACATAATGAAAAAGTTTGAGAACCCCTGTGTAAGTTGGCACTTTGACACATAAAAGAAGGCACAGTCTCTGCCCTGATACATAAGAGACGAAACAAAGAAAGAGGACAGGGGAAGTAGAACACAGAAGTAAAGATGTCACATGGAGAGGGACAAGATCATACAATGATAGGATGATGTAGGCTTTATTATATATATTTTTTCTGTTGCATATACAGACTATTTCCATTTACCTATCAACCTCCCTGGTATCAATCATCTAGTTTATTACAGGTGTCAGGTAGAAGTGGTCCTTCAGGAGGGATTTGAATGCAAAAAGAGTATAGTCTTGGGCATCAGCAGACAGAGAGCATTCTATGAAGCGGGGGAGAAGAACAGAGGGGTCTGTGGGAAAAGAGGATGTGTCAAGGTCTGCATCACTAGTGCCTTGGTGTGTGGCGGGAAAGGGTGCATGGAAAGACACAAAAGACACACAGTGGAGAGAGGCAGAAGAAAAGATCCCTGGAAGAAGTTTCATGAGAGAAATTTGAAGTAGGAGAGAGGGGGCCTGACGGCCAGGAAACAAGAGATTATTCCAAGCCACATGCTCTGCATTTGTGGCGTCACATATTAAATGAGAGAGAAGAAAGCAGCTGTAAGACAAGATGACTGGAAGGAGCAACAGGAGCAAGTGGGGGAGGAGAAGGAAATGAGATCAGAGCTGTAGGCGGAGGTAGGATTATGTTGTAGCTTGAAGGTGAAGATAAACAACTTGAATTTGAGGCAGTAAAATGAGGAGCCAATAAGGGGATTAAAGGCAGCGAGGGGAACATGCCTGAAGTGATGGAGAAAATTACACCTTTAGCAGCAGTGTTTAAGATAGTTTAAAAAGAAAAATAAAAGGGGGGAGGAGGGAAGGTCAGAAGAGGGGCGGTGAGAAAAGAGCAGATTCCAGGCAAGAATTGTACCAAGGATTGCAGCACTTGGAACTCAGGTTCTAAGATGAGAGTCAGGAGCTAAGGAAACTCAGCTCCTTTCACTTGCTTCCTCTCCCGCTGGAGCCTTCCTCTCCCTTTCCTGAAGCCCTTTGTACATCCCTAATTTTCCAAGCACCCTCTCACACCCCTGAGAGACATAGCTATGCCGACCTAGCCCCCAGTGTAAACGCTAGGTTGACAGAAGATTAGCTACTGCCTCTCAGGGAGGTGGATTAGCTACACCAACAGGAGAACCCCTCCTGTAGGCATAGGTAGGGTCTACATTGAAGCAATGCAGCTGGGCCGCTGTACTGTTTCAAATGTAGACAAGCCCTAGGACTGAGATGGATAAACGTGGCAGTGGAGAGAGGCGAGACTGGGAACAACGTTATCTGAAGCCCTCCACAAACCTGCAACAACAACCTGCCAAGCCTATGAAGGCCTGGACCCAGCCCTTGGTTTGAGGTACAGGCCAGTCAACAACAGACTTCACCCTTTGGAGCTCGGGAAAAATGTGTTCTCCCCTAATAAATGTCTTTTTAAAATTATTCCTGCTGGACCACTCTTCTTGTATAGCCTGGCACTTTAAGAGAATTTGTTGCACTGAATCAATCCTGCATTTTAAATCGCCTCTAAACCTGGTTACGTATTCAGTTATGGGCTCCCCCGTTCATTCAGGACCCACCTCCCAGGAGTCCCTAATAAGACATAGGGGACCCTCTGATCTTTCTCCCATATAGGAGGTCAAACGAGGCAAAGCTTGTGGACTCTCCGGGTACTCACTTGCAAGCAAATAATAGATACAGCAATGATACATTCCAATCTCCCACTTTCTGTCCACATGCATTCTTAGCATGAACTTGACTATTTGCCTCTGAGTAGTAAGGGGCACATTTTAACTATTTTACCCCACACTTCTTCCACAATTCTCTCAATATCAGGGACATTATATCTGACCCTCTATCCAACAGGATTTCATCTGGAAAACACACACTGATTAATATAGTGAACTGTGCATCTGTAACTGTCCCAGCTTCCACTTTTGACTTGACGACTGCCTCTGGATCTCTAGCGGCAAATCAACCACCACTAGTATGTATCTTTTCCCTATGATATTCATGAATGCTTCTTTAATCACACATAAAGGCTGCAACAGAGCCTTGCTGACACTGGTAGGTTTCTCCTGCTTCTGACGTAAGCCACGTGCCTTACGGTAGTCCTTCATCAAATCCTGAATATGGATTATAAAAACAAACATTTTTCTTAAGCCTCTCAAAAGTTCTTTCCTTCCCCCAGTGACCAGCAAATGGACAATCATGTGCCAAACTTAATAGCTCTGCACCTTTTGGGCACCACAAGCTGCCTGTAGAGCTCTCCAATGAACCTGGTCTCATTCTCCTGCACAAAGAACTCACCACTGCTTCCCTTATTGGGCACATGCCTGCACTAGGGCCCTGTAATTATGAATCCCAGAAAGGGATCAGTTCTGGGGTGGGGCATGCTTGGAATTACACTGCCTTCCCCTTTTCCTGAGTATAAATGGGGGGCTCTCTTTACACCAGGCTTCTGCTTCTCTCTCTGGGATTTGTGCTCACTGAATGGTCTGGCCTGGACATAGGAGTCAGCAATATCAGCTGCTTTCTGTACAGTGTCAGGGATTTTATCCCTGACTGCCACTGACTTCTTCAGTACATATACTCAGGAAACGTTCCTGTGCAAAGAGATCATACAACTGGTCAGAATCCTTTACCCCTTTCCCCTTTGTCTACTTTTTCATTAAATCACACATTCTCAATGACTCAACTTCTCATGCGCTTTCTTGAGGTTTCAAAATGTTAAACGGTACACTTTGGGGGTGATCTTTGCAACACAGCTGTTTTAAGCTTGTCACATTTCAATGCCTCCCCCATGTCCATCTCATTAAACTCCTGCAGCGCTTTACCAGACAACGTGGAGATTGGCTTGGGAACTCTCTTTTCCTCTGGAACCTTGTGCAGCTTACATCTTCTTTCAAAAGTGATGAGATACTTCTCAATACAATCTGTCTCTCTCTATGCAGGGCAGAGTTTGTCCCAGCTGACTGATCCTTGGGGAGTATTACCCATGGGCTGAGGACTCAGCTTTTGTAAGGCCAGTATGCTCAGGGTATGATGCCTCGCTTTTTCTTGGGCTTCAACTTCTGCTATCCTCTACTGGTGTTCACACTCTCTCACTGTTTCTGCTAGTTCCAGCTTGCGAAGCTCTATCCTGGCCTTGACCAGACTCCATGGGTGTCACACTGGTGGTGGTATTAGGCAGATTCCCCGAGTCTTTAATCACACTCAGGGAGTTTGGCTGCCCTTCGTGATGCTTGTCTTATTCCGTGAGGAGGGTTTTCAACCCATGCATATATCTTCCTATGACAAATAAGCAGTGCTCTGCACACAACTGTTCCAGCTGCTTCTTCGTGGGCTTAGTGTATAGTTATCTGCTCATCCTCCCTTTTCGGCTGCTCTGTTTCCTTTTCCAAAATAAAAGAAACTGTAACCTTTCTTTCCATTTCTAACTTTCCCTCTCTTTGATCTCTCACTAACCGGTTTATAAGTGCATGGTGTGTGGTTAGCTAGCAAACAAGGTAACAGATCCTGCCAACTATGATGGTGCTCGGGGCAGCCAGGACTGTGAGTCACCTTATTATTCCCTGCTTCCAGTAAGAGGGAGTCTTTCCTGTGATGACTATTTGCCAGATCCCTCACACCACCAGCCTGTCAGCCATTCAAGCACTCCCCTCCAAGCTATGCCAACTCTGACTTTGTCTTGCAGGTTAACAATAGGTGCACCCCAATCCTTGAGTGCCCCTGATCACTCTCAAAAATCCCAGATCCTGTGCCCCCAAAGGAACAGTGCACTCCACTTTACTAGTTTGACCTTAAATCACAACTCCTGTATAATGCATAGCACTTGTGAATACTTATAATAAACCGAAAGAAGGTTTATTTCAGAGGGAAAATAGAGATTCTACTCAAAACGAGACAGCGGTGGAAACAAATGGTTACAATACAAAACAAAATCATGAAACATGAACCTGGGGCTGCACTTACCAATAGTTACCATTCCTATCTAATGGAATAGGTTCTCCCTCTCCCCCCAAACACACACACACACAAAGTTCAGTCTATTGCAGGGATGGCTGGCTTCATAGGAATGAGGATCCAATTTTTCATGAGAATGCCCCTGCTCCCCAAGAGGTTTCCTCAGTGAAACGATGCACGGGGTCTTTCCCCCTCCTCTGTTATACTGATATAGTCTTTTGTCTCTGTTCACAGACAGGGCAAACCTGTCTGTTGTAATATTCCTTTTTTACTGCAAATGGTTTTGATTGTTTGCAGTTGTCTTTGCTGGTTTCCAACTGATAATCTGGGGATGGAGCAAGACTAGACAATTAAGCCTTACATTACTCACCAGCTCACCAGGGAAGGGGTGACAACTCCCTCTTGCATGTGTGGGCCATCATGAGACACACTATCCCCTGGTGACCAACTTTTATATCTAGCTCCTAAAGCATACTTTCAGTACAGTCACATTATTCCTTAAATATTACCAATACATACATCTTGCAATGATTATGAGCCTTGGTAAGTCATGAGCTTTCTGTAGATACCATACATGTTACCCCTCATGAATAAATATCCTGCAAGACATGTGTTTGGTGTAGTGACTTGGTCAAGTCTGAGATAAGAGTTGTTTGCAAGAACAGGGGGCCCTCTTTGCCAAAGAGTCCCTGTGTCACACCATGTAAAACAGAATGGATACCTAGGCAAATTTGCAAGAGAAAGAGGAAAGCTCCCCAACTCTCTGTGAGGCAAAACGGGTTTTCTTGTCCTTCCAGGGATTTAAACTACACATCCTCCTAAACTTTCATGTGGCTGGCAGCCTGGGAAATGACAAGAGTCTAAGGGCTAATTGAGAAAACCAGTAGAAACTAATGAGCCATAGGATTTTAAACTTTATTGTATAAGATTTGAGCCAGATAGGACCCCACCAGACTAAGATACAATAAGTGAACAACACACTTGTCTACCCACACTACAATGCACTGGAGTAAATATGCCCCAATAATCTGACACTATGAATTTTGTCCTGTGCTTTGGCCTACCACCCAAAGTTTACAGAAATTAAGCATTGTATATATAAAAGAAATAAATGCACATTCACAAATTATTCTTAGCATTTACCAGGGACTTGCTTACAGAATCGCTTTGTTACATAATCTTTTTTGCATAAGGAGAATTGTGTCGTAGTGATTATGTAACGTTAATCACAACCAGGGACCACGTAACTGTTTAAAATAACCCTCTCTCACTCAAGCGAACTGTTTTAACTGCTCTCCAGATTTGGCAGGCAACAGGTGCAGAAAAGAAGAACTGATTCACTAATGCCTCGGCGTTCTAGCCGTGGTGCTATAAATAAATTAATGGAGTTTGTTTGATTCTTTGGCAAACACCAACCAGCACACTGAAAAACAGACATGACTCTGCACAATACACATGGTGCACAGTTCACTTTGCAACAGGTCAAAGCCTGAGAGGTGCTGAGGCCTTGCTGAGCACTCACAATTCTTAGCAAAGTCAATAGGTTTCGCAGGTGCTCAGCCCCTCTCAGGTGGCTTGTTCCAAGATCAGCAGAGTCAATGGGAGTCTCTCCACTGATCTTATTGGAGTTTGGATGAGACCCAGGATTAGGGCACCAATAAAATCAGGAGGTCAAGATTACTGTGGAATTAAACTTAATCCAAATGCCCTTGATACTGTAAGCACCCTTGTGGAGTCTATGTTTAGGAATCACCATATAAAACTGTAAAGGATATAGGTTGAGGGCTCCTGTAGCCTTTGTTCAAAGCCAGTGCTTCTACCTTTGTTTCTTCCTACGTGAAACTTGAGGGAGAGTGAGCCATTTTCAAAGTGGTGGGCAACGATTTAGCTGCAAGATGTCCATTAACACCAGAAGCAGGAGGGCAGGCAAATCATTGCACAGCACTTTGAAAACTCACTTCCATGGATTCAGAGATGTTTTTCCTTTCTGGAAATAATTAAAAAATTAAAATGTTATAAACTGGGATTGTTCCTGAGAACACTTAAGCGGTCAAATTAAGCAAGCATATTTTCTACAGCGATCCATAACACCCATTATTTTTCTAAGTGAAGAAAAGAGATGCTTAGAGAGAGCTACAGTATAGCGGAGGATGGTGGTCAGAATGTGTATTGGTAAATGTATGTTTTTGTTGCTGCTTTTCAGCACTGATGAACAATGTCTGCTTTCATTGTCCGAAAGCCTGGGAATTGAGTGCCTGATTGTTTCTTCCCTGTAATCAGTCTCCCTGGCTGTAAAACAGCAGTGTGGCTCAGTGGACAGAGCCGGGGTCAAGAGACCTGGGTTCTATTCCTGACTCTGTCACTGACTTTGTGCGTGAAGGTAGGCAAACCATTTAGCCAGTCTGTGCCTCTGTTTCCTCTTCTGTAAAATGGACAGAATAACTCCTACCCAGCCTTTGAGATCTATAGATGGAAAAGTGTTCTTATTATTAACCAAAGTGATCAGCAAAATTGTAAGAATGATCCAAAGAAACCTTGCAGATCTCAAACAGAGTCTGGACCACCTTCAACACAGGCATAAGGTTATTTTATTCGTAGAAGTAGTATGTGTGTCCATATTGTGGTAGCACCTATGCCTCATGCTGCCCTGAAGCCTCACAGGCTGATAATCCTGACCTCTCCACAATGCTACACCACCAGTGCTGGGCTTTTGGTTTCTTAGGCAGCCTTACAGGGTTGCTTAAGAAAAAGAATCAATGCAAGTTTCCCCCATTCAAACGTCATGTCCTTACTGAGACTCAAAAAGAAGCCCATGGGACTAATGAAGAGCTATGCCACAGGAATGCTAGGACCAGAATCAGCTGTAGTCCAGAACTGTGATTCTAAATCCTTTCCATCCTGCAATCACTATCAGAGCCCCTTCCTGTCTAGCTGGGACCCCTCTCTCATTATGCAGGAAGGGAGGGCCAGAGAGGTCACTAGAACCCCTGCTATAAGTACTGAAGCACATGGAGTGAGCGATGTAGGAAAAATAACCACCACTCTGGAAAAGTTAATCTTATTTAAAGGTGACTTGAAGCGAAAAGGGGCACAAATCCAATTCTTGTTTTCCACTGCTTTATGGATTCCCATCTGCCTTCTTCCCATTTACTGCAAAAAAGTAGGATTTTTTTCCATTACAATCATAGGTCTTGTCTGTTTTATAACTAGGTAGATGACTTGGGAAGTAGGGAAATTATGAGACCTAAAGAGAGTGAAAGCTGGGCCATTAAGAGAAAGATATTATTAATCAGACTGTTTAAAATGTTGTATTTTGTTAACAGCTATTTAACATTAATGCTTAATACACAATTGGGAGGAAAGACATCTTTGTTAAAGATTCAGCATCTCTGCCCCTTCAGTTAAGGTGTGAGAAAGCCATCTGTGTGTATGGAGTTATTCAAAAACAGATCCAATAAAACTAGAGAAGCCCAAATTTGACATTCCTGATAGTCCCAAGATAACACTGGCAGGAAAAAAATATTAAACTCCTCACTATTCAGACCTCCATTATTTCCCCTTGCCACTTGTTTGCAGGACACCTTTCAAAGGTCAAGGCCTGGAAAACCCTGGCCTTGGAGTACTATTTTTTAAAACCAATCAAAAATTTGTCCCCAAAAAAAGACAATTTTGAAACATAGAGGTACATTAATTATAAAAAAAAATCCTGAGGTTTTGAAACCTTTGCTAAAGATCTTTGAAGTCACCATAATAAACTACAACTTCACAAAAAGGCTACTGCATGCTGGAAGAATGGAGGGGACATGCTGTATTGCCATAGACACAAAAGACAATATTAAACTGATGAGTGCATGCAAACTATGGGAATCTCCATCAGCTAAGTGGGAAGTAAGGAGAGCAAAGGGGTGGGGGGGTCAGAGAGAGAAAGTGCGACTTCCCTTTATAGAAAGCATGATGACAAGTGCTAAGCATTTGTGACAGCTCTCTATAAAAAAAAAACAACTCAGTGATATAACCAAAATAAAACAAAACAAAAAAACCCACACAGTAAAGAAAACTCACAGCAGGCATATCCACCCTGGGACTAATTCTCCAACCTCTCTGTACAGCAGGCAAATGGGTCTCAAGAACCTCTCTCTTGCTGTACCACTATTGCAATTAACATGGAAATGTTCTCACTGACAATAATAAAGGGGCTCAGTGTGCAGCCTGAAGCAGCCTGCCTGTAAGTCACTGCAGATCTCACTGCTGTTCAGAGACAGGGGAGACTTGGCTCCTGCCAGCACTGGTTGTATCACAAAACAATAACTCATACTAAGCGGCTCTCTTCCTTCACTCTGTGATGCAACAGCTACTTTCCAATCAACAGTAAGAGAGAAAGGAGACACAGAAAACCATTTTCACGCTGCTGGGTCCCTGAGCATCTTGAAACAAACAGATGGGAAAGAGTCAGTGGACACATCTGCAGTAACATTCTCAATCACATGGTACAGGTGTTACCATGTCATGCAGGACAAATGGACAGAAAAATGCTCTTTGCAGTCCTTTTTAGTGGATTCTGCATGTAAAGCATTCCCCCCATTTCCCTCCCCGTACGCTGTCAACCACAGGTAAAGCTTCTTATCCACGTGATTTTAATAGCACATGGTCAATATCAGTGGTCTTTTATTGACAATCATTTGTCATGGAGATCACACACACACCATTTAATGAGTACAAACAACGATAACTTTGTGGTTTAAAAAACCATCAACCTTAAGAACTCTGCCTGTATCTAAACGGAGCAAAGGGCTTTTTAGTCTGGTTTGTCTGCCTTTGCTAACATTTTTGTTCACATAAAGGGAGGTACAGAAGTTTTATGAACAGCCTGAACTATTAAGTTTTCCTTACATCCTGGAATCCCATTTCAGTCTATGCAAAAAATGAGACAGCAATTACATAAATGGAAAGAAGCTTGCAATTTGTGCTTTTTTATTTACAGTTAAAGCAATTTGATCAACAAATTATGACTGTTCCCTTGTACTCAAAAAAAATAATACTTCATTCTTCTTTTACTCTACCTTTCATCTGATGATCTCTACGTATTTGACAAAGATTGATTAATTTAACCTCACCATACACCTATCAAGTAGACATAGTGTGTATCAATCATCATACATATTTTACAGAGGGATACCCTAATGTACACGGATGCCAGCGCTTACATTTTCAGAAGAGCTCACACATCCTGACTGCCTCCATTTTTGGATGGTGAACTTGAGACATTTACGGCTTGCTTTCCACTCACACTTTCAACTGTCAACAGTGGGACCTGCGGGTGCTCAGCCGCTCTGAAAATAAGGCTCTAGGAGATCTCGTGTTGACCATCCAACTGAAGCATCTAAAATTAGAGGACACTTTTGAAAATGTAAACTACACAGCAGACTACCAGCAGAACTGGGAATAGTATACCTAGATCCTGTGAGCCACCTATAGAACATCTCCTCTACATAGTGTTGTAACTAACATAATACCCTTTAGCAAAAGTAGATCCTAAAATGTTCAATTCAGTCTTCCCCACCAATGAATTCAAGGTTCATAAATACAATGACCTGAGCCTGCTACAGAGGTTGACATGAACACCTGTCCTGAGAAATAACCCACAAGTAGATGATGTTGTACCTTTGCTCTTGCTGGCAGAAGGCCTAATTTAATCAAGGGGGTTTTCAACAATGTCCTAAAGGCAGTGACTCACTATTAAAATAATATTTTAAATATATAGAGCACCCATGCCCAAAAGCCACTGGGTGTCTAAAGAAATAAAGGCAGGGTAACATGATACATTCCAGAACTGTCAAACAAATATTCCCATTAGACCCACTTTTCATCCCTCTATAAAGATGACCCACATAAAACTAAAACAAACAAAGCACAGGACTGTTACAGGGGCCACAGCTGTAGCAATAGATAATACGATTGGCTATATAAATGCCCCAACAGCTCATGGATTTCAAGAGTGCATCTGCGCTCTTTGGAAAAATAAGATTTTTGAGACACAAGGACCTCTGCATAGTACACACTGCTGTTGTGGCATAAAACTGACTTTTGACTAACTTGGTTCATTTTTAAAAGAAAGATAAATGTACATTTAGCAATGTTCATTCACTTCTTGTGGAATCCTAAATTACTTGTTTCAGAGTAGCAGCCATATTAGTCTGTATCTGTAAAAAGAAAAGGAGTACTTGTGGCACCTTAGAGACTAACAAATGTATTAGAGCATATGAAAGCTTATGCTCAAATAAATTTGTTAGTCTCTAAGGTGCCACAAGTACTCCTTTAAATTACTTGTATAGCTATCTGCCTTAGGTTTTGAACTTCCGTCCACCACTGTAGTATTCGAGTGCCTTCCCCGTTAAATAGACAGACAATAATGAAGTCATTCGAGCCCAGATTCACTGATTTCAATGGAATTTAGAAGTCTAAATACCTTTGTGGATCCAGGCCTAGAAGACTTCTTGAAATCTCTGGCTCTTCCCCCATTTGGGGTTCTAGAAATCTCTGCTTGGGGGAAGAGCTGCTTGTTTGTTTTATTTTTTATATTTTTTTCAGGAGAAAGGAGTCAGTGATTGATGTTGTAAATGTCTCTCTAGTTATGGTGGGAACCCTTTGTCAAATAGGAAAACCTCTGAATTAATTGTCCATCCCCGCCATTTCTACTTGCAATAAATTTCCATGACAAATACATTTCAAGCCCTGCTCTACAGAGCAGCTTGGTCCTGCAAACAGCACAGAGAGCCAGGAATTTCCAGTGTTCTAATCTCTGTTCTGATGCTGATCCCTGTCACTAGCCTCGGGCAAGTCATTTAAGCTCTCATTCTCAATTTCTCCCTTTAAAATTGAAATAACAACATCTGTCTCACTGGAGTGTTGTGAGGTTAATGAATTAGCTAACGTTAACTTTGAAGAACATCTAGAGACATTTAAGAAGATATGGGACTAGTATCTGAGACTGAATATATATTCATTTGTAATCACATTGTGTTTTTTGGATTGCCTAAATATAAATATTGTTTTATTATTTAGATATATAAATGTTTTATAGGGTGTATTTTGTGCTATTTAAGCAAATAAATAAAAATACTTTATAAGTTAATGGTTGTAAAGTGCTTTGACAGTAATCAATTCTAAGTATGTATTATTATTACTACAATTATTTCTATTGTGGTAATGGCCTGGGAATCCCAAAAAAGGCTGAATGAAAAAAAGCATGACACAGCTCACACTACTTTAAATATTATATTAGCTCATGTGGAAGCTGCAACCTGGGTAAAAGAATCATATAGCAAATCAATCTCATGCACCAATCATAAGGCAGTCAGAGCACCTTACCATAGATTGCAAAAGTTTCACTCAAAAAAAAGTCACATTTCTTTGATCCAGTGGTTTATGCTCAACAGTTCTTAAGCTTGAGCATTTTTCCTACATGCTATTACTGATAACAATTTACAATACATTTTATTTATACAGCACCTAAGCTATAAAAATATCGTGAGCTTTACAAAACAACAAATCCAGATGCCAAAACAAGCATACCAGATTAAAAGAAGAACAATTAAAACCAATATAAAACCTTAAATAAAATCAACATGGGGGTATATCCAAAGAGGATTTAGGCAAATTACTTTTCCAAGCACACCAAATCTTTCCTAGCGTAACATGTATTATGGACCAAAGACATCTAATCAAATAGATCTTACATGTGCAAAACATCCCACATTTTCTGAAGACCAATTCTCTTTCTGGTTTTTTTTATTGCTGGTCTTCAAGTCTGTTTCCTCTTATTCACATTTTGCCTCTTGTACTTTATGGTGAGTTTTTGCAGAGTCCAAGAGTTATCATGGAAGACACTGAACCAGATTCACAGCTGGTGAAAAAGGCACAACCCAGTTAATTTTAATAGAATTAAATCCACTTATACCAAATGTGATTTTGTCCATCCCCTGTCCCGTTTTTTCCCCTTATGTGTGACAATTATGGATGGCATAATGACCAATATACCAAGAATAGTTCATCTAAGTGGGTGGCATAAACCTAAAAAGAAAGAACACGGATTCTAAAAATATCCATTTCCTGAAACACTGCATCATTAGGTAGATACTAGTAGTTTTCCAATCAGTTTTCTCTTTTTGCAACAAACATACTCCTTCTCTAAACTATCAAGCATAGAGAACTACATCATTTCTACATTTCCAAAGCTTTAAACTACCAGACAGCATCCAAAGGGTCAAGTGTTCAAAAAGCACATTTAAGTAAACCACTTGTGTCTTCGGGAAATCAATGAAATACACTGAACAGGGAAGTATTTGATAAGGAAGAGACTGAAGTGCATTGGCAAAGCTGTGAAAGGGGAGCTTACACATGGCAATATGCCTGCACCAAGCCTGGTTCACATCAGTGTAATGCTATGCTTTTAGGTGCACTGAATTCAACCCCAAAAGTCAAAACAAGAAATGAGTACAGCTGATCTTTTTATCAAAAGCATGTGGATCTCACTCTTACAAAGCCACCCTTCCAGCTCTGTGATATAAGTACAAGGCCTAAAATAACTTTTTAAAATTAACATAAGCTGCACTTTTTTCCCCTTTTTGTTATAACTGCTAAAGCTAAATGCGAAATTACCAAAGTCATCCAGGAAGTCTAAAATAGTGTATTCTTCACTCTCTCTGGCCTGTTCATTCTCATACAATATTGGCAACTGTCCATTTTATATAATGCATTTCATCAACAAAAGGGCACCAGTCCAAAAACTGGATACATCTTCCAGTCCAATGCTAGCTGAAATCTGCTCATTTCCACAAGAGTGAATCTGTGCAGCATTTAACACCTAGCTAAGAAGCTAACCAACCCAAAGTGCTTTAAAACAAGGTAGCGTTCAGCAGTTAGTGTTCCAGAATATGTCTGTTACTGAACCAATTCCAACACAAGAATAATATACAAATGAAATTTGCCCTCCCTCAGCATACAGCTGAATATTAATAATTATAACAACTTTAGTTCTTAGAGCTTCTAAATTGCCAGTTGTAGATTTTGTATAGCCAAGAATAGTTTTATTGGCCCATAACTATAACCATACCAGTATTCCCTGTATACACTCCTTCCACCACCACCCTTGCTGCACCTCACGAAGAACTAGCAAACTCAGTCCTACAAAATCAAGTCAATTTCAGCACAGAGAATAATTTCACAACAGTCCCACAACAATGTTGCTTTTTAAGTTTTTCAGGTGCCTGTGGGAGTTTTCCATGGCTCCTAGGGGAGTAAAAGCTTTTTCTTTCCCAATATGTACAGTTGCAGCTTGTGAGCATCATTAATATTTGACTACAGACAGATTTCTCTCTCAAAAGGTTAGTGTTCCCCTCTACTGGGTGGGAAAAAAAATACACAACTGCACAAGAAAAAAGAAAGATGCAGGACAGGAGACCCAGAGTGAGAAAAATAAATCTGGAATCTCAAACTACTCACTCAAGAATCAAAAATGAAAATGTATTCAAGGTCTCCAAGGCTGACAGCACAAAATACATTATAGTTTTGATCTTTAGAGGGGAAAAAGGGAAGAGGTGTAACATACACACAAAGGAGGAATCCCCTGGTGCGGGGGCGGGGGGGGGGAAACAAGGCCAGATGTGGGGGGAGACATGACCACACAGATCCACTTTCTGCACTAAGTGATTTGCCATCATTTTAAAAGTCATCAGACCAATCTCTGAATACATAAATGCCATCATTAATAAAGATTTTTTAATATATATCACCAGAAAATCTATTTGCAAATAACAGAAGAATATTTATTAAATTTAAAAAATATATATTTCTATCTTCAATCTTACCTCCAGAAACAAGGAGAGCAGGAATATGACCCACTGCTGGAAATGGTTCATTTCGCCTCTTCTTTCTGTAGCCTTATTTTCTCAGATGTACATGAAAGCTGTCAGCAGAGCGAGCCCCATCACTGTCACTGGGGGAGGTGTAAGAAGAGCATCAGGGGGTGAGCATGGTGGGGGGCGACACCCAGAGGTGATGCCTTGTGGGGGTCGGTAGGCTGGCACAGCTCCCCGGGGTTTGGGGGGGAGGCGGCGCACAGAGGGATCCCCTGGCAGGGTGGAGACCAGGAGAGATTGGGGGAGCCACGCCCACCCCGATCCCCTAGCGAGGGGGAGGAGGTCAGGGCCGGTCAGTCCTCAGTCAGGCTGCCCTTCGCCTTCCGGGCAGCAGCTGCGGGGGGACGGTCCCGTGCGGGGCGCCTGGCTCGGAGCCGCGGGAGCAGCAGCAGCAGCGGCGGCGGCAGCAGGGAGCGGATCCGGGCGAGGGCGGCTGGAGCGGCACAAAGAGGCCCGGAGCCGCGGGGCGGGGAGAGAGGAGCGGCGGGGACCCGCCCCCCGGGACCGCCCCGCGGCGCTGCCTGGCCAGGGAGCCGCCGCAGTCTTGGGCCGGGAGCAGCCCTGGGCCAAGGCTGCCCGGGCGGAGCAGGGCGCTGGGGCCGTGCCCGGGCCGCAGGGGGCGGGAGCTGCTAGGCACCTGGATGGCAGAGCAGCCCTGGGGGGGGAGGAGACCCGAGCCCCCCTCTGCTTCCCGCTGAGCTGGCCCTGCAGCCTCCCCCGCGCTGAGGGCTGGAGAGTTACCAGCCCTCGGGCCTAGCCTCCTGCTGCCCAGCTTCCTGCTGTCCAAAACGCCGCAGATTTTCCAAGGCTACACTAGAAACGCTCAGCCAAATGGTAGCGGCTAGCCCCGTGCCAGGCCTGGAAGGGTTATGGGTGGGAGATTACAAAAGCCTTAGCAGAAAGCTTCCATCAGGCAGCCTCTGGGGTTCAGGGGCCATGTTCTGTAGGTGGGAGTAATGAGTACACTTGAGAACCCCCTATTGTGTTGGATGTTCCTGCAGATCTTCAGAGGATTCAGGTACCTTGTAGAAGAATTTAGGAACAACTTTTCAAAAGGAACCACTGATTTTGGATCTTCCATTTCTCATTGGTAAGGCTGCCAGTCTGTCACGGAGGTTGGGGTTTCCGTGAGTTTCTGGGATCTCCCTGATGTCTGCAGCAGCGGTGCAGCTGACCCTAGGGCTGTCCAGCTGGGGAAGTCCTGGGGCCCGCCGCACCTGCCCCAGCTCCGGTGGCCCCAAGCAGCTTGACCAGAGGAGATATCGGAGCAGCAGGGGACCTCGGCGCTGCCCTGGAGCAGAGGTCTCGGACCAGCCGTGGTGCCCTAGGGGCCCCCGACGGTATCTAAGATTTAGTCGGGGGTATTTATAGTACAAGTCATGGACAGGTCAGGGGGCCATGAATTTTTGTGTATTGCCCGTGACCTGTCCATCACTTTTACTAAAAATACCCGTGATTAAAACGTAACCTTACTCATTGGCCAACGTGAGATACCCTGGCCTGGATTTGTCAGAAGTCAATAGTAACTGCAAAGTGATGGCCACCATTTTGGCCAACATCAAGGACTGAACCAGGGGTCTCTGACCTAAAAGCAAGAGTCTGTGCCATTTAAATTGAAAAGTTAGCAAAGAGCTGTAACAGATTGGCAGCCTTTGTGACTTGGACATAGAAGAGGACATCTAACATACTGACTGGTGGGTTACACACACCAGCTAGGAAAATCAGATCCAAGTTATTTGAGAGGCCACTTTTGAAAATTTGGCCCATAATCCTTAACATGAAATGAGAAGCAATGCATATACATAACTGTCTAAAATCAAATATAGGCTCAATAGTCTTCAATAACAGGGCTCTGTCCTGCACTTGCATTAGAATTTAAACTCACTTTCCCTCTATACTCCTAAGGGAATTCTGCATCAAAAAATTAAATATTCTGCACACAATATTTTAAAGCTCTGCAAAATTCTGCACATTTTATTTGTCAATAAATTAATTTTATTGATTTTATTCTAGCTGTGGGAGCAACCAGCACCCAGACTGTGACCCTGATCACTCCCAGGCTCCACCCTCACTCTGCGTCTTCCCCTAGGGACCTGCACTCACTCCACCTCTTCCACCTAGGCGCCTCCCGCGCACCACAGAGAGGAGCAGCCGGCCAGGCCTCAGGGCAAGGGGCGGAGAGAAGCTGGGAGGGGGGCATCTGGAGAAGAGGCAGAGAGGGGTGAGGGCGGTCTTAGGAGAAGAGGAGCAAGCAGCAGGTGGGCAGGGAGGCCTTGGGGGAAACAGGCAGAGAGGAGCGAGTGGGGGAGCCTCGAGGAAGAGATGGAGTGAGAGTGGGCCATGAGTGCGCCAGGTGTGGGCACGCAGGCTCAGCCCAGCAGGATCCAAGTGTGGAAGGGTTTTGGAGGGGGGGGGAATCCAGGTGTGAGATGAGAGGGTTCTGGGTGGGGCAGTCTGGGTGGGAGCAAATCAGTGTGGGGGGGGGTCTCGATGAGGCGGGGGATCTGGATGCACAGGGGCTCGCTGTGGTAGTCATAGAATCATAGAATATCAGGGTTGGAAGGGACCTCAGGAGGTCATCTAGTCCAACCCCCTGCTCAAAGCAGGACCAATCCCCAATTAAATCATCCCAGCCAGGGCTTTGTCAAGCCTGACCTTAAAAACTTCTAAGGAAGGAGATTCTACCACCTCCCTAGGTAACGCATTCCAGTGTTTCACCACCCTCCTAGTGAAAAAGTTTTTCCTAATATCCAACCTAAACCTCCCCCACTGCAACTTGAGACCATTACTCCTTGTCCTGCCCTCTTCTACCACTGAGAATAGTCTAGAACCATCCTCTCTGGAACCACCTCTCAGGTAGTTGAAAGCAGCTATCAAATCCCCCCTCATTCTTCTCTTCTGCAGACTAAACAATCCCAGTTCCCTCAGCCTCTCCTCATAAGTCATGTGTTCCAGACCCCTAATCATTTTTGTTGCCCTTCACTGGACTCTCTCCAATTTATCCACATCCTTCTTGTAGTGTGGGGCCCAAAACTGGACACAGTACTCCAGATGAGGCCTCACCAATGTCGAATAGAGGGGGACGATCACGTCCCTCGATCTGCTCGCTATGCCCCTACTTATACATCCCAAAATGCCATTGGCCTTCTTGGCAACAAGGGCACACTGCTGACTCATATCCAGCTTCTCGTCCACTGTCACCCCTAGGTCCTTTTCCGCAGAACTGCTGCCTAGCCATTCAGTCCCTAGTCTGTAGCTGTGCATTGGGTTCTTCTGTCCTAAGTGCAGGACCCTGCACTTATCCTTATTGAACCTCATCAGATTTCTTTTGGCCCAATCCTCCAATTTGTCTAGGTCCCTCTGTATCCTATCCCTGCCCTCCAGCGTATCTACCACTCCTCCCAGTTTAGTATCATCCGCAAATTTGCTGAGAGTGCAAACCACACCATCCTCCAGATCATTTATGAAGATATTGAACAAAACCGGCCCCAGGACCGACCCCTGGGGCACTCCACTTGACACCGGCTGCCAACTAGACATGGAGCCATTGATCACTACCCGTTGAGCCCGACAATCTAGCCAACTTTCTACCCACCTTATAGTGCATTCATCCAGCCCATACTTCTTTAACTTGCTGACAAGAATACTGTGGGAGACCGTGTCAAAAGCTTTGCTAAAGTCAAGAAACAATACATCCACTGCTTTCCCTTCATCCACAGAACCAGTAATCTCATCATAGAAGGCGATTAGATTAGTCAGGCATGACCTTCCCTTGGTGAATCCATGCTGACTGTTCCTGATCACTTTCCTCTCATGTAAGTGCTTCAGGATTGATTCTTTGAGGACCTGCTCCATGATTTTTCCGGGGACTGAGGTGAGGCTGACTGGCCTGTAGTTCCCAGGATCCTCCTTCTTCCCTTTTTTAAAGATTGGCACTACATTAGCCTTTTTCCAGTCATCCGGGACTTCCCCCGTTTGCCACGAGTTTTCAAAGATATTCTGTATTCTGGGTGCAGAGGCAATGGGACTCTGCAGGGGAGTCTAAGTAAACGTGGTTGGGGCTCTGCTGGAGGGGTCTGGGTATGGGGGAACTCAGCGGGGGTCTAGGTGCATTGGGAGTGAGGCTTGGTGGGATGGGGGTCCAGCTGCAGCTGGTTGGGGCTTGTGGTTGGGGGTGGTCGAGGTGCAGGGGGATGGGGCTCATCAAGGTCAGAATTCAAGTGTGTGGGGGTCTGGGTGCAGGGGGGTTCCGGGTGCAGGGGGCGAGGCGCAGCAGGGTTGGCGGTTTCTGGGGGGAGGCTCACCAGCAGGGTATCGGGGGATTAGATGCAAGGAGGTTGGGCAGATGGGGAACAGGAAGTGGAGGGGCTTGTGCAGAGCTTCCTGCAGGTTGGGGGGGTGGCTGTCTGACCCAGCCCTGGCCCCAGCTGCTCCATGCAGGAGAAGAGGAAATCTCATCTTCTCCCGCCCCTAGTCCGGACTAGCAACTGAACCTGGTGCAGGGTAGGAGCCACCGGCCAGGGGCTCTACTCACTGTGATTTACCTCTCTGCCGGCTGCTTTGGATATCCAAAAGTGACACATCCATGCTGTTGGGGAGGGCACATGACTGCTCTTCCAGCTGCTCTTCCAGAAAGTCATTTTTCTGCAGGGAAGCAAAGAAATCTGCAGGGGACATGAATTCTGCACACATGCAGTGGCGTAGAGTTTCCCAAGGAGTAGCTCTCAAATTTCTATAATCTCATGTAATTTACAAGATATGCCTTGGAGAGACACCAAACATGTTTGTGCCTCATATTGCAATTTAGTTATTAGAGGTGCAAATGCATCTGCAGATGACATATTCCTTAACACAATATTGGTTACATTCCTCAGTGGAAGATGGGTGCTCCTGCATACATTGATGGGAGCTCTGTGGCAATAGAGAGATACGGAGAGAATTCTGGCTGCAGAATTGGCAGTTGGAAAGGAACTGGAAAGAAGAGAAGGGACTGGGAAAAGCCAGCGGAGAGAGAAAGCACGCACAGGGAAAGGCTTGGAGAAGGATATTAGGGGCCTATGACCTAAGGTTTTTTGCTGGCCTCAAAGGCTAATTCTGCGTGCACTTCCAGCTGATAGTCCACTGACCATGTACATTGCCCTGAGTGGCTGACAGCCAGCTGTTAGATATTCTTCATTCTCTAAATAACCGAATACACATTACTGACACCAAAGTTAGAGTGAGGATCAATCAGGTGTCAGGCGTTTTATCTTGGTAAAATAAGGGGGGTCCAGTGGACATAATGTACTTAGATTTTCAGAAAGTCTTTGACAAGGTCCCTCATCAAAGGCTCTTAAGCAAAGTAAGCGGTCATGGGATAAGAGGGAAGGTCCACTCACGGATCAGTAACTGGTAAAAGGATAGGAAACAAAGGGTAGGAATAAATGGTCAGTTTTCAGAATGGAGAAAGGTAAATAGTGGTGTCCCCCAGGGGTCCTTACTGGGACCAGTGCTGTTCAACATATTCATAAATGATCTGGAAAAAGGGGTAAACAGTGAAGTGACAACATTTGCAGATGATACAAAACTACTCAAGATAGTTAAGTCCAAAGTAGACTGCAAAGAGTTAAAGGGATCTCACTGGGTGACTGGGCAAGAAAATGGCAGATGACATTCAATGTTGATCAACGCAAAGTAATGCACATTGGAAAACATAATCCCAACTATACATATAAAATGATGGGGTCTAAATTAGCTGTTACCACTCAAGAAAGAGATAGTTCTATGAAAACGTCCATTCAATGTGCGGTGGCAGTAAAAAACCCTAAGAATGTTGGGCATCATTAAGAAAGGATAGATAATGAGACAGAAAATATCATAATGCCTCTATATAAATCTGTGGTATGCCCACAGGTTGAATACTGCATGCAGATCTGGTCATCCCATCTCAAAAACGATATATTAGAACTGGAAAAGGTACAGAAAAGGGCAACAAAAATTGTTAGGGGTATGGAACAGCTTCCATATGAAGAGAGATTAATAAGAGTGGGGCTTTTCAGCTTGGAAAAGAGACAACTAAGGGGGGATATGATAGAGGTCTATAAAATCATGATTGGTGTAGAGAAAGTAAATAAGGAAGTGTTATTTACTCCTCATGCCCCAAGAACTAGGGGTCACCGAATGAAATTAATAGGCAGCAGGTTTAAAACAAACAAAAGAAAGTATTTCTTCATACAAAGTACAGTCAACCCATGGAACTATTTGCCAGAGAATGTTTTGAAGGCAAAGACTATAACAGGATTCAAAAAAGAACTAGATAAGCTCACGGAAGATAGCCATTGATGGACCTATTAGCCAGGATGGGCAGGGATGCAAAACCATACTTTGAAGTGTCCCTAGCCTCTGTTTGCCAGAAGTTGGGAATGGGCGACGGGATGGATCACTTGATGATTACCTGTTCTGTTCATTCCCTCTGAAGCACCTGGCATTGGCCACTGTTGGAAGACAGGATACTGGGGTAGAAAGACCATTGGTCTGACCAGTGTGGCCATTCTTATGTTCTCATGAAAAGAAAATACTTTGTCAACAGGAGATATAGTTCCTAAGGGGGAGAAAATTCTGGGCTTGAAAGGAAGCAAATAGAGCCTAGTTACATAGTGACATACGCTATGAGTGAGGTAGGGTATCTATTACACTTGATGAAAATTATCTTTGTAGAGAAGGATATTGATATCCAAAATCATAATATTCTCTCCCAAGCAAATGCTAAACTGAAAGAACAAAAGTAGCTCAGGGCACAGGAATAAAAAGTTTCAGATTTCATATAAACCCTACCTAGGCTCCATCAAGTGGTATTAGTGCTCTTCCATCATCTTTGTTTGGACTCGAGGGGCCAGATTCATCCCTGGTGCAAGTCAGCTACATTTAATAGAAATTCACTTAGCCCAGCACGTAGCATTTTTGTCGTCTGTGAAAGCATGCGTTTCAGAAAAAACATTTTCAACTTGTCTATCAGATAAATGAACACTTTCCTTCTACCACACTACAACGCATCAGCAAAGCATCTTGGAGGCACAAGTTGCACCAACCAAATAGAACAGCTGACTTGGACAAGCCTTTTCTTCTGGGCAAGTTCTCTAAATAAAATTTAATCCGTAATTCACATTCTGATTTCCCTGTCTCTTAAGACAATGTTTAAATGGTTTGGCATTTCAAAGAACAGCCACCCTCTGCCAATATCTGGGCATAAAAACAAGTTTAAAAAACCCACAGAATAAAAGTTAACACTTATCACAAAAATGTTTTTATTGAATATTAGTACTCTTATTAATGCTGAAATAGTTGTTCCTAAAGCCATTATGAAATATATGGTCTCACAGGGGCTGTGTGTAAAATAAATATGGTAACCACTACTATGAAAACAGCTGATACTATATTATCTTTCATTTCCCTATTTGTGTTGTATTATATATTGTGAATTATTTGTATTAGCATAGCACCTAGGTGTCTGTGTTATGGACCAGAATCCCATTTTGCTAGGTGCTGTGAACAGAATAAAAAAGATGGTCCTAATTATGTGAGTAAAACTGCTTCTTAATTTTGTCAAAGAAAAACCAGTCATTAGTTCGAGATTTGTTGTTAAAAATTGTAACATTCCTGTACAAGTACATTTTTAAGCTTTTGTTTCAGAAAGATGTAAATGTAACTCTTCTTTGGGTAATGTTGATTATAACATAAAAAATATAAATAACCTCTCATCTTTAAAACACATACAAGACACTTGCTGAAATAGCTTGGATGGGAGTGTATTAGGCTAAAGAGATATAGTAAAAGTCCCATTGTTCCATCCTAGGTTGTGGAACTCTTCCACTCCCCACCCCCCCACACTTCCTTTTTACCTACAGCCTGGATTCTGCAGACACTTGCAGATATGAACAGCTTTGCACACAACAGTAGTCCCATTTGCAGGATTAGGGCCTAAATTACCACCAGACTGCTCAAATAGTGACGACTAATTTCTTATCTTGATCACTGTAACTGGCTAATAACTTACCATCATCAGTATGATTGACTTTCAATGGAACTTATGCTTCTAACTTACTTAGATGGTTAGGAAAACCCCACCCCAAAGCAAGCTGTTTTACATCTTTAAGCAGTATACACTTATACCTGAAACACAGTACATGGAGGTTTGAGGAGTTGATCCACATGTTAGTCCAGTGTGAAACTGAAATGTCACTATTTAGATTCCATTCAATTTAATTTTGATAGGAAAAGATACTATTGAGCCCAGTTGCACCAATCAGCACAAATAAATTTATCCTGAATGTATTTTAGCAACAGTGTGTGCAGATATTAATTTTTCATACAATGCCAGCCTCTTTATTAAAATTGCAGGGCACAAATAGAAGATTGGGACACCTACAGTTTGTTATAATTGCTGAAATTAAATACCCAACCTATCTGAAATGAAGTTAAGGATGAAGGATTATGTGTTAATTGGCAAACCTCTTGGATGTTCCTGAAGAACATGGCTGTGTTAAACTCTTCATAGTGCTGCATACTCATTGTGCCTTTCAGTCTCTTAGCAGTGTTGGTTGCTTGGCCATCATCTTAAAAAAAATGGAGCAAACAATATTTTAAGGAGCAGTGTAAGTATAGTATAACACTATTCAACATACAGAATGATGAAGCATTCTGATTAATCATACTCCACAATACAACCCAAATATTCATATTAATATCAGATGCCATTATATTCATTTTTCTCCAATTCAAGATGAAGTTTTTTCTCTCAAATAGTAAATATACCCAAACTTAGCATTTATAGACCCAGAGCTCTCCAAGCTGTTTACAAAAGATGGGCTCTTTGCAAATACAGGCTCATTTTTTGCAGTCCCAGTTGCAAGGTCAAGCATTTGCATGGCAGAAGGATTTCGGGAGGATCAGGAGCTAGCCATCATCATGGTATTGCTAGGGGACTGATTCTCCGCTGCCTTGCTCCTTATTTTGTCATGTAAAATGCTTCCAAATCAGAATGGTAACATTATGCACTGACTTTGACCAGTTGTAAATGAGTGCACAAATGGAAGGCAGTGGAGAATCAGGACCTAGAAGTGTATTATTATGAAAGATGACTTTAAGGAGAGAATCAAAAGTCTATCAAAAAGAGACAAATCTCACTAAGAGAGGGGAGGGCCTACCAGTGAGACTGATTGTCTGGAGGTCTCTCAAAATGAGACATAGCCTTAATGAGGGAACGGGGACTTACCAGTGGGCAGGATTGAGAGAAGGTCATTTGGATGTCTGTCAGCGAGAGAGGTGGCATCAGGAAAGGGGTGGAGTTCAGCTGTGGAATGATGTGACAGACTGACTATATCCTGTAATACCCTGAACAACCCTTATAGAATTAAAAATTATTACTTCATTGAATGTTTTGAATTAGGGCTATTACCTTTGGGATACACTGTATTAAAAATGAAACTGTGTATGTGTTATAGTGACATTGTACATGCCTTCTCTACTGGAGAAGGGGATGTTAATGCACTTCCTCCATTATCAACCCTTTGAGGCCACCCCCTGCAGAGGTATGCATATATTAATTCAAACTGGATTCTCCAGGGACCAACAAACAAAGAAAGGGTGTGTTGGGTAAATAGCCTGGTTTTAAACTGACTGAGGGCCTTCTTCCTGATCCAGCAAGCAGACAAGACTTCTGGTCCATGGAGGACCTCAATCCTTAGGGTAGGTTTGGAAGGACTGGACCTACTGAGATCTCATACAACTGTGCGCTTGTTGTGAGCTGAAGCAGTTATGAACTTGTAACCACAAGGAAGTGCTTTGGGTGGGGAGTTGAAGGACTACTTCTGCCAGAATCCATCTTAGGGTGAACTTCGGTAACCTTGTTAGCATGCATGTAGGTTCTTTTAGTTTTTTTAATAGTTTTTCTCCTTAAGAATAAAGTAGGCTTGCATAGGAAGTGCTGTGTGGTACCTTATAATTATAACAGTTACAGCTGTTAACCATCTCTGAAGAGAAAGCAAGCAAGTATCCTTGGGCAAGTGTCTGTGGTGAGACGAACACAGTATAGGCAGGGAACTGCAAAGCCTGGAAATATCCCTGTCAGAATCAAGAGAGATGCAGGTCTCCACCAAGGAAGACAATGGCTGAGAAGCTGCAAACCTGAGAGTGGGACCACTTGCTGGACCCCTGAGGGAAAATACATCCACTGTTGTCCTAAACTATGACAGCAGATTCAAGAACAGATGAATGATTCTAGCAGTGGCCAGATGGTTTTAGGGGAAGTGAAGTGGAAGCAGAA
Organism: Caretta caretta; assembly: GCF_965140235.1. NCBI lineage: Eukaryota > Metazoa > Chordata > Testudines > Cheloniidae > Caretta > Caretta caretta. The sequence continues at coordinate 175,546,412 of NC_134207.1, forward strand.
AACAAGTGGGGAGTCCATCACGAGAGCCTTGCATTATTAGGAAGGAAGAAGGAGTAGGAGGGGAGTGAGACTTTGAAGTGGAAGGTACAGTAGAACAAAGCCTAGTGAGCACAAACAATCTGTTATACAGTGTATACCTATCAATTGATATGGAAGCAGTGTCAAAGACATCATTTTTATATAAAAAAATATAATGCCAAAAATTCCTTTCGGGCAAAAGTTCATGTTCGGCAGATACAGCAAACTACAAAAAGAGAAAGCATATCCTGCCATAATCTGTCCAGTCCTCTTATCTTTGCCAGCTGCTGAATCCTTACGTACAGCAGTAGTTTGATTAAAAACATTTTAAAGTCCCTCTCTCTGGTAGAAAATTCTTGGAGAAAAAGGAGGAAAAGGGGCTGTGGGGTGAGTCTAAGAACTGAAAATATGGTGGAATGAAAAGCAATGTGACGTATATCCCACCAACCCAAAAGAGCTGTCCTAGCAGTCATAGAATCATAGAATATCAGGGTTGGAAGGGACCTCAGGAGGTCATCTAGTCCAACCCCCTGCTCAAAGCAGGACCAATCCCCAATTTTTGCCCCAGATCCCTAAATGGCCCCCTCAAGGATTGAACTCACAACCCTGGGTTTAGCAGGCCAAAGCTCAAACCACTGAGCTATCCCTCCCCCCCCCCATGTCCAGCGGAAGTGACTAGAGAACGCAACCTCAAGCACATGATGGTATAATGGAAATGTAAAGCTATTCTCCTGAGGCCCGATAAGACAAACCTTCTGGGAAAAAAATCCCCAGAACAGTCTATTTACATTATCTCAGCTTGCTTTCTTGTCTGGGCTGTGAATTCATCCTGTAAGCAGAGATTGGAAAGACTTTCCAGGTCATCAATTACATTCTGGGGGCTTGATTTTCCTTTCATCCAAGTAAATAAGAATTAATCCAATGAAATCAATGGTGTTATACCACCGTAAAACTGGTGCAAGAGGAGAATCTGGCATTAGAGGTCTGCTATTAATCAAAAATAGAAAGAAATCAAGTAAGCTGCTTAAAACTGGTCCTTTCCTTCACCATTTAAAGTAGTATTAATTTGCTGGTGTTTTTACTATTGTGAATCTCTCTCTCTTCCTAACAATCCAAGGCTCCCTCCTATCCCAGCTGGACCTTTCAGTTTGAGAAATGAGAGCTCATTAAATACAGCTGGAAAATTCTCTAGGCATACATCATCAATTCACCAGGAATTACTGGCCACATGTTTATTAGCTAATGCCCACCAGCAAACTCCTTCTTCCCCTGTTGTAATGAGCAAGGAAAGAGAACCAAGCTGTCATTGAACTGAAAAATAAATACTGGCTATCCCTCAGGAATGGACAGGGGAAATATAACTCATGTCACCACAGAAGTCACATCTCTAATACAGGTCTGAGTTGTAAAACAAGGAATTGTTCACTGAGCTTTAGAATGACATTTATTTTGTTGATTGTCATGGTTTTTTAAAAGCCTTTTGGGGTCCACTGTGAAAAAGCCGTTTTGAGCACCTTTAAAAAATGAGCATCATTAACCAGAATAACTATGACCACTCCCTCAGAGCCTGCAGGATGAATATCCATTCATTGACTATTAAGATGTAGTTATTTCTTCACCTCACTGTGTAAATACATATTTAGGAACTTTGTAAACAGTAAACTGCTGAAATAAGCCATGCAATTTGTTAGGCATTGACAGGGTCTTTGGGCATGTAGAGTACAAACAAATACCATACACAAATTCCCACTACAGATTTGATTGGAGAGAGTACTATATTTCCTGTTCCAAACTGTTGCATTGTGGTGTTGTCCACTGTAAAAGAGCTGTTGGGTTCCACACCAGTACGTGATTACATGTAAGTGCTGAGTGAAGTAACTCCTGAACAGAGAGGGGAGACATCCCGCAGTCTTTCCTCAGGCCAAACCCACTGATAGCAGAGGCAGTTCTGTCTGCCTAAAGTGTGCAGGGATAGTTCTATAGTGAAGGAGCTTTTAGAGTCCTTTTGAGATGTTCTTACCCCCTTAGCCTCTTCTAGTGGCCCTGGATAGAAACTACATATATAATAAGGTAGATCAAAGTAAGCTTTGTAAGCCCTGGTCTACACTAGGAGTTGAGGTCGAATTTAGCAGCGTTAAAATCGATTTAACCCTGCACCCACCCATACAACGATGCCCTTTTTTCGACTTAAAAGGCTCTTAAAATCGATTTCCTTACTCCACCCCCAACAAGGGGATTAGCACTGAAATCGGCCTTGCTGGGTCGAATTTGGGGTACTGTGGACACAATTAGGCGGTATTGGCCTCCGTGAGTTATCCCAGAGTGCTCCATTGTGACAGCTCTGGACAGCACTCTCAACTCAGATACACTGGCCAGGTAGACAGGAAAAGGCCGGCAAACTTTTGAATTTCAATTTCCTGTTTGGCCAGCATGGCAAGCTGCAGGTGACCATGCTGAGCTCATCAGCAGAGGTGACCATGATGGAGTCCCAGAATCACAAAAGAGCTCAAGCATGGACCGAACAGGAGGTACGGGATCTGATCGCTGTATGGAAGAGGAATCCGTGCCACCAGAACTACGTTCCAGTTTTCAAAATGCCAAAACATTTGTCAAAATCTCCCAGGGCATGAAGGACAGAGGCCATAACAGGGACGCAAAGCAGTGCCACATGAAACTTAAGGAGCTGAGGCAAGCCTACTAGAAGACCAGAAAGGCGAATGGCTGCTCCAGGTCAGAGCCCAAAACATGCCGCTTCTATGATGAGCTGCATGCCATTTTAGGCGGTTCAGCCACCACTACCCCAGCCGTGTTGTTTGACTCCTTCAATGGAGATGGAAGCAATATGGAAGCAGGTTTTGGGGACAAGGAAGATGATGATTATGAGGTTGTAGATAGCTCACAGCAAGCAAGCGGAGAAACTGGTTTTCCCAACAGCCAGGAACTGTTTCTCACCCTGGACCTGGAGCCAGTACCCCCCGAACCTACCCAAGGCTGCCTCCTGGACCCGCCAGGTGGAGAAGGGATCTCTGGTGAGTATACCTTTTAAAATACTATACATGGTTTAAAAGCAAGCATGTTTAATGATTAATTTGCCCTGGCATTCGCGGCTCTCCTGGATGTACTCTCAAAGCCTTTGCAAGAGGTTTCTGGGGAGGGCAGCCTTATTCCATTCACCATGGTAGGACACTTTACCACTCCAGGCCAGTAGCACGTACTCGGGAATGATTGTAGAACAAAGCATTGCAGTGTATGTTTGCTGGCATTCAAACAACATCCGTTCTTTATCGCTCTGTGTTATTCTCAGGAGAGTGATATCATTCATGGTCACCTGGTTGAAATAGGGTGCTTTTCTTAAGGGGACATTCAGAGGTGCCTGTTCCTGCTGGGCTGTTTGCCTGTGGCTGAACAGAAATGTTCCCCGCTATTAGCCACAGGGAGGGGGGAGGGGCTAGCCATGCGCTGGGGGGAGACAAAATGCGACCTTGGAACAAAAGCACGTGTGCTATGTATGCAATGTTAACAGCAAGGTTTACCGTGAAAGAGTGTACCCATTGTTCTATAAAATGTGTCTTTTTAAATACCACTGTCCCTTTTTTTTTCTCCACCAGCTGCATGTGTTTCAAGGATCACAGTATCTTCTCCTTCCCAGAGGCTATCAAAGATTAGACGGCGAAAAAAATGCACTTGCGATGAAATGTTCTCTGAGCTCATACTTCCTCCCACGCTGACAGAGCACAGACGAATGCGCGGAGGCAGACAATGTCAGAGTGCAGGAAAGCACAAAATGACCGGGAGGAGAGGTGGCGGGGTGAAGAGAGTAAGTGGCGGGCTGAAGAGAGGGCTGAAGCTGAAAGGTGGCAGCAGCATGATGAGAGGAGGCAGGATTCAATGCTGAGGCTGGAGGATCAAACTAATATGCTCCAACATATGGTTGAGCTGCAGGAAAGGCAGCAGGAGCACAGACCGCCACTACAGCCTCTGTGTAACAAACCGCCCTCCTCCCCAAGTTCCATAGCCTCCTCACCCAGATGCCCAAGAACGCGGTGGGGGGGCCTCCAGCCACTCCACCCCAGAGGACTGCCCAAGCAAGAGAAGGCTGGCATTCAATAAGTTTTAAACTTTTAAAGTGCTGTGTGGCCTTGTCCTTCCCTCCTCCACCACCCCTCCTGGTGCTTCTCTCCTCCACCACCCCTCCTGGGCTACCTTGGTAGTTATCCCCCTATTTGTGTGATGAATGAATAAAGAATGCATGAATATGAAGCAACAATTACTTTATTGCCTCTGCAAGTGGTGATCGAAGGGAGGAGGGGAGGGTGGTTAGCTTACAGGGAAGTAGAGTTAACCAAGGGGCGGGGGGTTTCCATCAAGGAGAAACAAACAGAACTTTCACACCGTAGCCTGGCCAGTCATGAAACTGGTTTTCAAAGCTTCTCTGATGCATACTGTGCTCTCCTGTGCTCTTCTAACCGCCCTGGTGTCTGGCTGTGCGTAACCAGCAGCCAGACGATTTGCCTCAACCTCCCACCCCGCCATATATGTCTCCCCCTTACTCTCACAGATATTGTGGAGCGCACAGCAAGCAGTAATAACACTGGGAATATTGGTTTCGCTGAGGTCTAAGCGAGTCAGTGAACTGCGCCAGCGCGCTTTTAAACATCCAAATGCATATTCTACCACCATTCTGCACTTGCTCAGCTGTAGTTGAACAGCTCCTGACTACTGTCCAGGCTGCCTGTGTATGGCTTCATGAGCCATGGCATTAAGGGGTAGGCTGGGTCCCCAAGGATAACTACAGGCATTTCAACATCCCCAACGGTTATTTTCTAGTCTGGGAATAAAGTCCCTTCCTGCAGCTTTTGAAACAGACCAGAGTTCCTGAAGATGCGAGCATCATGTACTTTTCCCGGCCATCCCACGTTGATGTTGGTGAAACGTCCCTTGTGATCCACCAGTGCTTGCAGCACTATTGAAAAGTACCCCTTGTGGTTTATGTACTCGCCGACTTGGTGCTCCGGTGCCAAGATAGGGATATAGGTTCCATCTATGGCCTCACCACAGTTAGGGAATCCCATTGCAGCAAAGCCATCCATTATGACCTGCACATTTCCCACGGTCACTACCCTGGATATCAGCAGATCTTTGATTGCGTTGGCTACTTTCATCACAGCAGCCCCCACAGTAGATGTGCCCACTCCAAATTGATTCCCAACTGACTGGTAGCTCTCTGGCATTGCAAGCTTCCACAGGGCTATTGCCACTCGCTTCTCAACTGTGAGGGCTGCTCTCATCTTGGTATTATTGCGCCTCAGGGCAGGGGAAAGCAAGTCACAAAGTTCCATGAAAGTGCCCTTATGCATGCGAAAGTTTCGCAGCCACAGGGAATTGTCCCAGACCTGCAACACTATGTGGTCCCACCAGTCTGTGCTTGTTTCCCGAGCCCAGAATCGGCGTTCCACTGCATGAACCTGCCCCATTAGCACCATGATGCCCACATTGCCAGGGCCTGTGCTTTGAGAGAAGTCTGTGTCCACGTCCTCATCACTCTCGTCACCACGCTGACGTCGCCTACTCACCCGGTTTCGCTTTGCCAGGTTGTGGTACTGCATATACTGCTGGATAATGCGTGTGGTGTTTAATGTGCTCCTAATTGCCAAAGTGATCTGAGCAGGCTCCATGCTTGCCGTGGTATGGCGTCTGCACAGAAAAAAGGTGCAGAACGATTGTCTGCCGTTGCCCTGATGGAAGGAGGGGCGACTGACAGGGAATTAAATCAACAAAGGGGGTGGCTTTGGGAGAAACAGAATGGCCCCCTCAAGGATAGAACTCAAAACTGGGTTTAGCAGGCCGTTGATTTCACGGAGGAAGGGAGGAGAAAATGAATACAAAACAAATCTGGTCTATTTCTTGTTTTGAGCCACTTCATCTATCTTTATACATCTTGCTGGCAGCAGACTGTGCAGTATGACCGCTAGCCATCGTCATCTCCTGGGTGCTCGGCAGAAGACGGTACAGTATGACTGCTGGCCATCATCTTCTGCTGGCTGCTGATTAAAAGACAGTGCACTGCGGGTAGGACTCAATTGCCATGAGATGAAACTTAAAAGGGAAATGACCAGGCTGAGTCCACTCCCATGTTTGCCGAGGTGCCCCTGACCTCTTCAAGGTCAGTTAAAAGAGCACCCAGGACTACGTCGACAACGGCTACCAGTCATACTGCACTGTCTGCTGCCAAAAGGCAATAAACTGCTGCTGTGTAGCAATGCAGTACCGCCAGCATACAGGAGACATACGGTGACAGTTAGCTGAGCAGGCTCCATGCTTGCCGTGGTATGGAGTCTGCACAGGTAACACAAGAAAAAAGGCGCAAAACGATTGTCTGCCCTTGCTTTCATGGAAGGAGGGAGGGAATGGGGGCCTGACGATATGTACCCAGAACCACCCGCGACAATGTTCTAGCCCCATCAGGCACTGGGATTTCTACCCAGAACTCAAATGGGCAGCAGAGACTGCGGGAACTGTGGGATAGCTACCCACAGTGCAGTGCTCCACAAGTCGACGGTTGCCTCGGTACTGTGGACAGACTCCGCTGACTACATGCACTTAGATCATTTGTGTGGGGACACACACAATCGACTGGATAAAAACGCTTTCTACAAAACCGACTTCTATAAATACGACCTAATTTCGTAGTGTAGACATACAAATCAGATGCTTATTGTCAACAAATGGTGTTGCTTCCTTAATACCTGGATCTGTATTCAATAGTATTTAAGGCCTTTTATTTGGTATCCAATAAATTAAAAAATGGAGTTATCACACCTCTTATTGAAATAACTGGTCATTTAGACTTTTTTTGGTCCTCAACTGACTGAAGGATTGGATAATAGGGAACTCTCAGACCCATAATTATAAGGGAGTAAACTGAGTTGCTCTAAGAACTGCTCATTCACCCAAACATCCTTACACATAGAATCAAACAAATACACAGCATGCTACAGTGAATGTTGAGATAACTTAGACAATGTGGATCTAATTTAGGGTGGTGACGTTTATGTTTAATAAGGTCAATTTACTTTATGAAACCACACACAAAGCCATCCTGACAAGTCAAGATAATAAAGCATTTGGTACTACAGGAGTGCAGATATATGAAAAACTCTGTTGTACAAAAGGACAGCCGTCTCAATGGAAAAGATTGTATAAGATTGCATTAGGAAGGAGAGAAATCACTTTGGGGATGGGAGAAGTACTTTACTCACATTGGATCTGATCCAAAACCCATTGAAGTTGATGGGTCTGTTTATTTCAGTGGGTTTTAGATGAAGCCCATTATTCCTTACAGTTCAGGGCATGGTTTTTACTCTTTGATTTTCCCAAGACTGACTTCAGAGAATCATGCTTGTTCACTCAGTGCCACTCCACCCCCTACTAGTTCAAATAATTTTATTCCAGCAAACTGAGTTATTGTAACTGATCTTTTATTATTTGCTTAGCTGACCAGGATGCTAAGATTTTTCACAAAGGTTCACCGCCATACAGTTATCTGAAGAACATTATGTAACAAATTACAGAACATTGGGGGCATATGGCCTTCAGGTAACTGAGAAACTTATTACACTTTGTAATGTTCCTAAAATCTTGATTTTAAAATGAAATCAAATATCAATTGAATTATGTTCATTTCTATAATTTCTGTTTTAGTGAAGTTGTAAATTGACCCTTCACTTTAGTGAAATAATTATTTAATGTAAATTTACATAAATTGTACTAGATTCTAACAAAATTTTGTCCAGAATCATTTTCCATTTGTGGTGATAATAGAAAGGAAGTTCCTCCATTTTTAAATAAAGGACACACAGCCAGTAATCTGTATTACAACATTTCCTTCCCCTCTTCCCCACACACTCTTAATTCTGGCTGAGGAGGCCAAGATAGAATCCCAGTCAGGAGTGGATTAGTACTGCTGTGGAGTGGTGGATTTAGTGGGGCCCTGTGCTCAGCTTCATTTTTACCATCCCCACCCTGGTGGGGGGGGGCTTTTTCTGCATTTTCTTCCTGGGGCTCAGGATTGGGGTGCAGCAGGGCCTGGGAGGGAGTTAGGGTGCAGGAGGGGGGTCAGGGTTGGGGTGCCGGGACTGGGAGGTAGTTAGGGTGCGGGAGGGGGCTGGGTGTGGAGGGCCTGTGAGGGAGTTAGGGTGCAGGAGGGGGGTCAGGGGTGGGGTGCCGGGACTGGGAAGGAGTTAGGGTGCAGGAGGGGGGTCAGGGGTGGGGTGCCGGGACTGGGAGGGAGTTAGGGTGCCAGAGGAGGGTCAGGGGTGGGGTGCCGGGACAGGGAGGGGATTGGGGTGAGGAGCACTTACCAGGGGCAGCTCCCATTTGGTGCGGGGATGCAGGTGCGGGGACTTCAGGTGGCCCCGCGTGGCCCCCTGCTTCAGGCGCCGCCCCCCACAGCTCCCATTGGGCGTGATTCCCCGAGCCACCTCCCCCACATCAGGCAGGGCCAGAACGCAAGGGCTTTAGGGGCTGCCGGGGCCCACTTAGCCCTGGGCTGCAGCCCTTCAAGCCCCGGACCCTTTCTAACTCCAGCCCTGTGAGCACGGGCTGGAGGCCTCAGGAGGAGCAGGGGCAGCCGCGCAGCCGGAGAGAAGCTTCTAGAAGCCCCGCTTCTACTCCGGCCGGCTGCCCAGTGCGCCTCCTGAGCCCTCTGGCCCGCTCCCCTGAGGCTGCGGGTGGGTGCACCTCCCTCCCTGCTCCCCACAGCCCCCCTCCCGCGGAGCAGTCCCCCGCCGGGGGTGCACCGGTGCTGAGCCGCCCGAGCGCCGGGCCTTGGGGGCCCCACGCCCGGGCACTGTGTGTTTCCTGGTAAATCCGCCCCCGCTGAGCAGCAATGGGTATGTGCCCGAGAACACTGTGTAACCCAGAAGAGTTTGATTACTCTTTTCAGTTACAGCAGGAGAAGCGGACAAGCCACAAAAATAAAACGGGCTGTGGACACGAAGAAAGGATTAGGACGAATATCTATTTACGGGAAATGGGCACAGGATAGCAAGGTGGGGAGGTGGGCTTGATTACTGTGCATTCCCTGGAGTAAATGGAAGCGAGTTTGGGGCATCTAGCTCACCCTCAAACTGTTTTAATTTCCCATTATGCAGGGCTTCATGAAAATATAAGGAGTGCTAATCTTGTCACTGAATGCCAGATGCTTCATGGGAAGGTGTAAAAACCCCATGGGTGGAATATTATACCATATGGAAAATTCCTTCCTGACCCAGCTGCTAAACATTTTATGCCCTGAAGTTTCTACCTCTTTTAATCTTAATCTGGGATAAATGATCTTGAATCCAGCAGAAAACGGTATAATACAATCCAATGGCTGGAAGTTGAAGCTAGACAAATACAGACTGGAAATAAGGCATACATTTCTAACAGTGATAGTTAACAACTGGAACAATTCGCCAGGGTCATGTTGAATTCTCCATCACAGCAATTTTTAAATCAAGATTGAAGGTTTTTCTAAAGAGAAATGCTCTAGAAATTATTTTAGGGCAGTTCTATAGCCTACATTATACAAGAAGTCAGACTAGATGATCACAATAGTCCCTTCTGGCCTTGGAATCTATGAATGTACAAAGCCACCTTTAGAAACAGATAGTAGATACAAATGAAAAATACTGTTGCCCCTTTTGGCCCAAGCAGCTAGCCAAAACACAGGGCCCTGCAGGGTGGTTTCCATTAGGATGAGAAAGATTATTCAAGTTAGATATGTATTCTTGGTATAATCTTGTTCATTTACAAAAAATGTACACAAAGTGTTCTTTCCCCGAACAGTAGAAAGAAGCAACAGCAGGCAGTTCCTTGCTCAGAAATCCACATGTCTGCCTCTCTAGCGAGCTCTGAGCCAAAGAATCCCTGTCTCACTTTCCTCTCTAGGTCACACTCACAGCTCCTTCTCCAGGTTTTCGACTGCAAAACAATCCCCTAGCCCGTCAGGGTACATCTACACTGCAAAAAAAACAAAACGAACACGTGGCAGTGAGTCTCAGAGTCTAGATCAACTGTCTTAGGCTTGCAGTACAAGGCTAAATACAATCCAATCAGGAGCATCTACACTGCTGTTTTTAGCCCCAGAATGTTAGTACCATAACCTGAGTCATTTGACATGAGCTCTGAGATTTGCTGCCATGGGTTGTGTTTTTGGGTTGGTTGTGTTTTTTTGCAGCGAAGACATACCCTTTGTTCACATGACAACTCTGGTCTGCCATGCGGTCCCCCTTCTCCACCTGTTATGGGTTTGATTGTAAATGGGCTTGATTGCTCCTTCTGCTGAGCCCAAAAGAAGGGTGCTCAGCACACCCATTGGCTTTAAGAAGTCTGAGATTGATCCAAAGACCAAGCTCCATGACAACCATTAGCACCTTAGCATAACAACCTCCCCCATCTTAACACAGCACATCATCCTCAGTGAAGCTTACGATAATGACATCCTCAATTACTTATGTCCCAGGAAAAAAAAGAATTAAGCTTGTATATTTTTAAATTTCTTATTTACATAGTATTTTTCAGGACAATGTCACCATCCCAAATCAATTTTGCTCCCATCCAAATCTCCTTGGAACTTTTCCCTCCCTGTCTGTTATACTTGCAGCCAACTGGGAAGGGATTATTTCAAATGCACTCCGTCAGTGTATCCACTTATCTATTGTTTCTGTGGAGTCTGCCCGTTGGGATAGACTTCACCAATTGTGTTCCAATGGGGATTCTGTTATTGTCACAAAATCTTCCAGCCTCAGCTTCGGCAGCTACATTCTGTTTCTGGGGGCAGCCAAGTTGAAATTCTGATACCATCTCAGATGTTCTTGTATCAACAATTCCCACAATCTGTAAACACAATATTTCCCCTAATCTGTGTCTAATAATGAAAGAGGTTTTGAAACATGGGTAGGCTAAGTAGGAACAGTTACGATTCTGAAAATACTAAATCCCACTCTACTGACCACTGAAACAGTTTTCTTGCATCACCCAACCTATACAATGGTTTCACAAAATTGGTAAATCTACAAGCAAACCTTCTGTAGTAGGAGTGGAGCCCTCTAAAACTTTGCACATCTGAGACAATCTGGACAGTTGGTCATTTTTGCATTGCCTCTTTTTTTGTCAGTAGAAGTCCCCTTCCTCTCAGCTTACCTTGTGCTGAGAAAAGTTACGTCTTTTTGAAACAACTATTTTTTTGAGTTTCAACCAACAACATTGGCCACCTTTCACTGATCTTGATCTGCAAATCCAACTCCAACTGAGCATCTATAAATTGAGCTATTACTAATTTATCCTGAAATATCTTGTTGGTATCTGGATATGCCAGATATCAAGTCTCCTTAGATCCTCTGCCACTTCACATGAAGTCTCTTCTTTCCCCCTGCTTTTTTGCTAAAAGCAAAAGTGCTAAGAAACAAGTGAAAGCAACTAAGAACATAAGAACAGCCATACTGGGTCAGACAAATGGTCCATCTAGCCCAGTATCCTGTCTTCCAACAGAGGCCAATACCAGGTGCTTCAGAGGGAATGAACAGAACAGTCAATCAAGTGATCCATCCCGTATCACCCATTCCCAGCTTCTGGCAAACAGAGGCCAGGAACACCGTCCTGGCTAATAGTCATTGATGAACCTATTCTCCATGAACTTATCTAGTTATTTTTTTAACCCATTTATACTCTCAGCCTTCAGAATATCCTCTGGCAAAGAGTTCCACAGGTTGACTGTGCATTGTGTGAAGAAATATTTCATTTTGTTTGTTTTAAACCTCCTGCCTATTAATTTCATTGGGTGACTTCTAGTTCTTGTGTTATGAGAAGGAGTAAATGACACTTCCTTATTTACTTTCTTCAAACCAGTCATGATTTTATAGACCTCTATAATGTCCCCCCTTAGTTGTCTCTTTTCCAAACTGAAAAATCCCAGTCTTATTAATCTTTCCTCATATGGAAGCTGTTCCATGCTCTTAATCATTTTGTTGCCCTTTTCTAATGCCAATATATCTTTTTGAGATGGGATGACCAGATCTGCATGCAGTATTCAACCTGTGAGCGTACTATGGATTAATATTGAGGTAATATGACATTTTCTGTTTTATCTATCCCTTTCCTAATGATTCCCAACATTCTGTTAGCTTTTTTGACTGCCGCTGCATATTGAGTGGATCGTTTTCAGAGACCGATCCACAGTGACTCCAAGATCTATTTTCCTAGTAACAGCTAATTTAGACCCCATCATTTTGTATGTATAGTTGGGATTATGTTTTTCCAATGTGCATTACTTTGTATTTATCAACATTGAATTTAATCTGCCATTTTGCTGCCCAGTCATTCAGTTTTGTGAGATCCCTTTAACTCTTCGCAGTCTGCTTTGGACGCAACTATCTTGAGTAGTTTGTATCACCTGCAAATTTTGTCACCTCACTGTTTACCCCTTTTTACAAATCATTTATGAATATGTTGAACAATGCAAAAATGAATGGTCCCAATACAGACCCCTGTGGGACACCACTATTTACCTCTCTCCATTCTGAAAACTGACCATTTATTCCTACCATTTGTTTCCTATCTTTTAACCAGATACTGTATTTTCATTTTCTACGCTGTGCAAAATGCAAAAACTGAACATCACAAATTAAAAGGATATTATATTGATTTTTTGTAACTAAATTTTAATAATCTAATATCATTAGCAAAATTTAAAAGTTCTTTACTTTTTTTTTGCGTAACAAAATTTTTCCATCAATGGTTACCAAGGTATCATATGCCTACACCAAAGACATTTGCAAGAAAATAAAGTGACAGATCTTGCAATCCTAATACCCCAAAACTTTACTTTATGCTTCTAAAAATCTACTTCAATTTGGAGTTGTACCTGAATGAGGACTGAAGGATTAGGCCTAAAAGTCAGTATGAACTGACCTCATCAATAGGGTCCACCCAAAATTGGGTTAAATGCAGTCATAATTTGACTAGCAATATCATCTCTTCTGAATGTTCTCTGATGAAAGCTTAATCAAACAGTAACCATGGGAATAAGAGGAAAGGAAAGGTAGAAGAAAATTAAACACTACTGACAATATCTTTCCATAGGGATTCAACAGGCATTTAAATAAAACAGACTATGAGCATTACTAGGATAACTGATCCAAACCAACCAAAATGTGTAAGATTACCAGGGTCTTTGCTGCATATCAATGCAAACAAAACATCAGCAGGTGATGTTATTCAGGAACGAAACTATCTGACTAATTTATATCCCCAGAGCCTGCTGGAGGATGAAGAAGTTAGCCCCATCCTGTACCTTATGCCTAAGCACAGGTATCTTTAGGCCATCCAGCCCCGAAGCTTCTCCCCCCTCCCCCAACCCCCTCACCTCCATATGAAAGACCATGTCACAAGGTAGCTAGTCCTTGTGGATAGACTAAGCCCAGTGTCCCTGGACGAGGTCAAATCCAGCTAATTAAAGAGGTCTGGGCTACACCAGGGCCTATGAAAGGCTGCTGGTAGGTAGCTGGAGGCAGAAAGGCTAAGACAGGCTGAGCGGTGGGAAGGGAAAGACACACTGGAACAGAGCTAGCTCCTGTGGTGGGATCCTGGAGCACATGGCCAGAGAAGCAGTCCTGGGGCTGTTGCTCCAGGAAGGGAGTGAGGCTGGAAAGCTGTCAGGAACTGGCGTGCCAGCAGTGCTTAGTTTGTGCCAGGGCTTAGCCCTGGCACCTCTGGGCAGTGTTTAATTTGTGCTGAGGCGAGTGCCAGAGACCCGTGGGAGTGGTGGCCCTGAAGCCTGGGGCCAACAACTCAGTTAAAAAGAGTTTTGTGTGGTAACCTCTGTGAAAGAAAGACACCTTCTTGAAAAGACTGGGCATGGCAGTGCATACTTTGGAGCTGGCAAGAAGCACAGCCTGGTGACATATTATACGAGTGATCTGGCTCGTGGACAGGAATTATTTAATGGTGCACGGAGGTATAACTAAGAGAAATTAGGAAAGGAAAGTTTTAGGATGAAATGTCAGAATAAAAACCTGTCATACGTATTAGGCTATGGAATGGCCTCTCCAGGGAGTGGTGGAAGCCCTGTCATTTGGGGGACAAAGAATTATATGATTTGATGAGACTCTTCTATCATTAACTTTTATGATTATATTACTGTGACAGCCAGGCACCTAAAGAATAATTACACACACAAAACAACAAAGAGAACATGTAGGTTGCAAAGTCAAGCACTCCAAAGTTAGGAAGTGTCAGAATTAAGGTTACCGGTTTATCCTTAATTTAGCCCCCTTGTGTGTATGCATTATGATACAGCCTTTAATTACATGATCACATTTTTTCCCCACAGGACCCATCTTTTTCAGTACACAGAATGGACAGTGTGCACTGACTGAGCAGCTATTCACTATTTGTTTTTATCCTCAGTGACCCCTATATACAGCATATTACTTGAACCCTGCCCCAAATACAGAATTATTAGTTTCTTTATGGCCTTTTCTATGGTGCTCATCACTATAGTATCCAAGTACTTCACAAACTTGAATTCAATATATATATTCAGAACACCCCTAGGATGTTACGAGGTAGTATTATCCCCATTTTACAGATAGGAACCTGAGGCACAGCAAGATTAATATCAAAAGTATCAACTAATTTTGGGTGCTCAATCCGAGACACCTAAGACCTGATTTTTCAGCATACTTAGCATTATGTAGTACTTTACATGTTCATAGCACAGCTCCCAGTGACTTCAGTTACAGCTGGGACTGAAATCGGCACTTCTTCAAATCAGATCCCAGGGTATCAAGTCAGGCACCCAGAAAATGAGGAACGTGCAATTACTGACCAGCTGTGAAAAAGTTTTGTTTAAGCAATTTGCCTAGCATCATATAGGAACTCTGTGGCAGAGGCAGGGAGAGAATCCAGTTCTCCAGGGCAGCATTCAACTGCCTTAACCATGAAACCATCCTTTCTCTTCCCACAATCCCTGCCTCATTCCTTACATACCTTCTAAAGTCTGCAAAAAATGAAGCAAAGGTTCTGCAGATGACAACCTCCGTTACTACACAACCCTGATTCATTCCAAAGTAGGTCCAGCCTGCGCACGGAATGAGGCATGGCTCCTGTGGAAAACTTAGTATGTGATAAATAAATTAGAAATTGTATCATAATGCACGTGCACACACACACAGGCCAAGTTACACAGGCAACCTTAATTCTGGCATTTCCTAACTTTGAATGCTTCTCTTTTCAACTTTAATAATGTTTTAACAAAGTGTTTGTGTTTCTCTCTCTCATGTACACACACACACACTTTTCTAGGTTTTCAAGAGAGCAACCTGAAAAAATCCCAAAATTCTATCATGTGGCACCATACTCACATCCACATGGTTCATCAGCAGGGTTGAAACCTTTGTTATCAGAGTAACTGATAGCAGTAGTCAGTTATTCTCTATGTAGACCAGCCAAAAGAAGGGCATGGGACATTTTGCCAGTGGGTTTCACAGATATTTGCTGATAGCAGAGGAATGGTGAGGCTCAGGAATACTCAGTTCCATTCCAGATCCCAGAGGGGAATGGTCTCTAGTGGGTACAGACTCTTCTGATCATTCTCAAGTGTGACCCCTTCTGTCTAGTCCCCTCCAACCTGTCCTTGTCGTAATCCAGTCTCTTCCCTTCCCCTGGTTTCTCTTCCCAGTCCCATTCTGCTCACATATCCAGCCCTGGTCTCCTTCACTCCTCAAACTTCTCATATCAGTCCCAATCTCCTTGCCCAGCAAACTCTAATCACCCCTCCAGACTCTCTGGCTGACTCCTAGTTTCCTTGCCCAGCCAGTTCAAGTTTTCTCTGCTCAGCTCCTCAGCTGATCTGTCTCTCTCCTGCATCCCAACTAGCTCCCAATCCCAGTCTCCCTCCCTGGGGTCCTAACCTAATATTAGTTTCCCGCTCCATATCCTGTCACCTCCCTTCCTGGCTCCTGGTCAGAGTCTCTTTGTCCAGCCAGTTCCAGTCTCTCTTGCTCCCAGCTCCTCATCTGATCTCAGTGTTCTCTCCCACCCAGTCAACTTGTACTTGGGTGGATTTTTCATGACGATAGCAAAAAAAAAAAAAATAATAATAATAAAAAAATCACACCCCTTGTACAAAGGACAGCACCTGCCGGATTTCAAGGCCCTATTACAAAGCATGGGGGCACCAAAGCTTTTCAAAGGAAAAGTCACCAGAACGTTTTAATATGGACAAAACAATCTATTTCCTCAAACCTTCTTCTCAGAAACAGTTGAGTCATTTTGGCTGAAGTGTTCCAGAAATCTGTCATGGAAAATTTCTGCCCAAACAGCCTCAAAAACAGACATATAATAAGGTTGCCTGACACTTCCTAATAGCCAGTGCTAAAGCCCAACTTATAATAAATAATTAAATACTTTATTTATAATTGCTCCCATCCCCTGCTAAAGTGCTCAAGAGGAACTATATAAATACCAATATAAAATCAAAATAAATGATATTTTTGATTTGTTTTTCCCACTGATATGACCTATTGTCACTTCTTTTATTGTCATACTCTGCAGGAGAGGATATGTTAAATGTGCCACCCTCTAGTTAATTCTCATTAACAACCATACCCTGACAGAAATGTAGCCTTCTGCCTTTTGAGCAGGAAAGGAAATAGTAACTGAGCTGGACAATTTGGCTTAATTACATAACCTGTACAGCTGTTCAGATAGAACTAGGGCAAAGTACATCTTTCAGCTATTGCTCTCATCTTCCTCTGCTAATGCCAAGGCCCTGTTTATAAATTCATGGTTGGTTTGTGAAAATCTGACAGCAAGGACAGTTACATACCATATTCAGCCAGGGTTCTTAGTCCCACTTAGCTCTTTTCCTTTAGTTTAGCTGTTATTTAACTGATGCCAGGAGATAATGAGGACAGAGCTCATTGGAATTATGAGAGAGACTCCAAATCCAGTATTCTCACAAGACAAAAGAAAACAACTAAGGAAAGAAAAGAGGAAGGGCACTGGATTGGGACCCAAAAGAACTGCAAATTGAACCCAGATGTGGCTCAGTTTGACATTTTACAATGGGAATAAAACCAATCCCAGCATGTTTCTGTCCTGGTTGTTTAGATAGTAAGTTGATGAGTTTGCAATCTGTTACTATATTTTTGTCCAGCACCTAGCACAAAGGGGCCCTCACCTCAGTTGACACCCATAGGCGCTATTGTAATACAACAATAACTGGACTTTCTTATTATTCATTATGAGAATACTACAAACTCTCTCTCCTTTTTATCTCCTATTTCCTTTCACTTTTCCATCTGAACAATTTTTGGACCCATTCTTCCCTTGGCAGCTAGCCATAGATGCATAGATTTTAAGGCCACTAAGGGCCATTATGATAATCTAGCCTGACTTTACTGGATGAGGTTCTTTGGCCTGCAATGCAGAAATTATGTCTCAAACCCATAATTTCTGTTGGGATATATATATTTTAAAGAGACATTCTCTACCTCAATCTTTATTCACAGACTTCAATTGATGGAGAATTCAGCATGTCCTTGGGTAAGTTGTTCCAATGGTTAGACCTTCATGGTTGGAAATTTCCATCTTATCTCTAATCTGGATTTGTCCAGCTTCAGATTCCAGCTCATAGACTTTAAAACCAGAAGGGACCATTATGATCATCTAAGTCTGAGCTCCTGCACGTCACAGGTCACAGAACCTCACCCACCCACGCCTGTAATAGACCCATAACTTCTGGCTGAGTTACTGAAGTCTTCAAATCTTGATTTAAAGACTTAAAGTGATACAAAATCCTCTGTTTACTCTAGTGCAAACCAGAAAGTGATTTGTGTCCTGTGCTGCAGAGGAAAGCAACCTCACCTGCTGCCCACAGTCTCTGCCAATCTGTAGCCCAATCTATAGACTGAATATAAATTCCCAATTATCACTGAGGGTTGACAGGTTCTTGTCCCAAGATCAGGCCTGGTATTATTAAAATTATTATATAGTTGGGAACCCCGATGTGCACAAGTTCAACACTCACATTATAGGAACTCTTATATTTACAAATAAATAATTTATTAATACATTTAGCAAAGTCACACACACTCTGACTCAGTAAGGTAGGTAGAGATAATACAGAAAGTACATCTGAACATCCATACTCACACCATCCCTTGCAGAACAACCTGAAATGTTAGCCATTATCTTCCTCATCACCGTCACCTTCCTCATCTTCACCAGTGGCCATCATTTTGTCCCCTCCCACAGACTACATCTCTCTCTCCTACTGCAGTGGGATGCCACTTTTATAATATGTTACGCTGATGTTACCATGTCTAATACATATTCAATAGGGGTTTCTCCCCTCTTCCTTATTTGTATTTCCTCCCCTTACCAATGTTAAGGTGTCCTTCTATAGGTTAGTGCGTTTATGATTCACCCCATTATCATATACATCAATTCGTTGCCATGGCACTCTTGCGGTTGGATGTTCCAGAAGCTGGTGTCAGTTCATGTTCTATGGTTTGCTGATGTCATTATGGACAAAATTCCCCCTACACTCTACTTCCAGTTCCCCAAAACTTATGAGTTACCTAAGTTTATCTATGGCAAAGTTCATAGGCCTCAAGCCTCATGCTAACTGCTGAAGCCAATGTCTTACAGGATACAAGCCTATAGGTTCCTTGCATTACTGCTGAATATAATAAAGCAGAATGTAATGCAAAGCAGTGAATATAATAGAGATAACCTGGCACACTGGCTACAAATCTGACCTGGGGGAAAATTCGTTCCTGACCCCAAATATGGTGATCAGTTAGATGCTGAGCTGTTGGACCTTATGCTACACAGTGGACAAGCAAGAGCACGGATATTGTCATTGACATGGGCACTTACCTGTCTAGCAGCAGTGCTCCAGGAGTACAGAGTAGCTTGAAAGGAGATTTAGCTAGAGGCCTAACCACTGTAGTATATGTTCCCCCCACAACAGCACATGGCAGCAAAGGCTATAATGAGACCATTAAGGCTGCCTTGCATTGGAAAGAATGCACACCCCACTATGGTCATCTTAGATCACGTCCCATGTGTTTCATCATCACTCTTCAGCAGATGCACATGTCGAATGGTTGGGCCTATGTAATACAGTTAACTGGATGGGATATGGGATGGGCTGTTACAATCACACAACTGATCTCTGTGGACCTCGTTAAGTCTGTCTGAATGGAAACTGCTACAGGTGCATGAAGCTTTTGGCTGGCCACAGAGGTCATGAACTCCACTGAGATCCCAGCAAAGGTTAGCATGGTTGATGAGTAGACCTGGTACACCACTCTCTATCATCTGCTCTGCCTTTGTAGTTGTGGATCTGGGAGTTAGCCAATTATCTCCTCAGCTAGAATGGGTGCCATAATTATCTAACTAGCCAAGGCCAGGGCAGCCAGTGAATAAGGGAGGCATAATCAATTCACTGAAATCAAACTTTCCCTTCCTGTGCCAAGCATATCTTGGCAGGTTAGTGAATGTGGACCAATATTTTAAATTCAATAATGGCTGTGGCCAGGCTTACTGGACTGTAAAATGAGATACTCTAAGGTAGGATAGGTACCACTGCATAACTTTACAATAGCTAGATGGTCATTGGAGTGTTGCAAGGACAGAATGTAGTGCTTAGAGCCAACTGGAAGGGTGCAGGAACAGAAAGAATGAAGGGGCAATAATCCATGTCACAGGACTAGAAGAAAAACTGGAGCGTTATTGGAGCATTGAAGGTAGGAGATGTCCAAAAGCAAGTGTTTTTTCCTGAAATTTCACACCAATATTTTTGTCATGGAATTCACTCACCAGAGCAGCGCCTCCTGCTGGCTGACTTGGGGATTAGCTCTCTCAGCTGGTGCACCCTCTGCTGGTAGCACTTCTCTTGCCACCTTCTCCACCCGCAGACCCATCTCCACCCATGAACTACAGCTTCCTTTTCATGACTCAGCCCTCCAGCTGTGTCAACACCCATGTTTTCCCCCTTCCAGGGGGACTAGGAATCTCCCAGTTCTATAGTCCAGCCACTTTTCCAGTGGTGAATGGGCCGGGGGAGAAGAGAGAGACATGGACCCACCATGACTCCAGGTCCTGGTTCAGGGACCCTGTAGATATCAGCCTCCTGCTGCCTCTCCTTCACTTCTTTGCCAATACTGCTTCAATTCCCTGGACCACTTGCCAATGGCCCCAGCATTTTCTTCACCCTATTCTCAGAGCCTCCAGCCTGCAAGTCCTAGCGGCCAACCAGGAGCTCCTTATTGCTCCCCCAGTCCTCTTGAGCAACTGCTCTGTCCAAGGTATTAGCTTCCTGCAGCCTGCTAGGAACAGAGTACTCTCTCCTGGAGCTTCCTGCAGCACTGACTGTCTCTAGCCATGCAGCTCCCTTTTATGTGAGCCTACTCGACCCTGATTGGCTACTCCCTGTGCAGCCTCCCAGGCTGCTTTTAACCCCTTTCCAGTATGGGGCGAACACCCCATCAGTCATTAATCCAGGCTTTTTCAGAACCCAACCAATTCATTTTTTGGTGAAATTACTGTGAAGTGATTTATTTTCATGTCCAAGTAGCAAGAACTTGTTTTTGTCATGAATTTTCTGACAAATGTTATGATTTCAAATGCACCTGGGCTCCTTTTCTGAGTTTCCAGTTTCACTGAGAGATTTTCATCCCAATATCAGCTGTAGGAGGGAGGAAGTAGTTAAGAAATAGGAGTGTACTAGAGGCTTCTGAGGAGAAAGGTAGCCAGGGGTATACTGCAGAGCTGTGGGGAAAAGATGAGCAATTGGAGGTCATCACAGGGTCAGAAGACAGGAACCAGAGGCCACAAAGATAGGAAAGTCAGGGGCTATTGGAGGGTCACAGATGGTGCGAGTCAGAGCCTAAGAATGTATTGATAAACTGCATACAAACTGTCCATTGCATGGTGGCAGAGAGAATAAAATCAGGTAAAGTACTATTCAAAGTAAAAAACATTCAGGTGGAAAGAAATGCTCTGAATGAAAGTTGAAACGTTAAGTGCCTCATCCTGCACTACTGGAACAGATCTCACCTTCAACAACTTCAGTGGTAGCAGGACTGAGCCCTACGGGGCAGGGGAAGAGAAATTAAAGTACTACTTATAGTGCAGGTAGCTGGGGGGGGGACGGGTCGTGGTTAGATATATATGTTTGTATTTTTTAAGATCTGCCTGGTGCAGAAAAAGCCTAGAGCTGGAGCTGTCCACAGTGCTTAGGTCAATGTGTGATGCAGGACAGGATTTTCAAAAGTACTCAGCAATGGATGGTTTCTGCTTCCGTTGGAATCAGTGGGAGTTTTAACTGCAACAGCATCAGAATTGGCTTAAAAATTCTATAGGAGGAATTGTGTTAAATTCTATAGGGACTTCAGCTGTCTACATATCCCCATACTGCCTTTTTCTGTATAATCAGCTGGTGGGGCGGGGGGAAACATTGGGGCAGTTCAGATCTGGATGAAAACTTTGGGGCTTGCACACATCTTTATTTATAATCTTTGGATGCGCTTAATAACTTCTTAACAAATAGATTTTCATGCTATTTTGTAGTATTGACATCAGTAATGAAGAAGTTGAAATGAGTATAATAAAAAACAAGTCAGAATGGTACATAGCATAAAATAAATCTCCAATTGCATAAACATCTCGAGTACAGCTTCACTTTAAAGATCATACATCAGTCAGAGGCTTTGAACATTGCTTTCCCTCTGGCTTGGGTAGATTGTCACTTTTTCTTTTTATTAAAAGTCTAAACCAGGAGCATTAAGATGGGTGATTAATTTTTTTTTAGATAATTAAAAAAAGAGACCCAGGAGCAGAGCTTTGGTGAAACCTCTACTGGAGATTAGGATATATGACACAGTGAATAGCTGGAAAAGGAGGGAACCAGAATTTTGTGGGAAAAGGTCAAAAGAGGGGAGAAGGCAGAGGAATAGGAAAGAGACATAGGAGGGGAAAGAAATGGAGGGCAAAATATAGAGGAAGAAACACTTACTATCAATACATTCCCATTAAGTACCTGATTAAAGCACAGTTCCAGTCTAAAAAGTGACTGTACAAATGGTACTTTGACTTCTCATGTTTACTGTCTCCCAGTGAGTGCTGTATCAAAGGTGCTCAGTTCACAAGCTGGAAGCTGTCTTTTCTAACTGTCAGCCCTAAAAACTTAAACTGAGCTCAGAGGCATACTGGGGTCTTTCCCTCTCACTCATCACCACCAGTAACAAAAAATCTCTAAGATATATCAGGTCCTTAATGACATTGATGGAATACAATTGCTGCCATTGTGTTTTCACAGGTGTAAATGACTGAGATGTAGTGCACAATCTCTTGAGACACAGGCAGAAACAGAATCTAGGTCCCTCTCTCCCATTTGTGTTAGCTCTTCAGAAGGAGCTCAGCCTGTTGCATTTCAGGGAACAGGGTAAATATTTGGAATACGTTATTTTTTGAGGGGAAAAACTGGCTTATGGTGGAAAACTACTGTTGGAGTTGCAGTGTTAAAAGTAGATGTGATGAAGTTAAGTTAGCGGGCAGAATGCAAGTAAAATGGGTAAAAAGTATCCAAACAAAGACCCAATCCTATAACCATTCTGTACATATAACTCACATTGAAGTTCATGGAAGCACTCCATGCCAATCCAGACACAGAATCAGAACCTGTGTGCAGTTTAGTCCAAGGCTGCAGATCATTGGTGCTTCTTCCATTGTTGCCTTGACTATATGAGTGGTTTAAGTAGAGACAAAGAGAAAATTCAAGTTACCGGCTATGGTGACTTCAGTAAATTATCCAAGTCAGACTCTGTGCACTCCGAGACATTTTCCATACCAAACATTTTTACATGATGTTTAAATGAAGGACAGAAACGAATAATGCTAAAATAATTGACTAAAAAACCTCAAATTAAAAATCATATTTCTGACTTCTAGTAAGGCGAGCTGAGTTCAGATTAAGCGCTTTATCTTTCATACAGCAGAGAAAAAAGGATGTCTGAAAATCTCTCTCTAAATTTTGATTAAAACACACAATGAATGAGCTTGAAAAGAGCATCATTTCTCTTCAAGGACATCAAAAGGACCAGCAGATTTCAGAACATTTTGAAAGCCTGAAATGGTCCCTAAATTGTGACCTGAAATCGCAGAATTTATCCATGCTATCCTCAGAATATCTTTAAGGAATTCAGATGACTGCCTACAGTGCCAAGAGATGATAAATAATCAAAATAGATATAACACATGCACTGAGCATGTTAATGCATGTTCATTAGCACAGCCTGGATGCACAAAAGGAGTTAGACACCTAAGTGCCAATTGTGGGCTCCACTGCAATGCATACAACCCTGCAAGCACTTAAACTCACTCGGCACCTATGTTTTTGTAGTAAAAATGCCCTGGACATTTGTTTCTGGGCACATGTACGACAGCCTCCCTCTACGTGTTTCCGGGCACCTATCTCCTGCCTAAGCCTCAGTAATTCACAAAGCAGGGGAAGATAGGTATTCAGCTTTGTAAGTTCTGTGCCGGACCAGATGCAGTAGGCAAGCTCAGAGGGCAGAAAAAACAGGCAGGAGAGTGGGGAGGGGAGCATGACAATCACTTCCCTCATAACTTTCAGCTTAGTGACCATAGTGCTCATTGTGGAACAGCTCTGGTTCAAGTCTCCCTTGTCCTGTGGGGAGAAGCAATTTGAACAGGAATCTGCCACCTCAGGTGAGGGCTCTAATCATTGGACTATAGGATATTTTGATGGGAGACTCCCTCAATCTCTCCTGTTTAAGATGGAACACCGTGGATAAATAACTAAGCAATTGGCACAGGGGGACTGGCCCAAATGACTCTTGAGAGAAAGGGGCCCAAGCATGAGAATGACTCTTCAGTCTGGTGATTAGAGCACTCGCCTGGGAAGTGGAGAGCCATGGTCCTATCCTCCCTTATTCCGATATCCCTTTTGTTATTGATCCAGAGTGCAGCAGCTTCAATAGGAGAGACTGTTGTGTATTCCCCCAGTGTACAATATGGACTGTTGAACAGCTGTGTCCACTCAATTCTTCAGTCTAGGGTGCCATTTACACTGCTTTGCTTTGAGAACAATCACTCCTGGCCAGTTCTCACACAGCCTCCAGCATGCAAAAAAATCACTCCCAGCTGAATTGCATGAATGATCTGGCCAGCCACTCATGCAGGGTGCCATACAGCAAATTCCTAGTCCCAGACCGCCCCCCAGAAATGTGCATCTTGTACTGCCTAGCACCCTCCTGGACAATACAAGCTCACCAAAATTCCATCAATGGAAAATTATATGCACAAGCCTTGTTATCTCAAGTGGAGGTTCCCAAACACTTCAATCCAAATACACTGGGTTAGGTAAAGCAAGTTTATTAACTACAGAAAGATATATGTTAAGTGATTACAAGTAATAAGGCATAAAAATTAGAGTTGGTTACAAAGAAAATAAAAGATAAAATGCAGACTGATGTTTAACTTAGCAAGCTAAATGGATTCAAAGCAAAGGTTTTTTTCACTATATGCTCTTTAGTCTTTACTGGCTGGAAGCCTCCAGACAAGGAACCCTCCCCCTGTTCAGTGTTTCTTCAGGCATTGCTGCTGCTGTGAGTAGAGAACAGTGGAAGAGAGAGGTCATTTGTGGTGTGTGTTCTCTATTCTTGTACCATTCTCCCCTCTTTGAGGATTATCTCCAGCTGCGGTTCATCTGACAACCAGTCTGTTTACATGGGAACCCCCAGTTCTATTTCCAATATGTAAAGTTCGTGCTTACAATCTTCTTCCTGCTGAAGAATGGCCATTTAAATAGATGATAGTCCAATAGATTATGCTGACACCTGGCTGAGGTGCTACCTAGCTTTTTGTCTGAGGAACTGGTTTGGGCTGCTTATCTAAGTTTGGAACATGTCACAGCAATGTAATACAGGAGAATCTTATACATTTACATTACAATGTTGCCACACATTTATCAGGAAAATAATGTTCAGCAGATTATGAGTTTTCAAATGATACCTCACAAGTCATACTTTGTACAAAATGTATCATGGTATTGTAAAAAGGATGAACATAGGGGTACTGTGTGTCACAATTTTATTTTTAAAAAGAATTCCTCCACTAAAAAAAAGATTATAAAACAAATAAGTGGGTTTGTTTTATCTCTATTTTATTATTTCCAGCCCAGTTGGTGTATTTCTAAAGTAACATACTGCTCATGTGTTTAAAATAATTTAAAAGTGTGATTTAATGTTGTAATTCATATCTGCTAAAAATAACAAGAGCTTTAATGTTGCACATAAATGCTACGTCCTAATAATCAAATATCTGAGTTAATGAGCATGCCATCCTCACTCTTATGGGAATGAAATACTTCCCAGACTGTTGCTATTTTTGTATTGAAGAGAGATAATGACTCAATGTTGGGGTTTTGTGCACTGAGGCTTTATTTTTTTTTTTAGCTCAGATTGTTGCTGAAACCCATCTGTTTTAGCTAGGCCACCTGCTTCTGAAATAATCCCTCACCACACTTACTTAATATAGGCCCTGCTTCTGACTTCAATAGGCATTGGCTTGAGTGCTCAGGCTTTTGTAGGTACAACAAAAATAACTTAACAGCAGTCAATAGTATTAGTTATTTCCAGAACAACAAAATGACAAAAATCCAGTTTACTAGTTTCTTACTGTTAAAGGATCACTATCAGTTTGTGTGGTTGCTATCAGCTGAGTCTAGTTTCATGCATAGTGTTCCCAAATTTGTCCTATTAAGTGCTGCTCACCTAACCACAAGACACTGTTCTGTCACTCTGGTCAACATATAATCAGGAGAAAGTCAGATGCAATCAATCAAGTGCAATGTTCCACCTGGCATGAGCTTTAGCAGACATACTTATACCATGAATTTGCTTGCAGAGTCTCCATTCACTCTATCTGGATGCCACAAAGAAAAAAACTAAAGTTAGGCTGCACCATTACTGGAACTCAAAAATGTTTCTTATATTCCTCTCCCAGAGAGGTGAAAGTTTTTGCAAAAGATTTACTGCCTGCTAAAGGTGGAGGAGTGCCAGATTTTCACACAAGATCTGGGCTGCTTTGCAAAGACAAAGATTGTTTCCTCTTTGGAGAGTCAGTTAGTTCTAAATGAGTGCTAATTGCCATCAGCATCCTTAGGTTTCAGGATGCTGCAAACATATGTGATAATGAAGCATTATCATTAATTGGCTAGCAAGTAATGTGTCACCAGCAACTACAGTCAGACCCAGGCAGAAAAGAATAGCATGTAAGTCATTGTTCTTTTCCTCTGTGATTATTAGCTTCCACAGTGACATTTAGTCATTACCTTCAGCAGAACCATGATTATTTCACTTAACTGTTGAAGTTTACAGCAAAAACATTACTCTGTTGAAAAGGGTCAGAAATCTCATTTTGCATAAGTGACACAGAGCAAGACAGAGGGCTCATTGTACAGAATAATGCGCTGCTGGGATGCTGTCATGACATAGTCCAAATGATAATGTAGCATACCACTGTATGAGAACCCACATCCTGTGCATTACCAACTTCCCAGAGGAGCTGTGAGGCTATATCTGGGGAACCAGCTCTTCTATGCCTGGTACCATTCAAGGTGGAGGGAGGACTGCAGGCTAATAGGTCCTTCTTTAGTCCAAAGGAGCAACTTAGTGATTTACAATGATTTGATTATTTTTATAAGTTTTAATCTTGTTTTATTCTCTTAACCTAGTACACCATCATATAACCATCTTTATTATTTTCTGTTTTCAATTTTAACTTTTTAATCTATTTTAGTAATAAAACTGAAAATAACTGCTAATATTCTGTTCTTTAGCCAAGGAACCCTGAGAACGTATATGGGCAATTGGTTAACAGCTCGGGTCAAAAGGATTAACCAACACTTGGGATCTTGCGGGTTGTTTCCACTAGATACAGAAAATTGATGGTAGAGTCAGGTATTTCTTTGATGCAATCCTGTTTATTGACAAAGACTGTATATAAAGTCCTGTTTCCCTGAACAGAGTAGGAATCAGACAACAGGAGACAGTTTCTTTGCTCACAGTTCCAAGCCCTATTAAAGCCAGCACTCTGCTTACAAGTTCTCTCAGGATCATGCTCTAAGTGCTTCTCTAACTCTCTGGTACCTTTTTGCTGCCTTTTTTGTCTTCCTCTTTAGAGTTTCTGGCACACACACTCCCTCCTTCACGTTATTCCCTTTTCTCAACACCCTCCAGCCCCCTGCATTTGCACTCTGTCCACATAGCTGAGCTCTTCGTTTGTGACCTGGGGCTTGTGTAATGCCAACAGACCACAGTGGGCAGGATCAAACCAGGGACCTTGAGAGCTAAATGTATGAGCCTCTACTGCATGAACTAAAAGCCATGTGGCTCTTAGCTAAGGCTGTAGCAGACTCATTAATCTCTAAGGGATCTCGGTGCCCAGGAGGCGTGTGGGTTACACTTGGGTCAGTGGCTCCTATTGTTTCAACTATATTATTTCATAAAGGAGCTTAATTGCATCTTACATTTATCCTGAATGAAGGGGGGCTGCTAGGCACACCAGCTTCAGCAAGGTTTCACCCAGTATAGAACTATATTATAAAAAGGTCAAGAATCAGACCAGCAGCTTCATTGGAGGCTATAGATATATCCGAAACCACTTTGCTGTGCTTATGTTTCACTGTGCCATCTATAGTACTGTTGATTGGGTCATTTCAGCCAGTAGAATTGCAGTATGCAAATGAAATAGAGTGGTAGAACACTAATTGATTAGGTTAGCCTTGATGTCACAATACCACTATCCTTTCCTCCTCCCACCATGAAAACTCAATAGAGAGATTGGACTCTGGCTATCTGAAGAATATGTCAGTTAATGATCTTCAGGGGAAGCACGCCAATATGGCAAGAGAGAAATAGAAGGTGAATTCTGAGCTTCTTCTGGGGATGCTTCTCTTCCTGCTTTTTTGTGGGTGGGGTGGGGTGGGAGGAGAAGGAGGGAGATCAGTACATGCATATGATGTTTATTTAGTGAACAAAACAAGAATAAAAAATAAGGGTGCGGGAAATGGGAAGAGGAAAAATGGGGTTCATAATGACAGAGAGACAAGGGAAAAGAATGAAGTGACAGGAACAGGGGCAGAAGTGAGAGAGATGGGTAACAAGGAGGGCATCAAAGAATAAGGAGAAAGGAGTAGATTGGAGAGAGATTATTTTATCCATTGTTGGTTCCCTTAGCCTCTTAGGCTAGAGAGAAAATTGCAATAGCCCAGTCTGGATATAACAAGAGTTTGGGTCTTAATGGCTAGCTCTGAGTCTGATAGAATCAGGCACACTCTTCAGACCGGACACAGCTTGTGTCACTGTGCCTATTTGGGTATCTGAGTGCAGTGGTAGTCCTGGGGGATGCCAAGCTGCAGACCAATTCAACTATCTGGGGATCAAATGATTTTGATGGCTGTGGTTGTTATAGGTTATTATCATTTGTATTGGCGTAGCACCCAGGAGCCCTAGTCACTGGACAAGGACCCCATTATATTTTATACAGCACCTAACACAGAACAAAAGGACTGTCCCAGCACCAAGAGGTTACAATCTAAGTAGAAGGTCAGAGACAGACAAGGGAGTACAAGGAAACAATCAGATGATAATGGTCAGCATGATAGGCTGCTGGCGTGCTGAGACTACCCTAACTGTTAAGATATTTTGTAGGCATCACTGCAAAGGAGAGTTTTAAGGAGGGATTTGACAGAACAATGAAATGACTTTGCAGATGTTTACAGGGGATTCCCTCTTCCCACCAGCATTGTCTCAGTTTTGTCTGGGTTCAGCTGTGGCCAGCTGGTGTTCAGCCATGTGCTGATCACTGTTAAGCACTAAGAAAGCTTATCTAATAGATTCCATTATTAGAGTAGAACACAGATGTGGGTGCTAATGATAATTACAGATCCCAGGCTCTCTCCTTTGCAAACTGGAACTCTGAGCCAACACCTACTATAGTCTTATGGCTGTTGTTCCTACTCCCTCCCCTCAGGCTAATGTGCCTTGCACCCTAACTTAGCTGCCTAGTTAGCTCTGCTGGTTAATTGGGTTTCCCAGAGACTTCCTTGCAGAGCTCCCTTTTCAGGATACTTTTTTCATGGCTCTACACACAGGACCAATTCAGGCCTCAACTTTCCCAGGCTGGATCCCCATACTGCTTTCTGTCTCCAAGCCCAGAGGACTGATTCTTCTAGGTGATTGTCTGATTACTTGAGCCTTTAATTTCTTGGACCAGATCTTCAGGAGTTTCTCCTTTTCCCTTGAGAATCAGAGAAGCTGCCTCATGCACCAGTCCCCCAAATTCTCTGCCATCTCTAATTCTACTCCCAACGTGATCTGATTGGCTAAGGGGAAGGGATTCAGCTATCCATCAATTCATTAGTCTCCAATACTGTAGCAGCTCACACCTCAAAGAATTAGTAAGTTCATCGTCTATCAAATTGCTGCAAAAAAACAAGTCATCAACAATCCAGACTTAAATATATATGCAAAGGGCAACTTTGGCTCCGCACTGAAAGAATAGACCCATTCTTCTAGGAAAAACCCTACATATTTCAGTAACAGACTGCAATTTTATACTGACCCCATAGGAGTGTCTCATGAGTGAGAGTCACAGCCAGAGAAGGAATTCACACGTTTAAAATAGCCACAGACACCCTCTGTAAAGATTCCTGTCTAACATTACATAACATTTGAACAAGCCGATATAAAGAAAGACCTCCCCTGTATATTAGGGTAGGAATACATTTACCGCTTTGTGAGAAGACTTTTGGCTCATTACTTTGACAGACTATTTTTTGATAAGATGGACAGCATGTGTAAAGTTCTTTATCGACCTTTATTTTTCCTATAACTTCACACAACCTTAGTCAGATCTTATCTCTCACAGTTCCACGACCAGTTTATAACCAGCTTCATAGACTAATCCCTAGTGCTACTTGAATCATCGTACAAATGAAAAGCCCTGGAATTAACCAAACCCAACTCCGAGCAATACTTTGCCCCCCAGAATCATGATTTAAGTAACCAGGACATATAAATTCAACAGGCCACTTCTAATATCAAACCACACACAACACAGCTTTATCTTAACCCTTGTCTCCTCAGGCTTAGAGGAAGAATCAGTCAATTTCCACTCCATCATTATGGACGAGTGTCGACTTCTGGACTTTGATAGGATGCCTTATGAAAGGCACCACCATGTCTGCCTCTTCCACATGCAGAGATAAAGTCCTCCACCAAGTCCAAACCTTGACTAGTTGTCTGGGAGTGTCTTTACTGAACCTGGACACAAATATTGTTGTGAAATGGCAAACAGCGGCCAGTGGGAGCTCTGATCGGCCGAACCTGTGGGTGCTGCAGGTAAACAAACTGTCCCGGCAAGCCAGCAGATTTCCCTGACAGGCCGCATGCCAAAGGTTGTCGATCCCTCCTTAACTCATATACAGTGTAGTTACACAGGGTAGTGATTAAATCTGGTACTTCATTTAATTTCCATCATCCAGCCCATCTTTGGGAACAAAGCCTTGTCTACAGTGGGATCTTTGATTAGTTTCATTAGATGTTTTTGCACAGACTGGAGCACAAACAGTTCAGAGTGTCTGAATTGATTTAAGATTTTCCCTGTGAAGGTGAAGGCTTGGGCTATATCTACATTACACGTTACTTTGGTATAATTTATGTCGCTCTGGGGTATGAATAATCCACCCTAAGGTATACAGACCTAGGTGCCGGTGTTAGACAGTGTTATGTTGGTGGGAGAGCTTTTCCCGCCGACATAGCTATCACCTCTCACAGAGGCAGGAGTTATTAAGCTGCAGGGAAAGCTTTCTCCTGTTGGCTTAGAGCATCTTCACCAGAAGCACGGCATCGGTGCAGCTGCACCACTGTAAATGATGTAGTGTAGACATAGCCTCGCTCTAAAAGGAGGCATGTCCAGTGAGCTGTCATCTTCTCAGCTCCCTCAGCTGCTAAGTCCCTGTGTGTCTCTCCCAACACATGTACTAAGAGATCCTAACTCTCTTCTTATGCACTCTCTATTGCCCAGATACTCCAGCCACCTTGACAAGTACATGCACCACGCTGCCTACACTATAAGGGCAAACCGTACACCTTTCCATTGCTTCTCTAAATTACTTCACTATATTTTTGTCATATAAAGAAGTTCAGGTCAATGCTACATTATGTTAAAGAGCAATCATTTGGAAAAATTGTAACAAACCCCTTGTCCCTCATAGGCCTAGACTTGCACTGATGTGAGCAGCGGTGCGCAGAAACTGGATAGAGTCAGGCCGCGTCTATACGTACAGAGCTGCAGCTGCACCAATGCTGCAGTGTTTCTGGTGAAGCTGCCCCATGCTGATGGGAGAGAGCTCTCCTGTTGGCATAACCTCCCCCCACCCCCCCATATCTCCACGAGCGGCAGAAGCTACGTCGGTGGGAGAAGCTCTCCCATCGACACAGCACTGTGCATGTGAGTGCTTATGTTGGTGTAACTTATATTGCTCAAGGGGGCGGTTTATTCACACCCCCGAGTGACATAAAAGTTATGCCCACATAGGTTGTAGTGTAGACACAGCCTCAGTCGCTGGGACAATGCAACACAGTCCCTAGAGGCAAGTTCCGTAGGCTCTCCAACTATTCAAGCTAGCTAGTAACCGAGGTAACGGGAGGAGAAAATGCAGGCAGCAGAGTGTGGGCTAACCTGCTTATTGCACTCAGTGTAGCATGTATGATCACCTGCCTGTGGGCGGGTGGCTTATGTGTGCATTCCGTGCAAGGAGCTCCTGGCCCTCAGAGACTGTGTATGGGCTTTGGAGGCCAGGGTGGCGGAACTGGAGGAGCTAAAGGAGGCAGAGAGGTATGTTGATGAGGCTTTCCGGGACACTGTAGATTTGTCCCACCTCCGGACAGACAGCCCCTGCGCTGTTAAGGGGGATGAAAGGCCCAGAGAAGGAGAGCAGTCAACGGGAACAGAGGGAAACCTTCCCATAGTTGGGACCCTCCTTCCAGATGATGTTGGGGTATCCTCTCGCACTGAGGTTACCTCTCCAGGGGAGGGAACTCCAGTCATTAGGAAAAGGCAGGTGTTAGTAATGGGAGATTCAATCATTAGAAACATAGATAGCTGGGTTTGTGATGACCGGGGGAACTGTATGGTGACTTTCCTGCCTGGTGCGAAGGTTGCGGATCTCTCCAGGCATCTAGATAGACTTATGTGTAGTGCTGGGGAACAGCCAGTGGTCATGGTACATGTAGGTACCAATGACGTAGGGAAGGGTAGGACAGACGTGCTGGATGCCAAATTTAGGCTGCTAGGAAAGAGACAGAAATCCAGGACCTCTATGGTGGCATTCTCAGAAATGCTTCCAGTTCCACGTGCAGGGCCAGGTAAGCAGGCAGAGCTTCAGAGTCTCCATGTGTGGATGAGATGATGGTGTAGAGAGGAGGGGTTTAGATTTATTAGGAACTGGGGAAACTTTTGGGATAGGGGGAGCCTATACAGGAAGGATGGGCTCCACCTAAACCAAAGTGGATCCAGACTGCTGGCATTTAACATTAAAAAGACTGCAGAGCAGTTTTTAAACTAAAAGATGGGGGGGAAGCCGATTGCTGCAGAGGCGCACGTGGATTGGACAGAGACTTCTCTTAGAGGACAGTCTATTGATAGAGATTCTCTAGGTTTTCGGCAGGAGGAGGGGATGGAAGAGGACAAAGTATGGGCCAGATCAGACGAGAAACATTCACATAAAGAATCTGACACATCAGAAAAGGGCAGACAAACAGTGACAAGTTTTTAAAGTGCTTGTACACAAATGCTAGAAGTCTAAATAATATGGGTGAACTAGAGTGCCTCGTGTTAAAGGAGGATATTGATATAACAGGCATCACAGAAACCTGGTGGAGTGAGAGCAATCAATGGGACACAATCATTCTGGGGTACAAAATATATTGGAAGGACAGAACAGGTCAGGGGGGAATGGCACTATATGTGAAACAAAATGTAGAATCAAATGAAATACAATTTTTAAATGAATCCACATGTTCCATATAATCTCTATGGATAGTAATTCCATGCTCTAATAAGAATATAATAGTAGGGATCTATTATCGACCACCTGACCAGGACAGTGATAGTGATGATGAAATGCTAAGGGAGATTAGAGAGGCTATCAAAATAAAAAACTCAATAATACTGGGGGATTTCTATTGACTGGGTACATGTCACCTCAGGATGAAATGCAGAGGCAAAATTTCTCGATACTTTAAATGACTGTTTCTTGGAGCAGCTGGTACAGGAACCGACAAGGGGAGAGGCAACTCTTGATCTAGTCCTGAGTGGAGCACAGGGTCTGGTCCAAGAGGTAACTATAACAGGACCGCTTGGAAATAGTGACCATAATATAATAACATTTAACATTCCTGTGGTGGGAAGAACACCTCAATAGCCCAACACTGTGGCATTTAATTTCAGAAAGGGGAACTATGCAAAAATGAGGAGGTTAGTTAAACAGAAATTAAAAGGTACAGTGACTAGAGTGAAATCCTTGCAAGCTGCATGGAGACTTTTCAAAGACACCATAATAGAGGCTCAACTTAAATGTATACCCCAAATTAAAAAAACACAGTAAAAGAACTAAAGAAAGAGCCACTGTGGCTTAACAACCATGTAAAAGAAGCAGTGAGAAATAAAAAAGCATCTTTTAAAAAGTGGAAGTCAAATCCTAGTGAGGTAAATAGAAAGGAGCATAAATACTGCCAAATTAAATGTAAAAATGTAATAAGAAAAGACAAAAAGGAGTTTGAAGAACAGCTAGCCAAAAACTCAAAAGGTAATAACAAAATGTTATTTAAGTACATCAGAAGCAGGAAGCCTGCTAAACAACCAGTGGGGCCCCTGGACAATCGAGATACAAGGAGCACTTAAAGACAATAAAGTCATCACGGAGAAACTAAATGAATTCTTTGCTTTAGTCTTCATGGCTGAGGATATTAGGGAGATTCCCAAACCTGAGACGTCTTTTGTAGGTGACAAATCTGAGGAATTGTCACAGATTGAAGTGACACTAGAGGAGGTTTTGGAATTAATTGAGAAACTTAACAGGAACAAGTCACCGGGACCAGATGACATTCACCCAAGAATTCTGAAAGAACTCAAATGTGAAATTGCGGAACTATTAACTATGGTTTGTAACCTGTCCTAAATCAGCTACTGTACCCAATGACTGTAAGATAGCTAATGTAACGCCAATATTTAAGAAGGGGTCTAGAGGTGATCCTGGCAATTACAGACCGGTAAGTCTAACATCAGTACCGGGCAAATTAGTTGAAACAATAGTAAAGAATAAAATTGTCAGACACATAGAAGAACATAAATTGTTGTGCAAAAGTCAACATGGTTTCTGTAAAGGGAGATCATGTCTTACTAATCTGTTAGAGTTCTTTGAGGGGGTCAACAAACGTGTGGACAAGGGGGATCCAGTGGACATAGTCTACTTAGATTTCCAGAAAGCCTTTGACAAGGTCCCTCACCAAAGGCTCTTACATAAATTAAGTTGTCAGGGATAAGAGGGAAGATCCTTTCATGAATTGAGAACTGGTTAGAAGACAGGGAACAAAGGATAGGAATAATTGGTAAATTTTCAGAATGGAGAGGGGTGACTAGTGGTGTTCCCCAAGGGTCAGTCCTAGGACCAATCCTATTCAACCTATTCATAAATGATCTGGAGAAAGGGGTAAACCGTGAGGTGGGAAAGTTTGCAGACGATACTAAACTGCTCAAGATAGTCAAGACCAAAGCAGACTGTGAAGAACTTCAAAAAGATCTCACAAAACTATGTGATTGGGCAACAAAATGGCAAATGAAATTTAAGGTGGATAAATGTAAAGTAATTGGAAAAAATAACCCCAGTTATACATATAATATGATGGGGGCTAATTTGGCTACAACTAATCAGGAGAAAGATCTTGGAGTCATCGTGGATAGTTCTCTGAAGATGTCCACGCAGTGTGCAGCGGCAGTCAGAAAAGCAAACGGGATGTTAGGAATCTTATTAGAGAATAAGATGGAGAATATCTTATTGCCCTTATATAAATCCATGGTACACCCACATCTTGAATACGGCGTACAGGTGTGGTCCCCTCATCTCAAAAAAGATATACTGGCATTAGAAAAGGGCAACTAAAATGATTAGGGGTTTGGAACGGGTCCCATATGAGGAAAGATTAAAGAGGCTAGGACTTTTCAGCTTGGAAAAGAGGAGACTAAGGGGGGATATGATAGAGGTATATAAAATCATGAGTGCGGTGGAGAAAGTGAATAAGGAAAAGTTATTTACTTGTTCCCATAATATAAGAACTAGGGTCCACCAAATGAAATTAATGAGTAGCAGGTTTAAAACAAATAAAAGGAAGTTCTTCTTCACTCAGCGCACAGTCAACCTGTGGAACTCATTGCCTGAGGAGGTTGTGAAGGCTAGGACTATAAAAGGGTTTAAAAGAGAACTGGATAAATTCATGGAGGTTAAGTCCATTAACGGCTATTAGCCAGGATGGGTAAGGAATGGTGTCTCTAGCCTCTGTTTGTCAGAGGATGGAGCTGGATGGCAGGAGAGTGATCACTTGATCATTACCTGTTAGGTTCATTCCCTCTGGGGCACCTGGCATTGGCCACTGTCGGTAGACAGGATACTGGACTGGATGGACCTTTGGTCTGACCCAGTATGGCCGTTCTTATGTTATGTTCTGGGCAGCTAACACTAGGTAGGTTCATGCAGGAATTAAATGTACCCAGACAAGCAGAGAGAGCTTTACTCACAGTCTGTCAGAGAGAAGATCAGCCACAGGTTAGAGGGAATGCAGGGTAGTTCAATTAAAGGACTTGTACAGAACAGCAGATACCATTATTAGCATAGAACCCAATTTTGAATGCTCATGATAATTAGAGACCCCAGACTCTCTTCTCCTCAGGCTGGAACTTAGACCTGTACCTGCAACAGTCCTGAGGGAGAGCTTTCTAATCCTTGGGCCAATGATCCTGGATGAGCCCTAACCCAGCCCCCTGATTAACTCAGCTTGTTGACTGAGTTTCCCACATACATCCTCACAGAGCTCCCTTTTCAGGCTGCTTTTCCTGGTCCCTTTAAAAATGGTTCTACACACAGGACTAACTCAGGCCTCACCTTCCTTTGCCTGGATCCCCAGAGCTGCCTCCTCTCCCTTCAAACCTAGGCCGATTCTGTCTCTCTCAGGCCTTTCATTCTTTGGGGCAGATCCCAGGAGCTTCCTCAGCAGAGAAGCTGCTTTATGGGCCTGTCTGTCTTCCTATCTCTCATTCTATCCCCAGTGTGATCTGTTTGACAAAGTGGAAGGGACACAGAGCTATCCATCAATTCATTAGTCTCTGATGAGTCCTAATGTTGTAGCAGCTCACCCTGCTGCTGCAGAGACAGTATCAGCCCTTTCAAAATCCCTTACAATATTTGCATTATTAGGTTCTCCATAGATAAAGTGGATAAATTCCCCCTCCACACTCATCTCCTCAAATATCCTCTCTTTCAGAATTGCCTAGAGGAAAGAGAATTAGTTCACAAGACAAAGATTCCTCTAGGGGAAAAGAAACCATTTTGAGGAGAAAAGAACAAGAGGTACTTTCACACAAAGTAAGCCAAATACTCCATTGAAACATCATCTTCTATTGAGTTATTGATATAATGAGTCTCCTCTATGTCTATTTTAGCGTGGATAATAAAACAAACTGAAAAGAAGTGCAGAGACAAACACTTGGAGAATATAGTATAAGCAAACTGGGTAATCAAAATTTATTAAACCTCCATCCAGCAGAATATATCAGCATGCAAGGTGTCCCATTGCCTAATGGGAATAGTCATGCTTAAAGTTAAGCATGTGCAAAAATTATTTGCTGAATTTGGGCCCCATCTGGAAGAATGTATATTTTACTGAAAAAAGAAAAGGAGGACTTGTGGCACCTTAGAGACTAAATCACCTTTTCTTTTTGCGGATACAGACCAACACGGCTGCTACTCTGAAACCTGTATTCTACTGGTCACCCCATTTCAAAAAAGATATTGTAGACCTAGAGGAGGTTCAGTGAAGACAAACAAGAATGATCAAGGGCATGAAAAATCTCTTATATGAACAGAAAGTGAAAAGAGTGTAATCGTTTACCTTAGAAAGGAGATGAACAAGAGGGGACGTGATAAAAGTATATAAAATACTGAATGGTATAAAGAAGGCAGATCAGGAACTTCTGTTCTCCCAATATTGTAAAATTAAGAGATGGGGAATTCAAAATCAATAAAAGAAATATTTTTCCGCACAACATGCAATTAAGCTCTGAAACGCCAACCGCAGGAAGTTATTAAGACCAAGAACTTACCAAAATATAAAAAGGGATTGTATATTTATATGGATATCAAGAATATTCAGAGTTATATAATTACATCATGCAGCTGTCTTCATTTGGGTGTACACATGGGAGTGAGGGTAACAACATTAGGTTGAGCAGTGAGATGGAATACAGTGAAATCCTTTGAATTTGTACGCATCCGATGAAGTGAGCTGTAGCTCACGAAAGCTTATGCTCAAATAAATTGGTTAGTCTCTAAGGTGCCACAAGTACTCCTTTTCTTTTTGCAAATACAGACTAACACGGCTGTTACTCTGAAACCTTTGAAAATATGGTGAGCTTGCCACATAAATTGGAAAGGTTACACACATTTGCGCTCAGCCATTTTTGGCATATGGCCAGGTTCTTTCATTAGCAATAAGTGATGCCGAAAACTGATTTTATTGCTCATGCATTAGATCCTTATTGCTCGTCAACATTTTTCAATTACAAAATGGGTGGACAAATAAGGAACTGCCGTATAACTTCTGCTGTACCCAGGGGGACACAGAAATTACTTTGGGATAGACGCCTCACCAAAACATGGTGCGTAGTAGTATGTTAACTAGCTAGTATAGGAGGGAATCCACAGCTGGGGGGAAATTCCTTGGGGAACATTTATCAGCCTCACCTGCGAAGTGAAGAATTTCCTCTTTGACAACTTCAAGTAATCCACAGTACATTTTTCTGTTAAGTTAAATTCTGTTAAGAGCTGCTCCTAGAATCACGATGGTGGCGTATTACTATGTTTCAGTTACAGAGGATGAAAATGTTTCCAGCTGCTGGCAGATGGTATAAAATTGCTGCTGACAAACTGGATTCTAGAACACTACATTTGTTTGGAGGAGAAGTAGTTGTCTTAAATGAGAAGACAATTTCACATATCTCTAAGGGAGTAAATCATATGCAGGATGATTGTAGTCTGGCACATCCATGTTACAAATAGGTCAATGAAAGCAGAGAGAGGTTAATCAGTAATTTGCCCGAGTTCATATACAATCCAGTCCTGCAACCCTGCTGTGCCAAGAATTCCCATTGATTTCAATGGGAGTTTCATGCAGGGAATGGCTGCAGAACCAGACAAGCGATCAGTGGGAGAGATGGAACCCAAGAGCCCTGAACCAGGACAACCTTAGCATTTTGGGTCATATCTGCAAAACAAGTGTTTGCTCTTACCCTTGCAGACAATAAATTGCACCATTATACAACAACTGGGCTGAGGATGCTGAGGAAGGTCAGTGAGATGACTCCCTGGGGTACACCTCAAACACAAGTAATTCACTTTACATAAAAGGGGGGGGACACAGGGAAGGACCACCTTTAGGTTTTCTTCACACAGCTTCCTGCTAGAGATCTGGAGAGCAGCTTCTTTTCAGCCCCGAGCAAAAGAAGATGCTCTCCAGATTTGCATTTCAAGACTATCTGCACATGGACAAGAGCTAGAATTTACTGATTTATTTAAAAGAAAGCTGAGATTTAACTTTTCATTTTGAATTTTTCCCAAATCGGGTCTCATGGCTACGTCCTTCACAGAGCCCTACAGCTATCTCTGGCCTTGACTCCCAGGTCCAGGCTCCAGAAATGAAACCACAGTCCTTGACTATGAGAGATGTAACTATGCAACAGAAAGGAAATATTGCCATTGTGTATACTATACCTTTAAATGTAGAGGTTCCCTTCTTGCTGCAGGAGCAGCTGTGAAGAACCTGCTATTTTGTGTTTCCATTTATATTATTATTGGTGATTTAAACATAGTTTGTGGGATTAGCAAAGTCTCCCATTAACCGTATTTACATTTCCATCATACAGGATTTCCTATGCAATGTGGACTCTGGCAGGTGCTAAATGTTTCATGGAGTAGTGAGGAGGCTAGTAAAGGTTGCACCAGGCTTTCAGGTAGAATAACATGAGGCTAACATGGGAACCAATGAAATCCTTGCTTAGTACCACCCATCTCTGTTTGCTCAGACTTCTCACTGAAGGAGAGATAGCAGGCAAGCTGAGGGTGACATTTCCCTTCCTTCTACACAAAAGGAATCTCTGCACTACAACCAAAGACATTACCCAGGCTAACTTTAATCTAGATGGCACCTCTAAAAATAGCAGTGAAGACGGGCATCAGCAAAGGTTGTCAAGCAAACCCAGAACCCTGAATACCACGTCAATGCCTGGTGCTGCCACAACTTTAATGCTATTTTTAGTCATGCTAGCTTGATTAAAGCTAGCATGGGAATGTCTACCCAAGCTGCAACCCACCTTTGATTACAGCGTAGGCATACCCAAAGAGTGTCTGCTGGTGTCTCTGAATCCAGGAGTACTAGAAGCCAAGGAGAGAGAGAGAGAGAGTGTGTGTGTGAGAGAGAGAGAGAGAGAAAGAGAGACAGACAGACAGCATGAGCAGTCTAACAAAGCTTCATGTGAAATATAATCTAACACTTCAAGAAGAAAAAAAGAGATATTTTATAAATGCTGTAGGCAAAAGAGAGCCCTTTATTGGAAGAGGAGGGGAGAGACAAAAGAGAGAAGAGGCCATTATTCATAGGGTTATTATTTCACTCATTTTAATTTTAACCATGCTCTCGGAGCCAGTATGTCTAGAATGACAGACAAAAGATGGAAGATGAATAGAGTGGGTTACCATAGTCTATTTTTTGTTTGTCATGAAACATTTGCCAGAAATATAAATGTCAGTAAAACAGCCAAGCATAGACAACAAACGCTGGACCAGACAAACTTCCACCACCTGTAGAGCTAGCAAAACACATTGATGCTGCATCTTGTACGCACCGTTTTGGGAGATTTTTAATGATTAGTTCTCTCTTTTTGGACAGCCCACAAGCTGAGATCTTATTTTTGCATGTGATTTTTACATATAGCCAACTGAGCCCGGAGACCTTTGTCAAACCATTTGCATGTGTTCTCTGAGAATCATTTGGAGGAACTTAAATAGTAAAAGGAAGAAGTGCATTCTCCTTTTCAAATGCCCTGAAGAATAGACAAGTACCCAATGGAAATTAGCATCAGTAGAGGTGATCATTTGCTAAACTGACAATCAAAGGAAAGCATGTGACCAGTCCTTGGATTTTATTTAATTTATTTATTTATTAATGCATCCACAACTTGATGAGGGTTAGGAAGAAACTCCCCCTCTAGGCATGTTATGCCATAATTGTCCATTATGGGTTTCTTGCACCTTCCTCTGAATCATTTGTTACTTGCCCCTGACAGAGATATAATTTGGTTTGCAAATCCCTATTATTAGCAGTGATTATGGACAAGAATGAAAGACTCAGCTGTTTCCTGAGAGGCTAGTTTGAGTCTGCTGGCAGTCAGAACCTTTAAACTGAGCATATTTGATCTGGAAGCCATGGAGGGACAATA
Source organism: Caretta caretta (assembly GCF_965140235.1). Classification (NCBI taxonomy): domain Eukaryota; kingdom Metazoa; phylum Chordata; order Testudines; family Cheloniidae; genus Caretta; species Caretta caretta. Next base: position 175,587,338 of record NC_134207.1, read on the forward strand.
AACATGGAAGCCTTTGGTGCTATTAGCACAGTTACTTTTCAGAATGCAACCACACTTTTAAAAGGACTTCCTCATATTTGCTTCTGACTATAATTAGGGCTTCTGCTTTTTGTTTTAATGGATAGATACTGATAAAACACCACCAATAAAAAATGAAAGTGGTGTTTATTCAATAGACACAGGAAAAACACTAGAAAATGATTACTTATATCTGAGGGCTATCTACATGGATCAATAATGCGGACTGTAGGGATATGATTTCTGAAGTGAACTAATCTGTTGCACACTAGATGGTCCATAGAGCCTGCTAGTGCGGACTAAAGGTTCCTTAGTGCGCTTTATCATAGTGCTGTTTGAAACAGTACTGCATTAAAGAGCACTAGGGAATATTATAAAGAGATTGATCATTATAGTATATACTCCTGTAGCATATATTACTAATTACAGTATATACAAAGAAAAAGCCCCAGCAATCCTGAATTTTGATATCATTATAAAACTCAAAAATTGTGACAATAACCCCCCTAAATATAATGCAGCTCTGAAAGAGAGAGAAATGTATCCCTCCTTCTCTTCTCCTATGTATTGCTGGCCTGCAGGATGCAATCCACCTATCTAAACCATTTTAGTTTCCTTTCCCGCATCAATCTCTTGCCTTGACTTATTTTCAGATGCCAGTTTCTTTAGGCTGCTGGCAAACAGTGGGGTTAATACTGTACGTTCAGAGTTGTAAAAGAATAAATCTACTTTTCTTCTTAATGAAAGCTACAAAAGAAAGATCACCACTTATTCTCTCAGCCTTATGCACTTCCTAATGTCAAGTAATCTTGAAGCACAGTTATAGTCAAAGCATAGGTGCTGCCCCCTGGTTTGAAGTGGTTTCCATCATATGCAGAGTTTACAGTTTGGTTCAATGGCTCTCAGCATCCCCACTATAAAAATTGTTCCAGCACTCCTGAGTCAAAGTGACCTTGAAAGACTCCCATGGTGTGGTTTCATGCTCAGACTCTCAGAGACCAGATTAAGGTTACTAGATTACCCTTGCTCTGTATTCAGAAGTCCTGTTGAAATCAGTTGCAATACAAGTTGCAATACAACCCCACACATTCACTCAGTTTATTCTTAATATTAAAGTAGGCCAAAATTAGGATCAGGGACCCCTTGTGCTGGGCGCTGTACAAACACAGGAAGAAATAGTCAAAGAACTTCCAGTCTAATTTAATGCAGAAGTAAAGTGGATTTAACAAATAATCAGAGGGGATGGGAAACGGAAGATGAGGGCAGCAGTGTCAGCAAAATATGGTTACATAGACTGGTTATGTGCTAACCAAAACAGGTTAAAGGATTTTAAAAGACAGATATATAAACAAATATCAGAATTCCCTATGGGCCATCTGTCTAGTCATTATCAGTTGGCAATTTTCCTTAGATATCATGGCAGAAGTGGGTCTTGAGGAATTTGCTGGAGTACAAGATAGTGGCTTTAACCAACTAAATTGTGCAAGCTGTTTCGTACATAAGAAGCAGCATGTAAGAAAGCACAAAAACTCTTGTCGGAGAAGTGGATAAACAGGTGATAGAGACTGACATTGTTAATAGGGTGGGTGAGGTGGTGGCAATGGGAAAAGATACAGGAACCAATGAGAAGGGAGACGTAGAATTCTGAAGCGCTCTAAATGAACACAAGAAAGCTGCAATTAGATGCAGTGGAGAGAGCAGAGTCAGTGGAGTGATTCAGAAAGGGAGGTAGGCTGGGCTGAGTGATGAAACAGGAAGATTAGCTCAGCAGCAGTGCTTGCAAGGGACCCAATAGGGATGAGGTGGGCATAAGGAAGGCTAGAGCTGTAGTAGTCAGGAAGATGGGAGGTGATGAGGCCTTGGATGAGAGTTTTAACTATGTGGGCAGAAAGAGAAGTCTGGATCTTGGAAATGTTCTGGAGGAACAAAGTGGTAAAATCTGGAGATGGCCTGGATGTGCGCAGCTACAGAAAGGGCAGGGTTTCACCCAAGTGACAGGGACGATGGCAACGCTGCCAGCAGGGACAGAGGTGAGGGAAGAGAGGAATTTGATTTTGGCCGCCTCAAGCTGAAGTTGGCAAGGAGAGAGCTAATGGAGAATCCAGCACACTCCTCCATTGCTGAATACGCTCAGCAGTGCTAACAGGAGTAAACCCGAGATTTTATAAGTAATTGAGAACAGAATTTAGGCTAGAGTGTCTGCCTCTGTTCTGATTTCAGTTAGGAATCTCTGATTAACTACATGCATATTTGTCAAGTCAATATTTCTCTGAAATGGTTGGATGGTCTGGGGATACATGAAGGAATATGTTGGTAAGTACCCAAGTCACTCCCCTATATACAGGGACTGTAGTTTAGGGCCTGTGCACTAACACAGTTGTCTGCCTCTGTGGAGACATCTATGTTATAATAGCATTACTGGTGCTGTGAATGAGACAACATTATTACTTATTTCAGTAGTGCTCAGAGGCCCTGAGCTTGTGCCAAGCACTGTAGATTCATAGAGTCTAATGCCAGAAGGGACTATTGTGATTATCTAGTCTGACCTCCTGTATAACAAAGGCCAGGGGATTTCCTTGAAATGAATTCCTGTTTGAGCTAGCACACATCTTTCAGAAAAACGTCTAATCTCAATTTTAAAACGGTCAGTGATGGAGAATCTACCTCAACCTTCAGTAAATTGTGCCAATGGTTAATAACCCTCATTGTTAAAAATGTGCACTTTAGCTGTAATCTGAATTTGTCTAAGTGCCAATAATTTGTCTTGTTTCAATGGGTGTACAAACATGCCTCTCTCTCCCCTGAAGAATGTATAATCTAAGCAGATAAGACAGACAAAGGAGAAACAGAAATGAAGTGATTTGTCCAGCCTCACACAGCACGTCAGCAGTAGAGCCAAGAACAGCACTGAGGTCTCCTGAATTGTTGGCTAGCACCCTATCTCTTGGACCACACGTGTGTTATATAAACCAACGTCTTAGGGAACAATGTTGTAGTCTAGACTGACGCAAGCACAAAATTATACTTGCTCAGTGGGTGGGCTCTTAATACTCTGCTAGATGTACTCTGGAAATGCTACTCTAGTATTTTGCTGGTTGTCTAAGCCACAGCAACCCAGGGGAATATTCAGGTCTTACCTTTGCCTTTCCTTGATACCCGTTTAAGTTAGAGGGGTTGGTTTGTTCACAGATTTGTATTCCTTATTTGCTTCTTGCTACCTGATTTCCTGTTTCCAATTTTCTTACCACCTTCTGACTTATGCCACCTTCATAAAAACTTCCTGCTACTTTGAGTCTATTATTTAGGAGTTTATGTAAATGATAGGAAAATCTAGTTGTCAGCATTTTTAGTGTAGATCACACAAAAAGTGGCCTTGGAGTATGGATTCTGCAAGATGCTCAACACTTTCAGCTCCCCCGTAAATGTGAGTTGAAAGCGTTCAGCACATCACAGGGTCAGGCCCTCACAGTACAGATCACTTGCAGGATCTGAAGGTCTGATTTTCCTCTCTATATACTGACGTAACTCCATTTAAACAGGTTTACAACCAATGTAAGGAAGAATCAGAACCTAAGTCATTTCAAAATCAAACCTAAAGTGTTTGCTTCATCTTTTAACGTATATATCTCATGCATCTTTCCTGTGGGCTGAATTCTAGATGTATTTGTTTTTTATTACTGAGGACAGGGTACTGCAGTGATTTAATTGCCACTAGCATTTTGGCTGGGTTGAAACATGATTTCTCAGACAAGCAGATATGAGTCTCTGAATTTAATCCCAGCAGGTGTTTGTCAACATAACAAAAAACCCACGGTGCAATTTGGTATAATAGGCAGATGAAGTTCAGGATGAGAAAAAAACAGAAGTGGAATAGGGGGAGGACAGCCTTGCAAGTAAACACTGAGGCATGTTGGCAGAGCTGCCTACGGATGTTTGCACAGTGTCTCCCAGCTCTGTCACTTCCCCATTTTCACAAATACTGAAAATGTCCCTGCCTCAGACAAACATTTATTTAAAGAGACTATAAAAAATTCCCCTTCTCCTGAGCACAGGAACAAACAGAACAGCACAAAGGGAGCATATTCACATCCCCATTGGGTGCCAGCTGCTATTTCTCCTACTCAAAGTAGCTCCGCTTTTGGGTTAGTTTTGCTTTGGTCTGTTCTTTGTGATTCTCAGAAGGATGATAATTTCTAAAATAGCCCTTCATTTCACAGGTTGGATGGAAAACGTGTAGCCATTGTGAAACATGAACAGCAGCAGAGAGTACTTAGAGGTGACTCTGAAGGGGGGAGGGAAGATCAGCAACAAACACCCAACGCCCCATTCAAAGCAAAGTGGAGGGGCGCAATCCTGGGACCTTACAAAGCTCTTCTTGGCAAGTGAGCTCTGCGTCAAGATCATTTTTAAGTGCTTTGAGCCTCTCTGCATCATGCCTGTCAGAATACTGGGTTCCAAATGTGTAGTGGATACAGCGCCAACAACAAAAATCATTACATAATGGGCCTAATTCTCCACTGCTTCACACTCTGTGTATTCATTCAGACCTGACCAAAGCAAATCTAAAAATGTTGCTCTTCTGATTTACTAGCCTTTTACACCCACCTCAAAAGAAGGCAGTTGACAAAACAAGGTGCAAGGCCGTGGAGAATCTGACTCCAAGGTTTCAAACATTTTCCGGTTCAGGCTTCTTGACTTCCAGTTGTGGTGTAATTATTTAATCAGAGAACAAGTTTGTTTATCAACCTAGAAAAAAAGAGCTCAATGAACATAACGACTTAGTTGAAAATAATAGCATGCTTTTAAATAGTCTGACAAAACGGTGCCCAGCAAACTTTGAATCTGGCAACCAAAATTCTTGCGTGAAAAGCTGTTGGCAGTTTTGCCGTGACTAGTTTGAGGGAATCTACAAAAACAGCAGAGTCTGCAGAGCACAGGCCAGCATATCATTCCCATGCCAAGCTGGAAAGTTTTGGAAAATGTTAATGCTACTGCTTGGAACAGGTTCCTACTTGTGCACTATGAGTCAGATCACGATTCCACTTCAATCAAATTTGTCATGAACTTCAATGAGACCAGGATTTGACCCCAAACGATCACCTAAATGACTTCACTAAAATCCCCTCTCAACAATACTTCCCCTACAATGCTTTTCAGCTGTAAGCCACCAAAGCTGCTAATAAATATAACAATAAATAGGGGGATAATCTACTCTCCTATTTAAACCATTGCAGATTTCTTTGGTCCCATTTATCTTGTGGTGTACACCAAATCCCTGCACTGAACACCCCAGGTATTTGGATCTGGACCTGGACTGCATGCCTGAGCCTTGTCTCTATAATACATGAACCCAAACCCCAGACTGAAATGCCTCCAAAGTTTGGATTCCAACTTTGTGGGTTAGGTCTATCTCTAGTTACACGTGTTGAGCATCTCTACTGCATTCTACTCGTCAAATGTTGCCTGACCCTCACACATGTACATGGGGAGGAAGGGGGAGAACATACATCTTGTGTGGCCAGTTCAAGGGTCAGGCACGGTTGCAGTCCCTGAAAGAAGGGGAGCTTAGCACCACAAATGGAGCAGGGAGGGGCTGGGAGGAGGAGGAGGATTTATGGCCACTCTGCAATAACTCACAAAGGAGGACTGGCACAGGGAATTGGGGGGACTAAGCTGCATGCCACAAAGGGATGTAAGCAGCAGGGGCCCCTGTGCACGAAGGAGCTTGAGGAGGCATTTCCTTCCCAAGGTTCTTCAAGAGCAGTGCTGTTCTGCACTACCCCAACATAAGGCTGTTCCTAAATAGCACAGCTTGGCCACCAGAGGTAGGGGCGATGTGTTGTACAAAAATCATGATTATACTGTGCTTCATTCCTATAAAAGCAGATATGATCGTTCTATCAAATATATGCTCAGTTAGACTCTGACAGCTGGCGGGCTCAGGGTAATGGTAATAGATGATCGAGCCTTTCCCCTTCGGCTCATTGCTTCTAATCCAGCCCAAGTCCTCAGTAATCAAACATGGTTACCCCCTGATGGCTGATTGGCAGCCTGTGTGAAAGGAGTTGGTTGTCTTAGCTCCAGTTCTTGGAGAACAGCTGTCCAAAGAATAAAAGCATCACTGCAACTGACAGTGACATAGGGACTGAATAGGCATGAAAATCAACAACCCTATAGCGATGGCCCCTCCATGTCATGCTTGAGGCACATTGGCACAGCAACCTGGGTCACTGCCTCAGCTATACATGACGTGGGGATAAAATAGAGGATTTCAGTCTCCAGAGTAGGACTGATTGGAACATAATCTTTGAACTCTGCTATTTCATCAAAGCGAAAACATTTCACAGCAAGCATGCAGTTGACTCTACAGCAAGGTGATTACTGTACTGGCCTGGTACATAGATAACCCTGGTTCAGGTCCCTGTAGCAGCTGCTTTGGTGTGATCCAAGAGTTAAAAAAAAGTCAATTCTGAATCAGGCTGAGCAGGGACTTCTGTGATTGAAAGTTTTGGGGTTTGTTCTAATGCAGAAAGGAAAAAAATATTAAAACCTAGAAAATTGCCACAAACCAGAATGATCCTCCTCTTGTCAGCTCTATTCCATAACCACCAGGCGGGCATCAATTTACTAGGCTCTCTGCAATTTTAAGATCTATTTGCTGTATTGGTTAATTCCTGCATCTGGGCAGAGTTCCAATGAGACTCTGACTAGTGAACATTGTCTGGGGGTCACTGTATTGTGTTCCCCCATTAAACACCTTTGTTACACTTTGTCCCTGCACCTTTGATTTCTCCCTTATAATCTACTGGCCCATGTCTCCCATTTTGATGGGTTGCTAATCTCATTCTTCTGAGTGGGATCTCGAGGGAGCAGTCACCAGTCCTGGAGGTGGTCTTTTGCAGGGCCTCCACTGCCTCCTAACTGGCCTTCTTTGGTTAGCCCCTGGTCAGGACAGTTCTTGGCTCCTGGCTTATAATTAGTGGTCTGCATCAGTCTCTTTTGGCTGCGTTTCTGGAGGCAGCCTGGTGCAGGGGTGTTGTGGCTTCACTATCCCAGGTCTTTCTGCCTCCCTTCCAGCTCTAAGTTCTCTCCTTTTATAGCAGGCCTTCTTTCCCCTATTGGTTGCAGCTGTACATGCCAGTCTTCCTGATTGGCACTAGTGGCAGGTGCCTGGGGGTGTAGTCAGGCTGCTTGCTTGTAGGCAGGAGAGGCTCCCTTCCTCCTTCTGCCTCTGTTCAGTATGGGGTTTGTAGGTCCCATTACAGGAGTCCTCCTTCCCTAAACTGCAGGTCAAAGAAGCTTTATTTATCAACACCATATTTCAATTTATCAACACCATTTACAATTTATCAACACCATATTTCCATATCGACATGTGGTTCTCCACCGCCTTGCATTTTGTGCAGTCACTTACACTTATTCAAAGTGAGTGCAAAGTCAGTGTTGTGAAGCACCCTTCGGACATGGTAGGAGCTCACGTGCACGTTGCACAGGTGTGAATGACTACAGGAGGTACAAGACAGTGAAGAGTAGTTACCTTTGGTACCTTTGGTTGGTTGGTTAAAAAGAAAAGCACACTATCAAAAACTAAGATAGCCAGTGAGTTGAATAAGAACCCGTTTAAACTGTGAGTGTTTTATGAATTAAGAAATGACAAACTATGTTCTTAGGGTATTCTGAGATACTGACGTATAGTAGCTTATGTCTTTGAATTGTGTCAAAGAAAGGGTACTACACTGATGGCCAGTATAGCAGCAGCCGCTCCATGGCTATGATTTAGTGCAGGTTGTAACCTGGGTGAATCATAAAGAGGACGGCCATCCATTGTTCTCCCTTTCCACTGAAGGCTGAACAAGAAGTAATGGGCTTAATTTGCAGCAAGGAAGATTTAGATTACACATGAGGAAAAGCTTTCTAACTATAACGGCATTTTAAGCTCTGGAACAGGCTTCCAAGGGAGGTTGTGGAGTCCCCATTGTTGGAAGCTTTTAAAAACAAGTTGGACAAACACCTGTCAGGGATGGTCTAGGTTTATTTGTTCCTGCCATAGAGCAGGGGTCTGGACTTGACGACTTCTCGAGCTCCCTTCCAGCCCTGCATTTCTATGTGTTTATGATTCTATGTGCTGTTTAACCAGCAGGATTTAACATTTTCAATTACCAGGCCTTTGTGAGTGCCATTTTACTATAAATGATTGCAAAATGAATATGAATACACTAAAAGCTTCATTTATGTGTACAAAGATTACATAAACCTTATTAAGGGTTGGTAATGATACCACTAAGAATAGGAAAGAGCTGAAATCTTCCCTGCATCTTAGGATACTGTCATGCCACAGTGAGATGTAACTTGAATTTTTTTTTATGTGTATATTTTTCTGGACAGAACTCCTCCCTCACCCCAATGATTGTCCACTGCCCTGCATCTTGTGTGGTCACTTACAGTTATGTAAAATGAGTTTAAGGTGTGTGGAAACCACTACACATAATGCAGGGACTGGAGAACCAGGCCACAAGGTCTATTTGCAGCATTGCTGCTAGAGCTATCATTTAAATTTTACTTGCTAGATCAGAAGCTTAACTGAAGGTCTTATAGAGCAGTAGTGGCCCCAGAAAGTTAACAGCACCAGTGGAGTTCCGGTCAACAGTCAAGCTGTTCCTGGTGACCAGGAGGCCTGAAATGTCTTGTCCCAGAGAACTCCAACAAGAAACGGTTTTGGCTTCTTTTCTCCTGTTATGTTGTCCTAAGAAATGCCACTGCAGGGAGTCATTGAGAGTGCTATAGTGCACCAGTCTAGATGTTTGGTAGCATGGTGAACATACCACATTCTCAGGGGCAAGCTCTGTCAGCCCTCCAAAGACTATGATCTTCAGGCTCCATCCATTGAGTTCCCATAAACACTCACATGCTTCGGGCAGCAGAGGTTTCTTTACTAGGGCTGCCAGAAATAAAAGGTACAAGTACCCTAGGCACAATTACTTGAACAGTTACAGGCAAAAGATTAACCAATAGCTCCTCACCCAGTTCCTAAGAAAGTCCTGTACAGGGGGTCTAGAAGTAACTGACTCTTGGTATAGTGTCTCCACCTTGCTGCCTACTGGTTGCCGTCCTCTCCCCTCCTGCTCCAGCTACTGATGGTCCCTTGCCAGCAACAAGATGTTTCTGCCTGGCACACAGTCTTGCACAGCTAGTTCTCGAACTACCTGGTTTCTCCACAGCAAGCTCCCAGGCTTCCGCCTCAAACTGGTCATCTGTGGCCTCTGGCTGTCTCCTGAGTCTGGTCTTCTCTGACCTCAGGCAGCACTTTCCTTTCTTGTATCCTGGGAGTTATGGAGCCCACTCCTGTGTGGGTGTTGAACAGGAGAGTAACATAGCCCAGAAAAGTAGGTTCAGTATATAATTTCACAGCCCGAGACTAGGTTGCCTTGACAGCAGTGGACACTATTTCAGCGTTCACATTTTTCTTGCCCTTGTTTCCTTTTGTTTGGTTTAAAACCTCCCTTCTCTCTGCATGAGAGGTTATACTGTTTGAAGGAATCCCAAATGGAGGGCAAGCTGTTTACACAGTTGTCCTCACCATGTGAAGTGTTATGCTAGTGAGGGAGCGGGGCTAAGCGAGGCCCTATAGACAGAGCCAGAGATAACCGCAGTCAGTCTGAAATTCAGGAGGAGTGGGGGTTCTGAATAGGGCTGGTTGAAAGTTTTCCACTGAAACTTTTTTTTGAAGGAAAATTGGGTTTTCAACTAAAATTTTTTCACAAAAAACGTCTGCATTCTGTGCAAAATTTTGATTTTTTTCATTGAAAACTCAAATGCCTGAACGCGGAAGTATTTTTGATTGGAAATGCTGCCACAGTATCTTTTCAGATTTGTAGTTCTGTTTCCTCATGTGTCCATTCTCCTCTGCGGGCTGGACTCAACCACTGGACTACATCTCCTCTGATTAAGACTACGTTTCAGTCACAGGTATTTTTAGCAAAAGTCATGGACAGGTCACGGGCAGTAAACAAAAATTCACAGTCCGTGACCTGTCCATGACTTGTACTATATACCCCTAACTAAATGTTGGAGCGGGGTGGTGGTGGCCTGGGGTCACCACTGGTGTTGGGGGGCAGCCTGGGACCCCAACTGATCTTGGGGAGGGTAGTTGGGTGGGGAAGTTGGTGAGGCTGGCAGGCTTCCTACCTGGCTCTGCACCTCCCTGGAAGCAGCAACATCCCCCTCCCTCAGCTCCTAGGCGGAGGCGTGGCCCTCAGAGCGCCAGCTCCACAGCTCCCATTGGCCGAGAACCTCAGCCAATGAGAGCTGCAGGAGTAGTGCCTCCAGGCGGAGGAAATGGTGTGCAGAGCTGCCTGGCCATGAGGTAAGCCAAGGGAGCCCCCTGAGGTAAGTACCACCCAGAGCCCTCACCCCCTCCCGTGCCTCAACCCCCAGCCCTGAGCCCTCAACCCCCAACCCCTGCTCAGGCAGCCCCTGGGTAAGCCACACTGGCCACTTCAGAAATCACAGAGGTCATGGAAAGTCGTGGAATCAGTGACCTCCGAGACAAACTTGCAGCCTTACCTATGATGCATCATAGCCAGGGATTCCCATGACGCATCAACCTATCTTCTCCATGAGGGGAGACTATGGTGCCTCATCGGAGATATAGTCCAACCTGGAAACCTAGCCTATAAAGGAGAGGTAGCCTACAACTTCCATGAGAGGTCACAGCAGCATTTCCCAACTGAAAATTTTCAATTTTCTGCTGAAAACTTTTGTTTTATGATTTTTTTTTCTGAAAAGTCTAACTTTTCTATGGAAAATTTCAATGACAACAATTTTTTTTTAATACTCATCTAAATCTTCTATGGAAAAAGCCCATTTTCTGACCATCTCTAGTTCTTAACACCTTCAGGCGCTTTTGAAAATTGCAGCCATAGTGTGGCCACGAAGACTTTTTTCTTGGCCGGTTAAGCTTCCCATATTGCATACAGCCCTCTTGGGATCCTTTTATGCTTTCCTCCTCTGTACCACATCAAGTTTAATTCTACCTATTCTTTCTATTCAGTGCCCTGTATTACTCCCTCCTTGCAGCATCCTCTCTGCTCCACCAGTTATGCCAGCCTCAATTGCCTGCTTATTATTTCTATGCTTTTTCTATGCCACCTCCTACACTTCCTGAGTTGGTCACTAATCCTCACTTTAGTTAAATTCCTCCTTTGCCAGACTGCTCACAAGATGTGAGTCAACAAAGACATTAATTTAAATGTTTAGATACATCTAAGGGCCACAGCTCGGGTTCTTGGATGAAGACAGAAAGCCTTTATTTTACCAGTCAATAACGTGGTTCCCAAGTGGATAAACTACAAGGCCAAAAGGCAAAGGAGGGCAGTGCATCACAATTAGGGAATTAGCTTATTGTTAAGGATACTTCTATTTTAATACAAGCAGAGGCCCGAGTCTGCCACCATTATCCATTCTGAACTCCCACTGAGACCACTGGGAATGGAGTGGCTATAGGATCAGGCAATGTTAATGTAGATTAATTTACAAGGCTAGTTTTGTATGTTTTTTCTTTCAAAGCAACAATTTTATTAAAACCAAAAAATGCAAGTACAAAGAACCAGCATGAAAGAAACCATACTGAAGCAGTTTTTTAAAATAAGAAAACAGTACTGGGAAGTGTATAATATGAACTTTTTTTGTCAAAGAGACAACAAAGTAAGAACCTGATCCTGCAAATACTTATGTACATTCTCAACTTTACACTGTGGGTAGTCTCATTGATTTCAGGGGGATTACTTGCAATGTGTAAAGTTAGGCATGTATATAAGTCTTCGCAGGTTTAAACCTAAAAGACAAGAATAAAAAGAGAAATTAGGAATTTCTTAAAAATTTAGGAATTAGGAATTTTTTTAAAAAAAATATTGGAACAATTAATTATAATTCTCATTAGAGAGAATGACAATTGTAAGTGGGAATCAGGCAGTCAGGTACAGACAACAAAAATCATTTTCTTTCTCAAGTATGATAGTGATCATATTAGGTCCTCACATATTTGTCTTGAGTTTCCATAGGAACTTGTTTAGTTATGGGTACCATACTTCAGACATATTATTTGTAGCTGTTAAGGTTGTTGAAAGAAAGAGTACCAAAGGGACTAGAAGCAAGAAGGGTAGAAATCCTGATTTCCAATTGGGGTTCAGAATCCATTAATTTTAAATAGGATACAATCCCATCTAATAAACAGCACATAGGACAAGATTTAGTTCAGTCCTTTGCTCAAATGATTTGAGCTACTAAAATTCCCAAGAAGCCCTGAACCAGGAGAAGCAGATAGACTGCAATCAGTGGACTTGGACACACATACACAAAAGAAATTGCATAGCATGAAACTGATAATCCATAATATAGGAATACCCCCAGAAACAAAGAAAAGAGCCCCCACATGGGAATTCCATTTTAGACTGTAACACAGATTCTAGAAAAAATATGCAAAGCCTTTGGCTGAGCAAATGAATTATCCGTTATGCAATTTACATGACATCTCTCTAACATCACTTGAACTGGATCTACATGCCATTAAAACACTTTTGCAAACCTCTGTAGCCAATTATGCATCAGTCAGACAGCTCTGAGAGTCTTCCCGCTACGCCAAGGTGCAGGTTAGGTTACTTCTCATGCTGTTGCTTGGACAGAATAGAAGCCACCGAACATATTATGTGCTTGTGGAGGATATTGTGTCCTGAGCCAAATCTGGCACATTATGGGGTAGGATGTTTGGAAAGGCAGGTGACTGTTGCCACCAGCTAGGCATTGTGCTTTAGGTCTTCCGGGGGAAGGCGTCTTTTCCATCCTGCTTTCATTGGGTCAAAGTCAAAGAGGATTCTTGCTGGAAAGGCAGTGGGCATTTGGAGCAGATGGCCATACCACCTTAGAGAGCACTGGGGAGGTGTATGAGAGAGTGGGACCCATTTATAGTTAGAAAACTGATCTCCTCATTCAACTTGAATTCATCCATTTGATGTTTTCAATCATTTGGAAACACTTCATCTGAATGGTGTCCAACTTATTTTAATCTTGACAGGAAGGGGCCATGTTTCAGTCCCATAGGTCAGAATATTGACCACCAAAGCATTATATAGCCTCCGTTGTGTCTCTCTACTTATCAGTGTGTTTGGTTTGGAAAAGATGCTCTTGGTGAGACACCCCCTTACTGACTATCCTTTTGCAGTGCAGACTTTGCACTGTCATCCCTGTTATGGACAACAGAGCTGAGGTAAGTGAAATCACTAACAATCTAGCTAGGCCAAGAAAATGTAAAATGATTAATTATTACTATTTCAGTGCTCAACATATGCTGTGTTTTACATATAAAGAGGATGCAAAGGATCAGATTTAGAGAGGTATTTAGGTGCCTTAAGAAGTAGATAGCTACCTAGCAGGATTTATAAAAGTGCCTAAGCAGGTTAGGCACCTGATTCACTTAGGTGACTTTGTAAATCCCACTAGACACCTAAGTATCTTTGTATACTTGGCCCAAAGTCCCCATTACAGTCTTTGGCCCCGATCCTGGAATAAGCGCCACATATTGGTCAGATCCATGTGCCAGAATGGAGCCCCCTTTTTTCACAATATAACTGATGATGGCACAGAGGTTCGGTTGTCACGGGATAATAGTTTCCTGTTATGACAGGAGATATGAGTGAAGACAAAGGTCAAGTTTAGACCTGATGTAAAGTTAGGGCAGCTCTATTAAATGCAGCTGCACCTAATTTCACCAAAGCTGTATTTGATCCAAAATATTGTCAATTGATGACACATTGAACCTGAGCTAATGTCCTGTTCTCATACCTTTAGTTTGCTTATGCCAAACTACTGTAGAATAAATCATCCTAGGGGAGGGAAGGGAATAAATCCGAGGGGAATAAATCATTGCGGGGAGGGATAGCTCAGTGGTTTGAGCATTGGCCTGCTAAACCCAGGGTTGTGAGTTCAATCCTTGAGGGGGCCATTTAGGGATCTGGGGAAAAAATTGGGAATTGGCCCTGCTTTGAGCAGGGGGTTAGACTAGATGACCTCCTGAGGTCCCTTCCAACCCGGATATTCTATGATGGCACAGCATAGCGTGCCAGGCAATGAGATGCTCTCTTTTACCATTATGGTCCTGCTGCATTGACTAGCTTATACAACAGACTTTCGAGTGCTTCAGCCATTCAAGAGAGAAGTATGGGGGTTTCTTTTAAGAACTGTAAACTGTATGTTAATTAGTAATTTTGCATCAGAATAGAGAGGGAAAAGATGCATTAGTTTATTGTATGTTAATTAGTGAATTTGACTCATTCGGAGAGAGACAAGGAAAAGATGCATGAGTTCAGTCTATTGCCCGACCAATGCAGAATCATTCTCTACAACATATTTATGAATACATTCTCTAGTCTGTGTTAGAAGTCCCAAAGGATGGGTCATCTAGGACTTTCCTAGGGAAAAGTATTATTCAGCTTAATAGATCTGTGTCAGGAACTTTCCCCTGATACTCAGCCGTTTTGTAAAAGTAATTATTTTATCATCTTTCACTTGTGTATCACCTTTAGCATGCAACAAATGTGTCAATGATCATAAAACTCTTATTCAGAAAATTAGTTATTCATACAATTAAGGTAATCTGGCTTTCTTTCTCAGTGACAGGTTTGTGTGTGTGTGTTAACCTTTATCAGTGAATAACAGTGACACATCAGTAATCAGACAGGATGGCACAGATTACATTGGGTACAATAGACAGGCAGATTGTGACATTAACAGGAATGACAAAAACAGGATGTTAGCTCATACTGAATATAATTTAAAGGGTCTTGGGTTTGGAGATTTACCTAACTTGAGTTCATGTCCTGTTCTTGAGGTAATAACCATACAATGGGAGGGTAGTGGGCAGGTCTGTACAGGAAGAATGTTATGTCCCCACCCTCCACTAGTCTTGGGGTCACACCTTGGGTAAATGTGAGTAATGCCTAACTCTCCCTGCCAGGGTCGCAGCAAAGTCTTCAGCTGCATATGATGCGGAGAGGATGGTGATGAAGTATATGCCTTATGCTGGCAACCTGCGTTATATACACAAGCATGGGCCAATCACTACACCCACAGGCAGATGATGCTCTTTAGCTGAGGTAGGTAGCTCATCTAGGAGAAGCACAACTCTGAATACAACTCCTGCACCCATATCAGCTGCCACTCCTGCAGCATCCTATCCTGGAGGAGCTGTCCATAGACCTTTCTTTAGAGGAGGTTACTAAGACCATCAAGCAGCTGTCCATAAGCTAGTCTCCAGCCCCTGGCAGCATTCCACCTGAAGTGTACAAATGTGAGATGCTCACCTGGTCAGGAAACTCACCAATCTTTTCAAGACTATATGGGAACAGGGTACCGTGCCCCAGGAATATAAGGATGCTGTCATAGGCCATCTATACAAAAGGAAGGGAAGCATACCTAGCTGTGACAACCATTGTGAACTATCACTGCTGTCTATAGTGGGGAAGATCCTTGCATGGGTTGTCCTCAACATGCTCATCTCTCACCTAGTGGAGTCAGTGTATCCAAAGTCAGAGTGTGGCTTTTGTGCTGGCTGTGGCACCATGGACATGATTTTTGCAGCCAGACAAATACAAGAGAAGGCTCATGAACAGAACAACTAACTGCACATGGTGTTTGTTGACCTGACCAAGGCCTTTGACATGGTGAATTGTGAGGGCCTATGGAAACTCCTTCATAAATGTGGTTGCCCAGAGGAGATGGATTGCTGTCATCTGCTCATTTCATAATGGCATGATGGCCAGGGTGATGGAGTATGGTGACTCATCAGAAGCCTTCCCTGTCACCAATGGCACCAAATATGGATGCCTAATGGCGCCAGTCCTCTTTGCCATTGTCCTTTCAGCCATGTGTTCACATTCCAGGACTTTGATAGCAGCATCCACATCTGGTTTAGATTGGATGGGGATCTATTCAATCTACAGCGATTCAGAGCCCACACCAAGGTAATTGAACAGCTATTAAGATAGCTCCTGTTTTGCTGGCAATTGTGCCCTCATTGCACACATGCTCAAGGACATTCAGTTTATCATGGACTGTTTTGCCTATGCCTGAAAAAGACAGAGGTTATGTACCAGCCAGCACCAGACCACTAGCATTACAAGCACCATGATCCCATCACCACAATTGACAACACATCCCTCAGCTCAGTCAGGAAATTCTGCTACTTGGATGACATACTTTCCAACAATTCCACGCTGGATTATGAGATCACTCAGCACCTGGGCAAGACCAGCAGGGCATTCGTCAGGCTCTGGAGGGAGCGTGGAGTTTGCCTCTGAACCAAAATAAAAACCTATTGTGCTGTTGTGTTCGCCTCACTCCTCTATGACTGAGAGACATGGATGCTCTATGGATGCCACATCAGACTGCTGGAGAGCTTCCACCTTCTGTGCCCATCTGCAACGTCAAGTGGCAGGATAATATCCCCAGCACTGAAGTCCTTGAAAGATGCCAAATCCCTGGCACTGGGAGCACACGCATCAAGGCTCATCTTCGCTGGGTCGGCCATGTGGTCGGCATGGAGGTTTCCTGTACGCCGAAAGTGGAGCCCCACAAACAGCTGAGCACGGAGCGGCCTGTAAGGGTCGCCCCATAAAGACACCTTGAAGGCCGACCTCCAAGCATTAGACATTAAAATCTGGGAACTGATGGACAGACCCAGATGGAGAGGTGTGTGCCATGAGACCGTGTCCACTTTTGCGTGGCAGCGCGGCAGGTCTCTGTAGGAGAGCCAATCACCGTACAGTAGTCATGAGCGCCAATTGTCTGAGATTTAAATTTCCGTTTGATAATGAGCTCGGAGTTGCCGGTTCAAATCCAGCACAAGTCAGGAGAGACCAGAAGTTAGAGTCTTGGTAGTTGTTTAGTAGCCTCTGTGAAATGAGTTTGGTTTAACTTTGCAGCCCAGTAGATAGCTGTCAGCACCAGAAACACTCCCATCATTGACAGACTGGCATCTTCAGCCAAGAGGCCAAAGACTGAGTGGGCATTAGGACTGAGCTACCTTCCCACCAAGTCAGGGCTGCTACCTATGCTGTGTCTTTTTTGTGGAGAGAATACTCTAATAGGGCTCCTTCTACCTCCCTGTGGTTTGAAGTCATCATTCCTTTGCGTGAGTGGAAGACAGGTGGCAACAAAACAAAAGAAAACACAAAACAGCCCGCCAGGCTGTCTTTGTCCAGGAAGAGAATTAGTCTCTCAAACATATTTTATGTCTGGGGGCCGTAGCTGAAACAGACACCAAACAATACCAATCCCTTTCCCTGCAGGGTGCTCACACAATCCCAGTCTTCCTTTGCATCAAGATGAAGGAGCACACCCTGGTCTCTTCTGAAGGCTCAGGTCTAGTCTAGAGGCTATTCCACTGTCTTGTCCCCAGACCATCTCCCGGTGCCATTTGGCCACCTTGGGTTTTTGTAGTTTCTCTAATCATGAGACACAACTGTGAGCTTTGCTTCACATCCCAGCAGCCAACTGGGCCAGAGCTATCAGCTGTCTTCTCCAGGCCTGACACCTTAGGCAGTTTTTGGAGGTTGCTGAGTACATAACGAGTGGTAGCTCAGCATCTTGGAAGATTGGGCCTTACTGGGGAAGCAGTGGGATTGTTAAACTTGAAGGATAATGAAAACTACAGAGAAGATGCTGAACTCCAACAGCTTTATTAACGTGAATGCAACACATTCATTAACACCTGTAGATATAACCACCACGATACATCAGCAAATTCACATCTCTGAAGACATCAAAGCAACTCTAGTGCATCAGACACTGCAGTGCACAGCAAAGGGAGTGCTCAGAGCAGTGCAGGGGCAGGTCACTGGACTGTCATGCATAATCCAGAATGGTCACAAGTCTGCCTCCATTTTCACAAATATTAGCAAAAAAATAATAAGTTGCAAGTCAAGTCACGAAATCAGATTTCAGTTGTACTGTTCCACAGCATTACTAATAGCAAAGCAAGATAACAAAACCAAACAACTTAAAAAAGTATTTTAAGATTGACAGTGTCCCTTTTGGCTGTCAGCTTCAGTCTTCACACTAGGTAAGTTTTCTTGTTAAAAAACACTGATGTTATTTATATTTTTCTTTAATCAAAGGCCTTTTGCCTTCATCTCAAGAAGATGGGAAAAAACGTGACAGCAAGAAATGAACATGTGAAGGCTGTCAATGTACCAAGATCCCACATTTCTAAGGCAGCACCCTTTGAGAGCAACATGAAGAATTCCATTTTAACACCTCCACATCCCTTTGCAAAAATGACTCAGATGCACGTAGCTTCCGACTTAGCCCCTGTGTACATGTGTAACTACACCAATAGCATAGCAAGGGAAGTTTCAGTTAAAGTAGGCAGGGTAGTGTTTCATATACATTGACCTGGCACTACAAGCCGGTAATAACTGGAAGAGCTTCTACAGAATGAGTTCACAAGCAAGACATAACAGTGCTTGTTAAGGGCAGAACATTCAAAACTACTCAGCATTGGTTTCTCTTTTAATGGTAAAATTCCCATTGACTTCAATGGGAGCACAGATAGGACAACACGGAAAATCCCACCTTAAAGCTTTCACTCACTCAAAGATTACAAAGTATTAGCATGGGGTGGTGTGGTTATTTTTTTAAACAAAAACAACTTCAGTGCTAAGTACAGTTTGTTTGATCTCTTCTATGGGTTTTGCCTTCCTGTTGAGGTTTTTTTCCAGATTGTCTAAGACACTCCCCTGCAGCATGTATTTTTTTAAAAGCATCAGGATTATCTGCAAAACGCTTCAAACACACTTCATGTGACCTGATTAGGAAAGGAGGGACTGAGTCATCAACTGTAGCATCTACAGCACTTTTCCTGTCACAAAACCAGAAATAGTTTGTGCACTGCCGAACATCCATAGCAGAAGATTTTAATTCTATTTTTAATCAGGATAGACTCCACACCTTGTGTCATAAAACTAGGGAGGATACAATTTCCCTCCTCCCAAAGACAGCATTGTATTTGCTCCTGCAAAGTATGTCCATGTGCAAAATACATGTTTGGTACTCAAGTACCCACTTGGCTACACAATGCATATTCTGCAGGCACAGGTTTCCTGTTTGTGCACACGTGTATTTAAGGCCTGATCCAAAGTCCAATGAAGTCAAAGGGAGACTTTCCAGTGATTTTTATGAGCACTGGATCAGGCCCATATTTTGCAGGCACAACTTAGAAGCACCTCAAAATAAAGATACTACTAATTAAGTCTGGCTGACCTGATTTGGATTAAAAACCCCAACCAACCAACATACCTCATCCTGCTCATCCCCAATCTCTAACTGAACCATACCTGCTGTTTAGAGGAGTTTCGTTAAAGTTTTATTTGGCCATTATTTTATATTTATTATATTGTATATAAATTATAATATGTGTGCCTGGTTTTGGAGTTTAGTCCTCCAGTGCAAATGTGGATAAGGGCTGCTGGCTTCCCATGAAGTATTATTTGGGAGACAACAATACATTCTCAAGAGGGTTGTATTGCTATTATAACAGATGTGCATTGTAATTAGAATATAATACAGGGAGACAAAGGTATTGCTCCAGTTTTTTCTCTATGCGTGCTGAGGACTTGGCGCTTTTCACGACTGCAAGGTCTTTAGGGCAGGGACCAAATCTTTCCATGTATTTGTACAGCAACTAGCACTATGGAGTCTCTGGGCACTACTGAAAAACAACAAATAAAATAACGTCACAGTTGCATGGTTGTCATTTGCAAAAACGCTCTATTTCCTAACACCATGCTATAATTGGCATGATTATATTGTCCCTGTTTCTATAAATGTATTATTTATAGTTTCTATTAATTAAATTAATACATTTCATTTATTCAGAGTGGTCCATTCTCACACTGAGTCACATGCAGAATTCTCATGAACATTAATAGTGGTTACGAGCATGCCTCAGTTTGAGAACAGAACATGTTCAGTGCCACTGTGCTCAAAAATAGAGGAGCCAAGGACTGGTTATGGGAAAGGGGCAGGTGATGCAGTGGGTTAATGTATTATACTAACCTTTCGCCTCTGGAAAACTGGGTTCCAACCTGCCATAAGGCAGCAGAGAAATCAGTTTAGAGATCTCGGCATAACACCCAGTGAGAGGACAGATTCCAATCTAATTTATTTTGTGTTTAAACCAGTGTAAATGCCATTGCAAGTAATGGATTTGGTTTACACTGGTGTAAAATATCAGAATCTGGCCCACAGCCAATATGCAAAATATCATTCAGGGCAACTTCTCAGGGAAGGGACAGGACTGGAATCTGAGAAGTTTTGCAGGTCAGGCGTGCGGTGCTATAAGGCCTTCGGAGACAGAGAGGCTCGTAGAGCAGCTCTATGCCTCATTCTAGACAGTGCTATAAATCCCTTGCTCTCATATATATTAAAAAGAAGAAGGAACTAAAATTATATTTAATGAATTGTAACTTCTGCAGTCTCACTGGGCCTGCTCCCCTTGAAGTCAATGACAAAATCTCCCATTGACTTCTGTGGGAGCAACACGTCTGAATGCTCTTTTCCGGGTAGCTTTAAATTTGACTGGAAAGATGCCATGCCCTGGGGACAGCCCAATGCATCATCCAGTTCTGCCATGTTAAATATCTCACACAGCCTAAAACACTTGTGGGGCCCAAGCTTTTGAGCGAAGCCCCATGGATATTAATGGTAAGACCCAACCAAATAGAAGTTAACTGCCAACAAGCCGTTTTATGGTAACACTAAGCTGCAGCTCTACTCAGCCTCTGACTACCACAGTCCCTTTCTCATAAAGAGGGGCCTTAGGAATGGATTTCCGCCGGCCGTTCACAGTGCTGCCGAATCTCCTCTGCGAGGTCCAGGCACCGCAGGATGCGCCACTTCTCAGCAGCCAGCTCTTCTCTGGAGACCTGGCCGAACAGTTTTTTGGCAAAGAGGTTCTGATCTTGCATGAAGAGGCCCACAGCAGACCTCGGGGCCTCAGGGAGGTTCTCCAGGCAACCACTTTTGAAACAGAAGCTGATTTTCTTATCACGTCTCATCCCTGGTCCCCTTTCTTCAATCCATGTCAGAGGTCTAATGTGAGAGAGTAGAAAACAAAGGACATTTAGGAAGAAATAAAGCCACAGGGTTATTCCGTTTTTTCATCACTGTTTAACACTAAATGCCCATCTAAAATGTGTTAAAACTTCAATATAGATGTAAGCCAGGGCCTGAATGAGCTCTCCCCTAATGTCTTTTGATGACCTGGGAAAAGACCTGAGGAGCAGACCAAATTTGCATAGACACACCTATTTTGTCTAAGTGATCAGGAGACAGACCAGCTTTGCCAAAGGGATCACTTTTGGCTATTCTGGGTATGACGTTACACCCCATATTCTTCATAGAAATATGGTTATGATATAAATATGGCATAACTAAGATATACTTTATGCAAGATGGCTCATGTAAGGTATCATTCAAAAGGCTGTGATCTACTGGATGTGCTTATCCAATTTGTATGCATGTATCAATTTTGTATCTGGAACTAGGAATATTGACCATATATCTGTATTTCAAATGTGCTACTTTGAGTGATGGCCAATACTAGCCCTTCAGGCCCAACAATGAAAGAGTCAGACAGGGCTGATGGCCCATCAGCAAGGACAATGGACTGTGAAAGAGCTTAGTCTTCCTGTGGACGCTCCAAACAGCCTGCAAGTAATGGCTGCTATGACCCTGGAGAGACACGTGACTGAGTCACCTGGTACTTTTCCACTGTAGGCAGATGGGGATCAAATGAAGGATTCCCGCCTTAGGTAAATCCTTTTCAAGGGCTGGGGAGGGGGTTGATTGGGACTCTCCTCCATTGCCTACCCAAGAAGGAAGACTGCTGAAAGAACCTGAAGGGACAAAGGAACTAACCTGAAGGGAAAGGCAGGGGTCCAGTCTGTAAGAAGAAATAACTGGAACTCTCAGCTACTGAAACTCTGCAACTTACCTAAAATAACATTTAGCTGAGGAATTACTTCTTGAAACCAGTCTCTAAGTTCTTAGTATGCGTGTTTTGTTTTATTTGCTCAGTAATCTGCTTTGTTCTGTTTGCTATCCCTTATAATCACTTAACATCTGCCTTTTATAGTTAATAAATTTGTTTGGTTTATTATTAAACCCAGTTTGTGCAATTTCTAATGGGGGGGGGTGAAGTTCTGCAGATCTCTCTTCACATTGAGGGAGAGCATGAATTTTTATGAGCTTGCACTGTGAAGATCTTTCTATACAGCGCAAGACAATATTATTTTGGGTTTATTTCCCAAAGGGGGTGTGCATGTGAGTGCTGGGTGAATCCCCTCACACAGAGCTGACTTCAGTCTGTGTCTGCAGCTTGGTGTGGCCCTACCTATGCATGTGTGTGTGCTGCAAGAGGCTGGAGAGCCTAATTCAGCAAAGCAGTGAGAGGGAATCCAGGCTGGTGGGGGAGGAGGGGCTCAGTGAAACCCCAGTACATCAGGTGACATCCCAGAAGTGCAGTTTAACCCTTCACACTGGGTTACAATTCACTTTAGTCTTAGACACAGGGGTAATGAAATGTTGTTATGCTTATTGAATGAGTAAAGAGCAGCAGAACTGTATTTAATATGCCCTAATTGAGGGGTCACCCTAAATTAACATCACCTGTTAAGTAGATGCCAAATCCAAGTGAAAGTCAGAGGAGGTGGTGACAGATGTTCCTACCTGGTGGTGTGGATTTCTTTAAAGGGTCCTAAAAACCATTTTATCCTCCGCCTCTAGAGTTTAAAGGTAGAGCTGACTAGACTCAATTGAGAGTCCTAGTTTCTTCTCAGTGATCACTACAGCTAAAAACACAAACTCATTTAGGGCCTGAGCCTTAGCCCTGATAGCACTGACAGTGTTGTGGTGCAAGACAACATAGAGGGAGCATCAGCAGTGAGGTTCTCTGCTGCGCAGTGAAATCGCTAAGGGCTGAAACCACTAGGGCAGGGCTAGGCAGAGGAAGCTCTGAACACAGCATCGCAGCTGAAGGCAGAAGCGGCAACACTGGCAAGCAGTGACAGCTCTGAACAGCTGGAGAGCTGGCAGTGTCATGCAGCGGTATCACTGGTTGGGTCTCAAGCTGGCTCTGTTTGGTAATGCTGAGGGGAAACCCTAGACACTGAACCCAGCCTTTGTTGCTGACATCATCACCTGGCAGAAGGGTTATATATGGCGTGTTCCGGTAACAGGCTCAAAGAGCAGTAATTAATGTAACATGGAAGGACTCGGTCTTGAGGTTAGAGCAAGGATTTGGAGTATAATCCTTGGGTACTAGTCCCAATTTCTGCCATTGTTTCACAGTGTGACCTTGGCCAAGTCCTGTAAATGCTCCCCACCTCAGTTTTCCCATCTGTATAATGGAGCAAATAATATCTAACCATCTCACAGGAGCGTTGTGAAGTTTAGTTCATTCGTGTCTGTAGAGTGCTTTTTGATTCTTGCATAAAAGTAGCTGTACAGGTGCAAAGAAGAGAAGGTGCCAAGTTCCTGCTGAAGATACCTAAGTAGCATGGCTCATCTGCTCCTGTATCATTACATTACTCACTTCTTGTTTGCAGTCTGAAAATGTGCTGTCATTCTGGAATAATTCTCTTCTTTCTGTTCCTCTCGAGTGGCTGAGGTGACAGTGAGGTCTCCAAAGAGGTCAATGAGCCAAGTCAGGCGGGCAATTCCACTGAAAGCTGGGAAGCCTGATCGCTCTTCATCCAAGGCACCACCTACAGGAATAAGAATGAAAGGACTTGAGTAGTGGGAAAGGAACTCCCACCCTAATCAGCTGCCTGGAGTCCAGCAAAGGGAAAGCTTTGAGGGTCAGTCTGGGATGGGAGCCTCATGGCTGGGAGCTCAGTGAATCCAGTCTGCTGAATAGGAACATTTGGTGAGCTACGCAACAGGATATGCTGCTCCTTTTCAGTTGTTCTTAAAGGTTGAATTCTATCAAATAAACCTTTCAAGTCTCCCTTGCCCTCCTCAAATACTGATAACTCAAGGAAACTCTCCCACTATAGCATACGTGTGCCATCTGTCGCATTTGGGCCAGGACCATCTCCGGTTTCTGCAGTCTTGGCCAACGGCCCAGAAACCTGCTAGGAGTGTCTATTGGGACCAGGTGGGAAGCTTGAAGCTGCCTGTTTATCCCCCTTTTCCAGCCTGAGCTGCTCTGTCCAGGGTTCCAAGAGCCAAACAGAGGGCAGCAAAGAGCACTGCTGGGGAAAGGCAGCCATCATCTACCCAGCCAGCTGTTACAGCTGATGAAGATGGGCGGGCAGAAGAGGGCACGCGAAAATAATTGCCACCCAGATCCCCATCTGAAGGTAGAGAGGAAGACAGACATAGATACAATGAATGTACAGGAAAACCCTAAGGATATGTTGGGGAGCACTAGGATATGAGTTCACACAAGGGGATGGGGGAATGAAACCTTTACTCTCTCCCATCTCTTAGAAGACAAAAACAGGGGAGGAGCCTGGGGGTCCCTCAGTGGAGAGTGGAGTGATTTTCAGCAGCTTTCCACCCTCTCTGGAGACCAGGTGAGGATGAGGGGGCTAAAGGGACCTCCCCAGGTCACTGATACTCCAACACAGAAAGAGAGCAGGAGACAGCTGTGAAGATACTAGAGGGGGAATAGGCTTGCTGTCCTCCATCAAACTCACTCTCCAGTATCTAGCAAGCAACAGAACCTCTCCCCGACACAGGCAACTGCCAGTAGAGGGAGATGGTTGTTTGAAGGTCTCACTGGATGGGTCCTGACTCCGTGACTCAAACTACTACAGAACAAGCCCTCACACGAGTGAGCGAGCGAGTGAGTGAATGAATGAATGTCTGAAGTGGCTGGCATCTCAGCAGGACAGGCAGCCTGAGTTTCTTTAGAAACTGACCTGTGAAATGTAACGTTCCTTTCACAAGCTCCTTCCCAGTCACTTCCTTTTTCAGCTGCTTGTACTCTTCTGTCAAAAGTTCAATGTGCTCCACATGGAGGATTTTACCTGTCATTGAGAAAACGAAGATCAAATGGGATTACTAAAAGCTTTCTGCATGAATCCAAATCCACGTCTAGGCAGTAAACCTTTTAGCCATCATCAGTATGCGCACACTTCAAACAGCCTTATCTGTGGCTGGCAGAATGGTGCCAAGACAAATCATCAAGACATTGCACTAGGGATCCAATTTTGGCTCATTGTTCTTAGGGGGCCACACCTACAGTCCACAGTAACAGCAAGCTTAGCAAACAAATGGCAGCATTTTAGCTATTGACTTGAATAGGAATTGGGTGAATGAACTGACCGTAATACAGTGCCTTGAAAGTTGAGGCACTAGCCTTCAAAACGAAGCTTGAGTGAAGTCCTGACCCTCTTTCCCCTAACTCCTCTATCCTCTCACTCTTCCAAGGCCACTTTTTATTTAAAAAAAATGTGCATTATTTAGTTGTATTACCATAGTGCTGAGGCGCCCTAGGCATGGACCAGGACTCCACTGTGCTAGGTGCTGTACAAACAGAACAAAAAGATAGTCCCAGTCTCAAAGTATGGTACTTACAAGCCAGGCTGTGATAACCTTAGTCACGCTGAGGAGCGCCTTATTCCACTGAAATCAATGGGACTGCTCCTGGAGTAAGAGGGTACCCTATGTGCATGAGGTTGTTAGGGTCTGGCACTTAATTGGGATGGCCATTGTACTGGGATGTCTCCAAGGCAATCAGATAGAACTACTGCTTAACGGACGGAAAGGGCATAAATTGTGCTTACTTGGGGACCCGTCTGGCTCATAACACAGGGATAAGTGGTGCTCATCTATGAGCTAGCTAGGTGTGAAATTGTCCGCTCCAGTCTTTTAGCACAGATGTTGCTAAATGAAGACTACAAAAGGATGTCAGTGAGCAGTGGCACACACTGTCCAAGTGGCTGTAGTTTGCTCTTGCCTGGCAGTGTGCCCCTTCTTGCAGCGCCATGCCAGAGTGATGTAATGTGGAGGTCCACACTGCACTTTCTTATAGGCTCCCCTCTACGGCCACAATCTGCCCCTTAACATTTTAGCGATGGGACTGCTTTGCTTAGAAATGTCTCCTATGGACCCTCTTTCCTTGTTTTAAACATAGGTGCTACTACAGCCCAGAAAGGCATGAAGAAATGAGGGTGATACACATGAACATACACAGACCTGTCATATAAGCCACAGTCTTAAGGTTTTGTTTATGGTTTTATTTCCAGGGGGAAGAAGTTGGGGAAGGTTCTATGGTTACTCACAAGGTTAGGTTTTTGTTCTTCAAACATTTTATTAACGCTCTGATGGATCTTTCTAGCTAACTCCATTCTCCATGCTAGTGCTGGCAGGGATTGAGATCACTGTGATTACTAATGCAAATGCACCTGTCTCGACTGTCATCTTGTCCTCCGCATTTGTCTGTTTATTCACCTGTTGCACGTTGTCTAAATTAGGGCTGTCAATTAATCGTTGTAAATGCATGCGATTAATGCAAAACAAATTAATTAGATTAAAAAAACAGTCACGATTCATTGCAGTTTTAATTGCACTGCTAAACAATAATAGAATACCAATTAATTTATTATAAATATTTTTGGATGTTTTCTACATTTTCAAATACAATGATTTCAGTTACAACACAGAATACAAAGTGTACAGTGCTCACCTTAAATTGTTCTTTATTACAAATATTTCCACTGTAAAAAGATAAACAAAAGAAATAGTATTTTTCAATTACCTCATTCAAGTCCACAGAGTCCTACTTCTTGTACAGCCAATCGCTAAGACAAACAAGTTTGTTTACATTTATGGGAGATACTGTTGTCTCCTTCTTATTTATAAAAAGAAAAGGAGTACTTGTGGCACCTTAGAGACTAACCAATTTATTTGAGCATGAGCTTTCGTGAGCTACAGCTCACTTCATCGGATGCATACTGTGGAAACTGCAGAACACATTATATACACAGAGACCATGAAACTATACCTCCTCCCACCCCACTCTCCTGCTGGTAATAGCTTATCTAAAGTGATCACTCTCCTTACAATGAGTATGATAATCAAGTTGGGCCATTTCCAGCACAAATCCAGGTTTTCTCACCCTCCACCCCCCCCCCCCAAACTCGCTCTCCTGCTGGTAATAGCCCATCCAAAGTGATCACTCTCTTTACAATGTGTATGATAATCAAGGTGGGCCATTTCCAGCACAAATCCAGGTTTTCTCACCCCCCCCCCCCCCCCGCCTCTTTTTCCAAAAATCACACACACAAACTCACTCTCCTGCTGGTAATAGCTTATCCAAAGTGACCACTCTCCTTACAATGTGTATGATAATCAAGGTGGGCCATTTCCAGCATAAATCCAAGTTTAACCAGAACGTCGGGGGGGGGGTAGGAAAAAACAAGGGGAAATAGGCTACCTTGCATAATGACTTAGCCACTCCCAGTCTCTATTTAATCCTAAATTAATAGTATCCAATTTGCAAATGAATTCCAATTCAGCAGTTTCTCGCTGGAGTCTGGATTTGAAGTTTTTTTGTTTTAAGATAGCGACCTTCATGTCTGTAATTGCGTGAACAGAGAGATTGAAGTGTTCTCCGACTGGTTTATGAATGTTAGAATT
Source organism: Caretta caretta (assembly GCF_965140235.1). NCBI lineage: Eukaryota > Metazoa > Chordata > Testudines > Cheloniidae > Caretta > Caretta caretta. Next base: position 175,615,055 of record NC_134207.1, read on the forward strand.
CTTGACATCTGATTTGTGTCCATTTATTCTTTTACGTAGAGACTGTCCAGTTTGACCAATGTACATGGCAGAGGGGCATTGCTGGCACATGATGGCATATATCACATTGGTGGATGTGCAGGTGAATGAGCCTCTGATAGTGTGGCTGATGTTATTAGGCCCTGTGATGGTGTCCTCTGAATAGATATGTGGGCACAGTTGGCAACGGGCTTTGTTGCAAGGATATCATGAATAGGTCGGAATATGAACAAGAGGCTGCTCGGCAGCTCTCCAACACCACTTTCTACAAGCCATTACCCTATGATCCCACTGAGAGTTACCGAAAGCAACTACAGCATTTGCTCAAGAAACTTCCTGAAAAAGCACAAGATCAAATCCGCACAGACACACCCCTGGGACCCCGACCTGGGATATTCTATCTACTACCTAAGATCCATAAACCTGGAAATCCTGGGCGCCCCATCATCTCAGGCATTGGCACCCTGACAGCAGGATTGTCTGGCTATGTAGACTCCCTCCTCAGGCCCTACGCTACCAGCACTCCCAGCTACCTTTGAGACACCACTGACTTCCTGAGGAAACTACAATCCATCGGTGATCTTCCTGATAACACCATCCTGGCCACTATGGATGTAGAAGCCCTCTACACCAACATTCCACACAAAGATGGACTACAAGCCATCAAGAACACTATCCCCGATAATGTCACGGCTAACCTGGTGGCTGGACTTTGTCCTTACCCATAACTATTTCACATTTGGGGACAATGTATACCTTCAGATCAGCGGCACTGCTATGGGTACCCGCATGGCCCCACAGTATGCCAACATTTTTATGGCTGATTTAGAACAAAAATGCTTCCTCAGCTCTCGTCCCCTAACGCCCCTACTCTACTTGCGCTATATTGATGACATCTTCATCATCTGGACCCCTGGAAAAGAAGCCCTTGAGGAATTCCACCATGATTTCAACAATTTCCATCCCACCATCAACCTCAGCCTGGTCCAGTCCACACAAGAGATCCACTTCCTGGACACTACAGTGCTAATAAACAATGGTCACATAAACACCACCCTATACCGGAAACCTACTGACCGCTATTCCTACCTACATGCCTCCAGCTTTCACCCTGACCACACCACACGATCCATCATCTGCAGCCAAGCTCTGCGATACAACCACATTTGCTCCAACCCCTCAGACAGAGACAAACACCTACAAGATCTCTATCAAGCATTCTTACAACTACAATACCCACCTGCGGAAGTGAAGAAACAGATTGATAGAGCCAGAAGAATTCCCAGAAGTCACCTACTACAGGACAGGCCTAACAAAGAAAAAAACAGAACGCCACTAGCCGTCACCTTCAGCCCCCAACTAAACCCCTCCAACGCATTATTAAGGATCTACAACCTATCCTGAAGGATGACCTAACACTCTCACAAATCTTGGGAGACAGGCCAGTCCTTGCCTACAGACAGCCCACCAACCTGAATCAAATACTCACCTTTAGATAAGCTATTACCAGCAGGACAGTGGGGTGGGAGGAGGTATTGTTTCATATTCTCTGTGTGTATATAAAGTCTGCTGCAGTTTCCATGGTATGCATCCGATGAAGTGAGCTGTAGCTCATGAAAGCTCAGGCTCAAATAAATTGGTTAGTCTCTAAGGTGCCACAAGTACTCCTTTTCTTTATACCACACAACAGAACCACTAACCCAGGAACCTATCCTTGCAACAAAGCCTGTTGCCAACTGTGCCCACATATCTATTCAGAGGACACCATCACAGGGCCTAATATCATCAGCCACACTATCAGAGGCTCATTCACCTGCACATCCACCAATGTGATATATGCCATCATGTGCCAGCAATGCCCCTCTGCCATGTACATTGGTCAAACTGGACAGTCTCTACGTAAAAGAATAAATGGACACAAATCAGATGTCAAGAATTATAACATTCATAAACCAGTCGTAGAACACTTCAATCTCTCTGGTCACGCAATTACAGACATGAAGGTCGCTATCTTAAAACAAAAAAACTTCAAATCCAGACTCCAGCGAGAAACTGCTGAATTGGAATTCATTTGCAAATTGGATACTATTAATTTAGGATTAAATAGAGACTGGGAGTGGCTAAGTCATTAAGCAAGGTAGCCTATTTCCCCTTGTTTTTTCCTCCCCCTCCCCCCCAGACGTTCTGGTTAAACTTGGATTTATGCTGGAAATGGCCCACCTTGATTATCATGCACATTGTAGGGACAGTGGTCACTTTGGATAAGCTATTACCAGCAGGAGAGTGAGTTTGTGTGTGTGATTTTTGGAAAAAGAGGCGGGGGGTGAGAAAACCTGGATTTGTGCTGGAAATGGCCCACCTTGATTATCATACACATTGTAAGGAGAGTGATCACTTTAGATAAGCTATTACCAGCAGGAGAGTGGGGTGGGAGGAGGTATAGTTTCATGGTCTCTGTGTATATAATGTGTTCTGCAGTTTCCACAGTATGCATCCGATGAAGTGAGCTGTAGCTCACGAAAGCTTATGCTCAAATAAATTGGTTAGTCTCTAAGGTGCCACAAGTACTCCTTTTCTTTTTGCGAATATAGACTAACACGGCTGTTACTCTGAAACCTGTCATTATGCAAGGCACTTCTTATTTACAATGTCACCTGAAAGTGAGAACAGCCATTTGCATGGCACTGGTGTAGCCAGCACTACAAGTTATTTATGTGCCAGACATGCTGAACATTTGTATGCCCCTTCACGCTTTGTAGGCTTTAAAGTTTTACATTGTTTTGTTTTTGAGTGCAGTTATGTTGGAAAAAAAACCATAATTCATAATGCAACATAATGCAGTTATGTTGGGAAAAAAACATTCGTAAGTTGCACTTTCGCAAAAAAGAAATTGCACTACAGTATTTGTATGAGGTGAACTGAAAAATACTATTTCTTTTGTTTATCATTTTTACAGTGCAAATATCTGTAATGAAAATAATAATATAAAGTGAACAGTGTACACTTTGTATTCCGTTTTGTTATTGAAATTGATACATTTGGAAATGTAGAAAAACATCCAAAAATATTTATACTGAATTTAAACTGGTATTCTATTATTGTTTAACAGTGTGATAAAAACTGCAATCAATCACAACTATTTTTTTTAAATCTCACAATTAATTGAGATTTTTTTAAAATTGTTTGACAGCCCTAGTCTAAATCTTAGATTGGGAGTTCTCTGGAGCAAGTAGCGTCCTTGTGCTATGCCTTGTTTGAGGTTCTTAGGCACCACCACAACCGATGTAATCTAACGTCACTGTAAAAAGCTAGTTACACCTTTGACATTAAGGATCATCACCTTTCTGCTCAGCCAGCTCCCAGAGCTCACGTGCTGTGCTAGCGGACAGTGCCATTGGGTACTCGACAAGGACATGTTTCCCAGCCTCCAAGAACATCCTAGAAGGAGAGAGAAACAGGTCTTCAAAAGATGCTACCTTATTCATATCTCTTCTTCTGAACAAACACTTTTACTCTAGCAGCCAACCCCATCTCTAGGGATGGGGAAATAGCATGAATGAATGTGCTGAGAGTGGGGGTAATGAAAGGCATTTTCTTAGGGTATGTCTAAATTGCGATTAGACACCCGCAGCTGGCCCATGCCAGCTGACTTGGGCTGACGGGACTCGGGCTAAGGGACTGTTTAATTGTAGTGTAGACGTTCAGACTCAGGCTGCAACCCATGCTCTCGGACCCTCCTACCTTGCAGGGTCCTAGAGCCTGGGCTCCAGCCCAAGCTGGTTAAGTCCCATGCCTAGCAGATTTGGATTCTATTCCTGCCTCCACCATGGACTTCCTGCATGACCTCGGGCAAGTCACTTAGTCTCTCTGTACCACAGGTCCATATGAGGAGGATACTACCCTATCTCACAAAGTTTTTTGGCGCTTAATTAATTGATGTTTGGAAAGCTCTATGAGATCCTAAGACAGGTGCTTCATAAATACAGGTTACTAGGGAGAAGATGGCATGGATGAGAGTGGCAGGAACCAGTTGGTGGGGAGGGGAGAATAGGGATTGAAAGAAGTGGTATTTTCTGAATCCAGTTTCTGTATTCCCTCTAAAATACATGTAAATCCGACACTACTAATACAGGTGTGCAACAGAGCACCTGTCTCATTTTACCTCAAGAGGGTAAACTTCACAGTCACATTTACTTTGAGAATATGGGGATTATTTTACATTGCTAATGAAGAGGAATTTTTCTAGACACAAATTAATTCTTTGATACAGCACGTTCTATTGCATGGCAGTGCCTAATTTAAGGAAGTAGCAAGCAGAGAAGAGGAAAAGAGAGACACATACCTGACATTCTCCTCATGGCTTTTGTTGTCAGTGCTGATGATGGCCGCCTGGATCTCTTTGTTTCCCAGAGCATCTTGCAGGCCAATCTGCTTGACCTCGTTAATGCTATCCAGGGTTCTTCTAGTTGTTCAACAGAAAGAAATAAAAAACAAAACATCACAACCACAGCCCGCTCTCCCCAATTATTATTGGAACCTGTTACGAATTACACCTGGTAGGACACGCACACAAGTGCTGCGAATTACACCTGGTAGGACACGCACACAAGTCCTGCGAATTACTCCTGGTAGGACACGCACAGTTCGAATCTAGGCTGAGGCACAGAAATAAAGTGCACAACTGCAGAGTTCCCAAAAAACACTAAATTTATTACGCTCGAGCGTGGTGCCCCCCTGCTAGCCAGGAGGGGACCCTGAATGCAGATTATACAAAGGTTATATACCTTTTAGCAAAGCATGTTGCCCTCGTGCATCGGAAACCTTAGCCAATAAACAAACCCTTGTCTTATCTACCACCTATCCCTGCTTGGTGCATTCCTCGTGCTATACCAGTATGTTAATTACACAGCATGGTCCTAAAGCCATGCATCTGTAACTTTTATTATCAGGATGGGAGGTCTCACCTCAAGGCCAAGAGACAGGGAGTTAGAGACTGACAAAAACCAGATACTGGGAGTCAAGGCAGGCTGGAGACAAGGAGGAGGATTTTCACAGGGATTCAGTATTTAAGGATTACTCCTCCTGGTGTATGATGTGCTGGCATTTAAACAATGGTGGGCTGCAAACCAAAATGGAGTCACATGTGCTAACTTTTCCTTAACAAACCTCAGTCGTAGACCAAGACCCCAATTCGTTAGGTGCTGTACAAACATAGATCAAAAAGATAGTTGCTGCATCAAACAGCTTAAGTACAAGACAAGAGTCAACAGGTGGATACAAACAGACAAGGGAGTAAAAGAAAACAGTGAGACAAGATCGGTCAGTTTGATGGACAGTGGTCACAGCATACCAGTGGCCTAATCATTGTAGGCATCATGGCAAAGGAGAGTTTTAAGGAGGGATTTGAAGGAGAGATGAGGAGGATGTTTACAGGGAGCTCTTTCCAAGCATGAGGGGTGGCAGCGAAAAAACCCCCACATAGATGCTTGTTTGAAAATTTAACAGCTGGGTGGTGAAGCCTGGCATCGTTGCCCGAGAAGAGGCAGGAGTCAACATCTTAATAGTGTATGCGAGATGATAGGTAGCATGAGGATAGGCCATGAAGGGCCTTGAAAGTGAAGATGAGTCATTTGTGTTTGATGCACTAGAGAAGGGGAAGCCAATGGAGGGACATAAAGAGAAGGGTGACATGGTCAAAGTGACATGCTAGGAGAATTACCTCTGTAGCAGCATTTTGAATTATGTGTTAGACTGGCACAGTTTCCCAATGGAAGTGGTGGAAGCCAAATATTGCTTGGGTCATTCAATAGTAGATCTACCACTAGAAAAGATACCCTCGGAAAAAGCTTGTATTGGCAAGGAGATGTAATGGATGGCCTAATAGGTCTTTTCTGTCTCAAACAGATATGATTAAATATAGCTGGAAAATACATCCACAACCCGAGATCCCCATATGTTCCACATAACTATTTTAAACCATTATGCTTTGTTGCTATGGTGCAGAAAGCCTGATAGGAATGCTCTGAGATAGCAGCACTGTTGTGCAGATTTGCTTACGTTTCAGCCACATGGTTGCTGAGAATAAATGACAGGTAACCTTATTGCACAGCCTACATTAGGATTTGTTCTTCAAAAATCCACATCTGGCTTCAAAGACAAATTTTACAGCAGAGTCACATTACCAGAGTTCTACAGATGAATTACTTATAGACACTGGCCCATCAGTGCAGCTGCTTAAAGCCTGTGCCATCCTACAGCAGAGTTCAGTCATTTGGTTGCATTTTGAGTCTCTTTTAAAGGGCTGATCTTACAGGGCTCTGAGCTCCCTCAGCTTTCCCTGAGCGAAGTGAGAATTGAGGGTGCAAAGCACCTCATTAGAGACACTCAGCATCTCTCAGGACTGAGTCCTAGATCTGCTTGAATGAGCTCATTGAGGCGCTTTGCAAAGCTTCCTGCAATCATTAATCAACCTAACCTATGGACACTAAGCACTGTCACATAAATGGCATTTACTGTGTGCACAGCAGACCTCCTTGAATTATTATATCGGAGAAATGTATCTTCTAAGATGAGCCTGGAAAGTTATACACCCAAAAGGGAGAGAGTACGTGGGGGGCAAAAATAATCTCTACACCATGTTCATTAAAACACACAACTGAAATATCTAACCTGGATACAAAGCCAACCAGCTTCAGATGCGCAGAAGGGCTGGAAGGCATCGGATTCACCATGTCTCTTAGCCGCACAGATCCAGCAATTCCGATCCCCACCACCACAGTGCCAAACATTTTGTTAGCCTGAAACAAAACAAAAATAGATAACAAGTCTAGAAAAAAAAAGCATTCTGTTAATATTTTCCCCTTCCCCTGCATTATAAACCCACACTTTAGCATCCAGGCAGCTCACCAAAGACAGCCTGATGTTGCATGAGCTGAGTGCACTCATATCCTATTGAAGTCAATGGGATTTGAGGATTATCAGCACCTCACAGGATTGGGGCCTGAAGACTCTTGTAATTGACAGCCAGTATGTCTGATCCACAGTACAAAGCTGTTCTTTCCCCAAAATGGATAGGCAAATCTTAGAGAGGACAGGGATCATCTCGTTATTTAGTACCTTTTGCCCAGACTGATCCCAAAACATTTTGCAAAACTAACAACATTTGACACAAATTACATTCAGGGTTCACTCCCTGAGCCTCTGCAATGCAGCTCTCTCTGGACTGAAACGAAGAAACTAAGCACACAACAATGTTTCACAAAACTTTAGGACAGGAAGTGAAGAATGCCCTTTTCCAGTTGAAACTGCTGGAGAATTTTAGAGATGCAAAAGATAATGACCTAATTTATAATTTGGCTGGAATACTGGGGTGACATCTCTACTCTTCTGAAAAGCACCACAATCTCTTTAATGACAAGTGGTCATGACCTCAGTTTTCCTTCTTACTGAAAAACACAGCACTTTCAATGGCAGTATCCCCTACTATCATAAAGGAGCATGAGCAGGAGACAGTGTGGCCCAGTGGTAGGGTGCTGAACCAGGAGTAGAGAGAGCTCAGTTCTATTCTCTGCTTTGCCTTTGACTCACTGTGATGATTTAGCCTTTGAGTGGCTGAGTATTTCCCCTGGGAATAATAATGCTTATTCACCCCACATTCTGCTTCTTCTATTTCATCGCTCTGTCTTCTCCCCTTCTCCTTGCCTTGGTACAATAAGATCTGTTGATTAGTTCTGCTATAGGATTACTTTCTTTCAAATCTTTCCTAAAACCTCATCTTTTCCTCAGTGACTCTTGTCTGATGGGATCATAACACAGCTGCAGGCTCTCATTGCAATCTGTTTCTGCGACGGCATTTTCTAACTGTACTGAAAATGCTAGAGGTCAACTGCTACCAAGAAATTCTATCAACTGGCACTAAAGACTCTCACGTTGTGTATGTTGCATCTGGATTTTACGCCTCTATTTATGTATTGCTGTGACTGCCGATGTGGCTCATTTCACGTTTATTATTGTCTGTACTGTATCATCTGGTGAAGTGCTCCGACATACTGTTTTGCTTTAATATAAAGCAAGAAATGATTGATGTTGGAAGAGTCTCCATTAGAATCACAGCAATGTGTAGTTACCAGAGGGTGTCATGTGATGCACTAGCTCGACTCACCAGGGAACAAAGATGCTGTTGAGCTCCAGACTTGATTTTATTTGGCCCATAGAGAGATGAGGTCAGAAAGACCATCACCAGCGTAACCCATTTGAAATAATCGAGATTCCCTCTGAACACATTCTGGGCCTGATTCGCATTTACACTAATGTTCCTATAATGCCATTTTCCACTGCCAGAGCCGTGTACTGTGGGCGTAAATTACACTTACACTTGAAGGGCAGTGTATATGAGACTCAAGTCCTCTGACACAGCAAGTAGGGTATCACTTGGTATAATTTCAGTTGATGGTATATTGCCCAGAAATCCTACAATACATTCTGTGCTAGCAAGCATAGAGGTCACAGAAATGCTCACAACTGGTGAACAGTGGGGAGCTATGCCTTACTGATATGGTACAACAGAATATTTTTTTTATTTGAAAAATCAGCTAAAGAAAAAAATATTTGCAAGTAAAGGCCAAATTTTGTCCTCTGATACACCCAGGAAGCTCCTGTAATGTATCAACGCAGCCACAGAGTACCCCATACATACAGTGCGGGCAGCCAGGACTAACCACCCTTGCCTACAGACAGCCCCCCAACCTGAAGCAAATACTCACCAGCAACTACATACCACACAACAAAAACACTAACCCAGGAACCTATCCTTGCAACAAAGCCCGTTGCCAACTGTGCCCACATATCTATTCAGGGGACACCATCACAGGGCCTAATAACATCAGCCACACTATCAGAGGCTCGTTCACCTGCACATCCACCAATGTGATCTATGCCATCATGTGCCAGCAATGCCCCTCTGCCATGTACATTGGTCAAACTGGACAGTCTCTACGTAAAAGAATAAATGGACACAAATCAGATGTCAAGAATGACAACATTCAAAAACCAGTCGGAGAACACTTCAATCTCTCTGGTCACTCGATTTCTGATCTCAAAGTGACTATCCTTCAACAAAAAACTTTGAAAACAGACTCCAACGAGAGACTGCTGAATTGGAATTCATTTGCAAATTGGATACAATTAACTTAGGCTTGAATAGAGACTGGGAATGGTTGAGTCATTATAAAAAGTAACCTATTTCCCCTTGTTTATTCCCCCCCCACCCCCCGTTCCTCAGACGTTCTTGTTAAACCCTGGATTTATGCTGGAAATGGCCCACCTTGATTATCATACACATTGTAAGGAGAGTGATCACTTTAGATAAGCTATTACCAGCAGGAGAGTAGGGCGGGGGGAGAGAGAAAACCTTTTGTAGTGATAAACACCCATTTTTTCATGGTTTGTGTGTATAAAAACATCTTCTGTATTTTCCACAGTATGCATCCGATGAAGTGAGCTGTAGCTCACAAAAGCTTATGCTCAAATAAATTGGTTAGTCTCTAAGGTGCCACAAGTCCTTCTTTTCTTTTCACCCTTGCAATGATGGCAGAATTCTGGTAACAGACCAGCTGGTGAAGAGCACGGATATGATGTGTCCATGTAGTTTTGGGAGCTGTTTTTAAGGCAACTAGTGTTTGAGGCTGCTAATATTTTTTACTGCTTCCAGGTATCTCCTATTTCAGTTCTATCTGCAAGCATGAGTACTGCTCCCATGGTTGCTAAGATCTCCTGAAAGCTCTGTAGGCTTTTAACTCCCAAGCAGTGCCTTTCCCTCACTAGCTGCTGAACTATATTTCAGTCCAGAAGGAGCGGGAAGGAGGGATCTGAGCCTCTACTTCCATTGCCAGAGACAAAATACTATTTTTCAACAGATGCATAGGATATTGCACATGAAACCTATAGCTACCCTTTGAAAATCTTCCCAAATTTTGCCCCATGTAAAATTAATGACCTCCCCAAAGTAGACACATTTGGCACAGGCAAGAAAGAAGCTTCCAACCCTGTAACAAATCCTGTTACTAAGCAACCCATTGTCATAGCAACTAGCCATTCAGAGCAGGTTCCTGGCTCTTTAGGGCTTTAGAGATTAAAAAGAACACCCCAGTCTTCACCCAGAAACTAACAGGCAGCCAATGTAGCCTACAGAGGCTTCACTTCTATGTAGATAACGGGAATCAATATGCCAGCATTACTACTGCTTGTATTTTATTCCTCTCAGGCCATTCACACACCAGATCCTGAAACTGTTCAACAACAAAGAAAGATAACGTGATTGGGGCTGCCATCCATCTCGGAAAGCAGAAATGTCCAAAGCCCCCTCCTGCAGCCTGCATCCTATACCCCCTCCTGCAGCTCAACCCCCTGCCCCAGCCCGGTGAAAGTGAATGAAGGTGGGGGAGAGTGAGCGATGGAGGGAGGGGGTTGGAGTGAGCAGGGGGTGGGGCAAGGGTGTTTGGGTTTGTGCGATTAGAAAGTTGGCAACCCTACTCAAGAACCAAAGACATTGTGCCAGAGTTAAACCCAGTTTAGCAGGTAAATAACTTAGGATATAATTCTCAGCTGCAGTTTGGCCGCTAAAGCTGAGCAGTTTTCACTCGTGTCCACCTCTGTTCACAGGTGCCTGACTGTCCCATAGCATATGCTTCAGGGTTTCTTCTTGTTTGTTACAGCTCCAACACCAGAGGATAAGGCCTGTATCTTGTGCAAAACTCTGTGGCATCCAGTACATTTTGAATAAAATCTTTTGTTGCCTCAAGCACAGCCTGAGATCCACAGAGGCATTTTTAACATTATGTACTATGCTCTGTCACTGGGATTCTTTTAAGGGCTGTGATGAAATCCCTTTCACAAAGAACTCCAGACTAATGGAATTCCTCTTCCTTAACAAAATATACATAGTGGACATGGGCTTGGGGAGTTTATGAAGCATTTCTAATGTTCCCAGTATACGGGTATCTGGACCAAATTGATATGCTGAAGTGTTGTATGTACTGCCATTCCACTAAGGGTGGCAAGTCATCACGCTGCTTTAGCATTAGAAAAGGGGAACACCCTCATGACTGATTAATTGGGAAATCCACGTGATGCCTCTGCTCAGCCAGTTCTTCCCGATTACAGGTTTGTTCCCGATTTGCAAGTTTGACTTGCCTCAGATAGGTGCTTTTGCATGGCAAGCAAGGATGAAAAGGTTACCTCTTAGCCAGAATAGCCCAGATCCCTTAGAACAGCCACCATGGTAGGCACCTGTCATAAATATAAAGGGAAGGGTAAGCACCTTTAAATCCCTCCTGGCCAGAGGAAAAACCCTTGCACCTGTAAAGGGTTAAGAAGCTAAGATAACCTCACTGGCACCTGACCAGAATGACCAATGAGGAGACAAGATACTTTAAAAGCTGGAGGGATGAAAAAACAAAGGGTCTTCTCTGTCTGTGTGATGCTTTTGCCAGGACCAGAGCAGGAATGCAAGTCAGAACTCCTGTAAAGAGTCAGTAAGCAATCTAGTTAGATATGCGTTCGATTCTGTTTTGTTTAAATGGCTGATAAAATAAGTTGTGCTGAATGGAATGTATATTCCTGTTTTTGTATCTTTTTGTAACTTAAGGTTTTGCCGAGAGGGATTCTCTATGTTTTAAATCTGATTACCCTGTAAGGTATTTACCATCCTGATTTTACAGAGATTATTCTTTTACGTTTTCTTTAATTAAAATTATTCTTTTAAGAACCTGATTGCTTTTTCATTGTTCTTAAGATCCAAGGGTTTGGGTCTATGTTCACCTATGCAAATTGGTGAGGATTTTTATCAAGCCTTCCCTAGGAAAGGGGGTGTAGTGCTTGGGGGGGAGGGTGTAGTGCTTGGGGGGGGAGGGGGAGATGTTTCCAAGTGGGCACTTCCCCTGTTCTTTGTGTAACACTTTGGTGGTGGCAGCTTTTAACCTAAGCTGGTAAGAATAAACTTATGGGGTCTTTCATGCAGCTCCCCACATCTGTACCCTAGAGTTAAGAGTGGGGAAGGAACCTTGACAGCACAGCCACCATGGTAGGCACCTTGTTTTTCTCCATCAGACAAAAAGAAGAACGGAGGGCACCCCCAGGGGGAACTGGATGCATGAACATATGTTCATTTTCCACCAACGTGAGTATAAGGGTGTTAGACATCTGTGACATGATAAAAGCCAAACAATAGTTTTCGTCTGGGAGCCCAAATCTTCTATAGGTAGTTGGATTTTTTTAAAATTACAGTTGTGGTCATTGAGCAAGGCCCTGCAGGAAGCCTCTAATAATGCTATTAAAGTCTTTAAATAAGACAGAGGGGTATATACACACACACACAGGTGGCCCACTTAGAATAGAGGACCTGAGGCAGAATATTGATTCCTATTGTGTTAACTCTTCCCCACAAACTCCAGGAGAGAGGATGTCCCCTAGCTATATAATTAGCTATTTGAGAAAGTACACGATCCACATTTATCTTCACTAATTTGTTAATATTTCTTAATACTTTTATACCTAGGTACGTACTTGCATCAGTTTATTTGTAGAAATTCCTCTGAGAGAAAGCCTCACTACACGACAACCAGGAAATTGCCCAATAGTTCTAATTTCCCCCCAATGTATTTTGTAACCAGATATTAATCCAAATTTTTGAATTAGTAACAAAGGGGCTGGAATTGGAGTTTTTGGCTTGAATCTACAAAAGGGCATCATTCACATATAACATCAATTTATACTCCATGGAACAGAGCTGTATGCCTTGGCTATCTGGATAAGTTACTGTTAGGGGAAAACCTTTATTTAAATACGAGATACTGGTTCTCTCTTATTATTTCAAACCTTCATTCTGGGCCAATGGGTATAGTTTTCCTTTAAATGCTGAAGTGACAAAAGAGAAAGTTCCTGCCATACCGGCTGCACTCTGTACCTAGCTGGGTGCATAAAAATCAGTGATGAAAATTTAAAAAAAAAAAAAATTAAATTTAACTCAGTTTTTTTATTTAAATTAAAATAGTTTTTTTTTTAAAAAAACTATTTAAAAGCAAATTTGAAATTGACAGCTTATGTTAAAAATCTATTAAATTGTTTAAATTAAATACAAAAAATAATATTAAGCATTACACAATTGCCTCCAAGTTTTAAGAGGAGTCAAAGGCTAAGCATCTGGATCCATAATTTGTTCAAGTGCTAAACCAACTTTTGATAGCAGTAGCCTCTTCTGCAGGTGCAAAGAGAATATATTCTCAAGTTCAGTTTATTTGGCTGGTCTATACTACAGTACCTCCTCACTTAATGTTGTAGTTATGTTCCTGAAAAATGCAACTTTAATTGAAACGATGTTAAACAAATCCAAATTTTCCCATAAGATTTAATGTAAACGCAGGGGGTTAGGTTCCAAGGAAATTTTTTTGGGGCAGACAAAAGGCATTATATGCTGTATAGTACTGTACTGTGGTTGGGAAGTGCCCCTGGCTTACCCCACACAGGCACAGCCCGCTGCAGGCAAGGACATTAGGAAACACCTTCACAGCAGCAGTGGCAGCTTACCCAGAGAAGAACAGGCACCGACTTTGCTGGGGGATGCTCCAGGCCCACCTCTTCCCCCCCCCACTCCACCTCCTCTCCGAAGCACGCAACATCCCCGCTGCTTCCCCGGCCCCAGAAAGTCCTAAGCGTCGCCAAACAGCTGTTTGGCGGGCTTAGGACTTTCTGGGAGGGAGCGGGAGGAGCAGAGACGCAGAGCTTCCCTGCTCCTCCCCCTCCCTCTCGGAATGTCCTAAGTGCCTCCAAACAGCTGTTTGGCGGTGGGGGAAGCGCTGGGAGGGAGGGAGAGGAGGCGGAGAAGAGGAACTTGTGCAGTGCTCCCTTGTAAAGTCGCTGCTCTTCCACAAAATCTTACATGCAGTGTACAGAGCAGGCAGCCAAATGACATTATAAGGGAGCATTGCACAACTTTAAACGAGCCTGTTCCCTAATTGAGCAGCGACACAACTTTGAAACAATGTTAAGTGGGAGGACGTTAAGTGCGGAGTTACTGTACAAAGTTAGCTTGACATAAGTCACCTTGAGGCAACCTAGTGGTGCATGTGTCTACACTCAAATATATCTCCTGACACTGTAAGCACCATGTTATGGCAATACAGTAATATCTTTTCCCGATTGCCCAGCTTGGAGAAGGGGTACAACAGGGACCTGCAGCAGTACTGCATAAAAGTGAAGGAACTGCGGCAGGCATATCAGACCCGGAGGCCAACTGTCATGCCACTGCTGAGGCACAGGCCTGCTGCTTTTACAACAAGCTGCATGCCATATTTGGCAGAAACTCCACCAGCACTCTGAGAGCACCATGGATACCTTCAAGGAGCTCAAGACACAGATATTCACCTTGAACAGTGAGGAGGATGGAGGGCATGCGATCGGGGGCAGGGGTGTCCAGCTATGCTATGAACCCGGATCCGATAGAGACTCCACTACAGTCTAGTCAAGCACTGTGAGCCTGATACAGGGGAAGGGAACTGTGAATGCATTTCCCATCACAATGTTTAAATGGAGTGCCCAATGCCAACATAGCAGGACATGAGTATCAACTTTTTATGAATTCCCCCATACTAAAAGAGGTACAAACAAACAAACAGAGGCAGACCTGTTATCTGTTTTTCATTCTCCTGTATAGTTAGCCCCACACCCCCAACATTTTACATGGCATCAGGGGAGGCACTCCTACCCCTATCGCTCCACCGCGGGGGACAGTAAGAAAACCACAGCTTCATACATGCTGACTTTTGACAGCCACGGCTGATGTATGTGTAGCCGTAATGAACTGAAATGGACATGAATGCTCTTTCCCCTTGTTAAGTTCTGTACCATTAATTTCAGATTTTTTAAAATTATATTTGTTTTTTAATTGCAATTTGTTTGCACTGGTTTTGGTACCTAATAAAAATCTGTTTCTGGTAAATAGTTCATCTTTATTACTTCACAACAAATGCTGCAGAATGCCTAGCGGTACTGCAAGCACTCACTACTTGTTATTGTACAGGGCGACAGAACTCAGAAGATCAGTGACAAAGAGCGTAATAATTGTGAATGAACAGCAAGCACTGCAAAATGAATAGGTGCATTAACCGACTGTTATATTCATAGATGTGCACCAAGCACCACACAATACTTAACAGCCCCCAAAACCGCAGGGCCAGGTAGAGCACAGTCCACCACATTACTGGGGCTCACTGTTAAAGTGCTTTTTCAAGGCCTCCCTCAGCCGCATAGCTTCACTCTTGAACTCTTTTAATAGCCCTTGTGGCTGGGCCATTCCAAATCAGTAGACAGCCGCTCCACCTCCACCCTCCATCGCATCAGCAACTTCTCCTGCTTTGCCTCACAGATATTATGCAGGACACAACAGACAGATATTGCCATGAGGATATTTTTTTCACTGAGCTCTAATCTTGTGAGTAAAGAATGCCAGCATCCCTTCAATCTACTTAAAAGCACATTCAATTGTCATTCTGCACCTGCTGTGCTGGTGGTTGACTCTTTTCTTGGTGCTATCAAAGGGGGTCAGTGTATGCCTACATGAGCCAGGGGAACAAGGGATAGGCTGGATCCTCAAAGATAACTATTAGCATTTCAACATCACCAATGGTAAACCACTGGTAGGGAAAGGAAGTCCCAGCTTGCAGCTTTCTAAGCACTTCTGTGTTCTTAAAGACATAAGTGTCATGCACCTTCTCTGACCAGCTAACATTAATGTCGGTGATGCATCCTCCAGTGATCCACCAGCACTTGCATAACCATAGAATAGTAGGCCTTTTTGTTGATGTACTCTGTGTCAAGATGGGCTGGTGCCAAAATAGGGACATGTGCGTCATCTATCACCCCACCGCAATTCAGAAAACCCATTGCTGCAAATCCAGCCACTATGTCCTGCACATTACCAAGAGTCACAGTCCTGTGTAACAGGAGACAATTAATGTCCCTAAACATTTGCATGACAACAGCCCTGACTATGGATTTTCCAACTCCAGAATGATTTCCCACTGACTGGTAGCAAGCTGGTGTTGCACACTTCCACAGTGTGATTGCCACTCACTTCTCAACTGTCCGTGCAGCTCTGATTCTGGTGTTCCTGTGCTGGAGGGCTGGGGTGAGCTTGGCACACAAATCAAGGAATGTGGCCTTATATATTTTAAGTTCTGAAGCTACTTTGCATTGCAATGTGATCCCACCAGCCAGTGCTTGTTTCTCGGGCCCAGAAGCAGTGCTCCATCATATGCAGCTGCTCCATGAATGCCATCAAAACCTTGAACTGGCTCTCACTATGTCTCACAGCAATCTGTCTTCCATGAAACTGAAATGTCCCCCACTGCTGCAGTTCTTCCTGCAGATCTGCAAATACTGGAGGATATGTTGTCCTGTGTTTGCATCGCTTGTGATACTAGTGCAGAGCTGTGTGGGCTCCATGCTTCTGCCAGAGATGGCAGACAGCGAGAAGTGCTGCAGTTTTGTGGGCTTTTTAAGAGAGGCATGAAAATTATGGGATATGGATGGCATTATGGGATGGAGAAAGAAGTCATCCCTGCATGATTTGTTTTTGCCCCACCATGCACTGCCATAATTTTCTAAAGAGAGTGCACCAGACAATGGCGAGCTGAATATTGGGATACCTACTCATGGAGCACCACACCATGCATTCACACAGGCACTGTTGGTGAGTATGCACAGTGCCAATGCAAGAAGCCAAGTATACATACGCATGAGTGATATACTAATCACGGTGGTTTTATGCCAATGTAACGTGCATTGACAAAGTTTGTAGCATAGATAAGGCCTTCAACAAGTTCAGTTTACAGTCTAGTTCCTTCACAGCTAAGACACTGATTGGGAATTTAAAAAAAAGCTAGATATCTTGTTTGCCTCTTCCAATGAATAAAAACTAGGTGAAAGGGCAAGATCTACTAGTTCTAAAATCTTGAAAGACGGTGACCAAAACACAAATCAGTTCAATTCATTAACTACATTTAACATTGCCTTTGTTTAATAAATCATTTCATTTTAAGTAAATAACATATTTTGATAAACTTTTTTCTTAGGTATCCAGCACTTTTAAGGTAGTTTTATTTAACAAAAAAACCTAAAAAACCCTTAACATTATTTTTTGAGTATATTTTTTAATGGAATTTGAATTTCTATACAAATAGAGCTTGATGCAAATCACAAATAAAAAATGCATCATTCACCATTTTCTAACATGAGAAACATTAAGAATCTGAATAAATATAAGTTAAGCTATCTTAAGTAAGTTTTAAACGAATGTGTATAAATATAATGTGTCCTCCTGGTTGGCAAAAAGAAGCACCAAATTCAGTGTAAAGGCTATATTTAGTTACAAATCAACATGTTTTAATGGATACCAGTCAATCAATGAGAATCAGCCTCTCTTTATGAAAATAATTTTGAAAGTTCAGATGCAAAACACTATTAAAATTGATAATTTAAATGGAAGTTTCCTGCCTCCTAGTTTAAATCATGATTGACAGTGATTTAAATTAATCCAGTCTGCTCAGTCCACTGTATTCATCAAGCAGTAAAGAAGCAAATAGTCTGATCTGATGTGAGTTGTATTTGGTTAACTAGTCACTGCAAATTCTCATATGAAATTACCTATTAATAAATCTCATGATATTTGGGCATTTACCTGCCATGGGACCAGGTGTGTCCAACATAGGGTTGAACACAAATATCAGTGCTCTGAGCTATTTGTTTAAACTGAGAACCTGAATCTACCCATGTGTGGATAGTCATTACTATCACCATAGCAAAAATAGTGGAAACATGACCTGAATGCCCTTTCTCAGGGTGAGTATTCCTCCCTCAGTGGGAAGAAATCATAAATACTTATTCTTGGGATATTTCCAATGCAATGAATAGAGAAAATTCTATAGACCAAAAAAAAAAAAAAAAAAAAAAAAATCAGTTCTAGCAGGTAGTAATGCCTCGAAATGGTGAGACATTTTTCACAACTCAGAAGTAGGCTACTATGTAAGATCATAACTTTACTTGCCCTTCTTTCTACAGTTTGAATGCAGGAATACAACGCCCCAAGTATCTGGTGATGTAAACACCAATTGCAATGTAATCCATAAATATAAGTGCCTACTAAGTGGCTACTATGTTGCCAACTCCCACCATTTTATCTCAAGTCTAGCAATATTTAGCACCTAGACCCAAATTGATTACACAAGAATCTTAGCATTCCTTTTTGCAGGTTAACACCACTTTTGGAAATCATCTTATCACATAATCTGAAGAGTAAACATCTACCGCAGGTTCCAAAAACCAATAGAGAGATGCTGGAGTCATAGCCACTGAAGAGAGACTCAGCTGATTTAAAGTACAAGTCAAGGTAGGGCAGTCATGCCTTTGGTCTCCTACTTGCGGATTTAAAGTGTGATTAAAATCAGTGATTTAAATCGCTTTGATTAAATCAACCCACCTTGGTACCTACTCTAGTGTTTTTGTTTTTATTATAACAAGAGCTTTTTCTGATGTTAAAGGATTACTGTGATATTGTTGCTTCTACCATACTGGAAAAAATAGAATAAATCACACGGCGATACTTCTAACAGCATCAAAAATTTATTTCCCCACCCTTCTCCTCTAAGTGACCTGGTGAAAGACAAAGGCTATTAAGAAGGTTATAACCAGACTAAAGAACAACAGAACCTGTGAGGAAGGAGCACTTTCCATTGCTCAGCAGTAACCTCTTTAGCCTATTAACAGTCACCACTGATAGGGTTTCTTTTGTAGGCTGTTGTGAGCTAGAAGAATGGTGGCTACAAATTGGACTGTGAAGTCTTGCAGGATTACAGCGAGTTAAAAATGACTCCCGTAATTGGGAGAAGGAACCACATGGGATGGTGGGAAGTGAAAGAAGGAAAACAAATCTTTTTATTCACTGGTAGCAGTATCTTCAGTTAGTTCTTCATCGACAACAATCCAATTCTCTCATTGAGATAAATTGCTGGGGACTGTATTATTCCATGCAGAGCTACTGTTATCCATCAATTCTTCTGCTGCTCTTTCTAGGCACTTCCAGTGCTCATGATGTCCACTGACATTCCCACTGGGAAATGCTTGGCTTGTTCAGCAGCAAATAGGTACGTAGTACTGGAATATACACGGAAAATTCAGTAGTATAATAGGCATATTCTAGCTCAGTGGTTCTCAACCAGTAGTGTGTGTATCCCTGGGGGACACAGAAGTCTTCCGGGGGTACATCAACTCATCTAGATATTTACCTAGTTTTACAACAGGCTATGTAAAAAGCACTAGTGAAGTCAGTACCAACTACAATTTCATACAGACAATGACTTGTTTATACTGCTATAGATACTATACACTGAAATGTAAGTATAATATTTATATTCCAATTGATTCATTTTATAATTATATGGTAAAAATGAGAACGGAAGCAATTTTTCAGTAACAGTATGCTATGACACTTTTGTATTTTGTCTGATTTTGTAGGCAAGTAGTTTTTAAGTGAGGTGAAAATTGGGGGTACACAAGACAAATTCGCCTCCTGAAAGAGGAATAGTACTTTGGAAAGGTTGAGAGCCACTGTTCTAGCTGGAGCTACAAGGAATATTCAGTAGCAGAATTTAGTAAGAATTTAGTAGCACAACATATGCATTCTACATGGATGTAATAGTAATGCTAAGCAGTCTTGTTGCATTTTACACATTTAAAGTGCTGTGCAAATACTAATTCTTACAAAACACCTTAAAAGTGAGTGAATTTTCTTCTCCATTTTAAGTGACTTCCCCAAGATCACAGATAAAGCCATTGCAAAGATAGGATTAAAATGCAGATGTTCTTAATTCTTTGCCCCAAGTTCATTTCTCCAGCCATAAAGCCTCCTCACTGAATCATTAGAAAGTTCAGGAGTGCAGCAGGCACATTTTGCCTGGACATACTTAGAACCTTCAGCAACAGTCTGGCATTTAAATAAATGTCTTACACTTCCTTCCTGCAGGTTTCAAATGTTGCTTTTAGTTACTTGTCCCTAATGTGTAGGAATAAGTAATTCAGCACCATAAATCAAGATTTTGCAATTAATGTAAACTGGATCAATGTAACATGGATATGAGCCCCTCCCCCCCAGGTTCTTCCAGCCTCATCTTACTTAATGTGCTATTTTCAATGATTACATCACTTTCACACTTCTTCAGCATCACAGATTAGCATACCTCCCACATAAGGTTACCTATCACGTGATCATTTAGCTTAAAAATCTGACTAGTGGTGCTCGCTAGCTTTTTGTGCACTTGACAGTAGGTCTCTCAGATTCCCAGATATTTCCCACAAAATACTCACTATTTTTCCACTCTGTCCCAAATTTCCCTTTGCATGGCTTTCATATGTGGGCTTGCCTGATATTAAATCCGTAACCCTCTCAAGCTTCAGTGCTGATGTACATATTTTTGTTTCCATTTTACCGTTTAAAGACAGATGATCTGATTCTCATTCACATTATGGCCATCTTACATTGCTCTGGCAGCATAAAGAGGCCTTAAACTGAGTTTGAAGGTCATTTACACCTATCTTAAGGCACATTTACTAAGTGGACTTTGTGCCACTGAGAATCAGGCCCAGAACTTTTGAGTGTCAGAATTTATCCTTTTCCAGCTGGTGCCTGTAAGAGAATGACTGACTTCAATTTATTCCTGAATCCTCCATTTTTCTTAGGAACTTGGCAGTCAGACTGCTCTCGTTTGGCAAAGTTTCCAATACATTATTTACAGTTTCCCCTTAGAGAGGGATCAAATGCAGTTCTCTCTGTAGGAAATCGTAGGAATCCAGTGAAACAGTGGAATATTATGCAATAGTTATAGTAAAAATGCTGCTTTTTAATCTAATTGGAGCAGATAAAGCAGAAGCAGAACTGATGAGTAGTCATTTTTTATTACTACCTAGGACTGTCACAGCATTTTGTAGTTTTTTGTTAGTTTTTAAAAAAGAGCAGACATGCTTACTGGCCTCAATTCAGCAAGGTATTTAAGCATGAATATCCCAATGAAGTCAACTGAGTAGCCCCATAGAGAACTATTCACCTGCTTAAAGTTAGGCATGTGCTCAATACTTTGTTGAATAAGAGGTATAGAGCTCACAGCAATCTTAACTAAACCAAAGATTAAACTTATATAAAAAGCAGACGCAAAAATGAAAGACAACGCAAAAAAAATTGTTTGAACAGTAATATGCAATGTAAAGAATCCGTTTCTTGATCCACCTTTGCTGTGCCCTAGCGATATGGCTAAAGCACTTCTGGAAGCAAGAGATAATCAGGAAATTAATTTACACCTGCCCCACCCCCACAACATACATTTAAAATGTTAACTGAACACAAAATAAAAGTCATGCAGAACTTCTCTCCAGACCATGGAAAGGATTTTCAGCTTTCATTTGTTTAAATACCCTTGTATGTTTTCCCTAAGGGGATTTGTGTGTGTGTGCACACGCGTGTGCGGCTGTTTCTTATTTTTTGTTTTGTGGTCCTTGCGTGTTATCATTCTGAATTCTCAGAAATAAAGGAGTATAACATTAAAACCTTCCAGCAAGAGTATTTATGCTTTTATCTGCTCTGTTCATAGGCCATGAAACTTCAATTCTATGACAGCTTAATGGAAGGCACACGGGTTATGGTAGGAGTGCTTTGACACTTTGGAGCCCACACTACTGCTCTTGCATGGGTTTGTCAGCAGACAGTAAGTAATCTGTAACAGTGGCCTTTGAAACCGAGCAAATTATTCCTTCCTGGCTATTAATGACCATTTACACAACATGCATGTGACTAGTTTAAAGTTTATAGATACACCTCTTTGCCCAAGCCTTCCAAATGGATTAAACCGTAGGCTTCTGACTGACTGGCAAACCTGTAGGCAGCAGAGTCTGTATTATTAAAATTTTGAGTGTCTCATCTTTAGCTGTGTAATACCATGGTAATAGGTGCCAAATAAATGCTTGTAATAATAAGTATGACTAATTAGAAACATCAGCTGTCTCCAATATTTATATTTGAGGCAGATCATAAGGGTGGAAAACAATCTTAAAAACACATATCTCCGGAACCCCACTTTCCTCACCACCATTTATACCCTCAATTCTCTACTGAGGCAGTCTAGACTGTCAATACAGACTGAGGTCCATTCCACCATCATTGTGACATATGGGGAAAATGTTCAAAAACTAATATGAAGCAATGAGAGATGCTGCCCTAATCTGAGAAGCTGACTAAATGACTGTTCCACCCTTTATAAGAATGTGTAGCAGAAGCCTTGCACTAGATGGCTGGATTCTAAAGTTTATAGCCAAATTCTGCTCTTGGATATATGTCCACTTCTTATATGGAAGTTAATCAGGGCCCCTACAGCCATCTCAGGGAAGAACTAGGCCTTGACTAGGCTGAAAGGACGAGAAGGAGATTAACAAATAGATCTATTTGTATAGTAATAAAAAAACTCTCTTTTTAACTAGTTTTATAATGTAATTTTAAGCTTCCACGAAGTACTCTGCATTATAAAATGGCTTATATAAATTCTGGCTGGAAGACAAACAATCCTGCTTACAACAGCTTCACATCAGCATCCTTTAACTAAGAGGCTGCTTATAATTGATTTATATACACTGCTTGCATTCACGTAACATGGAAGCTGAGCCAGTTTGGGTCAACAACAACAAACATATATGAGACATTTCTCCTAAATCTGCAAGACGTATATCCATTTTTGCAAACACATTTTGGATTTTTGTGTGGGGAGATGTGTTTGAAGTTGATCCACCACTTTCTAGTTGGGTTCAACATAGATAAGCACTCCAAGCATTAGAGAGATGGCAAGACATCACCAGCTATGGTGCCAGCAAAACACCAATTGCATCTCTCTTCAGAATCAACCAATGCTATCGCAAAGAGACCAGTACCTGCCTGAAGACCAGAATGATCAAACTAAACCCAAGCTGGACTAAAGCAACGCCAGTCCAAAGGGGAAATGCTTTGAAGAATTAGCTGAGATGCTAATTTCACAAAGACATGCTCCACCATTTGTCAAAGTGGTGTGAGGTCTTTGGGTGCGGCTGGACCAAGGAGTAACAGGCAGGTAGAGACAGTGACAAGAAATGCTATCTTTCACCTCTCAAAAAAAAAAAGTTTCATGCATTTGTCACTTCTAGTGTATTCAGATGAAATTTATTTTCTAGCACTGAAGATGGTAGCAATGGAGATCCTCCAGATCCTACAGAATGCAGTAGCCCACCTCTCTAATAGGACTGGCCACTGTGGTCACATTACACTTGTGTTTGGATTCCTCCACAGGCTCTCTGTTCACATCCTGATTTTCACAGCTAAACAACAGGGCAGGATCTGGCTACATCAATGACCGCATCTTCATCCATGACACACTGAGACAGCTGAGTTCTTCTGGGACAACTCAGATAACAAACAAGAGAACAAGGTGTGTGAGATCCAGAAATAAGACACTCTTCCTTGAGGGGGCTCAGCAGTGGAATAAGCTACCAGAAACCATTAGTTCCCAAACAGGTGCCCACAGAGTGCTGGCAGGTTACATGGAGCAGGCTCCTCCACTGAATCCAGTGGCTCTAACACCCTTGCAAGTACCACAAGGGGTTCCAGCTGCTATTCCAGCCCATATGCTGAAACAGCAGACACAGAGGGGTTGTGCTGAAGCTCCGCAGCCTTCTCATGGGTTGTCAGAGGACAAGTCCACCCCACATATTGCCCAACACAAAATGTGTGTGGGGGGAGGGCACGTTTACATAAATTTCACCCATACATGTCAGTGTTCCTTCAATATACACACAGGACTCCTATTAACATTGTGGCAGAAACAGACATGAACTGGAGGCGGAAGGAATGGAAAAGGAGACTCACGAGAGGGTCTACTTGTAGAATCTCTTTCTCCTGGCCAAACTCACAGGTACCATGGGGAGTCTGATGTCATGGGCATTACAGGAACAATTCAGAAAGTTTCAGAGGCTCCAACCATTCCTGTGACTATAAGGAAACTGCTAAGTTTGTACAACTTGTGCCTGAACCACAAAACTCAAGAAGCATAAATTCTAAATACGTTACTGTAAAATCCAGCTTGGATTGATACCCTCTGCTAGATCCGTACTGGGCACACGTCTCCTCTCTTCTCTACTGAGCAATAAGGCTACTGGAGTTTAAGTTTCTGTGATCTACATGTACAAGGCATCCACGTTCATGTAACTGACCATGTAATAATTTAGACTCCAATTAAGTACCTCCTGTTTCCCACTTGTTGCTGATTTATTGTTAATGCAACTTTCAAACAAATAGCCTTCCTACTATCCTCAAGAAAGTGAAGCACTGATACATCTGCACACACGTTTTTTGGACAATGTTATACAAAGGAAAACTGTCACCGTAGCATCTAGTCAAAATCATGAGAGGAGTAGTGGATAGGACAGAACAAACGGTGGGTCCCATTCCACCAGTGGGTGGCAGGAAAGTTCTAGCTAGGTTACAGGCCCAGTGTGGAGAGGAGGCCCCAGCAGGGGGTGGGGGCAGGATTAAAGAGCAAGCCCACCCTGCACTCACCTCACAGTGGTAGCTCCTATCCTGTGGGGCTGGGCCCAACTATCTGCTCTGGACGCCATGCGCCAAGTCGCAATGCCACTCACTCAGACTTGGCCCGGCCACCCTGCTGTCATGGAGGGGTGGCCAGGCCAAACCTGAGTGAGTAGCATTGTGACCCCATTCGCCAAGCCATAATGCCCAGAACGGGGGGCCAGGCCAACGCCAACCAACAGGAGCTGCCATTATGGGTTGAATGTGGGACAGGCTTCCTCTCTCACCCCCTGCCCCCAGCCTTCCTTCTGCACTGGACTAGGATTAGGGGGGTAGTGCCGAGTCAGAGGGTACTACTGCAGGTTGTCAATGCACTCCTGGCAGGGCAAAGAGGCGGTGGCAGCGGCAAACGACACTGGCCTATGAACACGTCCCCCCACCCAGTTTGGACCCTGGGTGGGCCACGCACAAAAAGAAAAGAAAATGCAGTTGGTGGGTCACCTTAGGAAAAGGTTTGGGAACCAACGAGATAGGTAGAGCCCTGCAAGTCTGCAGATATCTGCTAACCACGTTTGCGGATCAGATGCAGATACACATTTTGTATCCACGCAGGGCTCCAGCGATAGGACACTGGCCTGGGAGCTGTCCAGAGTTCTGCAACTGACCTGCTGAAAAATGGAAGGCAAGCCCTTTCCACTCCCATGTGTGTCTGTTTCCCCTCCCATCTCTCATCTGTGTTGCCTATTTAGATTACGAGCTCCTCAAGGCAGGGACTCTCCCTTCTCTATTTTGCCTAATACAGGGGGGCCAGGCCTGAAGCTCAGTTGGGCTCACCGGCCACTACCGTAATACAAATAAAAATAATAATGGTCATTTAAAAATATTACGTGTTAAAAACAGGTTCAAATAGTACAGCTGCACCTGAGTGCCTCTGCCAATTTTGGGAGTTTTACCCCAGATTTCCCTTTTAGGGAGGTAGTGTGGCCTACAGGATAGATCACTGGACTGGGATTCCAGACACCAGGGTTCTATTCCTGGCTCTGCCACTGGTGTTGGGTGACTTTCGACAAGTTACTTTGCCTCTCTGTGCCTCAGTTTCCTCAACTTATATGGAGCTTCTTTGTATAGCACTGTGAAATTTACTGAAAAGCCCTATAGAAGAGCCAGATATTATTTTTTAAATGTTTCTCTTCCCTTTTGTTGTAGAAAATCCCACACAATCATCAGGGAAAACTGACTACAGCAAAGTTTTCATATTCAGATAAACTATTCAATTGGTACATTAAAATGCACAAAATAAAGAAACTGAAGAAACAAGAGAAAACATTTTTATGTACTCTTTCAGTTAAACTAGTCGTGAACCCTGATCACGTAAATACACAGAGAGTTAACTTTAAGCATAAGTAATCACACATCAGTGAGATTACTCATACATGTATGTGTTCTACTAAGAAATAAAGGCCTTAGCTGACTAATCTGATAGATAATATCTGTTGCTTTCTGGTGCACTTAAGGTCATAGGATCCCAGCTTTATGACAGACTGATCGACTTTGAGAATCCCCCAAAAGAAAGAACAAAACACTTTACTGCCAAGAGCTGCAGAATCCCCTTAAACATACTAACAAAGGGCCAGATCCTCCACTGGTGTAAATCAATGTAGCTCTATTGAAGTCAACAGAACAATGCCAACTTACTTCATATACTTGGCATTGTAGACAAGGTACTTGAATAGACTGCAGCTAGTCAGAAAGTTGACTTTTTTTAATTTAAAAAAAAATCAAATTTAAAATTGTTTTCTGTGAAAACATTCTCACTACTCCAATATAAATTTGAAGGGGAATGAGTTTGCTTTATGTTCTGGCTCAGAGTTAAGGTGAAATGGGTGAGGTGAAGTTTTATATGTCAGTGTTATCATTAAGGGAATGTGTATGCACAGAATAAAGCTCAAATGTGTATCTTATTTCAAAGACTAGGTATCTTAGTCCACCACTTCCCCAGGACACCTAGAAGGAGCAATGGACAATCTTTATCTTCATTAACTTTCATAGAACTACTAACACTGACAATTGCCAAAGAGAAGTGGGGTGGGGGGAGGAGGAAGGGGAAAAGGAAAGCTATAACAATAGGGGTTATTTAAATCCCTCACAATTTTAGAACCCCATACAGTTTTCACATTGTTGGCTTACATAAAGCTTTAAGTCTATAAGTCATCTACCAGATGCAGTCTAGTTAGATTACAAATCAGTTTGTTCATTCTGGTACATCACTTCTTTATCTATTAGGCTACCCTGAGAAACTAAAGACAATGTCACATGTTAAATCAGCCACAAGAGGGAGTCTTTAGAAGCCATATAAATAATAGCAAAAAGAAAAGGAGTACTTGTAGCACCTTAGAGACTAACCAATTTATTTGAGCATGAGCTTTCGTGAGCTACAGCTCACTTCATCAGACGAAGCTGTAGCTCACGAAAGCTCGTGCTCAAATAAATTGGTTAGTCTCTAAGGTGCTACAAGTACTCCTTTTCTTTTTGCGAATACAGACTAACACGGCTGTTACTCTGAAACCTGTCATAAATAATAGAAAGAATGAGGAGTACTTGTGGCACCTTACAGACTAACAAATTTATTTGAGGATAAGCTTTCATGGGCTAAAACCCACTTCATCGGATGCATGCTGTGGAAAATACAATAGGAAGATATATATATATATATCCACACATACACACACACACACACCATGAAAAAATGGGTGCTGCCATACACATGATAAGGAGAGTGATCAATTAAGGTGAGCTATTATCAGCAGGAGAAAAAAACCTTTTGTAGTGATAATCAGGATGGTCCATTTCAAACAGTTGACAAGAAGGTGTGAGTAATAGTAGGGGGGAAATTAGAATGGGGAAATAGTTTTTAGTTAGTGTAATGACTCACCCACTCCCAGTCTTTATTCAAGCCTAAGTTAATTGTATCCAGTTTGCAAATTAATTCCAAGTCAGCAGTCTCTCGTTGGAATCTGTTTTTGAAGTTTTTTTTGTTGTAATATTGTGACTTTTAGGTCTGTAATCGAGTGACCAGGAAAACTGAAGTGTTCTCCGACTGGTTTTTGAATGTTATAATTCTTGACGTCTGATTTGTGTCCATTTATTCTTTTACATAGAGACTGTCCGGTTTGACCAATGGACATGGTAGAGTTGGCAACGGGCTTTGCTGCAAGGATAGGTTCCTGGGTTAATGTTTTTGTTGTGTGGTGTCTCCCAAGATCTGTGAGAGTGAGGGATCGCCCTTCAGGATAGGTTGTAGATCCTTGATGATGCACTGGAGAGGTTTTAGTTAGGGGCTGAAGTCAGCCATAAAAATGTTAACATACTGTGGGGCCATGTGGGTATCCATAGCAGTGCTGCTGACTTGAAGGTAACAGAAAGCCACTAGCTGTCACCTTCAGCCCCCAACTAAAACCTCTCCCGCGCATCATCAAGGATCTACAACCTATCCTGAAGGACGATCCCTCACTCTCACAGATCTTCGGAGACAGGCCAGTCCTTGCTTACAGACAGCCCCCCAGCCTGAAGCAAATACTCACCAGCAACCACACACCAAAAACACTAACCTAGGAACCTATCCTTGCAACAAAGCCCGTTGCCAACTCTGTCCACATATCTATTCAGGGGACACCATCATAGGGCCTAATCACATCAGCCACACTATCAGAGGCTCGTTCACCTGCACATCTACCAGTGTGATATATGCCATCACGTGCCAGCAATGCCCCTCTGCAATGTACTGTATTTTCCACTGCATGCATCCGAGGAAGTGGGCTGTAGCCCACGAAAGCTTATACTCAAAAAATTTGTTAGTCTCTAAGGTGCAACAAGTATTCCTTGTTCTTTTTGCAGATACAGACTAACACGGCTACCACACTGAAATAAATAATAGAGTGAATTAAATTTTTCATACATTGATTAAAAAGATACTTAAAAAGTACATTCCTTTCCGTATATCACTCCACATTATATCCACATGCTATTTTTAGGAGGAACAATTTTATATATAAACAGGACATGTTTTCAAAAGCAACCTTTGAATTTGCCTGGGTTAGGTCTGAGCTCCTGAAAATATTTAGACTTGAACAAGAAAACTGCAGTTTTGTATGCAAATCAAGTAGCCAGATAATCTAATTTCCTTATTTGCATGGACAAATCAGAGTTTTGGAGCACCCCAGAATGTGAGCATGAAATTTTGAATACATACACTTAGGGGCTAGATTGACACTATTTTGAAAGCATAAAAAATGAAAAAGAAAAATGATTCCATAGTACAGCTATACGCTTCCCTGCAGACTAGCATGCTTATCCTCATCAGCAGCCCCATGCAATTACACTACAAAATTGCACCCAGCGAAACAGTTCTAATAATTATCCATCAAGTTTGGTCCTGTAGAGAGTGAACGAGAAGTTCTACATTGACTCAAATTATTCCCACAACTTGCAAAATTAAGAACATGAATAAGAAAGAAAGTTGAAAGGAGAACATATTGCAATTCACAAAACGCTCCCTTCGCTGTACCTACTGACTTCTTTTAAACAATGTTAATATTCTGATAACGATCCCCTACATCCTGGGACAGACTAGGTAAAAGAATTTGGATATTATTTTATGCTATATGTTCATGCTACTTACTTTTCTTCCCTAAAATGACAGCTCTCTCGTACTATAAGATAGAACGTTCTGCACTAATGGTCTAGTGTACTTTTGCTTAAGGTCTGGCATCCTATGAGCCACATGTTTGCTTAAACTGCAGCCACAAAATTTGTGGGCACATCCATTGTGAGCACAAGACACATATTTGTATGTGACAATGGACATTTTCTACATGCAACACCAGGTAACTGTAATGCCCAAAGAGGCCCTTATTTGCACAATTACCTGGTTGCATGTACAAATGTCCTCTGACTGGCACAAGGGTGAGTTTTCCATGCAGAATATTGAGGGCAAACACATTTTGTTGGTGCTATTATAGGCAGCCAGCTTAGGAAATGTAGCCTAAAGATGATCTATAGCTCTGCTGTTGCAAGGTGATGTACTTCATTCTCTTTTTAAAGGTCTTCTCCAATTTTAACTATGACATTCCAGAAAGAGAGAATGAGAAAGGATAGGAAAAGAGAAAAGTAGTGAATGGGAGCCTTTATGGGGGAGAAGAAATGCTTGGAAATTCTGCTTCCCTGCTGTCTCCATCTAATTCTAGGCAAAGTAAGTGAATATGAATAGAGTGCTTTCAGAGATCATCACATATATTAACCAATTACATAATTTGAACCACTGTGGTTCCGCTACATCCGTTATCTACAGAAGCTTGACCATGTGTGAGAGGACTGAGGCTACATAGTAAGATATCTAAGGCAGGATTCTGTAAAACAGCAATGACCTAAGTACCCACATGCAGTGCATATAATTACAGCACAATGTTACAATGTCTCATTTGTGTCTCCCCTTGCTAGCAAGTCTAATAAGCAACAATAATTATATACTTATGAAACCTGTTTTGTAAAGGCAGATCTGCGCTGGCCTCATGCCTAGCTGTGATATGTATGACTTAAATAACACAGTACAACTTATGTTTGCAGAGTGTGCTTCCAATCCAATATATCGAAGGCTCTGGGCCATTTCCAGAGAGTTTGTCATAAGCCAATGAGAAGAAAGATTTTGAATTTTAAAAATGGTGTTTCATGGGGCAGGGCTGGATAAAGCACTGAGCATTGCTTACCCTTGAATAGGTGGGGTATTCAATTTTTTGTTTAGCTATCAACTAAGTAGTCACAGGTTTGCAGCACTCTCAGCCAGTACAACCTCTTGAGACTCGGCCACCGGGTGTGCCTCCAGTACCAGGCCCGGGTGGCTGCTGTTCCATGGCGGCAGCCAACAAATAGATCAAAGGGGGCATCGTCATGACTGGGACCCCCCAGGCGTTCCAATGTTGCCACTGAGCAGGTGACTGCCCTGTCTGCCACTGCCTTGCTGCCGGCTCGAATGCCCAATCTCGCCGCTGAGGTTGAGATGATGGGCTGAAGCGGCCCTCGGTTCCGGAGGAGCCCCCTTCTGGAGACCACGGAGGGGCTGTCAAGGCTTGGGTCTGCCTAGAGACCATTGACACCAGAGACCGGTGCCCCACCCAAGGGGACCGGTACCGATGGTGCGGCGAGGGTCTGGCGCTGAGGAGATTGGAGGTGTGAAGGAGATTGTTCCCACGGTGTCCGTGACTGGGACTGGCACCGGGACGACGACCTTTGGGATGGCAATCAGGGTCGGTAATAGCAGGACCGGTGTCTCCCTCTCATCAAGCCGTGTAGACAAGATGTCCACCACAACCCTGTAGCCGGTGAATCCGCACCAATCTTGATGATGACACTGGCGACCAGCGGTATGGAGGTTGAGAGTGCGCCATCGTCTGGAGGGATTGGTGGCACTCCTCTGCTCCCTCAGGAGCCTTATCGGCTGACTTGCCCTCTTGGGGAGCCTCAGACGAAGCCTGTGACACTGGCAGTGCTGGTTACGCAGGTGGAGACCTGTGCTCCTTCAACACCTGAGCTGTTGAAGGCATCGGTGCCGGCAGGGGAGTTGGTCCAGTCCTGCTTGCAGAAGGACCTTCCACCAGGCTGACGTCCCCAACCAGAGAGGGCTGACTGCGAGGCTCCGGGGTAGGCAGGCGGTTTGGGACAGGCTCTTTGCTTACTGCTAACTCGCCATTTTTGGTCGGCGCCGGGGAGCCATGCTTCTTAGACCTCTTCTTTGGCACCAGCAAAGTAGAGCGGTGTCAGGTTGGCCCCTGGTGCCAGTGGTGTACTTCCCACCGATGCTGAGGTGCTGGGACAGCTCTGATGCTGGGCAGAGGGCGGACTCCATAAGGAGGGCTCTGAGCCTGATGTCATTCTCCTTTTATGTGCGAGGTGGAAAGTTTTTACAAATCTGCCACCTCTATTTAACGTGCGCTTCCCTCAGGCACTTGAGACAGCTGCTGTGGGGGTCGCAAGCAGGCATAGGCCTGTTACAGGATTCTCAGGGCTTAAAGCCCAGAGACCGGGCCATGCCCCTCTTGGGGCAAAGTCCCTGCTGGGGCCTAACTACTACACTAACTACTACAATAAACAGGTTTCAGAGTAACAGCCGTGTTAGTCT
This sequence comes from Caretta caretta, assembly GCF_965140235.1. Taxonomy (NCBI): domain Eukaryota; kingdom Metazoa; phylum Chordata; order Testudines; family Cheloniidae; genus Caretta; species Caretta caretta. The sequence goes on from NC_134207.1 coordinate 175,646,887, forward strand.
GTATTCGCAAAAAGAAAAGGAGTACTTGTGGCACCTTAGAGACTAACCAATTCATTTGAGCATAAGCTTTCGTGGGCTACAGCTCACTTCATTGGATGCATACTGTGGAAAGTGTAGAAGATCTTTTTATACACACAAAGCATGAAAAAATACCTCCCCCCACCCCACTCTCCTGCTGGTAATAGCTTATCTAAAGTGATCACTCTCCTTACAATGTGTATGATAATCAAGTTGGGCCATTTCCAGCACAAATCCAGGTTTTCTTCTCCCCCCCCCCCAAACCCACTAGAGGATTTGTGCTGGAAATGGCCCAACTTGATTATCATACCATTGTAAGGAGAGTGATCACTTTAGATAAGCTATTACCAGCAGGAGAGTGGGGTGGGGGGAGGTATTTTTTCATGTTTTGTGTGTATAAAAAGATCTTCTACACATTCCACAGTATGCATCCAATAAAGTGAGCTGTAGCTCACGAAAGCTTATGCTCAAATAATTGGTTAGTCTCTACAATAAACAGATACTTAACACTAAAGATTACTATGTACAAAGCCTAAAGGCACGAAGTCCAAGATAAGAAAAATTGCAAGTCCTCTATGAGCAAGGAAAGACGCTCCAACTGACCACCATGGGTGGTAAGAGGGAACTCAGAGACTGTAGAGCTGGCAACATGTAATATACAAGTGGCATGAGCATGGCACTCAAGGGGGCGACACAGCTGGCCCTACGGATACCGCTAAGGCAAAAATCTCCGACGACTGTGCACGTGGGCGTGTGCATACCTACAATGGAGTCGACATAAGCAAGCACTCGAAGAAGAAGAAGTTGTGATACTTTATCAATTATTGAACTTTTAAAATTAGGTCAAAGGTGCTTAGAGCCTCAGACAGAGGGGCTGATTCACTACCATCCTGCATCTTGTGCAGCCATTTACTTCAGTACAAAGTGGATGTAAAGCACTATCAACCTGAAGAAGAGCTCCATGTGGCTCAAAAGCTTGCCGCTCTCACCAAGAGAAGTTGGTCCAATAAAAGATATTACCACATCCACCATTTTACATTGGCATAAATCAGGAGTTCCTCTAAGGGGTCCCGACCCCCAGTTTGAGGTCACGAGGTTATTACATGGGGGGTTGCGAGCTGTCAGCCTCCACCCTAAAACTGGGGTCACCAGTACAAAAGTTTCAGAACCACTGGCATACATGATTACATAAGACAAAGAGCAACAGAGAAAGAGGCCCAGGTGCTCTTATTTGAATCAATAAAACCTTCCTCAAGCCTTTTGAGATGCTTTGTTGGAAGGCAGTATAGAAGTGCAAGGTATTATTTAAAGACACAATTGTTTTTGCCAATTAAGCTTCTGTTACCTAAAACAAACTACAACTCTCCAGTCTGCTCATGTTAGCAGCTCTATTACTAAAGCTGACTGACTGACTCATTCAGAGGCATTTCCCATGTCCTTTACTTCTTGTCCTGTAACAGCATGAAAGACTTTTCTGCCCCTGCTTCAGCTTTATTTTGCTGTCTCCCTCATTCCTTGTTTGTATCAGGCACGTCTTACAATACAGGCTAAAATTTTTCCCAGACTTCCTGAACAATTGGGTTTCCCCAAGACGAGCTGTAAGGATTTACACCTGTTTAGTTCAGTCCAGCTGTCAGAAAGTCTAACAGCATTTAAAAAAACAAAACAGTAGAACACAGGAGGACAGTACATACATCTCCTTTGTAAACTGCACTTCCCCCCACCTCCTTTTCCCTCCTGTTGGTGGCAGCCATTTCAATGAAAAGTGAGAGCCTTTGTGACAGAGGCTATATGGAAACCCAAAGGAAGAGACTGAACAAGTGAGCAGCCTGGTGTAGCAGGGATTTAAGGGCCAGGCAAAGGAAATGTCGAGTTCATTTCTGTAATGTGGTGACCCTCTACACTGACTTCACAGGGAGCTGAGGAGATTCAGCAGCTCCCAGGAGTTGATCACCACCTTGCAGGATCAACCCATTCAAGTTTAAAAAGCAATTCACAGTTAAAGGGCCATGGTGGGGGAAAATGTTAAGGTGCCCTGTTCCAGAAACAGTTCTGACAGCCAGGGTCTCCACTCAGGTATGCTCTGGGAGCACAAAGGGAAGACAACTCTTCCTTCGAAGAGGTGCAGCACATGCTTCCCTAGGTCCTCAGCCCAGTGCAGAAGGAGAAAGACCATGGCAGTGCTGTTTTAGGTGCAACTTCACAGAATCTTGTGCTCAGGGTAGTGAAAGGACCATATTGTCCCCAGCCTCTGAGGAGGGACATTAATGGAAAGGAAGGGATATGGTTCCTCTTCCCCTTGCAAAGTGACAGACCACCAGACACAATCCAGCCCCACCATTATTGTTGGGATCATTATAGCAGACAAATATGAAAGCAGACAGATGTTTTTATGGTTTCTTCTACTAGGCTCTCCTTCTGACATTATCACAAATATTATTATTTTAAAGCAAGCTGGTCATCACCAGGAGTGGCTCAGGAACACCCATCAGAATAACATTATTTTCAAACCACATTCCACTGACTATTCAAGGTGACAACGCTTATTTACTGGCACTTAGCTACTAAGGTTATGGGTTCATTAGCAATGCCACCATTACATAGATGGGAATACTTCTTACCTTTGAAAATGCTGTGCTGAGCAGAGCGACAGCAATTTTTATTTAATATGGAGGATAATAAATGCAAGATATGCTTCCAAACATGATTATTGGTTACTTACCGCTATTTAAGAAGGTTACAGATACAAATGAATAATGCCTTAAAGCCAAAATTTTCAACAGTGGCCAGAGCTATTGGCTATCTCAATGTTTGGATGAGACAGTTTAGACCTGATTTTTGGATGTGCTGTGTTCGTGAGGTCTTCAGTTGGAGTTTTGGACGCTCAACACTTTTGAAAGTCAGGCCCACAAAATCTGTGGCCACCTCTGAAAATATGATTGTAAATAATATGAACATTGAAAACTGAGCTCAAACAAATGCATGCAACCCTACAGCACTTACAGTCTGTGGCCTCAAACCATGTTAAAACTTCCATACCAGCCGAGTTGTGTAACTCTATTTGTGGCATTCAAACTCCTGGTGCATTTCCCAAGAATACAAGTAATATGGCACCTCTGGCATGTTTAGAGACCTACACGACTGACCTGAGAGTCATACTGGCATTTAAAAAAAAAAAACAACCTGACCTACATCAATTTAACAGTCTGGCTGAGCTCCTGAACAAAACACTCTATACCAAATGCTACCAAATCTTTATTCATAGTAGATAAACAAATGTACAGATTATGGGCCTAATCATTCTTGACTTACTCACACAAATAGGTTCACTGAAAACAATGGGACTACTCAGGAGAGTAAGACATACAGAATTTGGTTCTCTTTGAATGGAAACTCATCAAAAGGGTTATGTTACTGGAGTAAGAGAGCGGACAATACTGTGGTTACCTCTTGGGTACCATTGGAAGTTTGCATATTCTAACACAGAACACATTATTCTGTATCCCTGATCTTTCCCCCTCAATCACCCCTTTCTATGCTTCGCTGGAGTGCCAAAGCAGAATCTTTTAGTCTGAGTAGCAATAATCCACCCACCAGGTCATAGTCTGCTCAGGTGTTAAGATCATATGAATGTTATTCACATGCTAATGTTCAAAAGAGCCTGGGAACAATTATAACAGTTTAACAAAAGCATGGTGCATAGAACGACCTGATTCTCTATTCAAATAGAAAAAAAATTTATTTATTCCACAGCTATGCATTTCTAGAATTTGGGTGCCTGGGCCAACCAAATTAGAATTCTGGAGCTCTTGGTTTTCACGGTTTTCCTGGACCATGCTTGGTGTATACATCACTACTGTCTAGTTTCTGAGCATTTTGTGGACGAGAGTTTGTCTTTATACTTGTCTGTAAAGAGCCTTACATACTTCTGGCACTCTAGAAGTAATTAATAAGGGCACAGAGGTGATGATTTAATTAGCCTTTTCCGTCTCTAATTTCTATGAACCTGTGATTTAATTCGTATGAAAAGTCTGTTCTATACATATTGACATGTGCCCTTAAGAGTAAGCATACAAAAGAATTCTACTGATTTATAAAGACATATTGTTCACTCTTTCAGCTAAGTGGGCAGTGAGCACTCCAGAGAAATGTCAACAAGGTAGCTTGATGAAAAGTAAAAGACCAAACCAGAGTGGTTTCTAAATCTACCACCAAATGCCAAATTAAAAGTCCTCCAATCCTATTCCTGAATTGCTATGTCCTACTGGCAGAGGTGCAGACTTTTTAATGTGCCGGGGGGTGCTCCCCCCGTCTCTGCCCCAGGCCCCGCCCCACTTCAAAGGGCCCATCCCAACCTTGCCTCTTTCTGAGCCTCCTGCACATCACGGAATAGCTGATTGCTGGGGGAGCTGATCGGCGGGGCCACCGGAGAGGAGCTGATAGTGGGGCTGCTGGTGGGTGCTAAGCACCCACAATTTTTTCCCCATGAGTGCTCCAGCCATGAAGCACCCACGGAATCAGTGCCTATGCTTACTGGAGTCAGTGGAAAACCGCTTAAATACCAGAATAATGGCAGTACTAAGGCTTTGATCCTGTAACTTGATCCATGCACCAGATGCCTGTGTGGAGCCCCTTCATCTTCAGTGGATCAGCTTGGAGGACTGGGGCCTATGTTTGTCCATAAAGCACCTTATATCCTGCACCGCAACTTTAGCTCAGCTGTTGTTACTCTAGGTTTCTTGGTTTCAGAGTAGCAGCCGAGTTAGTCTGTATCCAGAAAAAGAAGAGGAGTACTTGTGGCACTTCATCGGTGAGCTGTAGCTCACCAAAGCTTATGCTCAAATAAATTGGTTAGTCTCTAAGGTGCCACAAGTACTCCTTTTCTTTTTTAGGTTTCTTGGGTTTTCTTTCCTTCTTTAACAATCTTATATTCTCCCCTACAGCTTTTCATCCGGGGGGGAGGGGGGAAAGGGAAGAGAGGGAGGAGGAAGAGAACAGCAGGAACAAAAATAAAACCCTTATGAGGAAAGGAAGGGATTATTGAAAAGTGAAAACAACAGCTAAAGATAGGTTTCAGAGTAGCTGAGCCAAGAAGTGGTAAAGGACAGGGTTCTTTACAGACAAGTGCAACCCTTAATGTGGAGCTTAATGTGTAGTTACCATGGTAATAGGCACATTAAACATGCCTTAGGTTGGCTGAACTATTTGGTTAAAACATATTTAAAAATAGAAATTCCCTTCCCTGTGTTCTTACAAAAACAAATTTTTAAAATCTAATTTATTCTTCATTATGTTTGCCTTTTTTAAAAATTTCATTCCACTCAAAAAATGAGACCAGACAGGTCAGTTTCATATTTTTTCTACAAAACTCATTACAAATAAATTGTAAATGTGGGGCCTTAACGCTTGACAACATGCCTTGGAATTTAAGGCTTGATCCTTAATTGCTAAATAATAAGCTCTTAATTGCCTTATGTCTCCTAAGCTACAGTGGAACACACATATCTGCAATATGGAATTTTGAAAGTAGTAATTAACAGAAAGATAAGCAGAAAAGGTAAGTAAAAGAGAGAATGAAAGAAAAGAGATTCTTCTTTGTGGTTGCATGGAGTGTGCTCTGCCCCTCCTCTAGGAATAGCATTTACCAAAACAATTCCCTACTGAAGCCTCCTGTTGATTCCAAACATTCTCTGGATTCATTTCTTAAAGAAGCTACTTGGGCTGGTCTAGGAAAAAGAAATTAATTTGGAAACCAATCACATGTGAACATGAACAGGGAAAGTTCCCAAACAGACTTGCTCTCAAGTGGAAAGGAAGTTTCCCTGTCCCAAAGTAAGGGTAATTTTAAGGGTAAATTAATAAATATTATAGGCAGTGATGCCTATGGTTAAGGTTGCCTGACTCTTCACATTATAACATCCTGTTTGCAGTTGCTTACAACTTAAATCATTTGGGCTAAAACTTTCTGTGCTGGGTGTTTGCCTCAGGTGGAGTCTTTCAGGGAAGTTTTCAGCTAAAATACTTCAGCCAGTTCCAGGAAGGTAGTTAGGAAAAAATACATTGTTCTGCCCATGTTAAAAAACAAACAACAACTCATACAACTGTTATGTTGAGAAGCTCTAGCACCCTGGCACTCTACACCAGTGGTTCTCAACCTATTTGCCATCGTGAGCCACATACATAGCTCTCTATGTGTTATGTGGCCACATCCACACAATATATATATACTTATCTGTATGGCCCTGAGGCTGTCACATGGGCCACAGCTGTGTGCTGATTGGGCCGCAAGTTGAGAACCACTGCTCTACACATGTCAAAGAGTTACATAGTTAGGGCGCTACCAAATTCGTGGCCATGAAAAACGTGCCACGGACAGTGAAATCTGGTCTTTTGTGTGCTTTTACCCTACACTACACAGATTTCATGGGGGAGACCAGTATTTCTCAAATTGAGGGTCCTGAATCAAAAGAGTTGCAGGGAGGGGGGAATTGCAAGGTTATTTTAGGGGCGTTGCAGTATTGCCACTCTTACTTCTGTGCTGCTGCCTTCAGAGCTGGGTGGTTGAGGGCCCAGCTCTGCAGACAGCAGCGCCGAAGTAAGGGTGGAAATACCATACCTTGCCATCCTTACTTTGGCGCTGCTGCTGGTGATGGCGCTGTCTTCACAGCTGGGATCTCGGCCAGCAGCCACTGCTCTCCAGCTGCCCAGCTCTGAAGGCAGCACCATCGCCAGCAGCAGTGCAGAAGTAAGGGTAGCAGTACCTTGTCCCCCCGCCCAGCTATGTGGGTTATAACTTTGTATTCCTGATGTGTGAAATAAAGAGTCAATTTATTTCCTTTTTCCACCATATTTATCTGAACACACCAAAAAGATATGCAAACCCATATTTATTGATCTCGGCATTTGTGCTGTTCAGTGTTAGCATCTGTAACACAGAAACAGGACAGGGCACCTGCAATGCCCACTGGCTCTCCTGGCATCAGGATATTAATCTGGCACTAAATGAGGTGAGCTAGTGCAGTAGTGCAGCAAGTTACATATTATAGTGCTGTCTTCTGCCTTTCTTTCCTGTTGACAATCTGTTCAATGAGCTATTGGCCCTAGTTGATACTTATCAGCTATCTAGTTTTGGACAACTGCTAAGATAAAGCGCAGAGTTATCTAGTTTGGCCCTTGGGATACTTCACAAAGGCTCTCAGTCTCTGTGTTTCCTGCCTCTAAAGAGGCAACAAGCCAAAATCAAAATTCTGAATATAACACTTACATAACCAGAGAAAGTAAAGACTTTTCCTCAATTTCTTCCAAAGGTAGTCCAGAAAAAAATAATTTAGGCCTCAGTCCTGCAAAACTGTGCATGCAAGTAATCTCTCTGAAGTCAGTGGGACTCACTACTCTTGTGTGTAAGCACTTGAAGGGGCAGGGCTTGACACTGTAACCTGGGATGGATGTTGGTGGTGGTGAACGCACACCCTGGGAGGGGATGTACCACTGCTCTCAATTTAAATAGAAAGGAGAAGCAAAGTGGCACATTTTTTGATAATTGAGTTATTTAAATCTGATTTGTATTAAGTCTTTGAATTTTAGCCATTTAATGTATTTTTTAAAAAAAAGGAGGCAGGTCTTGCGACTAAAGCATAGGACAGAGAACTAGGTCTGTATTCAGTTACTGACTCTGTTAAAGACTTCCCCTGTGATATCAAGCATGGTATTTAATGTCTCTCTGAGCCTCACTTTCTCCCTGTGTAAATTGGAGAGGTGCCTTCACACACATGTTGTAAACCTTCATTTCTTACTGTTTGGTGGCATACTTTGAGATTACTGAGCAAAAGGGTGAACCAACATGCATATTCTTTCTACATTCCACTGAAGTTTGAGAATGTAATAAAAGAACCACACTTCCCAATGCTAGACGGCTTTTTCAGCTGACCATCTCCCAGCGCTTCACAAAATAAGTTAAGCCTCACAAGACTTAGGGTAGGAGTATTATCCCCATTTTACATATGGATAAGTAGTGAGGCAGTAAGGTTAATTTGTCTAATTTTGAGATATGCTAAGCACCTGCAGCTGCCTCTGACTTCAAGGGATTTCTGGGAGCTCAGCAACGCTATGGCCAAGGTCAGATGCTACCAAGGGGAATAGAATCCAGGAAACTTGACTCACCCCAGCCTTCTAACTCCTAAACCACACTCCACTCCTTCTGTATGGTGCACTCTTTTAAACTACTAACATGGAAAGATAATATTCCTTTCCACTTCCAGAGGGCACTGGATCTCACAGTTTTTCCAACCAAGCTCACTCCCCATCCCCACCCTTTTTAAAATTAGTTTGTGTTTTCTGGTTTCATTTTTTGCAGGGTGCATGAGGGTTACAAAATCAATAAGCAGCATGAGCTACTGGAATAGCTCTCCTATCCTCCCATCCAAAAACCCAAACATGGAACGCTATATGGTGGCAATGGCAAACAATTTTGGGGAGGGTGGAGGGACAGCGTAATCAACCAGCAACAACCCCCAGCATCCTAATGCTGTTAATGGGGCTGAATGAACGCTGCCACCCTCTTTAGCTAACCGAGGAGGGAAGAGATCGTTGCTTACCCCTCTGCAGTGCCCCGCAGATCCCGCTTACACAACGAACTCTCAGCTCATCAATGTGCTGCTCTCACTCTCACTCTCACTCTCACTCTCCGCTTACACAACTCCTGCTGCCAGCGAGGCGCCGCCCCCTTTCCCAGGCGTCTGATAGAAGCAAGGGCGGGCTGAAAGGGCGAAGCGAAAGGGTATCATGTTGGCTAGGGATCAGGGAAGGAGAAATCGGTCCGGAATGGGGACAAGCGGAATCCCTTCAGCAGGGGCTGCTGGAAACCGCTACGCTCCGTGACTCCTTTAAGTTGTAGAGGAGACAGGATGAGCAAGGGGAAAGCACGTGAGGGGTGTAGCTGATGGGGCCGAAGGAAATGGGAGCATGAGCAAGCCCTGCCCAGCCTAGGCTGGCACATCCTCCCGCTCGACTGAGCAAACTCAACCCTGCCCTGCAATGTGTGGGCAGGCACCTTCCACAGGAACCCGTGCAAAGCCAGGTGAGCCCTGCAATGCCTGGCCCAGGCGGGCACACACTACAGCAGCCTGTGGCAAGCCTAGCTCTGCAATGCCTCACTCAGTCTGCATCTGCAGAACCTGTGCTTGCCCACCCTAGGTAGTGGTGCCAGTCCACGGGCACCTGAGCCAAGCCAGCAGTGCTATTGCTGGGATGTCACAACCTATGAAACTGCAAACCCAGTTCAGCCTAGCTCTGCCTGGCTCAGGCTGGCATGTTCCACAGAAACCTATTCCTAGGATAGGCATGGGACAGGTGGGACACAACCTCTCAGTATAACTAGATGGGGGAGGGAAGACTTTACTTCTCTTTTCTTTCCTTTTCTACGGAAACTGCTTCTCATCCACCATCAGCTGTCCCTCACATTCCTAGTGTCACCCTCCCCTCACCAACCGGCCTCTCATTTCTTTTCTGCTGAGTTAACTCAAATGTTGCCCTCATCCTGTCTACACACAATTAAAGCCTCTCATCTGAGTTTATTGGTCCTTTCAACCCCCGCGGGCCTGGGGCTGTAGGCTAATGCCCAGCTGCTGCTTTCACTGGGGCTAGTAACCCACCCACTTTGCACTGAGGATCCAGGCTAAATGTCAGATGGCTATAAAAGCTCCAAATGCCAAACACCAATAGTTGGATTCTAAATGCCATGGAACTTCCTGAGTTCAACCGTCTATTCTCTGCTTCTGCTGAATGGTTTTCGTGTTTTGTATTAATATTTACAGGACTACACGGGCCCTTAGGTCCAGATCCTCAAAGTATTTAGCCACCCAACTCTGAAATCAATGGAATTTAGGTGCCTAAACACTTTTGAGGATCTGAACCATGACTACAGAGTTTTAGCTAAGGGCCAAATTCTGTTCTTGTTAACCCCAGTGTCCAGTAAATCTGGAGTAACTCCACGTAAGTTAGTGGAAGCAGTAGAGGTAATGTACTTTGAGTTTCTCCATGCGCTCAGAAATATGATTGCAACTTTAGTTTCCTGAAGGACTGTGTTTTGAAATCATGCAGGAGGGATCGGGGACCATTTTAATGCTCAAAAGAGCATGATAAACTTGCCTTCTTTTCTACTTCTCCTTTTTTTATCTTTTCTTACCAGAGACTAGTCGGGCCTCCCTTATCTCTTTTGCCAGCTAAGCTTTAAATGTGCTCTTCTGGAGCCATGCCTTCTAAACCACTTAACTCAGGCAAAACTCCCTTTGTATAAAGGGGGCCTGGTCTAAACAGTTTTTGTAGTGATATGCTGGTTAGGGTGTGATATTTTTTTCTGGAGCTAGTTAAACCAATACAACTCCTAGTGTCAGTGCAGTTATATCAGTATGTAAGTGCCCTATACAGTATAACTTATTCCCATTTCTATACCGAAATAAGCCATGCTTATTTAAGCACCTTTTATATCAGTATAATGGTGTCCAAACTAGGGGGATTGTATAACTAACTCTACCAGTATTGTTAAAGAAGTGCAACTTTGTGCATAGATAAGCTCAAGAGCTTCAGGCTCTCACCCATTGTCTGTGATCGAGCAGAGGAACAGTTTCCAATAGGACGGATTATCTCCAGCTCTTTCCAGCCCTCATGCATTTTTCATTGTTTTCTATCTCACTGGTTTGTCATTTTTCTTGTTCTCCTGGCTTTCTTGTTCTTCTCCTCCCACTCATTATTCCCTTTCCTTTCCCTCCAAGCCCTGTGGTTGTTGTAAGTCCTTGCAAGCCTCGGGTGTGTTAATCAACTCTCTGGCAGTAACTAGTGACCTTCTCATTCTGTGATACCCTCTGTCTGCAACAACAGAGTAGTATTGTAAAAAGCTGTGATCACTATTGAAGTGATTAGGATTTGACTGACACCTGCAATCCTTGCAGGGTCTGCAGTTTAGGTTACAGCTGTTGGAGGCCTCTCAATGGAGAAAACTTGTCATCATGTCCTAGAGATGTCAACAAGCTGTCAAACACAGATACCATTAAACTAAATAGAACACCACACCAGAAACAGAAGTTACAACTGAAATATATAACAAGAATTCGGCAACCAGCTATATGAGGTAAGAAAGTGGCTCTGTAAGAAGAGTTTAAAAATACTTGAATCACTTCGTAAACAGCCTGGTGGCAATTACAATTATGTGACAAAGATCTAAAAATGCATGATGCAATAAGTAGTAGCAAGGGAGGATGCTTGGAAATGTCTGGAGTAGTAGTCATCTTACTTCAGAAAAATAAAGCTTGTTGCCACCTCAGATTCATGATTTCACAATCCTCCTCTATAGTAATTAGAACACCACAGTCTAAATTCTGATCAGACTGTAAAAGTTGCTTCACAGTTACAGTGGTGAAACAGATGAAGATACATTTGGATTTAAAACATGGATGGGCAAAGGGTAGAGATAAATAAGGCCCCATTCTTGCAGACATTTTTGCACCTGCTTAACTTGACTATTGTAAACAGTCTTATTGACATCAAACATTCATAGTAGTAAAGTTAAGTACTGTAAGTGCATAAATGTATGTGGGATAGGCACTTACGATTGGATCTGAACCTTCATTTGGAATTTAATGGTCTTTTTGGAGATTTGAAAAAGTTTGGAGATCTTTTGTTAAAAAGAAGATTCCCCTTGTAACAGGGTCACTAGTTCCTAAGTGCCCCTTTTTGGCCCGGGGTTACTCTGCAGCACCCTGCCTAACTTTCCATTTCTGCTCAGGGCCCCTTGAAAAGCTCACACAGTCTAGATATTTGAAACATTCCCTTCTGCGGTCCAATACATGAAATCCTGAACATCCCTTTCTCAAGATGGGGCCAGATCCTCCTCTCTGAGGGTCTGTCTCCTTCCTTAGTGCTTCTCACAACCGAAGGAGCCCAAGCTAATTGTTTCACAGGTGGGGCTGGTGATCCTATATCCTCCTAAAAGGGCCAGCCACTCTGTGATGTTCCCATTTTTGCATGTTTCTGGTTCTGGGGGTTCTGGCCAGGAAAAGTAATAAAATACCGTGGAAACACCTGTTCTCAGGAGTTTTTGAGATCTGTTTAGACTTAGGAAGTTCTGATACTTTTTAAATTCTTGTCTGAACAGACTTGGTCCTAGGTTTAAAATGCTTGATTTGAAATGAAGGATTGTTGTATGTACTCAGTTACTTTTTCTCCATGTGAGTGTAATATATTTTACTGTACCTATTTTGCATAAAGGCCAGAACCATCCACTAGTGAAGAATATGGTTACCCACTTATTTAAGGGCCTATAAGGACCTCCTCTGTTGGTTTCCAGATGTAGTTCAATATATTCATTTTAATCTATGAAGCCCTACGTATTTGGGATTTGGCTACTTAAAAACGGTATCTTCTTTTATGTGCCACGATGACAGCAGATATTAATGAAGATCCCTTGATGGACCTTAGAATTGGACATCCAGAGGCTGGTAGTTGTCATGATATATGGAATCACAGTTTGGTTAAACAGGAGGCAGTTATTAAAGCCATAACTGGAACTCAAACTGTGCATTTGTCTTTGTCTCCCTTGTCTTGTTTAGCAGAGATTAAATCCTGACTGGAAGTCTGTATTTGCTCACAGAGACAGGCAGTTTCCCACAGGCCCAGATCCACTTAAGTGTTGTGACACACAGTGTCACAATGCCTATTTAGAAAATCACAGGAACAACGTTGCTATCCACAAAGCCTGAGTTAGGTGCCTAGGCTCCCTCTACAATGGATGGGGAGAGATAGGCACCTTAAAATAAGATCCACAAAAGCCAGCGCCCTAAACAAGGAGCTGTCCAAGCTAGCCAGTGGGAAATGCCAATGAGAAGGGCGTGCCCTGAGCCCCACCCCTGTCACAGAGCTGGGTACCTAAGCCCAGGCTGCCTCCTTTTGCTTGTGATTCACAGCCAGGAATCTCTTTCCTGAAGTCAGATGGTTTAGGTGCCTAAGTTATTTCTTGTGGGAAAGCAAGAAGCACCTCTCTCACACCACACCAAATAACTACAGGACGAGGAGGAGGAGAGTGCTGCCACCAGGACCCTCCTTATAACATTTAGTTCAATTGTTACATTACTTGCCTAGGATGGGGAAGACCTAGGTTCAATTCCCCCCTCTGCCTGAGGTGTGAGAAATTATTTGAACAGGGGGTCTCCCACTTCTCAGAAATGTGCACTAACCTTTGAGCTATGGAATAGTCTAATCAAATGTGGCACTCCCTCAGTCTCTCCCCTTAAAGCTCTTCTAGTTTGGATTAAATACTTAAAGAGTCATTGGGCCAGAGTGAGAGAACATGCAAGAGAAAGACTTATACTATAGCTGGGTGATTAAGACACCCACTCCCACAGAAGTCCCCCTGCTCCAATGATTTATCCAAAGTGGAATCACCTCTTCCTCCTCCTGTGGAAGGATTTTGAAAGGCACCTAGTGTGGTAGGCATGTTCTGAGCATGCCTACTAGATCGAGCCTAGCAAGGAAGATAGGTATTTGCCTGACTGTCTTTCCTCCTGTTCATGGATTAAGTTAGAGCTTAGGTGGGAGATGTGTGTTTAGGTGGCTCGAGCAAGACAGCAGAACACACACTAAAAGGCAGACACTTAGGCACGCAGGAGAACTTTTAAACTGGAAATGTAGGCATTGAATGAGGAGTCTTCAGTGTTAGCCAGCAGCTGAGCAGGAGCTTTGTGAATTGTAGTAGAGCCTAAAGCTGGGACTTATGTGCCTAAGCAACTTTGTGGATCTGGGCCACTGTGGCTGAATACCATACTGCAAGTAAACACCATTAGAAATAGCAGGTGATCTCTCTGGAGGGTTCTTGGACTAGTGAATTGTCTCCTGCTATTCTGTTGACCTTCAGGGCAGTTTAATTTTATTTAAACTCTGCATCTTTGGCAGAGGGACAGTGAGTATGCAGAGAGGAAATCAAAAACATTCTGTAACTGTGGCTTATATACGTAGTATGTAAACATTGATTAATGCTGGAACGCAAGTAGAAAACCAGCAGGCTGAGGGCCTGTAAGGTGGCTTAGGATAACGAATCAAGACCTAGGCTGAGGCTTGACATGAGCAATGATCGGCATGTGATGTCAAAACCAAAAGATAAAGTGCAGTAAGCCAGCTGACTGGTATGAAGTAAGAGACTGCAAAAATGGGTTATAAGTATTTTTAAGGAATTTGTGTAACTGAAATTTACAAGTATTAACTGCAATAATGCTATAGAAACTGATTAAGGTGACCAGACAGCAAATGTGAAAAATCAGGATGGGGGTAGAGGGTAATAGGAGCCTATATAAGAAAAAAACCCCAAAATCGGGACTGTCCTATAAAATCAGGACATCTGGTCACCCTAAAACTGATTGGTGTCAATGCTAATGATTGTGACAAAAATGCATAAATGTACCTATCAAAGTGGGGAACCTAAACAAAGTGGGGTATGGAAGTTCAAATAAGGAAAAGGGGATCAAACCCATTATGAATATGCATAAGATGAAGTGGGCATTAGCGAAACATAATATAAAAGATGTTCTCTGGCCTAACTGTGGTGAGAGACACCATGGCAATATCCACCTACTGTCTCTCTGGTATTGCCACAAAGGATGGTGTGAGTAGTTTGGTATTGTTTCTATCTTCTTTGCCAGATGGCAGTGTGTGTTACTGTTTGGCTGGCTAATAAAGGGTTTAATCACAGAAAGAGCAGTAATTTGGGTTTGTTCCATTTGTGCACCTTTAGGTCCTCAGTTTGGTTACAAGCTCTCTACTGTAGCCAACCAAGCGGCTGACCCCTCAGAAACCACCGTATTATAATGTATATCTAACCCTACACGATCAATAGATTAGGCTACATAACCTATATATCTCCTTGCTTTTTGAGCTGATGGAAGGAAAAGAGAATAAGCAGGAGCCTAGTATCGCTACACATATTATGTCATCTCAGGTTGCTGTCAATTTTTCTTCACCTGTCAAGTTTCAGTTTTTAAAAAGATAGGTTAGTCGTTTAGAAGTCCCAACAGAAATATGGGAAGATACAAAGCCCAGAACTGGTTAACTTTCCAAAATTAATTCTTCTGACTGCAGGGTTTTTAATTGCAACAGATTGGGGGTTCCTATGAACACTGAACTCTGTCCAGAAATTCCAAAAATACGTTGAATATCTCAGCCTAACCCAATGAACCTAAAAACTAACCCAATAAAATCCATACCATAAATGCACTGTTACGGAATCTAGCCACCATGTATTGTGTGGTTGTTCTCTCATGCTGTGACAATAATTTGACTGAGGGGGAGTTTAAAAACACAGGAGGAGATTGCTTCAAAGGAGACATTTATCTACACAGTACAATCTTCTTCCCTCCTCCCTAAGCAGAGAGAGCCTGCCATGCACACAGCAAAATCCTCCTCCGTCTAACTCACCGCTAAAGATAGGGAACAGACTGACAGACGTATACCAAAATCTCATCCCCTCCCCAGGTCAGACACTTTAACACGGGGAGGGGGAGGATCCCACCTTCAGTCCCGGGGGGGGGGGGTGAGACTGACACAGCAAAAATTCCCATCTCGTGCCTAGAATGGGGAGGGGCTGTGACTAAGCAAAGCCCCTTCGCCCTCCACGTGGAGTTTTAAAGGTCCCCCCCCGGGCTGCTCACGCTCCTTCCCCAGCACCTTAGAGGCTGGGTGAGCCGCAGCCGGCGGTTCTGTACCGCGGCTCCCTTCCCAGGCTGAGTCCAGCGGGCTGCAAAGTGCCCCCCGCCGCTTGCCTGTGCGCCCTGCAGCGGAGCCCCACCCATAAAGTTACTGTTTATGCTGCCCAGTTACAATATGGCGGCTCCCATGGAGGAAGCGTGAATCTCTCCTGCCTGCTTCGGCTTCCTGCTGCAGTGGTGCCTGTAAGTCGCAGAGCAGCCCCCACGGGTCACACAGCGTCTGAGGCACGCGAGTGCATGGGGCGGGGGGAGGACTAACCCCTGGAGCAAGGAGGCTTTTGGGGACGACTCCTGAGTGGAGTGGGGCTTGCCCACTCGCCATGCTGGTCGCCCGCGTGTATACAGGGAGGAAGCGGCGCGGTCTGGTTTGAGTGTGATGTATCCGTTTTAAAACAAGGTTGAATCCGTGCGTCTGGAGGCAGCCCAGAGCTGCTGCTGACCAAGACTCTAGGTTGATGGGAAGAACAGAGAGTCTTACTTACGCACACACACAGACTGCTGAGTCCCAGGTTGTGGGGACAATTTGAACGAGGGTAGGTCTGGACAAATGAGTAAATATCTTTCTGAGACACACAGCCAAATCTTTGCTCCCCCACTGGGTGAGGGATTAGCTCTGCCAAAAGGAAGGGAGGCTCTCCTCCCAAATCTGTGAGATCTGGCACTTATCTATTGGGGATTAAGGCAGTGTCTTTCATTCCAATGAATTGGGGAGTCAGTTGTGCATAGCACTTTTCACTCGCTAGAAATCTCCCTCCTTCAGATTGCCCCTGCACTTTAAGGCCAGCATTAGGTGTGCAAAATTATGAGACAGGCTGAACTCCTTACTCACTTTCATTACCCGCACCCCCAATGCATTATATTGATTCTTTCCCTCTCATTTAATTATGTTTTAAATTTAAATATTGAGAAAATATTAATTAAAAGTTGAGGTGTTTACCTGTGCTCATGCTGCTTTTTAGTCTCCTTCATACTAGTAAATGCTGAAATACTTAATTTAAAAATGAAAGTGAAAAGTATTTAAGGGCTTACAGCAATGTGAATGGGAAGTGTGTTGTTCCTAAATGGTGATTTCTTTGTTGCATTAAGAGGAAAACCTTGGCATTGTTCAAGAGAAATTAGGCTTTTTATAAAAAGGGGATTATTTAAAAAAAAGATGGTAAATTGTGATAATTTAACTGGGATATAGAAGTGGCATCAAAATAAGAAACATAATTGTAATAGAAGAGTCCTACGTTCCCTAGAAGCAATTAGTCTAGCATTTTGAGAGCATAAGGCAGTACAATATTTTTTTTAAAGTAATTCAACATTAAGGTTCCCAGGACAATCTTAATTTTTTTTTTTTAAAAATAAACCTTGCTTATGGTGTTGATTTTTAGAAGGTAACTATTAAGCAAAAAAACCTATCACGCTATGGTCCTTTGTTAAATTAAAAATGGACACCCAAGGAACCAAAAATACTGAAGTGGGCATAAAGGTCCAATCTCACACAAGTTTTACACTGTTGTAACTTCACTGATTTTATTGTAATGGCTCCTGATTTACAGTGGTGTGGGTGGAGATTCAGGGTCTTGGAATATATTTTTCTGTTATATTGTGAAAATGATTTTCTTTCTGAAAATTTCCAGTGAAAAATGGGGAGAATGACTGTTTAATTTGATCCACCTCATTATAAACCCCAGCGTGACCACTAGAGGGGGATTTCTACTGCCAATCCAAAACTGACCATTTTTCTGCTGCAAGTTTAATCTTTTAAAGCCTGGTATACATCATACGTAAGCTACTACAATGTCCATGCTTAGGTGCAAAGGTTTACTTCCTTTCTTCCTAACCTATTGAGTCTTTTCTTTCTCTTGCTGTTGCTCCTCCCCATTTTAACTTTAAAATCTCTCAAAAGCAAAGCTATGTTTTCACGTCATACATGGTGGTGACACAGAAACATGAAAACCCCCTGCATTTTTCTCTTATGTGCATTTTAAGAAAAAAACCTTTCCCATTGTTTAGCTTCTTCTGCTTTGCTTTTTCTGTTTTATTTACTTGTTTAGTGTGCATATTGCTTGTTCAATGATCACAGCATGTTATTTTTCTAGTGGTCTTTTTGATAAATACTAATTTCAGCTTTTAAAATCTGTCACATTACATTAACCTAGTACAGTAACAGCTTAAATGGTTGCATTTATTTCCTAACTGGAAATCCTCTTGAGATATCTATGTATGTATAGATGGAGGTGAAAAGGTTAGAGGAGCTTAATAAATTTCATTTTTTTGGTTAGACAAACTCTTTTTTGGAATATTGTGTATTAAAAGAAATAAATGTGGAAGATAGAGATAAGAAGCTTTCAGGATTAGAAGCAAAATAAAACCCTTCATCAGAATTTATAGCTTTTTCTAATTTCCTGTTGCAGTGCTGGAGTTGCTCAAAGAGGTTGCATGAGTAATTACTGTATGTATTATTTCATAATTCATATCCCTCTCTAGAAGCAGAACATGTCATTTTAACAGAGTAGTTCACCATTTATATTAAATAAGTCTGTGATTTATATCTAGGAATGTCAGTTAGAATGGCCTAGAAATAGATTTTAGCAGCAGCCTTCAGGAGTCCATAGTAATCATCCAGTGGATGACAAAGCAAAAGATGTACAAACAGCAAAATAACATTTGTAACTTTAAGAACAAAAAAAGCCAACAACCAAAACAAAACCTCATTATCGGAAGAGCAAATATTAAATCATCTATGGCAGAGGTTCTCAATCTTTTTCTTTCTGAGGGCTCCCCACCTCATTCTATAAAAACTCCATGGCCCAGCTGTGCCCCAACAATTGTTTTTCTGCATATAAAAGCCAGGGCTGGTGTTAGGGGGTAGCCAGTAGGGCAGTTGCCCGGGGCATCACACCACAGGGGCCACTGTGAAGCTAAGTTGCTCAGGCTTTGGCTTCAGCCCCTTGTGGTGGGGCTTGGTACCCAGAGCTACAGTCCCATGCAGCAGGACTTTGGCTTTCTGCCCTGGGCCCTAGCGAGTCTAATGCTGTCCGTGCTTGGCAGATCCTCTGAAATCTGCTCATGGCCACTGATCTATGGTACATCTAAAAAGACCTGTTGTTTGTTGAGCATTGTGGCATGTATAGTCAATTTACTAGCCTGTTTTAAAGACACATTTTCTGTACAGGTTATTGTAGCAATAGAAGGGCTGGGCAAATTAGTCCAAAAAGATTTCTGTGATTATTTTAAATTAGATCATTGCAACGTTGTTCCTGCCTCATATGTTCACTTTTCACAAACTTCCAGTTGATAAAGTTCTACTTGCCTGAATGTTCTAGTAAAGGTGTTTTTCAAAACAATAGGACAAATGCTGTCATACCTCTTAAGAGATACAGCACAGAAAGCACAGGGCCAGGAGGAGACAGTGGCTTTACCTTTGCACCACCCCAATTCTGGCCTCCCGCATAAGGCAGAGCAGCCCTGAGGGCTGATAACTGCAGCAGTGTTTGGTTCCTGTTTTCTCTGCAGTTATTTCATAGAATATCAGGGTTGGAAGGGACCTCAGGAGGTCATCTAGTCCAACCCCCTGCTCAAAGCAGGACCAATCCCCAATTTTTGGCCCAGATCCCTAAATGGCCCCCTCAAGGATTGAACTCACAACCCTGGGTTTAGCAGGCTAATGCTCAAACCACTGAGCTATCTCTTGAGTTATAACTTGATTGTTGTCCCTAATTTGAGACCCTTGAGTACAGTGATTCCCTTAACTCAAGGTGGCTGGCCGGTTGAGGTGCATAGACTATAAATAAGGTTAAAATTTTGTCATGATTATTTTTAGTAAAAGTCACAGGTCACGGGCAATAAACAAAAATTCATGGAAACCGTGACTTGTTTGTGACTTTTGCTGCTGCACCTCAATGGTTTCCCCTGCCACCGTGGTGGCTGGGAGCTGTAGGGTTCCCCTTTTCCCGCAGCAGCTGGGAGCTGCGGGGTGGGCTCCACCCACAGCGTCTGAGAGCTGCAGGGTGACCATATTTCCCAAAGAGAAAATGGGACACCCCTACCCGTTCGCCCAAGGCGCCACCCCTCCCCCACAGCACAAGGCTGTCTCCCATTGCTGGAACCCTGAAGAGAGCTCCCTCAGGAGGCTGTTTCCTGTTGCTGGAACTTTGCAGGGGGCCCTCCTGGCTGGCAGCTCCAGTCCCTCAGCCGGCCCCTGGGGCTGAAGCAGAGAATGTCATGCAGGTCTCTGTAAGTCACGGATTCTGTGACTTCCATGACCTAAACATAGCCTTAGCTATAAAGTTCAAGTTATGACTTCATCAGCTGCTAACACAATCAATCTAGGTAGCTCAAGTGTTATTTCAGAGTGTGGTTGTTGGCACTTGAGCTAGGCTAACTCAACAGGAGTAACTCGAGTGTAGATAACTCTAGTTCACTCTGCAGTGAAGACAAACCCTTAGAGAAACTCTTAGGATTGCTCTAATATATGGCAGCTCTCCCTTTGCTGCATCTTGGAATCTCCTCTAGTGCTCAGCACTACACCTTGATCTTACCCTGATTTGTCTTCAGCCCTGCATGCAGCGTACCACCTAGACCAAGGCCTATATTTGCTCTAAATTGCTCCTGTGTCAAGAGAACTTTTTCTCAGTCTGTAGTGGGCTGTTTAGTCTGCCCAAGTGGCATAGAAGAGCTCGGGTCAGAATCACCTGTGTGTGTGAATATGGGATCCAGAAGTGCTTGCAGGTTCATCCCCAGTTGGGGAACAAAAATATGATGTGACTTATATAACCAATCTCAGCTAGTAACTACAGCTTCACTAAACTGTTTCATGAGCAATCTATAGTTTAAGAAGTATGTATAACTTTGAATAACCAGTACATTCAAGGAAATAGTGAGCTGTTCATATACTGACTACAATAAGAAAGAGGTTGAATTATTTATCAGTTTATTCACTCGGCCCTAATCATTATTTCATTCTGATCAGACTTGTGAATACTTGCCTGTTAGAGGTGTAAACTGGCAGCATTTAATTTTTGAGGTGTGTGTGTAATTTGGAATTGGTTTTAAAAAATAGTTTCTCAGGAGTGGCTTTCCTCTTGGCAAATGCTCTGTCCTCTGTGCCCATGTATGTAACTTTACTAATTCAGACAAGGCTTAGACTAAATTAGTGTTACATTATCTTAATCTATTTTCCACTGTGAGCAAATTGTAGCAGTGTTGCCTGTTTGCACCATGAGCTTTTGTTTTTATTATTCTTTGTTTCTGGAATGTATCCTATTTTTAGAACTACTTTGACTGCATGATAGAGAACATTTTTTTATTAATGTTATGTGTTTGTTACATATTCTGTATAATATACACACAATCTGGTTTCTTTATAAAAGGGTAAACTATTGGATGTTTGGTATCAAACACCATAATTTATTATTATTGCCTGCAATGTGCTAGGTGCTGTACAAACATTAAAGTACAGTCCCAGCCTCTGGCACTCATTGGTAGAATGACTACATAGTAATCTACAGTTGCCACTATATTATTGTCTTTTCAGACTGATTGTTTCTGGTATTTATCTTTATGTGGTTACTGTTACTGCAGAAACAAATACTTTATCTGTCTATAATCAGGTATGCCATAAGGTGCTCAGCTGTCCTAATGATAACAGGCCAAGAAAATGGATAGACAGACAGGAGGTTGAAACATTTGTGGCTGTTTCTGCTTTGTAGAACAATTTTGTAAACTCCTTCCAGTAATTTCTAATCTCTGAGACTGGGTATCCTCCATGTCCCCTCGTACCACCCTGGCATCCCCCCAGCAGTAGCCCCTCCTTTTTCTGCCCATCTATATTCCCCTACCTCCCCCCACACCTTTTTTTTTTTTTTTTTTTAAACTCTCTGTTTTGCCCACTCACCAGAAGCCTATAGACCCCTTGTGGCTGAGCACCATGGAGACAGGAAAAAAGCAGGCTAAGGCAGAAGGCTGCTGCCTAATCCTGTATTCAATCCATATCCGTCTACATTTAGGACCACCGTTGGAGCAGGTAGGGGCTTTCAAAGGTCTTCCTGCTACTTTACTTACAGTCTTTGAAGTATATATGCAGTAAGGGGGGAGGTAAAGATGAGGCCAGGTAGATTCCTTCCTATTGTTACACATCTTGCAGAATTGTCTGGCACACCCACACTCAGGAGAAAATATCTCCCAGGAGATGAAACAGTGCCCTAAACCAGCTGGAATGTCACAGTGTTAGTGTAGACACAGTTATTTTACTGGCAGTTTAGGAATAGTGTCAATCATAGTATTTAAAAAGGGTAAATAGGGTCACCCAAGTAACCACAGGCCAGTTAGTCTGCCCTCAAAGTCCTGGGCAAATCATGGTTAAGCTGATATGGGATGAAATGAGTAAAGAATAAAAGGATGGCAGCATAATTAATGCCAATCAACATAGTATAAAGGACAGTAGGTCTTGTCACACTAACTTAGTTTTTTTTGATGAGATCACAAATGTAGTAGATAAAGGTAACTCTGCTGATATAATAATCTTCTGTACGGCATTTGACTTATTCCCTGTCTTCCTAGCTGAGTTCGATCTAGTAAGCATGCTCAGAACTTAGTCCTACTTCTTGATCAGCCAGTTGCTCAGACAAACAAGTTTGTTTACACTTACAGGAAATAATACTGCCTGCTTCTTATTTACAATGTCACCTGAAAGTGAGAACAGGTGTTCCCATGCCACCTTTGTAGCTGGCGGTGCAAGGTATTTATGTGCCAGATATGCTAAACATTTGTATGCCCCTTCATGCTTTGACCACCATTCCAGAGAACATGCTGAACAAGTAGTAGACTGAGTTGACCTGTAATTTTACATTGTTTTGTTTGAGTCCAGTAATGTACAATAAATAAATGTTACATTTGTAAATTGCACTTTCACGATTAAGAGATTGTACTATGGTACTTGTATGAGGTGAAATGAAAAATACTATTTATTTTGTTTTTTACAGTTCAAAAATTTGTAATCAAAATAATAATATAAAGTGAGCACTGTACACTTTGTATTGTGTTTGTAATTGAAATCAATATATTTGAAAATGTAGAAAACATCCAAAAATATTTAAATAAATGGTATTCTATTGTTTAACAGTGTGATTAACTGTGATTAATTGTGATTTTTTTCTTAATCTTGCGATTAATCATGATTAATTTTTTTAATCGTTTAATAGCCCTAGTCTGAAGTAAATAGGATGCAATTTAGTAAGGACAAATGCAAAGTACTCCACTTAGGAAGGAACAAGCAGTTGCACGCATACAAAAAGGGGAATGGCTGCCTAGGAAGGAGTACTGCACAAAGGAATCTGGGGGTCATAGTGGATCACAAGCTAAATATGAGTCAACAGTGTAACATAGTTGCAATAAAAGCAAACATCATTCTGGGATGTATTAGCAGGAGTGTTGTAAGCAAGACACGAAGTAATTCTTTCGCTGTACTCTGCGCTGATTAGGCCTCAACTGGAATTATTGTGTCCAGTTCTGGGTGGCAAATTTCAGGAAAGATGTGGTCAAATTGGAGAAAGTCCAGAAAAAAGCAACAAAAATGATTAAAGGTCTAGAAAAAATGACCTATGAGGAAAGGGTTTGAAAAAATTGGGTTTGTTTAATCGGGAGAAGAGCAGACTGAGAGGGGACATAACAGTTTTCAAGTACATAAAAGGTTGTTACAAGGAGGAGGGAGAAAAATTTTTCTCCTTAACCTCTGAGGAGAGGACAAGAAGCAATGAGCTTAAATTGCCGCAAGGGTGGTTTAGGTTGGACATTAAGAAAAACTTCCTAACTGTCAGGGTGGTTAAGCACTGGAATAAATTGCCTAGGGAGGTTGTGGAATCTCCATCATTGGAGATTTTTAAGTGCAGATTAGACAAATGCTTGTCAGAGATGGTCTAGATCAGGGGTTCTCACCCTTTTTCTTTCTGAAGTCCCCCCAGCATGGTATAAAGACTCCAGGGCCCGGTGGGGGTGGGGGGGTGGAGACTTGGGCATAGGTGTAATTTGACTTCTGTTCTGGGAGGGCAGGGGCCAGTGTGGCTCAAGCCAGCTCTGCAGGGAGAGAGCGCCACCTCCACCCTCTAACTCACCTCAGCAGGCCACCCATCTGGGTTGTTGGGGCGGGGAACCAAAAATTATAACTCAAAGGTAGGGGGGTTCAGCTCAGAAAGTTTGAAAACAGCTCAGGGTGCAGGGAGAGGGGTAGCTAGGGGCTGTGTGTGGGCAGAGGGGTAGCTAGGGGCTGTGTGGGGGCAGGGGGGTTGCTCAGGGTGCAGGAAAAGTGATACTAGGGGCTGTGTGCAGGTGGGAGGGAGCTCAGGGTGCAGGGAGAGAGTAGCTAGGGGTTGAATGTGGGCAGGGGGGAGCTGGGGCTGTATGCAGGCAGGAAGGGTAGCTCAGGGTGCAGGGAGGGGGTAGCTAGGGGCTGTATGTCGGTAGGGGGGTAGCTCAGGGTGCAGAGAAGAGGGTAGCTAGGGCCTGTGTGCTGGGAGGGCTCCCCTTCCTGTTCCCCAAGGGCTCTGACAGCGACGGAGCTGGGTCCCCCTGCCCAGGTGGCTCTTACCGACTGTGTGAGCAAAGGGGGCTGAGAGCTGAGGAGCAGCTTTTTCCCCCTGCACCAGCAGGAGACGAAGGAACGCTGCAGCTGCCTGCTCCCTGGCACCAGCCAGAGCAGCAGTCGTCCCGCACTGCCCAGCTCTGGCTTCCCGCCTCCAACCTGGCCCGGCTGGGGGAGAGAAGGAGTGGAGGGAGAGTGGGGTTTGGAGTTGCCCTGGGACTGCCCTGCTCTTGCACTGTAGTTTTGGGGAGAGGGAGGCAACACTTTTGTGTCCCCCCCAACTCTGCCCATGGGCTCAGGGCTTCTGCCGAGTGGGGAGCATCTGGACTCGGGGCTCCAGAATTCAGCCCTGCTGCTCCCGGCTTCAGCCCCGTGGCGTGTGCTGAGGATTGGGGCTTCAAGCCCGCTGCTCCTGGCTTCAGCCCTGCGGAAGGTGCTGGGGTTCGGGCTCTGGGTTTTAGCTACTGGGCCCTGCGGCCCCCCTGAAAGGGTTTGCGGTCTCCCAGGGAGCCACACACCCCTGGTTGAGAAACACTGGTCTAGATAATATGTAGTCCTGCTGTGAGTGCAGGGGCCTGGACTAGATGACCTCTTGAAGTCCCTTCCTATGATTCTGTAGTTCAGCTTGCCTGGTTGCTAAGTCAGATTGGTATGCCCAAGGGGACCATGACTCCATGATAAGACTGTTATAGTGCTTTAGGAGTACACACTTGTTACTGGGTTGGTGAGATCCAAGTATAGACTATACAACCAGTTTGGGGTTTCTGCCCTGCTTTTTGACAGTTTGCTCTGACTTTGGCACTTGGTGGTTGTGAGTCACTTCTGACAGAGTGACAACTTTTATAGTGAGAACAAGACTGTTTATTTAACAAAGAACATAGATTGAAATGATACCAAGTAGGATGAATGGAAACAAAGGGTTTCATATAAAATAAAATGGTAACATTCCTTCTAAAGCTTTAACTAACAAGATATCCTCTTGTCTGCTAAGGTGCTGCTGCCCCGAAGTCCTTTTCACAGTGTTTTGCAACCAGGATGGCTGAGACCCTCCTTCCATCAGATCAAGCCTGCTGGCAACTTGCCTACCCAGATGTAAGATGCCAGGGCATCTTTTTACACTCCTAGATATATTAAACAAGTCCTTTGTTCTTTGCCTGTAAACAGACCACCCCCCCCCTCCACTCTACGCTGTTCACCTCTTCTTGTTCATTTCATCTCATCTCTAGAAGTCCCCGCAATCTCTTCGTTAGCGTTTGACTCTGTATGCAAATAGACTCTCATTGTAAGACATACAATGGTCAGCCAGGGAGATAAAGCTCTCCCGTCTCCTGTCTAGTGGAATCAGTCCTAAGGCAGGTCACCTCTAGGTGACCTGCCTTTTACGATGAGGCCCTGAGAACATAATTTCCAATATATACATACCTATCTCCTTATGTATTATCCACACAAACATTTCACAAAGATAACAATGGCCAGATTTTCAGTAGAAACATTACATGAGGCACTCTGGTGAACTAGAATGTAAATACCTGACCCAGAGGATCCTTATGAGCCTTTGCACCCCTGCACTCTCTGCCAGTTGGCTTCAAGAGGTCTTTGAGACACAGTAAAGTATCCTGTTTTTTGGCAGCAGCCAAAAAAACGATGCTCCAGAGGAAGGCAAAATACCCTCTTCCTAATCTGGTTGCCTACAATACACCTGTTGATGGGAGAAATAAGGTTTCTCCAAGATCCCTGCAGTGACCAACTTATAAAATTTGACTTATGAGATTTGACTGCATCTCTAATACTTAAGGCAGAGTCAACTTTACATTTTATCATGCATGGTGATGAGTTATATACCGTATATGGATGCAATAGTAAAGACAAAAATGCATGCATTGTTCTTTGGCTAGGAGTTCTATGATCTAATTCAATCAAACCAACAAGTTTGCATAGTTCTTTGTGTTCTGCAGCATCTAGCATCAGTATTCCAAGGCTGGAAACATCCATTGCAATATCATTGCAATAAATGTGGTGGTTTCAGTTTATTTGGGTGTTTTCTTTAAAAAATAGGAAAAATTACGCTACTGCTGTAAAGAGACATAGTAAAGCTGGTGGATCCAAATTATAACCATCCACTGTGTTTTAGATCAAATTAAACTAGCAGTTGCTGAGGCCAAGGACTTAACACGATTCAAAAAAGAGGTTGGACATTAATATGGATATCAAGAATACACAGAGTTATAATTAATACTGATGATAAATTCTGGAAGGGATATTAAACCTTATGCCTCAGGGCTTACTCCACTCTAAATATTAGCAATGAAGAGGGGACTTAATTGGGGGTGTGAGGGGGTCTGCTGCAGGTTTCTTATGCCTTCCTCTGAAGCATCTAGTGCTGACCACTGTCAAGAGGCCAGGATACTGGACGGATCTGGTCTGGTCCAGTATGGCAATGCCTGTGTGCCTATGAAATTTACTTTCCTTTTCTTTGTCTAGCTCTCCAACTGCAACCCACCCCATTATCGGTACACACATGGAAAATAAAGAGATCGTGCAAGTTAGACACCTTTCCATTCCAGCTTACCCTAATGACACAGACTCGCTGGCTTGTAATGGAATTTAGGGTGGTGTAACTTACATGCTGAAGAGCAAAAACAGAATAAAATAAAATTAAAAAATTGCTTTTCTTGTTATACTTCTCTCACGCCAGATTGTGTTCCCTTAGAGTACGCCTACACTGCGATAGAAGCCCCGTGGCACAGCCGCAGCTGGCCTGGGTCAGATGATCCAGGCTTGAGGGGCTAAAAATTGCTCTGTAGACCTTCGGGCTTGGGCTGGAGGGTCTTGCAAGGGTAGAGGGTCCAAGATCTTGGCTCCAGACCAAGCCTGAACGTCTACACAGCAATTTGTCAGCCCTGGAGCCTGACCCCCAGTCACCTGACCCGAGCCAGCTGCAGGTTTGTTATCCCCATGTAGACACACCCTTAGACTCACTCAGGTGCTGTGACCCAAATTCACATGTAATGGGAAAGGGGTGGGGGAAATGTGAATGCACATTGGTAACTATGTATAAATGAGTGACTAAATCTAAGGGTGTGTGAGTATGTATACGTTACACAAGCAGATCACTCTAGCCTTTTAGATTAGCCTCTGAATTTGATCCTTACTTCTCACAGCAATAGAGCAAAGAGGGAAAAAACTGTTCCGTTGTGTTGTTGGGGGTTTTTTTTGGGGGGTGGGGGGGGTATTATTCTTAGTAAAAGGACCTGATCTTGTTCCCATTGAAATCAGTGGAAATTTGGCTAATAACTTCAATAAGAGCAGGACTGGGGCATTGAAGTGTATTCAGTGGGAGCTGAATGTACTCAGGGCTTGATCCTGCACCTATTCAAGTCAGTGGGATAACTTGCATTCACCTGAATAGTACAGGATCCAGACCTCAATACTTCCTAGGATTGGTTACTGTGTGAAAACGTTTTAATGGTGTAGGAAGAGACTTTGTTTAGCGTAGGACTTGAGCTACAACATTTAGGTTTGAATCTAATGCTTTTCTGAAGTTTGGATCTGTTCATATCTGGGCTGAAATCCTGGAGCCACTAAAGTCAGTGGCAAAATTCTTATTAACTTCAGTGGAGTGTGGATTTTCTCCTATGGGTGGGGTTTTTTAGACCTGTCTTTGGCTTTTTAAGCTGTTTCAACTCACACTTTTTTCCTCTTACATTTTTATTATATATTGTAGTGATTCTCAACCAGGGTTCTGGGGCCCCCTGGAGGACTATGAGCAGATTTCATGGGGTACACCAAGCAGGGCCAGCATTAAGCAGGACCAAGGTATAAAGCCAAAGCTCCACAGTATGGGGCTGAAGCCCAGGGCCCCAAGCCCTGCCACCCAGGGCTGAAGTCGAAGCCTGAGCAACTTAGCTTCGCAGGGCCCCCTATTGCTTGCGGCCCTGGGCAATTGCCCTGCTTGCTACTGCCTAACGCTGGCCCTGGCTTTTATATGCAGAAAAAGAATTGTTGTGGCACAAGTGGGCCATGCAGCTTTTATAGCCTGTTAGGGAGGCCTGAGAAAGAAAAAGTTTGAGAACCCCTGATATATTGGATGTAGAAAAACTAAAATGTGGTAGACTATAATGGGGTAATTTTTGGAATGATATATAGTCACTATGAAATAGTTCTTGAAATTTGGTTAAATATGAAACTTCTAGTCAAAACCAGTATAAGTGCAAAGTATATTTTGTGTGTTTTGAGTAGCACAGTTTAAAAAAAAAAAAAAAAGCAACTTCCTTGTTTTCCTGTCTCATCCCCACCCTTGTCTGTTGATCTATTCATATGTGTATTGGCAAAGTCCTAGATTATAAAATCTCTGAGGCAGAGATCTTGTCTTTTTGTGTTCCTTTTTTGTGAAGTGCCTAGCACACTGAATCTTGGCTTCTGATATAGGTTCTTAGGCACTGCAGCAATACAAATAATTATAAGATTTGATTGTTGGAAGACTATAGGTGTTCATCTCTAGAAGAGAAATATGTATCAGATTTGGAGGGAAGGGGTGGGATTTTTCTTATTTAATGTGAAGTTGTATTGTGTGTGTAAATATCTTTTATAGTGCTTGAAATTTTTTTTTAAATTAGACCTGCAGAGGGAGACAGTTCCCACACTGTTGAAGCTGGACTTATTTTCCTGTTTAAAATAAGGACTTTAAATATTTTTTTAAACTCTCATCAAACTAAATGGGGAAGGAGATTCTTCGTTCTGTTCCTGTTTTCTGAACAGGGACCACCATAAAACATATGAAACACCGCAGCACATATGGATTTTCTGTCCTTTAAAGCTGTTGTAAACTGGAAATAAAGTAACAAGGTTGAGGGGTTTCAGAGTAGCAGCCATGTTAGTCTGTATTCACAAAAAGAAAAGGAGTACTTGTGGCACCTTAGAGACTAAAATAAATTGGCTAATTTATTTTAGTCTCTAAGGTGCCACAAGTACTCCTTTTCTTTTTAAGGTTGTGGGGGACCGGGGTCAGAGTTCTGCTTATAGATTCAGGCTCCGATCATGTCCTTGCACAGGCAAAAGTCCCACTGACTATAATGGATAAAACCCTAAGATATCTTCATATTGCATCCAAACATGTATATTTGGTTGAAATGTCAATACTTAAACATTGTTAGCACCTGGGAATGCAGTGGTAGCTCAGTATGAAATAGTGGGGGCCTGATTCTCCTTCTCTTCTTTAAGTATCAAATCCTGTTAGCAAAGCTCCAATAGATTTCAATAGGAGCCACATTTGGCCTTAAAGCAGGAGTAAAATATTGCAGTCAGTGGTGTTATGCTACCAACTGCTTCCACCAGGAATGCAGTATAATTAACGGATGTTAATTTAATCTACTATTGTACATGAAGTAGTTATAAAGGATGTTTGGGACACAGAATTCAGCTGCATTTTTGGGGAGGAATTCTTGCTTAAGGGTTATCAATAAGTATTCTCATTAGAGATACAATTTCATTCTGGCTTCCCAAAAAACTCATTAGTCTGCTGCTGTTATAAATATTCAATTATTTTTGGTGCTTTGCCAATACAAGAAGGGGAATAACAGCTGTTTATTTACATTCAGTCTCTGAAGCAATGCAATGTTGTGCAGCATGTTGTATGGCACAATTAAAGGCTTCCCATCAGTAAGAACAGAAAGCTGCTGGGGGGGCGGGGCAGAATGATTTAGTATTGTTAGGGTTTTACATCTTCAATACACCTGGTGTAGGCTACTGTGGGAGATGGGATACCATGTTAGATGGACTATTCGTCTATTGCAATATGGTGTTTCCTGGGTTACGTATTCGGAAAGCCTGCTAAGATATAGTTTGCAAGGACTGGGTACTTCTAAAATTCCGCATCTTTGAGTTCAGTACAGGGAGCACGTTGATGTGCTGGCAACAGCAGACAACTGGGCTCATGTCACTGCGAATAACTGTGATACTAACTCGCACATCTTCAATCTAGTGTGGATGTACTATGGGTGTCTCTGGGGGCTTGGTTACTAAAGAATGGGAAAATGTTCTAGCATCATAGTATCCAAAGAATTGTCTTGGGAGGCTGCAACTGGATCAGCAAGTTGACTTCTTGTTGTGGATACCTACTGGGGCCTCGATTCTGAAACACAAGCATGTGTTCCAGGCTTTGCATGAGTACACGTCAGCTGTCTAGGTCCAAATGTGTTTCCTTCTCTCCACTGATGGATTCAGTATAGGTTCCACTAAAACTGCTATGATGTTTTCTGCATGCAGTGTATTTGTAGCTGTCTTGGTCCCAGGATATTAGAGAGACACAGTGGGGGAGGTAATATCTTTTATTGGACCAACTTCTGTTGGAGAGAGAGACAAGCTCACCAACAGAAGTTGGTCCAAAAAAAGATATTACCTCCCCCACCTTGTCTCTCAAAATGTTTTTGGTAGGTTAGCTGAACTCTAGCAGAATGTATATATGTTTTACTAAAACCATGGGACTTGTTTCCAGTTACACATCTACAAAGATCTCAATCCTGCTCTCATGTAAGTCACAGATTTTTGCTCCTGATTTAAAGGGGAGCAGGCTCAAGTCCCAAACTAATTACCCTAATGGAATTATCGATTATAAACGTATGTGGTACTAGAAAAATACTTTGTGCGTGAACAGCTCACTTTGCATTGTGGTTCACTAGCCCTGGTCTGATAAGGCTTTTTCCTGAACCCAAACTGTAAGTAGGAAACCCTGAAACACAAGAAGAGTTACACATCAACTGCCACATACATTTATAGGAAGGCATGAACAAGGACAATCCTGGGGTGAAATCCGGGCCCCAGTGGAGTCAATGGGAGTTTTGCTACTGACTTCAGTGGAGCCAGGATTTCACCTCAGACACCAAAATTTCCTCTAGTCTTGCAGGGGATTTTCTGCACTACACGGTAGATTCCACTCAACACTGGAGTTCTGGTTTAAAAATCCCCGGCAAACCAAAACAAAATTCTCCCCTCCTGTAGGACAAGTGGGATTAAAATGGACACTTTCCTCAACCTTAGTCTGCTACCTCTCCTTTCAAATGTGAAACTAAATAAATATACCTCCAGCAATCTGTGTAAGTAATAGCATTGGCATTGATTTTTACACTGGATTGCTCATAATATGTACTTGTATAGCATCTTCCATCAGAGAATTAACGTACTTTATAAATATTAATCAAGAATCATGACCCTGTGAGGCAGGTAAGTAATTAGTTGTCTAAGTTTAATATCATTAAGAGGAAAGGTGGATGCTCACATATAATACACCCTCCTGGTGCTCTTTGTCCTGTTAGACATTTAATGTTCTATTTACGTTCATTTTCTGCACAGGTCTCTAGAACAGAACTAAATTCCTAATGCACTATAATAGATAGTTGCACTAATAGCAACACTCAAATTTTCAAAGCACTATATAAACACTAATTAAACTGTATAAGACAACCCTGTGCTGTAGGAAGGCATTGCCCCCACTTTTGAGGTGGTGACACTGAGCCACACAGCGTTAAAACGAGTTATCCAAAGTCACAGAATCAGTCAGCGACAAAGGTGGGTTTAGAATTGAAGACCTGATTGCCAACCCTGTGTTCAGTTCCCTATAGCAAGGGTTTCCAAACATTTTCATAGTGTGGGCTACATCTTGTTAGTGAGGCCTTCTCTCTGCTTTCTCTCAGATTAATAAGGGGTTGTCACCTATGGAAGAAGTCCCCTTCACTCTTCCCCACAGCCATTTTCCAGCCACTCTCCAACCTGAGCAGCTCCAAGGACCTCTTTTTCCCAGGCAGGATCCTTGCTCTGGCCTCCTTTCCTGCGACAAGGCCCACTCTAGTTCTCTCTCCCTCTGTGCCCCATGGCCTAGCTTTCCTTAAAGCATATCGTGGTTTACTGCCAGCAGATCCTTCCACAGCTCCTTCCGTAGATGTATGGCTCAGTGGCTCCCAGTGGCGGTTGTGGTAGCTGCTGATGTAGTCTGTTGACTGCAGCCACTGGTGGTTGGTGAATACTCAGTGGGCCAAATTCAGGCCACAAGTGGGATCAGTAAGTCAAATTCTGACTTCAGTGTGACAGCAACTACTTACAGGCCAGCATTTGGCCCTGCAGGACCTGAAGTTTACTTCATTAAAGTTCCCTCACAACCAGAAAGCATAGAAATGGCATTTGAAAAATATATAATCCTAATGACCAAACAGTTCAGCAATGGCTCAGAGGGCAGGATGGTTCCCTGAAAATCTGGAAAATGCAACACAGTTCAAAAACAGACCCTGAATTGGAAATGTCCACAGCTTTTGATTGTCTCCATTTGCTGAATTATTGTAATGAACACTGGCCTATTCCTCTGATTCCATGATCTAGTTGACTGACAATCCTGGCCCTGGCCAGCAACCTGAGCAGCTGGGCTACGTGTTGCAATGGTCTGGACTGGAGGAAAGGAGTCCTTCCTCTACAAGCAATGGAACTTAGAGGAGCCAGTCCAGCCTCACAGCCTCCTTGTGATTTGTGTCCTTCTCCTTGAATTGGGGGCGGGGGGGTGGGGTGAACATAACCAGTAGCTTCTGCATTACCACATAGCAGAACTGCACCTGTTTGGCTGCAAGAGTTGTCTGTGACTGAGGGGCAAAACTGGCCCTAAATGCTTTCCAAAGGATACAATATAGGGTATATCTAGTCAGCTTGACTGGGTAATATAGTGAGATTATTGACAGAATCACTAGAAACGGAGTTTAATCATTGATTAGCACTGCTGTAAATTACAGAATTTTAATAACATTAGCCCCTTTACTTTTATTCAGCTGTTATGGCACATTTTATACATTCTAAAACAAAGTGGTGCCATATGAATACTTTCCCATAGATATGCCGTGAGCGAAAGTCTGGTTCTGGAATGCTCAATGTCTGGTTCGCTTATAAAGTCATCTATAAATCTAACAGGGTG
Source organism: Caretta caretta (assembly GCF_965140235.1). Lineage (NCBI taxonomy): Eukaryota > Metazoa > Chordata > Testudines > Cheloniidae > Caretta > Caretta caretta. The sequence continues at coordinate 175,680,164 of NC_134207.1, forward strand.
GGAAGAATTAAAACTACTATACCACATTTTTTGTTTTGAATTGCATTGTTTAAATTAACACAACACTTAAAGTAATCCTAGATCAGATGCTGTACAGCTTTCAACAGTCTTAAAACAAAACTAGAATTACTCTGAGTATATGATGCTGCTCAAAAACACTGCTGTAGCATTGTGTCAGCATTTCAGTAACACTTAGCTTTATTGTATATTTTATAACTTGACCTTAAACGTTTGTTCTGGATTAAAATTTACTTTACAAAATTTTTGCCCTGTTATGCAATAGTTGTAATAATAAACCTATGACTTTGAAGTTGTCTTTAAGTCCTGTTTTCAAACTGTGCCACTTTCAGTTTTTCAAATCTGGACACCTTTAATTCCCACCTGCTCCTGAGGTTTAAATGTAGATTTTTAGTTAATATCACCCCTTTTGTTTTCTGTAAGTGGAAAAAATAGACATATGATATCCCAGGAAGGTGAACACACACAAAATGCAATATAGAAAAACCTGTAAATCTCAACTCAGTCCACGCGGATCTCTCTCTAGGACTAAATTGCAGCTAAAAAGGAGGTTTTATTTTCTATAAATACAGCAAATATATATAAATATCTTCCTCCACCGCTGATGAATTCACCCTCTACCCTGTTGAGTGAGCCTTTAACTTAATGCAGATTCCAGACCAAATTAATTCCTGGTGTAACATTGAATTCAGTGGCATTGCTCCAGGAATTAATATGACCCTTCATCTCTGTACAAGTGAAAGGCTGGTAGCCAATTGTTTCAGAGGTACAGTATGTGGTATAATATGCTTTTGGATTGTAGACAGCTAATCCTCTTTATGCTTTGCTGACTGAAGCCTCTTTAGGTCTTATATGAAGTGTCTTCATTTTCTATATTGAATTATGGGCCTCTCCAACGCCCAGTAAAATCAGTGGAAAGGCTCCCAATTTCTCCAGTGGGCTTGGATCAGAGCCTTTATGAATACAGTAGCTGCTCCAGTTCTACTGGCTCTTTTATTTGAAACAAGGAAAATAAACAGTTTAACTTAATGTTCCTTAGTGCATAATAGTCCAACATGGTCTTGGATGCTGAGCAGTATATTAAAGATATAAATGAAATGAATGTAAACTTCTATACTAGGCTGGACAAAACACCTGAAAACATATGGTGGGAAAAAATCCTGTATTGGCAGGAAGATAGATATGGAAAAGAATTATTAAATATCTAGTCTAATTCTTTTCCACTATATTTTTTAATCTTTATATAGCTGGTATTGAAATGAGAAAGTATATCATGTTTGCTTTTAGTTTTCATAACTTTGTTTATTCCAGTTATGAAATCACAGATGTCAAACTATTTGGTGTTTAAGGGCCAGGCCAGAAAAGTAATCACATAGAAATAGCTATATCCTGTCAAAAATCCATTTATTTATTCTATTATGTCACTCTTATTAGCGTATGATGCAAAAGGTGTATGAAGGCATACCACCTGCCCTGGAGACCTTACAGTGTAGAAATGCAGGAGGTAAGATGGATGGGAAGCAATCCAAGTAGTGTGGCTGAATGGGTGAACTTTAGTGTGTAGCTTGGTGATTCCATAATTTGTGGGTAGTTGTTTTTAAAATAGTTTAAAAACATTGTCTAGTTAACATTTCAAGGGAGTGTTTGTTTATTTTTTCTTATTATAGAACCTAGAGACCCCAACCACAATTGAGGGTCCATTGTGCTACGTGCTATAGCAACACATGGTGAGAGAGACACCCTGCCCTAATCAGCTTACAAAAGGTGGGAGAAGAGTAGTGTAGTTATTTCCATTTTACAGATTGCTTACGTGATTTGCCCAAGTCACATGGGAAACCTCTGGCAGAGCTGGGAATTGAACCCAAGTTGACCGAGTTCCACACAGATTTTAGTGACATGGCCGTGTTGCTAAAAGTCTGGCAGTGTAAACACTGTGTGTGGGCACTTTTGCCAAGAAAATACTTCCACCCCCAACGAGTGGGGTTTGCCTTGTGACAGGAGAGTGGTCCTGTCAACTCTGAGCCGTTTACACTGCCACTTGCCACAGCAAAACTTTTGTCTTTTGGGGGGTGGGGGGCGGAGGCTTTTAAAAGCACCTGTGAACGATAAGTGTTGTCGTTCAATTGGCAGTGTAGACAAAGCCCTGGTAGTGTTTAAAGAGCTAATTGTTCCTCTGCCCATGCCTGCAGAAAATCTATTTATAGAATATTTCCGAAAGCAGGAAGCAAACATTGTATTTACTCCTTTTTCAGTGACATCGTAACAGTACAATGAAACAGACAGAGGCAGTTTCCTTTGCAAAACTGGGGCATGCATTTCTGTCAGTGTAGATGTTAAGAGGCTTATTAAAGGGCACAGCAGCTGACAAGTGAATCTTTAATCCCTTGAAAATCCCTTTATATTTATGATCAGTGTAAAGCTGTTAATGTAAAAAAAAACCCAACCTTTTACTCATCACTTTGATGTGTGTTTCAAGATCAGGCATTGTACTCTTTGGGTAATGATGATCACAGAGCTTTTTCTAGAGACTTTCAACATAAATTTTTAAAAAAGCCCTCCAAATTTGGGAGTCAAATGCTGTGTGTTGTTTATCACTAACAATGACACCAATGTGCATAAGTGGCCTGTAGCTAGGGGCTTGTGTGTTTTATAACTGCATACTGGGCCAAAATCTGGTCTTAACTACTTCCAACTCCATTAAAACAGCAGGAGGGAGGGGGAAGGGGGGGGTTTACAGATCTGTAACAATGTAGAACTTGTCCTAGTCAGGATATCAGTAAAGGGTTAATCTTTTCCATTAGTTCAGAGAGACTTCCTACTTCTGTCTCTTTTTGCCGGAAAGCCAAAAGATCACACTGCACACAAATTTTTTGTCATGTTGAAATGACTAAACACAAGCTTAAATTCCCTTTCACCATAATGTTAAAACAAAACAACAAAAAAACCAAACCCAAAACAAAATGAACCTCCCCGCCCTTCCTATCTATAGGAATATACTTCTCAATAACAAAAGGTAAAGATTTATTTATTCCGTAAGCCAGTGGAAGCAACTCATCTGGAATTGCTGAAGAAACAGACCACTGCAATAACTTTGTTAGTTAGCAGCTTTAGGTGTGTGTCAGTATGTCTACACTGCAGTTGGAAGCGGCTTCCCAGCTTGAGTAGACAAACACACACTAGCTCTATTGGAGTTAGCACTCTAGAAAAAGGCAGTGTTGCTGGGAGTAGCATGGGCGGTGGCCTGAGTATGTAGCTTTTAGCACTCGAGTTCGAGCAGAGTAAAATTTGTGTTTGTGTCTACTCAAGGTAGGAAGCATGCTCCCAGCTGCAGTGAAGATTGTACCCACTATGTGTGTGTATTTGATTTAGCCAGATGCTATAACTAAAGTTAATTGCCAATCAACTAGCTCGAGCTAAGTAATATGTCTATAAATTGTAGTGTAGATACTCAACAAATCTTTGGTCTAGGAGACAAACATTTGTCTTGGTTGCGATTCTTCATAGGCTCAGCCTCTGCTGAGCCATGACTATATGAACAAATCCCTCTGAGTGCCTATATAGAAATTATAGGCACCCTACCAAAAGCTCTAGTGTAGACATCAATCTCTTAAGTGGAGTGGGAGGGAAGGAACATGCACAGGTGGGACAGTATAGAAGAACACCTTAATATGTAGTATATCATCAGGAGAATAAGCTGGTACTGATAACATGAAGTATATAATCAGGGGGATCAGATGGTATTGTCCGTTTTTCCCACCTCTAGAGTGTGAGTGTGTGTGTGAGAGAGAATTACAAGGTGGCTTTACATTAAGAAATCTTTGGCAGACAGCTGTTTTACTATGCATTAAAATAGTTTTTAAACTGTTCTGCAATACAGTCTCGTTTACAGAGGTGACTTTGCTTGAGGGGGCAAGCAATAAGTGTATTAGAAGAGAAAGCTTGTATGTCCCATTTAGTTACAGATGTAAACCCAACTCTCTCAGTAGCCTGTTTATGGTTTTTTTATTAGAGAAAGCACAAGAGGAGATAAGAACTGAAAGATTCGTTATAATGTAAAGAAAGCGTCAAAAACTAGCATTTCAGAGGATGAAATAACCTGTTGTCTTCCCCTATATGATGAAAATTCCTTTACAAGAATAGCTGACAGTATTTTATTCATTTTTCTGTTTCACACATTTCCTGCTTAATAAATGTAGAGTGAGGCCTTATAATGGGCTGGAGGCTAACTGTAATGGTGGATCACTGAAACTGAATGTCTTGTTCTGGTTTTGTACAGAGCTCACATTGTTTGTTTTTCTGCCTTGAGAATTAGGGAGATGTGGGAAAACACCACAAAGATACCACATGGCTAACTGCTATGATGTCTGCTGTACTCAACTACCCAATTTTGCAGAGTAGCCAGACACTTAGTGGGCCACGTTCCCTAATTAAGAAGAGGGTAGATTTGGAAACAGGTCTTGATGCTTTTATTCGACATCTGACATATAGTTTAAGAGAAACGCACGCATCATTTTATAGCTATTTCATTTTGATTTCTGATTAACCAGCAGTGGAGGTTGATTGGGTGAAATTTTTTAGTTGAACGAACAATTTTATTACTGAAACAGAGTCTCACATCAGCACACTGGAGAATTTATGGTTTGTAAAGCGGGTCTAGCACTGAAAAGACCTGTCTTGATTCAAAGCTTTTTAAAAAAAAAATTGCTAATAAATACGTTCTTCTGAGTTACAGCCCAGGGGAAGTGTTTGTATATGGTTGTGTTTTGAACAATAGCCTCCTATGATTACTGCATACTGTACTTCTATCATAAACGTGAGGCAACTTCCTAATAGCCACTTAATGATGACACCATTAAAAAGGAGAAACAAACCTAGACTGAAATCTAAAAGGTAAAAAGCTCTGTCTGTGAGCAAGCAAACTTTACTGAAGTACAGATTCCGGTTATTCTTGATGGTACTTTAATCCAGTCCTGGGAAAACCACTAGGACACATTCTCTCTTTGTAGTGTCCTTGGTAATAAGGTTCTGAAATGGTAGGAGTTTTAAAACATTTTAAAGCTGTTGCACAAAGTTACCTTCTGAAAGACATTCAACCCTCCCTAAATGTCATGCAAGGACAGAGCTAGTTCCATCATTAGTAATACTTTGCACTTCTATAATGACAGGTTTCAGAGTAGCAGCCGTGTTAGTCTGTATTCGCAAAAAGAAAAGGAGTACTTGTGGCACCTTAGAGACTAACCAATTTATTTGAGCATAAGCTTTCGTGAGCTACAGCTCACTTCATCAGATGCATAAAAGTGGAAAATGCAGTGAGGATGTTTTTATACACACAGACCATGAAAAAATAGGTATTTATCACTTCAAAAGGTTTTCTCCCCCCACCCCACTCTCCTGCTGGTAATAGCTTATCTAAAGTGATCATTCTCCTTACAATGTGTATGATAATCAAGGTGGGCCATTTCCAGCACAAATCCAGGGTTTAACGAGAAGGGGTGGGGGGATAGGAAAAAACAAGGGGAAATAGGCTTGAATAGAGACTGGGAGTGGCTAAGTCATTATGCAAGGTAACCTAAGTTAATTGTATCCAATTTGCAAATGAATTCCAATTCAGCAGTCTCTTGCTGGACTCTGGTTTTGAAGTTTTTCTGTTGTAATATCACAACTTTCATGTCCATAATCGCGTGACCAGAGAGATTGAAGTGTTCTCCGACTGGTTTATGAATGTTATAATTCTTGACATCTGATTTGTGTCCATTTATTCTTTTACGTAGAGACTGTCCAGTTTGACCAATGTACATGGCAGAGGGGCATTGCTTGCACATGATGGCATATCACATTGGTAGATGTGCAGGTGAACGAGCTTCTGATAGTGTGGCTGATGTTATTAGGCCCTGTGATGGTGTCCCCTGAATAGATATGTGGGCACAGTTGGCAACGGGCTTTGTTGCAAGGATAGGTTCCTGGGTTAGTGGTTCTGTTGTGTGGTATGTAGTTGCTGGTTGAGCATACCAACATTTTTATGGCTGACTTAGAACAACGCTTCCTCGGCTCTCATCCCCTAATACCCCTACTCGCGCTATATTGATGACATCTTCATCATCTGGACCCATGGAAAAGAAGCCCTTGAGGAATTCCACCATGATTTCAACAATTTCCATCACACCATCAACCTCAGCCTGGACCAGTCCACACAAGAGATCCACTTCCTGGACACTACGGTGCTAATAAGTGATGGTCACATAAACACCATCCTATACCGGAAACCTACTGACCGTTATTCCTACCTACATGCCTCCAGCTTTCACCCAGACCACACCACACGATCCATTGTCTACAGCCAAGCTCTACGATACAACTGCATTTGCTCCAACCCCTCAGATAGAGACAAACACCTACAAGATCTCTATCAAGCATTCTTACAACTACAATACCTACCTGCTGAAGTGAAGAAACAGACTGACAGAACCAGAAGAGTTCCCAGAAGTCACCTACTACAGTACAGGCCCAACAAAGAAAACAACAGAACGCCACTAGCCGTCACCGTCACCCCCCAACTAAAACCTCTCCAACACATTATCAAGGATCTACAACCTATCCTGAAGGACGACCCATCACACTCACGAATCTTGGGAGACAGGCCAGTCCTTGCCTACAGACAGCCCCCCAACCTGAAGCAAATACTCACCAGCAACTACATACCACACAACAGAACCACTAACCCAGGAACCTATCCTTGCAACAAAGCCCGTTGCCAACTGTGCTCACATATCTATTCAGGTGACACCATCACAGGGCCTAATAACATCAGCCACACTATTAGAGGCTCGTTCACCTGCACATCTACCAATGTGATATGCCATCATGTGCAAGCAATGCCCCTCTGCCATGTACATTGGTCAAACTGGACAGTCTCTACGTAAAAGAATAAATGGACACAAATCAGATGTCAAGAATTATAACATTCATAAACCAGTCGGAGAACACTTCAATCTCTCTGGTCACGCGATTATGGACATGAAAGTTGCGATATTACAACAGAAAAACTTCAAAACCAGAGTCCAGCGAGAGACTGCTGAATTGGAATTCATTTGGAAATTGGATACAATTAACTTAGGTTACCTTGCATAATGACTTAGCCACTCCCAGTCTCTATTCAAGCCTATTTCCCCTTGTTTTTTCCTACCCGCCCCTTGTTCCTCAGTTTCCACTTTTATGCATCCAATGAAGTGAGCTGTAGCTCATGAAAGCTTATGCTCAAATAAATTGGTTAGTCTCTAAGGTGCCACAAGTACTCCTTTTCTTTTTGCACTTCTAGTGCACTTTCCAGCTGGGTGCTTCAAACCACTTTAAAGATGTTAACTAAGTCTCAAAACCGCCCTGTGAAAGAGTAGTATTCCTATTTTATAGACTGGGAAAATAAGTGACTAGACTTCAGACCTCCCAATTCCCAGGCTTAAGCCACTACCTGACATTCCTGTATGTGTTTTTGGGAGGGGGGGAAGAAATGGACAATAATGTCTCCACCTTGCAACACTTTTGGTCCTGTTGTACAACATTGCATTGGTTTTCTGGCCTCTGAGATGCAAGCCCAGATAGGAAGTAAATTTACAAGGAAACTGAGTGGTGGTGCAGGTTTTTGGCAGGAGGAGCTGAGGATTATAAATAGTAATACCAGAAAGGACAGGGCAGGGCAGAACGCACTGAATAAATAGAACATTGATGGGATTAATATGGAATAAGACCACCTAACTTATTCATTTTTTATAATTACATGGTACAGTTGATCTAATACATTCTGATAAGGCTGTGGGGAAAGGTTTTCCAGCAAAATATAATTTGGAAGGTATTGATTGGTGTATATAACACATGTAAAAAGCGTGCACCTGAAATAATCTACATTTGGCCAAAGTGGGGCTAGAGCATATTTTTCGGGCTAGAGCATATTTTTCCCTTCCAGTACAATTCCCATTATTAATAAGTGTGTGCAGCAAGGGGGAGTATACGTTTACAACCCCTAAGTCAGTTTTAAAAGACTACTTGAATTAAATGCTCAGGAAATCTAGACTCAATGGTACTTATCCTTCTGTGTATGCACATAATTAAGCATTAGCTCCTTTTAACATGATTGTGTAGAGGAGAAACTACAAATCCAGAGACTAATGCAGGCCTAGGTTGACTAGTTTGAGGGTTTGTATCCAGTATTATGAAATGGATTTACTCACTCTGTTATAAGTTTGTATTTGGCATGAAATGGCAACCTGTGTAATTTACAGTATATTTGAAAAGAAATAACTTATTCAGTGTTGAACACCTGTTTAGGCCTCTAGGCATTCTGCAGTGCCACTTTGTGTTTCACTCCATCTCTAATATTTTTGACAAAATCAGTGATTTTATTTATTTACCGTTTGTCATGTGTCCTTCAGAGTGAAATATTATCCATGCATTTGTCCAGGCTGGTCTGGCAAAATTCTCTGCTATGACAAGTGGGCAAAACTATTTAAGTCAGTTGACTTGTGCCCATTTATTCCAGCAGAGAATTTGGTCCTAGATTTCCATGTCCTCTAATCCTTTCCTCCAAAATTGTGCTATATCAGGTGGGTCAAAACTAGAGCTGGTTGGGAATTTTTTTGCCAAAATGGCTTTTTGTTGAAAAATGCTGGTTTGTTTAAACCAAAACTTTTCGAGAACATCTTGACCAGAAATTTTTGGGGGGGGGGGCTGGGGTGGTGCCAAAACCAAAAAAAAAAAAAAACACACCAACCCAAAAAACCCCACACATAAAAAAAAACCACGTTGACATGTCAAAATGACAAATTCCAGTTCAAAATGACTTTTTAAATTTATTGGAATAAAAAAATTGGTCAAAATTCAAACCAAAAAATGTTTGACTGAACTGTTTTTTTACTTTTTTTCCCCTCAAATTTTCATGAATTTGATTCAGGATGGGAATTTTTTTTGGGGAGGGTGGGGATCTCAAATTTTTACGAGGTGGGAAAACAGTGTCCCACTCAGTTCCTGCTCATCCTCATCTGATGGGGCCTATACTGCTGTCAGCTAAGGGAGACTGGGGTAGGGGACAGTGCTTTGGTAGCAAGAAATTCTATCCCTGTTGTCACAACTCTACTGCTCACTATAGTATTGCATTGAGTGGGCAAGCGTGTAGCTCAAGGTGGCCAGGGAACTTCTTAAAGTTTGTTATGCTCTTAGTTTTGTTTGGAATCCTGACCCTATTCATGCTGATGGGAGTTTTGCCATTGACATCTGTGGGGCCAGGATTTCACCTGTTGTTAAGCCAGTAGTTGCTCCACAGCAGATATAGAAGCAAGTGCAAAGATTCTGAATTGAAGGATCTGGTAATCTGGTTTATGCACTTGTCACCTAAGCCTTAGATAGCATCACTGGGCCCTTTAGCAGGTTTCCATCACACCCACATCAGAGAGTCAGAGCATTTTTTATTCTATCATGTATAGATTGCAGCAATGATAGACCTGAATGAATGCATCTGGACCTCAGATTCAAGGTGCTTTTACAGGCCCTAATAAATCAGTTGTCTAGAGAAACTGCTTGCTGTGGAAATGCCATGCCTTGTAGTTTAGAGTCTTGTGTGTGTTTATGTGAGAAGGCTGTGTTGAACTTTATGCATAACACTTCTCTCTGTCTTGTGTCCCTCCCCCTTTTTGTTATAGGCTTGAGTGTAGCTTTGAATATCCAGAAAAAGCTCTCCAGGCAGATTAGTGGTATAGACAGGTTTTAAACAGAGCCTTAATGCATGGACATGAAAGGACAAATGTAAAAACAGTGGGAACACTAATGAAAATGCTCTGCCTTTGGATCGAAATACATTAAACATTTTCTTAGGAACAAAGGGTGCTTTTTAAGTAAATATATTAACATTGAAGGCTTTTAAATTCATTTTCTTAGGAGAAGAAACACTTTTTAAAGTGATGATGTAGCCAAAAAGGGGATATGTACATTACTAACCCTATTTTTATTATTCATAGAATGGTAGCAGTTCTGCAAAGGAGAATCCATATTAATTGCTCTTTTCAGGACTCGGAGAATTGGACAATTGCAATTTACTTAAGATACATTTTTAGCATCTTTCATGTACAGTTGTATGAATACTATTCTGAGAGCAGTAAGAATGGCTTTGATTTGAGTGAGCTGCTATTTGCAGTTTAAATATATTTTTAGTTATACCATTTTAGCGAGTAGGATAGTAGGTTATTGATTTCAAGAAGACCATATAGTAAAAAAACTAAATTTAATTGATTGCATGGAAAAGCGGTATTACAGATATTGGGCTATATGCAAGTAGCTCATGTCAGTAGGTGGAGCTCCACTGGAGTGGACTTGGCCCAATATGACTCATGATTTGGACAGGTCACCGAGTTGTGTAATCAGAACACACAGTAATATCACAGGCAAGACTATTTTAAAAATTGATCAAGTTGCTATTTGTGTGTGTGTGCTAAGGGTTGTTGCAGCTTAAAAAACAGTAATTGAAAATGAGCAGTTAATGGCAGTTAAATCTGTATTCAAATTACCTCACAGAGTTGCTGAAATAAACATGCAAGTGATCACACTGCCCATTAACATAACAAAACCTTAAGTCTGACCTCATGTCCCTGCCCTACCTCTGCCTATAAACTGGAAACATTGACTGCCATCTGCTCCACACCACATATATTTCTGTGTGGATCATAGACTATCACCCACCGACTGCATACGGCCCACAGACCATCAGGCCAGTGATTTTAGTGTCTTTCATTTTTATTAGTATTTTACATTTATGTGGCAGTAGCACCTAAAGGCCCCAACCCCATTGTATTCAGTGTTGTACAAACACATAAGAAATGGCAGTCCCTACCTCAAAGAGCTTACAATCAAAGCAAGTCTGACCCTCCTCATCCCAACTTCCCACTCTAATCAAGATGCCACAATGTACAATGGTGTATTCTCCATGTACAGTCCAGTAATGCTACCATTTCCCCTCCATAATTCCACTGTGATGCAAAAAAGCCAGTATTACTTCGAAAAAAGAAAAGGAGTACTTGTGGCACCTTAGAGACTAACCAATTTATTTGAGCATGAGCTTTCGTGAGCTACAGCTCACTTCATCAGATGTTTACCGTGGAAACTGCAGCAGTGTGTATATAAAGTCTGCTGCAGTTAGCTCATGCTCAAATAAATTGGTTAGTCTCTAAGGTGCCACAAGTACTCCTTTTCTTTTTGCGAATACAGACTAACACGGCTGTTCCTCTGAAACCAGTATTACTTCGAGTAATCACTCAGCCCTACCTTCTCCGGTCTGTCAACCTCTTGCTTCTTCTTTTGTCCCTTCCTTGCCTCTGACAGTCAGCTTCTTTCATCTAGCCCTTCTCTGCAGTCTTCAACAAATCCATTCACTGCCTCATCCCATCCCCCTCCCCCCACCCTTTGCCTTCAAGCATCTTTAGCAATGTCTAGACCTGGTGGCTCTACTTTTGCTCCTTAAACACTTCCTTGGATCCCATGCAATTTGGCTTGCCTGCTCTCGGCCCTACTGAAACAGTTTGTAATAAGGTCAGTAATGTGCTCTTTCTGCTGGCCAGTTCTTTAAGGGCTTGTTCAGTGCAATCCTCCATTGACCAGACAGTGAATCACTCCCACTGTGCATCTTTTACATTATATTAGCAAGTCTCCGTATAGCTCGATATGTAAGTGTGATCTATAGGATAGTATAATTATGTAATACAGAAGGCTTTGGGCTTCTTTCAGGATTAGATGTTTTATCTCACCTTACATTATTTTTCAGCAATGTCCATGGTAAAACCACACTCTGCAGTTTGTGGCTTGGATTAAATTTTAAAGGGAACAAATCCCTCTGAAAATCCTACTGCTGTGTTAGGCTTGACATAAATGGCAAGCGTGCAAGCTATGTGTATTAATATATGGATATTAAGTTTATCTGACAGCAAGACCAGTTGGACTCAGAACAAAATAGTGCTTATTTAAGTGCTTAATATGCTTTGGTCCTTGGAGAGATCTCCACTGGTTATAACGAAGCTTTCCCCTGCTCAAGAACCTGGAGAGCTTTAAGATTTTTTGTCCCATTACTTTGGAGGTATTCTAGTGAAGGGGAAATGCCCATGGACAAGCAATTTTTTAAATAGCGCATGTTTCTTTTAATAGAAGGAAAGATTAGTGCCTAGTTGTGCCGAATTCCCAAGTCTGTTTTACAGTTAAGAAAGTTTATATTTTTTGCTTTCACTAACCTGGTGAGAGTATTATCCTATGAATATTTAATTTTTATTTATGATATACTCATGGCTGTTTAAAACAAGAGAGATGGCGATCTTCATTTGGATTTACACTGATTTGAAGTATTTCATTTATTGCTTTTAAAAAGGAGATAAAATTGATGGACACGAATAACATTTTAAAATCTCTTCACTAGGTGGCACCAAAGTACTGGAACTTGAAGAGTTCCTATTGCCACAGAAATCTGCGGATTTCTTTCTGCAGTTGAACATCAACATTTCATCTTCAGAGACTGCTGTCTCAGGTAAATATGTGTATTCCTAAAGACAGTTCTGCACCTACCTAGATCACTGTTGGTATTTCCCTTTTGATGCTCCTGAAAGCAGAATCTTTGTTTCCCTATTGGCGGTTACAATCCACCATTAGGTGTTGTGGTGATGGCTGTGATGCAATGGATGCGATTTAGGTTTCATGAAAGGAATAAGCCACTGGATCTGAATCCCTAAGGAACCAAGTTTCTGTTTTTTCTAACACAAGTTTCATTTAGTAATTTTAATTAAACAAGGCAGGGGAACTATGAGAGAACATAAGCAAAGTTTTTGAAATAGAATGGTTTCCCAAGAGTTGTTGGGGGCTCTTTACAAGTTATAAGGGATTACAGAACACTTCTTAGGTTTATTTTTTATTTGCTCTTGTCATGCATGCACTTGGAATTGATCAAATTTTCAGAAAAACTATTATCAGATAACATTTGTATTTCAAGAACTGCACAAGACAAGAGAAGGGTGAGGCTTTGGTCCTTTACAAACATAGCAGTGCTTTTGTATCACCCACTCTCATAGGGAGGCACACATGCTGCTATTCTTAGCCCCACAAATAGACCACTGGACTGAATGAGTGTGAATAAGGCCATCAAGATATGGCCCATTGTGCACAGACACTGTGTTACTACATAGGAGTCAGAATAAGTGCAGCTTAAAACCATTGTTCAGTGCTAGGAAAAAAAAAATCATTTTTATACACGCACATTCATGGGCCCCCAAACATGCAGAGTTAGATGAAGGCTCCTTTAACAATGTAGGATTTGAAAAGTCCAGTAATGTGTTGAATCCCTCCAATAACCAGAGTGAAAGAGGCATATAGCATGCTGCTAACTTACCCAGCCCTTGGCTTAGTCTTAACTTCACACTTCACCAGGTCCCACTCCACTTGAAGTCACCAGCATACAGTATGGTGGAACATCATGTGCCCTGCTGAACCAGGAGTCGTAAGGCAGGGTGCGTTTTGCACACAAGTAAGTTTAGTCCTCATGAAAGATCTACAGCTTTGGGTGGGAGGCTTCCATTTAACTGCAGAACTATTCCCCGCCGGGGGTGTGTGTGTGTGTGTGTGTGTGACAATGCCTGCTATCCCACGTTGCCTGGGCAACATGCCTCTTACCTAGTCTGGGGACTATTTATAGCCATGTAAAGTATCTGTGTGTCTATCTGTTCATTGTTGGGGCCTCTCAACTGAGATTCCAACAGTTGTGGTGGCTCTTTGTGATATGGATAGCACTCCACCTGGATTAAGAGATCCACCAGCTGGGTAAGCATCACATGGGCAGCAAAGCAGTTGCTATGTTAAGAGGCAGTGGTAAAAATTTTCCAAAGTGGCTTTGGCATTTAGTAGCTGGCTGTCACTGAAAGTCAATAAGATTTATGCATCTAAGCACCTATTGCACTTTGAAAAATTTTACCCACTAATAACCAACAGTGTTAACTTGCTGTTAACTCATTCGGTAGCATAACGTTGAAAATATGGGGAGCAAAACAGACTTCAGTAGTCTGGTTCCAGTGTGCAGTGAGTTTTCCTGGAGCATGTGATATCACCAACACAGCGTGAAGTCGGTGTCTAAGTAAAAGCTACTCCATATGTTTACAGAGATCTTTCCTAGGGTAGGAAATGTGCCCTTGCTTTAATGATGTGCTGAACAGACCTTCTTACCCTTGTTCTTTGAGGCATCCAGCACATTACTGGAAAGTAGCCAGATTTAAAGTATAGGCAATCGAAGGATAGGTCAAATTTTTAACCTTTTAAAAAAGAAAAGAAAAAAAGTGTGGGTTGAAGACAACTAAAGGATTAGAGGAAAAATTCTTCAGAGTCACACAATAGATCTCCGCTCCAAAATGCTGCTTTCTTCACATGTGCTCTCATCTTCCATTGATGATAGTTGGAGTTTGGCATATGTATGGAAAGCAGACTAGACAACTGGAGACGACCACTGCAGATTTCAGAAGAGAATTGTGCTCTTGGAGTAGCTGCTTGCCCGTATCTGCAAAGGGTCTATTCTTTTTCATGCTTCTGGTTTGTTTCCTTTATTTATTTATTTAGAAGTAGCCTCTCTTGAGACAATTGCAGGTGTTGAACTAGGCTGGCCTGCATTTTGCTCTTCCATTAGCTTGCACCTTTTGTAATAAATAATCTGTCTGGTCCCTGCAGTGCAAACTGGAGGGATATTCCTGTTCTGAAGCAGCTGTGCTAGGGAAACTGCTGATGAAGAACAAAGTGGGAGCTACTGAGCAATCATTTGGAAACTGGCTATTAAAAAAAAAAAAGCCAGCTAATTAGAGCTTTGCGGAAGAGACAACACTTTGTGCTAAACACTAGAAGGTAATCTCTCCAAATCCCATACACTGCCTCTAAAAAGCTATAATTAACCTCGTAGTATTCACTTTATGAATTAAAATTTAATTAAATATTTTCGGTCCTTAATGAACATATATTTGCAACCAGGAAAACCTACTGACAGCTGTATTTCCTAAGAGCAGCAACAACATTCAGGGGCCAGATAGACTAAACAAGGACCCTCAGCCCTGCTCCGACACAATGGAGGTAAAATTGGCTAACAAATAGGTGAATTTTTTTTTATTTTTTTAAAAAAGCCTATACCTGCTTCCATAGTTTGAAGGGCAGCACCAAACTCATAGGAAGCATCTGGTGGAGGATGCCAAGTGGTACGGTCACCACGCATTTCTGCTATTTAAAGGTGGTGGATTTAATAAACGCCTAATACACAGGAGCGGGTAAAAAAAATTGGTCACATTGCCTGTCCGCCCTCACATGCAGTGATACACAACCCAGCAAAGAGCTGGCTTGTCTGGACCTCTGGAAAATCTGCAGGTCTGATTGATGCTTAAGTCTCAGAATGAGAAGAGCACAGCTCACAGGAATGTCTGTCTAAGATATATCACTATAGTACCTGAGCAACACCCCACCTTTAATGTAGTTATCCTCACGACACCAGTGATGAGCTGCCAAAATCTTAACAACCACTTCCCTATGAAAAATTGTGATTTAATGGATGTGCCCCAGTATGTATTTTTTGTATCAACAGGGTTACCATACATCCCTATTTTTCCCAGGAGGAATTTTTAAAATTTAAAAATTCCTCCTGACGGCGATTTAAAAACCAAAAAGCCTGACCTGTCCGGGACAATACGGATGTATGTTAACCCTGCCTAAAGTTTTTTTTTTAAAAAGATGGGCCTGAACTAGAAATGAGCTCCGTTGCACATGTGTGGGTCCCTGCCACTCCCTGGGGGTGTGCTAGGGTGACCAGATGTCCCGATTTTATTGGGACAGTCCTAATTTTAGGGTCTTTTTCTTATATAGGCTCCTATTACCCCTCACCCCCATCCTGATTTTTCACACTTGCAGTCTGGTCACCCTAGGGTGTGCACATGTGAGAGTCCCAGCTGCTCTCTGCCCCCCTCATTGAAGCAGGTGTGCAGGGTTACTGCCCTGGGAACTGCAGGGCACCAGTGGACGTTGGGCCAGCTGCAGACAGGGGTGTGGAGCGGGGCTAGCTCGAGGCAAGGGGGTGTGGGGCTGGCTGCGGGCAGTGGTACAGGGGGTGCGTGCGGCAGGGGCTGGCTGCGGGCAGGGGTACAGGGGTGGCTGGAGACAGGCTGGTGCAGGCAGGGGGTGCAGCAGGGGCTGGCTGCAGACGGGGCTGGCTGCAGGCAGGGCAGGGGCTGTGGGCCAGGTGGTGGGTGCTCATGGGGAGAGCGGCTCAGAGCAGCAGGACACAGCCCAGGCCCAGCAGAGCAGCCAGGGACCCACCAGGCAGCATCGGGAACCCAGGGCCAGGGGTTAGGGGAGCAGCAGCAACAACAGGGCTCGTGCCCAGGGCCAGTCCACATGGCTCCCTCAGCGCAGCATCCCTGGTGGCCGGAGGAGGAATTACATCACTTCCCAGCCGGAGCCCATCAAAGCCTCAGTGCCCCCCGCAGGGAAGCGGGTTAACAACCGGTTCGCGCGAACCGGCTCCAGCTCACCACTGCACGACACCCTGGTGAGGTTGGAAAGTATTATCCCCATTTTACAGATTGGGCACTGAGGCATGAGTGACTTGCCCAAGACCACACAGGAAGTCTGTTACAGGGCAGGAAATTGAACCCTAGTCTCTCAAGTCTTAGACCAGTGCCCCAGCCACTGGGCTGTTCCTGCTGTCCACGAATTGCACGCTCCCTGAATTTGCCAACACACAGAAAGCTGCGCTGAGTAATTGGAGTGGTGATGTGGGAACCCACACGAACCAATTGCCCCTCCCACAAGGGAAAGAAAATGGCCTTTATGCCCCATACCTTTCCAAAAAGAGATACACAAACAATGCTTTCCTCAACCTCATAACAATAAAGGGGGTAGGGTGGGAAAGGGGAAAAGACGAGTGCAACATCCTGATCTTATATTTACGTTTGCTTCATCATGATGGTGCAACCGAAATGGCAACACTGAGTCACAGCTACACGTAATCCTGTGCTGACACATCGTGAAACAAACCTGATCTGTTAGAATACTGTATGTATGTTACATGGATTTCAATACAAATAAAGGTGATAGTACCAGTGTGCTGCAATTCTTTTGTAATGTAAGTAAACGCTAGACGGAACTCAAAGGTTCATATGGTTCTAGACGGGACAGATCCTTTAACTATTGCAATCTCCATTTGTACCTGTCACGCAGCATTATTTCCCTGCTTTTAAAAAAAAAAAAAAAATAAAAATTAATTATTTTCTTCCAGAATCCAACAGCCCCTCTGATTTTTAGAGAAAGTGGAAACATAGCTTCGTTTTGAACTTTAGTTCCAGAAATACAAATATCAGGTCTAAATAGCAAAACAATTATCTTACATAAGTGTTAGTCAGTTGTACTAACCTGTGATTAAAAATTCACGCCTCAGCACTTGCTCTCATCTTTTTCTGAAATTACATTTTCCATTTCCTAGGCTTTGACCTCAGGCAATGGATTTTTGAAGCAATCGTGTCTTGAGATTTTATTAATGTTAAGTATAAACATTGCAACTTTAAGAGAGTGCTTTGTTTAATAAATACCTAGCAATCAAATGTAACAAAAGGAAATGCAAACAACATAGGCTTTTACTAGAAGTTGCAGTTTTCACAGGCACTGTACTCTGAGATCTCAGCTATAAAAAGTTTTATTTTCCATTGCTGTGTGTGGGTGGACATAGGGTATTTTCTAATTTTTTGTATTGCGGTTACTACCACTGCTAACCTGTCAGTTGTCCATACCTTAGAAAGCTTGTAATGCCCTGGTAGGAAGCATTAATTCATCGTAACTTGGAAGAGCCTAGGTTTTGTCAAATTATGTGTAGTGACTGTAGCTCAAGAATTGCAAAGAGGTTTGGAAAAAAGGGAAAGACATAACAGGAAGAGACGAAGAATAAAATCTCTCTTCTCCTTTCTGCCCCTTGACTCGACTGCCCTCTGCATTTTCTTTCTAAAAGTGGCCCAAACTCCTCCTTCCCAGATTTTTGTCCAGTTAGTCTTATTTATGTTGTTTAAGCCATTCTTGTTAGGGCATAAGTAATTGGCCCAAGGGAATGGATGGGGAGGAGTTTGTTAATCTAGGCTGCCTAGCTGTCATGGTGATAGGTAATCCCAAAAAAAAGTGAAATGAAAAAAAGGGGGGGGAACCAAACCACTCCCTCCTGCTTCAGAAACTTGTGGGGTGGGGGTGAGGGGTGGGGAAAGAGCTAAGTGGAAAAAACTCTGCAGCCTTGTGCAGTTCCCCACTGATTATCTCTTCGGGTGCGGAAGGGGATTCCGGGGCACATGGAAGTATACAAAGATCCAGAGGATCCTCAGGACATCTGAAGTGGTCCAGGACACTAGCGGAGACGATCAGTGAAACCTCTGACCACCCTGATTCTTACAGTAAATGTGAAAATGGAATTTCCCAATAATTCTTTACTTCCTTGAAGTTCTAAGTCTAGAGAAGGCTTCTAAAAGAAACACCATCCAGCATTAGTCATACTCTTTTGGTGAAACTAGACTAGTCCCTGCTTGCACTGACTTCTAGTATTCATTATGATGTTGCATACTTTGAGGTACTTGTCCCACCTGGATAATCAGTGGAGATTTCCCATGTGCTTTAATAATTTCCTGTTCTTTTAACTAAGTTAGTTGTGTAACATCAATAGTACACCAGGCTTTGATTCAACATTATTAGTGTTTCGCCATTTTAACGTCTGGTATTTTACCACTTAGTTATCTGCCCTAATCTTTAACATAAAAAGTATTAGGCTAAACTTATTGAGAATGTTGGTTGTGTGCAATTTATTCCGTATATAGGATGCTTCAGTTATTGAACATAGCCTTACAAGTTAAGCATCTAGCATCTACTGTACAGCATTTTGCTGTATTTGTAGTGTTTTGGGGTCCTAGAGGATGGAAAATAATGAAGCAATAGAAGATGATCATATTTATTTTATAATATATTTAAAGCTTAAGATATTGTCATGGTTATTTTTAGTAAAAGTCAGAGGGGTTGCTGTCAATAAACAATAGTTCATGCAAGTCCAAGCCCTGCTGCCCAGATGGGGGAGGGCCGACAGCTAGGGCCTCGCCTCCCTGGGTGGGAGTGTCTGACAGCTGGAACTCTGCCACCTGGGACTCGCTCTACCTTGTGGGGCTGACAGCCAGGGCCCCGCCATGTAGGGCTGAAGTTGCGGAGGTCACCAAAAAATCACAGAATCCATGACCTCTGTGATGGACTCGTATCCTTTCTTAGATTTAATCAATCAGATAATGCAAATAGGTCCTGATGCAGAGCCTATAGATGTTAATGGAGAGATTCCAATTGACTTCTATGGGCTCTGGATCAGATCCCTAGCACAGTTGTGTTTTAAAAACACACAGATTATCAGTGTTAGCAGGGTTTGTTTATAATGGTTTCCCTGACCAGTATGGAAAGATCTCTTATTTAGGAGGAAAGTCTGATAGAAATCACGTCCCTCTCAATAAATTCCAAGTAAAATTAAGTCTCGAGTGATTTTGTGATAGAACTCTCAAATATTTGGATTTTTTTTTTCAGGCGTGGCTTAATTTTACTTAGAAATTGCTGTCAGCCCCAGGCAGCTGGGGCTCCCGCTGTCAGCCTCCCCGTCCCCTGCTTGTGGAGCTTACAGTGGGAGTGCCAGAAGTGGGAGACCAGCCCCCTGTCCTGGGAGGGTGAAGAGCCCTAAGAGGGGTAGAGGGGAGGCTGGAGGGCTGAACTGTGGCCTGCCGAGGGGTGGGGTGGGGGGCTGACGAGGGTGAGAGGGTGCTATTGATACTGGGTTATGAGCAGATGGAGTGAGTGCTGGGAGGGTGAATTGAGGGCAGTGGGGTTGATGGGGTAGGGGCTGACCTGATGAGGTGGTGATGCTGGGGTTTGAACTGAGGGGGGCTGGAGGACAGGATTAATTGCTAGGCAGGAGACAGGCAGATGTGGGGGATGAGCTCCTGGAGCAGGTGTCAAAATCACCTTATCCAGTACATGTGGGAGAGTGGGGAACACTAATTGTCACATGCACACACCTGGGGATGGGCAGGAGGAGTTAAAAAAAAAAAATCGAGACTGACCTAAAAAACACAATCTTTAAAAAAAACACAACAAAACCAAACGATTTTTGATATCTTGAAGTTGGCAATATGGAGTCTGATTCTCAGGAAATCTACACAGTAAGATATAGATCAATCTAATACACAGTCTACTCGGATCAGGAAATCACAGAGCTGGCGTGTAAATATGCAGTTTTTTGCATGGCAGCTAGATCACAGCTCACTTTTCTGCCATTTGTCTTTCATCAAAAAGTTTAAACTGCCTGCTCAGCCTTTTTTTACTGGTCTTCTGGGAAGGATAATCCCAGTCTACTATACCATGTCTGTGGAAAACCATCACCTGACATACAATTCCCCCCCCCCCCCCCCATTAAAGCTTTTCAAGTTTACGGATCTGAGCACTGGAGGTCAGAAGGGAAATCTTTTCCTTCCTTCCCCTCCTCCCACCCCGTCTTCAAACCCAGTTCCTTCAACCTCTGCCCCAAAAGTTTATTGTATACATGGCTCTTACAGGGCCTGATTCAAAGTCTGCATTGGAGTGAATGGAAAGACTCATTTAATTCAGAGGGCTTTGAACCAGACATTTCATCCAATGAGCTACTGAAAGCACTTCAAAAATATTAATTAATGAAACCTCAGAAAGGAACTGATCCATTCACTTCAATGTGCATTGAAAGTCGTAACCATTGTCTTCACCATTGTCTTCAGTGGCCATTGTATTGGACCTAATATTTGTAGCTAGACAAGCAAAGAGCACAGTAGCCAAGTGGCACGGTTACTAATAGAATACAGGTATTTGTATTCCCAGTCCCAACCAGACCATGCTGGATATGAAGTCTATTTTTGTTCTTTGTTCACTAAGTTAGTCGCTCTCTCAGGGAAAACAACAGACACTGTTGTATGTTGGCACCTCTCCTGTCCCCAAACCAACAGCGACTGCTTGAGTTTTTATGAGAGCTGTGCACTACCGTTTCTCCCTCGGAGAGTGGAGGAAACCAGCTCCAAGAGTAACCCTTTTGCTATGTAACCTTTCTTAAATACCTTCGACTGAATGCCATCACAAAGAGAAACAGCAAATATTGAAAGAGGAATGTGAAGAACATTATGAAAGGGATAAAGCAAGAGAAGGGAAACTGTTCAGACAAGTCTCTCAGAAAGGTGATGTAATATGTACTGTGGGACATAACTAATAGTTGAAATACCTACTTAGAGCTAGAGTAAGTTGTTACCAGAAGGCACTGTTGTCAAAAACAAAGCAGAGAGCAAGAAATACAATTGATTAGTCGGAGCTTGATTTGATAGAAATAGGGTAGGTCTAAAGTTTCAAAGAATATTGTTGAGGCTTAGGTGATTAGTGACTTGATGAGGGGGTTTAAGATCTATGGATGAATGATACTTTATTGGTGTTTTAAAGGGGTACTGTTTTATTATTTTCTATAATCTGTATTTTGGTAGTGCTCAGAGGCCCCAATCAGGATTGGGCCAGGTGCTGTACACACACTCAGGTAAATGCTGTGTACTGTGGTGGCAAGGGTTTACTGCTGTTTAGTCTTATCTTGAAAGTTGCCCTGCATTGTCAGTCTTACCCTCATATTTTTTTTTAGACGAGATCTTGTCTACAGCATGAATAATATTTTCTCTTTGAAAACTCCAACTCCTGTACTGCATGTCCCATTGTAAGCAAAATGCTACACATGCAAACATTGAAAACAAGTAGCTGCCTCTAGAAAAAAAAAATGCATGCATTTTCAGGTGGGCTAATTCATGAATAATGAATAAACGGCAAACAAGTAATAACATATGGGCCATTGTAGATTAATTCATTATTGCAAACATAGCAAGGGTCAGACACCCAGGACTCCTAGTATGCAAGTTATATTGGGGAGTTGGAAGATGTATTGAGAAGAAAGACTGAAATTACTAATTAGTCAGTTGCACTCTTTCTGCAGACTTGGAGAAGTTCAATTTTGTGAAAAATCTGCATTTTTTTTCCCCAATTAATTTAAAGTGGTTGGACAAAATTGGGGATTTTTTCTGTTGTTAGCTACCTGCTGTTTATAATGGGACTTTTGCAATTTCAAAACGTGATGTTTAGTCATAATTACTAACACTTAGCCCTGCTGCAAAGTAGGCATAGGTAAAACACACGTACAGCAGGGGTGATAGTGTTGAGTGTTGCCTATGGTTGAGGAAATGAGTGGTTTTGTTGAATCCCTGAGGATCGTCTTCCCCATTCTTTGCGCCCTACACCCTTGTGGCCCTGTGTTGTTGCCACTTTCCTTTTGATCAAAAGGTGGAAGTTGACTAAGGCGTGGTCTACTTTAGGAAATTAGGTTGTCGTAACTACATTGATCGGGGTGTGAAAAATCCACACCCTCAGCAACGCAGTTAAACCAGCCTAATCCCTGGTGTAGACAGTACTAGGTTGACAGGAGAATTCTCCCATTGACCTAGCTACTGCCTCTCGGAGAACCTACACCAATGGGAGAACCCCTCCTGTTGGTATATGTAGTGACTTCATTGAAGCACTACAGCGGTGCCGCTGCAATGTTTTAAGTGTAGACAAGCCCTTAGTCCATAAATACGAATCCTTAATTAAATAGTTTAACAATAATACATCCAGTAGCCTGCTCTGTTATATTGCAGTAGCACCTAATGGCTGACCAGGTCATGGCCCCACTGTGTATTGTACAGTGTAACTGACAGTTCTTGCCCCAAAGAGCCTACAGTCTCAGAATTATGCATTAGACACTGAATATACCAGGCCAGGTCCTCAGGCTGCTTTGCATTGCTCCGGGGGTATACTCAGGCCGTAAACCTATTTTAAATTGTCCCCTGGCAGAAATCACTCGAGCACAAGGATGATCCTGCAGTTCCATACAGTTGACATATGCCTTGCCCTCTCCCTGCGGCTAATGCAGCAGAGGGAAGGGGACATGGCTACAGAGAAGGGGATATGGTTGGGACACCCCTATACCGTGCTGATCCTGGGCTGCATTTCTGGCCCTGTGTCTGTTGCAGGCCTTTGTAAGTTAGAGCAGCACGGGGATCAGGACAGTGCAATGGAGAGCTTTAAACCACCTTTGCACATCACTTGACTTGCACTCTGTGCTTTTGGGGCATGCCAGAGGATCAGACCCACAGTGTGTGCAACATCCAGCCCCCTAGGGTGTCTACACTGCAATAAAAATACCTGTGGCTGGCTTGTGTCAGCTGACTCGGGCTCACGGGGGCTTGGGCTGCAGGGCTATAAAATTGCACTGTAGACATTCAGATTTGCGCTGGTACCTGGGCTCTGGGACTCTCTGGGACTCATAGGATAGCCAATATTTTACTCTTTGCATGGGGATCAAACCATCCCCTTGCTTTGCTTGTGTTTAAGGCCAGACCTGAATAAAGCTTTGCTCTTTCACTGTTCCCCTGAAGCTCTAGAGGTTAACAATCCTCTGCTCTTCTTAGCCTACAAATCACAGAGCCTTCTCTCTTGTTCCGTTGCTCTTATTTGTGATTGCCTTTTCTGGCAATAAGATGCCACTTTTGGCTTTGAATTGTACAGCTGAAGCATTTTAAAAAATCAGACCATCCTGGCTGAGAAAACTCAGGCACAATGCAAGGGAGCAGGAGCCAGGAGGAAGCTCAAACCACTTGACTTCATATTAAATCAGTGGCTTATTTGGACTAAAGAAGGATCGGCCCATCAAAAATGATATTGTATCCATTTCCTGAGGGGTGGAATTCTACATCTGCCAGGTTTGCCTCCTACCGGATAATTAACCCTTACTGCATGTGTAACTGCTGGATAGTGGAGGCAAGATTTAATTTTCTGTCATGACCATGGGACTAATTAAAACATTCCTATCAGTTTTTAATGAGCAAGTTGTTACTTACAACAGTGTACCAGCTTAGACTCTCAGTCCCATAAAGTACCAATGGCACATATTGAATCACTGTTAATGAGCTGATTTGGGTATGGTTTCCCTCCCTCCCCCTTAAAATAAAGTAGCTTTTTGGCTACTTTAAAAATGATTGGTTCCTTTCTTCCCACTTTTCTCAGCAATACTGTACACTGTATATGGTGATTAATAGCCACTTATGGGCATGGGCCGGCAAGACACCCAGACATTGTGGAGCCAATCTCTACTATACCTTTTGGTATAAAGGGTCCTTAAAAAGCAATAAATACCCCCTGGGGAAAACCTTCCACTTAAGGGAGCTCCCCTGCCAGTGTCAAACAGCCCTTGCTAGCCCAACTCCAAGCCCTTGGCATAGGAGGTTGTCAGTGGTGGAGAGTAGAAGGAAAGCAAAATGGCCTAGGGGAGGGGTGCGTTCCATTCTGGCTATCTGGGCCTTTGCGAAGCAGAGAGCAAGCTGGAGCAACCCCAAGCCTGAATATACTGGATCAGAGTACTGGCAAAGGGAAAATGCAGCTTAAAGCCCACTTTGCCCCGTTTCCAACCCTGTTCTTGGGCTCTGCACAGGAACAGACTGAGAATTGGGCCCTGCACATCTATAGGCAGACTTCGCTATCTTACTGTTACCATTTTCTGCATATAAGCCTTACACTGCCACTCTCTCATGCACAGAGGCTTACCTTACTAGGTGATGAGTCCCATTTAAAACAATGGGACCCCTTCTGGAGTAAGGTGCTATCACAGTGGAAGTAAGCATGGCAAAATATAGCTCTTAGTTATAAATATTGTAAATGTAAACAATGAGTACAAGTTATTTGCTTAGTGGTTAGAAGCAGAGAGAGAGAGAGAGAGAGAGAGAGAGAGAAAGGGTGGCAGGAGCAGCGTATACATTTTGTTTTTTTTACATGTTTCATTGTATAACTAACTATAACTGAATAAATTGCTAAGGGCTTGCCTCCTGCAAACACTCTCCTACCAAACACAGGATCAGATTGTGCTCACTTCCACCAGTATAAATCAAGAATAAATGAGCGTGTGTGTGTGTGTGTGTGTGTGTGTGTGTGTGTGTGTGTGTGTGTGAGAGAGAGAGAGAGAAAGAATTGGGACCATGTGACAATTACAGGACTGGGCTCTCAGCTGTAATGTGAGAACTGAGCCAAATGGTAATCTGTTTTTCCCTAAACTCAGTATGCAGCTCTTGATCTAATTTTTTCATCTGAATCAACTTTAACTATGCAGCACAAAAGCTCTTTTCCTGCAGTGTAATCTAGTTTCTGATCCCCATATGGAATTATATTTTCTTTTTTGTAAACACCAACCACATGAGACACACGTTTTGGCTTCTGAGGAAAAACCTCAAAGACCATGGGTTATAGAGAACACAATTTCTGTTTTGAAGCAAAGTGGAGTTTTTAGGTTTTTCAGCATTTTTGATTCCCAACCAGTTTCTGCATGCAGAGAAACACAGCCTTAAAAGGCAAATGGTACATGCTCTGGAAACTAATTTTTTTTTAAATTACTTATCTAGTAAAGTCAACCTGCATGATGAAAGTGGCTTGTCACACTAGTGAAATGCATTAGTCACAAAACACACCCTTCACCACTTCAAGAGACTTTGATTATGGTGTACACCGTACTGTGTATAACAGAGCGGCCTTTTTTGTGGGCAGAAAATCCACTCCTCTTTGTGTACACCATGCTATCGGTCACTCCACAGTTTTTCATTATCTTTTTTATATAATCCTAATTTTGCTCTATCAGTCATAGGCATAAAACCAAACCCACCTTTTCATATTTATGGAATGAGCAATTTATTTTCCCTTTTCTCTCCCCCCTCACCCTCCCAATTTAAAACATGTTTAGCTGTGATGTTGAAAGGTTCCAGTCAGCACTGTACAACCTGCAAGGATGACCTTATCCTTGTGACATCTCAAGGGGGAAGAGAAACACACGCTGTAAGTTTGTCAGAGTTAATACACTTAGTAGAACAGAGTCAGCTGAGCAATGGATACCAGGCTTGTTCCTCAAAGCGGAACCCCTGTTTGTTCTGTCAGTTAGCAGCTGGACACTGCAGAGAGCAAGTGCGTGTGGACATGCCGCAAACTGAGGTGATGTAAGGGGTGCTCTAACTTTGGATGATGGAAGAGCTGGCAGGGCTTGGAAAAGCTAGAGCGGCTAGAGTCCTAAGGGAGGGAATAAGGTGAACATGACTACCATTCTACTACAAGCTATTAAACCATCTTAGAGAGGGATCAGGGTGGCCAGCCTTAGGCCTGAGAATTTACAACAAACAAAATAGGGGATTAACAGCAGTGTGTTGCTTCCAGTTTGCATACTCCAAGCAGAATGGAACTGGTGTGTTACATCAGGAGAGGCCAGCCTTGACGTAGCTAATAATAATTTTGAAATACCACCTGAAAACGAGTATTTCTACTTTGTGCCAGAAGAAGAGGGAGCATAGAAGGGCTGCTACAAACAAGATGAAAAAAAGGCAGTAAGGTACATAGTAAATGGGGAGGGTGGGGGCTATGTTTAACAATTAATATTTTATTCTATCTAATCTTGATCCAACCTGTTGAACAGATGAAGAGATTCCCAAGGTTATAAAAGTGTTTTTCAGAGTCAAAAGTTGTTTTCATGAGTAATGGGTAAAGTGAAGTGCAAGGAGAACCCAGCCCTGCCAGTAAGGCAATACCATTCTTTTGTATTACAAGCTAGAGTACTCGGTTTTGGGCGTTGCCTGGGAATACCAAACGTCAGAGTTGGCAGTCTTTTCACATTGCAGGAAAGTGATGAACACAGGCTGAAAGGGGGAGGCAATTGTGTCTGCCAACTTCAGCACCAGGTAGGAAATGGCTGATACAAACCTGATGAGAGGAAAAGCTAAGAGATTGGTCAAGCATAAGTGTTGGTGCTTTACGTATTACCATAGATTCCAACAATTTTACCTCTTTGGAAGAGCATTATGGGAAGTAGGGATAAGACATTGACAAGAGCAGCAGGGTTTTAAGTGTTTAGTGTATAATGTAGGGTAGCTAGAGGAGACAAAACACCAAACACTTTAGAGCTAAATTTCTCTCTCACACTTCAAGTGAACACCAGTATTGCTCATCCACACTGGCATCAGTTGGTCTGACTAGCGTGAAAGGATTGCAACTGAAATTTTTATCACAGGGGATGGCAGATTACATTCTGGAATACTAGAGCATCTTGCTGACTTGCAAAGATGTTGCTTTGCATGCAGTGTAATTCATTGGCTAGTTATTAAATCCTGTCTAAAGGGCTTTTCTTCACCTTTGGATAGTGCTTTTAGAAACTGAGAAGTCTCTCCAATACTTTGATTATTTGGAAGAATATTCATGATAAAACAAAGTGTCTGCAGCTTGGAGATCTGTGTACCAAAGTGTAGTATAGTTTGTAGAATACATTGTCTTTAAAATTAAAACAAAACATCACCACAGAAGCACTACTAGGGCTACTGTATTGTATTCCCCTGAACATGTGCAAGTGTATTGCAGAAGACACTATCCAAAGAAATGAAATTGTAATTTCCTGTTGGAGCAGCAAAAAAAACCCCAGGGTCATCGATTTAAACCAAGAATACAAATGATTTCCTCTGCACAAAGCTGCCAAATGCTTGACATTATTGATTTCCCCCCGCTGCTAACCAAACACTTCTGGTTCTGTGATGTGCATCAACAGATTATTGATAAAGTAAACAATTCATTGAATTAAAAAAAAAACCTGTAGCAGAGACTAGGATCCTTGTAGAAAAGCATCTACATTAAAATAAAAGGGGGTAAAAATATTCTGAAGTTTAATTATTTTGTAGATTCACATTTCTGGAACTTGAGTTTATTTAAACATATAAACAAACCCTGAAAGGACTGAAGAGAACCCTTGCCTTGAGAAGCCAAAAAAGAAAACTTATAAGAAGAGATGGTCAGAATTTCAAGGCACTGGGAAGAAATTAGTGATTGAAATGTAAAAAGATGAGTCAGTCGCACGTTAAAAGCAGTTATTTTAATTTTATTTATTTATTTTTTATCAGCAGGAGGCCTGCGCAGTTGTCTTACATTGTTGCAGTAAGAGCTGAGCACAGCTGAGGCCTGGCCTTGGAATATGTCATTCTGAAGATAGCACGTGTGGTATTAATAAATGTAGAACAATAGTTGCTGTCAAGTTGGTTAGAAGGCAGTAGTTCACTGAATGGGGCCTGACAATGTCAAAAACCATTAGAGCAGAGCCTGAGAGTGTTTTATATGCTTCAGCTGAACCCAAAAGATGAATTGATGCCCTGGATCTGGTTTTAAGGCATCTGTCTACTTTAGAGAGTGTATGGTTTTTTTTGAAGAAGCAGGCAAACAATTGCTTCCCACCCCCAATTTTCTTTTGTCATCTGCATAAACTCAGACAGGAAGAAGACAAGACACAATAGAACAAATTCTGCTGTGATATAAACAGATGCAACTCTACTGGAATCAATTGAGGCTTCAATGAAGTTGCTCCTACTTCCACCATGTCTGAATATGGCCTGTTATTTCTTATGTCCCTAGAGCAGAGTGGCCCACCGGTTAGAGCACTGGATTCGGACTGGGGAGACTTGGTTTCTACTCCTGGCTCTGCTGCTGGGTGACCTTGAGCAAGTCACATCACCAATCTGTGCTTCAGTTTCCCCATCTGTAAAATGGGGCTCATGGTACTGACATCCTTTGTAAAGATCTTTGAAATCTACTGATGAAATAGTTCTATATAAGAGCTAGATTATGTTAATTAGGGAAGAACCAATTGGAAGAGATACTAGCAGGAAGTACACAAACAGATTACCAAGCGATGAAAAAAACAAACACATTAAGCTTCCAAACTGACTTAAAAGAAGGTGTGACTGTTTTCCCCACCTTTGCATTTGTGCCCGTCTACAGAGGAATACAATTAAGAAACATAGTCACTGATTAGTAACAAAGTGTTTACAGGCTCGTCAGTTCTTTAATAAGTACAAACTACAGCTACTATAATTATTCTGCTCCTTTAATAACATACCTCCATGCCATTTGATTTTTATTTTCAAGGTGTCCCATTTCCTTCCCCCCTCCATGGGCAATTATTATATTTTGCTGCTGAAGCAAGCAGTTGTGTCCCTTTATAATGTACATATTATACTTAAACAACTCACACTCAAAAGGGTTTCCTTCTAGGAACTCAAAGCACTTTACATACACAGAAGCCTCACAAACAATCCCAACAGTAAGCATTAGTATGCCCGTTTCTACACGTGGGAACTAAGACATAGAAAGGTTAAGATTTTGGCCAGAGCTACGTAGTGAGTCAGTCAGAACCAGAACTGAGAATAAAACCCAGGAGTCCTGACAGCTCCCTGCCCAACCTTCACTTCCTCCATATGAATTACCTAAGGCATAAATAGATGTAATACTTAATGGGACACAGACACTTCTTTTTTTGTATCAAATGCTTTCATATCTAATTTGAGATCTTTTAAAACAACATTTTTCTATAGTGATTGTATCACCATCTCAGCTCTCTGCACCCACAGAAATGTGGAGATGGCAGTATGGGATTGAACAGGAGACCAGGAAAAATAAGAAAACATACATATGGAAATATTTATCTCTTTATGGTGGAAAACAAAAGTGTTTCCTGTACAGTCTTCAATTTGGGATGTCTGTGGGGATGAGTCTCTTCCACTGTAATTAAAGGAATGATTTCCAGCTAACTTAAACGTTCTTTTGGAATAGAGTATAAACACACCTTATGGACAAACTTATTCGTAAATACTGGAATTTATGATGAATAAACATTTAAAACCCAAGAAACAAATGCTTGGAAGTTTTATAGCATTGATATAAGGGGAATAATAAATGCCATTGGCTAGCCTATTCAAATGCAGCTACATTTGGGTGCCTGACTTGAGAGAGTGTCAAGGGCCTAGTTTCAAACTGTTCAGTGCTTTCTGAAAATCAAGCCCCTTTAAGATCTCTTAGGTTGAGCACCCACAAACTGGGGCCCCACAACTGACTTGCCACTTTTGAAAATCTTACCCACTTACAATATTTAAGAATGTGCCATGCTGTTTGCAGACCCCGAAACAGGACTGTAATACTTTAGATTGGGGGTCAGATCCTAAACTGGGGTAAAATTGTAATAGTTCCATCAAGGAGCCGAGGTTCCATCTGCCTAATGTAACTTCACTGTAAAAAGTGAACTCTGTCTTTGTTCGGCAAGGGGCCTCTTTCGCAGGGTGGTAAGCGTCATTGCGGGAGAGGAAGGAGGAGACCAGTGTGACTGTCCTAATCACTAGCCCAGGAGACCCAGATTCAATTTCTTGCCCCTGCCATAGACTTCCTGTGTGACTTTGAGCAAGTCACTGAGGGTACGTTCCACAGCCCCCAGCTGCGTTAGCCTCCGAGCCTGGGACAACAAAATTGGGCTTGCACTACGGTGCTAAAAATAGCTGGGGGGGGTGGAGGGGCGGGGGAAGAAAGCTTCAGAGCCTGAGCTGTAGCCCAAGATGCAACTTAAATATGTTGTCTACGTAGCTATTGCTAGACGCTCCACAAATTTGGGTTTGTCAATGTGGGCGGAGGCTCACCGCCACTAGCCACATAGGTGTACCCTTAGTCTCTCTCTGTCTCAATTCCCCATCTGCAAATGGGGAGTTAACTCATAGGGGTGTAGTGAGGACATTGAAGATTATGAGTTGCTTAGATACTATGGCATTTGAGGCCACACAAGTATCTAAGATTCAATGAATAAATGAAGAGGTCATAAAAATAATGTAACAATACATTTCTGAAATGCTTCCTTTTATGGAGAGAAGCTGACTCAGAACCAGCTGCCTTTTGGCGACCAACACACCCTTTTCCTTACATGGTCCATGAATGAAGTTATATCATTCTTTAGATTAAGTCAAGGTACTGACAACAGATGTTGAGCGTGTGAAAAATGGCCAGATGTGTGTGGGGTAGTTTCCTTGCCACTTTCCTGCTCCTCTTTGACCTTCACATCTGATCTCACAAGCTCAGTCTATGAACTTCCCAACTTCAGTCTGTCTGAACGAAGTACCTGAGGTTGTAGAGGAATTTTCTAAATATATGATAGAGTAGCTGCCTCTCTGCTTAGAGTACTGTGTTTCTAGGTCACATTCCCTGTTAACCATGTCATGTTGCTGATGTTTCAGACTTATTTTTAAATTGCAATATATTTAAGCTCTATTTTTGCTAAATCCTATTTTTTCTGTAATAGATGTTGCTAGTATTGAATCTGGGCTTCCAGGGTCCTGATTCCATAGCAGGGACCCTGGAAACCCTGGGGTCTCCAGCAGCAAACTAGGGAGGGTTCTGTTGGACCCCTGGCCAGTGTTTCATAGGAACTTTTTCTAAATAGATACATTTCCATCAAACGTATTGATTGGGATGAATCCATATCTTCCATGAAAAAGCTGTTTCTTTGGACAGTTCCTGACCAGCTTTAGTCAGGATCTTTTGTTGGTGCTTCTTGGCACTTCTCCAAAAGAAATATGTAATTTTTAATTTCTTCAGTTTTTCTTGCTCTTTATTGTAAAATTTATCATTTTACAGTAATTTATAAATCTTTTCTGTTTATATATTTTTCCATATTGGGATTGTATTTGCTGAATTAAAAATATATGCATCTCAATGCCTTTAATTTTGGATCAGTATATGTAGCACATCATGTATTGGACACAGATGGCTAGTCAGTGAGCAGATCCGAGCACTAAATAGCTATTACTGCATTCAAAGCACTGCAGCTTCTTTGATTTCTCACTCAACTGGTTTACGAACTCTTAAATTATCACTCGTCTTGCAGATTAAGTGATCATATTCTAGGGAGCTGTGGACAAATAAGATGTATGCATACATCACATTATGAAAGGTTTCAGAGTAACAGCCGTGTTAGTCTGTATACGCAAAAAGAAAAGGAGGACTTGTGGCACCTTAGAGACTAACCAATTTATTTGAGCATGAGCTTTCGTGAGCTACAGCTCACTTCATCGGATGCATACCGTGGAAACTGCAGCAGACTTTATATATACACAGAGAATATGAAATAATACCTCCTCCCACCCCACTGTCCTGCTGGTAGTAGCTTATCTAAAGTGATCATCAGGTGGGCCATTTCCAGCAGGAGAGTGAATTTGTGTGTGGGGGTGGAGGGTGAGAAAACCTGGATTTGTGCTGGAAATGGCCCACCTGATGATCACTTTAGATAAGCTATTACCAGCAGGACAGTGGGGTGGGAGGAGGTATTATTTCATATTCTCTGTGTATATATAAAGTCTGCTGCAGTTTCCACGGTATGCATCCAATGAAGTGAGCTGTAGCTCACGAAAGCTCATGCTCAAATAAATTGGTTAGTCTCTAAGGTGCCACAAGTACTCCTTTTCTTTTTGCACATTATGAAAGTGTCCCTTGCTTGACAGACCATCTCTCTCAAGCTCCTGTTAAGCAGTATTTTTCCTCTCATATCTACAGCACAAGATAGTTGCTAAAGTAACATAATCACCATTTTCCTAAGTAAGTTTCCTATGGTAATTTGAGAGCTGTGCTTTGACACTGGCTCTTGTTAGAGCCAATACGTGGCAGGAATGTTTCACTGGTTCTGTGATAGACGTGCCTGGCAAGTTGGTATCTGTTCAGTTTTCATGGGCATTTAGGGAATTAAGTGTTTAGAACAGAGTGATTCTTTCAAAGCTTTGGGTATGGTTCTTGTGATGTCACACGTGCTTGCAGAGAAACCAGGAAGTCTGCACCTTAGACTTCTCAGGTAAACATCTCAAATATTGTTCAAGTACACATACCAGTTACATTTTAAAATCTGACGACAACAGGTACTTTCTTCCTGTTCTGAAATCTTACTCTTTAAATCTTTTGTAATTCACCTTTAAACACAAGAAGCTAATGTTCTTTATTTTTTTTTTAAACAGAGGCACACAGTTAGGACTGCTAATGACAGATTAGTAGGTATTAACCTATAATGCCATTCTCTAATAACAGCAAATATGGGTCACACTACAGCTATAATTATCCTGCTTCTCCTGTAACACATCCTATTTTCAGGTCTTTACAGTATATCCATAGTGTTTCAATATGGGTAAGTGGTAGATGTATTTATCTTCAGAAATGTCGACGGTGGACCCCCCTCCTCTCCTGCTCTAATCTGTACATAAGCCTTTCATCTTAGGATCTGAAAGCACTTTGCAAATTTAGAGATGGAACCTTTGTGCATCAGTGGGATTTGGGAGAAAAACCAGAAGGATTTGGTCCCTTGGTTCCCTTGTCCCCACTGAGGTAGACAAAATCCATTTTACAGAAGGGTAACCTGGGGCCTGGCAAGACTAAGGAGGGGGGAAGGCATAGCAGTGAATGGAAAGGGGGATAGGTAGCACTGGAAGAAAGAAAAAGTCTGAGAAATGGGAGAAAGCCAATGAGGAAGAATAGAAGAGTAGTCTAGGGAAGGAGTGAATACATGGGGGATGGTGTGAATACAGAAAGCTGAGGGAAAGAAAAGGAAAGGAGACAGCATAACATACATGTATATACACATACATACAGACACACACACACACATATATATATATAAATAAAAGAGAGGGAACAGCAGGTAATGGTGGGGGAGGTGAGGAAGGAGGTTATGAAAGACAATGAATAAAAATAAATGAAGATGAGAGAGAATATGAAAGTGCACATAAAGGAGAAGAGGTTGAGGGAGGGAAGAGGAAGAAAGCTAAAAAAGTTGGAGGGGAAATGGAAAAGAAACCCATCTTTAGCTTATTTAATGATGCATTCATGCTCCTATATTTTAGTGCATTTCCCTAGGTGTGCTATATCTGCAAGAGTTGATAGAGGGATGGGTGGCTATTATGAATTCTTAATAATTATGTTGGCTACCCTAGATATTATAGTTAATTAACTAGAGATAGAAGGCAGAAAATAGGCTAAAATTCACCAGAAAGAGCACACAATCCTTTCACCGATTGGGGTCTAGTTATCTCCCTGTTATATGGAGAGCTAACCCTTGGAAGCATTTTCAGCTTCTAGAGAAGAGTCTGTGGACCCCTGGTAAGAATATTTCAAAGTCAAGTCAGCATATCTACTTCTGTAAATGTCAAAAGTACTCCTCCCGAAACGGGATGGGGAAGAATTAAAAAAAACCCACCCCTTGTTACTCTTCATGTTGATAGTCTGTAAACTTAAGTGACTGAGCTTTTGCTCAAGATAAGTAACTTGTGCAAAGTCTGCATTTGCATTTCAAAATGCACTAGCACAATGTCAGTGAAGATATGTGGAAAAACAGTGAATTAAAATATTACTGTTGAAGCAGACCTATTGCATCTACTTATACTTCCCCCGTTTAGTGACAACACTGTGGAAGAAAGTATTTTGTGGGCATTACCAACAAGCCATCTCTGAAGCCCGGTGTCTCCAGATATGTTATTGGGAGAGAAACCGGATCAGACCCAGCTGCCTTGTACATACCAAACAACTCACTGTTTCGTCTTACAAGAGTCATGGACAGTTATTTCCATCTCATTCTTTTGGGTAAGCTGAATTGGTCACTAGCTGGTAAGAGTGAAATACATGAGGAGATGTATAGTATGTGGGGTTTCCTGGCCATCTCCCTGATCTTGTGTGTCCTCCATACCTAAGTGACTTGTTTTCCCAAAAGTTGACTCTGTAACCTGATCAAGTTCTAATTCAGAGTTGCTGAATTGAAGAGGCAGAGGGATTTTCAAAAAAATGAGTAGGACATAGTGTCAGCTTCCTGAATGTAGGCACTCAGAGCATACTTGAGCACCTAAATAAGTCACCTGATTTCCGACACCAAATGCCTCAGATCTCAACATTTGGCCACAGAGAAAGTGCAGGTGCCACTCTGCTCATTTAAAACAGCACTGTTTCCAAGTATAAAACCTTCTGGCTGACTGGATTTATGGCACACCTATGTATGCTTGTGTTCCACACAAGTATGGGGCCAGTGAGCAGGTCGGAGAATTAATGCAATGATTACATTAGGTTTTGTGCAGCTCCCTCAGTCTTCAGTGTGATTGCTTCCATTATTATATTTGTAGTGCACTAGTTCCTGGAACCCCAGTCATGGATCAGAGCTCTACTGTGCTAGTAACTGTATAAACTGCAAAAAGATAGCCCCTGTCCCCAAAGAATTAAGATTCTGAGTTTTGTCACTTCAGTGATTGTAATTTGAGACATGTACAAATAAGATGTTATATACACACACCCCCTGGTGAAAGTGCCCTTTGTTTCAATGCTACTCTCTACTGCACCTGTGGAGGAGGAGGAATGTTTGGCCAACCTCAATGAGGATAGAAAGATAAAGGTCTTAAATAAATAATCAGAGAGGTGCATATATATCAGAGTCTAAAATCTAAACCTCCTCAAGTGTCAGGGCCTCCCTGAAGCCAACCATCTTTCTCTCTAAAGGTCCTCCAGCTCAGATTCAAAACAAGCCAAAGTCTCATGGGAACAGCTGCTTTTGAGAGAATTCCACCATTTGAGAGAGCTGAAATGAACTTGTGCAATTGTCACCACTCTGGGCTTATTATATTTCAGTGCTATAGAACTCCAAACCTGAGTTGGTCTCAGCTTCAAACTGAACCCTAACCACCACCATCTCTTGGGCCTGGATCTTTACATTACATTTTGATTGTGTGAAATAAAGTTGCCCAGCAATTAGAAGGCTGTGCTTTCAGACTGGTTCTCTGGTGAGAGCCATACATCCATTCTTTTGATACTGCCTATTCAGTATTCTTTCATGTGCATGAATCTCAACCTAGCTTTCCTCTTGATATTAAAATTAAAGACTCTTCCTGCAAAGTAGGTCACTTCCTCCTTTTGTGTCAGTCTTCTTGGAACTTGTGCTTTTCAATAGCAATTGTGAAGAAATCTGCATTTGTTTTTCACAAGCTGACTCACATGCCCTTTAGTGGTCTAACAGATTCCTACCCTAGCTGTGAAGACATCTTTATAGAAAATGGCCGGTAACAGTGAAGTAGAAATATTCATTGCCAATATCGCAAAAAGAAAAGGAGTACTTGTGGCACCTTAGAGACTAACCAATTTATTTGAGCATGAGCTTTCGGGAGCTACAGCTCACTTCATCGGATGCATACCGTGGAAACTGCAGCAGACTTTATATACACACAGAGAATATGAACCAATACCTCCTCCCACCCCACTGTCCTGCTGGTAATAGCTTATCTAAAGCGATCATCAGGTTGGGCCATTTCCAGCACAAATCCAGGTTTTCTCACCCTCCACCCCCCCCCCCACAAATATCCTAACTTCAGGTTGCTGTGCTTATAGGGCCGGCTTAGATTCTCAGAAACTCATTGTTTCCGCCTTGGTACTGTTACTCCCTGTGCTGTAAATGACATGTACATTCTCTCTCTTTCCGAGATACCTTTACAGACCACAGGGTTCCCAAGTTGTTTGCTACTTTCCACAAAGCACGATTCCCTCCACACCCCTCATTAATCTTAGCAAAAAACCAGGTAGCTAGCAGAACTAGCATGACAATCCTGATGACTGGTCTTTGTTAATATTCATATCTTAATACACATTCAGGAACCCAAAATCCTATTTCTCACTTGTATTTTATAGACCACACTTAAAACATCACCAGTTGTTGCTTGGTTAAGGGTGTAAAATGTTCTCATGGGATCTTTTAGCCCGAAAGTTCACAGGTAGTCATCCTGATTAGGGAAAGGAAATTAACCCCTGGTGAGTGAAATAATAAAATTTCATGGAAATTTACACCCTTACCACAGAACGGGCACAGCAGGATGTAGTTTTCCCAACAAACAAGTTCCTGAATTGCTATTGAAAAGTTCTCTCCAAAAGCCCCTGTTGCATGTGCATGCCTTGATCGCACCATCCATCAGCTGACAACACGACAAGAAACTTATGGTCTAGTACACTTACAGTGTAGATGGTAGCTGACTGAATTGTGGTGCTGCCTGAGGAAGTGAGAGATCAGAATTCTCTTTTCAGCTTTTTGGAGACTTGTTAAAATATGCTTAAAAAGATTCTCCTGGGAGAATTCTGGGCCAAAAAAAATTAAAAATTCTGCACACATTATTGCAAAATTCTGCATATTTTATTTGTCAAAATAATATAAATATAATCACGCTAATTTTAATTATTTTGGTAATTTATTTAAACTGCAGTACAATGGATGGAGAATGGGAGAGGGTAGCATTGGAGGAAATATCCAAATCCACTTTGTCTAACAGTAATGGAGCTAGGTCTGATCCTTTATTTCTAGTTATTAGTCAACAAATATATGCAGCCATTAGCTCAGTATTACATCATAGGCAACTGAAAAGCTAGTGAGGGCTGGGGTATCAAACTCACAGTTTATAAAGCCATACTGTCATTTACAATTATGAACCTTTACACCACTCTGGCAATGTAAAGAAGCCTTAAAACATTTACAATGTGTTTTATGCTCCTGGGGGAATTCACTAGGAATGGGAACGACTAAGCAGACAGGCTGCTACATTATGCTCTGCCTGAGGGGACAGAGCCTGCCTCCTCCTACCTCCAAACACCTCAAAGCCCTGCCCCTCCACGCTGGGTGTGCTGCAATAGCGAGCCAGGGTCTCTTTCATTCACTCTCTGACACATGCCCGCTCAGTCCCACTCCCTGGCAGTGATTGTCATCTCCCCACATGTGAACCCCCTACCCCCTCCATGCTGATTTACATCTCTGCCAGCTGCTCCAGGCTGCTGGGGAGGGGCAGCTAACTACTTTTGCGGCTTCCCTTTCCTTCCCCTCAGAAGTCATTTTTCTGCAGGGAAGCAAAGAATTCTGCGCCCGTGCAGTGGTGCAGAATTCCCCCAGAAGTAAAAAGAACTAGCTAGCTTTGGCCTTTTGAATCTCCTACTGTAACTTACTGTCCCAGGGATATATCATCACAACAGACAAGATGTGTGTGGGAGGATGGGTTAGGGTGCTAGGCTAGGATTTGAGAAACTCCGCTCTGCCATTAGAGGGGTGGTGTGAGGATAGATCCGTTAAAGATCGTGAAGTGTTCAGACACTCTGCTGATGGGGGAGGGGGAGAATATAAGTTCCTCAGATAGATGTTGTGATTGAGGGCTGCAGTAACTATTGAGTTCATAATTCACTCTTGCCAAGTGGTATTTGTGAATCTCATCTTTTAAATCATTAGTGATATTTAAGCAGCTGAGCCTCTTGCTTCCTCGAAGTTCACAAAAGGGAAATGTTAGTGTTTGTGTAGACTGCGACCTAGCAGAGATGTATAACCAGATCCACTGGGTGTAAAGAACGGTGAATATTATAGCAGATATTATAAAATAAGTATCCCATTAATTGACATGGATGCCTCTCGCTCTCTCTCTCTCCATAACACTTGTTTGAGAATTGATCGGACCGTGATGCCTAATGAACCACAGACATTTTGGTTGCAAGTAGCAGATCCTTTGACTACAGTTTATGCAAGACTGATATGAATTACCTATGATGCTTACTGGTGCTAGATTTCAGTGTCTTTCTATTTTCCTCAGCAAGCTATCAACAGTGCCCACTAGGCACAGACATTTGTATACTATTACCTTGAATTTCACTGCAAGAAGAAAATTATGCATGGCAGTTCTAGGCCACGGTTTTGAAAGGAACATAACAAATGCCTCAGGTCACAGTATGTTACACAATGATCAGCTTTCCAGATCAAAGACAGATTTTTTTTTTTTTGCTAAAATAGTGGTAGCATTGGCCAGTTTATTGTATGTCTGGTTGAGCAAACATCCTAATAGGCTGGTGGGAACAAGAACGAACAAAGAACTGGGTAGCACACCAAGTCGGCCATAATAAGAAATGTGAGTTACACAAACATACACCATGAGGTATTTCTTGCAGAAAATTGCATTAAGAAATATATTTGGGAGAAGTTCTGCTTTTCCTTTCAGAAGAGTACACCCTTGTGAATCCTCTATTACCACTTCTCAACAAGAAGAATTTTATTATCTCCATTCTCTGTGAGGTACTTGAGTAGCATGAGAGGTTGAGGGAAAAAGTGAGCAAGACTAGGGGAAATATAGGTCAGGAAGAAGAGGAGATAGGGGCTCACTTGTGCAGGCAGAGGAGCTAGAGAAGGGGGGCAATGACAGGCAATGAAGGGGGGCAATGAAGGGGACAAGAGTTAGAGAGGGGAGTCAAAACCAACAAAAAATCCATTGTCTCTTCGAACGAGTCAGCAACAGCCTGCATGGGAAAGGTGGGATAGGCAGGGATGGAGGATGGAGAGGCTGGGATTGCTGGTATGCTCTAATGTTCTGAGTGCAGACCTGGGGCCTGTTCTCAGCTCTGAAACTGGTTTCTCATGGGGACTTCAAGTTACATGAAGTTTCTGCCTCAGTTGCATCATCTGTAAAATGGTGAGCATACTTGCCTACTTAAGAGGGCTCTTCTGAAGATTTATATTATAGGAGGACTTGTAGAGTGCTGTGGCTACAAAAGTATTATGTAATATTCTGATTTCAGGACAGTTCTTCCATGTAAGAAATTACTTTTCAACATAGTGATCTAATTGGCAAAGATGACTTTAAAATGCTATGGTACAATGTAACAATAACCAGTTACAAGTTGTTTATGCACATTAGGCAATAGACAAAAGTGATATCTGGGTTAATTATTAAATTCCTCCTTTCCCTCAGCTAGAAAATTTGAGGGGATAGGATAGGAAATTCAGGCAAATAATCAATCTCTGAGGCAGGACATGGAACATACCAGACATCATGCTGATGTCACACACTAGCTCGTAGCAGTATGGAAAAGAGTTCCTTTGTTTGTCACTCCACGCTCTGAAACTGTGGTTCCTCAGGTGAAGCAAGGTCTGACTAATGCATTCTTGGGAGATATGCGGACAATTTTCATAAGATGTATTAAGCGGCTTTGTCTCAATCATATTTCTGTAATTGGCTTTGTGCTATGCTTCACTAAACAGCTTTAGCCAAGCAGTCCATTTGCAGAGTTTCAGCAGGGCAAAGGTTTGGGCTTGAAACCTTTAAGACCACTAATTTTATAACCTATCATAGCATCCAGTAGTAACATCCACATTAACTCCAGAAATTTACACACTTCAGTCAACAAGACTGCTTGACATTTGAAATTATTATCAGACCGTTCCCTCCCCAACAGTCCATTATCACGTTTTTGTGATGGAAACACTTTAGGAAACAGCTATTCAGATGCTTGTTTATGGCCCATCCTGCGCTGAAGGAATGACTTGGGGAAAAGCGTTAGATAGGGTTCTCCTGGCCATATGGTTTAGCAATACTCTTCGGTAACCAAGCCAGAGAACTACTAGGTTGATTCTTTAGGAGTTAGTTGTTAGTCTGCTGTGTCATTCAGACAGATACAACAACCATGACTCATCAATTGGGCAGGATGGTAAAAGGAAAAGGATTAGAGAAGAATAGGATTGCAAGAATCTTCCTGTTTACCAGTGGCTTAAAAAAGAAAACCCCAACAAACTCAAACCTCAGCAACATTATATTTACTGGCAGTGCTGTAGCTTGGCTCTGTAGCTTAAGACTTCTGGCCAAACGGACTCCGGTGCAAGCATATTTACTTTAGTGGAGTTACACTAGGGATAAATCTGGCCCCTCAAACCTGAATACTTGCACTGTGTTACTGAGTATGTATGGTAAGTCGCGAGAACAATATGCTCTGTTTCTGGCCATCAGCCACACCAGGGAGGTCATTTTTTCTTGGCAATTAGTGAAGTGGTGGCATCGCAAAAGGAAGTGAATAAACATATTCTGTCCTGCTTAGGTGCCCAGTTTGCTCCGTTCTCATCACAGATTTCCTCTGGATGCACGGTGGGGCCCCAGAGAGCGCTTGATTGCTACATGCGGTGATTTCATTCAGGCTTATTTTGCTGGGATATTGAAAGAACTTTGGCAAAAAAACCCAAACCAATCTCTTAGTTTTCCTCATACAATAAATGTGTCTCTCTCTCTCTTTTTTCTCTTTCTAGGGGGAAAAATGCCAGCCTCTTTAAGAAAACTACAGCAAATGGCTATTTATCTGGGGCTGTTAAGTGGTGGGGGATGTGCTGTGATGTATTATCTTATGCAAAGTAAGTCCTGTTGCTATTAGCAACCTTATTTCTGCCCTCTCCACATCATTCCCCTTTGTACAGTTGACAAATAAGAATAGTTCAGATTCTGATAAACATGGATGGGAGGGAAGAACAGCAGAGCTTAAAAGATTTTATTAATCACACCTGCCAGTGCAATGTCCCTCATTTTGTAGCCTTGGCTTTAATTCCAATACTAGTTCTCTCTGAAGCATGGTCACTTTAGTCTCAGAAGGATTTATTTAAAAACAGATGAAGGTTTCTATTCTTAATTAGATTTTAAAAATGGTCATTGTTGGGAAATGTGGGGGAAAGGGCAGGAGACCACCACTTAAATAGGGAAATGTGAACCTGTTAGAATTGTAATACATCCAGTTTATGGTGCCGTTCCCTCAAAATGGATCTTGTGAGGTCCTGAGCATCAACATCTGTTGAAGACAGTCAACAGCAGTTAAGAGTGCTCAGCATGTTGCAGGATTGGAGCCTTAGAAGGAAGCCTAGAGATGATGCTGTCAATTAGGTGACAGACAGATCTACTTGCTACATTTAATTGGCTGAGAATTATTAACGTTATTAGTTCAAGCAATTGGATTTTCTTTTTTACTAAACTTGACTTCCAGACATTTAGTAGTCCAGAAGCAACAGGCTTGGTTTCCACTTATTTGACCGCTCTAGTCCTCTGGGTCTCATGCTTTTCCCTTGTACAGTAGAACCTCAGAGTTCTGAACACCTCAGGAATGGACGTTGTTTGTAACTCTGAAATGTTTGTAACTCTGAACAAAAGATTATGGTTGCTCTTTCAAAAGTTTACAACTGAACACTGACTTAATACAGCTTTGAAACTTTACTGTGCAGAAGAAAAATGCTGCTTTTAATCTTAATTTAAATGAAACAAGCACAGAAACAGTTTCCTTACCTTGTGAGATTTTTTTTTTTTTAAACTTTTTTTGTCGTTGTTTACGTTTAACACAATACTATACTGTGTTTGCCTTTTTTGGTCTCTGCTGCTGCCTGATTGGTTCCAAATGACATGCTTCGTTGCCTGGTCCATTCATAACTCTGGGGTTCATAACTCTGAGGTTCTACTGTAGTTACTATCCATTTATATTGCTTTTTGCCTAGCCTTGCATCAAGTGGCCTTGCATAAAGTGGCCAAACCCCTTTATGAAGCCCTCAGTAGTTGTGAAACCTTCCCTTCATTTGACATATTTTAACA
This sequence comes from Caretta caretta, assembly GCF_965140235.1. Lineage (NCBI taxonomy): Eukaryota > Metazoa > Chordata > Testudines > Cheloniidae > Caretta > Caretta caretta. Next base: position 175,722,598 of record NC_134207.1, read on the forward strand.
ACAAATTGGACAACGTTGGAAAGCCGTCTTCTATTTCAGACAATTCATGCACTTGAGTTCTGAATTGCAACTCAGGCAGATTGAGAAGTCTGACATGTTTTAAAATAGAGAGGCTGACATGTTTTAAAATAGAGAGGCTGGATTTAATAGGGATATTAGCATTTTCTCTTAACATCTCTTGAAATAGATTTACTTTCATTAGCAGAGTGAGTGAAAACTCCTCCTTAGTTTCCCAAATCATTTAGCTGAACAATCCAAATAATTTATGTGGCTATTGATCATCATTAAAACCATTGTCTGATGCAGTGTTCAAATGAAATATGCATAGCCTTTTAAGGACCATTGCATTGGTGTGATATTGATAACCACATACTGTTTCTGATATTTTGATTACAAGCCAACTGGGCTTTTAATCACTAAAGTACAGCCTTTAATGAGAGTTACCCTCTTCATTAGCATCAAACAGAAACAGAAGCTGCTACTTTGACTCACAAGCTAATACAGTTTCATATCTCTAACCGTAAAGGCTTGTTAACCTAGGAGAACTAAGCACCAATACCAATCATGTGGATGCAATGAAGTTCTGGTTCCCCTTCCTCATCTTTATGTGTACAGCCAAGATGACTGAAGTGCAAGGAAGTTCTGGGACTTCCTTCATGTTGTACATTAAATAGCTAAGTAGCATTGGACTCTAGGATCCTCTGACTTCTCTCTTTGCTGTACCCAGTGGTTTACATCACTTCCTTATATATCTGCTATGTATAACTGTTCCTGTTCTGGACCTTTTCTACAAAGATTCTCTTTGCTTTGTCAGAGCCCCGAAGACAGTGCCAGGGAGAAAACAACCCAACCGCCTCCACTGCTCCCACCATTTAAGTTTGGTGTCATGCTGAAATAGTTTCAGACACACAATAATCAGGAAGTTTCTTGTAACTACAAACCCCTGAGCTCCAATTTCAGGCTCTCTGTGAGGAGATAAACAGTCATCTTTATAGCCAACTGTTGTGCCCTTTAGAAACCCCTGCTCTGGGTTGATGCTATAGATATACAAGTTCACACACAGTTAGGCATTTTATGTTAATACTTCAGGCAAGATATTCATGAGATACCACTGTCTACTGTGCACAGCTGAGAAGCAGGGTGAAGGGGGACTGGCTGCAGCTTCCCGATTCAGAGTCTGCTTCTATGCTGGGGATGGCCTCAAAGTTTTGAAAGCAGCCTGGCTGACTGCTATCCATGGCCCTAAGAGACTGTCCTCCCTCAGGAAATGGCCAGCTGCTGCCCTCATTAGTGGCTATGGGAGAACTTGGGCTAGACATATTTTAATTTATGTCTTCTTTGTCAACTGGGGACAGCCTCCAACCCCGTTGCACTCCCAGAGCAATATAAAGAGGTGGACAAACAAAAGATTGGAGTCCTCTGTTTTAAATCCAAGGTGGGAACTAGATATTCAGGGTAGGATTTTCAAAAGTATTCCGTGTTAGCCTAACCCTCTTCTCATTGAGGTCAGTGAGAGTGAAGCTAGGCCAGTGCTGAGAACATCTGAAAATCCCGCTCTCAGCACGCACAGCTTGAAAAGTTTGCTTAAAGATTTTTCTAGCACTAGAAGGGCCACTATTTCCCCCCTCCCCCCAACAGTTCTATTTTAATACATTGGTCACCACTGGAAAGAATATTTTCCAGTTATCACCTCAGCTGCCACACTATTTCTCTGTAGTTCCTTGCTGTTATACTTCACATACTGTGAAGTAGTAGCTGGGAGCACATTGACTTTGATGGTGACAACTGTATATGTTTTATTATACCCTTTTAAAATTAATGTTTCCTCCACTTGTGTTTTAGTTGTCGGGACTTTTGCTTAAACCTCGCTTAATCCTAAAACAAAGTTTCTGTAGCAGCAGCTGCTACTGCCATCCTAGAGCAATGTAAGAAGTTCTCTCAGTTTCTACATGTTTTCCAGAATTCCCTATAAAGTTTAGAATCCATTCAGAACGTTGTTGAGTGCACCTCCTACTGCTCTGCAAGCGTCAGAAAAGCATGGAAACTTGCCCATAATGCCACTCTTAATATGTACAGGACATTTGAAAGGTCTTAAATCCAGGGCCTGTTTCACCTAAATTTGCTACAGAATAACACTTTCCTTCTGCTGCAATGTTTCTGATTTAGGGGTTGGGATAATTTTTAGTCAATAGTTGTTTTCCCCACATTTAGAATGGTTTGCTGTCACCACTGAGAAAGGGGGTAGTGCAGACCTGGGATTCTCTTTTTGGCAATCCACAAGTGTAAAAGTCTTAGATTTAGGAATCATGTCTGGTATCTCATGGCTGGTTATTACTATTTATAGGGTTGAATTCTTTTTTAGAGGGTTTTCTGTGTGTGTATTTTATATATATGTATACTATTATAGAATGTGTGTGTGTGTGTGCGGGGGGGGTGGTGGTGGTGTCATTTCTTTTATTTGCAGTGTTGTTGTAGCCTTGTTAGTCCAGTTTGGGAGAGACAAGATGGGTGAGGTAATAGCTTTCATTAAACCAACTTCTGTTGGTGAAAGACAAGCTTTCGAGCTACACAGAGCTCTTCAAGTTATAGCTCAAAGGCGCATGTCTTTCACCAACAGAAGTTGGTTTAAAAAAAAAAAAGTATCTTACTCCCCCCTTAGGTCTCCTTTTATTTGTTTTTTCAACCCCATAGTGACTTATTTCCACAACTGTCTGTTTCTTTGATCTAGAAAATTTTGCCAGGACACAGTATTATCAGCTGGCTATTGAGCAGCTTAAGAATGACCCTGCAGCCTTGGAGGCACTGGGGGCTCCCCCTCTTAAAGTTCACAACATCAGACTGACAGACAAGAGTAATCGCGTTGACATGGCCAGAGCACAGGTAAGAGCAGGGAGCCTGCCTGCCAGTGAAACAAGGCTGTGAAAGATGGATTTTAAGTGTATAGTAATGGTGGGGAGGAGAGTGAGGGGGAGATTTTTCAAAGGCAACTAAGTGAATTAGGTGCACAGGCCCCGTAGATGAGTGCTTTTTAGGGTGAGACTTTCAAAGGCATCTAAGTCTTTTGATTTGAAATATGGTAGAGGAGGAAATAGCAAGAATTACTCATTCATATTGTGCTAAGTAGTTTCTTACAGGAAAATAAATGGTGTTTGCACCCACTGATGCTTCTTTATGATGTATAAAGGGTTCGCCATCCCCACCCAAAAGGATTTTTTTTTCTGCTTGTTTTTTATTTTTACATAAGGCCTTGCCTACCTTCGGGTTTTTAGCTACTGGAGTAGCTATGCCACTAAAAAGCCAGAGGATACAATTTTCAAAAGTACTTACGTCACTTAGGCATCTAAGACCAATTGACTTTCAATGTAGCTTATGTACATAAGTCACTGAGGGTGCTTTTGAAAATGTTAGTCCTGGTGTGGATGTGTTGCACAACTGTGAAGTATGACTAGCACCATCACAGCTTATACTAGTTTGAAGCAGAGTGAAGCCAGACTGATAAAGATCACTTTTTATGCTGTGTCTGCCCTCGGGCTTTGTATCAGGGTAGATCAGTGGCTCTCCATCTTTTCAAACCATTGTACCCCTTTCAGGGGTCTGATTTGTCTTGCTTACCTCCAAGTTCCTCCTCACTTGGAAACTACTTGCTTACAAAATCAGACATAAAAATACAAAAAAGTGTCACAGCACACAATTACTGAAAAATTGCTTACTTTTCTCATTTTTACCATATAATTATAAAATAAGTCAACTGGAATATAAATATTGTACTTTCATTTCAGTGTGTAGGATATAGAACAGTATAAGCAAGTCATTGTCTGTATGAAATTTTAGTTTGTGCTCACTAGTGCTTTTTATGCAGTCAGTTGTAAAACTAGGCAAATCTCTAAATGAGTTCATGTACCCCCTGGAGGACCTTCATGTACCCGTGGTTGAGAACCTCTGGTGTAGATAGCCAGTGGCTAAAAAAAAAAAAGTCAAGCGTATTTAGTCTGGTCTACTCTGCTTTTGCTAGAGGTTTCAGCTGCATCCTGAGAGTTTTCAAAGCCATTAATGAAAGGAGCACAGGGTGTTGAATCTTTGACAAATATCTTCTTCCAGCTGGCTGTAGGGCATTTGAGTTAAAGGTGTTAACCAAGAAAATAAAAAGCAGCAAGTTCTAAACAGACTGAATAAAATTCACTTTCCCTTTCAATTAAATCAGGATCCACTTGCATGATATCTGTAATGTTATGAATATCCTAGTTCTCCAGTTGCCCTTAGAGTCTTCCAGGCAAGATCTGAATTTCCAATATAAAAAGCATAGACAAAAACCGTCAAGCTTTCTTTACATAGATCAGAAGAGGGGAATCCAGCAATCCCCAATTAATTTTTTCCTTTGTAAGTCATCTTTAAGAATGTTACAAAGATTTAAATGACTAATGATGAAGTCACATTTCATTCCTCTGACCAACCAACTGCTTTCTTATCCTCCATGTCACTCAGTGCCCTCTATAATGATGAGCATTATTTCATCGGAGATATGAAACCAGTGAATAATCAACCCTTCATCAGCCTGAGTGGGTTGCTACAGCATGACAGAGAGAGTCTTGCTTGGTCCAGGGGCTATTGTACCACCTCCAGAGCATGCCCAACTCCTGCCAGCTAGACCTGCTTGAGAAGGCTTGGAGTTGCCATTTTTGATGGTCTATCAAGAATAGACAGAGCACATTTATTTTCTTCAGCCATGCTGAATGTTTTAGCAGAAATGCAATAGTGCAGCTGTAGCCTAATTTATTAAGTTACAGTATTTTAATGGTAGAATTTTTAAAGCTGCTGCAGGGTTTTAATACCCAATTCCCTTTAATTTAATGGAGTGTAGCTTTCAATATCCCAGCCTTTGTGCCTGTATTTCTTATAATAAACTCTTATGTAATACTTGTCATCCCTGGATCTCCTAGTGCTTTGCAAAGAAAGGGTGTTAGCTCAAATATTTCAGAGTAAGTGACTTTCTTTATATGGTTGCAGTCATAACAGGAACATTCTTTTAACACCGATTTGTGTATGACAAAATTAATACACTCACACCCCATTAAAAAAGTTTAAACTCTTAAAAGTGCTGAAAAGCTGACGTGTCTGTGTTAAAATTTTGGGAGTGATTCAGTTTTATCTTATTGACTAAGAAAGGAATAAAATATTCATTTCACTAACATCAGTCATTGAAAAAGTGTTCAACTAACTTTTATATCTGCAGTTAAAGATACCAGTATCTGGAACAAAATCAGCTGGATATCTCTGTACCAATTCAGTAAGAGACCTCTCCCTTAACTGGTAAGTATGAATAAAAGGGTACTCTGTGGAGTGTTCAGGGTAGGAGGAGAATCCAGGGCAGCAGGGCCAGATTTTTGGTTTATAGTCATCAAAATGGCTGAGATTATGGAAATAAGGAAGAAATCTGCCTTTGACGAGCTTATGAAATATTGTGTTCACATGCAGTCATTATGGAAGTGACAATATCTATTCAATAATTTTACATTTCTTATCCAAAGAATACAAAAGTATGAGGACATTAGATCGAGACCTTTGTGCTGAAAACTGTCCTCTGTTAACTGTAACCCAGTATACTGGAGTGCATAATTGGCCCACTGAGTCTAATTTACCCCCTTCTTCCCCTTCACACACAGAGAAAATGCAAAGATATTTGGGCACCGGGTTGAACACTGGTTGTCCTTAGTTTTTATCACAGACCTGTGATATCTTCTACTCTTCTCAGACCACAGCAATGCCATGGCGTGATGGGTATGTCTATGCTGCAGCTGGGAGTGAGCCTTCCAGCACTGGTAAACAGACTTGTGCTAGTGGAGCTCAAGTGAATGTGCTAAAAACAGCCCTGTGGGCACTGCGGATCTTGCAGAGACACGGGCTCACCACCTGAGCTTGGACCCAGACGGTCAAGTGGGTTTGAGAGCCAGAGCTGCCACCCGAGTGCTGGAGCACCCACAGGGAAAATTTGGTGGGTGCAGAGCACCCACTGGCAGCTCCCCGCCCCGCACCCGGCCCCAGCTCACCTCCGCATCGTCTTCGCCCCTGAACGTGCCGCCCTGCTCTGTTTCTCCCCGCCCCCCTCCCCCCGGCTTCCCGCAAATCAGCTGTTTGGCAGGAAGCCGGGGGGGGGGGAGGGGCTGAGAAGCAAGCGGCAGCTTCACACTCAGGCCGAGGGTGGCGGAGGTGAGCAGGGCGGGGAGCGGTTCCCCCGCACTCCCCCCCCCGGTTACCTGCTGTGGCGCGGGCCCCTCCTTCTGTCCCCCCCGCCCCAGCTCACCTCCACATCCCTAGGCCTGAGTGCGAAGCCGCCGCCTGCTTCTCAGCCCACCCTGGCTTCCTGCGCAAACTGCTGTATCGCGGGAAGCTGTGGGGGGCGGAGAAGCAGAGCGGGGCAGTGTGTTCAGGGGAGGAGGCGGAGGCGAGCTGGGGTGGGGAGCTGCCGGTGGGTGCTCTGCACCCACCAAATTTTCCCCTTGGGTGCTCCAGGGCTGGAGCACCCATGGAGTCGATGCCTAAGGTGTCACTTTTGGCCGGTTAAATTGAGAAGCCCTTTTAGAACCGCTTGTTCCTCACGGAACAACCAGTTCTAAAAGGGCTTCTCAATTTAACAACCGGTTCTAGCGAACCGGCTCCAGCTCACCACTGTATATAAGTGCCTAAGGGCTTATCTAGACAGTTAGTGCGCAGCAAGCTGGGGTGTAAATCTACAGCACACTAACTGTCCACGTGGACCCTCATTCTGCACTTTGATCTAGGGAACTTTTAGGGCTCAGTAGCGGAGTCCACACAGACAGCGTGTGGCATGCTGCTGCACCAGACATTTACATCCAGTTTGCCATACACTAACTGTTCGTCTTGACAAGTCCTAAGATAGATAAATTTAAAATTCACTCCCCAAACATACCCATGTGCAAACTTAAAATATATTTCCCAGAAACATTCATGCCAGTAAAACTTGATCACACAAGTATTTGGCCACGTTTGTGCCCCTTTGTGCAAAGCAAATGGTAACAATGTAGTTGGTTCGTGACACAGTTCCATTTTGTAATAGATGAGACCTGAATGTGTCCTTGAACCAGATCACAATGATTCAAACACAGGTCTCATCTGCTCCATAAAATTCAACAGCATAAGCCATCGTTGGGAATAGCTATATTATATTTGAGTTACCTGACATCGTTCTTGATAATGTGCAGACAAGCCTTTACAGTCTAGAATCGAGAAAGAGAAACAGCAATGACAAGACACTGAAGGTCAAATTTTCAAAAGTGACTTAGATTCCTAAGTGGTATTTTAAAAAAAAAATGACACATGCTTCACAGCTTAAATCACTTTTAAAGAAGAAACTTAGGCCCCAAAGTGTCTAAAGTCACTTTTGAAAATAGGAGTATTTGCAGATTTGACCTGGAGTGACCAGACTATAGATTCATCATACAAAGATGCAGCAACCTAATTGTATTATGGTATGTGTGGGATTTTCAAAAGTGATCAGCATTGGCCTGACACTACTCTCACTTAAGTTAATGGCTACTGCTGACTAGAGCTGCTCAGGAACTTTGACAGAACGTTTTTTCAGGAAATGCTAATGGATTGAAACCAAAACTGTTTACAGAAATGTTATCTGTTTACCTAATTTATTGTTATCCTAGTTTTCATCAGAAAGGTTTCTTAGCCCTAGGATCGAATTTCTGATCAAAGCCAGAGAGAGTGAACAGTCCCCTATAACCAGTGGCACAATGGTTAGGGCACTTGCATGGATGTGGAAGACCCAGGTTCAAGTCCCTGATCTTCCTGATTCACCCCAGATGAGTGCTCTAACCTCCTGGCTATTCTGGGTCCCCCCCCCCGTCAACATTTTGACAGGTCTTTTTGTTCTGTTCTGCATCATAATGGAAACATTGTGAAAAATGTGTGAGGTTTCAGAAAGTGGAATTCTTGTATTCTGGCCAGCCTGCTATTTCAGTGGGCACAGTTAGGCCAATGGAGGCACGAGGTTCTGCTCGGTGCAGGTCCACGGATATGGCTTTGCATTCTCCCGTCGAGAGCGCACAGGTGGGTGCGTTTCCTATAGTGGAGCGCCCATAGGGATGAATACTTGGAGGAGGAAAAAGTTCTTCGTGGCTGGCAGATTAACACTGATAGTCCTCTCAGAAAGGGGGCTTGGAACAGAACTTTGAAGAGCAGAGGGTGCACCTTTGCGTATCCCAGACGTACGGCTCTCTCTCTCTAAATGAGTCATTTTATTCTCTTTGCATACTTGCCTCCTCCTTGGGCTTCTATACTTGTATCAACAATCACATTCAGTAACAATGTGATGTCAAAGCTTCCCTAACCAGGATAATTCTTTAGCAATGTGATCTAGATCCAATACCAGAGATTAGCGAAGGACTACCTAGTTGCAGTCTTGATAGGCAGAAGTGGCTGACTGTAAAAGGAAAAAGACAGGTGAAGTTATTTAAAAAAAAAAAAACCCCACACGCCATCACTTTGGTCAGGATTTTATTTGTCTTGCAGAACCATGATATGTAGTTTCTTGGTTCATTAAGCCATCAAGGAAAGAGACTTTTAGAGGTTTATACCTGCAAACCTTTTTAAAGCACATTTAATTACACTAAACGATTTCGTTCTTGCTGCCTAGTGTTTTTATACTTGACATCACCACAGTATGAAATTGGTCAATTAAAGTCAAATGCTCTTTTGGTTTGTATCAGTTGGCGTCTCCAGGATGTCACCTTGCAACTCAGGGATGGTCAGAATATTCCAGTGTACCATTCGTGTGTGGAGAGCACCAACACACAGGAGGGGTGAAAACAAAGACAGCTGCTTTGCACATCCTGTCACTTGAGGATTTATTGATTGGTTGCATATTACTGCGTACATACAGTATTGTCACAAATGGACAATTTCAGTTAAGTGCGCAATCTTACAGTTCAATTATTTCTCTAGCACTGAGCTGAGTGTTGGTATTGTTAATTTCATTCTTTTTCATTTGTGTGTATGGTAGAAATCCAAAATAAAGATTTTACAATATTGTTACTGTTCCAGAGTATTGTTATATTTTGTATGTACTGCTATGGTTTATTTTTTTAAAAAGGACTCTTGCTGGTAAATTGCATTTCTTTATGATTATGAACCTCAAATGTGGACAGCTGATTTGCTTTCTAAATCTAGGCAACTAGTCAGATTTTCAGATAAACCAAATAATAGGTGGTTTTCCCTTTTTAGGTGAAGGGAGTCAGTGGCCAAACCTTCACTGAACTATCTTTACAAGGAAAGACAACGAGACTTAGGTTGGAGAGAGAAATCTCTATTATATGATTTACTAAAAATGAAATATGACTTGCAATTTTTAAAAAAATATGTGTACTCCTATAGCTCATTTAGTAAATAAGGCAGACTACAGGCAAAATATATGGCTATCAGTGTTTCAAAAACCACCATCAAAGTAGACCGAGAAACACCAGAAGTCAGTCATTTTACTTCTCTGGGGAGCGAGACGTGCAGTGCTAGTGACACCATGCTAGATGCCGAGCAACAAATATCAAATGCAGCAAACAACTTTCATAAACTTGAAAAGATTTGGAAAAGTAGCATGATCAGCACCGATACAAAAATACAGTTTGTTTTAATACTGGTATCATATCTGTCCTACTCTATGGAGCAGAGACATGGAAATCTGCAACAGCAATTGATAAGAAGTTAAACTTATTCCAAAGTAAATGCCCACAGAAGATGTTCAGAATCTATTAAAGTTTACAACAGTGTCAGAAATTCTAAGCAGAACACACCAACTTAAAGCATCAAACGTGGCAAAAGGATGGACATATTTAGGACGTGCTTTAAGGATGCCATCAGTTTGACTTCACATTAAGTGATAACATGGATACCAACTGGCAAGAGAGGTAACCTAGAGAAACATTACATAGAACAGTAGTGAAAGAAGCTAAATTCATCAGCATGACACTCAGAAGCCTGAACAGACCAGCGCAAGACCAAAATACATGGCAGAAACTGATGGATATCCTCTGCACCTCAGGGTGCAGGAATAGAAGGAAAGAAAAGACAGGCACTTCTGAGACACGCAGTAGAACTAGTGGTGATAGTGAATGAGTCAAAACAATCCCTCCTAGTCTAAACTCTGAAGAACTATGTGAGAATTTAAATATTGCCATCCAAAGGTCATACTGCGATTTTGAAACAGTTGAGCCAGCCTCTCTTTCTGTCAGTTGACCCTTTCATAGCCACAGATACAAGGGGTACTGAAGTCTTCTTAGAATGAAATAGGTTAGGAAACCAAACTCCAGTCTGAACCCCATTCTACACTGTTCCTCTCTATTTCCATGTATAACTTCATGTTATGCCCTGTACTTATACACAGAACAGTTCCACTCTTTTCTATCACCATTCTCTGCTCATTCATGCTGGAATTTTCAAGAGGAGCCTTAGGAAGTTAAATCACTGAGAGTTGGTCAATGAACTTCCGTAGGCCCCTTTGAAAATCCCAGGCTTAAGTACTTTAGATCTTCACTGTGATCATCCCATTGCCTTTAAATACTCTTTTTAAAGAAGGTGACAAGATGTACACTATGTTCCAGCTGTAGCTAATGGAGAGCCATTATTTGTTCTTGGATTAGAACGGGTTAACACCCTGGTGTCTGGGTTCCACCTTGTTATCCAGGATCCTGGAGGAAGGGCTCTCACACAGATTTTGAGGACAACCTAGGAATTTTTACCACCTTTGTTTCTAGGAATCCTGCTTCCCTAAAACAAAGTTCCCTTTATTTCCCTGTAAGATTCTGGTAATGCTTCCCTTTAATTTGAATGGTCCCCTCTATCTTGTCTGATAAATGAATATATGTTCATTTAAGGGCTGTCAACAGTCCATGCCTTATGTATTATTCCTTCGCACCCCCTATTTCCTCTAAATCATATTTTTAAAAGCCTGGGAATGGAGATTGCCTTGGGGACACTGTAAGTACTGGCAAGTAACTGCAGTGTAACAATTGGGAGCAAACTAGGCTGTGTCTCAGTTACGTTTAAAAGCCCTACTTTTGGTTTTTCCCCCATTACAAACCTATCAATATACATAAACTTGCATACCTGCTGATCTTGAAAGAGGCAGAATACAGTCATAGCAGTAGCTTCCTCTCCCCTGCATGTACTGGAGAGGAGGAGAGGGGGGAAAAAAAGGGGGGGGGGGAACCTGACTTCTTATCCAATCAGTTGATTCCTACATATGGCTTCCATTAGGCACAGCCCATCCCACAGCTGCTAATTTAGAGAGGGACACTGGTGCATTAGGAGGAAGCCAAAAGAACTGGGGAAAAGTCTTGAAACAACTAGCAGCTGCTAAAAGACAAGATAACCTCAGTAAAGGCTCCTGCATGACACCCCCTCCTTTGGGCTTTCCTTAGAGTGAAGTAAGAGAATCTGAAGCAGAAATCCTAGGTTTGCTACTTCATTTTGTTAAATAATTCATGCATCGTAACTATATTGTGTTGGCAATTGCTAAACAAACCTAATCCAGGCCTTGGCCACCGACTAGTTTTTATTTCTAACCCAGTCTTTTAACAGTGCATTTAGAAGCGACAGAATCACTAGTCTGGTAAAATAAAATCCACTCTTTGCCACCCGTACAGTTCAAAAGTAACCAACTCCTCATCTTACACTGTCTTGCAAAATGCTAGACTCCCTTTCCCATCAGTTCTACTAAGATGGGTTTATTTTCTAGGGGTTTTTTCCTCATGCCAGTGCAGGATCTTACTAACTTCCATCGTAGAGAATCTATAAGCCTTGCAGGAGGGAGGTAGCAAGACAAACAGCCTGATGATCAAGACAAGATGATTTTTATTTAGAAGCAATTGTATTAATATTTATGGTCTCTTCGTAACTATAATTTGCTAGGATGATAAAATATTTATATCCATATTTGTTTGCTTGATAGGACATGGATGATTGTCTAGTTAATATTTGCAGTGTTGTTGTAGCCATGTTGGCCCAGGATTTGAGAAATTAGATAGGTGAAGTACTTTCTTTTATTGGACCAACTTCTGTTGGTGAGAGAGACAAGCTTTTGAGCTAACAGAGCTCTTCAGGTCTGGGAAAGATAATCAGCTTGTCATAGCTAAATAGAAGGTGGAACAGATTGTTAAGCCTAAGGAATAGCTCGTTGCAAGAGACCATTTAAGATGAAGGGGGCAATTAATGTCTGCAGTCATAGGCCAGAGGCAGGTTAGTGGGTTACAGTGTTGTCATGAGGTCTATACAGTACTTTGATCACATATAACACCATATAAATGCTAAGTAATATAACATGGGTGCCTTTTCAGGCCCACATCTCTCAAAGAGGAATGGCATTCTTGTAGCTAAGACATGAGAGTGAAATGCAGGAGATCTGTGTTCAATTCCAAACTTTGCCACAGACTTCCTGTGTGATATGGGGCAAGTCACTTAATATCTGACTTAGTTCCCCATGTGTTAAATGGGGCTAATCATGCTGTTTTCCACCCTTTGTCTCTTGGCTCTTTATCTTGTATGCTCTTCAAGGCAAGGACTGCCTCTTACTGTTTGTATAATGAGGTACCAGTCACAGGTTAGGTCTAAGGCACAATGTTAATATCACTCATAAGCTAGTTATGGCTCTTCTGTTCTTCATAGCCTCCTTAAACTGCCATCACCAGTTGGAGTCCAGTGCTGCACTACTTTGTACCTCTTCTGTAGTCCTTTTCACCTATGCAAAGTGGCTCTGGTAACATGTTTACACCACTTTGCACAGGGTGTCAGACAGGAGAGAATCAGGCTGGTTTTCAAAATCTTAATTCAGCTTCTTCCTTATAAATCTCTGTCAGCAAACTGCTTTTTTCCCTATTTAATATATTATGAGTGAAACAAATCAGCTTTGTTTAAATATCAAAGCAGTTGTTATAAAAAGGCCATGGCATTTGGTCCACCAAGTATGCCAATTCAGTTTCAGCTGGAGATTTGCTAGACAGAAGCAAACCACTAAGTAGATGTCCCAACGGTTCAGTAGGGTTTCTTACGTTGTGCCAGCACTTGCTCACAAAGCAGACAGGTGCTCTCCTCCCCCCACCAAGGAACTACTTGTCAGGAAAACTGCAACAAAATAATCCACACAAGAAAAACTTCTGGTCATACCATGAAAGATTTTGCAGTCAACATGCAATATCTTTGGGAACTATTGTATTAACATTATGGATTGTTGGGGGCTAGGCATTGTTTTCTAATTCTACTCCATGGGGGAGAGTTACCACAGCTCCTCTAGGAATAAAAAATAGTGGATAATTACTGGCGTCCCTGGCATTGTAAACAGCTCCTGATTCAGGCAGGAACCATAGGCCCAAGAAGACAAAAGGGCTTTTGGTATAGAAGGCTAAGTTTAACCTGACAGAGGGGCAATCATTTTGATTCAACAACAGACATGACCTTTTGTCAAGGGAAGGCCATACCCTGCTGAAGCATTGGAAGGACTTGAACCAGCCAACCTCCCCCGAGAAGAAAAACAACTTCTGGTATGTTGAAAAGGTTTTATTCTTTTGTGTTTTCTGTATGTGCTTTTGCCCTTAAATAAATGTACTCTGCTTTGAAAAAGCTGTTTGGTCACTTATAACTGCTGGTATTCCCTGGTCCTAGCCTTTGGAGAGAGAGCAAAGATCAGGGGGCAGGATATTAGTCAGACCTGCTAGGTTAAATATAGTGAATTGGAGGGGAGCTGTAATCTAAATCAGAAGAGGGATGCAGGTGTCTCTTGTGAAAGGCTGTAGCTAGAGTGCTGAGACAGCATTCCTGGAGCAAATCACTGGGGCATGGGAGGGTCAAAGGTGCAAAGACCAAAAGGCAGGATGACCAAATCTGCTATAATCACAACATCTCAAACAAGCAGACAATTGACTTGTTACCAGCATGGTTTCCCAAACATAGGGAAGCATTCCTTTAAAAGGAATAAAAGTTATCCCTCGCCCCCATTTTACTAGGGTAGACTGTAGTAAGTAAATGATTATGGAGCTTCATCTTGTTTCTTACCTATCATAAAATCCTCAGTGTTTCTTCTAGTCATTTATTATTTAACCTCCTTATAGTTTTCTTTTCCTCTTGAGTAGCATGTAGCATCTTATAGAAATAGAACATTATCAAAATGTTACTTTGGTGTGTGGCTGCAGCAGTCTTACCACACAGGAATAGTAAATGCAGTGAAAAAGTGTCAACTTCGAAACAGAAAAGGAAGTACTTCCCTTCTACCCCCAATGCATAGTTGGACTGTGGAACTCATAGCCACACAAATTCATTGAGACCAAGAACTTAATAAGGTTCAAAAAGGGATGGATATGTATATAGGGTGTGAGCATGATTATTATTGCTAACAAAGTCTGGAAAGTCAATTAAACCTCAGGGTTTAAACCAATCTAATTATTAGCAATCAGGATTAGAGCTAATGGAGGGAGCAAATTATCATTCATTTAGCTATAGCTTTTTCTGAAGCATCTGCTATGAGCCACTATTGGAGATAGGATACTGAACTAGGTGGAGTTTAGGTCTGATCCAATATATCTTAGATGTTATAGATTGATGTGTCTTAAATGCATTTTATACACAATTCACCAACCCTTAATATTTTGAACTTGACTTTTTCCAGTTATTTCACCCTACAACTTCAGGGATTTTTGTAATTCAATACAGTTCTGAAATAATGGTCCTAAATAGGGTAGCTAAATGTTTCTAGGCTTAGCAGACACTAACAGAGTGAGAATTTTTTTAATTACATATTGTTAATCCCTAGGTCAGTAACATTTGTAAGTACTGTATTGCAAAGTTCTCTAACATCCATAAGCGACAATTTTCTCATAGTGCTGAACACACCATCTGAAGAATACTGTTGCAAATGGAAAAGAGAAATGATGCACACCGAGTAGTACATACAAAGGAATGATACAAACTATTACAGATGCCTATTTCAGACAAGCAAAATCTTAGTGTGATTCTGCTGTACTGTTTGTGAGGTGACTGACGTTGTGCAAGGGATGCTTGGAGAGAGGGCGTTTAAACAGAAACCTGTTCTTGTACCATATTGCCTTCCCCTTCAAGGCCCAATCTTTCATTCAGATGTGATTATCAGCCACTAGGTCTCATGGTGAAACTGAGGCTGTACCATCACTGTGCATGGAGAGGCAACTCTAAGATTGTGAGGTAGCTAGGTATAGACATCACCACCATACACAGCTTTGAGGGTGTGAGAGAGATTGTCAGCACGGAATCAAAATCATGGTAGTAAATGAGGTAGCTTTTGTAATCCTGCTTCTAAAAGAAAGCACAAGAATGAACAACTTTAGTGTGGTTTTTTTTAAGTAGTTTTGGGTTCCCCTGCCCCTGTGTGTTTTCAATATATCATTTTTAAAAAATGCTTTGCTCTTGGTGCTGCTCTGTGAGAACCCCACACAACACAGGAAACAAGCTACACTGACAGCCCTCTCAAACAAGCAGCATTTTCCTGTACTTTTCCTCAGTCACTTGCATTATTTGAAACACTAGGAAATAAGAAAATTGACAGAAGAGCAATTTAATTTGACAGTGTCCTTTTAAACTGCAGAATAGTCTTCCACGAACAGCCCTGGGCGCTGTGGTGTCTTGTGGATTCATAAGGAGGCAGCACAGTCTGGACTCTAGGAAGTAAGGCTTCATTAGAACTAAAACAGAGTTACATAAGACAAAAGGAGAGCCATGTATTCCTAGCTGTATATCTGGTGAAGCTGAATGCTTCCCGCTGGTTCTTCCTAGCATGTGCTCTGCTGATAAAGGCCCAGCACACACTCCTAACACCTCCCCTTTCCAGCAAAAGCAATTCCAAACAATGTAACATATATACCAACTGTTTCTTTACAAATACCATAACACACTCAACTTTGTTAGCTGTGCTCAATGAATCTTTCAGGTGCTCTGCACCATTTATTAACTCTGCAAGGCACCACTTCAGTCCTTGCCCTAGGTGAATCAGCAGACTGCTCTGTTTGTTGGTATTTTTGACGTTTCACACCCTTACAGTTCTCTCTGACTTTTCATTTATAGTCAGTACAGTATCTCTCTGGCTCTTTGTTTACATTTCTCCATACCCACGTGTGAGCATGCCAGCTTGTAACAACTTAAGCACTACTATTCTCTCTAAATAATATGCCATCAGCAGACAGTTCTGCTTTGAACTGGAAATGTGGACTTGGTATGTAATATCCTGGTCACCCCTGCAATAACAGCCCTAATAACCCTCTGAAAAGTCTCATCATTAGCTGTAGCCTCAGTGAATTCATTCCACATCTTTTCTGAGATAGGACAATTCTTTATCAAGTTGACATGCACTAGTTCTGTCTCCCCAGGTTGCTGCTTCAGTTATATCAAATGCTCTGGACGGTCCCTTATCTCCTCTACCCCGTAGGTCCTTTGTATTAGCTGAAGGGCTTGGCATATTTTTAAACCCACTATAGGTGCTTTATTCCATTATAACTATATCAAAGTTTAGCAATTTTATTTGATTTTTTTTACCTTCCCTTCTAGTATACACATACCTCTAGTAGGAACAAGTTCCCCATTATAAGCTTTCAGTTTAACCTGTTTGCTCACTATGTTCCCTATTTTCTTCATTCAACCTTTTAATACTAAAAATCTGAAACAGTTACCTGAGCACCAGTGTCCAGTTTATAGGTTAAGAGTCCCGTTAGTCTCTAAAGAAGTTGTGCATTCACCTGTTCCTTTCCCTTCAGATACAGCTCCTAGATAGAACTGCTTTTCTGTTCTGCTGTCAGCATTACTGCTCATCATCAATGCTTTGCTTCCTCTTCTGCACTTGTTGATTCTAGTTGCAGACTTTGGTAAAATGATTGTATTTCCCACAAATATAGCACTGTTCACCAAAATCTGGGCATTGTTTAGGTCTGTGCTTGTGTTCACATCTTGTGCAATCCTTGAAGCTACCCCTTGCAAACTATATTGCTTTGCTTTTTCCCTGCTTGTTTTTTGTCTAGTAACTTACTGCTTGTCAGCTTGTTTTCCCTCTCATCACTCTATCCAGAGTGGCAGTGTCCTGTTTTTCTTCCATTATTCGTATTGTTCAGAGCAATTTCTGCCACCCTGATACAGTATTAATGCTTTATCCAAAGTCACATTTTCCAATATAGTTTTTTTTTTTTTTTTTTTTTTTTTTGCAGCTTTGGATCTGTGATTCCTATTACAATTTGATCCCTTATAATTGAATGTCAGCTGTCCATAGTTGCAGGTTTGGCTCATTAGCTTCAGCACTGTTAGGGATTCTTCAAAGGACTCTCCTTTCTTTTGTCTTCTAAGGTAAAACTTACACATTTACAATGTTTCATTTTCAAGGTATGCAGTACTCTTCATATTTCTGCACAATTATGTTGTAACTTGCTTTCTCTTCCTGACTTAGTTGCATGCTGCTAAAGACATCCATTGCCTCAAGTTCTGCAGTGGTGTGAGAAGACTGCTATATTCTGCTGATCTTCTCTCTTACCAAAGCCAGCTGCTTGCATTCATAGGTATCAAAACTCTGTTTGAATGTCTTCCAGAATCTGCTCCATTGACGGCATCACTTCCTGGGGAGCTTTTAGTTACTCCATCTCCAAAATGATCCCTTTATTCCTTCACCACAGTCCTGTCTCCTCACTCTGGTACCATGAATTGTTTTGTGGATTCATAAGTAGGAGGCAGAGTCTGGACTCTTAAAAGTAAGGCTTTATTCAAACTAAAACAAGAGTTACAGAAGACAAAGAAGAGTCATGTGCTCCTAGCTAGATATCTGGCAAAGCTAATTTGACTGTGTCCAACTGGTTCTTCCTAGTGTGTGCTCTGCTCTTAAAGGAGCAGTACATACTCCTAATAGGTGCCTCTTTGGCTAAGTCACTGGAAAAAATCTTGACACTAAGACACAGGACTGGGAGTGAGGCCAGGGTGCTGAGAGCCATTGAACCAAACTGTAAACCCTGTATATCATGGAAACCACTTCAAGCCAGGGTGTCCAGCAGCACCCCTGGTTCCTGCACCTATGAGTTACACAGTCTAGGTTCTACTTCCAATTCTGTCAGTGTCTTTATGAGAGAATGGGCAATTCACTTCAGTCTCTTTTTCCCTATCTGTATAATGGGTGCAAGGCTCACTTAACTCATGGGTTATGAAGAAGCTAAAATTCACTAATGTTAATAGAGCGTTGGGACCCTTGGTTGGAAGGTGACAGTATGCCAAGAGCTAGTAGTTTAAGATGCCTGGACTTATCAGATTTTAGTATAACACTCTTCACTGGCCAGCAGAAGATGATTATCTAATTAGGTCTTTCCTGTAGTTAATGGCTATAATTCTGTCCAAATGCTGTAATTACAGAAGACAAGTAGAGACATAGCTCTGTATCTCTGAAGTCTGGTCTCGAACCCAACTAACACTACTATGTGCTCTCTCTGGTTTATTCCAGCCATGCTCCAGTTCCTTTATGCCACTATTACCTCTTACTGTTTATTATATAGCATACACAGTACTTACTATATGGCAGAACAGACCAGAATATCAATGCAACCCTCTAATACCAGAGACCTACAATTGCTAAGCATTATCTAAATTTCTAAAAGTCAACTAAGCTATTTGTTTTCCACCACGTTCTTCTGACAGATCCCTCCAGGCAGCCCAATGGTTGGTATGCTACAAAATTTATTCAGATATCACCATGGTACCTGTGCCCCTAGGAAGCTGCTGAAATACTTAGCATGAGAACACATCACTGATCTGTAAAAATAAGTTGATTCTTTGGACTGGAACTGGTTTCCCCATTCCATTTTACAGACCTGAAACAGTGCTTAGTTTTTTTTAGATTTGTACCTTGTCATAGTGAGTCTCTGAAATACACACCATTAATACCAAATAATCTGAATAGATCCTTTCTATGCCTTAGCAATAGTAATACTGCAGTTACAGCTGTACATATTTATAATGGAATAGAAATAACTGTGAAAGCTTCAGCTGTGTGTGGAACTGGCTCACAGCACTTCAATAATACATTAATAGAAACTTTATTTTTTCCATTATATAGACCAACTTAACATGCTTTATTTATAACTTACAAACCAAAACTTTTACATACATTTATACAAATTCAGAATGATTTTAAAAAGTATTGTACAAATCCACCTTAAGGCACAAAAAGTTAACAAAAAATGCAGCACATTGGAAATCTCAGAGCAGCCAATTCAAAGGAAGTTGGCCTTGTAACAAACATATCTCATTTAGTTTAAATATGTTTTCAAGTTCACTATCATACAATAGAAACTAAAAGGCCTAGGACAAAAGATATGCAGCTCAATCTCTCCACTTGACCTGTATTACTGAAACTTCGCTATTAACCAGCCCATTGTATAGTTACACACAGGAATTAAAATAGATTTAAGGGTCCTGCATCAAATGATTATGTAATGAAATACCATGAACTGAAATTACAAACTGTTAGTTGGTATTCAGATATCCGAACATGGCAAAGTCAGATGTTCCCTCTTCAGTAACTTCTATTTTAGACAGTGTAGATTTAGAGTATAAGCACATGTTCAGACATCTAATTCTTACTGTTCAGTTTGTGTTAGTCAAGGAAGTGTAAAAAAATAGTTAAAATTTCCCTGGACACTATGGGTGTGGGTGAGAAATTGTCATTTTAGTTGTGCTTGATGTGAGTTTTGAAAGTTGACACATCCTGACCAACGCAGCTGCTTTGGTCACGTGATCCAAGTATAAGGACAGAAAATACTGTGAGAGGACTTCAACTCCTGAATCCATGCAACAATGTTTGGTAGGGATCAAGCACTGAGTTCACCAAATAACGTGCCATAATCTAACCACTGTTGGTCATTTCCATAGCTAAAAGAAAGACAAATCTAGAATGTAGGCTAGGACACAAGTAACCTTCCTTTGTTAGAACTTTGTTTTTATTAGTTTTTCCATAGCTATCCAAAATCTTGCTTGAAAACTTAACTCTAATGATATAAAAGCTTGATGGGTATTGTTTGCAGGAGGAGTAATCTTAATGTAACAAATGTACAACTCTAAATGCTTCAAATAAATCAATCACCTGACTGTTATAATATGTATGAGTTATTCAGTTCGGATCAGTTTTGAGTACACAACTACTGTACATTATATGAAAGGTCTTCACAGACTGAGATGCTGCCCAATCTACATGAATATTCAGATTATAATTCAACAGGGACAAAGCAAGCTAAGTATGATGGAATATAGTAGTTTATAGATGCAATTTTCCTGATGTGGCTTCTGCTGAAAGCAATCAGACAAACTGCTGGCTCGGAGCCCTTAAGGAAAGATACACACAGCTTCTCACTCTAGGTCACACTGCTTTTCATGCCGTTTTCTTCTTTATGTATGTAACATCTCTTCCCTGCTTTATTACAACTATATTAACAGCTACCTCATACAAACATTTGTAATGAAACTTATTTGTGCTTATTAGTAAACTACCATTTATCTCTTGTGTGAAGACAGAATTTTCGACATTAGCACTTAGTCCTGGGAACCTCGGGTTGGTAGTACCAAAGAATTAAATGGTAAGCACATTCTGGTTTGTGTTGTATGAGAGTAGAAAAAAAATTGGAGTATTGTGGAAATGAAGAATCTAATTTAGGAGAGTTCCTATTTGTGGTGTCACAGCAAGCAAACTTTATAAAGGATTTATTATCAAGGAATTGTGAACAACATGGGGAAACAAAATAAATAGTTGAACAGTTAACAGTACATGAGATAATAGCAGTAAACTTCAATTACACAAAAAATGGAACTTTGGAACTGCACTGATATTGAAACATCTCAGAAAATTAAGGGCTCAATCTGAGGTCCTGGCATCTGTATGTCACAGAGCCTGCCAGAAGTTTGCTGCCAAGTTGGTCCCTAAATTATCCTAAAGAGGGACCATCCTCACTAACAACTATGTCACATCGATACAGCTGCCCAATCCTACTCTTTGTCCAGTCATAGATTTACTACCTTACCCTGTATCTGAAGGATAGATGCTTCTCAGACCTCAATTTATTCTATTCAGGTAATGGAGTGTTCCTTCCTCAGCTTATGGGGTCACACAACTGAGTTTACGGACTTTCTCTCTTCCACAGATGGTAATTAGAGGAATGAGAAGTAGTCACAATGACTCTTCCAGAAGAACCCCAACTCCAAAATTCATAATTTAAAAAAAAAAAAAAAATTGTGTAGATTCAGTTGGCCTCACTCTTCTCACACCATTCTTAATAATCAGAAGTTAGCCACTGAAATCACTGGGTTATATCAATGTAAAAAAAGGAATGTCACAGGCAAATCTGGCCCTGTGCATTTACATCTAATGGCAAATTAATCAAAAAATGAGTCTTTTAGCATTTCTTCTGTCATTGATGAAACTCCTCATACCATCAGCTTCTCCAGAACATGAACAGCTAGTAAGTATTCCCTGCTATCTGAAGACAAAGTCTGAATAAATCAAATATCAAGAACAATATGAACTCAGAAAGTAAGCCATAACTGCTGTTGCACTCCTGTCAGCCATCTTGGAAGTCTTGTTTAAGCATCCTATGAAGTTAAAAGCTTGGCACGGTTTTTTTAGCTGCCTTTCATCAACGTTTTCCTTTTTACCTAGAAAGTTGGTTGCACATCAATGCGAGATTCACTTGGACATGAACTTTTTTTTGGAGGAACGATTCCCTTTAAGTTACAGCTACAAAGTCCCATACAGTTCAGTAAATGAATTCTCCTGGTATTTCTTGCAGCAATGGTTCTTCAAATTTAAACCGTTTGGAAATGGCTTTCTGTTCAGTTATTTTTTCTTTTTCTGACTGCCTACACTGTCCCAGTGTATACGAAGCCACTACAATTAGTTCCTCTGTCACTATTGATTCCTCTCCTTCAGTTTTCTCAGCATCTGTAGAATTTTCAGAGGCAGAATCTCCATCTTTTTGGATGACAGTATTTACCTCATTGGCTGTACTCTTCATGCTGCACACAGGGGCTGGAACATCACTTGGTGCTAGCCATGGGTGTTGCAGACATTCTTCAGCTGTTGCTCGTTCCCTATGGAGAAAAGAAGGCTCATTCAAAAGAATGTCAGAAGGCGTGTCAAAAGAGGAACACTAAACGCGAGACCTCGGATAAGAACTAGAAAGATTAAACAGCTTTTTCTAGGGATATGACTTTGCATTAAATAGGACTGACAGATCAGTTATGGAATGGACTTACAAAACTGTGCTAATATCCACCAATTGTAAAGAAAAAAATCAGGAGCAAGAGCCGCCCAGTAAAATAGCTGAGGGTTTTACATCCTCTAGTCTATTTGTTTTATATACCTTGCTATCAAATCCAATGAAATATAAAACAGAGAGAAGCAGTCTAATTATACACATAACCATTTATACCAAGCTGTGAAATACTTGCATCCTTGCTGTTGTTTGTCCGAGGGAACTATGCAGACAGTTGCTGAGCCAACGGGAAGAATACATAAAGTGCGACAGATACTTTTCAGAACAGAAGCAGCATTGTGGGGCTTCATATTTGCCTTCCAATGGCAACCAGGTCAAATCTGCTCAGTTCACAAGTAACAATATATTTGACTAACAGTCAGTCCAACAAAAGACAGCAAAACACGTCACTAAACCTAACAGGCTCGGAAGTTAACTGCAAACTCACTAACTTTGCAAAAGAGCAAAGATACTACACTACACATTTTACTTTATTCATTTAGTTTTTGCCAAGTATAGTGTATTTTGTAATAAATAATGAAGGCTTAGCAATACAAGACTCATTACAGCATTCATTTATGAGAAATGGGAAATGTGCCTTTTTGTAGACACAAAACGTGGTTATACATAATGAAGTGCAAATTAATGTTCTACTGCAGGACATTTACACCATCTCTAGTCTATGAATGACTCAGACAATGCTTTAGCTGGTAGCAGTATTTTGAACTCATTTAGTCTCTGGAACAGACTACTTTTTACTGAACTTACTCAGGTTTCTTAACCAAAAGGGTTTTGATGAAATCCACAGCAGACTCTGATATAAGGTCAAAATCTTCCTCTGAGTAATTTATGTTCATTTGTGCTATATTTAAGAATGTTTCTTGTTTATCATCTCCTAAGAAAGGCGATATCCCTGTTAGCATGACATATGCTAGTACTCCAATGCTCCTAAATTTAAAAAAAAAAGAAAAAAAAAAGAGTAAAGTAAAAAAAACTAAGTTCAATTTCGTAAAAGTTGTAAATATTAAAGGCTACACTTACCACATGTCTGTTGCTGTACTGATTGGGTCATAACTCAGAATTTCAGGTGCTATTATGAAAAAAAAAGCATAAGGTAAGTTCTAGTTCTATTTTGAACAAATAGAAATCTATATTTACTCATTTATATGCAAAGTCATACTTTACAAGCCAATATTACAATGCAAAAAGAGGAAATTTCGAAGACTTAACAATGCAGCCCATCTTGCATAATCTGAAATATGACAAGAACATTTGAAAGAAAATCTGGACCAAGTTAAATTTAAAAATCTGTAACAGATTTAAAAAAGTAAAAATCAAATTATAGGATTCTGAATACCTAAGACTGGCTAATCTTTCCTACTAGCAAGTAAAATGATTCAGAATGTGAGTGGTCATTGCTAGCTCCACTCCTGTGGAAAGGGAAGACTTTTACAAAGCTATCTCCTATCATGTCAGTTTGGCAAGCACTCTGAGTGAACAGCTCTAAAAATTTTAGAGTTTAGAGTGAACAGCAATAAAAATCCACATTTTGGTTCCACCGCCCAGGCCCAGGATCAGTTAACAGAGCATTAATGAATGTGCTACCAATAGCAGTGCGGATCTCACTACTGAACATGGCAGAAAAGCCATTTTCCCAGAAGGATATTCGTTCTACAGCCAGATGTTAATTGTCTCCCCATTTCCACAGCACTGCAGAAAACTCAGGGACCAGCTCATACTATAGATTGCAAACAAAGCAGACAAATGTTTTTCACTCACAGAACATAAGTTCCTGCCAAATAAGTTCAAGTTATAGTTTTTAAAATGCTAAGGGCAAGGGTGTTAGTGGCTCCAGTTATTTCACTTTAAAGCTATAATTTAATGTATTAAGATTTTTCTTATGATCCTGTATTTGTACTGGACTTCTATTAATGTCTAATGATGCCATACAGAAACACTATCTTCTAGCATTTGGATCTGTATAAATGGTAAAGGCATTCATCTTTTGTATTGTTACAGAGTAATTTATAGGATTATGATTGTCTAAAGTTGAAGGTTTTTCCTTTCTTTTGTAAATATTACTTCCAGACAACATCAAATCCAAAGAAGCAGCTCAGAGTTATGAACAGCTCAGGAATTGAGGTTGTTCGTAACTCTGAACAAAACATTATGGTTGTTCTTTCAAAAGTTTACAACTGAACATTGACTTAATAGAGCTTTGAAGCTTTACTATGCAGAAGAAAAATGCTGCTTTTAACCATCTTAATTTAAATGAAACAAGCATAGGAACAGTTTCCTTACTATGTCAATTTTTTTTAAACTATTTTTTTAGTAGTTTACATTTACCACAGTTACTGTAATGTATTTCCTTTTTTTCTGTCTCTGCTGCTGTCTGATTGCGTATTTCCAGTTCCAAATGAGGTGTGTGGTTGACTGGTAAGTTTGTAACTCTGGTGTTTGCAACTCTGAGGTTCTACTGTACTTACCCACATATTCAGGAGTTCCCATAATTTCTCTTAGCTCTTCACTGCTTTTCAGTATTCTGGAAAGGCCAAAATCAACTATCTTAATGTCTCCCAAAGGAGATTCACTAGTTAGCAGAATATTCTGGGGCTGAAAAACAAAAGAATCAAAGAAATGACCAGGCTTTTTAAGCACTCAAATCTATACTTGACTATAGTATTGTAGGAGTGCAGTTTTGTTTTGAGCACAAAAATAAAGAGGATGCATTTTTCAGCACATTTTAAAAAAAAAGCACTTTTTTTTTTTTTTTTTTAAGTCTCCATTAGTCAAGGACTTACACTGGAAAATAAGACTCCAACAGTAGGATGGTATCTGTATGGCTGAGAAATCAAACATCTGCCATTCTCAGACTAGGATATTTCTAAAAATACACCAGTACCTACAGTTTAACACCATCTATATGTGGAGACTCCATCAATATTTTTGCCATCACTTACTTGCTTTTATTACTGTGGAGCTCTAATTTATTAGAAGACACTGACATTTTAAGACACTTTTTATTTCAGTGTCTTCAACTCTAAAGATATAAAAAAGCATGTTAGTTATTTCAGACAGTCTGTTCTGAGATACAGCGATTTTATCTATTGTGACTGACCGACCTCAATTCTGCTTTTGCTATTAGAACTAAAAAACATTTTATTTTAGAACATTTAAATTTACTATCTACAAGAACATAAAGTGTTAAATTTTTCAGGCACTTGGACTGTTTACTTTAAGAATCAACATGTAAGTCAAATGCTAACCTTGCATAAACGTGTGTTTTCTCCTGTAGTAATGAATTCCTTGTCTGTCATCCTTCAAAATTATGTTTGTAATCATTAAAGAAGTTCCATGGTAAAATATTTTCTGAGTACTACCAAAGTCAGGCTTAGGGGACCATGGAGACCAAGACTATGGATCTTCAGGGTTTTGATGAAATAAGGATGTCAGGAATACTCGTTTTCATAAGTTTTTCCTCTTTTCCTTGCAAAGATTGACTTATGTTTGTCACTGATATTTCCAAAAGATCACATTATTCACAGTCCCCATCTGGTTGATCGTTGGGTCCCATGAAATCCACTCAGTCACAGGTTCCTATATTTCTGGAAGACCCTCCAGACAGGGGTGAAAGTAAGTCGAGTGACTTACCGGTACGCTGGGGCCAGCTCTGGCCCCTGGAAGGGGTAGAGCTGAGGGGGTCAGAGCCAGCCCCAGCCCACCCTGTAAGGTAAGTGCCCTCTCCCCTCCCCCACCGGGGTAGCAGTAGCAGCTCAGAGCTCCGGGGGCTATTTAAAGGGCCCGGGGCTCCCCTGCTTCTACTGCCCCAGTCCTTTAAATAGCCCCCAGAGCCCTGGAATAGCAGTGGCTGGGCTACGGCGGCTATTTAAAGGGCGGGCAGTAGAAGCAGGGGAGCCCTGGGCCCTTTAAATAGCCACTGGAGCCCCGCAGCCACTACCCCAGGGCTCCAGCAGCGGGGCTCTGGAAGCAATTTAAAGGGCCTGGGGCTTCAGCCACTGCTGGGAGCCGCAGGCCCTTTAAATTGCCCCCCTGGGGAAGCCAGGCTGCCCCGGTACGGTGCACCGGCTCTTACCGGTACACCGTACCGGAGCATACCGGCTTACTTTCACCTCTGCCCCCAGATCAATCTGTGAATTGGGAAGGAACAGAAAGAAGCAAGCATCAGCCAACCAACTGCTGGTGGTTCTAGAATCTGCACATTAACCCTCTCCAAAATCTTCAGGCTAATTCTGTACTGTGGTATGGTCGTGGCGGACAAATGTTAGGAGGATGAGGTACACGAGGCTTTCTTCGGACAACTAACAGAAGTTTCCAGATTACAGGCCCTGGTCCTCATGGGGGACTTCAATCACCCTGACATCTGCTGGGAGAGCAACACAGCAGTGCACAGACAATCCAGGAAGTTTTTGGAAGAGTGTTGGAGACAACTTCCTGGTGCAAGTGCTGGAGGAACCAACTAGGGGCCGTGCTCCTCTTGACTTGCTGCTCGCAAACAGGGAAGAACTGGTAGGGGAAGTAGAAGTGGGTGGCAACCTGGGCAGCAGTGACCATGAGATGATAGAGTTCAAGATCCTGACAAAAGGAAGAAAGGAGAGCAGCAGAATACGGACCCTGGACTTCAGAAAAGCAGACTTTGACTTTCTCAGGGAAACAGATGGGCAGGATCCCCTGGGAGGCTAATATGAGGGGGAAAGGAGTCCAGGAGAGCTGGCTGAATTTTAAAGAAGCCTTATTGAGGGCACAGGAACAACCATCCTGATGTGCAGAAAAAATAGCAAATATGGCAGGCGACCAGCTTGGCTTAACAGAAATCTTCAGTGAGCTTAAATGCAAAAAGGAAGCTTACAAGAAGCGGAAACTTGAACAGATGACATGGGAGGACTATAAAAATATTGCTCGAGCATGCAGGCATGTAATCAGGAAGGCCAAAGCACAATTAGAGTTGCAGCTAGCAAGGGATGTGAAGGGTAACAAGAAGAGTTTCTACAGGTATGTTAGCAACAAGAAAAAGGTCAGGGAAAGCGTGGGACCCTTACTGAATGGGGGAGGCAACCTAGTAACAGATGATGTGGAAAAAGCTGAAGTACTCAATCGTTTTTTTATCTGTGTCTTCACAGACAAGGTCAGCTCCCAGACTGCTGCACTGGGCAGCATAGTATGGGAAGGAGGTGAGTAGCTCTCAGTAGTGAAAGAACAAGTTAAGGACTATTTAGAAAAGCTGGACATACACAAGTCCATGGGGCCAGATCTAATGCATCTGAGGGTGCTGAGGAAGTTTGCTGATGTGATTGCAGAGCCATTGGCCATTATCTTTGAAAACTCGTGGTGATTATGGAAGGTCCCAGACAATTGGAAAAAGGCAAATATAGTACCCATCTTTAAAAAAGGGAAAGAGAATCCAGGGAACTATAGACCAGTCAGCCTCACCTCAGTCCATGGAAAAATCATGGAGCAGGTCCTCAAGGAATCCATTTTGAATCACTTGGAGGAGAGGAAGGTGATCAGGAACAGTCAACATGGATTCTCCAAAGGCAAGTCATGCCTGACGAACCTGATTGCCTTCTATGATGAGATAACTGGCTCTGTGGATATGGGGAAAGCGGTGGACGTGATATATATTGACTTTAGCAAAGCTTTTGATACAGTCTCGCACAGTATTTATGCCAGCAAGTTAAAAGAAGTATAAATTGGATGAATGGACTTTAAGGTGGATAGAAAGCTGGCTAGATCGTTGGGCTCAACAGCTCGATGTCTAGTTGGCAGCCCATATCAAGCGGAGAGCACCAGGGGTCTGTCCTGGTGCCGGTTTTGTTCAACATCTTTATTAATGATCTACATGATGGGATGGATTGCACCCTCAGCAAGTTCGCGGATGACATTAAGCTTGGGGGAGCGGTAGATATACTGGAGGGTAGGGATAGGGTCCAGAGTGACCTAGACAAATTGGAGGATTGGGCCAAAAGAAATCTGATGAGTTCAACAAGGACAAGTGCAGAGTCCCACACTTACGACGGAAGAATCCCATACACTGCTACAGGCTGGGGACTGACTGGCTAAGCGGCAGCTCTGCAGAAAAGGACCGAGGGATTTCAGTGAATGGGAAGTTGGATATGAATCAGCAGTGTGCTCTTGTTGCCAAGAAGGCTAACGGTATATTGGGCTGTATTAGTAGGAGCACTGCCAGCAGGTCGAGGGAAGCGATTATTCCCCTCTGTTCGGCACTGGTGAGGCCACATCTGGAGTATTGTGTCCAGTTTTGGGCCCCCCACTACAGAAAGGATGTGGACAAATTGGAGAGAGTCCAGCGGAGGGCAACAAAAATTATCAGGGGCTGGAGCACATGACTTATGAGGAGAGGCTGAGGGAACTGGGATTATTTAGTCTGTGGAAGAGAAAAGTGAGGAGGGATTTGATAGCAGCCTTCAACTACCTGAAGTGGGGTTCTAAAGAGGATGTAGTTAGGCTGTTCTCAGTGGTGGCAGATGACAGAGCAAGGAACAATGGTCTCAAGCTGCAGTGGGGGAGGTCTAGGTTGGATATTAGGAAAAACTATTTCACTAGGAGGGTAGTGAAGCACTGTAATGGGTTTCCTAGGGAGATGGTGGAATCTCCATCCTTAGAGGTTTTTAAGGCCGGCTTGACAAAGCCAAAGCTGGGATGATTTAGTTGGTGTTGGTCCTGCTTTGAGCAGGGGGTTGGACTAGAGGACCTCTTGAGCTCTCTTCCAACCCTAATCTTCTATGATGCTATGTTATTGGGTAGGAAAGTAAAGTATTATGCAAGCATGTTTAAAAATGCTCAGGCCAGTTATGCCTGCTACATTTTTAGGACACTTTAGGAAGTTTTAAATACTGTAATAGCTTTAATAAATTCCTCCATTCTTGCAAAAGTGAGTTGGCACAAAGAAGGCAATACACAGATCATGTTCACTGCATATATCAATAGTAAATTCTCTCACCAAGTGGCACTAGGTTGTCACGCTGAAGCTTATGGCACTGTACAGGAGCATGTTTTATAATTCTGGTTTGTTCTGTACTAATTTGTATTGAAAAAAACAAATGTGCATATATACTGATCTCCATGCCATGGCAATCAGAGGTGTGGCTGCAACATGTGTAGATGTACACAAGCTAGCTTTGAAATAGCCAGGTCAAATGACAACAGGGAAGCTGCAGCAGCACAATAGAATGGGCTAGCCACTCAGGTACATACCCAGGGTCCCATACGAGCTGCACAGCCCATGCTGTCATGGTCTTATTGCCATGGCTATTCAAGCCAGCTAGAAAAAAAGCTAGCTCAGCAGGGTTATATAGGCTATAGCCCAGTGGTTCTCAATGAGGGGTATGCAGAGATCTTCGAGGAAGTACATCGACTCATCTAAATAGTGCCTAGTTTTACAACAGGCTACATAAAAAGCACTAGCAAAGTCAGTGCAAACTAAAATTTCATACAGACAATGACTTCTTTATACTGCTATAGATACTATACACTGAAATGTAAGTACATTTATATTCCAATTGACTCATTTTATAACTGTATGGTAAAAATGAGAAAGTAAGTAATTGCTGTGAAACTTTTGTATTTCTAGGTCTGATTTTGTTGCTAGCTTATGGAATATAAATATTGTGAAGTGAAACTCTGGGATATGCAAGACAAATCAAACTCCTAAAAGGGCTAGTCTGGTGTGGTTGAGAGCCACTGAGATAGCCACACTTCTGACGGCAGTGTAGACATACCCTTAGACACACCTCACAGTGGGCAACTTAGTTGTTATATGAAAGGGAAAACAGAGAAAGCAATATTTAAGTGAGAGAAGTTTTACTGGCAATGTTTCATGAAAACTGTAAGCCTCATAAGAAGAGTCATCAGGATTTTATTAAGTGAGGTATAGTTGCCAAAATAAGTTTACTCTTCAATGACATCCATTGCTTTTTACAAACAGGACAGTTATACTGCTCAAGATAATCTAATTCTTATTGAAATATCAATTGACTTATATAAAATATTATTTTTAAAAATCAAGAATTAATTCACACACACACAGAGTAACACTCAAAGGCCCCAATTAGGATTGGGGACCCACTGTAATGTGCACTGGACAAAGTAAATTTTTTTTTTTTTTTATGTCCCCACCTCTAAGTTTACAATATGAATAACGACAGGATGCAACTGA
This sequence comes from Caretta caretta, assembly GCF_965140235.1. Lineage (NCBI taxonomy): Eukaryota > Metazoa > Chordata > Testudines > Cheloniidae > Caretta > Caretta caretta. The sequence goes on from NC_134207.1 coordinate 175,753,090, forward strand.
TGGGCATAGCTTACAACGCAGAGTGGGGCAAAAGATGCGTAATAGCATTAGGAATATATGGTAATGTAGATAAGCCAAGGACATAATATGTAGTTTTGCCTTCATTGTTATATATTATGACAGCGCCTGTCATGGTTCCATAGTTCAGGTTAAGTTGAATTTTGCACTTAAAGCAAGGATTCAACCACTGTTATCTGTGAAGAATAAAGCTTATCCTCCCCAAACTTATAACACTTGAATTCCAAAAGAAGTTTGAGTGTTGACAGGGAAATTAGTTTATTAATTGAGCCAAAAATTTCAAAATGGGTCCTTTTAATAAATTAAGCACCCTGTCAGACCATTGCTTTGCCCCAAAGGGTCTTAACAGAATAATACAGACTCTTCAAAATTTCCCTATGGTTACAACTCTGAAATCTTGTACATTGGTTACATTTGAAGATTAGGGATTAAATAGTTATTAATATGCCATTTTTTGTAACTGAAAATTACTTTGACGGGGTTGAAGAATAAAATTCATCTACAGAGAAGACCATGAAGTGCCCTCTTTTATTGTGCTCAATGGGAGTGAAGCTAAAAGTATGCAGAGCAAAGATGCCCGCTTTCAAAACAGAGATAAGCCAAGCTATCTCAGAGAAGACAGTGAATCCTGAGCAAAGTACAAATTAGAGCCTGGAGGGGAACATAGAAGTCAGTATATTCTGGTCACTTTGCATTGTTTCAGCAAAGTAAAGCAAAATGTACTGGTGAATCTGGCCCTAAAAGTTCAAAGAAGATTGAAATTTTGTTACTATATATCTTCAAATAATTACAAATATCACAGGTAAACATTCTATGGGGGTTCTTGATTCACATTCATCTATGAAGTTTTTAATATTCAAAAGGAAAAACAAGGATATTCCTAGATCAAGACTACACTGAACTGGCAATAAAGTGGATTACGTATCACTCACTCAAAGGTAAACAAACATTACCAACTCAAGAAATTCAGAGTTAAGGTTATGCTTAAAAGAATGGAAATGCAGGTAGGGTACCTATATACCTTAATTCTACCCTGTAGTGATGCCATGCCATTACTAAATAATTACGAGTATTTGTGTATAATAGTATTTATAGTCCCAGATTAAATTTATTTCAACTTCATAGCCTCAAATTTAACATTTTTGAATTTTTTTTTAAGTTTAACCTTAATTGTGAACTTGAGTTTAATGCTTGTTTTTGGGGATAATTACAACATGTGTATAATGCTTTACCTTTATCTAAGAAGTACTCTAGTTTCATGCAGTTATTTGATCATTCTAAGAGACTGATTAATTTTCATTTATAACAGGCCACTTGCCTAGCCACTGCATTAGACACTTTATGGTAGGCATAGCAGGAATGGAGTTACACCACTGTTCTGAAGACTGCAGTAATTTTGCTAGTGGTTTTGGGGGACAGCATTTCATGAATAGAAGAAGGTGCCAAACCACTGACAGGAGAAGCAGATAAACAGCGGATGAAGGATGGTGCTGCATGTAGAACATTTCTTAAACTTTTTCCTTCCTGACTTCACTCTGTTTTCTCATTTCTTTCTTACAGATAAATGGTGCATCTTTTCCTAGGTTTTCATTTCTTACTCCCTTCTCCCCCCGCCTCCGCAGATTGGGTTCTCTTCCTTCTTCCCTACATTTTCTCCTTTTTCCACGTGCTTCTCCATTCACAATTCCCCTCCCCACAACCAGAGATTAAGTTTATCAACCAAACACCAATATAAAATAAGGAAGCCTCTTTAAACTACTCTGGATCTTTTATCCAGCATAAAGGGGATGGGGTACAGGGGAGAGGGAGAGAAAACTTCAGCCTAAGCCTATCCATCAACTCTGGATTAAAATAAAAGCAGTACAGCAATGTTGTGATGTTTGATTCTAAGTTCGTGACCTAATGTATTTACTTTCACTTCAAGTCAATAAAATCTTGCATCACTGAATTTTGCTCTTTAAAAAAAGAGCAGAAAACCTCTACTGAAGTCAGGATATGACAACCACTCAGTGGGACAAGACACAAATCCTGCAGGGGAAAAGTGGGACAGGTGGCAACTCTGAACCCATGGTAAGCCAACTCAAAGTTAGACTTTTCTACAGTGTAAAATGCAACAGCATTTAGTCTCTCAATGGAAGTCTTGCAAATATCATGGGAAAGACATGGTTTGAAGGAGGCTGTCAGTGCCATAGACTGGTCTGACTAGAGTTTAACTTGATTCTTCAGAGACAATCCTTCTAAACTGTAACAATAACAGTCACATATAGACAAACGTTTTGATTAAATTCTTTTGGATATAGTCTGACCTAATGTGGAGGTGTCAACCACCACAAAAAGCTGGATAGATCTTTCTAAAGCTCTTTATTTGGTCCAGACAAAAGAAAGGAAACCTTCCAGAGATCCAGACATGAAACTAGTGTTAGAATAAGGCAAACATTTTAGGCCAGATTCATTTATCCCTTTGGCCATCGGAGTTAGACACACTGCTTGCCAAATATATTCTGTGCAAGCAAGTCTCCCAAATACCAACAAATTAGTAATACTTAGTAAATCTCAGAGTGTTTTAAATTACTGGGTAAGCTTATCGTTCCCACTTTCGGGATGAAGGAAGAGAGTTCAAAGTCACATGGTAATCAACAGCAGAACACGGAACAGAACTCAGGTTTGATTTCCAGATCTCTGGCTTGTAAAATGGACCATCCTGCATGCCCTTAGGAAACCATTACCATCCAAAGGAAAAGGTGTCAATGGATCTTCAAACATACTGCCTGGTTAGGTTAAAAACTAACCTAGAGCTCATTTGCCAATATTATGAAATGAGACATTATGGAGCTCTCCAGAAAAGGAGTCAGAACAGTGGTCTTTTCCCCCTTCAAAGACTTAACAGACTGTAAAAAAGGATCCATGTTAGTAAGACTTCATTACTTTCACAAAATATGCAAAAGACTTTACTAGTATAACAGCACACTAGAAGATTAAAATTCAAATACACTTACAAGTTAATTTTGTGATGCGTTCTTCTTGCTTTTTGTTCATCTACTCACTAATCTGCCTCTGGCCCTAGGCCACACATTTGAGCTGCCCGTCACAGGGTCCTGGGTTGGAACCCAATGGAGCAGGGAGGGGCCAGGTTCCCCCATTACTGGCCCCACAGACTCTTGCCACTGGGCCACACTATACGTTCAGACACACAACCCCCCATCATGGTGTTACATAATTTGTCACATTATGACATAACCAAATTGTATTGTATATGGCCAAATATCATGCTTACACCTGCAAAAATAACAGAGGGATTGTATATCTTGTGTAAATATACTCATCTGATCAGTCCTTCTGAGTCTTATAAAACTCTAAAAACAAGAGAGATCAGAGAGGAAACTGTTTCTTTACGTTGTTACTGATTACTATAAGTATGACTTATTTTTTTATATTTGGGATTAGAGTTTGGAGTTAATGAACTGTAGACAAAAAACACCAAACCCAAAGATAAAATGAATAAAGATTTAGAAAGAAAATCAGATTGGCCAGGATCAAACAGCCATATGGATGCATCTCCGATAGTAAATATTGTGAGACATCTGTTTTAGCAGATAAACTAGCTTTCCGGACAGCATTGTGTGTTCAATGTTGTTCAGTTTAAGACTTTTAAATTTGCTGGTAGCATTACTTACAAAGTGCAGTAATGTATAGATAAACAAAATCAGTAGCAACAGAATATAGCAGAAAAATTAATATTCAGCATTCACAAACCATCAGAAGACATTTACACTAGAGATTTTTTAAGTGTTCTTATGCTGCTGCTTCACTTAGATATAAACAAGCAGACAAATCTTAAAAGTTCCAATTCACTTGGGTTCGATTTACATGGTGCTATAAATACTCACCCCCATTTGGGGATGGGGCCAGGAGCAGTGGAGTCTGGCGGGGGAAGAGAACGATTTCAAAAGGGAGCAGCTGAAGAAGTGCTCCACATCACCCTTCCCCTTTGTTCCCCACCATGCCTTCACACTCACTGTTTGAGGGCTGGTCTTCTCCACCTCCCCTCCCCCACTTCCTTGTGCCACAGGGTATGGGGAGGTCATCTGGGCCCAGATTCTGGGGAGCATCCTGCCCAATGCCACTGGAGGGATGGGGGTGGAGCAGGGTCAGGTGATTGGCTCCCATCTGGTGGATGATACAGTTTGCTACTTGGGTAGGGTAGCCATTGTCTTCTCCCTGTTTCAGCTCCACTTTTCCCACACTTAAACTGGTATGCTGGATTTCCTATGATGCTGGGGACTAGGCTGTTCACCAGTTTTGCGGTCAAAGCATATTTTCTCATATGGCAAAAATGGAAGATCGCCAAATGATTTTTTCCACCTTCCATCCAACATTCAGAAGATCTGATTTGGGATTTAAATTACAACTGCTGCAACTATGGCAGGTGGTGAGAAAGCCTTAAGTAACCCAGTAACTGCTTGGGATCTGGTGCCGGGCAGTCACATTGCATGGTAATTCTGTATGCCTCTGTCGTGCACAGCTTGTGACTCCTCTCATCTCAACCACTCTACTTCTGGCATGGAAGAGAGGAGGTGGGTCTGGACTCAGGCATCCAGCAGGGTCCCTCGCTGGGCTGAGGACTGAGGGAGGGCACTGGTTCCAGTTGAGACCCAAATAGAACAACCTTACCAGCCAGTTTGAGGTAGTTTTGCCAGTTTGGCAATAGTTGGCAAATAAGATGCAGCCTTCACATTTAACCACATTACGTGGCCACACTGTTTCTGCATCCACATCACTGAGATCAGGTCATCAAATTTCCTCTGCTTTAAAAGATTTCAAAAAACTTAGTATGTGTGACAGCCTGTATACCCCTATGTTCAACCCTTTTACAAGATTCTGATAAATTTCATACCAAGTATGCCGTTAGGAATAATCTGAAAATTCATAATTTACTGGTCATTATTGTTCTGGTAAAATGTGTGTGGCAACACTGTATGCAAAGTTAAAGTTATTCTATTGTAGGATATTACTAAAGACGTGTTCTGAGTCTAGGGAAGAGAGTGTAAAACCAGTTCCTCAGAGACAAAAGGTTAGGCAACACGTCAGCCAGGTATCAACAAAATCAAAAGAATTTTATTTTCTGTTAGGAATTTAAAATAGCATGGTACTCATTCAAGGTGTACGCCAGGACAGATTCTGTGTCTGACATGGCAAGGTGTCTTGGACCCAATAATCTCTTTGGCTAATCTTCCTGAGTTCTCATGCTCCCCTGTCATTTTTGGCTGCTATCCCCAGAACAAATTATATCAGATTTTGCTGTACAGTAGACAAGTTAAGCCTATCAGAATGCATAATATATAAATGCAGATAACTAAGCTACTTCTGGGTAGGCTGGAAGTAGTTTTATAGTATTTCTACATTTGTATTTACCAAGTAGTTGCATTTACAGTCTTCATTTGATCATTCTGTACTTAAAGATTATATTGCCCAACAACCCACAATAATCTCGATAAAACCAGACAAGAAACTATGGTATTTATTTTGAAGAAAAAAAAAAAACAAAAAAACACACACACCCACAAAAACTTTCCACCATTGAAAAATGAATTCCATCATCAAAAATTGTGCAGAAAACACAGGAAATTCTAAGTTAACACTCCCACAGAAATAACTGTCTGGTAGCACCAGACTGTATATAGTAATGCAAAATGATACTACCTATGCAGAAAAAGTACCAGTTTATAATTGCCATGGGAACCATAAATGAGTTTCTTGACCAAAGAAACCTAATCTGAGTCAAGGTTTTATCACATGGTTGAACTATTCAACCTGAAGTCAGCCTTAGCCAGCAGTTACTACAGTTTATACATCAATCTTTTCTTAATGAATGACAACAGTTGGCAAATGTTGACTTAAGTGGCTTTTGAAGTTTCTTTAAAATACTAAGTTGTCAAATGCAGTATCATAATGCAATGCATCAGTCCATATGAATCCAAGTACAGCTGCTTAGCAGCCTTTTGTGAGCACTTAGTACTGGAATGGTATATTTATTTTCAGTGCAGTTACAGCTATGTTCAATTTCTTAACCAATTTTTTCCAAATTTCACAAAGCACAAACTGTCACCCAGGTCTATATAAATGTCAATTTACTTTTTAAAAATGTTACTAGAGCACAAAAAATACTTAAATTCCACTTTAATGAGGGAGCACTGCATGAAGCTTAGCTTTGTTTTTAGCAACAGTAAGTTAAAAACTTTATCTGTTTGGTTGTGCAACATATATTAGCAATTTTAGATCCATATTTCATAGACACTTGTAACTTTCAGAAACTTATTATGTAAGGCCAAAATTGCTAATATCTATTGTACCCCCCAAAAGGTGAACTGTGCGCTTTGGGAAGTGCATAGACGTATATGCACATTGTTTTTATTTATAAATTAGCATTACTAAGGCATTATAGCACTGAGTCAGCATCTATTAACAACTAACTATGGGTATGTCTACATTGCAATCAAAGGCCTGTGTCACCTGACTTGGGCTCATAGGGCTCAGACTGCATGGCTATAAAACTGCAGTGTAGACATTTGGGCTCAGGCTGGAGCTTGGGCTCTGGGTCCCTCATGCAAGCCCAAGTCAGCTGACCCAGCCCAGCCATAGGTGTTTTATTACAGTGTGGACATACTCCATGAGAAAAGTACACACACTTACCTTCAAGTCAAGATGTACTACATTATTTCTGTGTAAAAATGAAACTCCTTCTAAAATCTGCCTCATAAGCCGCTTAACATCTTTTTCTTTGAAGGCTTCTTCCCTTTCAGCCACACACTGGTCAAAGATTTCACCTCCAGCAGCACTATGGAAGAAAAAAAAATCCATTTTAATTTCAAAAGAAATGACACTGTGTCCAACTCATTCTATTCTGGTTATGGTAGTATTTACTATTCTTTAGAATGAATGACTTTTACACATCAGCCTTACAAAGTTCTGCTTGCCTACAGCAAGCACTTTTGGCAAGCAAATTCTCTCAGTATCGTGGTATCATCTCTCTATATCAACAGCATGCTCACCATAGTGTCTGAGCGTTTAAAGATGGCAAGAGTGAGTGAATGAACTTTGTAGATAGGCTCAAATTTTCCCTGATAATTACATACTGATACATCAGTAAAAATGTCAAGTGTTTACAAATCCCTAACACTACATAATTCTAGTCTTCTCTTCTCAATAGTAATAGCAATGGAACTCAAGGAGAAAGGAATTATTGTTCTACAATACTGTTCTTTTACTCCATTGACATTTTCTATGTTTTTTTTCCTGTAAAAAAAAAATCTTTATTCACAACTGGACTAAGCAATCTGGAATGATAATTATTAGTACAAGATTTATATTTCAAAATAAGGCTACAAATTCAAAAAATATCTGACTACATTAAGTGCCATATGTTATAATATTAAAAAGTAAATTTTTTCTCTTTATAGAGAATTATTTTTTAAAAGAGATTAAAACGTACATCTGATTAAGCAATGTGAATTAAAGACATGCATAATTTACACAACTGATTAGATCAATGAACTATAAAATAAAAAAGGGTCTAGTTAGTCTACAATGAGCCTTTAAAGCCATTAATTTCTAGATTAAGTCTTATCAGACATAAAACAAACCAAAAGAGGATTTTAAAAATCTTCAACTGCATACTAGGACTTACAGGAACTAATGGAGAACTCTGTATGAGAGTATCACCAACTTGCAGATGACGGGCTTAAGCAAATCCTGTTAAACCATGATTTATGCAGACCATTCTTGGCATTCTGTTTTGTCTGTTTATAGGTTTCTTACAAAATTATAAAATATTTAGTTAGGGCCCTACCAAATCTGGTCTTTTGTGTGCTTTTACCCTATACTATACGGATTTCATGGGGGTGACGAGCATTTCTCAAATTGGGGGTCCTGACCCAAAAGGAAGTTGCAGAGGGGTTGTAAGATTATTTTAGGGGGTGTAGTGGAATTGCCACCCTTACTTCACTTCCTACAGAGCTGTACAGCTGGAGAGTGGTGGCCATTGGCCGGGCATTCAGCTCTGTAAGCAGAACCCCGTCTGCAGCAGTGTAGAAGGGTGGGAATACCATACCATGCCACCCTTAGTTCTGCACTGCTGCCTTCAGAGTCGGGCAGCCAGAGAGTGGCAGCTGCTGACTGAGAGTCCAGCTCTGCAGGCAGCAGCACAGAAGTAAGGGTGACAATACAATACCCTGCCACCCTTACTTCTGTGCTGCTGCTGGCAGCGGCTCTGCCTTCAGAGCTGGGCTCCCGTGGCCAGCAGCCACCGCTCTCAGTTCTGAAGGCAGCACCACCGCCAGCAGCAGCGCAGAAGTAAGGGTAGCAGTAACACAACTCCCTCTACAATAACTTTGCGATCCCCCCGCCCCAACTCCTTTTTGGGTCAGGAGCCCTACAATTACAACGCCATGAAATTTCAGATTTAAATTGCTGAAATAATGAAATTTATTATTTTAAAAATCCTATGACCATGAAATTGACCAAAATGGACCGCGAATTTGGTAGGGCCCTATATACAGTGGTAAGGATACAGTTTGCTGGTGTTGTCAGCTAACCAACTAAGTTCTTTCTGTAGAGAAAAGAAAGTGAAGTAGTAGGAAAGATATGGTCATCAAAAATGGCTAGCCACCTACTATAGTAGTCTTTTACATTCAGAAGAGAAAAAAAAGGTTGCAGGTTCAGGAACTCAGTCACCGGGAGAAATATCCCCTTACTGCAGTTACACTAACATGAAAATCCTCCTCTATTAAGAGAGTATTTCCAAACAAAAAGATCTATGCACTGAAATGTAGAGCAATTATAGCACTTAAACCCAAGAGCTGTTTTATTAGATTCTATTTTTTTATAGGTACTAAGTTATGGAAGTCTTAGAATATGAAAATTCATAAAAAGCTCGATTTTCTCATTTTAGTATATTCAAAGTCTGAGCTCTCAACATATTAATGCAAAGTGAAAATCCAGTGATGCGCCAGGCTCCTATAGGATATGTCTACACTGAGCTGGGGGTGTGATTCCCAACTTGAGAAGATATACTCAACAGCTAGCTCTTGTCAAACTAGCATGCTAAAAATAGAATACAGTTGCAGCAGTGCAAATAGCAAAAGGGAGCAGACGCCCTAAGTGTCTATCAGAGATGCTAGATACGTATGCAGGGCAGCTAGCCCTTCCGGCTCCTTGTGCTCCTGCAGCTACATTCTATTTTTAGCATGCTAGCTTGATAAGAGCTAGCTCTTGAATATGTCTTCTCAAGCTAAGAATCATACACCCCGCCCCCCCTCAGCTTGAAGTAGACATACCCTTTGAAGTTCACCATTTCCTTTGCTTTCATCAGCACCATCCATAAGACCACTCTTTAGAAATTTACTTCTTTGCTTTGCAGAAGATTAAGGGCCTAGGCCAACTTCCTTTTGAAGTCAATACAGAGACTTCTGTTACTTCACTGGGAGATGGATTGGGTCTTTACACATAAGGGACTGATCAGTCCTACTGCCTTCCCTGGAAAGGAAAGTCTTGATGGCACATCTCTGGGTTAGCCATAGTGATGGGCTGAATTATGAAGAAAGGCACAAGATACTGGAATACTAAAATACACTATGTCCACCTGTTTCTCAACCGTGGAGTACTTACATGTTAAGACTTAAGAAACATCAAAAATGCCTTCTACCTCAGACTTCTGAGATGAAGATTGATTGTACCAAGGGTACCAGAGCACTCAACGATTAGCTGCATCAGTGAGAATACAAATGACATGATTGGAAATCTACATTCTTGCACCTTCCCGATTTTTTGTTATTTGCAGAAGCGGAGGTATGAGGGGAATGAAGAGAATAATACCACTTTCTGAGAGCTGCCTTTGGAGTCTAGGCTTTCCTAAGGTTTTGAGGACCTTATAAATCAAACAACTACAAACATCCTGAATCAAAGCTGCAGCACTACCACATTTTTCATAATATTTGGACTTGCAACATATTTTGCCATCACTAGAAGGATCTGATGGAATAAACTGTGCTGTGGCTGAATTTTAGTGGGATTATAGGTTCAAAAAATTCAAAGGATGACAAAAGTTACAAAACCCAGAAACTAATTTATAATTGAAACAAATCAAGACAGAAAAATGTATTGGGGAATAAAGCAAGAAAGGTCAAGTTACTTGGCTGTCTTGCAGCAGAGAAAGCACACTGCAGTAGAAAAGTCAGCTCCATCTGCTGTGATGTTTGGGAAAGATCTCTGGTTTGCTGTAAGTCCTCACCGAATGGATTTGATCCATGAATAGTCACTGAGGGGCATGCTAACTTCAAGGGGAGTAAGTTTTCAATTGCTACAATTTTTCTTTGGTTATAGAGCTGCTTCCCCTCCCCCGCTGTTTAGGAATTGGTATAAATTGGAGTCTACATCAAGGTACAAGCAAGCAAACTATGTTAACAAAGAAGATGTTATATCAGTACAACCATATGGAAAAAAACATATTTGAAATCTGATTTTGCTTGTGCAGATCAGTACCTCAGAGGTTCAGCTAGGCATGTAAGTGAGGTTGCAAATTTATTTTAAAACGCATTTATTTTAAATCATCACTATTTTCATGTAAAGATGCAGTTCAAGACTCCAGCTAAAATTTGTGCTTCAGATACATTTTTGAACACTGAGCCCTCCTGCTTCCTAATACTTTTTAAAAAAGTTTAACACAATAGAAGTTAGGCACCTACGTGCTTTTGAAAAATCACACTAGGTACCTATTTGCATCTTTAGGTCTATAAATACTTGTTCAATTCTGGCCTTTAGTATCTGACGAAAACCTAATGTGCTGGGATTTTCTCTTATACTTTGGACATGCTATATAATTTCAGAAGTCTTATAAAAGAGCAATTGCAAATATGAAGCAGAAATGTTTTCAAAATTCACACAAAGCTTTTCTTGAATACTAATTTTTGCACTTTAGAGGACAGAAAAAGGACAACTTCTTCCAGGCAATTCACACTCTGAATATGGTGGTGACGTATTTGGATAGAATTTAAAACACACTGTGACATGTTGTTGAATAAAATAACTAGTGACCCTTTACAGAAACACAAGAGGAGAAATTTTTGCTAGACTGTTTTGTGTATCATTATGGCACAGTGAGCATAATTGATGCCCTTAAGCAAAAACAGTCTGCTAGCCATGAGCCAACTCAGTCACAAGTCATTAGAAGTACAATGTCATAATGAACTCCAACAAAAGTCTACTGACTATTCATGTCAAGTTGTGCCAACTGCACTACAGTACATTGTTTTATGTATTTCCTAGCTATACTGCAGTTCAGTTTTTTGGAAGCAAAAACAATAGTATGTTTAAAATAAACTTATAGCAATGTCAGATTATCATAGCTAATTTATATCACACAATTTGCACATGTATAATGAATTCATTATAGATATATATCTCCTAAATAAAGATAAAGTTGCTTGAGTCCAGTATTAACATTTACCAAATCTTACTTCCAACAAGAGAGTTTCCTTTTTCTTTTCCTACAATTTAAGTAGGCCACACAAAGCTCAGAAAGCCATGCATGGTTCTCAGTAAGTATATGTGCATATACGTCAAAAGTCAAATGGTCTAAACACACAGGACGACTTATATAGACACTGCTGAGATAGAGAAGCAAAAGGGGACATCTTGTATATATGGTACTATTTTTGGTGGGGTAGAGGGGAGGAGATCAGAGCCTTTTTGCTTTGTTTCAGATTGACAGTATAACCTTTTCACTGTCCTTAACAAATAAATGTTCCAGGATATATTGTGTGTATGTGGGGGGTGGGAGTAGGAGGGGGGTATTGATTTCACTAGGTAAAAAGTTTTTACACTCAGACTTTAAAGCGCTATTTAAAGCAAGACCCCTACAAGAATAAAGTGTACTCAGTTCCTAACTATGAATGTCTACAACAGACATGGTGTAACCCCACAAGTTGGTTTATTTAGACAGTTAGTTATTCTCCGATGTAAAAAGGCTCTATTGGTACAAGATGGTGTAAGTCATTGTTTCAAAGCAGTAAAGTGAAGTCGAATTAACAAGATCACAATATCATTACTTAAAGAAGCACTGATTGATTTACACCTTATTTTGCAATATTAAGTCCATTCAATGTCGGTAAAAATAATCAAGAACAGTACCATATACCCAATTAACAGAAATGTTTAGCACAACATTTACTCTTCAAGAGCCTAAATGCCTTTTAAATTGCAGCTTGTTGAATGAAGAGTCATTATGGAATTACAGTTTTGGGAGCTTCTCCCAACCCCTCATCTACCTCCACAAGAAATGCTCATGGGAAAACAAACCACAGACTGCAGTGTAGCAGAATCTTCATAAGAACAGGTGTTAAAAATACAATTTAGATAGAGTAAAAAAAGTAATGAGCACAAGTTTTGGATGCTTATGTCTTCAACACTACACCTGTAATTTAACTAAGACTCAGAGGAAGTAGAACAACTCAAGAGGCGAGTCTTTTTCAAAACATAAAAGCTATAGCAGTTGGAGTCACTTGCCTCTACTATACTGCCTTGTTTATGAAAGCAAGTACCATGCAGCATTTTTTTTGAAATTTCAAATGAAATCTTATTGCTAATCATTACTAAAATGTAAATATGTATTCAGTTTAATAGTGAATACATTTTTATCTAATTTTATGTTAGTGAGTTCATACACTCAATTAACAGAAAGGGAGACAACAAAAGTCTGTTGTACCCTGTCCATCAGAGCCCTGGCAGATAACTACCCAATTTAGGTGACCTCTCAGAGAAGAAAAAGTGTGTCATTCTAGTGCAACTCCATCTATCTCTGCCAGTATCCAAACACTCACTGGGTCAAGAGTATAAAAAGGAAGCTAGATCTAATGTTCATCTATTGCCAGAATGAGGCCAGCAGTTTCCATATAAATACCCAGTCCTAAAAGCCAGGTTGAAACAGAGCAAGGAAGTCTGAGGACTCCAGGTATTGCCAGAATTGTCCCACCACAATTTTTCAGTAGTTCCCTCCCCCTCTCAAAAAAGAAAGATTAGAGAGTTTATGTTCCAAAAGAGGATTTCTGTGCCCTCCTGTTCAACAATGCAGATAAATGGGATTCACATACTTGTTTCAACTTTGGATGTAGTCCCACTAATCAGCTGGAATCAGATCATCCCTGTCCAGCTGAGCTCCCCCCTTAAGTCTTGTTCTTGCAAAAATCTTCAAATCAACTATTTTTCTCCAGGGGAGAAAAGCCCCAGCCAAGACCAAAAAAAGCACAGATATGGCCAAGTATCTTCAGCTGCAGGACTGTGGGGCTAGAACTCCATTCCTCCCCATAGCCCAGACCAGACAGTAAGGTTTACTGGCACAAGCCCAAGCTCCTGTTTCCCGTCCCATCGGGCATCACCCTAAAGAGAGCTCTTGACCTGGTGTTACAATTTCCCTTTTGGAAGGCAACACTCCAAAATGAATAACTGATCCAATGTCAATGAGATTTTAACAGCTAAGATGGCATAGGTCTAAATCGTAGGTCAGTGCACAGAACTCACCAAGTAGCTCCAGAACCTTAGTGAGTAAAGTGAGCCAAAAAATCAAAGCATATATCTTGTTTTCCTCAATTCCCTGACACATCTGCCATTACAGATTTTCAATTTTGATCAAATAAGTAATTTTATTAATGAAATTATTTAAAGAAGTCAACTGTAAGGGTAAACTACTGGATGAGGAAAGTGGCCAGTGGAAGCATGTGACTATAAGGCAGAAGAAAAGACTGGCTAGTGAAGGAGAAATAGAGCTGAGGAACAGGTTTGCTGAGGTGCAAAATGAAGGAGACAGGCAAGCAGTAACAGAAGATGGGAAGGCAAGGAAGAAGAGAAGAGTGACTAGTCCTACAAGAAGAGGGGAAGAGTCAATGGAGGTAGCCAGAGTTTGGAGCCCCAGGAGGATAGAGGATGACTCTAAGAAGATTGCAAGTGAGAAAACAGGACAAGATGACTTGCAGCCAGAAAGAACAGAAGGGGGAAGGCCGGAAAACTACACCAACACCAGGAAAAGACAGGTCTACGTGATTGGGACTCCCTATTAAGAAGGGCAACAAGGCTATCACCAGAGCTGACAAAGAGAACTGAAGGGTGAGCTGTCTGCCAGAAGCTAAGATATGGAATTTGGATCTGAGGTGGAAGAGGAGCTTAATGGGAGTAGGAAAGAATCCACTTATTGTCCTTTACGTTGGAATAAGTGATACTGCTAGATTCTCGCTGGGATGCATCAGGGAAGACGACGCCAGGCTGGGGAAGATGCTTAAAGAAATGGAGGCTCGGGTAATCGTCAGTGGCTTTCTATCTGTCCCTAGAGGAGAGCGAAGGTGAGACAAGATTATGATAATCAGACTGCTCAGGCAATGGTGCTGTAAGGAGGGCATTAGGACGTTTGACCACTGGGAGGTATTCACAGACAGAGAACTGTACTCATGGGATAGACTCCATCTGAGTAGGGACAGAAGTAGATTTCTGAGATGAAAATTGGCACAATTGATTAAAAGACCTTTAAACTAGGAATCTGGGGAAGACGGCTGGGAGATGCTCATGTAATCTCCATACCTGATTCTAATGGTGAGTGGGAAGAAAATCAAGTAAGAGAGGATACACCTTCCTCTGCAGTGTAGGGCATGGCTCACCCACTGGTTTGAACTAGAGTAAATGGTGTAACTTTAAGTCTCTGAGTCAAGATTAGGGGTCTTCAGTAACTCAGCCAGAGGATAAAGGCCTACACTACACGAGGGTGAGGTTCTGTGCCCTGTAATGTGCAGGTTGTCAGACTAGATTATCATGATTAAGGATAAGATTCTGTCACAGACGTTACAGATTCTCTGACTTTCCAGGACCTCCGTGACTACTTCTGGGGCAGCAGTCCCCAGGCCCACCAGCACAGCTTCCGTGAATTTTTATTTATTGACTGTGACCTGTTCCTGACTTTCACTAAAAGTACCTGTGGCAGAATCTTAATCTTTATCATGATGGTCCTCTTCTGGCCTTAAAGTTTATGAGTCTAAGAAACACTACTCTGTATCAAAGTGGTGAAGATTCATTACACAGTGTACAACCCAAAACAATTCTGCTGGTTGGGACTTCAAAATGCACTGTGATGGTGAAGTTCTTTTTGGCCTGCATGACAAACACAAGATTTCAACATCTTTTGTTGAACTTACTTGAATTCTGAGCATAATTTCATTCATTCATGCTCTAACTTTTTTTTCCACTTCATTATTATACATTATATACTGAGGTGCCAGAGACCAATACAAGGCAAGGGGACATCTCTCTCTTTACAACTGACAAATGCTACAGCATGGATGATCAGAACGGAGAGACTTTTGAATCTGCATGCTTCTCTTCTCCACTTTGAGACTCTTGAGGGCTTGGGGGGGGAGGAACAGCTTTTTAGATACTCCAGCTATTTTCACTAAACCACTAAATTTTGGTCAGGGACCAAATATCAACATCAGGACATTGCTGACTGGCACATTAGTCATATATCAATTCCCATCTCCCAACATACAACCTACATTTCTGTATTCCAGTGTCATTTGCTGGAAGTAGAAGTGAAAGCTTTATGGAATAGTTTTCATGTTCGCTGTCAATATTGTTGTAGACTATATGAAGGTAGAAAAGAACATACAATTTTTTCCCATTGACTTATTTCCATTCTTAAAGTTTTGGGTGGATGGAATGTATCCTACCTCAACCTTAACTGCCACTTCATGTAGTTTGCAAATTAGATAAAGGAGGAAGCATCAGCTACTGGTTAACCAATATGTTATAGTTCCTCTTCACCTTGGACTTTCCACTAGGGATGCAGAAGAACATTATGATCCTATTGTATTAGAGCAGAGGCTCCCAAAGTTTCTTATTGTGTACCCCTTCCAAATCTACCAGCTGCCCGCACCTGCCTGTCTCATTACTGATACTTTGTGTGTTCTTATCACTACCTGCCTTTAGCCATCTGTCCATATTTCACTATTTATAGTGTGACATATACAACTAAAAAACACCCGACTAAGTTCTGAGCTCAGTTAGACTGGACAGTTGCTGGACAACCAAACCCACGCTGAACCGTGACTGGATGTGAGGGCTCTGTACGTCAGCATCTCTGTATATCTGTGTTCTCATTGGTACATTTTGAAACAAACTAACTACCACATTTTATATAACAAATTCCCACAGAATTTTGAAGCTTCGTCTGAGTAGCCTATTAGGAAAATGTAATAAAGAAAGAAAGACAGAAAGATCCACTGTTGCATAATTTCTCCCACATCCCCCACAGAGATGTCTCGCAAACCCCCAGGGGCAGGCATACCACATTAGGGAACCCCTATATCAGAGGCAACTGTTACCTTGTTCCCTATATTGGAAATAAAAAGGACACTCTCTATAGTAGGTAATACATATTTATTGTACTAGGTTATTTTTTGCACACAGGAAGTTTTTAGTTCTATGGCAGTATGCCTTGTTTTTAAATGAAAAAAGTACTGAATTTATTTTCTTCCCACAAATTACATAAGGCGGCAGCTAAATACCATGCTGCATGAGTGTCATACTTATTTTATATTTCTACTGGAGTCCTTGCAAGTACAAGAAAGAGGAAAAAAGGATCTGCAGTGTCAAATTTTAAATAGCTCTACAAGCTTCTTCATGGAAAAGTGGATTTCCTTTTAAGTTTAAAAACCTTGTCCTTTATCTACAAGGGATATTTTATTTACTTTTGACTTCTTTAAAAATAGTATTAAAAACTTAAGACAGCATTTGAGGCCAGATTTCGCAGGTGTGTTTAGGACCAATTATAGGAAAATGTCATCTTTTACATTCATGTAATTATCTGTGTCTTAAAACAATGCAAATTTTGTCATTAAACTTTAATGAATTCATACATCATGCACAGGTTAATATCAAAGAACAGTCTTCATGTGTATTGCACCACAAAAAGTTAGTCTCATGAATTCATTTTATACTTCATGAAGTGCTAAGAATGTATTTCATACTACATAAGGCACATATTGACTGTTCTTGGTCTGAGAAGTTTAGTCTAAATACCTGGCCAGCACAACCTAGTATATAAAAAAAATATTGTCTATACATTATTTTCTAGAAAATCAGTTGTTTAGAGACAGCAAAGAAGCAGCAGTGATATACCTAGAGGAGCCGTATAATGCAGAGTATTTTAATTAGATAAGTTTCATTTCCATATTGACATAGTAACATACAAATGGCATAATATTACTGTTTCTGGTAGAGTGTAGCCAAAGTGTTCTGATGTGTAAGCTACACAGTGATTAATTTGAAGCTCCTGACTGGAACCTAATGGCTGCAGTTAAGCCTAGCTGTCACTATCTGTTTGCATGCAGTGTTGTTGCAGTTGTGTTGGTCCTAGGATATTACAGAGACAAGGTGGGTGAGGTAATATTTTATTGAACCAACTTCTGTTGGTGAAAGAGACAAGTTTTCCTTACACAGAGCTCTTCATGTCAGATGATTAGAAGGACCCCTTACAATAGTTATAAGGGTAGTCACGTATCAGTGTGTTAACGGATATGATGAATTGGCAGGAGTGACATCCAAGGAAGACATGAGTAGCAATTTGGGGCCAAAGTGAACACAATTTGCTTCAGTTCAACTTTTGTACTAGAAAACTAGATCTGATGGAAGTTAAACTATCCACTGCCAGAAAAGCCTTGCTTTCCACATAAAATATGACCCAAAGGGGAGGGAGGGTCAGTTTACTTTGTACCCATTGATAGAAGATCCCAGATCAAAATATGAAAACTGTATACCATTATTTCCACTCTGGTGGACCCTATTACTTTAAACTTGAAACAATATTAGATTTTTCATGCTACATGTTCACAACTAGCTGCACTCAGTACTTTGTTGGGATCCTTATGAAAGTTGAAACACTACGAGGCAACAGGTCTCACTTTGGCCACCACCATAAAGCAAGTGGACTAGACATTTATACCACCTCAAATCTATTTTTTCTGGATTAGACAAGCTAATTACATCCTATTTAAATCGTGTTAGGCATAAATGGGCACCTATGCACTCTGTCAACAGGTGCATTATAAATACCTTGATGAAAATAACGAACTTATTTGTGTTAAAAAATGCTCCTGAAACCACTTAAGGAAGGGAGGATTTATAGCTTTAGACAAAGTCTCCCTCTCCCATCCTTCAAAGACATTGCAAAAGTATTAGTAGATGACAGAGGTGGCTCTGTTTTTGAGACTATTTCCTAAATATTCTTCCCTCAGAAAACAATTTCAATCACCACTTAATCCAAGGATTTATTCATATATATAATACCGTGGATTTTTTTGTATTTACTGCAATACGGGGGTTCCCGGTGCACGTCTCCCCTTTATCTGTCATTTCATGTATCCATCGCTCATCAATAGGGGAATGTGTTCCGATTCACATCGGCCCCAATCTGCATATCTGTCGCTTCACCTTCTGTGTGGCTTTTCTGTGGGTGCTTAGCACCCACCGGCAGCCAACACCTGACAGCGCCTCCTGTCTGCCAGTGGCCCTGTGGGCCACCTATCAACTCCTCCCCCTCCCTCCCAGCGCCTCCTGCACACCGCGAAACAGCTGTTCCCCAGTGTGCAGAAGACTCTGAGAGGGAGGGGGAGGAGCAGGGACAGGGCGCACTCAGAGGAGGGGGCAGAACTGGGTGGTAAGAGGTGGGGCAGGCCATTATTTCTTATGGAGAAAAAGTCCCCAGTATCCGTTGTTTCGGTATCCATCGCCTTTTTCAAGAACGCAACAGCGACATATACCAGGGACCCCCTGTAGTGTCCAACCACACCAGTTAAGATCAGGGGTGCCACATTTTGCTATATGCTGTACAAGAGAGTGTATAGAGACAGTACCTTGCCCTAAAAAGAGTTTTCAGTCTAAACTGTATGTTTATTAATCCTCTGAATCCAGAAGGTCAGAAGTTTACTAACACTCAGACCAGTTTTGTTTCAACATGTCACTGGAACATGCTGACATTAGAAAAGTGTCCAGATATATTTGCTGAAGTCAGTGGAAGTGTGTTTTTGTAGTTTGCAATCCTAAATGTGCTTTGTATGTGTAATGAAGTACTAACTCCTCCTATAAAAAAAAACAGCAGTTCTGTATTCCATGTGTCACAAAAAAAGCCAATTGTTTACTTCTGGATTTGGTGTCTAAGCATATACCACATCCCTGTTGGATTCAAATTTTGAAACTAGCTATTTTGTTTAAATATCACTGGCAATAAACTAAATACAGACGCTATTCCAGTTTTCTATACCTCACTCAATTACACTCCATAGACAATCTGCATACTGTAGTGCACATAAAGAATATATAACAAGAGTTGACTTTTAGAAAATACCTATTATAACAAGGTTCTACAGTAGAACCTCAGAATTACGAACACTTTGGGAATGGAGGTTGTGAGTAACTCTGAAATGTTCGTAACACTGAACAAAACACGGTTGGTCTTTCAAAAGTTTACAACTGAACGTTGATTTAATACAGCTTTGACACTTTACTATGCAGTAGAAAAATGCTGCTTTACCCTTTTTAGTAGTTTACTTTTAACATAGTACTGTTCTGTATTTCCTTTTTTGGGGTCTCTCCTGGTGCCTGATTGCGTACTTCTGGTTGCAAATGAGGTGTGTGGTTAAATGGTCAGTTCATAACTGGGGTTCATAACTCTTAGGTTCTACTGTAGTGCACTATTTATTTTAAAAACAAATTCCCATTGATCTTCTACAGCCTCTCTTCCATTTAACTGAGCTGCTCAGAAGTATGGAGATGGGTAAGCATAAGGCCCTGATCACAATTTCATATAATCCACATTTTAGCCTATGAACAAGAATCTGAGAAACTTCAACACCAAGCTATTTAGCAAGCATTGGTTCAGCTAGAATACGCCTACTGGAACAGCATAAAAAGGGATTTTTATTATTTGTACTGAAGTAGCCTATGGAGAATTTAATAGAGATTGAGACTCTGATATGCTAAGTGGGGTATATACATGTAGTAAGAGTCCCAGCATTGAGGGGTTTATAGTCTAAACAGATAAAATTTCTAGGGAGCAGGGGGAGAACACATATTTTACCCCCAATTTACAGAAAGGGAAACTAAGGCTGAGAGAAATTGTGTGACATTAGGAAAGCCACTTGAAATCTGTAGCAGGGCAGGAAATTGAATCCAGATCTGAGAGCCCCAGCCTAGGGCCCTAACCACAAAACCTGCCTTCTTCTCTGGTGCACAGGAAAAAGAACAGTCTTATTAGCAGAACAATCCAGTGCAGAAGACACACTACAAATGGGACATCAGCAATATCTGTTCCAATAGGAGGGCTTCAAGATGCCATGGGTATGTTCAGTGGCAGAATACAAACTGGAAGCTGTAGTTGAAGCACAGTGCCATTGCTAACTTCTTCCTTCAAACTAGCTTTTATTTCAGTCTGACTAGCAAGAAAGTAGCAGAGACTTTGCAGATCCAATGAATAAACCTTTTCTGAAAGAGGTTTATATTTCTACTTGAGACAGAAAAATAATTGACGTTTCAGCTCTCTCTAGGAACCTGTCTGCAATAATATTGTAAGGCAGTGGTTAACGTACATCACTATAAGAAGGGGCGCTAGTTGGCAGCTGTCAGCACAAGGAAAAATGAGTTGTATTCAAAAGGGATATACAGGCCCATAGTCAGCCCAACTAGTATGTTTATGTTTGAGCCTATAGAACAAAGCAGGCACATGCCTGGCGTCTTCCACCCCAATTTCTACCAGGAGAGAGAATCTACTGTCTTGTATCTTCACATGATATTAATTTTTCTAATGAAATAATGTATCTAGAGAAGTTAGTGTAACACATGACCACAAAGCTAAAAGCATATTACAAACAGGGCAACCTATTACAAATAGATTATAAATTCAACTAGATTAGGGAAACTGATATAGTCCACAATAGCCACTTGATCCCACATAACTGCTTGTAATTCCTGATTTCATCATTCTTTCTTCTAGACCCAAAAACCAGGTGGTTAAAGCAACTCAGCAATGAAATATCAGTTTTCAAATTTCTTGTCTTTTGGGTGCACAGTATTTAGATTTTTCATTTTCAGCAAATAATTCAAGAAATTACTTAGTGTGAGTATCTCTCTCTCTCACACACACACACATACACACACTCTAAAATGGGGAAAAAGTGTCAGACCCCACAATATGAGACTAGTACTTACTATTCCAGAACTAAGATCATCTCTGTTGCAGTCTCATAAACTTCATGTAAATTAATGACCCAAAGGTTACATTGCGCCAACTCAAGGACAGCTATCTCATGGATTATTTCCATTCGACAGTCTTGGCCCTTTCTTCTTTTTCGCATGAATTTTGCTGCAAACTCCTTTTCTGTATCTTTCTTGACACACTTCTTCACCACTGCAAACTTCCCTCTGGAATTAAAGCAAAATATTAAATCAGATGGATGATCCTTAAATTAAGTATTAAAATCACTAGTCAAATTTTAATCAGACTATTTAAAATTAATTTAAAATATTTTAGAAAACTCAAAAGAAACTACAGTGGGAACATTTAGAATATGTTCCAAATTTAGAGTTTTCACTCTGTATCAGTGATATTCCCTACATTTAAAACAGGGGATAATGCTGGAACCAGTAACAGCTCAAACTGGAATATATTTTACGTTTATTCACTGTACCATATTGTATCTACAAAAATTGAGCCTTTCAGTAGAAAAAAAAAATCCATCAATTTCAGGCAGTGAAGGTTACTTATTTGTAACCAGAGTTCTTCAAGATGGCTCTGCATATTCCACTTATGGGTAGCGTGCCGCACAAAGATGCCTAACGGGAGAACAGTCTCCAAGCCATGTTAAAGTGCCTGTGCTCTTATTCCCCCGCACCCCAGCATCCCTGAATGTTCTGAAGCAAGCTTATATAAGGAGGCACAGTGCCCTCTACCACCTCATCTCCTTCCACCACCAAGCCAGAAATACAGAACAAAAAGACAGAGGAGGGGAAGGTGGGAGGGATGTATGAGTATGCAGAGCCATCTCAAAGAACACTGAACTGACCTTAATTTCTTCTTTGAGTAGTTCTGCAAATTCCCACTTACGAGTAGTTTGATGAGTAGTGCTGAAAATAGCCTGGGGGAACCAGAGCCTGAACTGAACAGAAATTGAAAAACCACTCTAACACATCTGGCATCAGACCCTGAAGCAGGGGTGGGCAATAATTTTCACAGGGGGGCCACTCCATGGATTTTGGTAAGTCGTCATGGGCTGCACATTTCTACTATATTAATGGAGCGGATGCAGGGCCTCGGAGGGAGTTTGGGTGCAGGAGGGAGCTCCCAGCTTGGGCAGGGGATTGGAATGCTGGAGGGGGTGAGGGGTGTGGCCTCTGGGAGGGAGTTTGGTGCAGAAGGGGGCTCCGGGCTAGGGTGCAGGAGGGGGTGCATGGTCTGGGAGGGAGTTTGGGTGGGAAAGGGGGTTCTGACCTGGGGCAGGGGGTTGGGGTGTAGTAGGGAGTGCGAGGCATAGGCTCTGGCTGGGAGGTGCTTACCACAGGCAGTTCCTGGCTGGCGGTGCAGCAAAGCTCAGGCAGACTGCCTGTATGCTGTGGCCCCACGCTGCTCCCAGAAGTGGCTGCAGCCGGCTGCTGCTGGCACATCTCTGTGCGCCCCTTGGGTGAAGCGGGTCTCCGTGTGCTGCCTGTGCCCACAAGCAATCACTGGTTTCCAGCCAATGTGAGCTGTGAGGATGGTGCTGGGGGCGGGGGCAGCGCAGAGACCCGCCTCCTGCTCCTCCCGCCAGGGGCATGCAGAGACATGCCAGCATCAGCCGACTGCTTCCAGGAGCGGTGCGGGGCCATGGCAGGCAGGCAGGCAGGCAGCCTGCCTGAGCAGCCCGCTGCGCCACAGGACTTTCAGTGGCTCGGACTCTGAGATCGCGAGGGGGCAAAGGAGGCTGCACAGAAATATTAGACGGGCCGGATCCGGCCTGCAGGCCGTATTTTGCCCACCCTTGCCCTGAAGGCTAATCAAGTGCATAATGTTTAGCAAGAGTGTGCATATCCAGGTTCCAGCCCTGCAAATCTCAGCAACAGTCACTTGGGCGAGCAAAAGATGATGTCACACCTCTAGTGCAATAAGATTGAACCATTGTAGGTACAGGAATTTCTGCGACCATGTAATATTCAAACAGTGTTGTTTAATCAATCTAGAAATAGTCTTGGGAGAGACAGTATGCCCCACAGAATCCCTGTCTAGATTATGTGTATCTCATGCTGATTTTCCAAAACCTTTAGTTCTATTTCACTAATATGCATGAGCTTTCTTTGTATCCAAAATACATAAAAGAGATTCCCCCTCATTAGTATGCAGCATTTCAAATAACAAACACACACTTTCTGATAGTTTTCTAGAATGAAGCAATGCATTCTTCTGCACTGATGAGCATGAGTCTTCAAGAATTGACAGTCAAAGTCTGATCACCCCAAGTAGTCAGGTGGAGGGACTGCGGATCCGGATAAAGAATCCTACTCTATTGCTGAGAAGGAAGATTACATATGAAGACCCCAGGGGAGAGCTGAAGCAGATCCATAAACCTCTGGTAATGTGGCCAAGCCAGGGCAATCGGAATTATCTTTTCCTTGTCCTGAGCAATCGTCACCACTTTCTGGATCAATGAAAAGGGGGGGAGGGGAGAAGCATATAGAAGGCCCCTTCATGAGTGCAGAAGGAAAGAATCGAAGATGGACTGACTGTCTCTTCCTGCTCTCAAGCAGGAGAGGTGCCACTTTGTTGAACCTTGTAGCAAAACGGGTCCACATCTGGTCAACCTTAACTAGAAACAAACGCTCTGAGTCAAGTGATCCTTAAAGGATCATTCGTGCATTTGAGAAAACTTGCTGCGGAGCAGATCTGCGATTACGTTGTCTTCCCCTGCTAAATGCAGGCCCACCAGACTTAAAAATGTCACACAGAATGCACCAGTCCCATAAACTGATCGTTTCTGCATGTAGCCGAGCAGAGTGAGCACCCCCATTTGTTGATGTAAAACAGCCACTGTGTTTTATTTCACTACTTGAACAACCTTCCCACGTATGTGAGGGAGGAACAACGTGAGGGCCAGACGAAGTTTCTCTTAACTCCAACATGTTTATGTGTAAGTCCCGCTGCTGAGAAACCCAGTGATCTCAAACTGTATGATAACTCAGACATGCCTATCCCCCCCAACCATTGTTTGACACATCTGAAGTTATCCTCACTGATGGCGAAGGGGGATTGAACTGGAAGTCTCTGAGGACATGTGCTCTGACTGCCTACCACATCAGCAAGTCCGGAATGTTTCAAGCAATGTTGACTAACGTTTGAAGATTATCCAGATTTGGCTCATTGACCTGAGACATCCAGTGATGCACTGGCCTAATTCCGAGACACTCCAGGAGATTTACATAAGTAGTAGCTGCCATGAGAATCAGGAAGAAAATTACTTTGAGTTCTGACATACTTGAAAGTTTAAAATATTCTTCACTATTTAAAAAAAAATCTGTCCTGTGGTAAAAAGGCTTTTCTGAGTCCAATATGGCACCCAAGAATAAAATGTTGAGTTGAACAGATTTAACTGGACTTTCAGTAGTTGTTCCAGGTCCGGAGGAAAAAAAAAAAGGGTGATTGTATAAGTGATGTGGCTTAATAGATTTTTGGGAACAGCAGCCTTCAACAGTCAATCATCCAGATATACCCTGCTTTCTGAGCTGAGCCACTACCACAGAGAGGCAATTTGTACAATACTCTTGGTCCTGAGGACAGGCCAAATGGGAGCACCTTGTACTGGAAATGGTGTCCTGCCACCACGAAACAAAAGTACTTTTGACAACTGTCTGATAGAAATATGAGAATATGCATTCTTCCAATTGAGAGTCACAAACTAATTCACAGTTAAAATGAACAGATTATGAAGGCCAGAATTAACGTACAGAACCAAAACTTCTAAACATATTTGTTCAAGTGTCTTAAATCTAAAATTGGATTAACTCCTTCCTCCCCCTGCATTCTTCTCCTGTACTAAAAAGTATCTAGAATAAAACCTGACTCCTCAAGGTGTTTGGACACCTCCCTGACAGCTCCTATCAGAAGCAATTTCTGCACTTCTGAAAGTAGAATAGCGTTGTGAGAGGGTTCCTTGAAAAGGGAACGGTATGGGGAACTGAAAGTGCATAGTTTCTCATAGTGAATATAATAGCCCTTTTTCTGTAATTTCAAGGATGTAATAAATCTCAATTTGCTGAAAAAAATGGGCTAGTCTCCAAACTGAGGAAGGCAAAGATCCTTGCTGACTGGTTCTCAATCCTCACATCAAATCTGAGGCTTGGTGTTCAATGAAGATGACAGGGAGGAAGTAGATTGTTGAGATTTAGGCCTTGATTTGAAAGACTTCTTCTGTTGACTCTGGAAAGTCACAGCCTGCTGATGTCATCTTTGATTTGACAAGAAATAAATCAAGGAAGGCTACGGATAATACTGTCTCTGATAATGGAAAGAAAGTAGAAAGTCTTCCAGTAGAAGGAATCAAGCCTAAAGAACAGAGCACTGATCTTGCCTCCTTTAGCTTTTCCAGTCATTCATGTCTTTTCACTGAAAAGACCATCAAAGGGGAGATCTTCCACCTTAATTCTAGTATCCAGAGCCAGAAGAGAAGAGCAAAGCCAAGTATGTCTCCTCTGAGTAACTGCAGAAATCAACGTTCTAACAGAAGAGGCCGAAGTGTCAAATGAAGCCCTGAGAGCATACTTAGCCACATTTTGACCCTCCATTTGGATCACATTAACCAACATCCTTTTATTATCTGGCAAATCCTGTACAAACAATAGCATCCTTTCCCAGAGGTGGGATTGACAGAGAGTCATAACAGCATAATAATTTGCCGTCCCTAATACCAACAGTGGAAGAAGAGAGCACATTTCTTCCTAAGGAATCAATCCTCTTTCTCCTCTCTATCAGCAGGAATGGAATATGCTTGTCCAGACCTCAACCATTGCTGGTAGCAGGTACCAACAAATTATATACAGGGTGTGTATGAAAATACAACCCCCACCCCAAGAGTATTTGATATAATTTGTCTGCCTTCTTGGAAATAGGCTGACAAGAGAAAGGAGTGGATAAAACAGTCTTAACAGGCTGCAGCAGACCATGGAGAATTGGTAACGACATCCTATTCTTGGAGACAGCCCCAAGAATGTCGAACACTAGATAGGTGGTTTCCTCCACTACTACTGAAGGTAAATTCAATGCAGATGTCATGCGATCCATCAGGTCACAGAACTGTGGAGAGTCACCAGAAGGGGAAGAAGCAGAAGCCACTTCCCAGGTGCTCATCTGGTGAAAACTCAGGATCATGGTCTGTGTCAGCAAGCTCTCTTTTAGAATAATAAATTGTCTCCTCTTCTTCTTCAGAATATCTGGCACCACCAAGATGCCTATAGATCCGAAGATTTCTTCACAACCAGTCCCTTTATAAATGAAACAGCTGTCCAGCCATAAAGGAGAGTGTCATGTTGTGGGGTGTAATCCAGCCCAGCGAGAGGTTGTCTCACTGCCTGCTCTGTAAGCGAGTGCCTTAAATGTTATTCTGCTGTGGCTCACAGCCTGTACCCTGCCAGCCAGCAGAAAAGCATACGCTGAATGTGTGTTAAGCAGGTTTGACTCAGTAACTGATTGCAGCAACCTGGTTGTTACACCCCAGCCACACTCTGGCATACACCAGCTCTGGTTATACCCAGTAGAGATGACCCCAACACCTCCCCCTCCCTGAATCTTTCCAAAAGTATGTGCTCTGCGATGTCCTTTCCTCGACTTTTCAGAGAAATAATAAGGTTTGTATGCTCCTCTATAGAGACATAAAGGACAGCTTATCACTTTAACTAGAGTTAACGATCACTAAGTCAAAAATAGACCTGATTTCGTTTAGATTACAAATAAAAACAAAAAGAAAATAGAATATTAAGTTATATCAAGGGATAGAGTTAGAAATGGTACAAGCCAATAAAAGTGAAAACATACTTTCTAGTGGCCAAGACCTAACACAACAAACTATAGCCTTTGTTTTAAAACAAAAGCTCACACTGTATGGAAAGGGATGACACTCGCCAGGTGAAAAATCCATTTGCAAGCCCTGTGTATACAACTATAAAATAAAATGCAACAATTTTTGTGTAATACAACCAGTTCTTACAAAAAAACACAGACCTAGAAGTGTCTGATTAGTTCTCAGACTATGATTATATTTTCTAATACCCTTAGAAGTTTTGTATCTCTGCTTTTAAAAATAAACACTACACTAGGCAGTAACTAGCAAACTAGATCAATTCAAAGGGGCAAGTGTAAGTAAGGACTTTAAAAGCCACCAGTGAAAAAGTTTTTTTAAAAAGAGGCAAAGTTTGAGATCTGGAGGTAGTGCCTTTAAACTGGTTAGTTTTAAATTTGATTCTTATTGAAAAGCACCTCAAATACAACATGCTTTGCTAATCTTTCCACACAAACACCTTAAAAATACTTAAGGTAGTTCTACATATTCCCCTTTCAACTGAACGTGTGTACGGAAGCCCAAATGGCAGCTTGGCATTGTTCTCTGATTGGAACGTTATGTAAGAATGGGCTCTGATCCCCGTAGGGGATTGTATATTTTGTTGTTGGTAACATAAATGGATGCAATTCGAAATCCATTTTGATAGTCGTTGTTTTGAAATGGTTGCACCCTTCAATTGTTCAGTGGTGGAAATGAAGAGTCTCTGTGACTTACAGAAAGGTTTTGTTCTATCTAGGTAGAATGCTAGTGCTCTTCTACCATCTAGAGTGTGGAGAACAGATTCCTGTGTAGATCCATGTGGCTTAGTGTAAAACATAGGTAGATAGAGAGGTTGATTGAGATGGAACGATGAAGGTACCTTCGGTACGAATTTAGGGTGTGGTTGCATAGTCACTTTGTCTTTAAAGAATATGGCGTAAGGAGGATGACCATGAGGGCCCCAATTTCACCCACTCTATGTGCTGAAGTGATCGCGACCAGGAACGCTACCTTCATTGATAAATGTAGTAGAGAATAGGTAGCAAGTGGTTTGAAAGGGGGCTCTGGTAAGTCCTCTGAGGCCTAGGTTTAGGTCCCATGCTGGTGTAGAGTTGCAGACTTTAGGGTACATGTTCTGAATGCCTGTGAGGAAGTGTTTCATAATCAGATGCACGAACGCTGAAAACCATCTATCTTGTGGTGAAAAACAGCTATGGTTTCGAGGTGAACTAATATATAACCCCATCTGTTTCAAACTAACTTAAGTGAACTAATATATAACCCCATCTGTTTCAAACGCAACATGTACTCCTAAACCAAATGTATTGGCGCTGTAAGTTTCGGTATGTATCTGTCGTGAGACCACAAGGAGAACCTCTTCCATTTATGGAGGTAAATGGTACGCACGGTAAGTTTCCTGCTGTTTAGCAACATCTTTTTAACCTCTTCCAAACCAGGTTAATTCGTTGTGATGGAGCCATGGAGAAGCCATGCCTTCAGGCAGAGTTTTCCTAGATTCAGGTGAAGAACAAGACCCTCATCCTGAGAGAGAGGAAGGGTGTACGGGGTGCAAAGCGCCATGCTGTTCAGGTATGGAAACCACATCTGTCTGGGCCACGTCGGAGCTATCAGTATGATCAAGGCTCTGTCGGTCCGTATCTTGTGTATCACTCTGGATAATAATGGTATCTGTGGGAATGCAAACAGGAGAGGCATGTTCCATCAGATGAAAAAGGCATCTCCTAGGGATTGCGGTCCTAGTCCTGCTCATGAGCAAAACCCTGGATGTTTATGGTTTCGGATGTTGCAAACAGATCGATGTGTGGTGACCCCCACATGCGGAATATGTGTTGTGCGATGTTGTCGTTCAGTTCCCATTCATGTTCTTGGGAAAACTGCCTGCTCAATGTGTCTTCCACTGTGTTCTTTTGCCCCGGGAGATACGACACAGTAATGGTAATACTGTGGATAATGCCCCAGTTCTAGCATGTTATGGCTTCTGTGCATAGGGAAAGAGATCGAGCGCCTCCCTGTCTATGTAGAACATATAGGCACGTTGTCTGTCATTATTTGTTTCTTATTGGTAGGAAATGTTGGCACACGTTTTGAACTGCTCATAATTCGAGTAGATTGATGTGTAATAAAGACTCCACAGGAGACCATTTCCCTTGGATTGTGTGTTGGTTCAAGTGTGCACCCAATCCAATCAGTGAGGCATCTGTAGTGATCAGGATGGATGCTGGGTCTTGGTGAAATGGGACCCGCGCACACATTGTGTGGATTTAGCCAGCATTGTAGTGATTGAATGACTTTTGGTGATGGTGGTGACAGGAGTCTGTTTAGACTGTGCTTGCGTGGTATGTAGACTGTTCTCAGCCATCCCTGGAGACAGTACATGTATAGTCATGTGTGCTAGACCACAAGATCGAGGCCGCCATGTGTCCTAATAGTTATAGGCAGGTGTGTGCAGAGCCTTTTGGACTGTTTGTGACTACCAATAAGAGTGGTCATTGTGGAGAATCTGGTCATTAGTAATGAAGCTTTAGCTCCTATCGAGTCTAGGTAAGCTCCGATGAATTCTAGTTGTTGAACCAGAACTAGGGTAGATTTCTTCTCATTTATTTGTAACCCTCGGGTATGGAAAAGTGTCAGTCGTTTGTGTGAAGTGTATTGCTTTTGCTTGAGTGCAACCCTTCAACAGACAATCATCCAAGTATGGGAATATCATAATTCCTTGTCTGTGTAGGTGTGCTGCTACTACAGCCAGGGTTTTGGAGCTGTCGAAAGTCCGAATGGTAACACACTGTATTGGAAGTGGTCTCTCCCTACTGTGAGCTGTAGGAATTGTCTGCATGCAGGGTGTATAGCGATGTGAAAATATGCATCTTGTAGGTTGAAAGGTGAAAACCAGTCCTCTTCTTCCAGCGCTGGAATCACTGACGTCAGCGTGACCATCCTGAATTTGTGGGTACGCACAAATTCGTTGAGTTTTCTGAGATCTAAAATGGGTTTCCATCCTCCATGTTTCTTTTGAGTCAAGAAGTAGTGGGAATAGAACCCCTACCCCCTGTGTTGTACTGGAACATGTCCCACAGCACCTAGCTGTACAAGATGGTTTAATTCTTGTCGTAGAAGATGCTTGTGAGATGGCTCCCTGAAGAGGGACGGGGAAGACGGATGGTATAACTAGAATGTCCTATCTCCACTACCCAGTGATCTGTGATGATGGATGCCTAAGCTTGGTAAAATGGCTGTAGTTGGTGACCAAACACCTGGGTAGGTTGTGTAATATATACGCTGGTTGTCGGGGAGGTTGATCAGACCCTTGACCAAATCTTCAAAATTGCATCTTGGTTGGTGGTGCCTGTGACGCAGTTGACTGGGACTGAGGTGGTTGGTGTCTCTGGCACGAATTGTCCAATGGTCTCTGGTGCCGGAGACAACGTATCCCTGTTTTGGTTATAAGGTTGGTATCTCCTCCATCTATTAGGGTATGTATATATGCCCAGGGTTCAGAGTGCTGTTCTAGAGTCCTTCATTGAGTGTAGGACTTCACCGGTCTTCACGGAAAATAATTTCGCTCTGTCAAAGGGAAGGTCTTCAACTTTAATTTGGAGGCCCTTTGAGATTCCGGAGGATTGTAACCAGGATGCCCGTCTTATGACTATAGCTGTAGCCATCATGTGAGCGGCCGTGCCCGTGACATCAAGGGACACCTGTAGTGCTGTCCTCACGACTAGCTGTCCCTCGGTTACGACAGATTGGAATTGCTCCCTTCTGTCCTCTGGGATGTCCGCAGGGAACTCATTAAGTTTCTCATAATTGTCATGGTCATACTTAGCCAGTACGGCGGTGTAATTGGCCATGCAAAACTGGAGAGTCACAGACAAATAGACTTTGCGACCTAACAAATCCAGTCTCTTAGAGTCCTTGTCACGTGATATAGATTTATACTGGGGTTGCTTCCCCAGTTGGTTCACCGCATCCACCACCAAGGAGTTTGGTTGAGGGTACAAGAATAGGAAATCCATGCAGTTTTTGGACACATAAAATTTCCTATCCACTCTTTTGCTGATTGATATGGTATGGGGGTATGGTAGCTGGAGTTTGCCATACTGATTCTACTAGTTCCAGGAAGGTACTATTAATTGGTAATGTTATCTTTGTAGAGGATGCCGGGTGTCATATTTTTAGGCGCTAATGTTGATTTTCAGTCTCATGTTCCAGAGGGATGTTCTGACTTTGTGCGACCCATTTGAGTAAGTCCTGGAATCGTTTTGAGTCATCTGTGATGGCAGACAGAGATGGCAATACCGCCTTGTCTGGAGATGAAGATAAATTGTGGGCTGGTGAGCAGTCTTGTGGATTGGAATCCTCCAACTCCTTGGAATCCACATGCACCTCCGAGGGCTCAGTGGCTGTCACTGTAGAAGGGTGAATCTGTCACCTCTGTGGGGTGTGAGGTCTGTATGTCTGAGATCTGTAGATTGCCCATGGGTCCCATTGTGCCCAGTGCATTGGGAATGGCATGGGTGGGCACATCCATGGGTTAAGCCAGACATGGGGGCACGTCCCTGTAACCGTTTCCTGGCACTTGTATGGGATGGAGAGGAATGTCCTGAATAGAAGACTGCCTCTTTTAGGTCATCTTCCTCATCGCTTAAAAATTGCGGGGCATTAGGTGAATCCATCTGTACTGGTGCAGTCGGCACCAGAGAACAGTCTGTGCTGTGTACAGGTGAGCCAGGCTCGAATGGTATCTCAGTGCCAGTTGATTGAGTGAGGGAGCGCGGTCCCATGGGCATTGGTGCCATGCTCTTATGTGTAGACATCATCTGTGATATTAGTCCTGTTGGTACCGTCAACTTATGCGTGGCCTCTGTTGATGCCAGTGATGCCGACTTAGTGCGTTCATGCATTGGCTCTGCAGCATGTGGTACCAGTGGAGGTGGCATGGTAATCAGAGGCGGCATTGGCACCGTGTCCTTCCTCAAGGCATTCGGTGCCATGGAGTACAAGGCTCATTTGTGCCTACTACTCGACACCTAATCTCCGCTGGCATAGGTCCCAATACAGATGGTGCCGGAGGTGCCTGGAGCATCAAACATGCTCACCCTGCTGGCCGTCGGCACCAAGGGTAGTGATCATGCTGGAGACAGTTTCCTCTTCAACAGTTCTCTGTGGGTTGGAGATGCCTCCCTCTTCCTTGATTTTCTGGAGGAAAGGGAACTCAATCTGTCCAGCGAGGAGGCACACAGGGAATCCCCCGATGGGTTTTTTTCCGAGATGGAGACGGTGGCATTAGGGATTTCTCCATAAGGATCATTTTAAGTCTGAGATCCCTATCCCTCCTTGCTCTGGCTTTAAGATTGCTGCTGTGGTTGCATTTTTGAGGGATGTGCACCTCCCCCAAGCAACTGAGTGTCCATCGGAGACAGGCATAGCATCCTTACACAAAGTGCAGCGTTTAAAACCAGGGATGCCTGGCATTTTCGTTACCCAATTTTGTCGTGGTATAAGGAGATAGAAATGGAGAGGAAAGCTCTTCAATTATATATCTTTTAAACAGGGAAAGGCTAAGTGGTTCAACAGAAACCTAAGACTAACTATTAACTAATTACTGGGAGCTAAACTTAACTATTTCTAAATCTTTTCTAGGTAAATTTCTGACACCTGGAGCTCCATCTGCAGCTGAGGGCGGTCAAGAAGGAACTGAGGGGGTCAGGACGCGCGAGCACTAGATGAAGCGCCAACAGTACCGTGAGACAGCTACTGCACACGCACATCCCAACCAGGCACTGCTCCCAAAAACCTCTGATCAGCAGCGCCAGGACACATCGACACCTGAAGTGGAGCATCCACAGGGACAGCTCTCAAAGAAGAACTTAACCATACTAAATACCTCAGTGGAGAAAAAAAAAGTTACACTGTCAAGACTCCACTAATAGGAGGCTACAGCTTTAGACTCGGGAGTCTTTCAGCTTTATTTAAATGGGACCTACTTAATCTAAATCACAGGCATGATTTAAGTCCACATTTTCTCACAGTGGAATTAGAAATATCAGATATTTCCACCCATGTGCAGGGACAGAAAACATTTTTGATAGCTGGGTGCTAACTGTTGGCAAAATATTGACTAAGTGGCAACTCCTGCAATGCCAGGAAGAACAGATACTTATCAACCTCTTTTGAGGTTGTTTTACAGTCCTAGGATTTCAAGCAAGTTTCAAAAAAATTCACGAAGGCATCCAAAAAATTGGGCACCAAGGCATCCATCCACCAAAGTACTTAAACACATGGCTAATTTGACTTCACTGGCTACTGTTGTAGTGCTTCTCTGTGTTATTTTAAACTTCCTTTAAATGAGTCACTGTTATAGACCGACATGTTGAAAGAGGTGGTGCTGAACAATTCAATTAGATTGCAGTAAATCTTCAGGACTAGATTATTATAGGTGAGGCTCATAATGCTGCTAATTATGGAGGTTTTCTGACACCTCCCATTGTAAGACTGTTTTCAGTTGCTTACAAAACTTTGTCCAACTTTAACCATTTAGGCTGAAATTTATCATGCTAAGCTGGGGCTCTGACAGTGAACCTGGAGGGGGACAGTAAGACTGGCTAAGCAAGGAGACTTGGAAGAGGAGCCAGAAGAGTGGAAACTGGGACTGGGAGGGGGAACCTGGGGTGGGGAAGAGAAGGGGCAGAAGAGTCTATGACCACTTCAGCACAATCTCCTCCAGTGCCTGGAATGGAATCCAAGATTCCTGGAGTTTCACCATTCCTCTGCTGTCAGCAAATATATCTGTGAAACCAACTGGCAAAATGTGCATCTCAAATCCTGCGTAGTGCTGGTCCAGATAGCAGCAATATGTTGTCATCTTCTATCAGTTACTCTGGTAGCTCAAGTGGCAGGGGTCTGTGAAGTGGATCTAAAGATTCCAACCCTGCTGACTACATGTGGGTGCCAATAGGATGCCACATAATGGAATTTCTCCCTCCCTCCCCCCAGTTTTGTCTTTGTAAAGATTTAGGAAATTATACAGAAAACTATGTTAATAGACCATTAAGGTTGCAAAATAAAGCATTCAGAAGTTAGAAAATGCCTTCATTAAGGTTGCTTGTGCAAGTCAGACCCCTTGTGCATATGCGCTATAATACAGTATTTAGTAACATGATTGCAGACTATTTGCCACATTTTGTGTGTGTAATATACATACAAGAGTACTAAAGTACTTTAAGAAAAATGGCTACTGAACTGCTAATAAAGATGTTTTGCATTAAAGTCAATTACCGCACTGGAGAGTAACAAAAGTACCTATCTTAAAGGAACTAGATGTGATCTTGGAAATTACGCATCAGTCAACCTTACTGTAGTATCAGGTAAGCTGGTTGAATCAATTTAGAAAAGAATGATAAGACCTCTTGATATGGTAGCAACAAATCAGCTTGACAAATAAGAAAATCATGTCTCTCTAGTCTACGAGGGTATGTCAATAAAGTAGTGCAGCAGGAGAAATGGCTGACACTGTATTTGAATAAAGGTTTTATAAAGTTTCTAACAAAGTTCTACAGAGGATTTGGAAATCAATCATAGCGTGAGAAGTAATGTACTGTCACAAATTAGAAACGGGCAAAAAAGAAAGGCTATACTTCATACAGTAACTATTTCTTGATGTGTGGTCCCTCTCAGTATTCCACTGGGGTGTGCATGTGCTCCACATGTGTGAGACCAGAAGATTCTTGCTAGCAGTGTCCATTGGTCCACATCTGCACCCTTTTACTCCTTCTGCTCTGAGCCAACAGCATGAGGGATGGTGCAGACTGACTACCTCTCCAGCTACCTTTCTGCCATGAATACCATTAAACACACTGCAGCAGAAGGGAAGGAGGGAGGGTAGTTGAACAGATAGTGACCACACATCTTGATCTCCAGTTACTGTACAAGGTAAGTAACTTCACCTCTCTTAGCTCTTCAAGAGATGGGTTGTATTATTCCACTATAAGTGAGTCACAAGCAGTAGTCATTGAGGAGAAGGGTCCAAAGATCCTTGCTGTACTACTGATTGGAGAACTGCTCTGCCAAAGGATGTCAGCTATAGTAGCTTGCACCAGGGCATGATGTTTCACAGAAGCGTGAGCAGAGCTCCGTGTTGCTTCTTTACAGGAGAGTGTCATCTTAAGTGAGGCTACTGATGCAGCCTAGGCTCTAGTGGAGTGGGCCTTCACATCTTGTTGGGGAGGAGTCCATCAAAAATATCTTCTGATGGGAGGCTGGGGTTAGAAGGACTATGGGGCGGGGGGGGGGAAGGGGGAAGAGACATTATGTTTGCTACATTGCACCTTCTAATGCTTCCTGAGTGACTTCTAACCCTTTTGATGATAAAAGGGTTAAGGGGCTGGGTGTTGTTTGTAGAGCTATGATTTGTGGAATTTTTGCTATGGTGCTTGAGTATAGAGGCCTAGTGAGCAGAGAGTTACCTTTAAGTCCTTTCAGGAATGCAGCAACTCAACTGTCTTCTCACTAAACAAACAGTTTCCCCTCAAAGGGCTGATCCTCCACCATGAACTGGACATCCTTGGGAAATCTGGAGGATTAGAGCCACAACAACCAATGCACGACCACAGAAGTTGCCATCAAGAACAACATTATATCTGCTGTATCAACTAAGGCTTGAAGGGATGCTCTGGCTAGCAATTTACCCTCAATGAGTGCTTGGAATTGCAGCCTATCTTTTTGTGGGAATTAGTGAATTCCTCAAACTTAGTATAATTAATAAAATCATATTCTGACATTAAGGTTTGGTAATTTGCTATGTGAAACTGTACACTCAAAGTCAATATTTTTCTTCCAAAAAGTTATAAGTATTTAGCTTTCTTATCAGAGGGGAGTAGACACGGTCTACTTCTCTCAGTAACAGCTTGTACTACTAATGAATTCAGAGCAGGGCATATAAATAAAAATTCTGCCCTTTAGATGGCACAGAGTACTTCTCCATTCTTTTTGGAGTGAAGGCACAAGTGGCTGGAGTGTGCCAGATGGTCTTGGCTGATTCTAAAATGGCTTCGTTAATGGGACCAGTCTCTGGAGAATGCAGAGTAAATTATGAGGAATGTCCTGCAATTCCTCCAGAGGGATACGGAATGTGTCTGCAATCCTCCTCAGTAAATCTTCAAGTTGCCTGTTACCACTAGGCAGTGATGGTGAAGCCAGTACAATCACATCTGGAGATGAAGATGACATTAGGGCTGGTGGTTCTGTCTGATCTAGTTCCTCCTCTTCCTCCACTAGTTCTTGAGGAGGTTCGGGATCTTCTCTGCGAACGAAGTGTTGTCTGGATTCCCAATGGGATCATCTAGATTCAAGATATTGCATGTATGGATCCGATAGTATCCAGTAAGGCCAGTTTGAGAGGTCAAATGGAAATTGGGATAGTCACCATGGAGGAGACTACCACTAGTCTCCAGGTGCACAATCCCTCTTATGAAATCAGGATGGTGCCTATGAGACTCTGGGTCCTCTGTCTGGACTGATCCTTTGTCTCTATGGGAGTGGTGATGATCTCTGTCATAAATATAAAGGGAAGGGTAAACCCCTTTGAAATCCCTCCTGGCCAGGGGAAAGCTCCTCTCACCTGTAAAGGGTTAAGAAGCTAAAGGTAACCTCGCTGGCACCTGACCAAAATGACCAATGAGGAGACAAGATACTTTCAAAAGCTGGGAGGAGGGAGACAAACAAAGGTTTTGTGTCTGTCTGTATGCTGCTCTTGCCAGAGACAGAACAGGAATGGAGTCTTAGAACTTTTAGTAAGTAATCTAGCTAGGTATGTGTTAGATTATGATTCCTTTAAATGGCTGAGAAAAGCATTGTGCTGAATAGAATAACTATTTCTGTCTGTGCATCTTTTTTGTAACTTAAGGTTTTGCCTAGAGGGGTTCTCTATGTTTTTGAATCTAATTACCCTGTAAGATATCTACCATCCTGATTTTACAGGGGGGATTTCTTTATTTCTATTTACTTCTATTTTTTATTAAAAGTCTTCTTGTAAAAACTGAATGCTTTTTCATTGTTCTCAGATCCAAGGGTTTGGGTCTGTGGTCACCTATGCAAATTGGTGAGGCTTTTTATCCAACATTTCCCAGGAAAGGAGGGGTGCAAGTGTTGGGAGGATTGTTCATTGTTCTTAAGATCCAAGGGTCTGGGTCTGTAGTCACCTAGGCAAATTGGTGAGGCTTTTTACTAAACCTTGTCCAGGAAGTGGGGTGCAAGGTTTTGGGAAGTATTTTGGGGGGAAAGACGCGTCCAAACAGCTCTTCCCCAGTAACCAGTATTAGTTTGGTGGTGGTAGCGGCCATTCCAAGGATAACGGGTGTAATATTTTGTACCTTGGGGAAGTTTTGACCTAAGCTGGTAAAGATAAGCTTAGGGGGGTTTTCATGCAGGTCCCCACATCTGTACCCTAGAGTTCAGAGTGGGGGAGGAACCTTGACAATCTCCCACTAAACCTGACTTTTCAGAAGCACTGGCAGTTTTGAATTCTATGGATGGTGCTGCCTTATTATGCCCAACTGGTAGACTGTAGGGAGAGCCACTCACCAGTACCTTGCATGCTCTGGACCAGTGGTGTAGAGACCTTCCTGGTCAGAACGGGTTCCAACAGAATTGGGGATTCCAAGACCACATAGATGGACTTGTCCTTGGGGGCCTCATATGTATCTCCTAATGCAAGTGAACAGACTGGCTTGTCTTTCTGTGGTGTCAGCGGTTTGATCTCACTGCTGTCTTCAGTACCAAGAACTCCTTTTCTTGGTGCATTGGTACCATTAGTGTAGGAGGTATCTACTTTTGTTATTCCCTCATCTGTATTGGGGACAGTCCAGCTCCTGCACTTAGCATTGGTTTTGGGGCACTTCTGCCCTTCAGAGCCAAGAGAATGGTACCGTGCTCCTTATGAGCTTCTGAAACTCCCTACAGGGGTGTAGAGTTTGACCTAACTTGGAGGTTATTGGAGAATAGGGATGTAAGTATCATTTAAAAGAGTACCCATTTAGACTATTAAAATTATCAGTTAACTTGTTAACAAGTTCACTATCTACCCCTGGCTTGGGGGGCGGCACCCTACTGTCTCTCCTTGGAGAGCTGTGGGCTGGGGATCATTTGCATGTGCATGACTGGGCACCTTGCACTGATCACACCCTCTCCCAGTTACTAGGTGTTACCTAATGCGGCTAGTTTGGCGGATCGCTGCCGGGATGCATCCCTGCCCAGCAGTGCCAGGGCAGATCCAAATGTTCTAGTAGATCCAATGGTTCCCAGGCAGACCCACCGCTGCAGCCAGCTGCAAGAGAAGCAGAGCTGGAGAGGAGGGGGTTGCCAGGCTGCCCCCAGCAGTGCCCTCTCTGCCAGGCATGGGCTGATCCAGCAGTGCTCCGAGCTGTGAGAACGCTGCAAGCTTCAGTGCTTCCCTCCCCCTGGCTATTGCTGTAGCGTTTTTAATGTGCACATTAGGTATTACAAGGTCACAAAATTATTTTATCAGTCTTACTCGTGGGGGAATTCTGCACCATTGTGCAATGCAGAATTTTGCAGAAATTAACGTTGTGCGCAGAGAATTTCCTTTCACCCACAGAAATGGGCTGCAGTGCTGCTAGCTGCCACTAGAAGCCACTGGACTCGACAGAGCCCAGCTTGCACATAGAAGACACTACTGGGGGGAGGAAGAGGGAGCTAGAGGGTTCCTGGCAACTGCAGTTCCCAGCATGCCCTGAGGGAAGGAGCAGGGAACTCCATGCAAGCCTGGGACTGAAAATCAGGCTGGTTCTCCCTCTGCATCCCTGGGCTCTGGGGGGAGAAGGGGACGGGTGTCTGGGGAAGGTGGACCCTGCAGCTGGGCTCTGGGGAGGGATTGGGTGCAGGTAACTGAACTGGGGGGACCCTACGTTTGGGCTCTGGGAAAGAACGGTTTGGGTGTATTGGCGGGGGGGGGGGGGAACCCCGCAGGTGGGCTATGGGAGGGGGGAAGGAGACAGAGAAACAGGAACTGGGTTGTCATAGAGGTTTCTTTAATTCTCTGCTCCTTGGGGAATCTGTCTGTGTCTGTATTGTTACAGATATACTTGCTGACAGGTATTCTGAAATAAAATTACCAAAATAACTGAAACTAGTGTGATTATGCAGCAAGATACTGACAAATAAAATTTGCAGAATTTTAAAATATTGTGCTCAGAATTTTTAGGCGCAGAATGCCCCAGGAATACAATCTGTTTTAACTGCAATATATTAATGGTAAGACTAATACTTACTGGTTAACCATTTAACATTTTACATCTTTATTGGAGAAGAGGCCCTCTTATTGGATGAGGGCCCAGAGGAGGGATTTCTTATCTCTTGCGAGAGTGCTTCCTACCTTCCTCATGCCCGTTTGGGCTAGTCCCTTGCTCTACTCCTACAAACCTTGGAGCTGAAGGCCACTGAGCAGTGCCTTCTTGATGCCTCCACCTGACGTACAAGGGTATCTGACAGGCCAGGGTTGGACTGAGGCTTCATGGCATAATCCATTGGAAGTCTTCCAACCCAGTGCTCACAAATTTAGCAAATTTGACTTTGGAAGGATTGGCAAATACCACACTTTGAGGGGATGTGAGCCTCACCTAGGCAGTAGAGGCACTTGAGGTAGTCATCGCTGACCAGAAAGGCCTGAGGGCAACACACACAGTTTTAGAATCCCTGGATCTTGGGAATAACTAGGTACTCAGGATGGGAGTGGGGGGGTGGAGGGGGGTAGACCCACCAAATCCTATTAAGAACTATAAAAATATAAACTACATTTTAAACTATTTACAGTGAATTACAGTTAGATGCAGAACCTAGCTAATGAAGAAGTTCTACCTCAGACCACAGGCAGCAGAAAAGAACTGGAGAGCGTCTTGCACTGCCCCTTTTGCCCTCAGTTTGGAACACAAAGAGAAAGAGGCAGGTGAGGACCTAAGGATATTGTTAGCAAGAATCTTCTGATCTCAATTATATGGAGCACACACCACCACCACCCCTCCCATGGAATACACATAAGGACTATAACTCAAAAAGGAAAATAAATTTTCCCCTTTTCAAAAAAACCCAAAAACAGCGTGATGACCCAGTTCACCAACAAACTATCTAGAAATGAGGGTAAACAGGGAGATTATTTTATCTTCAAATATTTTAAAATAGACAGACTATAGAACACTAAAGAAATCCAGAGAGCAACCTAGCAAAGCTAAATGAATAGGCAGCACCTTTACTGTTGACTAATGAAAGTGAGTGCACAACAGAAGGAACTATTCCTACATATTGGCGGCTTTTAAAATTACCTCTAACCTCTCTGGAACAAGACCATTGTGTTATTCTAGATACCCTGATGAAAATGTCTGCTTTTTTGACTACCCCTGGGCATTGCATATTTACTAATACAATTAGATAAGTCAATGTTGGCACAGTATTCCAGGTAAGGGTGTAAATTCACTATATTTTAGAGATACAGAAGAAATAAATGAGATCCAAAAAGAGGTGATAAAGATTAGAGGCATGGATAGAGATTGAAAAGACTGTGTGTGTTTAATTTATAGAGGAAACAAATTAAAAAGCAATGACAGAGATACACAAAATAATGAATGTTAAAGAGGCAGTTAAACAGACCTATTACCCTCTCCCATAACATAACCAGGGGACATGTGATAAAAGGTATCAAATTTTAAAAAAACAAACATAAAATACTTTTCCACAAAAAACATGATTAACCTATGGAACTTGTTTACCCAAGGTATCATCTTTTCTCCAAGACTAAACACAAAAGGATGAGCTGGACCATTGTTTGTCCATGTCCAGAGTCCTCTCCTATTAAGCCTTGCAAAGGGTAAATCCTGTCCCCTATATTATTCAATACTTGTCTGAAGTTGCTGGTTAGACATATGGGCTGAGGTGTAGAGCTGGATGTTGTTTGTGTATTGCTGACCTCTCCCTTGCCTCAAATGTCAATATTACTTTTTGCCAGCTGTCCAAATACCTGGATGAGGAGCAGCTGGCTGAAACTAAACCCAAGCAAGAGAGAAAAGAGAAGGTGTTTGGAGAAGGCAAGGTCTTGAGACATCTTCCTTGGTCAAATGCATCTGCCTGAACATTGTAGAGTCAGTGAATAGCATTGGGGTACTCTTAGCTATCCATGATTGTGAACGACACCCATGTTCTCTTGCAGCTGTCCAGAACACTGTGCCCTATCCTATCAAAAAGATCTGGTCACAATAATCATGTTTTCATGACTTCCAAATTAGATTATTGCAAATCCTACCTATAAACAAAGGTAAACAACCTAAGATCTTCAACCGGTAAGAGAAAAAGCCCATCTGCTCAGCAACTGACACTAGGATTACAGCACCTCTGGTTCCACTCATTACACTAGCTCCAGTGAACACAAAATCCAATTCAAAAAGTCTCATTCTTAATATCTGTAGCTCCTCACAAGCCTGACCCTAGTTCCTCAAGAAACTGCATCTCTCCCCATAACCATGACCTCTATCAAATTGTCTATGAACAGGAGGAGAACTGAAAGCATGAGAGAAAACTTTGCCATGAGATGGACATAAACCATGGAATCAATTCCTACAACAGAATTAACACTACCCTCTGAGCTACCAGAACCAAATACAACACACACTGCTTTAATCTTAGCTATCCCCAGCCCACCCCCGTATGTTTAAAAAAATAAACCAAAAAAACTGCCATGTTTCAAGCTACTCTTTACAGTTGCAAAGTATCCTCCCTCCCTCCCCCCCCCCCAAGAAAAACCCAAAACTTGCGGGGTGGTCAGATACTATGGTGAGATGAGTCAAATACATATAAAAATGAATTAGATATTTAAAAAGGATGAGAACAGCCACAGCTGCATTAGATGACAAGCAATTAAAGATGCAAAATCTGTCTTGCTTCAGCATACAAGTCAATTCTAAATTGAGTTTGGCAGAAATTTCTCATAGGGCACATTATTCCAGAGTTGTTCACTATGAAGTTTCTTGCACTTCTCTGAAGCATCTGGGAATGGACTGATCACTTTCAGACTGCATACTGGGCTAGACAGACCACTGGTCTGATATAGCACAGCAATTATGTTCCAGCATCAAGTATTGTTTTTATGAAAACTTTATTCAGTACCGTAAAGGC
Source organism: Caretta caretta (assembly GCF_965140235.1). Classification (NCBI taxonomy): domain Eukaryota; kingdom Metazoa; phylum Chordata; order Testudines; family Cheloniidae; genus Caretta; species Caretta caretta. Next base: position 175,795,440 of record NC_134207.1, read on the forward strand.
AAGCTCTGCAGTGGACTCCTGGTACCTTTTGAAAATGAAAGTATTTCAGTTTCAGGATTGCTAATTGAAAATCAACTAAGAGAAACAAAATAAAAACCATACACATTTAGGCTTCCTCCACACACACTAAAATAATCTAAATTGCAACCATTGATTTAATCAGGTATATTTATCATTGTTATTCCTCAAAGATAGCATTTGCAAACATTAACTGAAGTACCGTAGACTGACCAGATGTTCGCAAAAGCACATGGACAGTAACAATGTGGGTTTTTGAAGCACTAAGACCCAAAGTAAATATTTTCTTGAGAAACTTCTTCATATTTAATACATATGTCAAGATAATATTATGGTTTTTTTTAAATGCAGAGGGTCAGGAAACGCAAAGCTACTTGATAGAACCATTAATAATAATATTTAATTGTGCAAGAAACAAAATATCAAGTACAAAATAACATTATTGTATTTCATTGCAAAAAAATCCCACAAAAATGATTTTAAAAGATTGAAACCAACATCTATTTTTAAAAGATCACTGTCAAACAGCACCTTTGGAACTGGCCACTCAGGGCCTAGAATAAAATCTGCCCAATGTGCTAGCACCCTGAGATGGACTCAAAAGCATGCTTGGAAGGGGTAGTGGAAGAAAAGGAAGAACAAAAACCAAAGGACAGGCAGGGAAGGGTACCATGGGAATCATGTGGAGATGATCAGAAGCCTACACACTCTAAAGAGCTAAGTAATGTACAGTATGCACAATGGTTCTTTTTAAAAAGCTAATGTCGTAATATATTAAACATATAGCCAGTTAATTAAAAAGTGCTCTCAAGTTTAAATTCTGATCATGAATGACATCAACTATGCTAAGAGAACCACTGGAAAGGACTCTAAATTGCCTCAAAATGAAGACATGTAAACTTGACAAATTTGAATGCCATGTTTACAATATGAAGTACTGCAGCAAACTAATTTTCAACAGTAAGTAGTTATAATCCATGCTGACGCTGCCCCTTTACAGCAGCAAAAGATCAGTTCTTTGTAGGAACAAACCTAGCATGGCCTAATGGTATTTGTGCCAGAGCCAAAAATCAATAGGAAGGCTTCCATTGGGTTTGGATCTGACCCTTTAATAGCATGTCATTTTAATATCCCATAAAAATTTTACTCCTCATGATTTAAATACTGACTGCTGGAGTCACAGTTTGTATAATCTCAGTGTGTAATTTTCCTCAAATTACCACAAAGTCAATATCACTCACAATTTAGCTCTAAACTGTTGACCAAAGTAGTTTGTCATACTTCATCTCTCTCTAAAAACAAGATATTGAGTTCATGAAGCACAAGAAGCTGCTCTGACATACAAAAGCTGTTTTGGAAGCAAAGAGGAAGTCTAATATAAATACTGGTATTGCCAGATTCACCAAAATATTTGTCATTATGGAAATACAATATCTATTCACAAAGCTCTACAAAGAAATAGGACACAGTGTGTGCTACATACGTACAGCACAGTTGAGGTAGACAGAGGCCTGATGCATCACTTAATTAAAAGGGTCAGGTTACATAGACGTTTAGACTGTTTACAAATATAATTCTTAAAAACTGGTTACTATGCAACTAGTAAGATTCATGCTCGAGGCAACTCCAGAGCAAAGATCCAGAAAAAATGTGCTGGGCAATCTAAGTTGATGTTGATTCAATATTATGAAACTTGATATAAATTTGTACTTTTAGAGAGATATACCAGGATAGGTCTTTAAAAAATAAGCATTGTGTTATATTACCAAGTGTTCAGACAAGCTCCAAGTTGGATTCTCCTCATTTTCCCTTTTTTCAAAGTCTTACTTTGAATTCTTAATAGGGAATTCTTGGAAAGCAAATGAATTTACTGTTGAAAATATAGTAACAAGGGGACAAACCAAGAGAAAGCAATAGCTCAGGGGACCACATGATTAATAGGGGAGTAACTGTGACGACTCAAGTTAGAGAGGAACAGATTGGGGGTGGGGGAGAATACTAGGTAAGAAATAAATCACTGATTAAGTTAAAATAATCTAACATCCACACTCCAACATGACAAAAAACATGTTTAAAAGCAAACTAATTTTTAGTCTGCAGTTCATGTTTTATTACACAATCTTCAAAATAAAAATTTACTTCAAACTGAAAATGGATTTTCTCTGAAATAACACAACTAAAAAGCCCAAGGTCACTACTTTACTCTACCATCATCATTAGCATTATTTAAATTGGCACACATCCTGGCTTACAGAAAGGAAACAAAAAAGTCTTAGTAATTGCAAATGAAGCAAGAATGCTTTACATCATATGTTTACCCACATTTTGGGTTGTCATGGGTTCTGCTAGGGAGCAGCAGAGAATCTGACATTACTTTAAGTAATCTTTTCTCAAAGTGATCTGCAAAACCTCCTGTCACCACTGTGGGTGCAGTATTAATAGTGACTTCTATGAGCATATTCATCTTTTAGAAAGCTTAAAAAGAGATTGTCTGAAAGGAACGGAACTGCATAAAATTAGCTATAGAATTAATTCATCACAAGTGCTATTTGTCTGGAGTGCATTTCCTCCCACTCCACACTTTTTCTGTTGTTAAGGGCAAGAGAGAAGATGGTTTTTAGCAAGGAGGTTTTAATCACAGAATTTCTTTTCAAGTGATGGGTCCAATTGCCAGCAACTTCCCTCCCCATTTCTATCTCTGTCCATCACATCCCCAGAGTCTGTTCCACACCTGTTATATTTGTCTGAAGGTGGTCTCAGGTAACTGAGGCAAAGGACAAAAAAGTAGCAAACATACAGCATGTGTTCTAGTTACAAGTTCTTATTGCTGGGGGGGGGAAACAAACACACAAGCATCCAATATCACGGACCAAGAACTGAGACTCACAACATTAATGTAGGTTAAGTTCATTGTACAGCTGGGTACTATCATGAAGGCATGTGTCAGTCTGCACGTGAAGTCACATCTCTACATCTGAAATGTCCAGAGTGTGAAACCAAGTTTCCATATTATGCTGTTCCACCTGCTCAGTGCTTCTTTAGAGCCTGTTATTCTCAGTTCATGATAACTGAGACTCAATATGTCCTTTTTATTCAAAAGGAAAAGTGAACTGAGGGAATCAATAGAATTTTACTGTAGAGTCCCATATGTCTTCCATCTTTTGTCAGGGAAATTCTGAGGGCAATTGCAAGAACTAAAACAAACTGTCTTTCTGATGACAAAGCAGCACAGTGTCGGGTGAACACCTCTTGACCAACCTGAGAAGCCAGAACAGCTTTTGACATTAGCAAATTATGAGCTTTGATCTGGTGCATAGCAAGTTACAGGTCAGTTAACGAAAACATTAATAAACTTAAGAATTTTATAAGTTTGCCTAGAAATTTAATAAGCATATTATTGTCTGCAAAAGTACTATTAGTCTGACAGCTACACTCCTCTCCTCCTCACAAAAAGAGTAGGTTATATGTAAATCAACACTGCAAGTCAGCACCTTTACAAGGAACTTTAGACAAAATAAGAAAGCAAACCTGTAGGAAAATTAAGGTTGCAATTACCTTTTTGGATATACTTTTGGTTTCACTATAGAATGGGCTTATGACAAAAATCTAAACAGTAAGTATTCAGACCTGTAATAGCTATAAAACCATTTATCATCTCTACAAAGAAATCTTATTAAAAAGCATATTGCTTCCCATTTTACAATGGAATTTCTATTACAATGGTCTTAATTGCAATATTTAGTACACTCATGTTACGCCACTTGAGTTAGCCTAGCTCCAGTGAGAGCAACCGTACTTCGAAACACTGTCACGCTATCACTGAAGCTACAGAGGTCTGATTACCAGCACAGAACGATTTGATTAGCAGATAAGTTGTAACTCATCCTGCTGCATCCTCACTGCATTACTAGTTTCAGCCGCAGCATCACTGGAGCTTTAACTCACCACCCCCAAGTCTGAGGGTGTAGCTCATCAGATGGGTACATGGTATGCACTAAAAGTTCCTCAGTATTCATTAATATAGTTCCATTTCAAACAGTACGACTTTAATGCACAGTAAAGAATATTTTGTGCACGCCAGCAACATTCACACGGGCCAGTTAATGCACGACATGCTAGTGTGCACTAGAATTTATACCCCTCTGGTGTGGACTAATGCACTGCACAGATAAGCCCAAAGATGCCACTTAACTCGAACTAGAGATTTTTATGTGTGGATGGGAGCGGGGTTAGGGACAAAATTTAGTTATACCTCGAGCTAACAATACAGTGAATACAAGCCATAAATGTGTCCATGATTTCCAGTAAAAGGCCTGTTGTATGCTAGTGCAATTTTATAAAATGAACAAAAACTGCCACTAGCATTCCAAACAAGGAAGATGAAAAAGATTAGGAGTTTCTATAGTCTGCAATGCAATTCTATCTCCTATATCAGCTCAAGTAGTTTTAAGATGACAGAAAACATCTGAACATAAACATTTGCTTTCAAAGTCAACAGTACCGATATTTGAACAGTACTTGCAATATGGAAAGCTTCACATTAGTAAAATCATTCTCATTCTTGAACTTCTCCAATCTGTGTGTTGAACGAGGCAGCACAAAAACAGTTAAGAATTCTTTTGGTATTTCTTCCTGAACCAGTCTTCTTATTACAGCATGGCTGTATTTGGTCAAGGTGGGACTGCTGCCTGACCCAGTAGCTGACCAGGTAATCTTTTGAAACACATAAATCTAATGTATTCTCCCTTCAAAAAAAAACAGGGATTAAAATAAACACAACGTGTTTGTGTGCACAAGGGAAGCTTTCTGCCTGAAAAATAAGATTACTATTCATCTGTCAGACACATTAAGAAGTGTTATAAAAAAACCACACTCTTAAGTCATTAACAAAAATAAGCATTCAATTTCAGAGCCAAAGCCCCTTTTATGAACTGACACAGAAGAAATGTAGCATGCTTTATCATCCGTTTTCAATAACAAGATGGACACAAATGGCAAAGAGCCTTTTAACTTCACTACATTTGTTTTGCAACAGTGAGCAAAAATTCCCTCTTTATTAATATGCTTTTGTTGAATCCAGGATCCAACAATTTAAATTTTTACACTACTTAAAAAAAAAATCTTCAGAATTAAGCTAAGAAATTAAATCTACAAACAAGCATATGATCTCTTTATATTATGAGGAAAAAAGATCTCAGACACTTTTGTGGAGTCGAAAAGGGGACAGTATGAACGAAAAATTCTGCAGACTATTGCAGAAAAAAAATGCCACAAAGGCATTATTTGTTTTAACTTGATCAGTTAATGAAAATCCCAGGTATAGAGTCACAGCAGTCATGGAAAAAAATGTCTTGAAGTACAGCTTCGATCAGAAAATGACTATGTAAAAAGGCATCTTGTTGAGATTTGCTTGTCCTAATTATACAATACAAAATTTATAGCACTACTTCTCCCCCACCCCCACATTAACAGGGCAAAGGTATGAAGCCCCATTAATCTTAAATTAATAATTTTTTATGCCAATATGGATCATTATCTAGTTCTAGTCTGACCTTCCTGTATAACACAGGCTAAAGAACTTCACCCAGTTACACCAGCATCACAAGTCCTTATCTCATGGTTGAACTAGAACGTGCTTTCTGGAAGGACACCCGATTTTGATTTTAAGGTTTTGTGATGGACAATCCAGTACATTTCTTGTTAAACTATTCCAATGATTAATTACTGTTGCTTAAAATTTGTGCCTTTTCTCTAGCCCGAATTTACCTAGCATCAGCCTCCGGTTGCTGGATCTTATTATACCTTTCTTTGTTACATTAAAGAGACCTATATAGAAACCTTCTCCCTATATAGATATTTAAGTGTGTTATATTTTGCTGATCTCATTCTGATTAATTAGATTTAATGCCAAAGTTAACTTGAAGTCTAGACAATTTTAAAGAAATTTTTAAAAGTAGTTAACAGCGACTATACTTGTTCCTGCATCTCGCTATTTTTGTGATTTTACAATCATACCTATTTCCTCCCCCCCAAAATGAAGTGTTTCTCTTCCCTATTGCTGTGTGAAAGATCCAGGCAAACAAAAGGACTACTGACTATACAGGAACAAATGTGTCACTGAGTGCTGTCAAATGCAAGTCAACTAAAAAAAGAAGAAGAGAAAGTAACTTCTCTCTCTAATCTCTTTCAGTGACAGTAATCATATATGATCAACACCCTGATGTGGTAAAACTTTCAGATGGAAGTGTTATTTTTAATATGACAGCATCTCCAAGTTCAAAATGCAAAATGTTATGTGTATGCTGAGGAAGCTTGATATAAGAAGAGCTGAGCCACAACCATGGAACACAATTCAAGAGTCACTTCCCAGAACATAACTTTTCATAACTTACTTTCTTTTTGAGGAGTGGTGAAAATCCCACACTGGGGAGAAAAGCATAAGTGAAGAAAAAGACAAAACAAAACCCGTCTTCCCCACCCTGCTCTAACCATTTGCTTCCCTAAAATCGTCTATTATGTCACATTTGACCTAGTTCAGGTAACAACAACAATCATCCACGTCCTCTCCTCTCCTCTCCCTCCCCGCCCGGGGTTTTTTTTTTTTTGGTAAATTAAGGAGAAGTGGTTTGCATTGACTCGGGGGGTGGATGGGGGAGAGACAGGCACGGCCAGCGGCAGAAAGCTCCCGTGCACGGACAGCGCCCAACACGACTTGTCCTTGCCTACGCTGACCAGAGCCAACCGCGCGGCCGGCGGGAGCGCCCCCCTCCCCCCCACAGTGGGCCCCGTGGAGCATTTTCCCACCTGCGCCCAGGCCAGTGGCACCGATCAGGAGAGAGCGGGGCGAGCGCTGCGCGGGGCAGAGCGGAGCCGCGGGCAGGGGCGCACCAGCACCAACACTTGAGCCCACCGGGACCGTCTCACCCCTTCCCCGGGGCTGCGGCGGGGAGAGGCTGCCTGACGGACCGGGCTGGGGGGCTCCGCGCGCCGGGCTGCCCCCGTCACCGGGAAGGGGTTCGGGCGCCGCAGGAGCGGGGCGGTCTGGCGGTCGGCCCGTCGCTTACCTGCCGAGCTCCCTGCCGGGGCTGAGGCTGTAGCGCTCGTGGAAGGGCTCGGTGCGGATCGCGGTGCGGATCTCGCTCAGGAAGCCGCCCCGCCGGCGGCCCCGGCCACAGGGAGGTTGCGACGGCGGCGCCCGGCTCCCGCGGGAGCGGCCCGGCGGGGGCTTCTCCTCGGGGCTCATGGCGGGGAGCGGGGGACGAGCGCAGCCCTTGTCCTCGCGGGTAACGGTCGAGGCGCGAGCCAGCAGCACCCGAGCCGTAGAGCCGAGCGAGCAGCTGTGGAGGCTGCCCGCACGCGCCGCTCCGAAAGGACGGGGGGTGGGGCCGGCCGAGACCCCGCCCCTCACAGCCTCACCTTTGCCGGAGAGGGCGTGGCTGCCGCGACGCCAAAAAAAAAAAAAAAAGGCGGCAGGGCTGAAGTGGCGGTTGGCGGCGCCACCTGCCGGGCCCCGCACGCGCCGCCTCGGCTCATGAGGGGGGAGGGGTTGCGTGTGTGGCCGCGCGCGCGCGCGCGCCCCTGCGTGTGCCCAGCCTGGAGGGCAGCCGCCTGCTGGCCTCAGCCCGTTCGCGCGGGGGGGCCGCAATGGAAGCGGACGAGAAAGCGGCGTTTCCCCCAAGCAGCCTCCTCCCGTTCCTGCACGAGCTGCCTCCCTGGCACAGCGGCACCTGCACGAAGGAGATGCGGTGACAGTGTGGCTAACTGCGCCCGTGCAGAAGTCCTGGCCTCCTCCTCTCCCTCCCCTCACAGCCACATCCCCAAATCCTCAACTGATTAAAACATCACAAGCCCGAAAACTATAATAAAATTCGGGTTCTTATTGTCTTCTGCTTTTTGATACTTTACCCTTCATGGTTGCTGAGAAAGGCTTGAAAACATGAGGCCTAGAAATCAGGCGACTCCAGGAGCTGAGGCTTTAAGCAGAGCCCCAAATATTGCAAAACTAGGGATAAAATCAAGAGGGCTGGAAATGCTGCTCCAGGCTGTATGTGTAATGTGTATAGTGAGCAGCTTGTGGGTGTGTTCATAAAAAACAGGACTTGTATCCTGGCCAGATATCAGGCCAGAACTGTGCTGAAAATAAATAAGCCAGCTCATTCCTCTTTGCATGACAACATTTTTAAGAACTGTAATGTAACAAAATGCTTGCTATAAGTGAGGGTCAAACTGTGGTCAATAGGCCAAATACAGCCCATGCAGTTCTTTAATGCTACTCTAATATAAAGGAGCAGCTCACACCATAGGTGGATACTAGCATGCACTCTGGCTTATCTGCTTGGATTAAGGCAGAATATTACTACTACTAAATATTAATTGTGTTACGATAGCACCTACAGATATTACTTAAACTGTACAAATGCATAATAGGAAACAGGGCCCCAAAAAGCTTATCGACTAAGTAGACAAGCCCCTTCCCATCTTCCTTGGATGCCAATTTGACTGGGGCAGCAGAGCTACCTCAGTCAGCTTTCTGCTGGTGAAGAGATATCCTGCACAGGCATAAAGTGGCCTTGACCAACTGGAGTATGTGCTCCAGCAGAAACAGAAGGGGACCAGAGATTAAAAAAAAAATTAGACTCATGGAAAGATTTCCATACACTGAGTGCCTGAAAATATTAGGACTGTTTAGAAAGATGTGATACAGATATATCAAACTGACTAGTATAGACAATTTGAGTACTTCTACTTAGCCTCACAGTACAAAGACAAGGTATATCCAATTATCCTGAACGGCAATACATTACAAGAAATATTAATATTAAATACTTTTTCCTCACTACACAATGCATGATTAACTTGATACAGTCACACATCATTGAAACGAAGAGTTTAACAGGCATTTTTAGAAGGATTAGATATTGATATGGATAATGAGAGCATATATAGTTACATTAAATGGGATAAAAAATATAGGGTTTATGAACCTTCTTCCAACCATTAGCCAACCACTGACTTCTGGGGTTAGGCAAATATTTTTGCAATGACCAGGTTATTCCATAATCGTTCATTATGGGTTTCTTGCACTTTCCTGTGAAGCTTTTGGTTACTGTATATTGTAGGACACTGGATTAGAAGGAATACTGGACTGATCTGGTAAGGGAATTTCTATGCTCCTAAATATGTTCTAACTTGGTAGGGCAGTCCCGTTTCACTGTCTAGTTCTATGGAAACTGGAGTTTTCTCCTGGTGGGAAGGGTGGTTGTCTAGTGGGTAAGACATGGAGTATGACGGGAAGAAGTTAAAGGAATGGTCATTTTTATCCTACCTAACAACTCTGAAGTGCTACAGTTTCGCTTTAAGTACATTTTGAAGAAAAACCTTCTGTGACACTACCATTTAAAATAGACACTGCTAAAGCATTTGTCTCTTTTAAATGCAGAAAGACACCCTTTGCTACTGCCTGCCAATATCCAGAGCCTACAGCAGAAAAGATTAGTGAGGTAATGGCCCCACATATAGGAAAGGATTCTAAACCGCCCAGTCATTGATCAATGATGATTCAAGGGTGAGTGAGTAAATCGATGACTGAGTAGTTTTGCAAATGCCAAGTCAGAGTTGCAAAATGAAATATTTTTAAAATAAATTACAAAAAAAAAAATATAAAATTGAAAAGCAACAGAAATCAGAGCTGTGTTAGAGACTGACATTTTCAGTGCATATCTTACAGAGAATTTGTGTAAATGGTAATTGGGGCAGAATATTATTGTTAAGCAATAAAAACTAGGAGTTAACTATTAGTTAGGAAGTTGTTAAGGTTGAAAGTACACATTAGGGGTGTTAATTAACATCCAGACAATGTGGTGTTATTTCCCCGGAATACTTCTACCTCCAAAATATGTACATCTAGAAATGAATGGTTAATTCTTGCCATATGTTCCCTCATTACTTATTTTCACCTCAGGCAGGTTGCAGTTTCCTAGAAAACAGGGTCCTAGACCATTTAAGGTCCTAAAGATCACAATCAACGCCTTCAATTGCACCCAAAAGCTAATAGGTAGCCAGTACTGAGCAGGAAAGTACCAGTGTAATATGTTCATTCCACCTAATTTCTGGAGACTAGTGGCTGCATCCTACTCCAGAATGTGAAAGCATCATCTCTTCAATGGTAAAGCTAAATAGAGCACATTACAGCACATATGGCCAATGTGGGCTGCATAGGGCAGACAGGGACCACGTTGCTCCTTTTCTAAAGAGCAGTAAATTGTATATTCCACCCTGCCTTCCTTGTCCAACATGTCCTTTGCCAGCAGGTTCTAGTGTGAGCCATGTTGACACCCTTTGTTCACTATTGATGCAGCAAGTAGAAATTAGAGCTGAATATGTCCCTACCACACTCTTTGATATTCAGTTCACTAATATTTATTCTTTATTTCCAAATATCTGTTATTAAATTACATGTGGTATTTTTAGGACAACCAATACCCATGAAACTAGTTAGCCAACTGTGTTTACATACAAATCCCAGCATTGTTTTCCATCAGTATCAGTAGATCTGTTATTTATATTTTGTCTTTCATCCTGAAAGATCGCAAATACTTTACAAACTTAAACAGTTACATACTACACACAATAATCAATCCATCAATCCACCATTATTGAAATGCAGCAATATCTGGAGTGAAAAACCAGCCCAAAACAGCAGTTGTCCAGTAGTTTACAGAGCAGCACAAAACAATTCAGAACTGGAAGTGAATACATGCGTTTTCTAAATGGAACTGCAAGGGAAATGTAGCTAAGCAAAATACAATTACCTCAATTGTAATCTGGCCAGAGGAGAAGGGTCAATACTGGTCCTTTCACAAATCCAGTGGGTTCTTTAAGGACTTCTGTTCTATATAGCACAAAACACAGATGCATGTTTTTTCTGTATGTGGCTGTTTTACACAGGTAGTTACAGGGGTGCTGGAACAATTTTTATAGTGGGGGTGCTGAGAGCCATTGAACTAAACTGTAAACCCTGTATATAATGGAAACCCCTTTAAGCCAGGGGGTGCTGCATCACCCCCCACACCCGTAGTTCCAGCACCTGCGGGTAGTTACAGACATTACGATACATACACCAATATATATAGTTTTTCATAGTTTGATTCAGACTGGTTCTTCCAGTTTGGATAAACATTCAGAAAACCTCAGATTTCTTTCATAAATCTATACAATCCATTCTAATATGTAAATTCCAATTCCTGCCATTCTTTAATTTAGGTTTCAGAGTAGCAGCCGTGTTAGTCTGTATTCGCAAAAAGAAAAGGAGTACTTGTGGCACCTTAGAGACTAACCAATTTATTTGAGCATAAGCTTTCGTGAGCTACAGCTCACTTCATCGGTGTAGCTCACAAAAGCTTATGCTCAAATAAATTGGTTAGTCTCTAAGGTGCCACAAGTACTCCTATTCTTTAATTTGTTTATCTCTTTCTCTACCATACGGTAGGAAAAGCCTAAAGAAGGCTGTTAGAAGTTCAATGTTTTAAAGTAACAGAAAGATGGATTTGCTGCATCATTAATTAGAATTACCTGCTGAATAGAAAGGCAGTGAACAGAAGAACCATTTTGTTTAACTGGCTTGTGGACCGACTAAGTCAATTTGCCTTTCACTTCACTACACAATAGCTCTAGCAACTGGCATATATTGTAGATGGCTCAGCCATGATGTACTACTATGGAGTATATAACAGCACTGTAGCGTATAAGTGAAATTCACCCTTGTGCAGAGGGCCAGCATAAGGCCTATATACCACTTTAGTCTCACTTAAGTATTAAAAAAGAGGGCTTATGTGGGATGTAAATGGTGTAGCATAAGCCTTGTGCTGGCCAGCCTCAGAGGGGTGAATTTCAGCCTATGTGAACATCCATTCATCCATTTAGAAGCTAGCTAATAGATATATTTTGATTGATCACAGTTACTGCACAGCAAGAAAGTTTGTGTGTGATTCCCCTTTTTTTTTTTTTGCCTCTGTGTTAGTCTTTAGCCACATATAATTTAGAGGAGAGCTCTTGTTATGCTCAATTACACTCAGATAGTATGACAAACATTCGTTTCTGCTGATATCATTAGTGTCTTATGGTTCAACATTTTTTTCCTTTCAGCGTAGCATGTTCTAGGAATTCATTCTTTATTATGAGATGTACTTGGCCTGCAAGCAATAGAGAATGAAGTGGAGTGGAGGATAATGCGTCTCGGGCTTTGTTTAGGAGAATGTCCTTTGCATGCACCGAAGTGAAAGCCTGTTTTCAGTTCTGCCCTTAAGAAGTGGATCAAGCAATGTTGTATAGGAACATAGAATTTGCCTGACTAGATCAGAACACTGGTCCTTCCAGTTTGGCAGACTAATTCTTCAGAGGAGGGTATCCTCCTTTTCCCAGTATTGAACATATTCATTTGAACATTGGGTGAAAGAAATAATTCCTTCTCTGACCAATGTGGTGATCAGTTTATACCTGAAGCATATTTGAGTATCCTTTATTCTTGAATATATAACTCAGCATGTTCTACAGATGTTAATAAAATTCATTCTTTAATCTAGTGATAGTACTGTATGTAACACCACGTTCTGCAACTGTAAATTCTAGTCTGACTACATGCTGTATGCAGAAGTGTTTTCTTTTATTTCTTCTAAATTGATATACTATAGTTATCCTAACCTGAGGTACATCAGCCATGTACTCTTGAATTCATCTTGTCAACATGTAAGGCCTCACTTTCAGAGGTACTGAGTCCCAAAGCTCCCATTAAATTCAGGTGGAACTGTAGGTGCTCACACCTCTGAAAATCAGTTCCGCATGATGGGTTTTTTTGTTTTTTGTTAAAATTGAGCTGATTCAGTAGTCTGAAGACAGCAGGAAAACTAGGTTTCTTATCAGCTACAACTGTAGCAATTTCTTCAGTCTTCACATTCACTTTACAGTTTAAACAAAGATGCACGGATCCATTAAGTGGCAGCATTAGGCACATATTTTCATTATTATTGCCAGCTTCCTGAGTTACTATTTGACCTGGGTGGAAGCTTTTATCTAAACTGCCTCTCATTTTGCACAGTGTTTGAGCAGAATAATTTGCGGAACAGGTAACTAAGCTCTCTGTAGGAAGATCTACGAATGTCCTTTCCTGGGCCTCTTCCTACCCGTGGACATGGATTGCTATTTTGCAGCAGTTGTCACCCAGAATCTGAGTGCTGCAAGTAAATGTTACAATTGTTTTAATTAATTGTTTGCACTAAATATCTGTTACTAAATATTTGAGCATGATTGAATGGGACCACATATAAAAGTCAGTATACCATCTTAATTCAGAGGAAGCACTTGGAATATCCCATTATAGTGTAAGACTGGATGGAAAAATGCTTTCCATTTATATAACTTTATTTATTTTAAGCCTCAAGAGCACCTCTCTTTGAATTTATAGTCACCTAACTCAATGCCCAAAAAGTAATAAAATCTTATTCTTCATAGTTAGGTTGATGGCTGAAGGACTTAGAAAGGACTTTTTTCTCCCATATACAATATTATAAGATTTGGGAATTATAGGAGGATAGCACATTCCTCTGCAACATCAGATATAGATCACAGCCAGACACAGGATGCTGGATTCAATAGAGCACTGGTCTGATCAAGTAAGGCAAATCCTATGGTCCTAGAGGTGAATTGATTTCATCACCAGTTTTGAGGCTTATTTTCAAAAGAGAAAGCAGACTGATCAGAAAAGTTGTACTTTTTTCAGTGCTTGTCCTCAGCAGTGTTCTAGAAATACAAACACACTAGCAAGTTACAGAGTTGTCAATAAAAGACCATGTAAGATATACTAAAATCAAATCACAGCTTGTACCCAAAATCTCACAGAAGATTCCAATGTCGCCACTGCTGCATTCCTGAAAAGCTGTTATCCGAGTTTGATGGTTTTAGGAAGCATGATAATTTATACTGCTTTAGTTAAAGATTGGTGGTAAATGTAAGGCTTTGAAGACTGAAAAATGAGGAAAAGGAGCTCATCCTTCAGACTTGATCCAGCATTCCCAAAAGTAGTTTGAAGCAAAATTAAATATGACAAAAAAAAATTAAAATAACTTATACCAGCAATTCCCAAACTATGAGCTGCAGCCCATTCTTGAAATAGACTGAATTAGTGTGCTCCAATACAGTGTACAATTTAATTTTTTTTTTCATTGCCCCTGCCTCGTTTCATTAGTAGGGTCACTGGGCAGGGCATCAAACTACTCATACAAGAGCCTGGAAAAGCAGTCGTTTGTTTTCATGTAATAAAAAGATAAAAGGTCAAGGTGTAGCCACAAAGTGCTTGTTTTTCACAAAGACAGAAGAGTGATTTTTTTGTTGGCACTAAATTTTCTCACACAGCTCTAAGTGTTTTGTGGCTTAAAGCTATAAAACTTGAGATAAAAATTCCTTCAGTCTAAGCCCTCCTATAAGCTGTTATCATGTGAAACCCTAAAACATCAATAATTTGCAAAAAATCACTGAAGGCTATTTGCAGTCTTGATGTGCTCTCTAAAGGCTTCTGTTGCATTTAACCGAAACGGGCTGTCACAGAATACTATGGGCCTGATTTTCATTTACATTGAAATCAGAGCAGTGTTGAGACCTTAGTGTAAAAGTATGGCAGGAGCTCCAGGGCATTCTCTGGCTAGTTGATGTCATCATTTACCACAAGCCCAGCAATTGTTAAGAGATCAACGTTTACCCACTGATCACACAGTGCTATCTAGAATACAGTAGTCGAATTTTGTCATCATATTTGTCAGCATACTTTCTAAAAAATAAAACAAACTTTTGTACTATCAGGCTAGGGCTGGCCCTAGGATGGTGCTCTTGGAGTATGGGGCCATATCTTCATACACTGAAGTGCACATGTCTAGGCAGTTGAAGCTGCTATCAACCCCACAGTCATTTCTGTGCTTCCACTTTTTGGTGCTATGCATGTGGGAATCAGAGATAAGACACAAGGCCTGAAAGACTGTGCAATGCAGACAACAGGCCAGATCCAACGCTGGTGTGTGCAACACAACTCCGCAAGTCAATGGAGCTCCACCAGGTATGAATTTACCCCATTATAGTAAAATGCATCTTGCACAAAAGAAACTATTTTTAATAAACAGTACACATGATGCCATAACAAAGTGATTTTATTGACATTCCTGTATAGTGATATGATTGAATAGAAAGCGCAGCCTGAGTATCATGTGACATTTTTCTGTCAATATAAGCAAAATCAGTCCAGTAATGAGGACTTTTACTGCCATTGACTTGTACGAAGTCTTTAACAAAACAATAATAGACATTTATTTTAGATAAATTGGAAGCTGCAGGGAATTTGGCTAATGGTACAATATTTACTATACCTAGTACCTACTATCTACAGGCATCTGTTTGTCTACTAGAACAAAGGGACTACATGACTCACTAGGGAGAAAGTAACAATCCAATTTTTTGGACTTTGTGATAGCTGGAAAGCCTATCCCAGGTTTGTAGTATATTGCAGTCATTTTTAATAACAAACTCTGAGGTACAGCAATAATAATAATAATAAAATAAGCACCACATTTGTTGTAGAAAGGTTTGTTGGTCTGCATGTGAGTGAAAGTGTTTAATCTTCACTGGGAAGCCCTGTTTATGTTGCTCTGAAGACAGGGTGAACATTCATGATTTCAACATAAATTAATCAAAGAATTCTAAAGCCAATTTCATCCTGCTGGAACCCCATCCATATCAGCAGGATTAACACCAGGGATGAATTTAACCCTCCAGATTATATCTATGTATGTGAGTATATATACATATGAAAATAATTAAAATGTTTTTTTTTAACTCAAAGGTCTTAGCTGACTCTCCCTCCAAATCATGCCCTTTTCTCTACTCCCTACCCCACCTGGTGTGATGATTTCAATCTCCACTGTTTCCATCTGGAGCTATATCAAACATTTGTTATGATGAAATCTGAAAAAACAAAACAGTCTGGGTTTCAGGTTAGGTTGCAAATTCACAATTCGACCACACTTCATTGAAATTTCATATGCACTTGAGCAAACTGGGTAACATTTATATTTTCTCATCATAACTTTACAAAACTCATGGTTTCTATGCAAAACTAAATGTAGCCTGGCCTATTTGCTTTCAGTTTTGTGGTGCCTTTGGACCCCAGAACTTAAAAGACTATCATTTACAACACTTATCTGTTTTTCTGTTCTTTCCTTCTTGCAGCCTAAAATCTGTCTATCAATACAGATATCATATTTTAGCATAATGATAGAACACAACATTTTAAGAAGGGAATTGGGGTGAAGGGAATTGAATGGGTTATGATTGTTCTGTGCATCTTTAACCTTCTTCACAGTAGTCTTCCTTGTGGAAAACCTTTTATTCCTTCCTGAGGAAGGGCTGAGAAAAAAATGGCTCTCATGAATAATCCAAATGTTTACGATAAATGTGCAGATCTGCAGAATTCTCTCTCGTTTATAGGTAAGGAGTGGAATTTGAATGGAAGAACATGGGGAAACAGTGCCTCTTGTGTACGCTTTTTTAAAAAAAGAAAGGATCAATAAATGGATAAGAGACATGGATAGGTTGTTCCTGTTGTGAGATCTTAACTACGCAAACCATCACCAGAAATGCTATCCCAGAGACGTCAATGGGTGAAAATCACTTAAGAAGGACTTTGTCAGGGGAAGAGAATTAAAAAGGTAGGATCAGATGAAGTTTCTGGAGGGGAAAAAACAGATAAAATATGGTGTTTTCTTTTCCCAGTTTCAATGTTTTGGTGACAAGTCTAGCGAAAGCATGTGTAGAAGGATTATGAGGACAGGAAGGAAAAGAGTCATTTGTTTTCCCCTACTATTATTTTTGATCCAAGAATATGCAGGGTGTTTCTATTTTGATGCCATCAGAATCATCTGAGAAACCAGTTTTTTTGAAATATTTCCATGCAGGAGTGCTTTTGCCAGAGATTTTGATGGAAAATAAGCTGGCCATGTCATATATTTTCTTTATCCAGATCGCCAAGTTGCTTGACACGGTACCTGTCAAGTATGAAGATACCTACAACCTATTCTAACCCCTAGCATATGGCCCATGTCAGAACCTGATCTGAAGAAGGAATGCAGGAGCGAGTCTTTCTTGTTTCCGTCTGGGGCTAGATGCTGTCTGTGCAAATACAAATGTCTTTCATTATGCTACAAAAAATAGTTTATTTTTTTAATAAAATACAGCTTTGAAATATTTTAAAAAATTCTAACTATACAGTTATCTAAAGGCTGGAATTCCCCCCTCCTCCCCTTTTTTTATGTTAGTGAGACAGTTCTTGATGTACAGTTTTCTTTGGTCAACCTGGGACCAACCAGATGGATACTTGTCTCTGCTTATTTTCTTGTATTGTTGAAGACACCGAGCATTAAATATAATGCATGTTATTTTGTAATGATTCTATCAGGGATGAAACAGGAATCTTGCACAAAAAATTGGCCTTTGGGACCCAGCCTATGAGATGCTCCCACTGAATGGGGTCGAGATTGCTGAGCACACTGCAGCATCAGAGCCAGAGCCTTTATGGCAATCCTGGTACCATGCAGTCTCCTATAATTCACCCTGATGTAACAGAGACATAAAGAAGCAGGTTACATAATTTTTGCAGAGCTAACACCCATAGTATATGACATAGAAATGAGAGCTGGGACCGAGGCTGTGTTTTTACACAAGTGTACAGCACCTAGCACAATGGTGCCCTGATTCATAGTTGGGGTCCCTAGTGGCTACCGTAATACAAATAAGTAAATAAATAAATTAATAAATAATTTAATAAATAAATAACAATGTGTATTCTAAAATAAATACTTAAAAGAAACACATAATAAAAATAGTATTAAATGGCCAACAGATATTAGTGAAGTAGAATTAATGGAGCACTTTAAAAATTCATATTCTGATTAAACCAAAACATAGTATTTCTGCTTAGAAGCATGTCTTTACCTGTCACCATTAAGACATGCAGTAACTTTAAAATCAAGAAGAAAGTAATTCAAAAATATTAGAAAACAATCATATACACATTAGCGTATTAATAGCTAAATATGTCGGTCAGTAAAAACGCATGGAAAGGCTGGGCCTGACTATGTTCTTTGAAGGGTAGGTTTATAAGAACAGAATGTGTTGGATGTTGAATGACATCTTTCTGACAGATTTCTGAAGTATAACAACAAAATGAGCATAGTAACAGAGACACAGATGGGTGTGGTATCTGACTGCCATCTATTTCATGTGAGCTGTTGCTCGTATCAAGATAGAATTACCCTGTATATTTCACTTAGTTTTTGTTATGGGTATTCTTTGACACTATCGTGCTCACTTCACATTTTCCCAGTTAAGACAAACACTTTCAATCCACAATAAGTTTTGGAAAACAAGGGCAGCAAAGGTTAAAAGTTGGAGACAACCAGTGTTGTGGGTTTGATTGTAATAGCCTCAGCAATACCCATCAAAGACAAGAATGCTGCTGTGTGCCTTGCCTTTCCTGGCTTTGGAGCTGGAAGATGAAGCCCACAAAATTAAAGAATTTGAGGTCTCAATTAGGCACCAGAAAAGAACTGGATCTTTAATTTGGTACCTAATGAGGCCATGCAGGTCATTGGGCTTCACTCCAAGAAGAATTGCTACAAATGTTTAAGCAAAAGAGAGATACAATCTCACTGCAGCTTCACATTTAACAGAACTTTGTCTAAACCCTTCTGTGCACAACCAATTCTGAGGTTATGGAGGTTTGCATTTGACAACAAAGGGAAAAAACAACAACCAGAAGTTAGCCCTGCCTGACAAGAAATAAATGGCTTCTGATATAAGGGACAGGATTGTCTATACTTCTCATTTGTAAGGGGGTGTTTTAAACATCAGATAACAAAGAATCAGTAAACAGAACCC
The DNA here is from genome assembly GCF_965140235.1 of Caretta caretta. NCBI lineage: Eukaryota > Metazoa > Chordata > Testudines > Cheloniidae > Caretta > Caretta caretta. Next base: position 175,814,430 of record NC_134207.1, read on the forward strand.
AAAGATATTAACAAGAGCAGAACATTCTTCTCAGTCCCCTTTTCTTTGTCATGTACAATATTTAGGTAAGGGATCCTTCTCCTTTATGCTACGTAATGAGACATCCTTCTTGAGTGTGCACAGATTTGTGCTTCTTGCGTGGTAAACATTACAATAGAGATGCCCCTCCCAAAATGTCTGAAGTGCAAGTTCTTTCCAGTACTGGCAAGTAACCATCCATAGCAATCACTGGAATACTTTGCATTGCATTACAGGGTGGGTTTTTTTTTTAATGTCTTATCTGCATCATATGTCTGGGCCAGTTCCGGTTGATGTGAATCTTGAGTCCAGGTATAAAAATTTCAGTTTTACTCATAGGTATCTCTATGATGGACGATATGGACAGGAAAAACAAGGATGGATGAAAGAAACACTTGACCACCTCCCAGGACTGAATTCAACTGGTAAGAAGTGAGATGAACTGTGGATTTGTTTAGAAGACACAGGCATATAGAAGCTTGGAATGGTTGATGAGGTTATTTATTTTTTAATCAACGTAGGTGGAAGTAAACATTTATCAACATTTGGTCAAGTGTAACATAACCTGCATTCGTATTTTTATTATTATTAATGGAGATATGAGGAGATATACAGAAACCTTGAGACAGCTGTTTTTCTATTGCATACAGGCTAGCAGTCCATTGGAAACTGAGGATGAAAGCATGAAGGTTAGATCTTAGAGGGAGGCAGTTCTTCATGCACAGCTTTTGTCAATCCTGATTTTTGTTTTAAAAAATAAAAACATGGAAAACCAAGATCATATGACGGTGGGGAAGGAAGGTGACATCATCAGCCAGGAAAATACCAGAAGTGTCTGAATTCCCTCACTCAAGTCCAAACGTGCTAGTTTCTTCAACAGCTGTCAACAGCTTTTCATACAGCAAGGAATAAGATGGGTAGGGTGGAAGATCCAAGCGGTTGAAACATGTGTGTGCCCTGCAAATGGAAAAATGCAGTGTTGTAAGTTTCATTTACTTTTAACAAATATATTAATGAGAAAACACTGCTTATTCTGACGAAAGTTCACTTATGTCCTCTAAATGGTTAAAAAGCTTTAAATAAATAAAGCCTAAGTGTTAAAATAAAAGCCCCTAAAATCCAAAGAGCCAGAAGATATTTTAAAAATATACATGCATCAATTTGAATATATATATATATATATATATATATATACACACACACACACACATAGACAAACTAAGCATTAAAAGAAAGTATCTGTATGACAGGCTAGATCCTTCACTAGGCACAGAACCTGCAATAAGCTCCATGTGGGTGAATCCCCAATGCAAATGTGGGGCTCTCTGTGGAATTAAGGCCCCAGACTTCACACAGAGTAATATTAACTGGTGCCACTTTGGTTGTTTTCTGCTGTTCCAGAAATGCAAAGCAGCTATACACCTGGTTTAAGTGGCTGGTTAAGCTCTGCACTAGAGGACAGGTATAAAACGGTTGGAATGTATTGGTAAATTTGGCCCTGTGAGTAGAGTAATAAGACAGGGCTGACAACTGTAGGTTCAGAGGGAAAACCGGAAACACTACAAAACCGACTGCTTTGGGTGCCTGAAAGAGGAAGGTCTCTAGAAAGCAGAATGCTGTTTCTGTAGCTCACTTGTTATGAGGATGAGTTTTCAATATTATTATTTTTTATTGGTATTACTGTAACATCTCGGAGCTCAAGTCAGGGATGAGGACCCCATTGATTACAGTCTATATGTACCTACATGAGGAATTAATATTTAATAATGAGCTCTACAGTCTAGCACAGAAAAGTATAACAAGATCCAATGGCTGGAAGTTGAAGCTAGACAAATTCAGACTGGAAATAAGGTGTATATTTTTAAGTGACAGTAATTAACCATTGGAACAAGTTACTGATGTTGTGGTGGATTCTCTGTCACTCGCAATTTTAAAATCAAGATTGGATGTTTGTCTAAAAGATATGCTCTAGGAATCATTTTGGGGAAGTTCTGTAGTCTGTGCTGTACAGCAGGTCAGAATCTATGTATTGTATTAGGCACCGTGCAAACACAGACAAGATGTCCCTCTCACAAAGAATTTACAATCTAAGCTAGTTGATAAATTTTGAAGTTTTTCAACAAAATAGGGGACATGTTTCCCATGAAAAAATGTCCCCATTTTCCAACCAACTCTAGTTTTAAATCACGCTTGAGTCGGGAGAAAGATTTCCATTTGTATTCTGGCTTTGCTAAATCTTTTACTATTTCCTTTTCTTGTAGTAACCCTTCTGATAAAAAATCCTCAAGATTTAAAACACTTTTATGGGACTAGGAGGCCCCAAGAATGGGAGGCTAACCCTAAATTACTTACAAAAATTGTTCCAGTCAGTTCAGCATAAAAATGCTATTTGATTTTTAGTTTTGAAACACACTGACCTTTACAAATATCCCCAACAGCCTCAAAGCTTTGCTAATTAGTAATCCATCATGCTGTGCTTAATCTATCTCTGTAGGGAGTGCACATATATGTCTCTTTTCCCCCCAACGCCCTAGGCATGGGTGATGGGTGTTGTTCATGTCTGGTATTTCATATCCACATCAGGCCAGATCTTCAGCTACTGTAAAATGGCAGAGCTGCAATGAAGCCAATGGAGCTATGGTGATTTGTGAGAATCTGGCTCCTGGTATTTTTAGAATCAATCACCTTGTTTTACTTCCAGCTCTCAGATCTCATCCTTTAATGCATGTTATTTACTATGAACTGAAGCAGAAGAGCCCTTCCTAAAGTAGACTCTCTCTTAACCTCTGGTGCTCATTTGTTAGGCCAACCAAAAAAAACCAGGCTGAAGGCAGATTAGTTGGCATGAGACTTGCAGAACTGAAAGGGGAGATTATCAGGCACCCACAGTGAATCATTAAAAGCTATCAGGAAATTGAAACAGCCAGAGGCATAGTGTCCATTGCACTGCAGCATTTCAGTCAGGAGAGCTTTTACTAGTTTTTCTGAATAAAAGATTGTAAACTGGTTATTCTCTGAGAGAGTATGCAATAGAAGCAATTTCCTTTGGAAATGAACTGGGAACATAAAGGAGTTAGAGAAATAAATGAACCTTGAGAAAGTCATTATTATCATACATCTCACAGGTGAGTGCATCGTGTAGTGTATGCATTAGAGATGAGTAGCCTTCCACCATTATTTGTGTTCCTCAGCCATCCTCACTAAGCCCTACCAATGTGTGTTAACCCCCTTCAGGAGCTAGAAGGTGGTTGAGTTCCCTTGGTCCATTCAGTCACCGGACTCTACAGAGACTAGCAGCAGAAGTGCTGATTAGTGCTACCTGCAATGGTGTTTACTGTGATGTGGACACCTGTCCACTAGGAACTGGATTGAGATAATCAAACTCATTTCAGTCAAGCCAGTGAACAAGCTTCTGATGTTGATGACTTTCAGTCACTCTTCATCTGGGCCAGATTCAGAGCACAGACCTACTCATTTTCCTATTACCAGTTCTCTGAAAAAAAGTCCCTCAAAACTGAAGCCATTATTAACCTTTTGAGTGTCACACATAAAAAGCATTTAGGGGCAGAGAAGAATCTTCTTTGTGTTACTCCTTTACAATTTGAATGGAAGGTAAGGACCTAACATACTGTATGTCCTCAGAGCCATACAAGTGGTCCTTCATTGGACATACAAGCAAATATTGGATTATGGGTTTGTACAGGACAAAGGCTTATGTAGAGGAGGGCTGCAGGTAAACAGCAGGGTATAGCAGATTGTTACGGGGTCATATGATCGGGGAGGAACTATTGGAGGGAAAAAAGAGAAGGGAACCTCAAAATGTCTGGAGATGTTTGGACATTTATCCAAACAAAACATTTGTACCCTCTAACCCAAAAGTATCTGTCGTACAAAAAGATCCCCAAACAACCAAATAAAAAAGGGAAACTAAATAACTCTCAGGCCAACCACCATGTAGGTATTATACATTGCTGAAGGACAAAATATGGGGTCAAATTCTGTTTTATTATATTAATGTAAATCTGGAGTAACTCCAGTGAAGTCTATGGAGTCAGCCTAGTTTTACACCAGTAACTAAGAACAAAATTTCTCCACGTTCCTTCTGCAGTGTTGTAAGTGGGCCAGCTGTCATTTCCTGTTCTTTGTTGCAAGGGCCAAAATCTGGGGCCAGGGTGTCAAGTGTCTGCTTATGTAATGCAGTGACAAGTTCTGATTTTTGGTTTGGGGAGGGGGATGGACAGGAGGAAGATAAGTCTTCCCTGTTCCTTCTCAGTATTGCTGAGAAGGCATTCGTTTTTGCTTCTTGCAGCTGAAAGTTGAAACCCTTTCCTTTTCCAGCTGAAACAAAAGGCACTCAACTCAGCACTTGGGTTGTTTATATTATATGCTATGTGATTCCTAAGCACATAGGTCAATTAAGAGGCAGGGACATTTTCTGTAATGTCACAGTCCCTTAACTTTGTGCCCAATCCTGTAAGGGGTTGAGCACCTCCTAAGGTATGCTGAGCAGCCTCTATGGCCACTGATGTCACTGTACTGAGAACATGGCAGGAGAGGCTCAGCATTCTGCAGTATTCGGCCCTTTGTGTGTATTGGAGAGGAAATGCTGCATGAGCAAGGGAAGAAACAATAATTACATTTTGTGAATAGGCTTTCTTCCTTCAGTTAAGCCTCTAGCAAGACCTGTTAGCCTGTTGACATTTATGAGAGCATGTTCAGCAAGTATGAGGACCCAAACTCGAAAGAGCAGAGTATTTACGCTTTTACAAAACTGACCCCTACACTTTTAGAAGAAAACATAAGATAAAGTAATCTAAATCATGACCTACTTATAATGCTCTTGTCTTGAAGGAAGAAAAGCTATCAACTGATAACTTACATTTCTTTCTTCTTTGCAGTCTATAGTTATACCTCCTAGCAGTTTGTGGGGGTCTGAATCTCTAAATCTCTGTTAGTGTCTCCATTGCTACTTCTCGCCTTTTAAATGTCCTCTCTAAAAGTTACATGTAAGCTTTTAAGCTCTTGGCATTCTTCTTCTTTTGTCACTTCCCTTAATCCTAATAATGCTGACAGTCCAAAGGCAACAAATGCACACACAACCCTCCCCTGTCAAACTTATGGCTTTAACCTGTCAGCTGTAATAAGGTTTGCTTTCTGACAGAACAGTGCCAGAGAGACAGAAATGGGCCATTTATTCCTCTCACCTTGCTTTTTTGGGGAGAGGTACTAACTCCCAGCCACAATCCTCAAATCTCTCAGATCTTCCATACCAATATTTACTTTTGTTCCTCTTTGTTTGTGAAGGGAAACACTCAATGGTTCCTCTTGGGAATTTTTTGCTTAAGAATTTTTTGCTTATGGGCTCTAAGGTTATATTTCTGTTGTCTTCAACAAAAACGGTTTATGCTTCCTTTACAGGAGGACCAGTTTTCCAAGGGTCACATATCTGAATCAGTTTGTGCCTCAGATATTTGTCTGTCCTAGTAACATTTTATTTTTCAGCATGAAATCTTGCCAAACACATAGATAATGAGAATATAAAGAATAACAATATAGGAACTATACTTTGAATAGGAGAATTATATTATATCCCATAATCATCTCCCTTAGACTGAACTGTAATAGGGCAATTAGGAGAGAGGAAGGGACTCAAGAAGGAAAGAGAGGGGAGGAGGATGAGGAGAAGGACCCAGGATTAAAAAAATAACAAAACAAGCAAAACTAACATACACACCACTAGGAAAGGGGGAAATGATGTGTTTATAGCCTGTTTGTACATCCAGTACCTTAATTGTTATATGGCAGTTTTGGATATTATGATGATAGGTACCTAATAAATATCTTAGGACCTACAGAGATCATTTATGTAAGATCAAATATTTACTGATAATCTGCATATGCTAACTGCAGACAATATGCTGGTACAGTACTTATAAATTACTTTGTAGAACTAAAATCACTTTCAAGGGAAAGTGAGCTAATTCTCTATATTGATTGAGAAAGTAAAGGCTTGATCTTCTCAGGTACAAATTATTTGCAATTCTTATTGAAATCTCTGGGCCAAATCCTTATTTGGTTTTTACTTAGGCAGAATTCTCCTTCAAGCCAATGAGTGTTTTGCCTGACTGTGAAGGAGAAACAAAGTAAGGATTTCAGGATGTGTCCCAATGGGAGGTATAGGTGTTCAGATTTCTCAGGATCAAGCTCTTAGGAGAGGGCATTGTCTTCTCAGGCAGCTGTAGCAGAAAGTTTTTCCCTCTCTTTTCACATACTTTTCAGGTGAAGTTGTTTCCTTAGTTTTAGATACAGCTACATGGCTTAATATAAGAAGGTTTTTTTGGTATTCATTAAAGTATGGTGGGGAATTAAGGTCAAGATCTTGGGAGACTGAGGGAGTTGGCTGAGAGCCAAAAATCTGCATGACACAAGATAAGAGCTCCCCTGCTTCAACAAGGCTATAGATGGGAAGAAGTTTTCTCAGATCTTCATCCAGCTATAAACCTAAACAGTAGAACAATCTTTCCCCCATGGGAAACTTAATAAAAACCAAGCACTGGGAGTCAATGTATAATTGCTGCATTTCAAAGGGAAGTCTTCCATACTAAACAGGGAGAGTAAACCTGGGGCCTGAAGAACAGAAATCAGCATACATAACATTAAGTGCCTGGACTCTGTTACCTAGTTTGTGGTATCTCATTTGATTCGCTGCAGCAGTGTGGAGGAAAAACAAACCATAGTTTTACATTGACAGAGTCCTGTAGGAGTTAGACACACTCTGGTTGGATACTGCTGCAGAGTCACGTTCTTGTGGTCTGGGAGTAGAGCAATATCTCTGATCTGTTTTCTGCTTTGGCTGCCTTTATTCTAATGGGTATACATGATACATAAATGTAGACTAGAATAAAATAACCCATGTCTCATTTCCCATGCATAATGGAAATAATCCACTTCTTGGGTCTGATATTCCTTATACCAGTGTTTCACACCGGTGTTACTCTACTGACTTCAGTGGATTTATTCCTGATTCACACCAGCATAAGTGAAGTTAGAATAAAGCCCCTGGAGTCAAAATCTTCCAAACCACTCCAAAGTCATGACTCCTGTTGATATGTCTACACTTGGAGCTGGAGGTCTAATTTCCAGCTTGAGAATACATATCCATGCTAGCTCTAATTGAGTACCGCACTAAAAATAGAAGTGTACCCATGACTGAGGGGCTAGGCACCCTGAATACAATCCTGTCCAGGATGTTAGGCTGTGTCTACACTTAAACTGCTAGAGTGGCACAGCTGCAATGCTGCAGCTTCGCCGCTGTAGCACGTCGGTGCAGGCAATCATGACAGCAACAGGAGGGGTTTTCCCATCACTGTCGTTAATCCACCTCTCCAGCAGGCAGTAACTAGATCAATGGAGGAATTCTTCTGTCAGCCTACACTGGGGGTCAGGTCTGAACACCTATGTCTCCTGGGAGAGAGGGGGGATTTTTCACATCCCTGAGAGAAATATGTCAGTTTTCAGGATAGACCAGCCTTTGTTAAGTACTTGGGTGGATGGCTTCTCCTGCTGCTGTGGTTACACTGCTATTTCCAGAAAGCCCTACCATGATTGCTATGTATTAATAGTAGTACTATTACAAGTATCATTTCATCTCAGAAATTCACACCATGTGTCTTTGCTGGTAGGGCTGCATGTTGTGGCAAGTGCTCGGCATTACTACATCTGTGTTCACTGGTAAACAAAACAGGAGCAATTGCACACTGCGTCACTAACGTATAAGGACAATATGTATGGGAGAGTCACACATCTAAAACAGCTATCAGGAGAAGAAGAAGAGACCAAAGACGGAGCCCTGGGTTCTTACAAAATATTTAAAACTTTTCTTGATACTTTGTAAAACACCTGGAAATGTTTAGACCAGACCTTGCCATAAAACCCAGCAACCCCACATTCATCTCTGTGCCAGGCTCCGCTGAAGAAGCCAATTGCTTGGAGGTTTATGCAACCTTTTGCAGATTTCTATGGCATAAGAAACAGTCATAATTTTTGGTGGACTGGGGCCTAAGAATCTTGTAGCGTTCATGAAAAAACTCAAGCTGAAAGCTGGATCCTAAATCTGTATTTGAACACCTAACTGACCTAATCTGATTACTTCTAGGGCACATGGAATAGGTCATCTATTTTCCCCATGCATTAGAAAATGCGGGAGGGTAATAAGTGCAAATGTAGAGGTGGGAATTGTTTGAGGGGGAGGAGGATTTGTAGTGAGTTACCTTAAATTGGTACACTTAGTGTGCATTTTAAAGTTATGCCTGAGTGCCTAGAGGATATGGTCAGATGCCCTTTAAGCCTCTAAATAAATCCATAATTAGGCATCTAAATAAAAAGTTCAAGTAAATGTGGATTTAGGAGCTTAATTTTCAGTGTCCAGGTTTTGGCATTTTGGCCCTGGTGTTTTATATATTTCTGACTGCTATATGCACTCAAGAGCACTCTACAATTATTAAATAATAAAGATGGTAATTCATGGTAAACAACCTGGATTTTTCCCCCATCAGAAATGGTTGCTTCATTTTTCTGGATTACAGAGCTCAGAAAGTTCTAGAGGGTTCTGCAGCTCTGACCTGGAGAGAAGGCTTCTTTGGGGGAGAGTGAGACTTTGAGTAATCAGTGGACAAACTTAAGGCAGTTAGCTTGAATATCTTGAGGCTAACTGACTCTAGGTCATAAGCAATGCCTAGGTTAACATAGAAAGTTAAGCAGAGCAGAAAATGGCAAATTACCTTATTAGCCCTTGACAGGTCAGCCTGGTCTTTCTCATACACACTACAAAACCCACTCATCTTCACACTGAGAAGTCTAATGTAGATGGATTTCTACGGAAATGCTGCACAACCTGGAACTTGTACTTTTTGTGATTCTTCATGTCCACAGTCAGGACTGTCCATAACCACCTCTATAGCCCATCTATAGAGATGGTTCTGGATCTCTCAAAGACTTTGGAAAACACATGGGACTTGCAGAATGCCAGGAAAGTTGTTAGACTTGTTCTCTGTCAAACCAAGTAAGAAGAATGTGATAGAGTCAAAGGATTCTCCTTGAAAATGCCTGGTCAACAGCATCCTCCCAGGCCTGTCTACCCTGTGGATTTGCCCTGATTCCAGCCATCCCTGTCCACCCATCAGAACAGCTGTACTGGAGCAAACCCCTAATGCAGATATGTTAATTGCAGTTAGCAACAGTGCAGCTTACCGCTGCTTGAAATGGGGTTTGCACAAAACAGCTTACACGGTTGCCTGATCACTGGTGGATGAAACTAGGGCTAATTCCCCCAGTTTCCTGAAAGGACTGTATGCTGGAGCACCTCAGCTGTTCTTAACTGGAGGTGGTCTCTAATGTACGCAGGTCACAAGCCATTGAGGGCTTTATAGGGCAAGAACAACATGTTGAATATCCTCCTGGAAATGAACTGGAAGCCAGTGTAGATCTTGAAGCACAGGTGAGAGGTCTTCCCTGAATGAGGACTGTTAAGCATATAGGGGACTTCCTTAGCTGAAATCTCTTAATGGTGTTAAAATGTAGCCTATATAGAGTGCATTGCAGTAGTACAATCTCAAGGAGACAAAAGCATGGCTAGACATAGTGACATCCACATTCAAGAAAAGAAGTCACAACCTAGATGGAAGACAGTGTGGTCTAGTTGACAGAACACTGACTAGGACTCAGAAGATCCAGGATCTATTCCTAGCTCTGCTATTGGTCTGTTGGGCAAGCCATATCACCTCTCTGTGCCTCAGTCTCCCCATCTGTAAAATGGGGATAATGACATTGACCTCCTTTGTGAAGTATTTTGAGATCTACTGATGAAAAGTGCTATATAAGAGCTAGGTATTATTGTTATTATTATGGTTGGACACAAATGGATGCAAATATTCTTGGCCACTGGTGTAGCTGTGGAATCCAACAAGATGCCCAGGCAGTGAATCTATGTCATAAACACCAGGCACTTTCCCTAAACCAAGACAATTGCCTCTGCCTTTCTGCCAAAATCTTCCTTCAGCCTACATGTGTTATTCCAGTCTTGTCTGGGTGAGCCTCAGCAAGTTCTCAAGTAAGCTTCAATCTGTTAGAAACTGGGTAAATCATTCAGCTGCACCTACTGAGCTGATTAAAATGGATATATAAAGCTTGGTGGTACCATCACACTGACTACAGCCCATGTCCTCACTAAGCTTCCTAATGGTCCCATACACATTAGTATTCAGGTTTAGTGTGCAGGTGCTGGGTGGTTGGTGGCCCCTGATATGCAGGAGCTCAGACTAGATGATCTGGTGGTCCCTTATGCCCTATGAGTCTATGACATGCTGAATAGTGGGGTGACCAAATAGAACAAATGAGATACAATGGAGGTGTTCAGATTTGAATCCCTATGAGACTTGGGCTAGGAAACGGGTATATGGCTGAGTCAGAGACACGTTTTGAAATCTCACGAGCTCTGAAATCTCACAAAAAGATTTGGTTTGGATCTGAGGAATTAGCATCCTGACCATTCCTTACTATTTAAAGGAGTCCAAATGTGAAGGTCTGGTTTGACCCATTTCTAAAGATAAAGGATACCAAAAGAAACCACCATTCACTGAGTGCAATTGTAGGTTCAGTGGCTGTGTCGTGATGAAGTGAGATTTGTCCTTTGCTGCTCCTGTATTCACTGTCATTAATTGGCAGACACACTGAATAGAAGTGTTGTGCTCATCTTCTCCACAGCATTTAAGATTTTATTTATAATACAGACATACCTCGGAAGGGATGTTATTTTCCCCCATTTCTCTATACAGAAGCGCCGCAGACCATTGCTCCCTCGAAGGGCTGCAAACCCCTCATATGGCACACTAGATGTTCCAGTGACAAACTGCAGGAACCGTAGCCTCTGTTCATTGTTAAATCTCTCCACTGCTGCCCAGAACCACCGTATTACAATATGCCCATCATGGTAACCTGACAGAGAGAGATTAGAAACATACAAGTTAAGTGGGAACTGGATCTGATGATGTACCATTTCAATACATTTCCACAAAAAGAAATGTGAGCTGATAGCTTTTCTTGCTACAAAACCTCAGCCAAAGGACTGATCTAATGATGGATGAACTATGTCTTAGCCCTCTTGTCTTCTCACCTCTGGAAAACTTAATATAGCTAACTCATTTGAAACTACAAAATTCCATGTACAGCAAAACTCACATTTATAACTCACGTATACAGGCCTTTCCCAAAACATTTTGGCAAATACTATGGTTATCCATGTTAAAAATAAATGACTAAAGTTGATATTCTATATGGCTCCTGACAGCTTGATGGAAAGGCTACATTTCTGATTCCCAAATATAACCAAGGCTGTAGAGCTGGATAAATTGTTACATCTAAAGCAGATAACATTCAATAGTTTTTCTTTAAAACAATGTAATAAGAGGAGTAAAGAAATTAAATCAATGGTCCAGACAGTGAAGCTAGCATAGGAAGGTGCTGGCCTAGCTCCCTGCATCCTAGGTATGAATCACTTTAAGGGGCCATACCCTCTTCGTGGCCAATACCAGTCCCTTTTGGGGTTGTACTGGCCTCCAACATCTGGAGGGGAATGGCTACTGCAAGCCCTTCCCTGGCAGACTTTCCACCACAGGAGCTCTGGGCTTGAGATTATGCTAGTGAAAGCCAGAATGAACCCACGCTCAATCTAGCTCAATAACTATATTTAAATAACCACCTGAGATAACACTTTATGCAGAAGAGTTAAACATGAAAACCATTATAGGGATCCTCTTTATGGCTAGTAGCTCAGTGCTTAAGCAACAAATAGATAAGAATAGTTGGTGGTCAGCCAGCAGCCAAAATTTGGGTATTGTGTTTATGGGGGAGGACAGGTAAACTCCACTGAGTTTTCTTTTGTGTTGCAGAGCCAAGGGACCTGGGGGGACAACCCATTTGCCCATTACTCAACACTACTTGCACACACTATGTGCTTTGTTCAAAACAAAATAAGTCCAACTAGTCAAGGCAGGGGGTTTAGTGCTGATGCTGAATGAAGAAGAGAAACACTTTGACTTGGGGGCTTTAAGATAGTGCTGCATTTTGTTAGAGTGTAACTGGGAGCACAATTTGGCTCTATTAAAGTTAATGGGAATTTTGCCATTGTCTCAATAAGGCCAGGATTTTACTCATATTCTTCAATATAAATAAAGTATAGGCTAAATTCTTCAGTCTCTACTCAGTCAAAACTCTCATTAAGTCAAGGGAATTTTGTCTGAGTAAGATCTGAGTTGAAACTGCAAGACCTGTTCTAGTATTAACATGTCTATTGGCCAAATCATGAGGTCCTTATTTAGTTTTCACTGAGTCCTTCCTGAGAGAAACTGTCTGAATTCAATGGGAGTTTCCCTTAGAAAAAATAGAGCAAACACTGAGTATGCATCTCAGGATGTGGCCTGATAATAATTAAGGTCCTACTAAGTATGAGTAGATAGTTTACCTCCACGATATTCTGTGTTGTTACGCCAGTCATTGAGGTCTATTTCTGCAGTGCCTGCAATCACCAGCTCTAGCTCTCTGGCATCAAAAATGGAGACGAGCCTGGAGTCTACAACCTGAAACACAAACCATTCTTGAGCCCACTCTGGACTGGAAGTACAGCAGATGCATTATCTTAGAAAAACCCAGTCACGGCTCCAATGATTAGCTGCCTACTGTGACTGTGTCAACAGTCAGATTCCAATCACCTGCTGATAAATCAGTTGCTCTTCTTTTGTGAGTTTGCTGAGAATTTTAATTGAAAACAATGCTGACCTATGAGGAGATTTGATCAGAATGGAACAGCAGAAGGAAAAATGAATAGTTTGTGCAGAGGACTTCTTCCTACCGCATCTCTTCTGAAAAGTGATATTAATGGTCAACTGCGTAACAGATTTGCAAAAGGTAGGGTATATTTTTCTATATAACTTTTAGTCTGTGTCAGAATATGGTTACAAGATAGCAGCCTTTGTACTTCATGCATGATTAAACTGAGAAAAAAGAAAAGGAGTACTTGTGGCACCTTAGAGACTAACAAATTTATTAGAGCATAAGCTTTCGTGAGCTACAGCTCACTTCATGGCTTATGCTCTAATAAATTTGTTAGTCTCTAAGGTGCCACAAGCACTCCTTTTCTTTTTACAGACAAAGACTAAAACGGCTGCTACTCTGAAAAATGTGATTAAACTGAGGTTTATCTTCTTCATGGTATTAAAAAAAACGCTTCAAAACTGTACAGTACTCAGATGAACACGGAATAAAGAAACAAATATACAGCTTTTCAGTCTTTGTCAGTTCTTGTGGCGGTTGAGCAGTTTCATGAATTCTGCCATAGTGCAACTCTTGAAGCCAGCACTTTCATGAATTCTGCCACAGTGCAACTCTGGGAGCCAGATCCTCAGCTAACGTAAACTGACATAGCTCCAATGACTTCAATGGAGCAACGCCCATTAACACAACCTTGAGATCCAGCATTTTATATATTAGGGCTAGCCACAGTTTATAGTATAGAATGCTAGATGTCAAACCGTACTGTGATGAGTTCCTTAAGGATACAGTATGTCTCACTATCACTGGAAAGTTCTCCTCAATCATGTGCTCGTTCTGCACTTCCTCACACTCCAACCCCCAACAGAAGAAGAAAAATTGGAACCCATACTTCACTACAGTATTTTATACAGCATCTTTCAAAAAGCCTTTATTGATTAGAAAAGTCACTAGTGGCTAGGGGGTCAGATTTTCAAAGGTACTTAGGTGTCTAATGATGCAGATACATGCCTATGGGCATTTTCAAATGTGCTTGGGCAGCCTAGGAACCTAACTGCCACTGGAAAATGGAACAAACTGAGAAACTGAAATAACCACAGAAGAAAAATCATTTTACAATTCTGTATACTGAGCCTGATTCTCCTCTTGTCTGCACTAGTTTTACTTCAATAAATTTGGATTTACACCAGGGTAAGTGAGAGAAGAATCAGGTTCACTATGCTTTATAGACTGAAATTTTTTCATAGTTACCAAAGCCAATACTAACAGTTAATATTGTTGTAGCTCATTAGCTAACAAACTCAGCCTCTGGCCAGGACAGCATACGACATACACAAGGAAAATGAAATGTGGTTTGACAGGACACATCCTATCCAAACATGCCAGAAATTCTTATTCTATTTGAATGAAAGGAGACTTCTATGGGGTTGTCATAAATATAAAGGGAAGGGTAACCACCTTTCTGTATACAGTGCTATAAAATCCCTCCTGGCCAGCGGCAAAATCCTTTCACCTGTAAAGGGTTAAGAAGCTAAGGTAACCTCGCTGGCACTTGACCCAAAATGATCAATGAGGGGACAAGATACTTTCAAATCTGGGCCGGGAGGGGAAGGCTTTTGTCTTTCTGTCTGGGTGATACCTTTGCCGGGAATAGATCAAGGATGCAAGCTCTCCAACTCCTGTAGAGTTAGTAAGTAATCTAGCTAGAAAATGCATTAGGTTTTCTTTGTTTTTTTGGCTTGTAAATTCGGTATGCTGGAGGAAATGTGTATTTCTGTTTTTGTGTCTTTTTGTACCTTAAGGTTTTGCCTAGAGGGATTCTCTATGTTTTGAATCTGACTGCCTGTAAGATTATCTTCCATTCTGATCTTACAGAGTTGTTCTCTTATCTTTTTTTGTTCTTCTAATAAAGTTCTGATTTTTTAAAGAATCTGATTGGGTTTTTTGGGTTTTAAAAATCCAAGGGATTTGCGCTCATTTTGTTTATTCTCAAGCCTCCTCAGAAAAGGGGGTGTAAGGGCTTTGGGGGAATATTTTGGGGAAATAGGAACTCCAAGTGGTCTTTTTCCCTGGTTCTTTGTTAAAGCACTTGGTGGTGGCAGCGTTTTACCTAATCCAATGGCAAAGACTTTGTGCCTTGGGGAAGTTTTAATCAAAGCTGGTAGAAATAAGCTTAGTGAGGGCTTTCATGCAGGTTCCCACATCTGTACCCTAGAGTTCAGAGTGGGGAAGGAACCTTGAGGGGGTACAGCTACCTAGGATAATGTCTTAGCAATTTATTTTATTTCCTTGATTGTGATCTTCCAGTTCTCTGTGCCTCTGATTGGCAGGCACGAGTGGTAGGAAAGGCAAGACTCTGGGAACTGACTATATTCTGTAGTCTGAGCAGATAGAAGATTTGATCCTGAAAGTCCTTGTATGGTACACAGCAGGGTGCACAAGGTTGGCAAGTAGAAGCCTCATGTGGGTGCAAATAAGATCAAGGCATGGTCGTCTGCACTGACAGTAATAAGCCTACCCTGAGCTCCCCCTCCCTTACTTGCAAGTGTGCATGGTGAAAAAGTGGCAGTATGTACAATTGTCTGAGGACACAAAAGCCTAAGTGCTGTCCTCATCTTACCAGTGTGGTGCTTAGCTATGTGCAATGTTCTCTGCTTTACTTTTACTATGAGATCGCAATATTGTTGTGACTGGATAGCAATAATCTCATTAGTGCAGGTCAGGTTTACCTGTGCTGCTTCTTCCATTCATCACTTTTTATTGTGCAGGATCAAGTTCACATTCAGCTACCTTCTCCCTTAATCATTAACATTAAACACACAATCTCCTGATGCTACTACCCATGCCTGCTAAGGTTTTGAGAATTCCATTCATTTCTAAACTTATCTTCCTAACCACACCACAGTGCACTGATGTGGTATTGTCAGTAGGCTGCCCTTGTGCTTGTCACATTCAGATCATGAGTGGTAGATGGCGTGAGCAACTTTGTTACTTACTTCATAGAAGCCACGGACTAGAGCCTCTGTTTGCTGAACCACTCCTCGTTCTACACGCCACTTTACCATTCTCTCAATGTACTCCTTTTTGTTCTTTTCTGTCACCTGAGTATTTGAACCCCCAGATTTCAGCTCTCTTTCTGTCACCTAAGAAACAGAAATACATATTGGGGTAGCAATGCAGAGATCACCATGTATTTCAAAATTCAAGGCAGGCTTTGCAAAACGGTGCAGTGCAAGCAAAATTTCTGCATTCCTATCAATACGTCGCATCTTTACAGCTCACCCTATGTTGGTGTCTCTCCCATTCCCATCAGAAAAATTAAAGTAATTAGCAGGGGAAAAAACATATTCCAAATGGCATATCCGGATAATGATTCAGATTCTTTGATTCACTGACATCACACTTCGTGAAGTGGGACACATCAAGGTGCCATGATTTTCTCTGCTCAGCCCCTCTTTCCAGCACAGGCTACAGCAGCCTTGAGAATGCTTCAGCTTCTTGTGCCAGCTTGCAGTGTTCCCCCAGAAACCAATGACCAACTGATCATAGCCAAAACATAGCTCACTTTCACCACACTTGTTCATCCTGCCTGTCTCACCAAGAGCTGCAGGGAGGGTGACTTAGGAGCCAGCGGTGCCAGCTCTGGGCCTGCTGCAAACTTCCTAACCAGTGCAAAGGGAACAGGCCAGGACACAGCATCTGCCCCAGTGTCAGGGAAGTCAGCTTGTCTCACACAAGAAATGCAATTAGCTGGTTAACTGTTGGTTCAGAAACTTACCTGTTTCAGTTCAAAAGTTTTACTCTCACGTGACATGCTCCCTTAAGCAACAATTGTTACTGTGAGTAAAGCTACGTGGAAGTGTATAACAATGGGTATAGAATTTCATAGCATCTTAAGGGTTAATTTTAGTTGGTTTGATTGCTGAGGTTTGAGACAGACAAGAAGTGTTTAGAAGGAATCAGCCTTAGGAACCTATGCAGTTGAGCATATGATCTTTGGCAGATGTGGCAAAAAATTATCTACTTTGTAATTAAACTAATTTCAAATTCAGTCCAATACATTAAAAACATTAAGAACAATTAAGGGTTTATTTGCATGAACATTTAATTTGTGGCAAACTGGGGGGTGAGTCTACCCTGTCGTAGCCTGCTGCAGACAAACTGTCCATGTGGACCCTGCTGCTGCGCATTAACACTTCATTAATGCACTCTGATCTCGTCCCATTCAGGCATGGGGCAATTCTCCAAAAAGGGACATATTTCTGGAGTTTAATGTACCCAACCTACACTCCCCCCACATCACATATCCTTTCAAAGCTTATTTTATGTTCATTTAGATGAAGTATGATAAGCAGCTGTCAAGTGGTGCCATACGGCTGTAGGTGAGGTGAAACAATGGTACCCAAAATGAGAAAGTGTCATTTTTTGCACAATGACAGGTTTCAGAGTAGCAGCTGTATTAGTCTGTATTCGCAAAAGAAAAGGAGTACTTGTGGCACCTTAGAGACTAACATATGTATTTGAGCATAAGCTTTCGTGAGCTACAGCTCACCTCATCAGATGCATGCAGTGGAAAATACAGTGGGGAGATTTATATACATAGAGAACATGAAACAATGGGTATTACCATACACACTGTAACGAGAGTGATCACTTAAGGTGAACTATTACCAGCAGGAGAGCGGGGGGAGGGGAGGAGAGGGGAGGGAAAACCTTTTGTAGTGATAATCAAGGTGAGCCATTTCCAGCAGTTGACAAGAACGTCTGAGGAACAGTGGGGGGTGGGGTGGGAGGAAATAGTTTTACTTTGTGTAAGAGTTCTTACAACTACAATACCCACCTGCTGAAGTGAAGAAACAGATTGACAGAGCCAGAAGAGTACCCAGAAGTCACCTACTACAGGACAGGCCCAACAAAGAAAATAACAGAACGCCACTAGCCATCACCTTCAGCCCCCAACTAAAACCTCTCCAAGACATCATCAAGGATCTACAACCTATCCTGAAGGACGACCCATCACTCTCACAGATCTTGGGAGACAGGCCAGTCCTTGCTTACAGACAGCCCCCTAACCTGAAGCAAATACTCACCAGCAACCACACACCACACAACAGAACCACTAACCCAGGAACCTATCCTTGCAACAAAGCCCGTTGCCAACTGTGTCCACATATCTATTCAGGGCACACCATCATAGGGCCTAATCACATCAGCCACACTATCAGAGGCTTGTTCACCTGTGCATGTACCAATGTGATATATGCCATCATGTGCCAGCAATGCCCCTCTGCCATGTACATTGGTCAAACTGGACAGTCTCTACATAAAAGAATAAATGGACACACATCAGACGTCAAGAATTATAACATTCAAAAACCAGTTGGAGAACACTTCAATCTCTTTGGTCACTCGATTACAGACCTAAAAGTTAAGGAGTACTTGTGGCACCTTAGAGACTAACCAATTTATTTGAGCATGAGCTTTCGTGAGCTACAGCTCACTTCATCAGATGTATACCGTGGAAACTGCAGCAGACTTTATATACACACAGAGAATATGAAACAATACCTCCTCCCACCCCACTGTCCTGCTGGTAATAGCTTATCTAAAGTGATCAACAGGTGGGCCATTTCCAGCACAAATCCAGGTTTTCTCACCCTCCACCCCCCCCACACAAATTCACTCTCCTGCTGGTGCTAGCCCATCCAAAGTGACAACTCTTTACATAATCAAGTCGGGCTATTTCCTGCATAGATCCAGGTTTTCTCACATCCCTCCCCACCCCCATACACACACAAACTCACTCTCCTGCTGGTAATAGCTCATCTAAACTGACCACTCTCCAAGTTTAAATCCAAGTTAAACCAGAACATCTGGGGGGGGGGGGGTAGGAAAAAACAAGAGGAAACAGGCTACCTTGCATAATGACTTAGCCACTCCCAGTCTCTATTTAAGCCTAAATTAATAGTATCCAATTTGCAAATGAATTCCAATTCAGCAGTTTCTCGCTGGAGTCTGGATTTGAAGTTTTTTTGTTTTAAGATAGCGACCTTCATGTCTGTGATTGTGTGACCAGAGAGATTGAAGTGTTCTCCGACTGGATTTGTGCTGGAAATGGCCCACCTGTTGATCACTTTAGATAAGCTATTACCAGCAGGACAGTGGGGTGGGAGGAGGTATTGTTTCATATTCTCTGTGTGTATATAAAGTCTGCTGCAGTTTCCACGGTATACATCTGATGAAGTGAGCTGTAGCTCACGAAAGCTCATGCTCAAATAAATTGGTTAGTCTCTAAGGTGGCACAAGTACTCCTTTTCTTTTTGCGAATACAGACTAACACGGCTGTTCCTCTGAGACCTAAAAGTTGCAATTCTTCAACAAAAAAACTTCACAAACAGACTCCAACGAGAGACTGCTGAATTGGAATTAGTTTACAAACTGGATACAATTAAATTAGGCTTGAATAGAGACTGGGAGTGGATGGGTCATTACACAAAGTAAAACTATTCCGGCCCCCCCCCCGTTCCTCATTCGTTCTTGTCAACTGCTGGAAATGGCTCACCTTGATTATCACTACAAAAGGTTTTTTCCCCCCCACCCTCCTGCTGGTAATAGCTCACCTTAAGTGATCGCTCTCGTTACAGTGTGTATGGTAACACCCATTGTTTCATGTTCTCTGTGTATATAAATCTCCCCACTGTATTTTCCACTGAATGCATCCGATGAAGTCAGCTGTAGCTCACGAAAGCTTATGCTCAAATACATTTGTTAGTCTCTAAGGTACCACAAGTCCTCCTTTTCTTTTTTGCACAGTTCCAGAAACACTGCAACATGACTACACCTACAGTTTTTACTGCTTAAGTTAATTTCAACACCTTAATGTGGTGTTTATTGGTCAAACACCAATGTGTGTCCAAATGATAATGTATTAAAAGGTTTGTATTGATTTTGCACGGGCAAGTTTTTTTTTAACAGAAATGATGAAGTGGTTTAGCATGTGGCAACAATGTCAAATATCAACGTATTGCAATATACTAACATGAGATGTTTTCACATCGCATATTCTTCATTGTCAAAGTATGTCACAAGTGATTATAATAGTTTTCTATATTTTCAAATGAAATTTGCTGACCAGATGAGTCTCATATTGAAGTAGCAGTAGATTGCGTGCCGAGGGTTTGTACGGCGAGTGGGTAGATATAAATATATGTGAATTCCTAATGTAATGCTTCTCCATTTGTACATACAATATAGTACATTCAATGTAGTCTGCATATATAGGCAATTAATTTGTAATTGCCTATGTATTCAGTACTAGTCTTTCAAATATTCTAGAAATTAACTTTTTAATTCAGTGACACTCTGTGTTAGTGTTAGAGATGACAATACACAGCTTCTTACTGGGCTTCAATCAAAGTGCTCTAAAATGGTAATTTTCAAACTAACATATAGATCTAATTTATATCTAATTTAACATAAGTCTGTATACAATGTACAAAATGAAAAATGGTGATAGTGGTGGTGGTAATGCTAAAAATATAATAATTTTACCACTACAGAGAAATTACAGTATATGAAGACATTGAGGACACAAGCCCCTTAAAGCTTACATCAAAGAGAAAAATACTCTTCACAAACTTGGAAAAATGTGTTATTTGTCAAGAAAATCGAAAGAATGCAAAACTGTCAAAGCAACCAGTGCTGGACAGAATTCTGTGATGCTGGCAGCAGAAGTCAGGAGAGATGAATTGTATTGGTGGCTACTGGATGAGTTTTCTAGTTTAGATGATGTGCCACCAATACTCTGTCACAGGGGTTGCTTTCAGAAATACACAAGCAAGTTGAATATTGCACATGTCAGAGTTTTACTGAACCTAGGGAAGAAAACAGATTCTGAATCTGATCAGAGACCATCATGTTCATCTGCTTCTAAAGCCACCAGAGCAAGCATGTCCTCCAGCGATTGGTCCTGTTGCACTGTTTGCTTGAGAAAACCACCCAAGAAAGACAAGAAACTTAATAAAATAGGAACATTTGAGAGCAACCCATCTACGGGAGGTCGCACTTCAAAGACAAGATGATGACATGTTGCACTGAATATCTGTAGAAGACTTGATTGCTTCAATGTCACTCAACATGACTTCTTCCTCTGAGTAAAAAGAATCTTAAAGCAAGACCATCTAGTTTCACTGCAACAATACAGTCACATTATGACATTGCACTTTATCAGCTAGTAGAAGAGATAGACAATGCTCTTATGTACAAGAAGGCTTTTCTGTCCAAGCTGCTCCATCCAACTCATCCAAATGTTTTGTGGATGTTCTTCTGGCAAATGAGCCTGATGAATAGCTTGCAAATGAACAAGTGATTTTGTATAATGCCGCTTCAATCCTTCGGTCTGAAATAACCAAAATGAAAGCGTCAGAGTGTTATCCAAAGTCAGGTGTTTGTAGTTTACAGAGGGCAGCTACTTTTGTGCCCCAGTTGGTGCAGGAGTTTGTCCTTTGGTTGGTAGATAAAGAGGCATAAAATTCAGCCAGTGGTGTCGACCTTCAGAAGACATTCAAAGAAGCTGTCTCTCAGTTGCAGAGTGCATAGTATTTAAGTGTTCCAAAATGATCACACCACTGCACACAGGTCTTGTGGCATGGCTTAACCCATGAGTTTGGGTCTCACAATTGAATTGACGTACTGTACCTCCATGGATTCTGCAGTTATGATGAGCTGAGGCAGTTCATCGCTAGTGTTACAAAAACTGAAGTAGAAAGACTCCAGAGGGGTATGTTCGTTTCAAATGGAGATACACCACTTCATGCTGGTAGAAATCTCATCCATGAAGGAGACAGTAATACAGACACCAGCATTGAGAGCACTGATGGAAAGATACCTTGTTTTCAATGGCTAGAGTGGTATTTGAAGAACAGTTTGCAGATAGTTCAGCATCACAAGAAATATCACTGACCCATGAGAAAGAAGAGTCACTTACACTACCCAGGCAATCAGACACTCGTATGCAATGTGCAGTATCTGAAAAACCTAGAACACATCCAGGACTGTCTCACGATAAAAAAACACTTAGAAAAAAAAACTCTTGTCACCTATAAATGAACAATGTCGGAGATCTCTCCTGGACTCTCTTAAGACTACTACTTCATAATGTCCTACCAATACCAAATTGCATTGCTATTGTTCACTCTCATGTGATTCCATTTTGGTCTGGTTTCAAGCACAAGCTTGCAACAAAGAAAGAGCACAGCAATTGCATATGTACCTATTGTGGATGAAGAATAAATGGAGAGATCTGTGACAGGTCCACTTGATTCTGATGGAACACATAGCTTCTTCAGCCTCGTCAAGATCTCTGTCATCAAAACATTTGCAGGCATAGCCAAGAAGACCAAATTTAAGTTTGACAATGGAGGGACAATCACAGCAGCTATCAATCCAGGAATTGTTTTCCGCAGAGTCCTGCCCTTAGCAAGATGAAGAGATGATGTTTCAGTGGCAACTGTTCTTTGGCACTGAAGAGGACCTGAGCCTGTGTTCTTCTTTCATGCTGATGGAACAATGAGAACAACAGACAAAGCTGAATTAAGGCATCAGCTGGAAGCTCAAGCTGAAAGAATCCATGAGCTAAGAGAATGGAACTATGTCTACACAGCAAAGAAAAACCCATGGCTGGCTCATCCACACATCCTAGAGCCTGGGCTCCAGTCCAAGCCTGAAGTCTACACAGCAATGAAACAGCCCCACAGCCTGAGACCTGTGAGCTGAGTTGGTTGACCAGCAGTGGGTTTTTCTTTGCTGTGTAGACATATGCAAAGAAACCACTGTGTACATCAAAGATGCCAAGGCTGTGATACAAATGATGGCTGGAGACAAATTCCACATATTCAGTGTATTGGCTGCTGAGTACTTGAGGAAGGTCCTAACAGGATTTGTCAAAGCTAATTCTGTAATCAAAGTCTTTGACATATGACAACTCCTTGAAAACTGTAGAAAGACAGCACTGGACAGGGTCTAAGGCTGGATACAAAAAATACCAGGTGATTGGTGGACACCCTTTGCCTCCACGAAAAAAGTTTCTAAATGTGGCATCCAACAAGCAGTCACTTGTAAAATTCCTCTGTGAATATATTGTTCAAAATGCACCTTCTTGTTGGAGGCTTTTACAATGGGGAAGTAGCAAAGTCCATCACCAGTGGGGTGTTGAAGTCCAAGACTTGTACAGTAAGAAAGCGGACACAAGGATGCCTCTGCGTGCTGTATGTGCTAATACGGCTTTTGGGCCTCTCGGTGTCAAAGTAAACATAGTAATCACTTGACACAGAAGGTTTGGTCCTTGTGGTTCATTACTTTTCAAAACTGGAACACATATATAGCATGTGGATTGAAAGAGGCATCATTATCAGCACAACTGACAAGTGTTGCTTCATACTTGTGCATGCAATTTGTGATGCACTCACTCCTGACTTCTGCAACATACTTCCTGCTGTATTAACAGGATGTAACTCTGTTTCATCCCTATTTGGTACTGGGGAAAAAATCTGTGTTCGATGCTGTCAAAACAAAGGGAGCTTTATGCTCCAGAGATCTTGCCAAACTGGGAGAGAGTGACAGACAAGCTGCAATTTCTGCAGCAAGAGAATTGTTAGCAGCAACGTCTGACCAGAGTAAAAAAGAAAAGGAAATCTGAATAGTTTGCACCTCAATCTAGCCATCAAAAAGGACAAGTCACTGGCCAAACTCCCATCATGTGAGGACAGTTTTGAAGAGCACGTCTAAAGAGCATATTGGCAAACAAAGATTTAGATGTCTTTGCACATAGTTGAACAAGATATTGGATCACCACTACAACATGGATGGAAAAATGTGGATGATGAACTACTTCCTGTATTCTTCAAGGGTCCAGCGGCTTCTGAGCTTCTACAAGACCTTATTTGTGCCTGTACCAGTAGGGGCTCACTGCACAATCAACTGTGTCTGTAGTCAGAACAATCTTCCCTGCACAGAACTGTGTACTTGCCAAAGCAATGGAGACCACACACTCTCAATAGAGACCATAATGATGAACAAGATAATGATAATGAATCTGACTAGAAATGTAAACAGCACTATTACAGTTCAATGATACTTGTTCAAATTCATTATTCTATTTTGTTTCACACTTTAGATTGTTGTCGTGATGCTTTGAGGTCACAAAGAAATCCAATTTTATGTTCTTCAATAATACATACAGTCATTAATCTAACAGAAACGAATGCAAATATTTCAAAGTTTTAATTGTCGATGGTATTATTGTTTATCCCGTTTCTATGGTAATGGTGCCACTTGCCAGCCTCACATCATACGTCATCTTAAAGTAGACATTATAAGCTTTCCAATGATGTATTATGTGCATGTGTATAGAGAGGGTACATTAAGTCAACAAATCATGATGTCGGCTGCTCAACTGATTTCAAATAGGACTACATCAAAGCACATTAACAAACTGTTAATGCACATCAGCAGAGTCCACATAGACAGTCTGCGGAAGGCTAGTGCAAATAGATTCACACCTCAACTTGCTACAAACCATATTTGTGCGTAGACAAGCCCTAAAAAAATGATTCAGAAAGTGATGGAACCTCCTTATGCCCTTTTCAGTTTTCTGCTGCCATAGTAGTGATGTCTGCTATAGATAATGAATGGCTACATACATGATTTATATGTTTATTGGTTCAAGAGATTGCAAAGAAAGCATATATTCTGTGATCTTCATTATTCTGCCGATTGACAGGGACCTAGAGCAGCATCATGAATTATGGAAACACTTGATGATTCATCCAAGCTCAAGCTTTAATGAGAAGCAGTAAGAGCAAGTAAGGTTAACCAGGGTAAAGTTAGACATAATGGGCTATCTCCTCAGCTGGTATATATGGACTCCAATGGAGCTGCACTCATTTACACCAGCTGAGACTTTGGCCCCAGGGCTCAATTTCATCCCTGAAGACAGTGCATAGGTGTGATAGAGTGATGAAAGCCCCTGTTCAGCAAAGCAGTTATGCATATGTCTAGCTTTAAGCACGTGCTTGAGTCCCATTGTCCAAAATCTCTTGCAAGATTTCCCAAAACATGCAGACTTTCTGATGACTGATTTCTTCAGCTTCTTATTATCTCTATATAGTATACTCCCATTTATCCAAATCCTCATTATCTGATCCTCTGCATTATCTGATTCCCTTCCTTGTCCCCCATGTATCTCAAGCTGATGAACAGACACCCCTGGACTGAACTGAAAGGAGCAGGACAAGCCCCCAGACACGGGGAGGCCACCCTGCTGCTGAGTGTGCAGGGAACCCTTGGGAGTGAGTGAACAGAGCTGTGACAGCAGAGCTGCAGAGGGATTTGTGTGCTGCCACAGGGACAGTGACACACAATCCCTGCAGGTACAAGGTGCAAGAAAGGCTGCGATCTTGGTGGAGTAGAACATAATCCCATGCTGCACCCAAATGTCCCTTCTAGATTATGTTTGCCCTATCCATCCTTTGAGATGCAGCCCCCAAATATTAATAGAGCTACCATTGTGATTTACACTTTGGTAAAATATTGTTCACCCACACTTTAAATGATCCAACAACTCTTCAAAGTTGGACTCATCTGTGAGCAATACATAATTCAGGTTTCATTCTTCCATTTCCTAAACTTTCTTGTCCACAAGATCTTTGTTGTCTGACCATATTCTTTTAAACATAGGTTTTTTGACAACCAGTCTACAATTTTCAATCTTATAATTTTGCTGGCCAGACTTGTACACACCAAATTCTTGGGACTCTCTGCTAGATCATTTGCCATGTGTCTGCTTGAATGGTATCTGGCTCACGCAGAAGTTATTCTTAAATACTGAATATCAGGCCCTCAATATTCGCTTCCTCCCATGACCAGCTTTGGGCCTGATCCTAAAACCCATTAAAGTCAATGGGAGTCTTCTCATGGACTTATCATTTAACATTTATATTGGGGTAGCACCTAGAGGCCAATCTGATTGTGGCCTCAATATGCTTGGTGCTGTACAAACATTCAAAAAAATGACAGTCCCTGCCCAAAAAACCTTAAAATCCAAAAGGAGATTAGGGCCAGATTTTGATGCTCTTATTCACAATGAAAGTCACCTTACTTCACCAGTAATCCCAGTGAAGTCAATGGGTCTGCTTGTGAAGTAAGGTACTAGTCAACATGAGTAAGGCTAACAGAATCTGTCCCTAAGCTGTTCATTTGTTTTAGTACTGTCAGATATCTTAATCTTTTCTTTTAAAACCCATCTCATTTGTAGCATGCAACAAAATCCCACTTAATGATATGCATTTTCTCTTTGCAAAGAGCTTAATTCTAGGTAGTGAGCCAGGTGGTGCCCTCAGATACATGAGCGCAACTCCCATTGATGTTTTCATTTACCTTCGTTGTCTACTAATGTAAATACAAATGTAACTCATCTCTCTGTACAGTGTATTTGCATAACTTTGTCTGCCTACGTCTTTAGGCATTAGTTTTAAACTGACATTTCTCCTAGAGCAACCACTGCATCAGCATTTGGATGTCACGCAAAATTTTGCTCAAAGCCAAGAAAACAGTTGAGGTCTGGGCTGTATAGAACAATCCTATCTCTTCTGAAGAGGCCCCAATACTTGCAATCCCTTATCCTGTCCCCTGGATTCCGTTTTTGCCTCTTGTCCTTCCTCGCTCCCCCTCTTTCCCTTGTCATCAATCTCTATCCTCTAGTTCCTTTCCACAAGTCTACAGACACACCAGAGTTCAACTTCAACCTTGAAAATACCCTTCTGCAGACTCTTCTATTTCTGCTTCTGCTTCCAAGATCCTTATTGCTGACCCTACTGTTTACTCCTGCTTCCAGACTTTCTCTGCTCCAACTCTATTCTTGATCTCCTCCAGCCTGGCTTATGCCCTTGCTACTTCCCTGGAAAGTCACAGGGGCAATATTTTACTTTGATCTCTCTGCTGCCTTTGAGACTATTAGTCAAACCCTCATCCTGCACTTTCTCGGCTTCGGTACTTCTTTAGCCTTCAGCATCTCCTCCTCTTAATCCTGCCCCTAACTCCCCATTGGTTTCTACTGGGGCTCCATCCCCTCTTTCTTTTTTCTAGGCAACTTCATCCACGCTCACAGTGTTACCTACTGTCTCCATGCTGATGATTTCCAAATCTGCCTCTCTATCCTCATCTCTCCCCTTTTGTCCAGTCTACCATCTCCAACTGTTCTTCCTACATCTCCTCTTTGATGTCCTACCACTATCTCATTGGGCCAAATTCAGTGGGGTCATATATAGTGGTGTAAAATACACAGATTATACTCTCATTTACAACAGTGTAAATGTAAAGTAACTCCACTGAAATCAACAGAGCTATTCTAAATTTACATTGGTGTAACTCAAAGCTGAATTTGGCCTCATGCCTAAGTTGGTTAAACAAACGAACTAAAAACAAAAACAAAACAATACAATCAGGTGTAAGTGGCAGAAGCATAATTACTGGGGATACATAACTAAGGGTAATTTATATGCCCAGTGTGCAGAAGGAGGCGAGGATAGAAGGAATAGCAACTAATAGGAAGGTGCAAGGCAAAGTAGTGATGAGGGTTGCCATACCAAACACCACTTATTAGTTGTTCTCCCCCGCCTTCAGTCACATCGACATGTAAGTTACATCCTTTGTCCACATTCACCGAATAACAAATCTGTCTGAATTACACCCTAGAAAGGGAAGCTATATTTCACTTTAGAGAATTCCTTCTGTTCATCAGTGTGTGGCTGACGAGGCCTGTAGGGAAGCCAGGCCTAGTATTGTATATGGTAGACTCTGAGAATAACTGTGTGCATTGAAACAGACGACTTATAAGAAACAAAAGGCAAGAGATGAAAATAGCACTGAACAGTCAAAAAAAGGTTAAAGGAATTTACTACAAATCTGTTCAAACAGAATGATGTTCATTGTGTTTGACTATGTCAGTTCCAAATCTGTTTTTCAAACTCTGCGATGGTTTATCACATAGCCATACTCACCTGTCCAAACACCTCCTCATTCACTGTGAAAGTGAGATCCAGGATATCAGTGATGTTGTTATCCTTCATCCACTGCAAGCTCTGATGAAACTCCTCATCCAGGTACTCCAAGTCACTTAAATCACATGGCCTAATTGTACAGCAAGACAGAGAAATGACGAGGAAGATATAACCTTATGCGTATCAGGATGATGGTTCACTGCTCAGAACATGTACAGTGTTTTCTTATGACAAAGCTCTGACAAAAGCTGATGCCCTTTTGACTTTATACATACACCTTTTGTTAAAGCACCAAACTCAAAGTGCATGGACTACAGAACATTAAAGATCAGTAAAAGAGAATGATGTGCATTTTAAAAGCTTATTAAAAGAGACTTCATTGCAAATTCAGATTAATTCTCATAGACTTTAAGGTCAGAAGGGACCATCGGGATAATCTAGTCTGACTTCCTTCACATTGCAGCCACAGAACTTCACCCACCACTCCAGTAATAGACCCCTAACCTCTGGCTGAGTTACTGAAGTCATGATTTAACCAACCATTTCAGATAAACATTCCTCTGAGTTATCATCTGTCAATATATATCAGTTCATTCAACTGAATCTTGGTATATTTTATGTGGCTTTTCTTATTGCATACAATTGATTAAAGAGCAATAGACCATCCATTAAAATATCAAAACATTTCAATGAGCATTAAAAGTAATACATTACTGGGCATCATTGTGTAAGACAGGCTGAGCAAAACCCATAAGAAACCTGTAATGCTTTACATCCATATTAACATTTGTAAACATAATTAACAAATGCTTAGGCTGAAAAAAAATCCAAACAATGGAGGTTGGGCAATTATGGTTTTTCTAGTGACAAGCAAGATAACTCATTTTGTTTAGAGAAAATAATTGTTTCTCTGTGGACTGTCCAATTAAATATGCTTTTCAGTGACCCATATCCCATTTAAATGGTTTGGACTGCATTTTCCGAATATTAAAATTTAGGAACGTGGACCAATATTTTCAAAAGTGGGTGCTTAACTCCAATGTTTTTTAACCCTTTAATCAACATGGTTAATATTAAAGAAGGGCACATTCTGGGGGGGAAAAAAGGAAATTATTAAATCTCCCTCCCATCTACCCTAAAAACAAACAGTGGAAGACCTTGAAAACTAAGGTCCCAGCCCTGCAATGAACTCCACAAGGGTTTGCTTCTGCAGAGATCATGGCAGGATCGAGGCCCAAGTCTCTGTTGATTGCATTCATATACTTACAGTCTCAGTAGTGCTTTATAGAATGGCCTCGTGAAGAAAGCATCAAGAAGATACTGATGAATGAGAGCAAGGCCAAGGATACGACCACTGAACCTGAACCTAGGATACAAACAACACACAGTAAACAATGTCAGGTTTCAGAGGAACAGCCGTGTTAGTCTGTATTCGCAAAAAGAAAAGGAGTACTTGTGGCACCTTAGAGACTAACCAATTTATTTGAGCATGAGCTTAAGTGAGCTGTAGCTCACGAAAGCTCATGCTCAAATAAATTGGTTAGTCTCTAAGGTGCCACAAGTACTCCTTTTCTTTTTAGTAAACAATGTGTAACTCAGAACATACCAATGTAGGAGCTTATGTAAATATATCTAATCTAATCTATCTATCTATCTAAGTATGGGTACTGCAGTAGATAAATCAAAAGAAGCCTCTTAATCTCTCAGTCACATAGTTTAAGGTGCAAAATAGGCAGTTGTCAGGAGGAGGCCAAAAAGATGAATAAACTAAAGTAATGGAGAAGCAGAAATATATATATATACACACATACCAATGTAGCAGCTTACATATATATGTATGGGTACTGCAGTAGATAAATATATATATATATATATTTCTGCTTCTCCATTACTTTAGCTTATTCATCTTGTTGGCCTCCTCCTGACAACTGCCTATTATGCACCTTAAACTATGTGACTGAGAGATTAAGAGGCTTCTTTTGATTTGTCTACTGCAGTACCCACACTACTTGGTGGCTTTGGCAGTTGGTATATTGCACATAAGCTGCCCTCAAATTCTAAACCAACAACCACTTGCCACATTCAGCTCCTGTGATCTTTAGCAGGACATTATACTATAGATCAGGTGTGTCAAATATCTGGACTTTGTGCTGAATTTGGCCCGCTTAAGATGTTCATATGCCCACTTTGATGGGGTTCCTGCTCCACACTGGGCTCTAAGGGGTTAATAAAGCCCTATGGAGGCTGCACAGGAGGCAACCAATCAGTGAAGGGCTGAAGGGAGCAGCCAATCAGAGCCAAGCAAGCCCATATAAAAATGGAGCTGCAGGGCCAAGGAAGGCAGTTCTCTGCTGGGAGCTCGGGGAGGAAGGGCTGTGTCACTGGAGGGCTGAAAGAACTGCCAGCACCCTGGACAGAGCAGTGCTGCGAGCAGGGACCGGGGGAGCGAGAGACAGCTCCTGGCTGGCTGCTGGGGTTTGCAGGCTGAGACCTTGAGGCAAGGCCAAAGAGGATGCTGGGGCCATGAGGAAGTGGCCAGACAATTTGCTGCAATTGCCTCTAAGAGAGTGGCTGAACAGTAGACTGCAGGTCTCCCGGAAGCTGGGAGCATAGTATGTGTGGCATGGCCGGAGGGCTGTGTTGCTGAAGAGGATGCCCCGGTCCTTGGAGAGATGTGGGTCCTAGACCAGGAGTGATGGTTGTGAGGCACCACCTGAAGAGAGTGCACTAATATGCGGAGCTAATCCCCAAGACAGCCAGCAGGAGGCACCACAATGATGAGTGAACCCTGTCATACAACCCATCATAACAGATTAAGGTTCCCCCCTCCCCTCCCAGAAAGCAAACTTTTATTTGCTAAAATAAAGTTTTTAGCCCCTGTGTTTTTAGCCCCTGTGGTTGCAGTGAAAACTTTCCAAACATGAACTGAGTGTCACTGATGCAAAACCAACAGAGAGCTGTCTTCCTGAGTCTGCAGACAGGCTGACACAACAGCTTAAGAAATGTTAACAGTCCCATTCATCTTAGTAAAGTGTGAACTTTTAGGCATAAAAATGGCACTTTAAGAGCCAGTTTTCCAAATAATTAATGTGCACAATTACTGCAATTCTGTGCACAAATCAGGCAATTACATGTGCAAATGGCAAACAACAAAAATAGCAGTGGTCCTAAAAGTGCCCTGAATCCCTTTGTCCCACTGAGTTATGCTGCATGCAATGTTAACTTCACTAACTAAATGTTTAGTTATTACACAAGGGCCGCATTCTTCCCTTGATCTTTGAATAAGCCTCCGACTGTTATCAATAGAAGATCTGCTGTGACTCGGTATGATACCCCCCTAGCGTAGATGCAGCCAACAAAGAAGTTCTTCTGTCAGTGTAGCAACACTACTTCCCTGAATTATGTTAGCAAGAGAAGCATTCTTCCATTGATATAACTGGGCCTGCACTGGGAGTTTTGTAGGCATAGCTATGTCGATCAGGAGTGGGTTATTTTCCACACTAAGACTAATATTATGATTTGAGTCCCTGCAACAGTCTATAGCCCAGTTTTCTACAAATTGTTCAGGATTCCCATATCTAGTTTAAACAGATGCAATGATGTGGCAGCGATCCATAGCTCTTTCAGCCAACTAGATTATAAATAAAATGAAATGGAATTTGACAATAAATGGAAACGACACTGCTGCAGCGATATGCCCTTATGAAAAAGTAATACTATTTTAGTGTACGTTAAATAGTTTGCTTTTTAATCTGGGAATTCCTCTGTACTGTGAAAACGCTTGTGGTCTTAAATGGACCAGAGGACAGAGACAAACATCAGCGTGTATATCAAGCTGAAGTCCACTGGGCATTATGGCCTGGGAGACAGGAAACCTGAGTTTTAGTAATTGATTTGCTGTGTGACCTTGGCCAAATCATTTCCCTTCTTTGTGCCAGTTTCCTACCTGTAAAATCAGGATCATAAAGTGTATCCACTGTTGAAAAGTACTCTTAAGACCCTCAAGTCATTTTACATTACCAGGCAACAACCGGTAGTAAAAATGTTTGTTCACCACTCACCTGGGTCAGACTTTAATCAGTAACCTAGATTTGAAAGACTAATTTTAATAACTATCCCCGCAAACTGGCGATGAAGTTCATGCCTGTCAGAACAATCTAGTTATAAAAATCTGAGTTACTTTTTGTGTATATCTTGTGTTATAGTGTATGACGATAATCTGCTGCATCTCTACTGTTCAATAGGTAACCTTTAGAACCTGGGTTTTGGAGGGGAAAATGTATGACTGATTTCACAATGGGAAATTTTTGTTGAAAAAAGAAGCTGTTTATCAGTCCAAAAGAAAAAAAAACCCTAAATGTGAACACTCTAAGCATAAGGTCCTTTGAATTGATTGACATCCTAGTAAAATTTTACAGCACTGAAAAAAAAAAACATATCAAAAGTAAGAAACGGTTCCTTCCACTCCAGGGAAAAGCACACAGATCCCTTTTGCACACAACTGATACATATGCCTTGCTGTAATAAAAGCAGCAATGAATATCTGTTCAGTCAACTCTCAAGGGATAGAACAAGTGCTTAGTCTGTCGAATGGGGCACAGAATGACAGTGGTCCCAGTTAGCATTTACATCTCCACAGGAGCCTCCTGTGTGTCCCCTGCTGCCAAAAGTAGGCGCATATGGTATATAGCTAACTATTAACAGAAGTGTGATTATATGACCCTTACAGCTGTTTCCATAACAGCAACAAAAGGCAGCTGTTGGGAATGTTTAGAACCTGTTTCACTTCACTTGTGGTCCAGTGCAATGTTTCCAGCAAAAAGCAATTAAAGAGGTGAGCTGCAACAGTGAAAGCACTGTGGAAGCCAGACAACTAAAGGTGGAAAAAATGCCTGAACTGTTGACTGTAATCCGTCAGATTGAGAGTCAGGTCCATTTGTCCTAAATGATGCAACTGGTTTTTTACTTTCTCCGTCATAATTTTTGAAAGTAAAAGTTCAAAATACAATAAGCATAAAATATTCCATTGCCAGAAGGCTCACTCCATACCCTCTCAGGTGAGCATAGAGGAGGACAATTTTTTGGTGCCATGTGAAACTGAAGGTAAAATGTCAAGGGACGCACTACCTAGTTTGAGGCTCTGATTCTGCTAAGAAATTGTTGGAACATAGTGCTGGCTCCAGTCTGAAGGTTTTAGGGTATGGTATACTTAGGTGAGATATCCCCTTCAGAGAAAACAAGGCTTATTTACAGAATAAACAGTGTTGAGGTAAAGCCTGACTGGAGGGCAAAGTACCTTCCTTAAGCTGACATATTTATTTTTCTGAGCAAGTGTAAATTGCTTATTAGAGGTAAGGATTTGTTTTAGCAAGAGAGGCAGGTTTGGTGAGTGGGGGGAGAGTGGCATGGTTATGTGAGGACCAATTCTACCCTGTTCTTTCAACACCCATTCTCCCCCTCTTGCAAGACAATGATTGAATCTGAGTAGAGTAACATACCCATAGCAGAGAAGGGAAATAGGGGAGGAAGGAGAGAGGGTAGTTAATGAACGGGAAATGGTGGGAGGAGGGAGAGAATTAATGAGTAAGAGAGCTGCTCTGGTTTGATTGTCTATTGACACCCTTCATCCACTCAAAAAGGACATTGTGCACAACTGCCTTCTCGCTTCTAATAATGCTACTCTTTGACCAGTTTGCAGGAGTTTCCTACATATTCCTACACCTTCCAAAAATTTCACAGTAGTGCTTAAATTAGAGCTGACTATAACATGGCTTATGCTGTATTCCAAGTGATCTTATCCTTTTATACTGCTGCTGAAGAACTTGTTTTAATCCGTAAAGCAAATTTCTTATGTGTCGAACACTGTTTGACTGTTAATTTGCACAGATTAATTTTAAGCTTCAGCTAAAAGAACTTGAATGAAGAGGGCTGCACTAAAGCAGAGGTCATGAGAGCTACAGGCTTTCTGTAGTGAAGTTTAGACAACTGTACTCTGAGAGAAGGATACTCAGCAGACATAGCCAGCTAGATAGGTATTATTTTCACAACAGTAGGGCAAAGATATCTGGGGCAAATGGAATCCTGGAAATAAAGATATACGGTAGTGTTGCAACTCCTGCCATTTTATCATAAGTCTTGCAATATTTACTGTTTTACTTGTAGCCCCAACTCCTGGAGACAAGTGGTTAGGTGAAAAACCTCAGCTTTCATTTGTTTTTTAAAAGGTTGCTAGTGCCAGGGATGTGGAGAAAAGTGACCCAACTGCATCCAAATGGCTCATACAGCAGAAAGGAATGAAAAGAACTGGAAAAGTATTATATTTACATAAATCTCATGATTTATAAACCAATCTTGTGATTTTTGGAGCCTGACCCAGATATCTTTGCCCTGACTGGTTTTTGAATGTTGTGGGTTGGTGTTACTGTGCAGAGGGACTGTAGAAGGAGGGCCTGGAGGGGACAAAAGGACAGTTTCAAACTGTTCCTTCCCCACAAAATGCCAAGCTGCCCTTTGAGCACTGGTTTGGAGGCCGCCAGCCACTTTCTACTGGAAAAACTAAATTGGGACTGGCCCAACATTCCTTATTTAAGTTTTATACTAGAAAATTAGATCAAAATGTCTATTCCATAAAAGTTCTTATACTAACCTCATCACCATAGAGTCTAACCACCCCCAACTTCTGTAATAAGCAGCATGACTGACACTTGTCACATGTTGTTCTTTTCTCTCTTATCTCCTTCCTAGGGGGAGAATCATATGTGAAGTGGAGTGTTTTGTTCAGTAATAATTTTTTAAATATGTACACTCTGTTATGTGTTTATAGGGTAGCAAAGTGCTCCTGGGTAGGGCAACTGGGTTTCTGGGAAGCAGGAGTAGACACAAGGAGATCAAATATCTCAAGGAGCTCTTTTTTTTTTTTTTTTTGAAAAAGAGGGAAATTTGTTAAGACAAAAATTAAGAAGCCTAGGGGAAAAGGCATTTGCCATCCTTTGACTTTGCAAGGACCTATTTTTTAGAGCAGAAGGATGCATTATATAAATAGCCCCACAATCATTTAAAATTTTTTTTTGAAGTAAAAGAAATATAAAATCAGTGAGCCATATACTTTCATCCCTGAGACACAGCAAGGTGTGGATTAGTAAGTGACAGCTGCATTTCATGTAGGGTGACCACGTTTCCCAAAGGGAAAACGGGACACCACATGGGGCTAGCCCTCCCCGGCCTGACCACGTGGGGCCAGCACAAGCCAGTTGGCAAGAGCAAACAGGACAAATGCTCACTTTTGTCAAAAAAAAAAGTCGGGACGGTCAGAACAGGGCTTAAAAAAGGGACTGTCCTGACCAAAACGGGACATAGGGTCACCCTAATTTCATGGGTGTTTTACAGTGCACTAGATGCACACACCAATAGGCTCTAATGCACATGCTGTTGTGGCTTATTGCAGTAATTATGTCTTGTGGTCATATTTTTGAAAACAATAGTAAGTGGGCAGCAAATCAAATCAGTTAGTAAATCTGATCATCTTTATAAAACCCTGGCATTTGATCAAACTCACAACCTCTGAGCCTGCATTATAGTTTAGTCTGGCACACATATTTAACTTCTATCTGTGGTGACAGAACTACTGTACAATCATCAGAAATCTCTGTTGGCAGGAAGGTTACACCTACATAGAATGGTTAAAAAAAATTTTATATTCATTTGTTAAATTTCTTGTTTCTTCTAATTTTGCAGTTTAGCAGTAAAACCACCCCCTGTCCCCAGCATGGTATCCCTGGGGATGTGAGGGTACACTAAAACTGTCTAGATATTTGCTATTGTGCTGTGTGCCCCAGTGCTTGAGGCAAACACAGTAGGAACTCCAAACACCATGCTCTTTTGGCTCTAGACCTTGATGGGTTCTAAATATTCACATACACATCTCATAATAAAGGAGTAGCCTTTACGAGGGCCAGAAGAAAAAGAAAAGGGTGCAAATACCCTAGGTACAAAGTATTGGTTATGGAAAGACAGTAAAAATTCATTGATAAATAAGCCCTAAGGGGGAATTCTAATGAGGGGAATACCAACGATATCACTGGCCCTCAGGCCTCTTTCAAGTCCACCCCTCTTTTTGAGGGTGAGGTCTTACAGTCTTAGTTTGATAGGTGTAGGCTTTGCTCTCTCCCTAATGGGGTATCACCTGGTGATCACACTGACTGTGGGCCCCTCCCCATAGTATCCCTGACACCTAGGCACATTGGAGTACCACATATTCCACTTGATAATTTTTCTGGGTCCCTATACCTCCTTCTTAGGTGTGCTATGAACCCTTTTTTGTCTTCCTGATCATCCAAAGGTGAAGCTAATGAGGGGGCATATAGTAATAAGCCTCACACCAATAGGTTTGTGTGACCCAATTTCTTACAACTGATGATTTATTTTACATACTTCGTGGTATATCCCAGAACTGTAAGGCACATCATTTCATGTTTTCTCACAAACTCAAAACTCATTCCAGGTTTACTAAGATTTACTAAGCTTTTGAGGGAGCCTGTGTATTCCTACACTGATTAACTGCTTCATGTCAAAACCATGGATAAGTCAGTCAGCTAAATTTCACTTTTAGTTCTTGGGTTAATTCAAACCTAAAACTTAGAAACTCAAGAGGTGCGGAAACGGAAGGAATCGTTCTCCCAAGTTCCTAGAACCTGAAACTGCTGAATTTTGAACAGTTCTATGGCACAAGAATGTATCCCTGTAAGGTTCTGCCCAATTATACTGGAATCTATGCACATAAATACTAGCTCTATCAGAATGATGTATACCATAAAGACACAATGTGTTTTGTTCAAGCTCTAAAGACGACAGAGAGTATTTCATGAGTCCCTCTTTGATAATATTCTCCCTTCCTATTATCCTGAGAAAAATCTATGAAACTTGGTTGTGTTTTATATGTAAAGTTGTAACATTCCTTTAAAAGGCACCAACATTTCTTCACTTGTTCTAATTGGACAGTGTGAGGAAATAGGTATGGTACATCAGGCCTGTTAACATACATGAGCCTCAAAGATTATTTAGAGACGTGCAAATATTTTACACAACAGCAAAGAGCTGAAATTAAACAAGATGGGTGAAGTAATATCTTTTATTGGACCAACTTCTGTTCGTGAGAGAGACAAGCTTTTGAGCAACATACAGCTCTTCGTCAGGTACTCAGTGTCACAGCAAAATTCAAGGTGGAACAGATAGTTTAGCTGGAGTACCACAGTGATCAGCTGTTTCGCGGTGCGCAGGAGGTGCTGGGAGGAAGGGGTAGGAGTAGGGATCGGGCCCCGCCAGGGGAGGGGGCAGAGCTGGGCGGGAAGAGGTGGGGCAGGGGTGGGGTCTTGGGAGAAGGGGTGGGGTGGGAGTGGGACCTGGAGTGGAGTGGGGGGATTGAGCACCCTCC
This sequence comes from Caretta caretta, assembly GCF_965140235.1. Lineage (NCBI taxonomy): Eukaryota > Metazoa > Chordata > Testudines > Cheloniidae > Caretta > Caretta caretta. The sequence continues at coordinate 175,851,756 of NC_134207.1, forward strand.
AGGCCTGAAGGAAGCTGGCTGCTATGATTCAAGGGAGACTGTCCCATTAACTACTAAACAATCTTATGCTAAACAATCTGTTCCACCTTGTATTTTGCTGTGATGCTGTGAATACTTTCCCCAGACCTGAAGAAGAGCTTTGTGTGGCTTGTAAGTTTGTCTCTCACACCAACAGAAGTTGGTCCAATAAAAGATATTACCTCACCAACCTTTTCCGTCTAATATCCTGGGACCAACATGGCTACAACTACACTTCATACTGAAATTAAAAAAGACACATTTTGGTGATGAAAAATAAGGACTTTCAGAGAGAAAAATACTTTGGTGCAAATATACCTCTACTAAGCTTAACCCTTCAAATTGTATGCAGGTTAAATTCCACATTAACATTCAGGATTGCAGGAGTGGGCCATCTGCTGCCTTGGATAATTTTAGGGGAACCCCTCCTCACAAGTTCTTGGAACCTGATTTTTCATAAGTACTGAGCATCCTCAGCTCTCATAGGTCACATTTCTAGAAGTCAGACCCACAACTTTCAGTTTTTTACCAAAGCAGACTGGAACCATACTCATTAAAGGCCAGTGGAACACTGGTATACCTTCAGTGTTTGATTTACTTTACTTTTCTAGTGTTTTTCTGCTCATTCAATGCACTGTTTTCTGTTTTTTCTTTACATACCATGCTACATACCAGCAATCCAAAATTAAAGAGAAATCTTACCCAAAAAAGCGTTTTTTCCTGCACAATGGACATGTGAAATGAGTACCCACAACATTTTCAACAGATCACATCAACATTGAATTAGTGTCCAAACTTATGCTGTTCCTGGCGCTTAGCTTATGCAAAAACAATGAAATAATGCAAACCTCTACCTATGCTTCCTCCTTCAGCTTAGTTGTCCTTACTGTGTCCCTCAAGAACTGCCTCTGTCCTAGCACCTTCGTACAGTCTCTCAAAAGATCTGCTCCCTTATATCCTGGATGAATTAATAAGCTGAATCTGCCACAATGAGTCAGCAGAGTTTCAGGGGCTTTATGGAGGATTCTAATGCCTGCAATAAGATAGGCTGCAAGAAGAGTCCTGTCAAAGGAAGCAAAATCACATCTCCATAAAGAAAGCTATTTCAAATTCAGTCCTTTAAAGAAAAAGAGCAGTTTAATGAACGAGGGGGCATGGCAAGATACTTTAATAATGACAGTGCAGTCCCCAACGTGAATGTTGTTGTTTGGGGTGACGGCATAGTAGTAGGATGCCTTGGTGGACGCACCAGGAAGCCACTGATAGAGCTTCTATAAAACCTTCACCACAAATTATAACTACTCTCCCGCGGTAGAATCCTGAGACAGAAGGCAACCAATTACCATCTGACTAGAGCTGGGCAACATTTTTCTGGTGAATAGTAAATCCACTGAAAAGTGCATTTTTGGGGTCCAGAAACTATTCAGAAATTCAGATCAAATTTGGTGAATAGTTTCAGCTTAAAATTTTTTGGGGGGGAAGTGTCAAAATTAAATGAGCCCTTTTGACATTTTGTTTTGAATCAACATTCCATTTTGAAAATGTCAATTTGAATCAAAATTCTACATGTTTTGTTTGACCTGAACAAATCTTGGGATTTTTTTTTCAGTTCAGCCACCAAAAAAATCAGCTATTCACTTAGCTCTACGCCCAACGTTCCTCAGAAATCACGCCCTTTTTTGGACTTAGTTGCACTGGGTGAAAATTGTACTCCTCTGAGCTAGCAGCAGGGAATCAAGGACATCTAGTACAATTCCTGTTGATAACCACAGGAAAGATGCAGATCGAGTAGCAACTGACTCTCTGAATAACTAAAAGTTTCAGAACTAATTTAGTATATTTGACATTTTCACTTTTTTGCTTCCTATAACAGAGTATGCAGTTGCCTGAATCAACCTGGGTTTATGATATATACCATTTTGGACTGACTCATGACATATGTTTTTTTTGTTTGTTTATCTCCTCCCCTTCCCCCCCGTTTTTGAAGCCAACAAAGGTGCATTTTTGTTCAGAGCATTCTCAACATAAACTTTTGAGTACATTGGGGGGTTCAAAATCTGAAAACTGTTGAAATTTTATAAACAGAATGATTTATATTTGTTTTTTGTTGCTTCAGCATGTGTTGAAACAGACCAGTCAAAGTCACTTAGAAAAATCTTTAGATTCAGTCATCTACTAGGCAAGAAGACTGTAAAAAAACAAGCCAATGACTGCACATTTTCCTTCGATTGCTAATGAGTCACTGACGTATATATCTAACACTAAAGCCACAATAACTGACACAAGCTTATGCTCAAATAAATTTGTTAGTCTCTAAGGTGCCACAAGTACTCCTTTTCTTTTTGCGGATACAGACTAACATGGCTGTTACTCTGAAACCAATGACATGTTTGTTCTGGACTGCATGGGGTGTCAAGGAGTGACAATAAGGCCACCTGTTTAACAGAAGCAGGTAAACACTATTATACTTTTATTTAGGAGTATTTTACTATACAAGGACCATAATCTGCTTTCTCTTGTCTCACTGTAAATTCAGAATAACTTCACTGATGTAAACATATAAAACTTAAGTTTGATGACAAGTATGTATTTGTCCAGAAGAAAGCCTCTTTTATGAATGGATGTATGGATAGTTTTTCCAATGCTAAAAACATAAGCAAAATAAAATCCACACGTCAACACAGAAGCATGCATACTCAAAGTCTTATGAACTTCAGAATTCTAAATGACAAGACTCAGATACACTATTCGTGATACAGCATGACTTCTGCAAATCTCTGACCATCCTCAATTTCCACTGACATCAACTCTCAGCACCTTGAAAGACTGGGTTCCTTGGTTACTATTATGAACCTTAAACAATACCACTCCAGTATTTCATTATGTATTTTTCTTGATATATTTGATAGTACCAATTTCTGGTTTGGCCTCTCTGGCCTGTTCTGCATTAAATACAAAAGCACATGAGTCTGTTTCAGCCTAAATAAACTGAACTACTGTATGTTTGAAATTTATTTCCCCACTTTTCTTTTATTAAGCTCAGTCTTTTATTCACACAAGGTGAAATTTACACCCTCCTCCCCCACAAAGCCCAAATAAAATGTGCAGAACAATAAGAGGGTCAAAAGGATGGACTACACCCCCACAACTTACAGGTCAGCTCCACTATTCCAGACCCTGGGCTGGAATGGGAGACAGGGGGTGGAGAACTGTTCTTCTGCATCCACCCTCCATTGGTTTTGGCCAATGGATGTAAGCACAGATTCAGTGCCCACCCCAATGCTTCCTTCTACTCCAGTATACATGGAGCCAGCATGGAATCCTCCATCTTGCTGCTCTGCTGACTGCAATACACTATAGGGGATTTGATGGCCTCTTTCATCAATGGGTGAATTTCACCTACACTGCTGCAAAAGGTTGTCTTGCTCTTGAGTCAAAAAACCATCATCATCTTTTGGTGAAATTATCCCTCCCCCCCGCCCATTATATATGCAAAATTAGACAATGTAGTTTGGGAGCTGGGGGTTGCCACATCTCATATTTCAGTGTCTAGCGATATCACCAATTCATGTCCTCAAAAGAATTTAGAAAATTCTTCTAGTGAAAGAGGGAATCAAAACCAATGTAAATATGAAGCAGAAACGTCAAAAATTCTTTGAGGCTGTCAGAAAGGCTCAGTAAGAAGAACATTTTTTTCCTTCTTTGCTTTATAATTCACCTTTAATCCTTCTCTGTATATCAATTCCTCTTGACCCTTAATATATAATTAACAAGCTGCTCCAGCTACATATAATTCAGTCATGCCTCAGCCTTAAAAGGAAAATCAAAGTTTATTTAAATACATTAGGACACAGGAGAGATCATAATACGGAAGCAACAAGGCACTTCATTACACAGACTTCTCAGATAGTGGAATTGTCCTATAAGATGACTGTGGCTGCATATTTATTTTACTAGTATATGACTCTTGTCTAGTAGATTTACAATAATGCTTTAAAACTTATCATTAATTAATGATTAAAATGTATAAGGTAATGTAACCTAAAATACTATGGATTTCTATAGTGTCTTTCATCTGAGAATTTCACAGCACTTTAAAATATTAATCAACTTGAAATCCATTTGATATATGCTAGTATCGATACCCCTATTTTGTAGCTGAAAACTGAGGCAGAGTGAGGTTACAGTCTAAATTTTCAAAAGTGATTAGTGGTTTCGGGTGTCTTACTTGAGATATTTTAAAGGGGCCCAATTTTCTGAGGGTGGGGACTCAGCATGTTTTGAAAATCAGGCCTCTTCAAGCTGTCTCCAATTGGTCACCCAAAATCATTCATCACTTTGGAAAACATAGACCCACAAGACTTGCCCAAGTTAGTCAGTGGCAAGGCCAGAATAGAATCCATCTGACTCCCAGCCACAAACCCTCTTAGGTCCATTTTTATACCCTCCCACCTACCTGGGCTGGGGTGGGGTGGGATGTGGGGGGAAGGAGGGTGGAGAGTGTTGAGGTTTTCATATTGGATTTATGAAATTGTGTCCTCTGGTCCGTAGGATACTAGTGGCAATGAATTTGCGGGTCTTAGCCTAATTGTTTGTTAGTCCATTTAACAAAACCCCAAGCAACCAGAAACAACACAGCTTGACATCCTTGGCAGTCTCTAATCAGGAGAAATCCAGGGCTGGAATAGTAGGGTTGTGGCAAATTAAGGGGAATGTGAACTGGTACAGTTGTGTGGGGAAACTTGCTCAGAGCCTGACTTTTAGTGCTCGTACAAATGGATACATCCATGGACAAATTCAAAAAAGAAAAGGAAGGGACATTGGACCAGACTCTCAGCTGGTGTAAATTGGCCTATCTTCATCGAAGCCAATGCAGCTAGGCGAATTTACAGCTGCTCAAGACTTAGCCCTCTGTGTTTAAAACCATAACCACTTCCTGTGGTCCATCTTAAATCTCTGCACAAACAGAGGGTGTTCACAGCACTCAGGTTCTCCAAAATGCTTCCACTACATAAGTGTTTTCAGCCTTGTAGAAGGTGAACACCCACGAACACCACCGCCTAGTGATCAGGCGGGGACTGGCTGATCGTCTGACCATTGAAAACACAATCCTGTACTTCAGTGCTCCCACTCCAAGGGTTTCCATTCCCACCCTTTATCACAGGGACTTTGGGGTCTTGGCCCTTGAATAGTGGAGGTCTTTTCCGGTTGGGATCTCACCCATGGTGAAGGCTCCTGTTGTTATAAGGTCCTCTTTGAGTGGGTAGATGAGCCGGGCCCATACTCTCCATCGGGCTCTGGTCCAGGGCCCAATGGTGGGGCAGCTACGCTCTGTACCTTGGGATGCTAAGCAGCTGCCTTCCCCTAGACCACTTCCTATCCCAGTCTCCTTTAGCTTCACAGAGTAAATCACAGAATCTTCAATCAAGTCTCTGACCTGCACACTCAGTCACCTGCCTAGCCTTGAGGTTTGCTCAGATCTGCATTGTCAGGTCTCAGGCAATGAGCATATGAGCAATAATTTCTGCTCAGAGCATCCATCCACTGCCTCCCTCCCCCTGAGCTATGCCCAAAGGTGTTCTTTAACCCATTGGTCTCAAGTCTGGGGTTTGCATACCCCATCACAAGCCTCTATTTAACAAGAAAAAGCAAGGAACTGGCTGAGAGATCAACTCAGTCTTAGGGTCCTATTTCTAGCACATTCTAAATATTTATAAAGTAGCCCTGGCTTCGCAGTACCAGTATCCAGGTACACAAGTGATCTAGTGATTGTGAAGTCCACAAATGCCTAATCATGTCAATAAAAATGCTGTCATTAACCCATTCTGAAAACAAAGATGTTTTAAGTTAGCATCATCCTCTGGGTCTCCTGATGACATTTTATGTCTGATTTTTGTCTATTCATATAAATGTTATGGTCCTCTGGGCAGAGATTGTTTAATCTTTTGTTCCTTTAATTGCTGTCTCTGATTTATATTTACAAACCAACAGTGAACCAAAATCCTAAAGCATAAGATGTGAAATGGATTACAGAAATGGGTGGGATAAGAGATCAACTAAGATCTTGGCTACATTTGTGGCAGAGTGTAATGTATGTGTAGCTACATGCCATATTGAAAAGCAGACTGTGTCCACACTGTGATGTGTAGCTACACGTGGCTCTGACAAGGGGCAGACAGCAGGGAAAGTCACTGCAGTGGGGAGCTGCCTGAGTCTTTCCCTGCTGCCTCCCCTCTGCCAGAGCCTTTCACTGAGGCAGAGAAAGACTCTGGCAGTGGGAAGGCAGCACGACATTACACTGCTTAAAATAGCACTGGTGATGGGGGAGGCACTGCTTGAGTGTACAGAGAGCCGTGTAGGGTACATACCCTAAGATTCTGGCATGTCAGTACACTACATGCCTAAGCATTGCCCCACCATCTACACTGCTATTTATACCTGGGCTAGCTGGGCAGTGTCTGTACTCTACACATTGCCATATATGTAGACATACTTCAAGTCATCTAGGGACAGAAGCCCTATATATTTAATAGTAAAATGTTCAAATCAAGTTGACTCTGCTGCTGAAAGCTGGGTGCAATACATTCATTTATTGCAGTATTCTAAACCTGCTGGAGTTTTCTTAGTAAGGTGATATGAGGGAGTTCTATTGAAGTCAATAGTGTTACACTGGGGTGAGACTGCTGGGAGAGAAGAATCAGGCCCAGTCTCTAGGATTTTCCTTGTTACTACAGTTAAGGGTGTATTACACATTTGTAAACAGACACACACAGAAAGAGAAACAGGATTTTCATCTGACCATGTTTTGCAAACATCCTCACTGTCTGATTCAGATGCAGCTGAAAAGATAAGGGGGTCCTTGTTATAACTCTCAGACTGAGTTCTGACAGCGGAGATGGGGAGTAAATGGCCACTCTTAAAATTAAGGAAATGATAAATTGTTCCATGCCACTAAGCAGAACTTCAATTATATTATGGCTGAATTATAACTACATTAGCAGTCTGGTTTGGGTAATCACCTGAGCAATGAAGAAGCACTGACATGCCATTGTTTGGGTCTGGTGAAATGTATCTGTCCATCTGCACAGATCTGATTACAGAACTGCAGTCTAGTTCTGCAACCCTGACTAATAATGACTAGAACCTTCCTCCTTAAAAAGTCCCACTGATTTCATGAGTCTACCCAGAGGGTAAGGAAAAGCCCACCTGAATAAGTGTGGCAGAATCAGGCCCATAGGGAACACAATGAGAGGCATTGACTATTTTATACCATTATGTCTAGCAATGATTCCAAGGTGTGTTTATAGATGTGTGTTTGTACACAAGCACATGTCTTGTTATTTCCCACTTTACAAACCAGTTGCTCGCTGAAGGCACACTGAATCTTCTTCAAGCCATTCAAGCAGAGTTGGGATGTTTTCTACTGCCGTGAGATACACAAAATCAAACAAGAAAGAGAATAAGCAGAAATTTCTGTCTGAGAAGAGTCATCTTGAGGTGGGGCAACAGAGAGAAAGTTCCCTTCCTCCGCTTTTCACCACATGGAAAGCAAACCTAATAATCGTTGGCGCTTAAGTTAAACTTCCAAATGTACAATGTTTGAGTGGGTTAGAAATAAGCCAAATAAGTTTTCCCATCCCTAAGATAGAGGAAGCTTTGATCCTACCATAATGGTTCTGTTTTTGCAAAGCCTTCCCACAGACAGTTCAGATGACTATTGCTAAATATCAGTGTTGTGTCTTTCTGCACTCTTTTAACCTTTGATCCAGTCCCATATGGGCTTCATCATCTAGAATGTCACAAGCACAAGAAAGCCAGGAAAACCACCAGAGCAAAAGCATCTCTGTATACTCACGAATAAATGACTGACCATGGACCCCAATGAGTTAGTGCTATTGCAAAACTGAAAGCCAGTTCAAAATTCTTTCGAAGGAATGTTAACAGGGAAGCAAGTAAGAAGCTGCTGTCACAGGCTATTGGGAGCCTTTTATTAATACTTGTTTGCTAAGAATGCAGCATTATGATAGAGAACTAGATGATTTACTGAATATTATATCCAACTTTGTTGCAGGTCAGTAGAGAACTTTTTAACATTCCCAAGTGTCCTTTCTCCCCGCATGCACTGGGTCTGATAGAAAACCTGGGATGGATTGTTCACTGGCTCTCTCTACTTCAATTGTCCCACAGACCTGGTCAAGAACACAGAGAGGATCTTTCTGGGTTATTGCCTACAATAATTTTCTTTCTACCAAAATGGTAGAAAACACATGCCACTGGACTTGGTTAATTTATTTGGGGAAAGAGGGACTTCTTCAGCAAGTGTGTCATGTTATTTTCAGCAGACAGGGAAAGCCTTTGCCTTCTGAAGCCTGTACAAGCGCAGCTGCTATATATACCATGGTGATTGGTTGCTTTATAAATATTCAGACAGGTAGCTAGACAGGCTGACTAGATAAGATATAATCACTTATTATTTCATGGATTAAGAAGAATCAATATGGTTATGGATCCAAGGTACAATCTACTACATGCAGCCAAAATTTTCTCATTACACTTCTTCACTCTAGAGAGAGATTTAATTAGATTCCTTTCAGATATCTTTTCTTTCCATTGCTGTAATTTTTAAACATGAGTATGTGTGATATCTCTTAGTTTTGTGCATACAACATTTACACGAGACCTGGAAAAAAGTCTTATTCAGTGGAAGCTTATAGGAAAAACGTTAAATCTCAGTTTCTCCATAAATGAGAAATATTTTCCAGTCTATGTCTCTATTTTCACTTGGCATACACATGACTACTCTGTGCTTTGATGTGCTCATTCTGGATTTGGAATGTTGTTTGAACAAGGAACAAGGCATGAAATAAGCCATTACTGAGGGGAGAACTAAAAGTTTTTGGCTGGGAGAGAAAATGTGGATTTCTCAATTCTCCCAGCATGGACAACAGTTAATTTTTTCTTATGTATATTTTATCCCAAACTCATCAGCATTCATTTAAGCATACTGCAAGAGAAAATTCCAACAGCTGTTGCTAAAGATGCCTTTTGCACTATGTACCTCTTGATGGGACTTGCAATATTTCCTAAAAGAAAAAGGGGCCCAAGGACAGATTCCATGTGAATGATAAGCTGTTTGCACTACTGAAAGTCTGCCATAAATAAGGTACAAGGCTCAAGGAAACCCCAGACCTGAAACAATCTGTGATTGTGTAATTTCTGTGACTGACTTCAAACTTTAAAGTTTAAAATGACTCTAATATTACTACTTTACACTTACTCAGTGACTTAAATCTGAGGCTCTCAAACCACTTTATATATATCAGTGAGTTAGATATTTCACAACAAATTTGGGAGCCAGAGGAATATTATTGTCCCCAGTGCTAAGATACTATGGTAAAGGGGGCCCATAGGAAACCCTAAGATAGATACATTTTAGTAATAAGAGTTTTACCATTGACTTCAATGGGAGCCGAATTAGGACCATGCTGAGAGCTTTAAAAAAAGTCCCACTCCTCACACCCGAACAACCACAGGCAGGTTTATAACCTATCCTCAGATATATTAGTCTATATACCCTTAATGGATTCATTCTATTCTTTGGATTTTAAAATGCTGTGTCCAAATTCTGCCTGAGATGGATGCATAGAACTACCAGTATAGTTAACTGGAGTTGCATGTGTATATCTGAGGTAAAATATTGTCTTTATATTAATAGCAGAATTAATCAGAATGCATTATTAATTAATCAGAATGCATAGCAAGAGAAAATGTATCTCGATACTAAAAGCCAGCTGATCAGGCTGATTATGAGATTTTGGCTTCAGCTAATTATATCCACAAAGGTTCAAGCGCTGTCACTGTACAGCCACCCTATTGTTTATTTTCCCCTGGCTCTTGCAAACCTCCCATATTTTGGTTTACAACTCGTTTCGCTACTCACAAGGCCCTCCCTTTGCCTGACTGACTCATCCTTTTGGCCAGTGATGGCTGGACAGGTCTGTCTCTGTATTATATATTTTCTATACACAAAGGGCAACCAAGTACTTTCAGTCTACATTAACTCTGTTTTATATTAAGAGGACACCAAAACGAGAGAGAAGAAAAGTAGGAGAGAGCACAGTGTGTGTCTCCTCTCCAACAGACTGTATTGTACCACACTTGAGGACAACATGGCTGCTAAACTCTTCTCACAGGAAGAATTTTTAGAAATTGTAAAGGTGCAATACGTAGAAAACAAAATGCATCGGTTTCATAGCTACAGCCACTGAACTCTGGAACTCATCAGCCGTGCTTAAAAAGCAGAAGGAAGACTTAGCGTTTCTGCCATTAGAAACTAGGCCAGCCATAGGAAGCATTGCAATACCTGAATTGAACACTCATTGAGAATGATGGTGGGGAGGCATTCTGATATATGTATTACAGATCACAAATCATTGATCCCATCTTACTCAACTTCATGGGAGTGGCAATGTGCCAAACATTTATTTCAGACACCACTGCTGCATCCAAGGCATTTATATTACCCATCCACTGCAACCACACACCAGCTCCCAAATGGAACAATTTACTGGCATGAGACTTCCTACTGCTCGCCCTAAGCTAATGGGATGGAGGAAGTGTTTACAAGAACAGAAGGACATATGGAACTCACAACTTGAATGAGGTATGTATTATACTCTACTAAAAAGAAAACCCTTCTGATGTGAGTTATTGAGATTCCCTCGATGAAGAAAAACATCAATAGGAATAATTGATATGTCAATAACATGATGAAATCCCAACAAGTGCTTCTGTTCAAAGGGAACAAATAAAGCTAGGAATTGGGAGCCCACAGTTCAGTGCACCACATCTGAAATTACCAAAAGGAAAACAACTCCCAAAAGACAGAGAGCTGAAGAGGCAGACAGTAAACGGAGAAGATCAGAATCCTATCTGTAGGCACACAATAAAAGCAAACGTTGAGCAGCAAACTGATTCTCAGCATGTACGCTGTAGGTGACGAGAGACCATTCTTGCTGGTCCCATCACACAAAATCTGAGCTATTTCAGAGGCTACAGCATTGTTTAGGGCTAAAGTGTGCTGTTCAATACAGCCTGCAGTAGGGGGCAGCATGGGACACTCCACCCCAGCAGGAGCACCTGGAGGTGTGCCACAGGCAGGCACAGTGCTGCCCGGAGTACAGACACAGCACAAACATTACTCTTTGACAGGGAGCAATATGGGGCTTCAGTGTCCTGACACAAAGCAAGGTGGCTAGTTGGCACTGCGTGGGCAGAGCCACAGTCATGCCACTTCCAGCCCTCTCTGGGCTTGCCGAGTTCCTGCATTCAAGTGACTTGAAGAACAGCAATTGTACCTGGCCTCTGCACAGGAGTGCAAGGATAGCAGGATAAAAGAAAGCTCCTTGAATCTTCTCACTCCACTATATCTTGTGCACTCACACATGGGCACAAACAATGCCTTAGCATCAGAGCATGCAGTGAGAGGCCTGATAACTCCTCCTCTTTCACACCCTATTATTTTATCTACACACACAGACATTCCCTCTTTCTCGCTTTCTTCTCCTGCCCCATTTCCAAAGAATCTCACTCCCCTCTGACAATGGTAGGAATGGGATTTACATGCAACCTGATGTAAACTGACAGCACTTGTAATATATGCCCTTCATCATGTGGATCCAACTGGACTGTTTCATTCTGCTTAACATTTATACGGCAGACCTTACCATTCAAGGTGGTTTTCCACAAACGCAGACATGGGGCTGATCTGTACAGTGTAAGTGTCATTGGCTGAATACTCAAACAGGCCATAGTAAGGATTGAAGAGCTCCTGAGACAGAAGGAAGAAGAACTCTCGGGAGGGACCACTGTAGTCCAAGCTGGAAAGGAAATTCAGATAAAATGAATCTCATTCCTAGCTGTGTGCATTTTATGCTTTGCATCTGTACTGGCTAATGCACTTGCAGACAATAACTTCTAACATGTTTGCTGATGCTAATTCTCCTCTCCAAGGACTACGTTTTAATTTTAGGAAGAGACCTCAGCCAGCCATGTTGCATAAGCTGCATCATTCCCCAAGTAGCATTCCTGGAAGGTATCATGACAGACACATCCCTGAATATAGCTTTCTCCTATGTCCCCTTTGTTCCATGCGGTAATAATTTGCTACTGCACAACACCCCTTCTCTCAGCTGGGCAGCAAACGAGGCAAGGCTTCTCACATTTCCTTACTCTGCCGGGGGATATAAGCAGGTATGCAGCACCTGCTTAATTCTGAAGACCTCGATTCATGGTCTGGGTAGCTCACACAGGGGAGTAAAAGAGGGTTCTTACTCCCTGAATTAGTATGTAATCTGAAGCACATTCCAGTCCCAAGATATCAAACCTTGGGTACTTTCTTACAGTGCATAGTTGTGGTCTCTCAAGTCAAGGATGAACAAGACTGGGTCCTAACACAACTCTCTCTCCTGTAAACTGGTATGGTGATTTTTCACTTGTAAACATATGCTTTTTTAGTTTTCTGGTGATTTCAAGTTTATTTGGTATCTTGGGGAGGGGCATTTACATTTAAACTAAGCCTTGCTGTCTGGGTTTAAGACTTCTTTCTTTCTTTCTTTCTTTCTTTCTTTCTTTCTTTCTTTCTTTCTTTCTTCTCCTTTTAAATCAGACCACTTTCAATTATCTCAACTATTTAAAAAATGCTTCATGAATGCATTAATCCCAAATGAGATGGATTTATTAAAAACAGACTGTCCTGCCATAATGTTAGGCAGCTTTTATAGTTAGTGTAATATAAACCGCCACACAGTAATAAGAAAGAACCACTTAGAGCCATAAATCACTTAATGCCAAAATGGTTTCTGAGACAGGCATTACTTTTTACATTTAATACATTCAAAGGAGGTGGAAAATTCTGCAGCTGGATCGACTACTTTATAATAAGGCTGAAGTTAACTCCTAGCTGCTCTAACTCTCAAGTATGCAATCAGATTAAAGCCATGAAAGTGAAGGAGATTGGATCAAATTAATCTCTGGTGTAACTCCACTGAAATCAGTTGGATAAAAATCTGGCTCAATTAATATAAAGACATAGGGCTAGATTCGCTATGGCTGGTGCAAGGTGGTATAAATTAAACCTGCCTGCTTCTCAGAAATCCCTCACAGGAGCCCTGCACTGAAGGCTTCTGGGAGATACATTAATTCAACACATTCCCTTCACAGCCAGTGCTGCCCAATTTCTGTGTTGTTCTGGCTCCCCCTATGTACTCCACATTGTCAGGTACATGGGTTGTTGAGGACACGTTGCACCATTTAAATCTGCTCACCTCCTCACTTTCCACATTAGGGTGCCTCCAGCAGGATCTTCGCAGGCATTAAACAGAATAAACCATGGGTGAATTTGGCCTCAGATGTAAATGAATTCGATTTTTATGATTTGCAGGATACTATGCCAAACACAGTAGAAGTTATTGGGAATTAGGGGAAAGTGCCTAGTAAAGTTCATTAAATGGACCATTGTTAGCATATTAGAACCATTCTCCAGATGAGTAAACTGAGACAAAGGAAAGTTTAATGATTTACCCCTGGTCACATTGTAAGGTGGCGACAGAGTCAAGGACAGAACTTGCTATAACAGAATTTCTCTAACTTTTAGATGACACTGACTCCATAGATGTTCACAAATCAAGGGGTTAATAAAGTCCATAATATCAACAGCACTAAAAGTAACCCCCTTTCTGACTGGTGATTTACTCTGTTTTCACTTTATCTAGCATGTCTCCAGATGAACTAAACTCTACAGAACCCTTTACTTGATCTGCTACCTTTAGCAAATTCAATCAGCAGTGATTGTTGTGCTCTTTGCCAGCTGCCCCAACATCTTTGGAGCTGAAACTGTATCTCCCTTTTTGTCCCTAAATCTTTTCAGTGTTTCTGTTAAGAGACTGTACACACAACACTTCATTATTTGAAACAATGGAAAGATTCAAAATGTCTTTCTTTAATTAAAGTTTGCAGATGAAACCTCATGTAAAGCATAACTCTTGATGTGAGGAGTGGCAATGAGTGAGGTTTGCAAGGTTTATTTTGGATAAGAAAACAAAAACTCAGCTGATTACTGTAATCTCATCTGAACTACCAGAACTTCTTGGGTTTGCCAGATCAGCCAGGAAGTCTCACAAGAAAAAAATGCCTCGAGAGATTTCCAGTACTTTCTGCTTCTAGCTGACAGTAACAATGGCTCTTCTAATAGTATTTATGCTTCTCATTTCAGCTAGGGTGAATGAGGAAAACATTTTTTCAACCACAACAAAGGTTCATTTTAAAGAGGCAGTGAAAATTGCTGTTAAAGAGGGGGATTAACAACCGGAAGGATTAACAATCTGATATTTACTTGTGTATGACCTTGGGCCAGTGCCTCAGTTCCCCCACTGTCCAAAGGGGATAATACCCATGGCACCAGGATGGTGAGTCTTAATCAGTTAATGTTTCAGAAGAACTCAGGAACTATAGAAGTGCTCAGCATGGAGAAGTAGTACAAAGGTTTGGGTTCTTTTTAATTTTATATAGACCAGTTCACCTCCCCAGAGGTAACAAGTAAAACCTAATGCACAACAAGAGAGATTCAGCCTTTTCCCAGTGCCATACTTGCTTTGCAATGCAATGGCTCTCTCACAATTCACAATATTTAATAGTTCCCTACCCTTCCTCTCCAACAAACGTGATATAGAGTTTGTTCCGCTGAAGCTCCTTGCGTGAATAAGCCATCACCTGATTGAAGGTGCCTTCCAGCAAGTGATCACGCCGTATAATTAACCTGCAAAAGAACACAGTAATAATGATCTTGTTAACCAGCACTGCCTGAAACTCTTGAGGAGGGGAGTGAGAGATGCTATTATCAAATATACATAAAGGTAAACAGGAGCTATTAAAGGGCCAGACTAAGCCCTGGAATAAGAGGACGCAATTCTATTGAAGTCTACGGAGTTATGCCTGCTTGTGCAAAGGCTGGTTTTGGCCTTTTATTGCTTCTTGTTTATTTGTTTAGTTAAGATTTACTCTATGACTGAAAGGTAGATTTCTCCTCTAAGGGGTAGTTAGGTTCAAAATCTTGCTGTACCCCAAAGGCTCTCCATTGCATCTCCTACAGAAATTAGTGTTGCAGACAGGCCTCTGGCCTTTCTACCTTCATGGTGTCACAGCACCCCTGGGGTTGATTTTGATCTCACACTGGATTTACACCAGTGGACTTCAAGGCATTATTCCTTAAGATACATTAGTGTAAGCAAGGGGAGAATCAGTCCTTACCTATATCCACTAAATGGCCCCATCTACTCTCCAAAACATCTTTAATGAATAGCCCAGTGTTTCAAAGATTACTTACGAGCTTGGCCCATTGTAAAAATATCCTCTATACAAGAAGTTCTTATTTTTCATATATAGCTGAAAAGTAATGGCACTAAGTCCTTTTGGAATGTTCTTCATGTCTGCCTTGGCAGGACTCTGAAGGGGATAACCAATGGCTAGAGCTCCTCAGACAGTGCAATAATAGTTTGATGATGACATTTGCCTAGAATAAATTGACTGGTTTTCAGATATTTTTTCCACAACACAAGTGGTTTGGTATGAAGCCAGCCTGATGCATGAATTCAACCAGATGCCCAGGAAATACCTTAGAAGCATACAGTGCTTTAGCCAATTACTATAACTATCCATGGAAAATGGTGCAGAGAGGCTAGCCAGCTACCAGGCTGTTTGGAATGTGAACTCCATAACTGAGTGATAGAGAATTACAGGGTCAGATCCCAAAAACATATTAACAAAATGAAAAAAGAGCTAGTCTAACAAATATTTAGGTGCAATGGGGAATAGAAAGCAATTGATAGGGCCTGATTTTCAGAAGTGCTGAGCACCTGCACTGTCAGTTCAAATCAATGGTAGCAGTAGGTACTCAAGCCCACAATGTCTACAACAATCAGGGCCAAATTTTCATCCTGAGTTACACTGACATGTCAACTCAGAGTAAATCCAAAGGATTTGGAGCTACTTCAGAACTGTAATAGTGTACTGGCCCAATATCATTCACATTTGTCTAACATGTTATTTCTCTACCATTACTGCTTAACACACATGGTATAGCTAGAAATACCAACATATCCTTAAAGTAGGTAGAGGAGGTGTGTAGGACCAAATGGATCCATGAGAAATAAAGCCCCCCAGATATAACCCTCTTGTTGGCCCATTTTCTTGTTAACATATATGTGTGTGTGTGTGTGTGTGTTTGTGTTTGTACACACACATTTTTCCTGGATAAAATACATAGATACATCATCTAATGTTTCATTCCTGTCCCATGATAATGATGTATTGTCACATATATCAGATCAATTTCCTGATTCATTACTACAACGACAAGACTAAGCTGCATCATGTTAAATTATCTTAATCATCTGACATAATACTCACTTAATTTTACCTGGACCTTGCCCATATCCTTTGGCTTCAAGTTTTCGATAGAAATTGCGTAACTTGGCTTCAAAGTCTCTCCTATATGGAGAAGGCGCTCTTGCACTAGCTCGCTGTAATCCTAGAAGGGAAAAGAGAAAAGTCATAGAGTTTTAAAATCTTTAAAAGAGGGTCTTATTCATACACCTGGTGTTTTCAGTCATGACTTGCTAGAAAATATATCAACTTTTATTGGTACATGTAGAATTTCGGAGTGCTCATTATTTTCATGTTCAATTTGACATTAATGTAGCCATCAGTTATATAATTCAGTGGTTCCCAACACTTCTGGACAGCTGCATCATCTTACCAGGATGATGGTTGTGGTCCCTTTGTGCTTCCTGAGCCTTCAACTCTCATTGGCTTGAATGGAAAGCCAATGGGAGTTAGGTGTCTATGTACTCTTGAAAATCTCTCTCCTCACCATCTTCCAGGAGATCTCATTATCTGGCAGGATTAAACCTTTGGATCCAAAGCAGCACTTCTATTTAGAACTTCTAGGGGGCCCAGGCCTGGCTGGAAATTGGGTTTTTCTGTTTATTAAAGACATTCAGCTATAAACACAAAAACCTTCGTGGCACAAGAGAGGATTTCTGTCAGCAAGAAGTCTTACATTTTCACATTAACAGTAGATTTTCAGCAATTCGGGGCCTGTTTTGTTTTGAAGTCTAAATTCTGAAAGCAGCTGATTAGTTCTGTTGTGTAAATGAGCACCACAGCAATCAGTTTTAGAGAATGGGATCCATGAAATCTCATTTCCCTATCTCTTTAGAGGAGACAATGAAAACAATTCCTTTTAGGAGAAATTTGGCAGAAAAGCCTCCAGAAGAAGGAAACAATTTTACATTTAGTTGAAGAACAAAGTATCTGTGAAGACTCATTTGTCGCAACAGAAAGACATTACTATTTGACTCAGATGTTAAAACAGAAAGGTACATTTATACAGCATTCAAGAAGAATCCCTGGTGACGCTTCTCTTGTTCTGTCAGAATATTTTTTACAACACACAACAGGAGTAATTACTGGTTATTTTGGGTTGCTGCAACTGGTAGTACAGATGAACAAATAGTACATTCACTCAAATCAGTCATATTTGTCATATTACCATCTTTCCACAAAAAAGGTTAAAAGCCACTGCATGTCTCTCAACACACCGATGAGTGAGGATATTGGTTTAACTCTCATGCAAACTGGAGATCTGCCCTTATTACATCAGTAGTCAGTACAGGTTCAAATCCCTGCTGAGGACATTAAAAGGCACAATTTGCATTGAAGTTTATCCCTGCTTGAACTCAGCAAATCCAGTGGTAACAATAGGACATTTTTCAAAGATCTCCCCTGTGTAGCCAAGACCTCAGTGTTTCTCCACAAAAATATTAAGACTGATATTTGTAAAGTCATCAGGGGACTTGGCACCCAATTCCCATTAACTTTAATAGGAACTGGGTGTCCAAATAGCTCAGGTGGCTTTGAAAATAGCCAAACTGATTTAAGATCATATTCCTGGGATGTCACTCAAAATGACCACCAAACCAGTTGCATGGTGGAGGTGCAGAGAAATTTAGTCTCCTTCTGAATTAGGGTTGGGTGTTTTAGCTAAAGGGAGCCACCTGCTGCTCAATTTCCGTAGCATAGACACTATTTCAGAGATACACAGCACTTGGAAACAATCTTCTACAAATGGATACCTTTCTGGAAAACATGCTTTAGTCAAACATAAGTTATTGGGCTCAGTACAGGGTAACTGGGTGAAATTATCTGGCCTGTGACATACAGGAGGTCAGACTAGATGATCTAATGGTCCTTCCAGGCCTTAAAAATCTATGAATCTTGGGAGAAGCAGTAGTCTTGGAAACACTGTCTGGTTGAATATTAAGTTTGGCCTACAGCTGTTTACTGGAGTTCTGAAAGCTTTGTCATACATATGTAATTTGCACTTTGCTTTTGCCATTTAATATCCATATTCAAGAATGTACTTACATGTCAATAGATTAGACTCAGAACACAGAATCCCCTTCTGAGTCTAACCTCCCCTAACCATTTGGAAGCCGGGACTATATTTTCTTCTCCTTGGACAATCTCTGATTCCCACCATGCTGCTAACATCAGTGTCCCATGAGACAAATAAAAGTGACAGCATTCTGTGTATTAACCAAATGCTCCAGCAGAAAAATTGTCTGAGGCCAATTCTTAACTGGTGTAAACTGTCACAGCTCCTTTGAGGTCAATGAGATACAACAATTTACACCAGCTGAGACCTACCCTCTGATTATCAGATGGAGAAGCACAACAAACACAAGAACTTGTGTTGTTTTCCCTCCATTTACCTGGAGAGTTCTGAGGTGAGGAGCAGGGTGAACAGCGAGGAGAGAAGCTGTAGCCAGGGTGGAAGGCAGCCTGCAGGGGTATGTAGGACATAATATCCTCTTCAAAGAGACTGCAAGGAAAAATGATAGAGACAGGCCCTGTTTATGCTCATTACACAGGAAGAAGCACAAGAGTTCAGTACAGCAGAATTCTGTTATAAGGATCTGTTTGTGCAGCCCTTCATTCGATCATTATTTACAACATAATGATCAGTAGCTACAGATGCATAAAACAGCGATCTGCCCAATCAGGCACGGCCTCAAGAAGCAAAGTCTTCATTTTAGAGTAACAAAGTGAGTTCCATTAGACATTTTCGTGCCAAGACAGTGCCATATTGGATGGATGAGCCAAGGTTTGAGGCAATGGTAAAAGCAACAACATCCAGTGGTCAAAAGCAAGAACAGGGGATACATATTGATACACAAATTGTTTCCCTTTTGACTATGATTTGTCTTGGTCATATATTTTGCTATAGCCACTGCATGGCTCTCTGATCATCTATCTGCATCAAGATATAGGTAGTGGGAGCAAGTCGTATACTTCTTGCATTAGATAGAGTGGGCTGTGTAACTCCAATCAAAATCAACTAGGGTGCCATGTGTTTTAGTGTAAACACAGGGCAAAACAGAAATGTAATCCTTCATTGTGTTGAGCCACATAAATCAAATTATCCTAGGCTCTAAAGCGCTAATTTCGTTGGAGCTCCAAAAGATGCTAAGACCCTGCCTACATTACTAAACCATTGCCTCCATTACATAGTAATGGTCGTTCACTTCACTGTAGCTCAGCTCTTCCTTAATGTGAGATAGCCTCCTGGATAGCACTGCCAGTGGCATAACTGACATTCCTATAATCTGCATCTGATTGTTATTCAGAAAGGTGGGAACCACATTTCTGCATTTCAAAATGCCACAGGAAAATTTAAAATGTCGTTTCTAATCTAATCCTTAAAGCCAAAACCTTACAGTTCAGTGTAATCAAAGGGTAAACTTCGTTGCACCAGTGGGGACTAGTTTCTGGAAAGTATGATTTGACACATATATTGTGGTTGAATTATTATGAAAGCCAACTAGCTATCAGGACAAATGAATCCCTGTGTAATCACGATAGGGCCCTAGCAGAGATCAGCCTCGATTTAACAAATTCTGTCAATCACCTAAAATATGTCAAAAAAATAGGGTGGAGACAGCTAGCCAGCTTCTTGTGTACCATGAGTGACAAAATTCTGTTTTTGTTCAAACTGATTACCTCAGTAGAATTACTAAATCTGCATCACAGGACAACTTTTCAAGCCCATGTGTACCCTCTGTCCGAATGTAATGGATCTTCTCCCTGGAAAATTTATGACAAGAGGGGGAAAAGAAATCACATCATTGTCAAACCATAAGATAGGGATGGATTATTTTTTCCTCACTGCTTCTCTAGTTTCTTTTTGCTTTTCTCATTAAGATAGCAAATAAATATCCCTATTGCTTGACACATTTTTCAAATCTGAACAATCTATAAAACAACATTCTTTAAATCATACTAGCAATCTGTTCCCAAAGCAAGAGTCACATTTTAGAGAGCAAGATGATTTCCCTATTCCTAGAACTTATGTGTAACACTGCAGTTGACAAAATTGATAGATGAAAGTTCGCCTCTGTGGAGGCTATACCTAATATACAACATTTTCTTAACAGAGTTGTATGTAACGCCCTATCCTTTACACGTTTCAGTCCCAGGTTGGTCTATGATAAAACTTGTAGGACAATTATTTATTTTAAAATTAAAATAATTCCTACATATGAATTTACTGTTCACTGAAGTTGCTTGATTGATCGTCCTGGGGACTGAAGTCCTATCTAGAAACAGAATGAGCCTGGGTCTGATCTTACTGACACTGTTATAAATAAAGAATAATTCTGTGGAAGTCAATCAATGTAAAACTGCTGTGTGTAAGATCAGAGCCATACCCAATGAGCATGGCAGCAGTATTGTAACCATCATCAAATGGGACTACCAATGTGCCTCTGGAAAAAGGGGTAAGCAGTGAGGTGGCAAAATTTGCAGATGATACAAAACTACTCAAGATAGTTAAGTCCCAGGCAGACTGCAAAAAGCTACAAAAGGATCTCTCAAAACTGGGTGACTGGGAAACAAAATGGCAGATGAAATTCAATGTTGATAAATGCAAAGTAATGTACATTGGAAAACACAATCCCAACTATACATATAAAATGATGGGGTCTAAATTAGCTGTTACCACTCAAGAAAGAGTCATTGTGGATAGTTCTTTGAAAACATCCACTCAATGTGCAGCCGCAATCAAAAAAGCGAACATAACATTGGGAATCATTAAGAAAGGGATAGATAATACGACAGAAAATATCATATTGCCTCTATATAAATCTATGGTACACCTACATCTTGAATACTGTGTGCAAATGTGGTTGTCCAATCTCAAAAAAGATATATTGGAAATGGAAAAGGCTCAGAAAAGGGCAGCAAAAATTATTAGGGGTATGGAGCGGCTGCCATATGAGGAAAGATTAATAAGACTAGGACTTTTCAGCTTGGAAAAGAGACGACTAATGGGGGACATGATAGAGGTCTATAAAATCATGACTGGTGTGGAGAAAGTAAATACGGAAGTTTTTATTTACTCCTTCTCATAACACGAGAACCAGGGGTCAACTAATGAAATTAATAGGCAGCAGGTTTAAAACAAACAAAAGGAAGTATTTCTTCACAGAACGCAGTCAACCTGTGGAACTCCTACAACAGAAGATGTTGTAAAGGCCAAAACTATAACAGGGTTAAAAAAAACTAGATAAATTCATGGAGGATAGGTCCATCAATGGCTATTAACCATGATGGGCAGGGATGGTGTCCCTAGGCTCTATTTGCCAGAAGCTGGGAATGGGCGACAAAGAATGGATCACTTGATGATTACCTTTTCTGTTAATTCCCTCGGGGGGCACCTGGCATTGGCCACTGTTGGAAGACAGGATACTGGGCTAGATGGACCTTTGGTCTGACCCAGTAGGGCCATTCTTATGCCTCAAGGCAAATATAAAAGGACTACTTCAAGGAGAAAAAGAATAAATCATTCTTCATGACCATTTAATCCCCGGGGTCTCTGCTGGGAATACAAACGTGGGTGTAAATTAGTGCCAATAGGGGTGGTTGTTTGAGGCTCAGTCCTGCAATGTGCAAAGGATTCTGTCAAGCAATCTGATCGAGCAATCTTTAAGCATGTGAATGGTCCAGTGGGACATCATTTATTCCAATATTAAGTCAAACGGGACTACTCGTGCCCACAGCTATACATGTGTTTGACTACTTTGCTGCACTGGAGCCAGAATGCTAGGTGCCTTGCAGGATCTAGCCCTGTATGAAATGAACACTTGTCTGCTGGGAACTTGTCTAAGATCCACAAGCCCATTCCACAAAAGTTGATGAACAGCCATCAGATAGTAGCTTTGGGCCACTACTGACCAAAGGTGGAAACAAAGCAGTGACCTAGAGGTGAAAGGCTCAGTATCCTGTTACAAATCTCATTACATATCCGCAAAGCTGTCTAGTCCCCATCATTAGTCAATTTTGTTCTCTGCTGAAAAAGAGATA
This sequence comes from Caretta caretta, assembly GCF_965140235.1. Lineage (NCBI taxonomy): Eukaryota > Metazoa > Chordata > Testudines > Cheloniidae > Caretta > Caretta caretta. The sequence continues at coordinate 175,874,253 of NC_134207.1, forward strand.
AAAGCATTTCCTGTTCTCTAAGGGATAAGAACTCAAATTACAGAAGTGAAAAAAGTCTATAATAATTTGATGGCGATGATAAAAATTCTCAATTACAAAAATGTACATCTTAAATACTGGAGGCATTTTTCATTCTCTCCCTCAATCTATTAGCATTTCATTCCTCCTGGAGGCATTTCTAATCCTTTACACCCAAAGAACTCTTTGTCTGATCTTCTTAGGTAAATGATCAGTCAGCAAGGCCAGCAAAATTCTCAGAGAGAAATCTCAATGGGAAAACATGGATGTTCTCTGTTTTGTTATGCTGGTCACAGTGTGGCATTTATTGAATCCTTGGGCCAGATCCTCAACTAGTATAAATTGCATCACTCCATAAAAGTCAATGGATAGAAGCTGATTTACACCAAATGAGGATCTAGCCCCAAAAGATTATCATTCTGTTTCTTTTTCATTTCACCACTTTTATATAAGATGAAAGGAACAGGTGAAATGGTATCAAATGGTTTAATTACTTTGGAAAGAATTTTAAACACATTATTAAGTTCTCAGAGAAAAGAAGTGAAGACGGGAGTGCAATTTAGTAAATAATGTTCCTATGTTTCTGTAAAATATAGGGCTTCTCTAGCCATGGCACTACTATTAGAGTTAAGGGGTGAAATTCTGGTGCCACTGAAGTCAATGGGAAATTGCCATTGTCCTCAGTGGAGCCAGTATTTCACCCAAGACCCCTGAAGAATAAGATGGTCATTGTAAGCAGAGATATCTGATCTATAGAGTTTTTGCCATTGAGGCATAAATATAGTGGCCATTGAGTTGTAAATGTGTGTCCACAGATACCACAGTTCTTCCCTATACTTGGGTACCTGTGGAAAATAACTATAACTATATGGACTCCATTAGCAAATGCTGACTCTTCAGTGGTGACCATTGTAACTCGGGCACCTCTTCATTTTTTACATCCTGTTAACAAGGATTTGACTATTTTTTTAGAGAAACTGAAATGTAGAACATGAAACGAGGAGGCCAACAGGTAAACTATAAAAAAGAACAAGGAAAAGAAGTGAATTAGAGTATAGAGAAAACACTCTTCTGTTTCTTTAGAGAAGCAAAAGGAATGATATGTGATGAATATGAACATGAAAAAGTTTTGCAATAGTTTTGTGTTTTTAATGAATAAAGCACCCACGAAATTACAAATATATTCAATGATTGCTGAAGTACAAATTATGGCTCCCCATGCACAACTGTGTTTCCCCGCTTAGTGCCCCCATCCAGGAGTCACCCCATTCTCCATGAGTTCTCAGAGACAATTGCTAATGGTTCCAAGATTACTTCAGCTACTTCCTTAAGAACCCTAGAGGGAACTTCATCAAGCCCTGCTGGCTTGAATATATCTAACTTATCTAAATATTATTTTAACTATTCTTTCCTTATCGTGGCTTGGTTTTTTCTCTCTTGTTGTCAATATTAACTGCGTTCAGTATCTGATAAAATTAACTCTTTTAGTAAAGACTGAAGCGAAGAGGCACTAAATGCCTTTTTGGTGCTGCTCATTCTCTAGCTCATTTAAGTTCATTCTTAGATGGTAAATGCATCTTTTGGTGTTGTGATAAACTCAGGACAGACAGCTGCAAGGGGTGGGGGGTAAGAAAACAGTCCCAGAAGGTTAAAAGGCCCTCCTCCCTATCAACTGGGGAGGGGTGACTCCAGGTCAATCCGGTTCAGCTGAGAAGGGGTTACCAGAGATCAATTAGGATCCACTGAGAGGGAGTTACCTGAGGTCAATTAGAATCAGCTGATTCCAACTAAGGGCTGCCTGAGACCTTTTTTAAACCCTCCCCTATTGGGAGGAGAGAAAGAGAGAGAGAGAGTAGGAGTCAGAGTCAGAGTCAAGCTGCCAGTAGGGTAGGAGCAGCAAGACAGCAAGCCTCACCAGGAGGGGAAGCTACATTCACTCTGCTTAGAGAGAAATGTAGCCCAAAAGACTGGCTGAGAGAAGGAATGGACTGCCCCTGTGCAGCCAAGAAGGACTGTTTTACCCAAGCCCGTCTCACCAAGGCTAAAAACAACTGAGGCTGTGAGACCAAGAAGGTACCTTGCCACAGTGTGCAGGGATGGTATGTGGCCCAGATCTTCCTGGGCTCTTCACAGTCGGTGGATTGTGGTTCTACATCCAGAGTAACTGGCCATGAAATGTTTGTTCAGAATTTCTCCACCCTCCACTTTGTCCACCTGATCTCTATTCTGAATAAGAAGGAGTCACTCCGTCCTCAGATGGATGCTGCAGACCCCGAGCATGCTCAATATTGAGACAGGGTGAAAGTTCAGTTAATTGGCAGAGAATCCAGGAGAGCTAAGACGGCACCCTGGCAAAGAGTCAAGCAGGTGTTGGGGTTGGCAGAATCATAACTCTGAGGTAAACAGCAACAGTGAGCATGTGCTGAATGAAAGAGATGGAAGAACTAACCTGGGCCAGCTTGGGGCTGTTTCTTCTGGTAGCTGAAGATGAGGTAATGTGTGTTAGAACAATACAAAAAAGCAGTGCCGGCAGGCAGTTGGTCAGTCAGGAGGAAGGCAGTAATCAGGAGAAGTTGGATGAAGAGAATGGAAATCAGGAAGAAGAGCTGCTGGAAGACAGAGTTCTGAGGAGAGCTCTCATGAAGAAAAGCACTTACAACAGCACAGACGGTAGCTTCAGCAGCAGCCACAATATCGGCAACACTGAAACAAAATAACTAATGCATGAAGGACAGAGAAGCTGCTGGGAGTGAGCTGTGAACAGAGGAAGGGAGCTGTGACACTGCACCTCAGATTCTTCATAGGAGTATGATTTTGATATGATTATAATGTAATTATGATGCACCTGGTTCAAGATATGTCTTGTGAAGTGACATTGGAGTAGTTATGATTTGCTTAAAACAGGGGTCGGCAACCTATGGCACACGTGCCAAAGACGGCACGTGAGCCCATTTTTAATGGCACGTGGCTGCCTGCTGGGGCAGCAGCAGCGTGCCATTAAAAATCCTGCCCTGCCCAGCCCGGCCTGGCCCGGCCCGGCTGGGCCCGCTCTTCTCCGCCCCCTCCCGCAGGCGCAGGGGGCAGAAGCTTGGTCCTGCTGGCTCCCCTCCCGCAGTGTGCTGGGTTCCTGCCCCTCCTCCTCCTCTCTGTCCCCCCCTGCCGGCCGATCAGCTGTTGGCCCTTGCGAGGGTGTGGGGGAGGAGCGGGGTCAGTGTGCTTGCTGCTCCCGGTGGAGGCAGAGAAGAAGCGGGGGCAGGGCCTTGGAGAAGGGGGGTGGTGGAAGTGGGGCATACCCCCTCCAGTCCCCTGCTGTGAGCACCCCACGATTTCAGCCCACACCCCCAGCCCTCTGCCCTGACCCCCCTCACACACACCCAGCCCTCTGCCCTGAGTCCTGCAGCCCCGCACACCCCCAGGCCCCTGCCCTGAGCCCTGTACCCCTCTCACGCACACCCAGACCTCTGCTTGACTCCTTCACCCCCCCCATGACCCCAGCCCTGACTCTGGCACCCCCCACATACTCAGCCCCCCACACCGCATGCACCCCCCACATCCTGACTCTTGCACCCCCCACATATCCACCCTCCTCCCTGAGCACCAAACGGGAGCTCCTGCATCCCCCTCCCCCCACATTCCCACCTGCACCCCTCCCACCAAATGGGAACTGCCCAGGTAAGGTCTCCACACCCAAACCTCCTGCCCCAACCCTGAGCACCCTCTCACATTCTAGCTCCAAGCCAGACTCTACACCCCAACCCCCAGCCTGCTCTTTCACCCCCAGCCTGTGCTCAGTGCACTCCCACCCTCAACTCAGTGCAGAGAGACAGGAAGAGAATGGGCCAGAACCAGGGAGAAGGTAGGCACCCACTGTATGTGAGCAGGGCTGGGACCCGAGACCGGCAGCAGGCTGAGTGGGTCCAGCAGCCGGAATCCCAGCTGGCAGGAGTCAACGGACTGAACCCCAGACTGGCAGCGGGCTGAGTGGCATGGGGCTGAGGCGCTCAGCCCACTGCCAATCTGAGGTCCCAGCCGCCGGCCCCGCACAGCCCACTGCCGGTCTGGGGTTCTGGCTGCCGGCCCCTTGCCAGCCAGGGTCCCAGCCACAGGCCCCACTAAGCCCGCTGCTGGCCTAGGTGAACAGAACCCCAGAACAGCAGCGGGCTGAGAGGTCCGGAGGCAAAAGATAAACATTTTAATTTTAAATGAAGCCTCTTAAACATTTTGAAAACCTTGTTTAATTTATAATACAACAATAGTTTAATTATACAACATATAGACTTTTATAGGGAGAGAGATCTTCTAAAAACATTAAAATGTATTACCGGCACGTGAAACCTTAAATTAAAGTGAATAAATGAAGACTCTGCACACCATTCTGAAAGGTTGCGAACCCCTGGCTTAATATGATTATCCTATTCATATGCATGTATCATTTTTGTATCTGAAGTTATGAATATTGACTATGTATCTGTATTTCAAATGTAGTTACAAGTGGGTGACACCCACTAGGCAAAATGCTTGCTGTCTAGGCAGCTAGTTGTGAAGGGTCTATTCAGGCAAATGGGCCACTAGGGGAAACAGGCCTTAGGAGAAGCTTATCCCCCACTTGGTGAGCCTTCCTGGAAATGTTTCAGCCAGCCTGTAAGTAATGGCTTCTATGACTCAGCAAGGCATGCAAGGGCATGTGACCAGACCACATAACTCCATTTTGGTACCTGTATTTTTCCACAAACTGGACTGGGAACTGAGTTTGGAACAAAGGCTTCCCGACATATGGAAAAGCTATATAAGGCAGGGAGTAACATCATCTTGGGGCCCTCTCCCCACCAATGAGAACTCCTGGAAACATCTGATGAGCAAAGATTGAACTGGAGGAAGTGCTGGTCCCAGGCTAAAGGGATTTCTAGCCTGTGTATGGAAACTTGGCGGACTGCTTGTATCATCAGTCAGGGAGAGAAATTGCTAATTCAAGTCCTAATGAGTATATTAGGGTAGTTTTCATTTTTGTTTATTTGCGAGGTAATCTGCTTTGATCTGTTTGCTATCACATATAATCACTTAAAATCTATCTTTCTGTAGTTAATAAACTTGCTTTATGCTTTATCTTAATCAGTGTATTTTGAGTGAAGTGTTGGGGAGAAAGTCTCAGCTTGGTTAACACAAGCTTGTTGTGCATATCTTTCATACATCGAGGGGAAATAAAACTATATTAATGAGCTTACATTGTACAGATCCCCGTGCAGTGTAAAATGGCATAATTCTGGGTTTATATTCCAGCAGGGGTGCAAAGTGGGGGAGCTGAGAAATTGGCTGTATGTCCTTGAGTGGCTTAGGTAAAGCACTCAGGTAACTCAGTGGGACCTGCCGTCAGCCACCTGCTGTCATGTTGGGTGATAACAGGTTCTGGTGAGGCTGCCTGAATCTCCAACAAAGCAGTGTGAAAGAGGCCTGCCCAGCTTGTGGGTTTTAGAGCCCACAGAGGTTCCCACGGCTCGCAGACTGCACCCCAAGGGTGACAACCCATCACAGGAGTTGACTGAGAATAAACTGCAACAGTAGCAGAGCTGAGCAGCAATAGTGACTAAAGAAGAATACCAAAGAATTTACAAAGTAAGCCTGCCAGTTTTTAAATATAATTTCTAGTGTAGCATAGTACTTAATATGTGTATGCTTGAAGTGTGTGTATGTTTTAATTGTATTTTACTTACGTAAAACTTAAAGTATAATTTAAAAACTGCGGTCAGAAATTTGTTACAAACTGGCAATTTGTAGCAAAGCGCTTCTCTTAGAATCATTTAAACTGTATGCTATTTTGGTTTGAATGCTCTTTTAATTCACAATAAGGGATTGTGTCTTATTTAGAATTTTTAGATAGACTATATTAGGGATTTTTAGTTACTTGAATAAAAAGACCCTTTGTTTTGGAAGATATACTGCCTGTGTCAATCACTTTATCGGAAGGTTATATCCATGTCCTTTAGTGTTTCCTTAACAACCCCGGAAATTCATACCTTGTGAAGAACAGACTATGGGGCTGATAGGCAGATTATTATAGGGACATCCCAAAATCCATTGTTTGGGGTAACAGGTTCACCTCAGGACTGGGGACTCCTGCAGGCTCTAGGACGCTGTGAGATCAGAGGATCCTAGACCTCAGGCTGCAGCCCTAGCTAAGAAGTCTACACTGCACTGAAACAGCCCCACAGCCTGAGCCCCGCAAGCCCAAGTCAACTGGCATGGTCCAGCCATGGGTTTTTAATTGCAGTCTAGACATACCCTTAGAGGATCCCATACTCTTTGGAGATGTGATTCATGCAAAGGGGGAGTGGCTGGACTTCCCTGTGTCCCACTGATCTCAGGGGCTGTTCTGGGCTCCTGGGAACCACTGGCAGCTGCTATCTGATATGTTGGTAGTTTACGATGGGGACCATCATAGTAAGAGCAGATTCAAGATTGGGGAAATGCTGAGCTGTACTGTACGCTCCTCATCCATAGTGAAGGACCTAGGTCTACACATTTATACTGTGCACAGAAAAGGTGAAATTTTCAAAGCACCTAAGTGTCTTTGAAGCCTAGGTCCCACTGACTTCCCCACTGACCTTTTGTTCTTATTGCTCTATATTAATGTGAATGACAAAATGTAGAGTTATTTGACAGTTGATTTTATAAGCATTATGGGGTCAATCCTGCTCCCTTCTCCTCTGCTGTGGGTTAGAATTGAATATGGGAAGTCCATGCAAAGGACTCCACACTCCAAGATAGCTCCTTGGATGTCCCTGTAGCAGAGTTTGAATGGTAGGGCCAGGTAAGGAGAAGTGGGAGTGAGGCCAGTGGATCCACTGCTATACAGATCTACAGCCAGTGCCCTTACAGAGCATGTGGTGCAGAAGCACCAGCATCATGAATTCCTACTTCCTGGCTGCAGCAATGGCCATAGAGTGGTATAACAATGACCCTGTGGCCTAAAGGGAGAGGATTTCTTTCTTTCCAGGCCCCATGGAACACCCTATCTGCTGGCTCCAAAGCCAATAGGGGACAGGATTAAAGAGACTGTTTACAGTAACTTGAAACAGATCAATACCTGAGTGCATGGTTCCTGGCCAAGCTTGGCTGACGCTCCTGCAGCATCTCAAAAATGTTTGGTTGGCGTAGAAATGCAACAATCTTGTCATTGTAAGCTGGAATAGATAAAGACCACACAGGCTTTTCTTTACTCTAGCAACAAGTGACACTTTTGGAGATGATGACAACTGTGCTACTGAAAATTACTCATCAAATCGTGATAATACAGCATACAGAATAAAGCACACAGTAATACAATATGATCACCATCAATATAATATTCCCTGGCTCCTCATTAAGGAAGAGTTGGTAGAGAGCTAGATAAGGGATAGGACTGTTGAATGGTCTTAAACCCAAGGAGCCCCACTAGAAAGAAAAAATAGGCCCTACTTACCCAGAGGTAATGACTCATGATGGTGCTGGTTTCGAATTGCTGTTACTAGGCTGTTGCCTGGTCTGGTCAACAGAGAAACGCCTCTATTCCGAGAGACTTCTGATGCCTAAAATGAGAGAAGGAAAGAAAAATGTTGTAATTAGACATTTAGCTACATATTAGTCAATACAAAATTTTATTATGTCTTTTTACTTCTGCGACTTTAATCCAAAATCATGAGATTGACTGACTCAGTTTAAGGATTTTTTTTTTTTTTTTTACTGTTATTGGTCACAGTTTTCAACATCCATATTCTAAAGCTGTGATATATTCTGCATAGTCCCAGTCTAGAGAAATTACACATGGAATCAACAACATGCATATTAATACCATAGAAATAATTTAGGCACAAGTTTTCATGAAAAAGGAATGGCTTTGCACTCTGATGGTCAAGTTTTTGCTCAGCTTCAAAGAGGCACACAATTCTGAGTTTGCAAAGGGATGCACACTATGTCCTTGTCTACACTATACAATTTTATCTCTTTAGCTATGCCAGCATAGTTAGAGCAGCAATTCCTCCCTTCCCCAGCGTCAATGCAGTTATACTGGTATAAATGTGCTCATAGAGGTGTATAACTTATTCCAGTCTGACAATGAAATATAAACTACAAGTGCCTTATACCAGTGCCTCATAAAGTGCCTTATATCAGTATAACTGCATCTTTTACAGGCATAACAGTATTAGTAAAAAGTCACATCCCTAATCAACCTTGCTATGCAAGTCAAATTTTTTAAGTGTAGAACAGGCCTTTGCATTCCATTATTACATTTGCATATGCAAATGCCACATTCAGGTAGAAACAGCTATTTGTGCAATTTTTTGAGTAAAAAAATTAAGGACACTTTTGTTTAATTTGGCCCTAAAATATTCATTTGGCACACTGGGATGGAAATTATTGTTGTAATAACATGAGGAAAAGATATATCAGAACAGAAATGGGTAATATTCCCCAGAAGTGAATATGAGTAACTTAACAAGAATTTATGTAAGAGGCATGCATATGCATGGCTTCTGTTTATCCAAACAGAAGCAGTACATGTCCAACACTGTCTCTGGTTTGGGCCTTTTCTACATCAGGAAAATGACCCACTGTTGACAGTGATTATCAGCTATGCTTTGCCCTGGATTTTTTCCAACTGTTGAAGAAAGCTGCCAGTATAGACAAGCTGATAACAAACACTGACATCAAAAGCATTACTAAGGCCATATTTCACAAAATAATAGCTGGCAAAATCCAGCTACTCCCTCCAGTGCCTCTCCACCATGCGTGGCCACTGGTTTTGGCTCAAATTCCTACCTGTTCTTTTTAAGGTAAGTTTATAAGATCGAGTATGCCCTGTCACCATACAATGGCAGTGGCCATCCCAGAAGGGAAGCCAACTGGAGAGAATGGTGACACTTCACCATTGCTACTGATCTGTTTTGATTTCTGGAGGTGTAGCAGGATTCTAGACATAGATTGTCCTCTAGTCTTTAGCTGTTGACTTCAATAAAACTTCAGTTTACACTAGCTGAGTATCTGGCCTATTAAGTTTTTTAAAGGGTAGCTGGGATTAGCCTTGACCTTTTAGCTCTGCAGAAAGGGGGAAATGGATGCCCTTGCACCCAAAATTGTAGAAATTTTACAGGACAAACTACATAATGCTACTGAAGATCAAGAAACTTAAAAATGGACATCAAAAGCCTTTATAGGGGTCTTTAATTTAGGAAGATACTTCATTGCAATGGAAAAACAGGAATAAGAGTGAACAATTTTTGAGTAAATCAATTTTGTGGAGTGGAATAGGAATAGGAAGGTGTTCTAGAATATTCACAATATGTTCTTATATGAAATATGAGGCACAGATTAAGGAGGAAAGTGCATTTTGGAAAGGTCTGTCTTTTGGCAGTTGTGGTACGGCTTTGTATAGAAGAGCTTAGAAACAATGGTGGCCCATCAATAAAAGCTGTACAATTATTATCTCTACTTTTTCCAGAGAATGCTTTTTACATGTGAAGGTGAAGAAAGCTGACTTAATCAGGAAGTCATATTTGTATATTCCAATCTCATAAGGGAGGCTTAATTTACAAGTACATTTGAGATGTTAAAATGTGAGGTGTTGATTCAAGGGCAACTATACTGAACCTTGAAGGCTGTTAAACCTTTTACTGGAAGGCATTTTCTCCAGCTCACAAATAACTTTTGTGGCTCTTTTCTGCACCGTTTCCAGTTTTTCAAAATCCTTTAAAAAATATAGACACCTGAACTGTACACCAGTATCTGTCTCAGCAGCACCAAATACAGAAGTAAAATCCCCTCCCCACTCACTACTCCCCTGCTTATACATCTGAGGATCAACTTAGCCCTCTTTGCCAAAGCATCACACTGGGAGCTCATGTTCAGTTGCTTTTCCACTATCACCCTAAATCCATTTTCAGAGTCACTGTATTTTTAGATATAGTCCCCCATTCTGTAGCTATGGCCTGCAATCCTTGTTCCTAGTTGTATAACTTTCCATTTGGCTGCATTAAAATGCATTTTGCTTGAATGGACCCAGCTTGCTATGTGATCCTGATCATTCTGTAGGACTACCCAGTCCTCATCATTATATACCACTCTGTCAATCTTTGTGTTATCCACATGTTTTATCAGCAGTGATTTTATATTTACTTCCACATCACTGATGAAAATGTTGAACAGCCGTGGGCCTAGTACTGATCCCCAAGGAGGCCCAGTAGAACATCCTTCCTCCATTCAATGATGATTCTCCACAGACAACTACTTTTTGAGATCTGTCATTTTTAGCCAGTTCTTAATCCATGTTATGTGTGTTTTATTGACATTGTACAGCGCTAATATTTTAATCAGAATGTTGTGTGGTACCAAGTCAAATGCCTTACAAAATTCTAAGTCTATTACCTCTATGCAGTTACATTTATCAAACGTCTAATCACATCAAAGAACGAAATCAGAACTGTTTGACAAGACCTATTTTCCATAAAGTCATGCTGACTGGCATTAATTATATCCCTATCCTTTACTCTCAGTGCAAAGACCATAATTGCCCTTCATTAAGTTGAGGAGGAGGATGAGAAACAGTTGATTTATTTAATTGATGCTGACAGATCTTTAAAATCTCCAGTTTGCTTCTCTCCTGCTGTTTAGAGGGCTCTCCTTGCTGCTCAGCAGAGGAGCCAGCAGAACTTCAAGCAGCTGGCAAGTGGCCAGAGGGAAGCGTGTTTTGACATGTTTTTCCTCTCTCTCTCAAACCTAAGTGAGTCTCTGGGATTTCCCCATGGGCATGATTTATAGGACAAAAACATATCCCATTCATATTAACAATAGCTATCGTGGTATGAAACCTTTTGGTCTTGGTAAATTTGTTTTGGTGCTAGAGTCTTCTGCTCTGTAAAGGGTGGGCTTTCAGAGCCTGACCCAAAGCCCACAAAAGTCAATGGGAGTCTTTCCACTGGGCATCAGGACCTAGGAGTAGTTTGCAATTTCCTCAAGTGTGTTAATTATTCAACAGTATTCTCGTTATTTAACAGTATTAGACTGTTTCATCTGTTTTTTTTTCTCTCTCTCTTTTTCTTAAACAACTTTATGGATTTATAGTGCGCAGTTCTCTGCTAGTCCTTGATATATGAGCTGCACGTGTTTGTTAGGTTTGGCAAGTAAGTTGTATGCCATTGTTTCTGTTCCCTGGTTGGATGAATGTGGAAGCACTTCCAGGGTAAATGCTTCCACTAGCATGGATTACTGTGTGCACAACTTTCAGATTTGCTTTTTGTGAACCAGCTGTGGCAGCAAAATTCAATTATAGATAGAAGGTGGGTGAGGGAATATCTTTTATTGGACCATCTTCTGCTGGGGAAAGAGACAAGCTTTCGAGTGACACAGACCTCTTCTTCAGGTCAGGTTTACTTCAGCTCTGTGTTGCTCAAAAGCTTGTCTCTTTCACCAAAAGAAGTTGGTCCCATTAAAGATATTATCTCACCCAGTTTGTCTCTCTAATATCCTGGCACCAACACAGCTACAACAACACTGCAAACAGTAAAATTCAGTGCTATGGTGCTGGCAGAAATTGATTGCTAAGTCAGGGTAGTAGGCATGACAGAAGCAAATTCATTAACAAATTTATGTGAACATTTGAGAAAAATGTTGTTGTTCACCCACGATGGGAAAATTCACACAACCCTCCAGTGCTCTCTCTCCCCTGCCAGTACTGATATCCCAGAAGCAGTGATGTTGTTGCCTCCAGTCCCACGCACTAGTCCAAAACAGCCTCTCCAAGGGGGCTGGGTGGCACAGCATGATCCTGCTGGAGTTAACACTGATTGGGTCAATATCAACTCCCCTAGGAATTTTCCTGCTGGTTTTCTGGGAGAGGATGATGAATACAACAGCTGTTCCCTTGGCTGTGATCCACTCCCAACTTGTTCCTTCTCCCCTCCACCCCCACAACCCTAAAAAGCCTCTACCATGTGCAGTTCTGCAGGTGGGAGAGAAATGCTGGTGCTTTAGCATCCCTGCCTCCACGATCATTTGGGCCTCGAGTGGCATTTATGCTCCCGTCATCCCCTCCACACTGTGCAGTGGGGAATGTTATCTCCATGCAACAGAGAAAAGATCATTTGAAATGATTTCAGTATCATAAAGCCTATCATCAGTAATCTAACAGCATGGAAACACACCTCAGCACACAGTACTACACATGATAGGGAGAATATCTTATCAGATACTAGAGTCACAGTGAGCTGCTGAACTGTCAGGCCATAATTGTATTGGATGCCTTGATTTTATTAAAGCCTGGGCCAGAACCTCAAACACTGAGTCTTCCTTCAAAATCTATTTCCATTGTCTTATCAATTTGGTTGATTTGCATTAGAGAGGGTCATATGTCTACAGTCTGCTATTGACAGGTCATTCGATAAATACTCTAGCAAGAAAGAAATATGAAGCCACTATCTTTTGAAAGATAAAAAGTCACAAAACCATCTATTAAAACCCTTCAGATATAAGGGATATTTTAAAGTGTGCAAAAGACAGGTGTCAGATAGAATGGTGCTGTTATTCCTCTCATGTCTGCATTCTGTTTCACTATCCCAAATGCATCTGCTGTCAACGGTAGGGCAGCATCATGGGACCTCAAGCTTTCTTTGCCCTTATTGTACTTCTCTTTTCCCCCAAGTCTTCCTCTTGCACAGTCAAGTGTCACTTCATTTTGTGGATGTCCTACAGGTACCTCAGAACACAGCCAAGTTACAGTGATGGATGTTACAATAAGAAGGTGTCTGAGTATAGGAAAGCAATATATGAAGAGTGGTGAATGGCTGTCATTAGTGGTGAATGGCTGTCATCTTCTCCTGAAGATGGAGCTATTTCAATTTATCCCAGTGGAGGATCAGGCCCAATACATGCCAGATGGAAGTGAACAGACTGAGCAATATACAGTAGCTGAGACAGTGGAAGCACAGGATCATTCTCTGAGAAAGGACAGTATGTGGGTAGGGGGATGGAAAGAAGCCATAATTGGCAGAGCAAAGAGAGCAGCTGAGAGTATAGGAAGAGATGATAATAAGGAGGTAGTTGGGAGCATGGCCACAAAGGGCTTTGAACACATGGTGAGTGAGTCCATAGCAGATTCAAAGGCAAAGGAGGTTTTCATCTTGAGGGTGATGTACTGCTGGGTATACAGGTTGAATATATGGGTGTGTAGTAGCATTCTGAACAGACTGGAATTTGGATACAAGTGACTTTGGGAGGCCATGAGAAATGAGTTTCAATGTTCAAGGCATGAAGTGACAAATTCATGAATGAGTGGGTCAGCAGAGTCAGTGTCAAGGAAGTGGCAGATATAGGGCTGATAGCATGAAGACTTGAGAGGAGAAAAGGAGAACTCAGGGTTCAGGGAAACTAAGATTAAGGAGCTGGGAGAACAGTATATGAGGGTTTAGATTTTTCTTTGGCCAAATGGGATTACTGGGGTGAAATTCCAAATGCTTTTAAGCTGCATCTGCTTGTCAAAAGCTAAAAATAAGAACCATCATGTGCCCTAGCACAGGGCTCCTGCCTCATACTGAGAACGAGGGGCGATCAGCGAGTTATCTCAAGCGCCTATATACAAATGCACAAAGCCTGGGAAACAAGCAGGGAGAACTGGAGGTCCTGGCAAAGTCAGGGAATTATGATGTGATTGGAATAACAGAGACTTGGTGGGATAGCTCACATGACTGGAGTACTGTCATGGATGGGTATAACCTGTTCAGGAAGGACAGGGAGGCCAGAAAAGGTGGGTGAGTTGCACTGTATGTAAGGGAGCAGTATGACTGTTCAGAGCTCAAGTATGAAACTGCAGAAAAACCTGAGAATCTCTGGATTAAGTTTAGAAGCGTGAGCAACCAGGGTGATGTCGTGGTGGGAGTCTGCTATAGACCATCGGACCAGGGGGATGAGGTGGACGAGGCTTTCTTCCGGGAACTCGCAGAAGCTACTAGATCGCACGCCCTGGTTCTCATGGGCGACTTCAATCATCCTGATATCTGCTGGGAGAGCAATACAGCGGTGCACAGACAATCCAGGAAGTTTTTGGAAACTGTAGGGGACAATTTCCTGGTGCAAGTGCTGGAGGAACCAACTAGGGGCAGAGCTCTTCTTGATCTGCTGCTCACAAACCGGGAAGAATTAGTAGGGGAAGCAAAAGTGGATGGGAACCTGGGAGGCAGTGACCATGAGATGGTCGAGTTCAGGATCCTGAAACAAGGAAGAAAGGAAAGCAGCAGAGTAAGGACCCTGGACTTCAGAAAAGCAGACTTTGACTCCCTCTGGGAACTGATGGACAGGATCCTCTGGGAGAATAACATGAGGGGGAAAGGAGTCCAGGAGAGCTGGCTGTATTTTAAAGAATCCTTATTGTGGTTACAGGGACAAACCATCCCGATGTGTAGAAAGAATAGTAAATATGGCAGGTGACCAGCTTGGCTTAACAGTGAAATCCTCGCTGATCTTAAACACAAAAAAGAGGTTTACAAGAAGTGGAAGATTGGACAAATGACCAGGGATGAGTATATATATATATATATTGCTTGGGCATGTAGGAATGAAATCAGGAAGGCTAAATCACACCTGGAGTTGCAGCTAGCGAGGGATGTTAAGAGTAACAAGAAGGGTTTCTTCAGGTATGTTGGCAACAAGAAGAAAGCCAAGGAAAGTGTGGGCCCCTTACTGAATGAGGGAGGCAACCTAGTGACAGAGGATGTGGAAAAAGCTAATGTACTCAGTGCTTTTTTTGCCTCTGTCTTCACGAACAAGGTCAGCTCCCAGACTACTGCACTGGGCAGCAAAGCATGGGGAGGAGTGGCCAGCCCTCTGTGAAGGAAGAAGTGGTTCGGGACTATTTAGAAAAACTGGTGCACAAGTCCATGGGGCCGGATGCGTTGCATCCGAGAGTGCTAAAGGAATTGGAGGATGTGATTGCAGAGCCATTGACCGTTATCTTTGAAAACTCATGGCGATCGGGGGAAGTCCCGGAAGACTGGAAAAAGGCTAAAGTAGTGCCAATCTTTAAAAAAGGGAAGAAGGAGGATCCTGGGAACTACAGGCCGGTCAGCCTCACCTCAGTCCCCGGAAAAATCATGGAGCATGTCCTCAAGGAATCAATTCTGAAGCACTTAGACGAGAGGAAAGTGATCAGGAACAATCAGCATGTATTCAGCAAGGGCAAGTCATGCCTGACTAATCTAATTGCCTTCTATGATGAGATAACTGGTTCTGTGGATGAAGGGAAAGCAGTGGACGTGTTATTCCTCGACTTTAGCAAAGCTTTTGACAAGGTCTCCCACAGTATTCTTGTCAGCAAATTAAAGAAGTATGGGCTAGATGGATGCACTACAAGGTGGGTAGAAAGTTGGCTAGATTGTCGGGCTCAACGGGTCGTGATCAATGGCTCCATGTCTAGTTGGCAGCCGGTATCTAGCGGAGTGCCCCAAGGGTCGGTCCTGGGGCCAGTTTTGTTCAATATCTTCATTAATGATCTAGAGGATGGTGTGGATTGCACCCTCAGCAAGTTTGCGGATGACACTAAACTGGGCGGTTTCAGAGTAACAGCCGTGTTAGTCTGTATTCGCAAAAAGAAAAGGAGTACTTGTGGCACCTTAGAGACTAACCAATTTATTTGAGCATAAGCTTTCGTGAGCTACAGCTCACTGGGAGGAGAGGTAGATACGCTGGAGGGTAGGGATAGGATACAGAGGGACCTAGACAAATTGGAGGATTGGGCCAAAAGAAATCTGATGAGGTTTAACAAGGACAAGTGCAGAGTCCTGCACTTAGGACGGAAGAATCCAATACACCGCTACAGACTAGGGACCGAATGGCTAGGCAGCAGTTCTGCAGAAAAGGACCTAGGGTTTTCAGTGGACGAGAAGCTCGATATGAATCAACAGTGTGCCCTTGTTGCCAAGAAGGCCAATGGCATTTTGGTGTGTATAAGTAGGGGCATTGGCAGCAGATCCAATGATGTGATCGTTCCCCTCTATTCGACACTGGTGAGGCCTCATCTAGAGTACTGTGTCCAGTTTTGGGATCCACACTACAAGAAGGATGTGGAGAAATTGGAAAGAGTCCAGCGAAGGGCAACAAAAATTATTAGGGGTCTGGAACACATGACTTATGAGGAGAGACTGAGGGAACTGGGATTGTTTAGTCTACAGAAGAGAAGAATGAGGGGGGATTTGATTGCTGCTTTTAACTACCTGAAAGGTGGATCCAAAGAGGATGGATCTAGACTATTCTCCGTGATAGCGGATGACAGGACAAGGAGTAATGGTCTCAAGTTGCAGTGGGGGAGATTTAGGTTGGATATTAGGAAAAACTTTTTCACTAGGAGGGTGGTGAAACACTGGAATGCGTTACCTAGGGAGGTGGTGGAATCCCCTTCCTTAGAAGTTTTTAAGGTCAGGCTTGACAAGGCCCTGGCTGGGATGATTTAGTTGGGTTTGGTCCTGCTCTGGCCAGGGGGTTGGACTAGATGTCCTCCAGAGGTCCCTTCCAACCCTGATATTCTATGATTCTATGATTCAACCTTTCCAGACGACTGTACCCCTTTCAGGAGCCTGATTTGTCTTGTGTACCCCAAGTTTCACCTCCCTTAAAAACTACTTGCTTACAAAATCAGACATAAAAATACAGAAGTGTCACAGCACACTTGAAAAATTGCTTACTTTCTCATTTTTTACCACATCATTGTAAAATGAATCAATTGGAATATAAATATTGTACTTCCATTTCAGTGTTTAGTATAGAGAGCAGTATAAACAAGTCATCGTCTGTATGAAATTTTAGTTTGTACTGATTTTGCTAGTGCTTTTTGTGTAGCCTGTTGTACAACTAGATAAAGATCTAGATGAGTTGATGTACCCCCTGGAAGATCTCTGTGTACTCCCAGTTCAGAACCACTTCCCTAGCAGATATACCATATATTTAGGAAGGGGTCTTAATGCTATAGTTACCTCTCCAGCACTGTAGCTGCGAAGTCGCTGGAGATGCTGCCTGTGAGTCAGATGATTAGGGAGACGGCCATTTTGAAGTGGGATCCTGGGATCGATGAAAGTGGTAGCACGGCTGTTGTGGTCAACAAAGAAGGACTGTAATAAAAAGAATACTGTATATTCATAAGCAGAAAGCTAACATGGTGAAAGAGTTGAGGGATGAGAAAGCAGCATACAAACTGAGCAGGGAATAGTGCGTATCATATGTGCCACATTTTGCAATCATGATCGTACACAATTTACAGCTTAATGAGTTATTAGTCCAATATACCTTGTATTACTACAGTAACTCATTTTCTACCATACTAATTTGCCAAATTCCTTGAAATTGATTCAAACTGGTATCATCGTAATTTAAAACCAGCCAGTTCCCTTTTGGAGCTTGTCCCTTATTTTTAGGTGCAATGCACAACTCTAGGTGTGAGCATACTGATTATGGTCTATGGACCTGATTCTACAAGGTGCTGAGTGCCTCCTGCCAGGTGCTGGCACCCTTAATTACCAGCAAAGTTAGTGGATGTTGATGGTGCTCAGTGTCACACAGGACTTGACCATTAGATTTCAGCATCACTTCTTTTTAAATGGATAGCCAACAGCTAGACATGAGGGGCCTGACGACAAGAAAGGCTGAGTGCTCGCAACTTCTAATGAGCTTCAACTCAGCCCCTCAAAATCAAGCCTTATTCTGTTAACTCCTTAGCCTTGCACCTGGAAAATTTGGGGAAAGTTCTGCCTTCATACCACATGCAACCTCATTTGTGGGTGTTTGGACTATGTTTTGGTTAGTCCCATTATTGAGTCTGGAGTCACAGGGTCCATTTCTCCTCTCAGTTACACTGGCATAAATCAGATATAACTCTTCTGAAATCAGTGGAGTCACAGTGCTGCAAAACTGCTGAAAGTAAGAGCAGAATCAGTTCATGCAGCTGAGACGTGGCTCTAAATCTGAACTCTCCCAAAGTATGAGGCAGAGGTATTCAGACAGAGTGTTTCTAGTCAGCATTATTAAGTCAAATATTATAAATATAGTGTTTGATTAGTGTGTGTGTGGGACAGAGAGGGGCGGGGGTTGGTGCAAGATTAACAATGCCTGGTATAGCATTATACAATACTGGATGCTAGCACGAATCAGACCACACTTCTTAGTGTCCTTGTGTGATGACAGAAGATAGCATAGAGAATGACATTTCTAGGGGCTAAACCTAAGACAAAGGTTTTTATTGTCGGGAATAATTCTGTGTGCTCACTGATATACAAACCAGTTAGTCACAAATTTTAAGTTCACAAGAAACCTTTCACGATCATCTAGCCTCGTGTGAGATCGGCAGGACAGGGAAATTCACCCAGTGATTAATTGTGTTGATGCTCTCACCTTGCCCTGTTGATCTGTTTTGATCTCCCAACCCCGTGGAAGTTCCAGTTGGGTGTCAGCAAACATGTTGATAAAATTTACCAGGTCCCTATTGTGCTGATAGCGCTCAAAATTCCGAGCATCTCTGCGGATCTTTAGAATCATGTGCTTCAAGCAGGTGCTGTTAGTGAAGACTCGATAGGCACTCTAGGATAAGGAAATCAGGATAAGGAAATCAGTTCCAGTGTTTCAAAAATGCGTTTGGCTAGCAGATATGACATACAACCTTAAGGCCTGATACAAATCCCACTGAAATCAACAGCAATCTTTCCATCGATTTCAATGGGCTTTGGATTAAGTTCTAAGTGAACACATAGAAATAACCAGTTGCCACCTGGAAAAGTGAAAATTCCATACCTCTATTCACAGTAGTTAACAGTACCAAACTGCCAGATTACAAGGGTAACTGTGCATATTTCTGGGGTATCACACATTTGAAATACATGCAGTTGTGTTTATTTCACTGATCACACATTCAGAGAGATGTACTGTTTGTGTGAATGTAGACTATCACAGGGTTCAAAAAAGAACTAGACAAGTTCATGGAGGATAGGTCCATCAATGGCTATTAGCCAGGATGGGCAGGGATGGTGTCCCTAATCTCTTGTTTGTCAGAAGCTGGGATAGCATACTGCACAGCAGATGTTATATCATAATGTGCTACAACTGACCATTTCAGTATCACTTAGCAGCACTAGGGAAACCCAGAATTTCACATAGTTTTATCCCTCTAGGGACATAAAATATGTGTTAAACAAGAGTGTTTCCATTTTAGTTTTAACTGCTGGATAATATTTTCCAACTCAAATTTCACTGGCATAATTAACACTTCTAAATTTTAATCGGAGTTTGTGGTTAAAATGTTTTAATGGCTTTAAGCCTAAAGTTATGTAGTACACTATTTTTACACAAATGGAATTTGTATGACTGTGTTGATAGGCTATTCTGGCTCCAATACCAAAGACAGCTTTGTAAACGAAGTGTAGGCATTCCTTAGTCTTAGTCACTTTTGTGACAAAGTTGGGACTGAGCATCTTGTGAGTTGTCCCTTGTACCAACTAAGACTTGTTTCAAGATAGCTTATAAAATCTTTCAGTTCCTTTTGAGAGAAGACCCATTAGCATTAGTAACGGATTAACCTCAAAAGGTTCAGAAGGGATGTTATGATGTTTATCTTACCAAATATTATCCAAATCTCTAGAGAACAGCTTCTCCCAGGGAGATTTTGCAGACTTCCTGCTCCTAGTTGGCCTGAAATTAAACCTTTTTCACTGCATGTCAGTTTTCATTCCCAGTTGCAAGCAGGAAGTGAAGTCCCATTCTAACAATGGGAAAGAGAAATTATCTATGCTTTTCTGAACCTTTGAAAAGTTTGGTTTGGGTTAGAGGTAGGTTCAGTTCAGTTCTTATTTTATACAATAGAGCTGCATCATCCCTAGTCTGTAACTGTTCATTGAGTGCTAGGTTGTGCCCAGCTGCTTGAGTGTAAAAATTGCAGAGGACGCAAGAAGCCTTCCAGCTTCTGTGCAAGGCCAAGAGAAGAGGGATCCAATAGAGCTTTCTGGACACCTTAAGCAGAAGGATGCAAAAATGGGTGGGGAGGAGGCAGGGCTATGACCCCAGTTCCCTCTGCACCAGGCAGTAGAACTGGCCAGATGCATGGGGAGTACGCTGCACCTTCTGAGAGGGAACAAGTAGTGGGGGCAGGCCTGTGAGGTGCCAGGGAATTCCTCTCTGAGGCAGAATCCCATCAAGAGTTCCCTAGGGGGTAGTGTGAGCATGCTACATCCAACCTGGTCTAGTTCCCATAAAGGACAATTGAGTTCTGAGTCAGGGAATTAAGGATTCACTGGGTATGTCTACAATCCAATGTAACCCCAGGGTTAGTAGAATTCCAGTTAGCAGACCTTGGGCTTGAGTGTCTACACTCATTTATAACCCTAGGTTAGGAATTGTTGAACCCTGGGTCCCAACATGGGGTTCCAGGATTTTCACTGCATTATGTGGGTCTGAGTCCAACCACACATACTCCATACCTCCTAGCACTCTCTGAAAGTGTGGCCACTCTGTCCCTTTGTTCATGGTGCAGTGTAGGAAAACTTGACTATTTAGCAAACTTGACTGTCAAGAGGACAAAGAAAGCTGGCCTATGGAATTGCGGAATACTTTTGGTGGATTCCTAGAGAATGAGTCCAGTGTGGCTGTGTCTACACTGCAAAGCAATAGGGTTTGAACCCTGGGTCCTGGCTCGACTCAGGCTTAACCCTCCACCACCTTGGGCCCTGGGTTAGCGCGATTTGTATGTGAATGGAAAAGGGGTTAGGCTGAAGCCTGAGTTTGAACCCTGGGCTTACATTGCAGTGTAGTAATACCCACTGTGCACTCTTAAAAGAGGTCCAGAGCTCTTCCTTTTGACGCAGAAGGCAGGAGTGAGAGACGGTGAGATACTGGTGCTTACATAGTTTGCGTGCAGCACAGTGAAGAATTCGGGGTTTGTGATGAACTTTACAGCTGGAGACTGTAGCAGCAAGGTGATTTTTTGAGAATTCACTGGAGAAAGGGACCCTTCTCTCCTAATTTCTGAAAATAAAAGCAAAACAATTGACTAGTACACATAACAGGAAATACAACACAAATAGTGTCATTCTTATTTCCTCTGCCAGTACCAGCAAAGCCCACTCCACCATATTGCTCGACTTCTTTTTAATCTTAAAGTGAGGCTGTGGTCATCCAAGTGACTATGTAAAAATGACACCCACTCTTTTTTGCATCTTTTAGTCATATCTACTCACATGAATGACAAAATTTTCCCCTGAGGTTAGCACTGCAGGACAAATACAGCTACAGGAATGAGAGCTGGATGACTTTCTACATTGTATGTTCCAAATTCTGGGCCACATCCTTAGCTGGTATAAACTGGCATAGCTCCATTTACTTCTATAAATCAATGTCACCCCACTAGCTTACACCAGCTGAAGATCTGGTCCAATATTGTCAGCTAAGTTCTGACTGTGGAACCTTTCTTACTGTTAATGAATTTAGAGTGGGAAGAACACACATGAGGTTTTGGGCTCTAGGCTCAGTTTGCAGCGCTGATGCTTTTAAACTAAAATCAGTTTTTGACTTACAAATCTGATGTGGAAGTCATCAAGAGAATGAATACAGAACTACATAATATAATGTTGTTAGTCACTTTTCCATCTATAATTACACCGTATCATTCTGTCCACTTAAGACTGTGAAAAAAGACTTTGTGATATAGCTCTCCTGACTTCGATGGAGTTAAACCGATTTATTTCACCTGAGGATATGACAATGCACCTTTATTTGTGGCCACTCATGCATCCCTGTAGATTTTCCTTTAAATTAAGAAGTTGGTACCAAATTCTACATTTTTTCCTCTCTCCACAGCCAAACAATATATATATAGCAAAGACACATTAAAAAGGCACATGCCACAGGTGATGGTTCTTTTTTATTTAAAAAAAAAGGGAAAGAAAAGGCATATTAAATCAAATCCAGCCACCTTTTATGTGAGTGATTCCTGGCAGCATTATTATTAATTTAATATTTTATTATGTAAGTAACCATAGTAATACTGTATATATGTAACAGTAATACTGTAAGTCTACTGTAAATATGTATCCAAGTTAATATTACAAGTAATATTAGTAGTAATAGAACACAAATCATATACCATTTTCATCTCAATTAACTATTAGAAGGAGTTCAGTTAAACTGAATCATAAAAATTGCAATACAAAGGAGTGCAAGAGTGGTTATATATCATGTGAAGTATGTTTGGTTATGACTTATAGTGATTTTAAAGGAAAAAGAAAAAGATTCAGGCTAATAATACACAAAACGAAATATTTAACAAATCTATTTAATCTATGCTTTTTTAAAAAATATTCACTCTGAATAGGCTTTCCTCTTCCAGGAGACATAAAAGGAATTGAACCATAGGTCATGCAGGCTATTTCCTGCTAATAAAGACTAGCCAGTAATGGAATGCAAACACAGGAGAAGGAGGAAAAGAGGTGTTAGATGTAATAATAGACATAATTAAGTGGCAACTCTGCTATAGGTGTGAATTTTCAGAAGGGCTGAGTATTGACTGCCCGTGTTGCAGGCACAAGTTTAACTAAATACACACCCATTTTTTTTATGTGTACCAAGTGAAGTGCGGGCGCAAGTCTGAGTGCTTGTGTTTCTCCCCATATGACTTGCACCTGCAATCAAGCATTTAGTGACACAAGCACTCAGCTTTGCACTTGTAGTTCAATTGCAGGTGCAAAAATGTGGATGAAAATTTTATGGGCACAAGATCTGCATGCAGACGGGAGGGATGGCCTTTTCAAATTTGGCCCATACTATCAAAATTACTGTGACCCAGGAAGCCCCTCACTGCCAACTGGAAGTGGGCACACAGTACATAACTCTCATCACACCTGACATACTCATTGCCCCAACTTGCTGTTATCATAATCTGTATCTAAAAGGTGTTGTGCAAGGTATCATATGCAAAATGGTAACATGCTGGTCATTAATATTATTGACAGGTTTCAGAGGAACAGCCGTGTTAGTCTGTATTCGCAAAAAGAAAAGGTGCCACAAGTACTCCTTTTCTTTTTATTAATATTATTGTGTTGTCTGTATGGGTGATGTATAGGGAATTATAGATGTGTGATTGCAATGTGTTCCTGAAATGTACGTGGCAGACACTGCCTAAACCCAGCCTGTTCTAGACAAAGGAATGTTGTTTCTCCAGCTTGACTGTTTCCAATGTAAATTAAGCAAGGTGTGACCAAACATAACGAAAAGGACATTTACATGAAAGGTAAACAAATCCATTAGCCGAGCAAGTCGGGGAGATAACCACTTAACAATCTCCATGGAGGATGGAAGCTGCATCTCCAGGAAACCTTTCTGCCTCTTGAAACAGAGTCAAAGAACTTTGGGAAGATATAAGCAGAAGCAATAAGCTATCACCGGATGGATGCAAGGGATCAGAGCTATTGTAATTGAGAAAGTTTACTCATGGGGGTTGAAGTCTGAAGTCACTATAGGTAAGAAATGAGCTTAGACCAAGCTTGTATGCAGGGCAGTTGTAGCCGTGTCAGTCCCAGGATAGTCAAGAGACAAGGTGGGTAAGCTAGTATCTTTTATTGTATCAGCTTCTGATGGTGAGAGAGACAAGCTTTTGAGAGCTCTGTGTGGCTCAAAAGCTTGTCTCTCTCACCATCAGAAATTGGTCCAATAAGAGATATTACCTCCCCCACCTTGTCTAGACCAAGACTGCAAATTGCTAGAATTAAGTTTTAGTCATGAGAAGGCATGTTTTGTTTGTAATCTTTCCTCTCTTTCATTCTTACTTGAGATCATTTAAATCTATCTTCTTTGTTAATAAACTTATTCTTATCTTATTACAGAACCATATCAGTGCAGTGCATTAATATGAAGTATGGGTCCTCAGCCAAACTAACAAGCTGATGAGCGCGCTGTCTGTTTGAAGGCAGCAAATGCAATAACTTCTGTGAAGGTCCAGTGAGAGGAACTGGACACTGCAGGGGAGATGGTTTTAAATTTGAGGAGACGAGGGACTGTTGATGACACCCTGCAAGGAGTAACCATGCTGGTGGGAGCCAGGGTAAGATAATTGTGCTGTGAGCAGACTGCTTGTGTCGGGGCGTGAGTCAAACCTACACAGATGCCCCCAAGGTTACAGGTCGGCAGTAACACAACCCTGGCTGATCTGGATGAACCCCTGTCATAAATATAAAGGGAAGGGTAAACACCTTTAAAATCCCTCCTGGCCAGAGGAAAAAACCCTTTCACCTGTAAAGGGTTAAGAAGCTAGGATAACCTCGCTGGCACCGGACCAAAATGACCAATGAGAAGACAAGATACTTTCAAAAGCTGGAGGGAGGGAGAAACAAAGTCTCTCGCTCTCTGTCTGTGTGTGTGATGCATTTGCTGGGAACAGAAAGTAATGGAGTCTTTGAACTTAGTTAGTAATCTAGCTAGACATGCGTTAGATTCTGTTGGTTTAAATGGCTGAGAAAATAAGCTGTGCTGAATGGAATGGATATTCCTGTTTTTGTGTCTTTTTATAACTTAAGGTTTTGCCTAGAGGGATTCTCTATGTTTTGAATCTGATTACCCTGTAAGGTATTTACCATCCTGATTTTACAGAGGTGATTCTTTCACTTTTTCTTCTATTAAAATTCTTCTTTTAAGAACCTGATTGCTTTTTTCATTGTTCTTAAGATCCAAGGGTTTGGGTCTGTGTTCACCTATGTAAATTGGTGAGGATTTTTATCAAGCCTTCCCCAGGAAAGGGGGTGTTGGGTTTGGGGAGGATTTTGGGGGGAAAGACGTTTCCAAGCGGGCTCTTTCCCAGTTATATATCTGTTAGACGCTTGGTGGTGACAGCAATAAAGTCCAAGAGAAAAAGGAAAATAGTTTGTACCTGGGGGAAGTTTTAACCTAAGATGGTAAAAATAAGCTTAGGAGGTTTTCATGCCTGTCCCCACATCTGTACCCTAGAGTTCAGTGTGGGGAAGGAACTTGACAACCCCCATTGTGTCACAATCATACTATCACCAAAATGAAACAGTGTAGCTACTGTAACTGCAAGCTTGAGAAAATAGGCACTTTCTCCATTTGCCTGTATAATATGTGAACATTCAAACCCAATCTATTGTAAAAACACTTTGTCTAAGTAAGGACTCATTAAAAGAGCCCCCTAACACTTGCTTATTTTCTTCTCAGGGTCTATTCATGCTCTATACTCTTTTCTTTCACTTAGCCATTTCTGCTGTAAAGTACTGAAGCCTGAGTCTTCATCAGGGCACTGTTGTGTGTCCCTCTTGTTTCCCAGAATGGAATGCCATCTAGTGCCACATACTGGTAATAGCTTCCTCTCCCATACCTGAGTTTGGCTGGGAAGAGTCTGCCTCAGAGTCACTTCCTCCTCCAATGGAGAGCCTCTCGACTCTGTTGTTCACAATAGCATCATCCTCTGGCCTCTCTGTTGCAATAGTCCGCTGAATATTTTGATACCTGCATATTTTGTGCGAAAGAAAAAAGGTAATTTAGCTATACGTTTTAGTGGAATAATGGTACAAAGCATTTTGCTGCTCACAAAAATGCCTTTCTATCTCTTTCTTAATGAGTTGGAAAAATCAATACTTTTGAACAATTAAAATATTGCTAAAATCTGCATGTACTTTTAAAGCACCAATGGGCCTGAGTCTTCCCTGTCTTGCACCTGTGTAAATCACCCACATTCCACAGGGATCAGTAACTATACAAGGTGAAAGGCAGGGAAGAATCAAGTCCCAATTTGTCATAGGTTAACATAATGAATCACACAGGGCCTGATCCTCTGAGGTGCTGAGTGTCCTCAACTCCCAACAATTGCAATGGCAGTATGCTCAATGTGTTCAACACTTCACAGCCTTGGCTCCATAACCATTCTTCTTCTTTTTTTACTAATCATTATTATTAGTCATGTTTGTTGTGGTAGTGCATAGGGACCAGCCGAGAACAGGCTCATTGTGCTAGGCACTGTACAAACCCAGAATAATGCACAATCTCTGCCCCGAAGAGCTGACAATCTATTAGATAAAACAGACACAGGGAAGAGGAAAGTGGTGTAACACACTAGTAGAGTGAACAACATAAGGGCAGGACATGTCCTGTTAGTTCCATGCTTTTTTTTCGTGTGTGTATGGATTGAATTTGGTGATGATAAGCTGAAGGGAAAGGGTTGGAGGGGACAGAGCAGTGTTTAATTTGTGCCAGGGTTTGCCAGGACTGAGCCCTGGCACCTCTGGGCTTGGCAGTTCATAGCCCTCTGGGCTTGCTGCATCAGTTATGAATGTAAAAAAATTGCTTGAGCCCTGGCATCTTTCATTACAAATTAAGCACTGGGACAGAGCCGGTGAGAACAAGGAGGGAAACAAGGAGGACGATAGAAGAGGCAGGTGTGGACTGAAGCTTTTAAAACCTTTTTCTCTGTTATGGCAATTTCATGTTTGACTTCAGTGAGACTACTCTTGGGCTTAAAGTTAAGCAGGTGCTTAAATACTTTGCTGGATCAGGGCCAGAGTGTTAATGACATTGCAGGTTTGAGTCCCATAAAGGATGTTCTCTTTTATGTGTTTATGTTTAAAATATGCAGTATACAGTACTAATTCTATATATTATAAAACAGAGATAAATAATGTGGGAAGTCAATCCTGCTGTAGCCATACTGGTGACTCATTCATTGAACATTTGATAGACTAGGGGTGAGAGAACCTCCATAGCTTCTAACCTTTATGTTCATGACCAGGCCCCAGCCTGGGATTCTGATAATGTATGTCAAGAATGTGACAAATTTTAAATTATTTAATGAGAAATATTTTTAAAAATAATAGATATCTATCTTAATCATTTTAACTAGCTTCTGCCGCACTCTGATATTTTTAAACACTTTTTGTTGTCTCATTTTCATTAGCTCTCAGCATTCATAATGGGCCAGATCCCCACCTGGCATAAATCCATGTAGCTTCATTGATTCTATCTGATCTTTGGCCCAAGGTTCTTTGTCTCTCTTTTTTTCCTAGTTTCTGTTCTTCTTTCTTTCATCTGTATGACTCCAGACTTATGAAGAGTATCCCTCCATTTTTCTCTTTTTTTTTTCTGTTTGTTTTTTTTAAATATGCATTTATGCCAAGTTGGATTTTTTGGCCTGAACTCAAGGGGTTAATGTCTTCAAAGTGCCATGACATCTCTGAAGACAAGTAGTCTGGACCTTGGTTTTACATCCCATTCAAAAGACAGCATCTCTAACAGCATATTAACTCTCAACAAGTTACTCGAGTTTAGGCTAAATTATGGAAAATGGGTGAAAATTTAATGGATTTATACTTGACTAACACAGTAGTTTTCATTTCTCTCAGTATTCCAAGTTTTCCTTTAATGTAGCTTTTAATAGCTCAATAAATAACATTTAGAATTGGTTAAAAAAGTAAGAGAATTGGGGATTTTTGTTTTTAGATAAACATATACCTTATAAGCAAATTATTATAGTAGATTTCACAATTACATTAATTTACCTCTACTTTTTCCCTCCTACTTTATAAGAAGCTTTTAAAATTTTTATTCACTTGAATGTAGGCTAATTGAGTAAACTTTCCACTCCAATACTGTAGGAGTTTTACAACACCCTTATGCAACAGTAGAGAAGAAAAAAGTAGTTAATATAGTCAAAAGTTTTATATATATGGTAACTGTAGCTTCAATTTAATTAGATGTTAGAAAATCCCCTGCTGGCAAACTTTACACAGTAATGCTAGCTGTATGCCAAAAACAGGCTTTTTTTTGAGGGTCTAGATATTGTAAAATTGTCTTATATAAATACCAGAAAATGCCCATGTAATTGTGTTTAAAAAAACAAAACAACAACTTTGAAAGGGCACAAGTTATGGGAATGCATTTGAAAATCGGTCCCTTTTCAAAGTGATTTGTCAAAGAAAGAGTGGTTTAGAAAAACCACAATAGAGGCTGTTTTTACTGTACTATTATCTAGTGTGTAATTTATTATTATTATTCATGTAAAGACAAGTCTAGTTACACAAATGCTGCACAGTTTAACCAGATCACAGTGGACTGTTAACCATGCCATGTAATTTGAACAGCGGTGGCTGTTAACTGCTTCAGTAACTGGAGGAAAGGCAAGAAGTGCTGTAGTAAAGGAGGAAGACTCTTCTAATAAAGAAATATAGGGGTGTTTGTCTAGATCTTGTCCAGACTTTAGGTCCCAATCCTGCAAAATGTCCAATAAAGTCATTGGGAATCTCTGAGTACCCAGAGAATGAAGGATTAGGCCCTTGGAACAGAATACTCACAGGCATTCCTTTTAAAAACTAGATTTCCAATACTTTGTGGTTTTGGCAGGGCTGAAAATAGCAAGCTTTCCTAGTGATATTTGGTATTTCCACTCCTTCTCCAAGATGAATCTAGGAAGTGGGAAGGTGAACAGATTTGTGTGGAAAGAAAGCAGACTGAGCTTTTTTTCAAACCTCAAAAGGTTTGGGGTTCCATTTTGTTTGAGTTTGGGGCTAAAGTTCAGGCTGACTTTAATTCTGTCATCCAGGCTCTTTGTATACAGTTACTTCAACGCGAAAGGATTTTCAAGCAGAGTTACCAAAAACTGTTCCAGGCAATGAGGTTTGACCTACAATAACAAAACTTTTTTTAAATGGTTGTTGAAAATAATATTCAAGCCTAAGTAGTGGTTTTCAACAACAGCTTAAGAAAAGGTTTTTCTCACAAACTGGTAATCCAAGTTACCTGAATTTTTTGAATGAGCTAATCTTGAAACCTGTTTCAGGACAGAGATAATTTCTCTATTTCACCCAGCCATAAAATATAAAAATTGCTTCCCACTTCTGAAATACACAGATTGGTGAAGTTTGTTGCAATGGCCAATTTGTATCCCTTTTGCTGGAATTTTTGGAAATATCCATGGCTACACATATACAAACATTGTCATGACAAGAGAAGCCTCCTAAAGACTTGGTGGTCTATTCAGCATTTTTACTTAATGGGGCTCTTTTACAGCAGAGATTAAAGAATTACCAGATGGCTTTTTTGTGCTAAGAAACCATGGGATTCCACAATTACTCAGTTGTAATGTGCTTAGTCTCCACTGGGAATCAAGTGAGGAGAAATATGCTACTAATGAAAATCCCCTCCACTTCTCACTATATATCCTAAATGCTAAAAATACCCATATACAGATGAGCAGCAAAGGTATTATTGGCTTAATTGCAGTGTATGAAATCATTAATGATCAAATCCTAATCCAAACATGGGTGGCAAGAAAGGAACCAAACTATACGAAAACATGGAAAACTAAAATGTAAACCAAGGATGTCACTTCAGTGGTTCTCAACCAGGGGAACATGTACCTCTTGGGTATGCAGAGGTCTCCCAAGGGGTACATCAATTCATCTAGATATTTGCCTAGTTTTACAACAGGCTACTTAAAAGGCACTAGCAAAGTCAGTACAAAGTACAATTTCATACAATGAAATGTTTATACTGCTCTACATACTATACACTGAAATGTAAGTACTATATTTATATTCCAATTGTTTTATTTTATAATTATACAGTAAAAAATGAGAAAGTAAGCAATTGTTCAGTAATGGTGTGCTGTGACACTTTTGTATTTTTATGTCTGGTTTTGTAAGCAAGTAGTTTTAAAGTGAGGTGTAACTTGGGGGTACACAAGACAAATCAGACTCCTGAAAGGGGTACAGTAGTCTGGAAAGGTTGAGAGCCACTGACTTAGGCCATGTCTAAACTAGCACTTATATTGGCAAAACTTTTGCTGCTCAGGGGTGTGAAAAAACATAAGTTTTGCCAGCATAAGCGTTCGCGTGCACGGCGCTATGTCGGCGGAAGACGGTCTCCCACCACCACAGCTACCGCCACTCATTGAGCTGGTTTTATTATGTTGACAGGAGAGCTCTCTCCCATCAACATAACAGTTACACAAGTGCTCTTACAGCGGCACAGCTGTAAGTGTAGATATGGCCTAAGGGTATTGCCAATTAATCTGAGCTAGCTAACACAATTGTCATTTCTAGTTTAGACACTCACCAACGTTTGTTCTGGTTGTTTGTGGCTCACCCAAGAGAGTTGAACCTCATGGAACAAATGGTGACTGTCTACAATAAATTTATGATAGTATTCATTAGCTCAGCTTAATTGGTAATCAATTAACTCAAGTTACAGCACAACAAAAAACGATAATTTACACAGGCCCTTAATGGCTGCGGACAACATCTATCCAATTCACTGCAAGGGGTTTCCAGAAATGCCTGTCTTTTTTCTTTAATATGGTAGCTTGGCACCTTCTGAGGAAAATTATAATTAAAACAAACTATTGCAAGTTCTTACCACTATAAACAAAACTACATATGCTAGTCAAATGCCCACTCTGTGCCCAGCATGATAGGTTTGGAGAGAAGAGGAGGACAATTCCTCATGGACCTGTTTGTGGTTATGATCTGTTTTGCACAACAGACATTTTCAGAAAGCTAGTTAGCCCTTAGAAAAACTCCCTGATGGCTGTCATCTGCAACCATTTTCTCCCTACAAAGGATCTGAGTAACTCCCATATTATTTTCCTGCCATGGAAAGAAGGACCACTGAAGCTCCCTCTGTCTCCTAGCTTGGCACTCTGATGATCCCCAAATGATGTTTTTAAAGTACTAGAAAAACCCAAACCAACCTTCATGCCATTTTAAAGCCTATAATCAGAGGATAACAATTTCAGTCTTGCTTATTTAAATAAGAAACTATATCATTACAGTAAGCAGGGGCAGAGGATAAGAAAATGTTTTCTGAGGTAATAGTGGAAGTTTATTGCCCAGCTATTTATTTCTTTTACTCTTCTCCCCTCCATTCAATCTGAAATGCAAAGAAACAAAGGAAACTGTAACAAATCTGTGTGTGTAGAGTAGTAGTTGAACAGACATTGCTATCAGTGATAAAGTTCCCTCATTTGGAGGGAGACTCCCTCTCTCAGGATTCATTTTAAGGAAGTGTTTCTGGTTTCCTCCAGCTGTGCAAAGGGATTTGAAATGTCTTTCAGTGGGATACTCCTTAGCACTCATTATTTCAAACAAATATCTCATTCATGCTGTGTCACAGCTTGTCAACCTTGCTGATGTCAACAGCTACATGTTGGTGCTTCGCAATCCATGGACCTGGCCGCACTTGGGAACCACTAGAGCTCTATAGTGGGGACATAATTCCAACTGTATGACCATCCATAACATTCAGCCTGCATCACTGGTGGAGGAAAAATTACAAAGGGAGGCTCTCAGCAACTAGAGCTGTTGCTTTCCTGACCTCATCTCTGAATAGCTCCCATAAGACTGGGGTAGGTGTATAGGTGTAGCAGCCGGAGGAGCAGAGTGGAGGTCTGGATGCTGACGCACCTCAAAGCTGTGGGGCTGAAGCCTGAACTCAAAGCCTGATTGCTTGACTTCTCTTCATATTCTCATCCAGACCATCTGTCCTCTCTGTTCTCATAGGTAACACTGAAGCTCTGAAGGATCCTGCCTTCCCACCCTCACCTGGACTGATCCTTCCCATAAGTGGTGGGAGGAAAAGTGAAGGGAAACCATTATTAGACCAACTTTTGTTGGAGGAAGGGACAAGCTTTTGCACTTCACAGAGCTCCTTTTCTTCAGGTGTGGAGAAAGAAACTAGAGTGCCCAAGCGAAATACAAGGTGGGACAGATGGTTAAGTATAAGGGGCTCACACACATTGTAGGAGACCACTTAAAATGAAGTGGGCAATTAAAACTTCAGCAGTCCTAGGAAAAAGGAGCATTAGTAGGCAGCAGGGTGTGTTACACGTTGTTGCAATGGGCCATAAAACTAGTGTCTCTGTTAACTCTGCTGGACACTAAAAAACATGGATTTATGTATTTAAGTTCCCAGGCTTGTCTTTTGAAGGTGTTGTAGAGGTTTCCTTTGAGGATGAGGACTGAGAACGTCACTCTGTGCAATGTACTATGTTCACTTTGCGTCTCTAGACTGTAATCTGTTTGGTCAGGCACTTTGCTATTTTTAAACACCACCTCCTGTTGTAAAGTACCTTATGGACTTATGGCACTACATAAAACACTAATTAAAAAGTACAGTGTTTTATCATTGTAAAGCCAGCCTGAAAGTAGCACTGAAAACTGTTTCAATTTATTTTGGGCTCCCAAATTGCCAGTGCTAAAAATGTCACCTTTTTGAAAGCAAGATGCTAACCATGCACCAGCAGTAGGTTCTGACCTGCTAATTGTTATTCAACATTGTACCTTCAAATATATCTCATAGCTTATTTATGTTGAACGTTTTAGTCATTTCAGGAACATTTCAGATGCTGGTTTGGAATAACATGAGTACCATTTCTCTTAACTAGAACATTTTCGTTGTGGTGGTGGTTTGGAATTTCAGTCCAGAATTACTCACCGCCGATTGAGCTGCTCCATTTGTTGGATTGAACCAGATCTGCGTATTCCGTCTGGAGTGGCTGCTGCTGTGGGGCGCTGCCATGTTGTGGTTCGATTCACATGATCCACATAAAATACCCTTCCATGGCTGTCTATCCGAGCTTCCCAGTCTAGTATTAAAAAAGAAAGCCATCAGTTTGAGAAATTTCAGAAAGCCTAGATGCTCATGAGATACATGTGTACATACATACACACGAACATCTGAGCTGGCAAACTGGGTCAGACCAATGGTCCATCTTGCCCAGTATCCTGTCTCGAACAGTGTCCAGTACCAGAACTGCAGGGGAGTGTACAGAACAGAGCAATTAAGGAGTGATATACCATGTCTTCCACTCCCAGCTTATGATAGTCAGAAGTGTAGGGTTGTCCGAGCACGGGGTCGCATCCCTGACCATCATGGCTAGACTAATAGCCGTTGAAGGAGGTATCCTCCGTCCCGTTCTTTTTTTGAACCCGTTTATATTTTTGGCCACAGCAGTAAGTTCCACAGGTTTGTTGTATGTGTAGTATACATAAATACATAAATATTACTTCACACAGAGCCTACAGTCACCCTGTGGAATTCATTGCCACAGGCCATCAATAATGAGTGAGACACAGTGACTATTTTTAAAAGGGACTGGATAATTCTATAACCATTAATGCCTCTTATAGTTCTGCTTCTTGAGGTGAGTAATCAAATTACATGCTTTAGAACATAAAAATTTCCCCATGTAACTCTTACATACAGCATTGCACAACTGGCTCTGTTCATAGTAGATGGGAAAACCATAAGGAATTGGCTACTGGTAGCCAGGATGCTAGGCTTGGTGGACCAGTGATTTAATCTGGTGTGGCAAGTCCTATGTTCACTTTTTTTGTTATGTTTCAGAATAAACTTGATAGTGGTTTTTTTTTAAGCTTTCAGAAGGATTACTCAGAGCAGCGTAAGGCCCTCTACCTAAAACTCATCACAGACTGGTTGGACATACATTTTTTATTTTTTAAATCTACCACTCTAATAAGGACCAGATAGCTGAGGAAATTGGTAACAAGATACTGAGCCTTCCACCCTCATGTCTCTTGTTAAAATTACGTCCAAGTTGACCAGAAGTGTAACCAAAAGCCCATACCCATCTGATGGCTGCTTGTTGGCTTGCATGAAATACACTGGTAGTTAAAAGCATCAAGAGCACTGGTAAAGGTGTTAGGAATAAGAGGAAATTTAAGAAGTGAATGAGCTAATCAAATTCTACATAAAAAACCTTAGAATTTTTTGAGTGAAGTTGCACAAATTTGATCTGCTAACTACACTATTGTTACACAAAGATCCATCAGCTGATGACATAGCTGTACAGTAATATATATTCCCCCTCCTGGAGCACATCTGTACCCCCAAGAGTGGTAAAGTCCACTTTTTTCCCCTCTGTGGCTCTGTGTTCCACCTTAGGACCAGGGGTTCTGGGTTCTTTGTGAACCTTCCCTCATACCCTCCAAAAGCAACAGAGAGCTGTGTTTCCTCCTACTGCATCTGGAATCCAACTCCCTGCAACCAGCTACCTTCCCCCAAACACTGTGCCTGATTAGTAAGGAGATAGACGGTGCTGGCCAGAGCTAAGGTGCCATGCCTTATAATGTTATTAAAAATACCTTTGTTATCCATGTGGGTACCTGAGTGGGGGTCTGGGCAAAGGCTAACCAGCACCCAACACTCCAGATTGGAGCACCCAGATAACAATCTGAACAAAATCATGACTCTGTGTATAATCCGTAAACCCTAGGCAATGATGTGTCCTCCATTGAAACCAGCCTATAGGGACTCTTGAAGGACGTTGGTCAGTCAGGGCCTGTTGAAGAACCCTAAATTCCCAGATAACAGTTAATATCTCCTTGAGACATATCAGTTCACATTCTGTACTCCTGCTAACGCCAACCACACATACATTCACACCTCAGCAAAAACAATGTTACACAGAATGCATTAAGGTAGGTGTTACCCACAAACCAAACCGAATGTCACACTGCCTGAAGAAAGCATGTTACAATGTGTCTACAATGGTAATCCAGCCTCTGAGCAGAAAGCATCCAGTCAAACCTAGCAGCAGCTGGATGTGTCCAGTGCTTGAGGTCACAGTGGAAACATCAGGTCAGGATAAAGGAGACACAGTGAAAGTTCAAGGAGAGTGTATGAGAATATATCTGCGGGACGTCATTGTCTTGTAGGGCACGGGTCAGAGCCTTGTGCTACAGCATCTGGCCTGAGAGAGTTGTGTGCGCTGATGTGACTATTCCTTGCCAACATATAAACAAAACTCACAGTTGGTTGATGGGCATTTATTTCCCTCCCACGCAGCATTACCATCACACAGGGGAGTAAGTAATTCAAATGGCATACAACACAGAATTTGTGGTAAGATGAATGGATGGCTGCACAGATAAATGCATAGACTGACAAATAGACAGAGGCCATGATTTTGAGCTCCGTCCCAGCCCCTTTATGTTGCTCCAATGATATAAAGGGTCCAAAAACCAGCCAGATCACCACATGTGGGAATTACCCCTTAGCAGAGGGTTTCTCTGGGCAGTATAGGGCTGACATTATGGCCCTACACCTTATAACTTCAGAGCAGGGGCACACCAGGAGATAGCCTGGGATCAGGAGACGGTGAGGTCACCGTGCTCTGCACTCCAATTATCCTGGGCTGCCAGATGGCCCTTTGGGACCACTGCAGCCCTATGTACATTACAGCAGCCTCTGAGGCTGCTCTTACTTACACCATGAGCCAAACCTGTCCCTGGCAGACCCACAACCCCGGAGGGACAAAGTCACCTTGCTACTCTTTACATCCCTGTCTGTGGTAGATCTTCTAAGTGGTGCAGCTCAGTCAAAGAAAAAGTTCTCATCAGGACTAACAGAATAAACTAAATTTTGAAGTCAAATTGTTTTGGTGCTATGATCAAGCAAGACTGACTACAAGAGGAAAACCACCTCACTTTTTGAATCTACATGTCTCCCAAAAGCCTTTAACTGATTTTCCTGAAACCTCACAAAATATTCTACCATGAGCTAAAATCTGGCATGTGATTTCAGGCACATGGATTTGGCTATGGGAATGTTAAGGTTCAGTCGATATTGTTCTTGTAATGATGGGAAATGATCTTCAACCATAACTATGGACAGATTCTGGCGTCTCCTCCTTTTAGAAGCTCTCAACATTGTTCACTGTAAACCTGATCAAAATGAATAATCTCTCTCCATGGGTGTGGTTTGGGAGGAGCATGAGGGGCATTGTCCCTCCCCCAAACTGCGTGTCTCGGGCAGGCGTGGAATTTGCCCTCCGAACATGGCATGTTGGCCTGGCTGGAGCTGCCTCTGCCACGTCTCTCTCTCTCTCTCTCTCTCTCTCTCATATTTAAGAGTGATTTAGTTGTGGTAAGCAAGGGAAAAGGGTCTTTCTGCAACACTAGAAAAAGAAAAATCTTCAGATCAGACCTCAGTTTGTACTTCTCATGGGCTTTAAAAATGTCATAGATTGTACTGGGAATTGCATGGATATTAACTGAGGAATTATTTAATTCAATTTCTTTACCAAAAATTCATGTGGCAACTGCACACTGAAGAGGGATATATTCAGGGACAAAATACTTTACATGTATTACAAGTAGGATATAGTGTAGATATCAAAATAATGGGTGCATTATTAAATAAATATTACTATCAGATGATTGTACTTTTGCTTTTGTGTAGATTAAACTCCATCATAATTGCCTTCTTTAGGAGCAACTACTTACCTTTTGAGGCTGGTGTTAAAAGGGAGGTGGAATGTATTAATCAAGCCATAGGGCTGAACTTGAATGTCTCCGATCAGTGCACGGATTAGAGTAAATTTCATTTGCATGGTTGCTGTCAGTGTCCTATTAATAGGTAGTGTAGCTGGAAATTTCTCCCCTTCACAAAGTGGTGAGGTAAGATTAGGGGGAAGAGAAATATTTACTTATTACAGATGTAATTGTTCCTAATTCATCATTCACTGGTAGGCCACACAGTGCCCCTAATAAGACTTCATGGGGCTGAAGGCAGTTGGATCATTCACCACTACTGTATAACTGATGCCAGCATCGAGTGGAATTTTCAGTTTAGGAAATACTAACAACTTGGTGCATAAATGATTTTTTTTAATTAAGGACACCATAGGCCAAATAGCTACATTCTTTACTCAGCCTCAGAAGAAAATAGATTTGTTTTTAAGCCTGGTTAGTTTTCAAGATGCTGAGCATTTTTTCCTGTTAAATCATGTGCTAAACTCGAAAGATGATACACTATGTGTTGTAGGGCAGAGAGTGCGCTCTACTGGACAAATAACGCTAATGCAAAAAGTTAAAAGCTATGAAATCCTCCCCAGTAAAGTGCAGAAGTGCTCTTATATGGAAGCACAAAAACATTCGGATAGAGAGAGCTGTAGGTCCATACGTCAGTCACTCTGCTTCAGAGCAGAGACCCTCACATTAACCTTTAGAGGGGGCACTGCAATTGAAATGTGACATCACTAGAATGTGACCTACCTTGTCCCTGTCTTCTCCTCTTATCACTCTGATTAAGAATTGCTACCTGTCTCAATTTTTCAAAAGAGAATCCTGATTTTGAGAATGCCTGGCATTGCAAGCAAGGCTGCAAGGACAAGACAGCATCCCAAGCTGTCTTTGAAGCTGACACAGGGTATGTCTACACAGCAAAAAATTACCCATGGCAGTAAGACTCAGAGCCCAGGTCAATTGATTCAGGCTTGCAGGGTTACAGCTTGAACCCAGTTGTCTACATTACTACTTTTAGCCCCACAGCATGAGCTCCGCAAGCCCACCACACTTGACCTGGGCTCTGAGACTCTGTGTAGACATACCCATAATGTGCCACAGGGATGCAACGATTAGGCTAGAGGACAAACATTAAAGACAATAAGACTACTTTGCCCTTACAATACACACAGCCTTTCATTGGAGGAGCTCAAAACACTTTTACCACCTCACAACACTCCTCTGAGACACTGAAGTGTTATTATCCCCATTGTATAGATGGGGAAACTGAGGCATAGAGCAGTTGTGTGTCTTGCCCAAGATGACATGGTGACACCTACAGTAAGGACCAAATAAGGAAAATAAAAGGGCACATTAAGTGGGTTTGGAACAAGGTGGATGCAGGGGATGAGGAGATTATTTAGAGACATACTGACCTGTACACTGTTTTAGGTTAACAGGAAAGGTTGAAAAAAATAATACATTTAAAAAACTAAAGCTTACTTGGTGGAAGAGGCTCATCAATAGTTGGATAGTGATGGTGGTCAGGCCTCAGGGAAGGAAGCTGGCTGACTGGCTGAGAATTATGGAGTAAAGGACAATCACCTATGGACAAGATATTCAAGATATTCATATTCATTCAGTGTTTTGGCAAAAAGTGGTTTAAAATGCACTACTGTAAAACAAGTTACTAAAAGAACTGAAAAAAAAAACCCAACAAAAACAAACAAACAAACCAAAAAAACAGGGCAGACAACCACCTGGTGTATTAGCTGCTATGGCTTATTCATATGTCCAGGCATGGTTTTACTAACTTACATGGCAAAGAATTATTAAAATAATGCAGACAAGGATCCGATCTTGGGCTTGAGCACATAATAAGAAATGATGGGATAGATTCTGGACTCATTTATTCTAGATTTACACCAATGTAAGTGAGGAGAATCAGGATTGATGTCTGAGAAGTACTTCATAAATGCTACCAAGTGCAGGGTTTTGGGAGTTCCTGCAGGAACTTGGAAGGACCATACAAAAATCCCAGCTCCAACCTTGCATTCACTCCAGCTAAATGCCGAGAGCTACTTTCTTTGCTATTGCAAAAGCCTCCTTTAGAGCAAATCCACAAGAGTGTATGTGAAGTGGTGTGGCAGGATTTTGCAGTCCCTGCAATGCAGAAGGCATGCATCTGCTGTACTTTTAAAGTCATGGAAACTAGAATATAAACAGTTCAAAATTCAAACTGTCAAGTTTGAGTGGAAGGTGGGGAGAGTGAGAGAAGGACCAAAAACATAGGAGAGAGGTGGGGTGAGGGGAGCAAAAGATAAGAAGACACAGGAAAGAAGGAACCTGAGATAAAGAGGGGGGAGACCTGAAGTACAGAAAGAGAAGAAGAGGCTGAGAGATACTGTAGATGAGGCAGAGGAAGATTTTTTGAACACTGTATTGTATCAAATATGTACCTATATACATACATCCAAATGAAAACTGTACATATATCCATCCTGGTGTCCTGGTGATGTGAATAAATTACTCAGCATTTGTGACGTCACTAGAATCCTTTCAGGAACTACAACCTTATTGTGTGGAGGACACATTATTCCTTATGTTAGAACTGAATGTGAGCACTTGGAACCCATACTTTTGCACTTCATGGGTACTAGAATTCAGAGAATATTTGCCCCAGTCCTTTCTTAAAATCTTTGTAGCTCATGAAAGCTTATGCTCAAATAAATTGGTTAGTCTCTAAGGTGCCACAAGTACTCCTTTTCTTTTTGAGAATTATATACTGTTTCCCACTGCTGGTCACTTTTTCAAGCTGCGTGACAATAGTTTTCCTACTGAAACCTTCAACTCCAGAAAGCATAAATAATTTACCACGGGTATAAAACAGATACAGTTAAAATCCAAGGTAAGCTTAGAAACAAAGTGGTCTTTAATGCTTGTGATATTGCCAGAAAATTATACCACTGTATTTAAAAAAAGAAAAACAGGACAGAACCATACAAATAATGTTGATTGGTTTAGCCACCTTTCATGTCTAAATCTTACCACTCTATAAAAACGAGCTATATCTTGCCATCTAAGTATAAATTAAAAAAAGTTATCTAAAATATATTCCCCCTTAAACTGCCAATATGTGGAATATAAATGTTACATGGAAAGGCAGAAGGGAATTTTATATGTGAATTTAATACACTTTTTTTTTGTAAAAAAAACAAAACAAAAAAACTTGCACCATTCACTAATGAAAAAAATTACCTGGACAAAATGTAGGTAAAGTTACACACGCACCTGGGTGCTCTGATGATATCACACCCCTCTGAAATGTCTTCATTAAAGCCTCTAATAAGTGTATAGACACATCTCACACTTACATGTCCCCCCTCTTTGAATACAAAGTAGAATTATTTTAAATTACTATGCAGTGCTGCAAACACATCTGTAATAATGGTTAAATTTTCCTGTTGCTACAGTTGTCACCAATTGCCAGATTATCAATCTGCATTTCTTTACTTACCTCACCATAATTGACTCCCCCTAGTCAAGTTAGTTACGTCAAGCCAGCTGAAGCATGGGGTGTCAGTCACCTGGAGCAGATGAAGGCGACCATATCTACTGTACTTTTAATAACCACCAAATAAATTAAACAATGTGATCAACTATTGAAACATCTCACACAATATTAGAAGAACATGGTGAACTAACCAGTAATGCTGTCCTTCTCTTGTATTCTCTCTCTACTAGCAAAAGTAAAGCCACAGTGAACATTCTACAGTGCCCTTTAAATATACTCAAGGGACATCTCCAGAAATCTGAAGCTTAATATCAGAGTACTGCTGAATCCATTTTTATGAGGGCACAAACTCTGTTCTCTTTCTCTGTATGTACACACACCACAAAACAAATAAAAAAGCCACACGTGCACCCTTCTGCACACACACACACACGAATACTGTCTATACCAAAAGAGCCTCATGTACAGTGAAGAGTGCCCATGTTACTGAGTGTTTCTCTCATCTCTGTTGCTGTGTAGTTCTGGGAATTTTGATTCTTTGGACTAGATCCTGCACTACAGAGCAAATAATTAAGGGTATGCAGTACATAAATGTTTGGAAGGAGGCCCAAAACTGGCATATCCAGGACCATGCCAGGGTAGGGAGATCCTCTGGTGGCACAGTGACTCATGCACCGCTGCTATTTCTGTTGGAGTAGGGGATGTGGCTGGGGGAAGGATGGTATGGCTGGGGCCGGTGATCCCTCGTGCAGCCATGGTGAGCAGCTAGTGTAACTCAGGCTGGAGGAACATTCTAGCACAAGATTGGGGGACCCAAGGACTACCTTTACAACCCCTCTTTTCCCCTTTCCTGCACACTCTGTGGCTGTAGCCAAGCATCTGAACCTGTACTTCTTCAGTCTCAAATAACCAGTACACAAGCTGAAGAAAAGACAAGTGATTGAACTCACTGGAGTAAACTGAGTGACGCCAGGGAGGAACTGAACACAAGGAATTGAAGTGTCCAAGAATAAAAAGAACTAAACAACTATGATGACAGCATAAACAGACAACAATATATCTCTATATGCAGTATACCTACAGAGACATGTGGTGATAGGAACTGTATTTGATAGTTATGCATCCAAGGAAATACGATCTGTCGCAAGTGAAATCTGAGGTTGATTTGGGTGAATGTAGGGGGACAAGGTTAGTAAATTGGGTTTATAACAGAAAGTGGACTCAACCTAAACTAGAAAATACTAGGACTTCTCCATAATATACTCTCTGTGTGTATGGATTGTATATATATTACATACACACACATATTGGGCCAGATCCTCAGTTGCTGTAAATCAGTTGATTTACACCAGTTCAGGATCTGCCCCTTCATAAACACACACAGATCTTCTTGTCACTTGTAAGACACACGGTAGCACACAAGATATGTAACACTGAAAAATCCCTTGGAAGAAGGGTCAGACTGGTAGAACTGGTGATCCTAATTTTGACCTGATGTGTAAGATGCTTGATTTATTATTATACTATTTAACAGAAACTGACGATAGAAATGCTGATCTCTGATTTGTTTTTTTCAGCACAGCCTCAATTATCCAACCCCCCCAATACCTAATACAGGTCACGTCTCCCATATATTTATTAATAATACTGAGAATTCCTTTTTTATCTGCAACTTCGATTATCTAATGCCTCTGCTGACATCCAGATAATCAAGGTTGTTCTGCATATTGAATCTCAGAATCTAACCTTCTCTTCTGTTGCTCGGACCTGCTACTGGGGACTCTAGAGTTTCTGTTGCTCTTTGTGGATTCCCACCATGAGCTACGAGTTCATCTGGCCACTGGGCGGAGACATCCACTTGCTCCCTGTCCAGTTCAGGGCTTTGCACTGAATCTGGCACTGACTCAAAGGCACTGTTTTCCTCTTCCTCATCATCCTGTGAGGAAAAGACCGTGCTCTCAGAAATCTTTGCACTGTCAACAGAGGAGAAACGGGTATGGCTGGAAAAGCGATTGTTACTGTCGTAACAGGACGGGCTGTAGCAGGACGTGCTGTAGCAAGACGTACTGTAGCAGGACGTACTGTAGCAGGATGTGCTGTAGCAAGAGGTGTCGCACTCATTGTCCCCATACGGTCTGGAACTTGATTCACTCTCGCTTCCAGTCATGGGATGTTCCCCATCCAACAGCTGCTCATTTAAGTCTGAAAGGTGCTCAATCGAGGTGCTGCGGGGCACAGTCCCCCGGCTGAAATACTCATCAGTTCCACTTTCAGGAGGAGGATCTGCCGCTAGCGTCTCAGACTCGCTAACCACATCCTTCTCTGATGCTTCCTTGACTGTCGACTCTTCGTCATTCTCGCCGCCTCCCTGCTCCTCCTCTCCATCGCTACTCATCTGTGCTGAGGGCAGGCTGTGAAGCAGATTGTGGATCCGTATGTAGTGTGTGCGAGGGGTCTCAGGCTCACCACACGCTGATGCGATCACCGTCTCCAGTTCAGACACAGGCAGGGAGCAGGGCCTGTTTTTCCTCTTCCCTGTTCTTAGCTGCAGCTTATTGTCTTCCTCCTCCTGGGCTGAAGCCCCTTCCTCATCCTGAATTTTCTCTACGTCCTTGACAGTCTGTATGTCTGCACTCACCTCATCAATATCTAGTGCTTCTATGCTGGTAAAGAAGTCGTCGTGTCCCTGAGTAACAGAATTGACTTTATTATTTTCCCTAACTTCAGTCTCCAGAGGAGGCGGGCAAGCCAGCAGAGCCAGTTGCTCAGAGAGGTCCATAGCGCTCAGGGAAGGCAGCACTTCCCCTGGGATGGATTCCAAGGACTCAATAGCATCTGCTGGCCCTGCATCAACCTCCCTATTTCCTGCTCGCTCTTCATTTAAGCTGTTCTGGTTGACTTCCCCAGGGCTATCAACATTGACACCATTCACATTGCATCCATTTAGCTGCTCTGGAGCTGTACTTTCTGAGGTCACTGTGTCGGTGCAGGGAGGCTCACCAAGGATTTCCTCTGCAGCACTGTTCACAGGGCTTTCCTGCAGTTCAGCTGACTCAGGATCTGCACTAATGGAAACTTCTTCATCATCTGCGTGCAACAAGAAAAGAAATTATTCCACTGCCACAATGATAGATACCCACCTCCACAACATACCTTTCAAGATCCATGGGTCCTACAAGTGCCTATCACAACATGCGGTGTATTTCATCCGGTGCACTAAATGCCCCAGTAACAACTA
Organism: Caretta caretta; assembly: GCF_965140235.1. Lineage (NCBI taxonomy): Eukaryota > Metazoa > Chordata > Testudines > Cheloniidae > Caretta > Caretta caretta. The sequence continues at coordinate 175,917,307 of NC_134207.1, forward strand.
TGTGGGTAAAACCAGAAAATCACCACATCTCAAATAAACTCACACAGGAAAACGATAAAAAGACAAAAACACCATATTCACCCATGGGTGAACACTTTTCACAAAACAATCACTCCATATCTGACATCTCAGTCCTCATCCTCATAGGGAACCTGCACACACTTTCGAAAGACAAGCCTGGGAGCTTAAATTCATAATGCTGCTAGACACTAAAAATCATGGACTGAATAAAGAGATGGGATTTATGGTTTATTACATCTCTCTGTGGCCCACTATCCCCCCTTTTTTGCCCTATGACTGCAGAGGTGTTAACTGGCCACTTCACCTTGAATGGTCTCTTACAATATGTGTTAACTACTTATGCTAAACAGTCTGTTCCACCGGGTATTTAGCTGTGACACTCTGAGTACCTTTACCAGACCCAGAGAAGAGCTCTGTGTAAGCTTGAAAGTGTGTCTCTCTCACCTACAGAAGTTGGTCCAATAAAAGATATTACCTCACTCACCTTGTCCTCTAACAAGAGGCATTTACTGAATCAGGGGCATAGGTTGTGGGAGCACAAGCATCCACAGAAATCCAAGAAAATTAAAACCATACATTATCATGTTACACAGATAGGTGATTAAACAGATTCTGAGACGTCTTGATTTTTCACTAGGAAATATCTGAACAATGTGTGTAACAATTGGCGGCCTAATCCCGGTAGTGTGTACACTGCTCTCCCTGCTGCAACCTGTGCCAGGACTCCTCCTTCCTGGGAATCCCCATCCAGGACACATTCTTATAGAAAGGGTTCAACCATTGCTCCCAGCCCCCACATCCCATTACTGCTACTCCAACCCACACCTAGTACTTCTCCAAAGAGGGGAACTGAACCCCATTTCCACTTCCACCCTACCCTACTGGGAGGAAGGAATCCCCTCCCCAACACACACATCTTCTGACATTACTCTTGCCCACCCCACCTCCTCCCAGGGGTTACTCCCTACCTGACATAAAACCTGAGGCTCCTAGTTGCAACCAACGTGCTTTCACCACTACCCAACTGGCCCAGTTATACCCTGAAGGTGAGAAAGGGTTGCACAACAAGCAGGGATCACATTTTCCAACTACTTAATATAACTATTTCCTTTCAAAGTAAGCACTCATAGCCTGACAGGGGTTCTGTTACAGAGGGACAGAAAGATTCCCTGGGCAGTACCATTGGAGCCTCACACTGAAATCTAGCATCAAGGTGGCACCATCATTACAGGACTGCCTAATAACTAGAACAGGCCAAAAAATGAGAACTTTTTTTCTGAAAATTTTCATGGAAAAATGTCAAAATCAGAAAATTTCCAAGCAGCTCTACTCCCCCTAATGAACATTTTATTCATAGGGTACTCAAACCCACAGGCCTCTGTGCAAATAACAAAACATAGTTAATCACAGAAGCAAGATACTTATATTGATGGATTAAATACAGCATGTAAAAGGTTAAGTCCTGCTGGAAAGCTGAGATCTAAAACCGTGATAACAATTTCTTCCTCCATCCCATGGTTTCCCTTTCTCTGTCTTGTTGTGTATTATTATCTGTTTATTTATTTTGCTATTATGATGTTGCCATCATTTCTCACTTAAAATTTGTTATGATCTGGAAAATACCTTCTCCCTTCCCCCCGCCTACAATAGTCACAAACACAAGAACTAAATCAGTCTAAAACCATGTGTACCGTGTAAAGCAAAAACTTGGTGTGCCTGAAGGTTGGATATGACACAATCAGAAACTCTATATGGTGCTATTTTTTTTGCGGCCAGTGGAAAAAGTAATGCTTAATGTGAGTCCTTGCTGATATTCAGAAAGGTCCTGATTCAACAACAATATCTCTCTATGCTATTCTGATATTGACGTAATGGATTCTCAGTGGTGAGCTATGTGGAATACACAGCAGAAAAAGCATTTTTACAGACTGGCTGCCAATAAATTCTTATTAGTGGACAAGACTGTGACTTGGAATATGTACCCTGTGAAAGGGAGTAAGCATGACCAGAATCTCCTCCCACCCTTATATACCTATGTGGGCTAAGCACACCTTGGATCTGGGTAGATAGGAGTAAGCAGAGCTGCTCCCTCCCTGGAGTAGGTGATGTGGGAGTGTGAAGAACCTTAACTCTCCCGGACTCATTCTAGGGGAGGAGATGATCCTTTAATAGTGTAGGCCAGTAGTAAATGACTTCACACTCTAGGAGCAAAGGGAAAGCAGAGCAGGGATTGTGCTTCTGCCATGGGGGGTAGCTTATGTACTATCCTTTGCTCATGACCCTGCCTAAAGGCCCAGTCTAGCCCTAAAAGAATTCAAGCCTCTGTAGGTGAAAAGAATGTAAACAAAAAATTCAGCTCTCTGTAAATAAGGCATTACTGAAGAAGCCAATACCTGGATGGATAGAAGAAGTTATCTCAAACCGAAACTGCAGCTGACCGCTGACATGATCTGTTGGAAGCCTACGTCCCAGAGTGTAGCTGACAACCCTGTCCCTGTAAGAAAGCAAGTACTGTTACAGAGATTGTAAACTCATCCAGTATCTACAGCGAATGGAGAAAGCTGCTGTATCCTTCACAAACACCTGACATTTTCAAAGGTGATTCACACTGTATTATTTCAACCTGCAGTGCGGGCATGTCTGAGAGCATGAGGGAAGGAATAGCTGGGAAGCGGGGGGCCAATGTCTCCAACTACAGTGCAAAGATTCAGTTAAGTTAGTAACCCAGGTCTGCTGGGATATATGTGGTGGCAAGCCTTCCCTGCCTGATGATCTGACCATGTCAAACTCCTCTTCAGATCCCTGCATTTCCTTCCCCTTTCCTTCTGTATCAAATTCAAGCTCTTTGTCTTTGCCTTCAAAGTCCTGTACAGCCTGACTCCCCGTACCTGCTTCTCTGTTCTTGCTTCTTTTCTGCTCTCTTCTTCGCCCTTCGAGCTACTCAGCTGACTGCCCCTTCATGTCTTCCTCCCACTCCTGTTTCCATGCCGTTGATACACCTAGAGCACATCCCTGGGCAGTCATGATGCCTGCACCCTTTCTTTCTTCCAGTCCCTCTTGAAGACACACTTTATCCAAAAGTCCCACAGCCCCACTCAGAGAAGAGTGAAACTAGAAAAAAGATGATCTGCTCATTGCCCCCATCTGAAGCTTAGTCAATGTTTGTAAAACTACTGAGCGTGAAGAGTGTTAAATCTGTATGCCTTCTGGAGAAGCACATTTTAATTTCCATTTGGTGCTGCATATGCTCCCAGGGTAGTTTTATGTACATTTATAACTTGAATAAATGAGATTATTCTAGTATTCATGTAAACCTGGGGATTGTGTATTTGTTGTCTCCATACTTGTAGATATGTCTTTCACTGAGTTTGCTTGCTTCAAGGAACCATGTGTAGAGACAAAATAAAGCAAGGTTTGGGACTCATCAGAAAACAAAACCATTGCACTCAGCAAGGACTTTTACTAGAGAGTCCTAAGTTTATAACAAGGAAGTAAATTCTAACTTCAACCAGCATCATTAATCAGACAAATCCCTGTCAAGTAAGTAATTTCATTTGAGCAAGATTATTTGACTATATCATGCTGTTTCAGCCATGGACTCTGCTCTCCTTTTCACAGTGGCAGTGTGAGCCTTCAGTAACATAAAAGTCACACAGATAACAGATTTACCCTATAGCATGTCTCTCCAGCAGGCGTTGCACTGGCATGGAAAGTTTCCCCAAGAAGCGTTTAATGATCGGCCGGCTCTTTGCAAACTTGTCCTTAACTTCTATTTCCAGAACATCCGTGGGAACGGAAACAAAGCTGAACTGCTATGATAATAAAAAGAACATGGAATAAGTGGCTTAGGCATGTGAAGTTCAAGTTTACTAACAGAACAGGAAGCAGGTTCATAAGAACCAGGACAAAACCAATACTAAGGGAACATAAGAACAGAAGAATGACCATACTGAGTCAGACCAAAGGTCCATCCAGCCTAGTATCCTGTCTGCCGACAGTGGCCAATGTCAGGTGCCCCAGAGGGAGTGAACCTAACAGGTAACGATCAAGTGATCTCTCTCCTGCCATCCAGCTCCACCCTCTGACAAACAGAGGCTAGGGACACCATTCCTTACCCATCCTGGCTAATAGCCATTAATGGACTTAACCTCCATGAATTTATCTAGTTCTCTTTTAAACCCTGTTATAGTCCTAGCTTTCACAACCTCCTCAGGCAAGGAGTTCCACAGGTTGACTGTGCGCTGTGTGAAGAAGATCTTCCTTTTATTTGTTTTAAACCTGCTGCCCATTAATTTCATTTGGTGGCCCCTATTTCTTATATTATGGGAACAAATAAATAACTTTTCCTTATTCACTTTCTCCACACCACTCATGATTTTATATACTTCTATCATATCCCCCCTTAGTCTCCTCTTTTCCAGGCTGAAAAGTCCTAGTTTCTTTAATCTCCCCTCATATGGGACTCGTTCCAACCCCCCTAATCATTTTAGTTGCCCTTCTTGGAACCTTTTCTAATGCCAGTATATCTTTTTTGAGATGAGGAGACCACATCTGTATACAGTATTCAAGATGTGGGCATACCATGGATTTATATAAGGGCAATAAGATATTCTCCATCTGTCTATACATATAAGGGCAAGAAGATATTCACGGCATGTCTATGTGGTGATTTAGTGTGTGGCAAGCCAGCGTGCAAGTCAACAGCACTCTGGCCGGACACGTAGTAACTGTACACACGGATCATGCCGCCCCTGCACAAAAAGTTCCGTAGTGTGCTTTGACCTACTGCTATTTGAAAAGGGAGAAGATCACAGCGCACTGTAGAACTGTTAGTGTGCGGTAGCACTGTCCACTTAGTGCATGGTGTACTGTAGATTCACACCCCATCTTACCATGCACTAAACTACTGTACAGACAAGACCTCTATTAAAATGTGCTCTTGGATCCCAGCGTCCAAACCTGTAAGATACAGAGCCCTGAGTCAGAGAGGCTGAGTAGGAGCAACTCACAGGAAATGCTCAAACTTCGCAGGATCAGGCCTCTACAGTTTGCAGGGAGTGGATACTAGCAGGAATTATGCACATTAATACATTTGTTATTTACACTCCAGTAATGCTCCACAGCCCTCATCAGAACTCCATTGTGGTAAGCATTTTACAAACAAATATCACAGTAGCAGTCTCTGTCCTAAAAATTATAATTGACCCAAACACACTGGGCCAAATTTTGCATTTCTCCACAAATTCAGTCCCAGTGAAGCCCTTACTTTCAGAAAAAAAAGAAAAAAGAAGTTGCAAGTAAATACAATTCTGCTGACAAACAATGTGAATATCTAGGTGTAAGATATATAGTAATAATAGTATAATATTGTCCAAGAACACTGCTTTTGGAAGTGTGAAAAATGATGATAGCAATTTACTCACAAACCCATCGTGTCTCCCATGCTACCCCAATTCGAGGTGTTGGCTTCACCACCCTAGAGTCTGTAGTTTTCATTTTATCCAACGGACAGGTACCGAACAGGCAGAGACACAACGTCCACATCACCTGCCTCCACAGTGTGCCTCAGCCCTGAATTGGCAGGACAACTCCAGAGCAGAGAGATTTGTTTTCATGCCCCTTCAGTGTTTCATCTCTTTGCCAAGACTGCAACGTCAGTGACCGTGCCAATTGTGGTGGTGCTTTTGTGCCGTGGACCATTGTCTAGGAACCAGAGTGATACTATCAACTTATTTCACACTGGCCCCCCAAGAGTCATCAGATATTATTAATTCTCTGAGATCTGAGTCAGTGATCTCAAAGAGAAGGGTGCTCAGCTACATATTTTTCAATCAAGTTTACACGTGTACATAGCACTGTAAAAAGCATTTGGACAGTGCTAAATGCAAACTTGAGAGTGGGGGGGTAAATTTCAAGCTGGAGAGCATGCACACTTTCCATCCCTAAGACAATCAGGGCAGCTGCACCAGAGGGGATGTTGGCCCCTCTGAAGGAGAGTTTTGAAAAACAGTCGAGGCTCAGTCGGTGCCCTAACAGCAGACACTGCCCAGGAGGAATACCCAATAGCACGTCTCCTGGTGGAGTTGCCCTTGCCCTTTCCTGGATATTGGAATTCACTTCTGGGGCAGTTCAGCCTAGCTCTGGATTCCTACCAGCGTGGGAGTGGATGGTGACTTGCCCCACTGCACCTCTGCTCCAAGTGTATTTACTGCTTTTAGTGAGTTATAAACAAAGGGAGGGAATCTCATGGCGGTGTATAAATGGCTTTGAATGAACATGGGACTGTTGCTTGATTTTACCTAAAAGGCCACTGTCCACACAGTATCAAAGTAGTGTATTAAATGAGTCCTAAGGTGCCTGAAATAATTATCTAACACTCCCACTGTCAATGGCAATCCAGGTTATTAAGGCTTGAAGTTAAGCGCAGACTTAAGTACTTTGCTGAATTAGAGCCTGAGTACGCACAACTTCTAATGAAGTCAAAAGGAGCTGCACGTCTGACAATGAGGTCTTCAAGTTACTCACACGTGAGCAGCCAGGATGTTTGATCAGCAAAGCTGCAGTGTGCATATGGCAAGAATTGCAAATAAGCAGAGAAATAAAACTAAAAGAAGTGCTAGTACATATTTTTGTCCACACTTTCTACACATTTTCTGCAATATATTAGAGAAGAGAGTAAGTTTTGCAAAGCAGAGATCAGCAGTATTCCAGGCATATTGAAAATTGTATAATTCTTTGTTATTATTATTACTATTGTAACCGCTTGATATAGCCCCAAGGCAACTGGCTGCTCCATGACACTCATAAGGAATTCAGAACAGGGGAATTAACCAGTAGATGAATGACATTATAGTAAATGCCTCAATTTGTCATTTAATAAAGTTGTAAATGATTAGGCTGTTGACACTTTCAATACAAAAACATCTCCAAGGAGTAGAACATGTGTGCACACATGCAAAATAAAGATCAATCATTCTTAAATGGAAAGTACAAACTGCATTAATGATTTAAATGATCCCCTCGTCATTAACCCTTTGTGATATTGTGTAAATCTGACGTAAATCAGAATTAACATGAAAATATATTTCTTTGACTTTGGAGTGGAACCAATCCTGATAGTTCCATTTTTATTCAAGGAGAAAAGTTAACGTTGCACAGGCGCATTAGCAGTAGCTTTGCAAGGGTAGGCAATGAAGTTAGGAGCCTAAATACCTCTGAGGATCTGGGCCATTGTGTGTTGGGTAAGGTGTGTTGAAAGCAACTCAGAGAAGTAACTCTATTTGCAAGGACAGGCACTGGTCTGAGAAAAAGTTAAGATACAGTGAAGTCCAATCTATCAAACAATATTTTGATCATGTTAGGGGACAACCATGCCATAATCTGATCCCCTGGCATGACTGTATTTGTCGTACAGAGGGCCTCTTCTGACTCATAGACTTTAAGGCAAGAAGACCATCTAGTCCGAAAACCTACACATCACAAGCCACAGAACCTCACCCACTCACTCCTGTAATAGGCCCATAACCTCTGGCTGAGTTACTGAAGTCCTCAAATCATGATTTAAAGACTTCAAGTTACAGAGAATCCACCATTTACTCTAGTTTAAACCAGCAAGGAACCTGTGCCCCATGCTGCAGAGAAAGGTGAACCCCCCCTGCCCCAAGGTTTCCTTTAATCTGATCTGGGGGAAAATTCCTTCCCTACCTCCCTAATATGGAAATCAATTAGATGCTGAGCTTGTGAGCAAGACCCACCAGCCAGACACCTGGGAAACAATTCTCTGTAGTAACTCAGCACCCTCCCCATCTAGATTCCCATCTCTGGCTTTTAAAGATATTTGCTAATAGCAGTAGCGGATGGGCCACATGCCACTGTATACAATATCATTTTATCGTCTTCTCCATAAACTTATCAAGCTCAGTCTTGAAACAAGTTAGATTTTTTGCCCCCACTGCTCCCTTGGAAGGCTGTTCCAAAATTTCACTCCTCTGACAGTTAGAAATCTTCCTCTAATTTCAAGTCTAAACTTGTTGGTGGCCCGTAACTTAAATAACTGTTCTCCCTCACTGATGTATTTTTAGAAAGCAATTATATCTCCCCTCAATCTTTGTTTTGTTAGGTTAAATAAGCCAAGGTCCTTAAGTCTCCTTTATAAGGTAGGTTCTCCATTCCTTTGATCACCCTAGTAACCCTTCTTTGCACCTGTTTCAGTTTGAATTCATTTTTCTTAAACATGGGAGACCAGAATTGCACACAGTATTCCAGACGAAGTCTCACAAGTGCCTAGTATAATGGTAATAGCACTCACCCATCTCTACTGGAAACACCTCCCCTGATGTACCCTAGGATTGCATTAGCCTTTTTCACAGCCACATCACATTGGCGGCTCATAGTCATCCTTTGATTGACCAATATCCAGGTCTTTCTCTTCCTCTGTCATTTCTCTTCCTCTGTCATTTGCAACTGATAAATCCCCAGCTTTCAGCAAAAAATTTTTGTTGTTAGTCCCTAAGTGCATGACCTTGCATTTTGCACTATTAAATTTCATCCCATTACTCCAATTTTCAAGGTTCTCCAAATCTTCTTGTATGATATTCTGGTCCTCTTCTCTTCCAGAAATACCTCCCAAATTTTGTATCATCTGCAAATTTTATCAACACATTCCCCCTTTTTGTCCCAAAACCAATCCTTGAGGAACTCCACTCACAATCTCCCTGCAGCCTGACAGTTGACCTGTCAGCACATAGTCTCCCCTTTAACTAGTTCCTTACTTACCTTTCAATTCTCATATTAATCCCCATCTTCTCCAATTTAACTAATAATTTCCTATGTGGAACTGTATCAAAGGTTTTACTGAAATACAGGTAGATTAAATCCATTGCATTTCCTTTGTCTAGAAAATTGGTTAACTTCTTCAAGAAAGAGATCAGGTTGGTCTGGCACGATCTACCTTTTGTAAAACCATGTTATAGTTTATCCCAATTACCTTTACGTCTTTAATTACTCTGTCTTTCAAAATGTGTTCTGAAACCTTGCATACAATTGAGGTCAAACTAACAGGCCTGTAGTTTCTCAGATCACTTTTTTCCCTGTCTTAAATATAGGTACAATATTTGCATTTCCCAGTCATAGGGTATGACCCCTGAGTTCACAGATTCATGAAAAAGCCTTGCTATTGGGTTTGCGATTTCATGTGTCTTTTAATATTCTTGGATGGAGATTACTTTGGCACCCTGATTTGGTCGCATTAAGCTATTTGAGTCTGGCTTCCTCCATGGATGTGACAATTTCTACTTCCATATCCTCATTTCCATTAGCCATCCTGTCACTTTCCCCAAGTTTCTCATTACTGTTCTTAAAAACTGAGGCAAATATTCATTTAGGTGTTGAGCCATACTTAGATTGTCTATAATCTCCACCCCATCCTCAGTACTTAGAGGTCCCACTTCTTTTCCTGTTTTCTTTTAGTTTATATGGCTAAAGAATCTTTTACTATTGGTTTTAGTTTCCTTTGCAAGGTCTAGCTCTGCTGGCTTTTGACAGTTCTCACTTTATCCCTACATCTTCTGGCCTGTGATCCATCCATTATTCCATTCCTTCTAGGCCTTCTGCTTTCTCTTAATAACCTGTTTGAGATGCTTGCTCATCCAGTTTGATCTTCAACCTTTCCCTATGATTTTTCCTCTTGGTTGGGATACAGGCTCCAGATAGTTTCTGCAACTTTGACTTAAAGTAATTCCAAGCCTTCTCCACGTTCAGATCCCTGAATCCTTCAATCCCAACTTCCCTAACTAATTCCCTTAATTTTTTAAAGTTTGCCCTTTTGAAATCCAGGGTCCTAGTTGCAGACCTATTCTTATTTATTCTTCCATTTAGTTTCAACTGAACTAACCTATGGCCACTCACGCAAAGGTTGTCCTCTACAACCAGTTCTTCTGTGAGGTCCTTGCTATTTAACAATTGGGAAATTAAAGTCTTCCATAATCACAGTAGAATTAATTTCATTTAAATATTAAAGATGTCTCTATTCATATCCAGATTGGATCCTGGGGGTCTGTAGCAGACCCCAAGCACTATTCCAGAGGGTCTCTGTTAACTTTCTTACCCAAAGTGATTTTTGATCCAAACAGATTCCGTTTTATCCATTCCATCACTTCTAATTTCTTTAGTCTTCTTCATCATTAAAATACAGTGCTACTCCACCACCTTTACCTTTATTTCTCTCTTTCCTGAACAGCACATAAACTTCAATACCTGTACTCCAGTACACGTATATGAGTACTATTCCACCATGTTTTGTTATCTCTATAATACCTGGTTTCACTTCCTCCACCAGTAATTCTATTTCCTCTATTTTGTTACTCAGTCTCCTGCATTGGTGTAGAGACATTTTAGTTGTTTCTGCTTGGCTTCACCCAGATTCCTTACGCAACTAGGTGAAGTCATTTTACTGCTAGTATTGCCTACCTGACTGTTACTCTCTTTCCTCTTGTTGTCCATTCTCCCACCCTCTCTTGTTCCTTTCTCCATTGCAGTATCCTTTCTTACTTGATTTTCCTCCCACTCAACATTAGAACCAGGTGTGGCAATTAGATGAGCATCTCCCTAGTTTAAAGGTCTCTTAATCAATTGTGCCAACTTCCTTCCCAGCACTCAATTTCCCTCCCTAGTCAGGTGGAGTTCATCGCATGATAGCAGTCCTTTCTCTCTGTGAATGCTTCCCAGTGGTCAAACACCACAATGCCCTCCTTACAGCACCATTGCCTGAGCCATCTATTGATCATCATAATCTTGTCTTGCCTTCCCTCTTCTTCTCTAGGCACAAGTAGAATCCCACTGAAGATACGTGAGCCTCCATTTGTTTAAACATCTTCCCCAGTCTTGCGTAGTCTTCCTTCATGCATCCCAGGGAGAATCTAGCAGTATCATTTCTTTCTATGTGAAGGACAATTAGTAGATTGTTTCCTGCTCCCATTAGGAGCCTCTTCAGCCTCAGGTCCACATCCCATATCTTAGCTCTCGGCAGACAACACATTCTTTTCTTCTCTTGATGGTGTTGATGCAATTCTCTGGCCTTCCCCCTTCTGTTCTTTCTGGCTGCAAATTGTCTTGTCTTCTGTTCTCACTTGCAATCTTCTGCAAGTCATCCTCTATCCTCCTAGGGCTCCGAACCATGGCTACCTCCATTAACTCTTTCCTTCTCTTCTTCCTTGCACTCCAATCTTCTGTTACTGTCTGCCTATCCCCTTCATTTTGCACCTCAACGAGCCTGTTCCTCAGCAATATTTCTCCTTTGATGGCCAGTCTTTTCCTCGGCCTTGTTCTCATAGTCACATGCTTCCACTGACTACTTTCCTCATCCAGCAGGTTACTCTCACAATCCTCTTGTCCAACATGCATCTTCAAGTCTTGAGTTTTCCCTTCAGCCTCCTGTCTCCTTCCCTTCAACATCTGCTCAAATCTCCTTCACAACTCAACCATAGTTTCTAGCTTCATTTCCAAACCTCAGATCTTCTCTTCTGTCAGACCTATCAAGCAGCACTTCCCACAAACAAAGCACCTTTCATGTACCCTTTCCAGAATAATGTACATCCTGCCGGTCCCCAACCACAAATGCCAAACTCTCCTTCTACTTGCAGAGTACAATGCTTTAAGAACTATAGTGGCTGTAAGGAGTAATTGCACTTTTGAGATCTGGAACATTTTGGCAAAAAATTTTGCCAGAAGGAACCAATTGCAGCTGGAGTTAAAGGAGTGAACCCAAGAACAAAAGTGGGGTTGGTGGTAGCTTCCAAATAATGACCTATTTACTGTGCTAACACAATTCATTTTTGTTAATATTTGCTGCTGTGGCAAATTAAATCTCATCCAATTAAGGTCAATGGCCAAGATTCGCAAAAGTGGCTAATGATTTTGGCTGTCTCAGTTTTAGGGCACACAAATTGACACACCTTAACAAGGCCTTTTGAGTGTAAGAGCTGTGCACTCTCCTTCTGAAAATAAGCCCCTTTAAGATGTCTCTAGTTGGGCCCCTAAAAACTGAGACATCCGGAATCACTAATCACTTTTGAAAATGTGGGCCCTAAAAGGTATTTAATTAAAGACAAGATTGGCATATTTGGATCTGGAAATATAACAATACCAAATCCTAACTTACACCCTATTCTTAACTACTGCCACCCTTCATGCTGACCCCTTCATCTTAGCTGGTAACCTTGCTGATCCCTTCACCTTAGCTGGTAACATTTCTTGCAACCCCTATGATGGGATGATTTTGCATTACCCCAAAACTGGCCCTTTATATCTTTGAAGAGCAAGAAGGACCATGAGTTTTGTGGTCTCTTTCAAAAGGCAACTCCTATCAGCCAATATAAAATGCTAGTAACTGCTACTGGCTGTAATAAGTATGATGTCTTTTTGTTGGTCTAGTATTTGCAAACTGTCACACAAAAGCAGCTAGTCTGCTTTTTTTGTGAAGCAAAGATGACAGCTTAGGCTGCATATCTATGAATAAAAAAGAGCATGATTATGAATTCTGCGGTACCCTTGGGTGCACACTGAATGATGTTGCAATGAATAATTCATTCCAAGAGTGCTGAGAGAAGGCAGCTGTGTGATCACAACCTGAAATAAAAATTGACTCTTTATGCAGGAAGATGCCGGTTAATATTGCTCCCACATGTGCCCACAAACCGCTCCACTTTTAACCTCAGCTATAACCCGAAGGGATTCATTGTAAGAATAATTAATTTGCTATCTTCAGTGTTACTAACTCACAATTTTTATTGTGAGTCGCACAATATTAGGTGCTTTTCTTAAAGCCTCAGCTCCTGGAGTCACGTGGTTACATGAGAATCTCTGCTTTCATAGTAAGTTTCTGTCCTTCGTGGCTGCAGAGAGCCAAAACTGGGACTTAGGCTCCCTGAGAATGGTGCTGAAGTGTCTAAGTGCTTTCATGGATCCCACCTATACCCTACAAATCACAATGTAAATAATTTTTACAAATGTAGCAGAATATCTTGAAATGCTCACACAGCCTGTATTGTCCACAGTTGCTGCCCGCACGTATTCCCAGGGACCCCTTCGCTAAACAATCTCCAGTCCTTGAATCATATCAACAAAGAAAACAACAGTCAATATTTGCTATTGGAGTGAATGGGAAAATATGTATTCCAGCTCACAGCCTGACTGCCAGCTAGGGGAGAATCTAGAGTGAGTGAGGGGCATGGAGGAAGGAATACTTATCCCCTCAAGGAGTGAAGCAGTATCCATCTGTTTTGCAGTCACTACTGCAGCCTCAGGATTAGACCAATACACTACTCTAATCACATTCAGTTCCCAGTAGGGACGTTTCAGTCAAAGGCCTTTTACAAACAGGTAAAAATAGACAGCGCTAAAAAAGCAACATAGGTCTTTGGCCAGAATATCTGTTGTGAATTGAATCTGTCTTGAGTAGTCCATTTATAGATACTTGCTAATAAAAGTAAGAGCTGAGTCTTGTTTTCCTTGTTGATATTGTTGTGATTTATGGAAATTGACCTGCACAGTGAGTGCTGGGTTATATGCAAGCAACGGAGTTAGAAAACATAAACATTCAAAGCAATTACAATTGTGCAAACCCAACAATTTTCTTCTGGTGATATTCATAAGTTTGACCTAACGCAAAGTGTCACCATTTCCACCAGCAAACTCAGCTTTTTGCAGGAATTTCATCATTTTTGTAGCAAACTACTGGAGTTTATACCTATGAACACTTCCTTTCATTTCTGAATTTGTATATTTAGCACTTTTATGTAGCTCTTTGGCCTGTACCTAAACAAAATCTTCATCAAGACAGAGTGAAGGCTATAAATAATGTACAAAGAATCTCATTAGAACACTGCAGAGCAAAAGTCCAAAAGATTGGGACACTCTGTGTTAAAATTCTACCACCTTTTTTTCTGCCTCAGGATCCTGCTGCACTCTGCAATGGACTGAGGTTTTCCGTCCAGATCCTGCAAACACTTATGCACGTGCTGATCTTTAAGCACCTAACAGTCAATAAACCTAATTATGTGCCTTGCATAATGACAGGTTTCAGAGTAACAGCCGTGTTAGTCTGTATTTGCAAAAAGAAAAGGAGTACTTGTGGCACCTTAGAGACTAACCAATTTATTACCAACAGGAGAGTGGGGTTTTTAATTGGGGGGGGGGGGAGAAAACCTGGATTTGTGCTGGAAATGGCCCACCTTGATTATCATACACATTGTAAGGAGAGTGATCACTTTACATAAGCTATTACCAGCAGGAGAGTGGGGTGGGGGGAGAGAAAACCTTTTGTAGTGATAATCACCCATTTTTTCATGGTTTGTGTATATAAAAACCTCTTCTGTATTTTCCACAGTATGCATCCGATGAAGTGAGCTGTAGCTCACGAACGCTTATGCTCAAATAAATTGGTTAGTCTCTAAGGTGCCACAAGTACTCCTTTTCTTTTTGCTAATTATGTGAAAAGCAGTTGAGCTACTTGTTATGTCACAGATCCTGCAAACATGCACGTTTGTTTAACTTTAAGCACATTTTTAACAAGGAAATAACAATGCATATGCTCATGTCAGGTCTCCACAGTCCTCTGTGAGGAATGAATGAAGTCTTGACCTGTTTCAGAGGATGAGGTGCTCGGTAGTTTTTGGACAGTATATGTAGAATACATCAGAAAATGGATATTTATTAGCATATTGCTGGTGAGGCTTCTGACACATATCGGGAGGGTGAATTATATACCTCCTCCAGGGCTAATGCACTAAACGAATAGGAAATTACTAAACCATGACATTTTTGAGATACAAAATTTTATCAAATTTTTAAGGCTTTCCAAAAAGTGAAACCAAACTAACCAACCAAACAGGAAATAGTTCCCTCTCCCTTATTCTGTAATTCAAAAGTGGCTGGATGGGTTTTGCCTGTGATTTTAGTGAAACAATGTCAGTACTACATCAGTTAAGCAAAGCTCAAGGGAAGTCACAGATTTCAGCACTACAATGAAACCCAGCTGCAGACTTGGGGTTAAAAAAGCAAGGAAAATGATTTGTTTATTGGTTGTTTATTGATTTGGACACAGACGAATGGAGGCTATTTGAAAAGGAACAAGAAGATTTTAAAATCACGGCTAGAATACAGTAATTTTACTTTTCATTCTATAGAGCCATCTGGACTCCAGTAAGAACTCATGGACTCAGATGTTTGTTGGTCATCTGATTCCAGTAAACATTGCTCTAAAAGTATGAAGAAAATTACTTAGTTTCTTAGAAGAAAAGTTACTTAGGCTACCCAAAGGGATTGCTTGTCTCACTTGTGCTGAAGGCTGGCCCTGAGAATATAGCCACTGCCTGGTGTGTGAGTGAGTGGATAGCAAGCAGAAAATAAAATCTACACTGTTCTAACTAACCTGATCCACTAACTACCTATAATGTTTTGTCAGGCAGGGTGTGTTGCTTTACATGTCACATCAGGTATGACCTAATGCAAAATGACTGATGCAACTTGAGATAATGGGCACCCTCGGCAAAGCATATGGCAGATTACCATTGCAGAGTTATGCTTTTTCCCTTCTTCTGCTGAAAAATTAATATTAAACAAAACTGGCTAAAATCTGTGGGCACATTAAAAAGCTGGAACTTCAGAACAAGTTGATATATTTGTTCTTTGATGTCTTGTGCAATTACTTCAATTTTCGCAATGGGGTTGCATCTCTGCAGAACTCTGTTCTTTGATGTCTTGTGCAATTACTTCCATTTTCGCAATGGGGTTGCATCTCTGCAGAACTCTGATTGCTAAGCAAAGATGGTGCAGTTTTTTTAAAATGTGTTCAGTTCATGCTTGAGGGTACATACACTGGAGGGTAGGGATAGGATACAGAGGGATTGGGCCAAAATAAATCTGTTGAGGTTCAACAAGGACAAATGCAGAGTCCTGCACTTAGGACGGAAGAATTCCATGCACTGTTACAGACTAGGGACCGAGTGGCTAGGCAACAGTTCTGCAGAAAAGGACCTAGGGGTTACAGAGAAGCTTGATTTGAGTCAACAGTGTGCCCTTGTTGCCAAGAAGGCTAACGGCATTTGGGCGATTGTCGGAACATTGCCAGCAGATTGAGTGATGTGATCATTCCCCTCTATTTGGCATTGGTGAGGCCTCATCTGGAGTACTGTGTCCAGTTTTGGGCCCTACACTACCAGAAGGATGTGGAAAAATTGGAATGAGTCCAGCGGAGGGCAACAAAAATGATTAGGGGGCTGGAGTACATGTTTTATGAGGAGAGGCTGAGGGAACTGGGATTATTTAGTCTGCAGAAGAGAAGAATGGGGGGGGGGGGATTTGATAGCTGCTTTCAACTACGTGAAAGGGGGTTCCAAAGATGATGGATCTAGACTGTTCTCCATGGTAGCAGATGACAGAACAAGGAGTAATGGTCTCAAGCTGCAGTGAGGGAGGTTTAGGTCAGATATTAGGAAAAATCTTTTCACTAGGAGGGTGGTGAAGCACTGGAATGGGTTACCTAGGGAGGTGATGGAATCTCCTTCCTTAGAGGTTTCTAAGGTCAGGCTTGACGAAGTGCTGGTTGGGATGATTTAGTTGGGGATTGGTTCTGCTTTGAGCAGGAAGTTGGAATGGATGACCTCCTGAAGTCCCTTCCAACCCTGATATTCTATGATTCTGTGATTCGTTAGACACTTCTTTTCTGTCTCCTGAAGAAATGTACAAGTCAGTAGGAGGGGAAAATCAGAAAAAATAGCCCCAGAGCAGGGGGAACAAAATCACATATGAAACTTTTTGGCTCTTCAAAAGTATATTCTTCTAATTTGGCTCAGGTCAGTAGTAAATGAAAGTCATTACAAGCTGATGGCTGTATTGGGACTGGTGTAAAATGGGTTGGTGATCTCAGTCTAGCTTCTATTGCACAAATGCCTATATCACAAAACCCACCACTGCAACTAGCACTAATTATCATTTTTGTTGGCAGTCTCACCAGAGATGATGAGGACTGGAGGGATACGGAGACTGATTTGAAAATCCACCTCCACTTTTCAACAGAGGGAGCAACCACAGAGTGTGATGGGGTGGCCTGCCCCTTCCAGGGTCGGAAGCCTGGAGCTGACCTGCGCTCATCTAATTAGCCACCTGGGATGGAGTCTAGGATTAATTAGCAGAACCAGCTGGGTATGGAGGAGCTGATTCTCCTATAAAGAGCAGCTGGAAGCTTCAAAGAAAGGAAGCAGTAAAGAGACTATAGAAAGTGAAAAAGGCTACTGCAGGGAAGACCCTAAGACTAGAAGAACTACTTCAGCTAGGAAGGGCCTGGTAGGTAGCCTGGTAAGGCAGAAAGGACCCTGAGACACCAAGGAAGTTTGGGAATGTGCCTACCCTAAGGCTGGGGGGAGACATTTGTGTTTGATTTTTAACTAAGACCCTAAGGAGGGCTGTTGTCAAAGAACTCATGAAAGCCTATTTGGATTTTATTTGTGAGGAGAGGAGAAAGTGAAGCAGGTCACCTGCAGAGTGATCCCTGGCTATGAGGGGGTGCTCGGGAGGCAGCTGGCCCAGTTTAACTAAACCACGATGCCATGGCCTGCAAGAAGAGCAGAGTGCACAGCCTGCCATGATGGAATGGTGTTAATTATGCACCATGAAGAACCCTCTGGGTTCTTGGGATCAGAGGGGAGAAATGGTTTAACCCCAGAGAGCTAAAGAAGTAATTTGCTTATAAATATATTCATATTTAAAACAAGTGTTTAGGAAAACTGAATACTATTGCAGAACCTGTGTTTGGTGAGAGCTGCCATCTCAGTGCTACAGGACTGTCTTGCCCTTCCCGCAGCTGGACAGAGCAGGGGGGATAGAAAAAACAGAAATGCCATTCCAGTGGCCACGAGCACAAGCATCAAGGGGAGGGAAGCAGAGCCAAAGTGGAATCATTCTCTCCCGTACCCATGGAAGCCCCCTCACATGAGGAGCATGTGGTTGGGGCTCTTGGAGTAAAGGGATGTAAACGGACACTGTATGGGTCTTCACTGGGGGAACAACATGTCCTCTTCCCCCTGAAAAAGCCATGGGAGTTTTAAAAACCATTAAAAAATACCGTTCTTTAAAACAACTTTGTACTCATCTGATTTTCATGGTTTCTAATGGGACCCTACTTCAAAATCCTACCTCAATGCCTCAAAGTGGTGCAGCAGTGACACTAGCTTCTCTGAATAGCGGAGTGTATTCTTGAGGAGGTTCAAGCATGCTATTAAGGTGTCAGAATCAGGGCCGGCTCCAGGCACCAGCGTTCCAAGCAGGAGCTTGGGGCGACAGTTAGAAAGGGGTGGCAGTGTTTCTCTGTCCCGCCGGCCGCAGCGGCAAATCGGCGGCAGCTTCTCCCTTTTGCCGTCTGCGGTGGCAGTTTTTTTCACTGCTTGGGGCGGCAAAAACTGTACAGCCGGCCCTGGTCAGAATACCAATCCAGGGAGAGGACAGCTGTCCTCCTTCCTGAGGTTGAGTGCTAGCTAAGTTGAGGAGGTAAACATGCCACTGACGGCATAGCCAGCAGATGGATGAAGAAATGGCTAAAACAACACAAATAAATGGGCCCCAACTCCTTGTGCGCTCCTCGATCTGTTCTACAATGGTGGTGGGGAGTTCAGTCGACGAGAGGCTGTTAAGAATTTCAGGGGACAGAAAAAGGACTGTCCTATCAGTGTGCACCTATAACTGCAGGACACCAATAAGAGACGATTCAATTTACCATCTCATGGAGGAGAAGGCAAGGACAGCCTGTGACATAAAATGAGTATCTAGAATAAAAAACATTTTGCTGTGTTTCTAAACACCACGGTACAACACTTGTACCGTAGCTGTGTTTGCCATTGCAGATCTCCATGCATGGATTTAGCTGTTGGCAATATTTCCACATCGGTGAATCTGCCAAATATAGTCATTATCCAACCTATTCCCAGGATTATTAATGGATTTTTATTGACGTGTACTTTGTACTCCATATGTCATCTTAACGCCTATTCAGTCTAGGACATCTTTCTTAAGATAAGAAAATAACATTACCTCAATATTTAACCTATTTCTTATAGTGAACATGAGGAAATACAATTTGATACTGAGGTAAACTCATCTATGTAACTTAGAAAAACTGAGAAGATTTCAAGTTCTTCCACTGTTCTGATGCCAAGAAATGTACAGTAGTAGTTTATTCCTCAGTAATTTAAAAAGGAGTGGGTACTTTTATTGTACACATGAAGATCTTTCAATCATACATGACAGTCAGATCTTGGATGGATCTGAGAACATAAACTGACACTTTAAAATACTCACTAGGGTTCTGATTCTCCTCTCACTTGCACTGGTTTTATTCCTTGGGCTTCTATAGATTCACATTGTTGAAACTTCAATCAGAATGAAGTACAGTGTGTCAGCTACTGGGAGATTCGTGTGTACGTGCCAGCTAATCCACACACATACTGAGCAGGGGACCTGTTAATGGTCTTCAAATATGTTAAAGGCTGTCATAAAGAGGATGGAGATCAATTGTTCTCCATGTCCACTGAAGGCCGGACAAGAAGTAATGGGCTTAATCTGCAGCAAGGGTGATTTTGGTTAGATATTAGGGAAAACATTCTAACTCTAAGAATAATTACATACTGGAATAGGGTTCCAAGAGCAATTGTGGAATCCCCAATATTGGAGGTTTTTAAGTGCAGGTTAGCCAAATACTTGTCAGGGATGGTCTAGGTATGCTTGGTCATGCCTAGTGTGAGGGGCCGAACTAGTTGACCTCTCATGGTCCCTTCCAGCCCTAAATTTCTAGGATTCTATGTTTACAGTAGTTGCCCTAACCTTGGCTTTCCTTAAAACACGTGAGAGGGGCTACTCTGCAGATACCTTGTAGCAAGTGTCATTTTCAGGTTTCAAGACTGTAACCTGCATTTTACTGCATGTCTGCTCCCCTGACCCAACAATGGTTTGTGCATACACAAATTATTCAAACAAATGGATTGCAATGGGGATTTTGTGCGTGCTGCTCACATATGGTACAGAACTCATGGTACACTTTAAATGCTGCCTTTGCAAAATACATCTGCACCCATTTAAAAGGGACATTCCATTCCATTCCAGGGGTTCAAGATAATTATAACATGAAGTCAGCTGATTTTGACGATTAACTCCTAGTTTGTATTTTTCACCAACATTATTCTCATATCTGAATAAACATGGTAAAAACCATCATGGGGGGAAGAGAGGAGAATCACAGAGACAGGCGTTTAATAATAATATAAAGGAAATGTGAAATAAATCAGAATAAATCCATTAACTCTGCTTAGAATGGATTTATGTACAAATTAGTTCTTTTATAAGATTGTCAGCGTAGCGGATGATGAGTAGATAAATTAAAACACAGATGACAGGAGGAATGAGGCTCTTGATTTGCAGTTGAATATGCAATATAAGTAAACAGAAATTTTATCTGAGATATCTATCATACCAAAGGGAAGATGTAAGAAGAAGTAAATCTTAAAAGACTACAATTTAGTTTTGATGGGTGAGAACAGAGTTAGTCTTTTAGCTGAATATTTCATCACTAGGTTTTTCATTTCCAATAGTACAGTTAGTCAATTACATTTTTAATGCACCGCAACATTCACCGTCTCCATTATTTAAGGACACAGAAATGTCCACCATTCAAAACCTTCCTGTGCTTGTAATTATTGCCTAATACTATACTATTTTTCTGAACTATACAAACTCACGGGGAATTGTTGTTTCTTAAGCAGCTGGGGCTAAATTCGGCTTGTTCCTATGTGACCGCATAAGAGGAAAGATGGCAAAATGCACATCGTGCTGCTTCTGAGCCAGTGTGGATAGCTATGGGATCCTGTAGTAGTGAGCTCCATTGGCTTAGCAGCTATATATTGTGAATATAATGAAATGTACATTATGACAGGAAGTGTAAAATATCAGGGAAAAACAATTATTATAAATGCAACCATAGCACATCCATAACTGCTTCAAAAATACTACGGTATTAAACAGTAGCAACACAAAGCATTGCAGCATCACTACTGCAAGCTGCAGAGTTTTGGTCCATAACTGTGGAATAGTGTAGTACTTATATAAAGGATCTACTAGAGGACACTTTGCTCCCAAATTCAGCAGCAACAAAGAGCGCCCTTCGGCCAACTGAGCCAGCCCAATAGTGCTATGTTATCCTGAAGCACAATGTCTCTTTCGCTGGATGAGTCTCCCAGCGTATATCCAAATCCTGCTGAAGTCAATGAGAATTTTTCCATTGACTGCCTTGAAAGTTGGATAGAGTCTCCACGCACAGACTTGCTATATGCCTATAATGAGCGTGCTGTAGAAACGAAAAATAGAAAAAGTTCCCCTGACATTAAATTCATGTGTTCTATAAAATTCTGAGTTAGTGGTTGATAGACTCTTTAAAAATGCTTCTTCTTTGGAGGCTTAGATAGCCTAGCAAGACTTCTCTTGTTTTATTAATAGCACATTTCAGGACAATGCCATTAACAATAGAAAAGAACTCATGGAAACATCAATTTCAAACACCACTTCCACAGTTAATTATCATTTCTCATGCATTCCTCCATGTAGTACCTACATATTTATTAGTATAGCACAGATTAAAAATACTTGGAGGACTCCTATGAGCATTGAGGTGTGAGACTTGCAAGAATTATATACTTTTTGGGGAACAGAAATTGCAGTTAAATTTTATATCTAGCAGAATGACATATTAAAGCAATCTAATGTATTTACTTCTTGCTTTTAATCAGTTCCTGAAGGAAATCTGAGCTGTCTTGGGCCTTCACACTTCAATTATCATCAGATATTCAGAAATTACAGCTATACACACTACAACTTTTGCATACAGTTGAATAAATTTTGGATCTTTTCCATTTTGCTTGGCTGTTTGTTAGCAAGTGCTGTATAATGAGGCTACTGTACACAAGGCTTTGCGTATGGTGGGTGAAATCGGGGCATCATTGAAACTTTGGCAAAATTCACATTGACTTCAGTGGAATCAGGATTTCAACCCTTGTGTAGAAGCTGGACCTAAACTCTGTGGGGTAAAGTTCTTCAGTTTCTATGGCAGAAAAAAGTTTGGCAACAGATTTATTTACATTTTGAAATGGAGTGACTAACTGAATTAAATAACAAAATGAACAGTTGAATCAGTACAGTATCCCTACTGTTATTTATTTAGGGCCATGCTGTAAATTCCTTGCTTACTCTAGGATTATTCTTGTGAGTAACCTCTTGTCAACGTGAATAAGGGAGTCACAATCTGGACCTTACATATTAAATTGAGTTTAATTTACATCTTCCCAACATTTTCAGAAGGCAAAATCCTGCAGATGTTTGTACTGACAAGCCCCTGGTTAGACTGTGGAAGTTGTCAGGATGAGGAAGCTGAAGGCTGTCAGCACCCTGGAGCTTTGGGGAGCTGTTTGGATGGCAAGATAAGCACATTAGCTAGCTAATGTGTGATCATCAGTGAAATTATGTGATGTTTTAATTGGCATCTGTGGGTGATAACATCCTATTGGGATGAATGGGGCAGTTCAAACCTTTGAAACCTATTATTTCACGTTGTCTGGAAGACAACATAACAATAATTTATACCTGAATCACACTTTCCAGGTTATATTTCTCACCATTAGCTCTAAAAACACTGACCAAAATTTTCATACCAGGATGCAAAAATTAGACTCCCTAACACCACATTTAGGCACCTAAGTAGAAATGGTCTGATCTTCAGCAGGACTGAATGCCAACAAATCCCAGCAAGTCAATGGGAGCTGCAGATGTTCAGCACTGATTTAAATCACATAGTTTTTATTTTATTTTGATGCCTAGTTATGGACTTAGGAACTTAATTTAGCCATCTAGATTTGACAATTTTGCTCAGAAATTTTTTTTAAATTAACGTTTTGATTCTGGAGCATAATTCTGTGGCCAGGGTAGATTCTTGGACTCCACAGCAAATTCTGTGCCAGGGAATCACAGAATAAATAGGAACACTGTCCCCGCCCCCCACCCCTGTCTTTCTCTCTCATGAGAGGTGTCAATAAGAAGACCAAGGGCCTGAGCCACAGTGCCTTCAATGGGTTTTAGATCAAGCCCTTATTTGATGAGGGTTTCATTGTAGTAAGGTCTGTAGCACACTGGGTGACATAGCATGGGATTTTCAAAGATTTAAGACTATAAATTCCATTGATCTTCAATGGGACTTTTGATCTTTAGTCATGTAGGTGCGTTGGAAAATCTCACCCAAAATTATTAATGGAGCTCACAGTTTTTGTATGTTTTTTTAATAAAAGGAAACAATCTGCTGAACTGAACCAAGATGTTTAGAAGGTAGTGAGGTTAGTTGGGTGTCGACAAGATGTATTTGGCTAAATTATTCTTATAATAATTCTTTCCATTTATCTAATCCAGCATCCCTTTTACAACAATGATTAATAGCTATATTTATGCAGATCACTTAACCCAACACTAAAATGCACCTACCTTCAGAAAAGCAGCCACCATTTTGCACCAAAAATACGTAATTAAGACAGTAACAACTAACAAACTACAGGTAGGTCAGACTGTGGGTACCCTAGTTATAGTTTGGCTGGTAATCTGGGCTCAGACATCCTTTTAAACTATAAATTACAAGGACCTAAGATTTATGTCTTATCTAAGAGATAACACTTTCTACCAGCTTAAATACACCGGATGGAGGTAACAGCCGATTTTTAGTGGCATATGGATGGGTGCCCGTTCCTGAGACTCTACCCACTCACTGGTAAATAAACAAAACACTCACAAAGCTAGCTTAACCAAACTGCTGTAGTTATTAAGAAAGGAATATTGTAAATATGTCTTATATTAAAGTCTGAATGGCCCCGAAGTACTCTAATTGCAAACTGAGAGCATTTTCTAACCACGCTTGGGAAGAGTGAACTATTTCTTGAACAAGTATTTTTTTCATTCAAGCTTGTGATTCCCAATCATTCCAAGTCCCTTGAAAACAAAATAAAAACCCTGTCATTGAAAAACCTGGCACTACTGCTCCTCAGAATTAGGTTGATGAAGGCAGACATAGGGACCTGGTTTTATTTAAGTCTTGCAGTAAGATTTGTACTGACTGCGTGATGAGCTACTTTACAGCTTGCTGTCATTAAAAACATATTTTGAAAGGACCTCATACAGAGAACATGATGCCAGAGGCATCTCATTAGGAGAGATGAACATAATCAATATGCATCCCACCTTATTTCCATTCTAGTAGGGAGAAAAAAGATTTATGAAAAGAACATTCTTTCATAGAATCATAGAAATGGAGGGTTGGAAGGGATCTTCAGAGGTCATTTAGTACAGCCCCTTGCACCGAGGAAGGACTATTCCTGACAGGTGTTTGTCCAAACTGTTCTTAAAAACCTCCAATCATGGGGATACCACAACGTCTCTTGGAAGTCTATTCCAGAGCTTAACTGACCTTATAGTTAGAAAGTTTTTCCTAATGTCTAACCTAAATCTCCCCTGCCACACATTAAGCCCATTACTTCTTGTCCAACCTTCAGTGGAAACAGAGAACAACTGATCACGATCCTCTTTATAACAACCCTTAACAAATTTGAAGACTGTTATCAGTCCCTCCTCAGTCTTCTTTTCTCAAGACTGAACATGCCTAGTTCTTCTAACCTCTCCTCATAGGTCAGGTTTTCTAAACCTTTTACCATTTTTGTTGCTCTCCTCTGGACTCTGTCTAATTTGTCCATATCTTTCCTAAAGTACGGCACTCAGAACTGGACGCAATATTCCAGTTGAGGCTTCACCAGTGTCAAGTAGAGCAGATCAATTTCCTGCTGTGTCCTACATATGATACTCATGTTAATACACCCCAGAATCATATTAGCCTAATTCTCAGCTACATCACATTATTGACTTATATGTAATTTGTGAGCCATAAGAACATAAGAATGGCCAAACTGGGTCAGACCAAAAGTCCATCTAGCCCAGTATCCTGTCTTCTGACAGTGGCCAATGCCAGGTCCTCCAGAGGCAATGAACAGGTAATCATCAATTGATCTGTCCCCTGTTGCCCATTCCCAGCTTCTGGCAAACAGAGGCTAGGAACACCATGCCTGCCCATCCTGGCTAATAGCCATTGATGGACCTATCCTCCATGAACTTATCTAGTTCTTTTTTGAACCCTGTTATAGTCTTGGACTTCACATCACCCTCTGGCAAAGAGTTCCACAAGTTGACTGTGTGTTGTGTGAAGAAATACTTCCTTTTGTTTGTTTTAAACCTCCTGCCTATTAATTTCATTTGGTGACCTCTAGTTTTTTGTGTTATGAGAAGGAGTAAATAACACTTCCTTATTTTCTTTCTCCAAACCAGTCATGATTTTATAGACCTCTATCATATCCCCCCTTAGTCATCCCTTTTCCAAGCTGAAAAGTCCCAGTCTTATTAATCTCTCCTCATATGGAAGCTATTTGATACCCCTAATCAGGGCCGGCTCTAGGCACTAGCTAAGCAAGCTGGTGCCTGGGGCGGCGCTGTTGAAGGGACGGCACTCTGGCTGTTCTTGGAGAGGCAGTCCGGCAGCAGCCCCAGTGGCAATTCAGCGGCAGCCCCTCTCCATTGTTTCCCGTGGCGGCAATTCGATGGCAGCTCCCTCCAGTGTTCCTGTTCACTCCGGCGGTGGCGTATTCAGCAGGTTTTTGTTTGGTTTTTTTTTTGCTGCTTGGGGCGGCAAAAAACGTAGAGCTGGCCCTGCCCCTAATCATTTTTATTGCCCTTTCTGAACCTTTTCCAATTCCAATATATCTTTTCTGAGATGGGGCGATCAAATCTGCACACACTATTCAAGATGTGGGAGTATCATGAGTTTATAACTTCTGTAACCTTCAGATTATTTTCAACAGTACTGCTGCCTAGCCAGTTATTTCCTATTTTGTAGTCGTTGTGCATTTGATTTTTCTTTTCTACTTGTAATACTTTACAGTTGTCTTTATTCAATTACATCTTGTTGGTTTTAGACCAATTTTCATTTTTTTTTCCCACAGGCTTCCTTTCCATTTTACATACTGTTAGTGTGATGGAACCACTTAACCATTAGTGTCATAGAACTTTGCAGACTACCAGGTAGCTTCATGCTTGGGACATGTAGGGGACCTTACATGGGACCTGATTCTGATTATATACCAGTTTAAGTCAATTGAAATCAATGGTGTGAACCAGGTGTTAGATCAGAATCAAGCCTTTGATCTCCCAAGGATTAAATACAACATATACAGAGAAACCAACACTTATGACTAATCAACCCTAAAGGCAATTTCCTGTCTTAACCAAATACTTTAAAAAATCTCCAAGATTTCAAATATAATAGTGTTTGGTCCTCATGAAGACTTTTGAGAAAAACAGGGCTTTGACTTCATTCCTTATACCAGGGATAAATTTGGCTCAGCCCTTTCAGCAAGAATGTTTGCTACGCCCTTGGGACTGACACCTCTCTGCCTGAAAGGGGAGCTGAGACAGAAAAAGGAGGGGGAAAAGAGAGAAGAGCTTATTGCAGGTTTGGGGCCAATGACTTCACAATGTTCACAAGATAAGATAGTACAGTAAGAGCCAGATCCTCAGCGGGTGCAAATAGGGCAAATTACAACAGTCTATGCTATTATATCTATCAAATCTTTGTTGAGAAGCAGGAAGAGATGGACAGAGTTTTTGAATATGAGCACCAGTGAAGTGGGAAGTAATATGGTTATTTACATATGACAATACAGATATAAGATTTTTTCAGCATTTCTATTACCAACATATTTGTATTGTTGCAATAACAAATTGACCATCATTCCCATAATCCTGTGTGCAAAATACTGCAGTAACAGAATTTCATGTTGTGCCTCTGAGAACATGTAAAGACACAAATCACAAATCGGCTTTTCAGCTGTGACAAGAGATGTCACCTTGGCTGTAGGATGCCTCTGTGAACAACCCCATGTGTGAAAACTCTTTCACTTCACTCAGAAATTTCCATTTGCTTGTGCCCTGTCATATAAAGCACTGCAAAACAGATCAAATTAGGAAATTTTCAACTCATATCTATCTGTAACTTGAGCTGAATGGTTCTTGAATGAAACATGGAATAACAAATATTATCAATATTACTTCTGAGACAGATGGAAAATTCCACGTGGGAAAGTTATCCTTTCATTCATTACTTTAGGAACTAAAAGGTCTCACAAATTTAACACATGATGTCCCTCCATGTTACATTTAGACTTGCTTATTAAGTGGCAGATACATAAAATCTAGACTAAGTAGAGAAATCCCCCTGACTACACCCTTCAAATTATTTATTCCAGAAAACATATCATATTTCCTGTACTCATTAAATGTGATACAGCTATTCTGTTTTCAACAGAGTAGACTATGGGAATTTCTCTTATATAAGGCTATGTCACACTTTTTAGGAAGTTACTCATTTTTTTGAGACACTTAAGCACTGGCACATTAGATATGATCATTATTGCCACTTTTCAGATGCAGACCGTAAAGAATTTTACAAAGGTAGGTTGTCATAAATATAAAGGGAAGGGTAAACCCCTTTGAAATCCCTCCTGGCCAGAGAAAAAAAACCTCTCACCTGTAAAGGGTTAAGAAGCTAAAGGTAACCTCACTGGCACCTGACCAAAATGACCAATGAGGAGACGATACTTTCAAAAGCCGGGAGGAGGGAGAGAAACAAAGGGTCTGTGTGTCTGTCTATATGCTGCTTTTGCTGGGGATAGACCAGGAATGGAGTCTTAGAACTTTAGTAAGTAATCTAGCTAGGTATGTGTTAGATTATGATGTCTTTAAATGGCTGAGAAAAGAACTGTGCTGAATAGAATAACTATTTCTGTCTGTGTATCTTTTTTGTAACTTAAGGTTTTGCCTAGAGGGGTTCTCTATGTTTTGAATCTAATTACCCTGTAAGGTATCTACCATCCTGATTTTACAGAGGGGATTTCTTTATTTCTATTTACTTCTATTTTTATTAAAAAAGTCTTCTTGTAAGAAAACTGCATGCTTTTTCATTGTTCTCAGATCCAAGGGTTTGGGTCTGTGGTCACCTAAGCAAATTGGTGAGGCTTTTTATCCAACATTTCCCAGGGAAGGGGGGGTGCAAGTATTGGGAGGATTGTTCATTGTTCTTAAGATCCAAGGGTCTGGGTCTGTAGTCACCTAGGCAAATTGGTGAGGCTTTTTACCAAACCTTGTCCAGGAAGTGGCGTGCAAGGTTTTGGGAAGTATTTTGGGGGGAAAGACGTGTCCAAACAGCTCTTCCCCAGTAACCAGTATTAGTTTGGTGGTGGTAGTGGCCAATCCAAGGACAAAGGGTGGAATATTTTGTACCTTGGGGAAGTTTTGACCTAAGCTGGTAAAGATAAGCTTAGGAGGTTTTTCATGCAGGTCCCCACATCTGTACCCTAGAGTTCAGAGTGGGGGAGGAACCTTGACATAAGTAAATTTTACCCATTGTTAAAAAGGAACAATAGGTTTGTGGTTAAGGCACTAAACTGGAATTTAGCCAATCTGTGTTCAATTCCTGAGCTGACCAGATGTTTCCTGTGTGACCTGGGGCAAATCACTTAAGCCAAGCTTTTCAAAGTAGCCAGTGATTTCAGGTGCCTCAATTTTGGGGTGTTTAAAGGCAGATACTTTAAAGGGGCCTAATTTTCACAAAGTTCTGAGCACTTATCCTCTGAAAAATCAGGGCCCTTTATGATGTCTCATGCTGGCCACCCCAAATTTAAGCTTCCTAAAATCATTGGTTGCTTTTGAAAATCTTGGCCTTAATTTCCCTGTGCCTCAATTTTCCATCCATAAAATGAAGTAACACTACTTTCTTTCTCCTATCACCATTTGCCTGTCCAGTCATTTAGACTAAAAACTGTTCAGACAGGGACTGTCTCTTTATGTTTATACAGCATGAATCACAATGGAGCTCGTGTCTTGACTGGGATGTCTCAGTGTTATCAGAATATTAATAATACAGATGGTTAAACTGAGGCCCAGAAACGTTGCCCAAAGTCAGCACAAAAGCAAAATTGGTAATATAATCCATATCTCCAGACTCCCATTCCTGTGTCTTGTGCTATAGCTCTCACATTAATCAGACACAGAGCTGTAAGTATATCTCTGCCTGTAGCATTCTTATTTCTAAGCTAGAAGCTACTGGGGAAAACAATTCACACTAGGACATGGACTCAAAGCTAAAGCTGACAGTATGTGTATAGGGGACCAGAAAGATCGCTGCATCAGTCACTAGGGGTGCAACCTTTGCAAGAGAAATTAAACCAAGGTCCTTTCTGCCTTTCCCTAGTGGCTGTTCAGATGAAAGCTGAAGATCCATGAATACTGTCTAAAAGGTAACACTGTCTACCTGGCTAAAGCCAGGAACACATGATGAAATACCAGTGTGTGTGTGAGCTAATGATGGTCACAAAATGTCGATCAAATTTTCTTTGCAAAGCAGCACAGTACCAAGGCCAAATTCACAGTGGTTGCAATCTCTCTCAAGTTCACAGAGTTGCAGCTGTCTATACCTATGGTGAATTACATGCCCAGTATTTAATTCACCCCAGAGCACTGTGCTCAGTGATACACTAAGTATAAAAAGGTGCTATACTGCATGAAATCTAAGCGTACTGGTTAAATATACGGAACAACATAGTATATATCCAGGGAACATTAGGGTACATGAATGTAAGTGAGTGAATGAATCATTTCCTCACAGTCTGCATGTGGATAGCACCTACAAAATCTGAGCCAAATTCTGCTCTCGATTAGTTATGAGTTTGGCCAGGCATAACAGCTGATTTAAGACCCCATGATGATTGATGAATGATTTAAGACATTTATAATGACTGCACAGTCCTCCTTCCCTCACTCAACCCCCACCCTGAATTTTCAGGTGAGGTGAGCAAATATCCCAAATTAGACTTGTCATTCAATTAAGAAAAAGGAACATCTGGTTGCTATTTACACCAAGCAACTACACAATGACAGAGCACCTTATAAAAACCAATTCATCTAAAATGAATTCAGGACCTAAAACATTTTCATGGGAAAAAACCCCACACCAGCTTTGTACACATCATGGGCCTGATTTTCTGCTTATGTAGTTATGTATACCTGTGAAAAATAAACATAGAGTTGGTATAAAATGCTGCCATTCTGGTTTGATAGCATTTCCAATTCTCCCTACACAAAGTGAAAGGCAATGGAGAATCAGGCCCAATAACTTTTATTCAGTGGAAAGTGACATTGGTTTTTCATTGCTAAGACATGGACAAGCGGATGAAGGTTTCAGGTCACTGGTGCCTGGGGAACAGAGAATGTATTAAAGGGCTGTGGCAGCTAAATGCCTTCACATTGGCTGCAGAGAAGGCAGGAACGGAGTACAATTGACAGACACCACAATTGGTTAGAATTTCTTAGTCATGCAGGCTAGCAGTACTAAAGATGAGAGCCTGGAGGCTCTCATGTGATCAAGAGAACCATGGGGCTGGGTGAAAAAGTTTGAAGCCGCTGAACTCTTTTTTTTTTTTTTTGTTCAAGCCCCAATTAGGCCATCTGATTGTTTTTCCTCCATCACTCCAAAACTCTGTCTGAAATGGAATGTCACTGAACAAACTCCGACATCCCGGCATGACTTGAGGAACAAGGAGTGCTGACAAACTGTCAGAGCAGCAGTCAGTCTCAGAGGGCGTGAGTCTCATTTAGACTAAAGCCATTTTTTACTGCTCTGGTAATGCAAAGGGGACTAAAAGCAAAAGTAAATTATATTTAACTGTATTGACTTCACTGAGGGGGAGCAGAGTTAGGTTTGTACTGAATGCTTCAGAAAATCCCCCTCAGTCCCCATGAGTACAGCCACTTTATCACTATTTGCACAGGGACAGCATGTTCCTCCACTGCAAGTGTTGCCAGCTGCACCAGTTAATACTGAATGAAGGATTCAGGCCATGTCCCTGTTCCCTCCTCTGGGGTATCAAGTACGACTACACTCACATAGTCCTTGTGCTCCCTAATGCTGCCCATCTCCTGTGCAGGAGCGTGCAGTCGCTGTTCTTTGAACCTCTTCCCCCCACCTTTGGCATAGATTATTTTCCAGTTTATATTTAATTTGGATCCATGTATTTGTTTTGGACTTTTTTTTACCACTTTTCTGAAATGGAACTAACTGGCCCAATAGAAAACACTGGTAAATCAGGCCCTTTGTGTTTAGTGCCCTTCATTTACTACAGAGGTGCTGTATGCTGCTGTTTCAGGTATACTTTAAAAGCAGCAGACAACTGTGAAATGCACTAAGTTCTCACTGGTGCTTATTGAATCAGCAGGTGCAGCTGATTTCAGAGTATTTCTTCCAGGTGTTGAGCAAATGTGCCAAATCTGCCTCTAATTTACATTACCACTGACATTTTTAAATCACACACACCCCTTTTTGATTGCATGCTGCATCTGTATCACCTCACATAATATTCTCTCTCTATTTTCATAACTACAAGAACTTCAATCAGTCTAACAGCAGTTTTCAAAAACATCCAATTATATTTTTCAATGCTGGGTGATGCCTACATTCAATAATGATTTTTTAAAATTATGGCCTTAAAATACAATATGTATGGAAAGTATTAATCTAACATTCATTTTAGTAGGAAATTATGCCTTTGGCATTAATACATTTAGGATTATCATGTAACAAGAACAATCAGTTAAATCACAATTTTAACCATATTGACCTATGGGCCAGATATTTTTTATAAGACTTATAGATTGCTTATGAGCCAGACTTGATGCTTTTGAAGTCATGTAAAGAAAAATGCTAGCCTGCTAGAAATGATTGGGTCAAGAATCGTTAACTAGGGAATAAGTATTTTGGTAGTGTATTAGACAAATAAATAACAGGAGCTTAAATTAGCAAAAATCTGATGTACAAAACAAATAAACAGATATTCAAATACACTGGAAATGTATGGGTAAAATATATTTCTGCCTGAGAAAAAGATAAAATAAGTGAAGCTGAAGCTGTATGTAGTCCTATGATTGTACTAAATTGTAAGTTAACCTTAGAACCAAATGAGACATAGATCAAGCTGTTTGACGCACGCTGCAAAGGGGGTTACCCAGAAAATTTATATGCATGCACTTTTCTATTGAGCACTAACAGTAGTTAAAATAAATTTGACCAAAATTGACCAATCAATAAATTTGATTGATTTAAGCTTTTTTACATTAAAAAATAAAACCCTGTTTGGTAACAAAGAAGAAGCTAGATTTTTTTAACGTACTGTGATTGAGATATCATCAGGCTTATTTCCAGGTTCTAAGAAAATGTTAGAAACAAAGGGCTAAAACAGAATAGAGCAGTCTAGAGAATGGGAGATACTCAGCTGCCTACCTCTCCTTGCCAGATAGGGTTCACAGTATTACACGTGATCTTGGATCTCTTCTCCTGTCCATGGTGAGGAAGTGCTGGGAAGATGCTGTGCTTTCCAGGCTGAATGGAAATCTTCAGGTATGGGTCTGGGTTGAAGAACATTCCTTTCTTCAGACCCAAAGCCTGGAAATCTGCAAAAAGTTGAATATTCGGATTAGCAATCACATTCCAATTAGTGCACTGGAAAGCCAACAGAACTACATGGAGAACTAATGACAAATTAAAAAGTAAAGGAGGAACATGAAAAATTCTACTACATTACTTCTACATTACTTGCATTGTAACATAAAACCAAACCGTAACAACTAATTTCAATAACACCTAGGATTTATAAAGTACTTTAAAACTGAAGTACAAACACAATCCTTCCATCTATGGAGAAAGTAAAAATTAGTTTGTAATTAAGGCACAAGAATGGGAGTCAAAATAAAAGAGTTCTAATTCCCTTCTTTGCCAAAGACTTTGTATGATTAAGGGCAAGTCACTTAAATCCTTTGCATGAAATCCTGGCCCCACTGAAGCAACACACTTAATTGACTTCAGTGAGGCCAAAATGTCACCTTTTGTGAATTCATTTTCCTTTTGTAAAAGGTTCCCAATAAATACACTCTCAAAAAGTGTTCTGTGCATATTTATTTACATTTTTAAAAGAACTATCCTTAGCCAAGATCACATTCCTTTTGGGTGTGCTTTCTGCAGAAAGTTTCTGCTGAAAACACCTCAAAGTTTCATCCTTTAGAATTTGCGGAAACTGAATTTTAGATTTGCACATGGAAATACTCACACTTAAAGCACTTGTGTATTCATCTAACCTTGGAACAGAACTAATACCATGTGAATTATCTAACCAATCACAACAAAGTTTAATTTCAAACACTCATGATCAACTGATTGAGAAAGAAAATTCTGAATTTGAATAATGAACAAATTCAGGAAAATCATGATCTGCTTAAAGATACTCCACAGGCAAAAGGAGAAGCTAAATTTGTCAAGATTCTCTTAATTCTGTTTGATACATTCAGTTAAGCTGCAGTAGGTGAAATGCATAATATTCTTTATATGAAATATTTCTTGTAAACATTTTTGATGTTCTCTGCACGAGAAAGGTGGAACTCATTTGAATCCTGTATGTTAGAATATAATGCTTTATTGTTTTTTTTACAATAAAAGCATCATTGTTCAACATTAATTTTATTGCAATATTCTTTTATTATACAATGTAATGTATTTTATTTTTGTATAGTATATAATACAATCCAAATTTTCAAACACAAGTGCCTAAAGTTTGGTTCCGAAATCTAACATTCATCTAAATATGGCTTTAGGCACCCAAATTTAGTCAACTGGGCTTGGAAGTTTTGATATGATATCATATGGTTTTTAAACTATTGCTGCTTAATGGGAGTTTCCCCCTCCCGCCCCGCCCCAGACTTTAAATAAGTCTGCTTCTTTGTACTGGTGAGCTTCTTTTAAGGGTATGTCTACACTACAGAATAAGGTCGAATTTATAGAAGTCGGTTTTTTAGAAATCGGTTTTATAAATTCGAGTGTGTGTGTCCCCACAGTAAATGCTCTAAGTGCATTAAGTGCATTAACTCGGCGGAGCGCTTCCACAGTACCGAGGCAAGCGTCGACTTCCGGAGCGTTGCACTGTGGGTAGCTATCCCACAGTTCCCGCAGTCTCCGCTGCCCATTGGAATTCTGGGTTGAGATCCCAATGCCTGATGGGGCTAAAACATTGTCGCGGGTGGTTCTGGGTACATATCGTCAGCCTCCCGTTCCCTCCCTCCCCCCGTGAAAGCAAGGGCAGACAATCATTTCGCGCCTTTTTTCCTGAGTTACCTGTGCAGACGCCATACCATGGCAAGCATGGAGCCCGCTCAGGTAACCGTCACCCTATGTCTCCTGGGTGCTGGCAGACGCGGTACGGCATTGCTACACAGTAGCAGCAACCCCTTGCCTTGTGGCAGCAGACGGTACAGTACGACTGGTAGCCGTCATCGTCATGTCTGAGGTGCTCCTGGTCGCCTCTGTGAGGTCGATCAGGAGCGCCTGGGCAGACATGGGCACAGGGACTAAATTTGGAGTGACTTGACCAGGTCATTCTCTTTAGTCCTGCAGTCAGTCCTATTGAACCGTCTTATGGTGAGCGGGCAGGCGATACGGACTGCTAGCAGTCGTGCTGTACCATCTTCTGCCGAGCAGTCATGAGATGTGGATGGCATGCAGTCCGTCTGCTGCCAGCCAAAGATGTAAAAGATAGATGGAGTGGGTCAAAACAAGAAATAGACCAGATTTGTTTTGTACTCATTTGCTTCCCCCCCCTCCCCTGTCTAGGGGACTCATTCTTCTAGATCACACTGCAGTCAAGGTGCAGCGAGGTAAATCTAGCCATGTATCAATCAGAGGCCAGGCTAACCTTCTTGCTCCAATAAGGACAATAACTTAGGTGCACCATTTCTTATTGGAACCCTCTGTGAAGTCCTGCCTGAAATACTCCTTGATGTAAAGCCACCCCCTTTGTTGATTTTAGCTCCCTGAAGCCAACCCTGTAAGCGCCCCTCCCAGCGTCAGAGCAATGGCAAACAATCGGGCATCTGAGAGTGCTGTCCAGAGCAGTCACAATGGAGCGCTCTGATGGGGCTAAAACATTGTCGCGGGTGGTTCTGGGTACGTGTCGTCAGGCCCCCGTTCCCTCCCTCCCTCCGTGAAAGCAAGGGCAGACAATCATTTCGCGCCTTTTTTCCTGAGTTACCTGTGCAGACGCCATACCACAGTAAGCATGGAGCCCGCTCAGGTAACCGTCACCCTATGTCTCCTGGGTGCTGGCAGACGCGGTACGGCTTTGCTGCACAGTAGCAGCAACCCCTTGCCTTCTGGCAGCAGACGGTGCAATACGATTGGTAGTCGTCCTCATCGTGTCCGAGGTGCTCCTGGCCGCGTCGGCTGGGAGCGCCTGGGCAGACATGGGCGCAGGGACTAAATTTGGAGTGACTTGACCAGGTCATTCTCTTTAGTCCTGCAGTCAGTCCTATTGAACCGTCTTATGGTGAGCAGGCAGGCGATACGGACTGCTAGCAGTCGTACTGTACCATCTTCTGCCAGGCAGGCAAGAGATGAGGATTGCTAGCAGTCGTATTGCACCATCTTCTGCCAGGCAGGCAAGAGATGGGGATGGCTAGCAGGCGTACTGTACCATCTTCTGCCAAGCAGCCATGAGATGTGGATGGCATGCAGTCCTTCTGCACCGTCTGCTGCCAGCCAAAGATGTAAAAGATAGATGGAGTGGGTCAAAACAAGAAATAGACCAGATTTGTTTTGTACTCATTTGCCTCCTCCCCTGTCTAGGGGACTCATTCCTCTAGGTCACACTGCAGTCACTCACAGAGAAGGTGCAGCGAGGTAAATCTAGCCATGTATCAATCAGAGGCCAGGCTAACCTCCTTGTTCCAATAACAACGATAACTTAGGTGCACCATTTCTTATTGGAACCCTCCGTGCAGTCCTGCCTGAAATACTCCTTGATGTACAGGCACCCCCTTTGTTGATTTTAGCTCCCTGAAGCCAACCCTGTAAGCCGTGTCGTCAGTCGCCCCTCCCTCCGTCAGAGCAACGGCAGACAATCGTTCCGCGCCTTTTTTCTGTGCGGACGCCATACCACGGCAAGCATGGAGCCCGCTCAGCTCACTTTGGCAATTAGGAGCACATTAACCACCACACGCATTATTCAGCAGTATATGCAGCACCAGAACATGGCAACGCGATACCGGGCGAGGAGGCGACGTCAGCGCGGTCCCGTGAGTGATCAGGACATGGACACAGATTTCTCTGAAAGCATGGGCCCTGACAATGCATGCATCATGGTGCTAATGGGGCAGGTTCATGCTGTGGAACGCCGATTCTGGGCTCGGGAAACAAGCACAGACTGGTGGGACCGCATAGTGTTGCAGGTCTGGGACGATTCCCAGTGGCTGCGAAACTTTCGCATGCGTAAGGGCACTTTCATGGAACTTTGTGACTTGCTTTCCCCTGTCCTGAAGCGCATGAATACCAAGATGAGAGCAGCCCTCACAGTTGAGAAGCGAGTGGCGATAGCCCTGTGGAAGCTTGCAACGCCAGACAGCTACCGGTCAGTTGGGAATCAATTTGGAGTGGGCAAATCTACTGTGGGGGCTGCTGTGATGCAAGTAGCCCACGCAATCAAAGATCTGCTGATATCAAGGGTAGTGACCCTGGGAAATGTGCAGGTCATAGTGGATGGCTTTGCTGCAATGGGATTCCCTAACTGTGGTGGGGCCATAGACGGAACCCATATCCCTATCTTGGCACCGGAGCACCAAGCCGCCGAGTACATAAACCGCAAGGGGTACTTTTCAATAGTGCTGCAAGCTCTGGTGGATCACAAGGGACGTTTCACCAACATCAACGTGGGATGGCCGGGAAAGGTGCATGATGCTCGCATCTTCAGGAACTCTGGTCTGTTTCAAAAGCTGCAGGAAGGGACTTTATTCCCAGACCAGAAAATAACTGTTGGGGATGTTGAAATGCCTATATGTATCCTTGGGGACCCAGCCTACCCCTTAATGCCATGGCTCATGAAGCCGTACACAGGCAGCCTGGACAGTGGTCAGGAGCTGTTCAACTACAGGCTGAGCAAGTGCAGAATGGTGGTAGAATGTGCATTTGGACGTTTAAAGGCGCGCTGGCGCAGTTTATTGACTCGCTTAGACCTCAGCGAAACCAATATTCCCACTGTTATTACTGCTTGCTGTGTGCTCCACAATATCTGTGAGAGTAAGGGGGAGACGTTTATGGCGGGGTGGGAGGTTGAGGCAAATCGCCTGGCTGCTGGTTACGCGCAGCCAGACACCAGGGCGGTTAGAAGAGCACAGGAGGGCGCGGTGCGCATCAGAGAAGCTTTGAAAAACAGTTTCATGACTGGCCAGGCTACGGTGTAAAAGTTCTGTTTGTTTCTCCTTGATGAACCCCCCCGCCCCTTGGTTCACTCTACTTCCCTGTAAGCTAACCACCCTCCCCTCCTCCCTTTAATCATTGCTTGCAGAGCCAATAAAGTCATTGCTGCTTCACAGTCATGCATTCGTTATTCATTCATCACACAAATAGGGGGATGACTACCAAGGTATCCCAGGAGGGGTGGTGGAGGAGGGAAGGAAAATGCCACACAGCACTTTAAGCACAGCACTTTAAAAGTTTACAACTTTAAAATTTATTGAATGACAGCCTTCTTTTTTTTGGGCAATCCTCTGTGGGGGAGTGGCTGGTTGGCCGGAGGCCTCCCCACCGTGTTCTTGGGCGTCTGGGTGAGGAGGCTATGGAACTTGGGGAGGAGGGCGGTTGGTTACAGAGGGGCTGCAGTGGCAGTCTGTGCTCCAGCTGCCTTTGCTGCAGCTCAACCATACACTGGAGCATACTGGTTTGGTCCTGCAGCAGCCTCAGCATTGAATCCTGCCTCCTCTCATCACGCTGCCGCCACATTTGAGCTTCAGCCCTGTCTTCAGCCCGCCACTTACTCTCTTCAGCCCGCCACTTACTCTCTTCAGCCCTCCACCTCTCCTCCCGGTCATTTTGTGCTTTCCTGCACTCTGACATTATTTGCCTCCACGCATTCGTCTGTGCTCTGTCAGTGTGGGAGGACAGCATGAGCTCGGAGAACATTTCATCGCGAGTGCGTTTTTTTTTCTTTCTAAGCTTCACTAGCCTCTGGGAAGGAGAAGATCCTGTGATCATTGAAACACATGCAGCTGGTGGAGAAAAAAAAAGGGACAGCGGTATTTAAAAAGACACATTTTATAAAACAGTGGCTACACTCTTTCAGGGTAAACCTTGAAAGTTAACATTACATACATAGCACATGTGCTTTCGTTACAAGGTCGCATTTTGCCTCCTCCCACCGCGTGAACGGATTTTGGTTGAATGCCAGCAAACATACACTGCAATGCTTTGTTCTACAGTGATTCCCCAGTACGTGTTGCTGGCCTGGAGTGGTAAAGTGTCCTACCATGAAGGACGAAATAAGGCTGCCCTCCCCAGAAACCTTTTGCAAAGGCAGAACCGCAAATGCCAGGGCAAAGTAATCCTTTCACATGCTTGCTTTTAAACCATGTATAGCATTTTAAAAGGTACACTCACCAGAGGTCCCTTCTCCGCCTGCTGAGTCCAGGAGGCAGCCTTGGGTGGGTTCGGGGGGTACTGGCTCCAGGTCTAGGGTGAGAAACAGTTCCTGGCTGTCGGGAAAACCGGTTTCTCCGCTTGCTTGCTGTGAGCTATCTACAACCTCCTCCTCATCATCTTCTTCGTCCCCAAAACCTACTTCTGTATTGCCTCCATCTCCATTGAAGGAGTCAAACAACACGGCTGGGGTAGTGGTGGCTGAACCCCCTAAAATGGCATGCAGCTCATCATAGAAGCGGCATGTTTGGGGCTCTGACCCAGAGCGGCCGTTCGCCTCTCTGGTTTTCTGGTAGGCTTGCCTCAGCTCCTTCAGTTTCACGCGGCACTGCTTCGGGTCCCTGTTATGGCCTCTGTCCTTCATGCCCTGGGAGATTTTCAGAAAGGTTTTGGCATTTCGAAAACTGGAACGGAGTTCTGATAGCACGGATTCCTCTCCCCAAACAGCGATCAGATCCCGTACCTCCCGTTCAGTCCATGCTGGAGCTCTTTTGCGATTCTGGGACTCCATCATGGTCACCTCTGCTGATGAGCTCTGCATGGTCACCTGCAGCTTGCCACGCTGGCCAAACAGGAAATGAGATTCAAAAGTTCGCGGTTCTTTTCCTGTCTACCTGGCCAGTGCATCTGAGTTGAGAGCGCTGTCCAGAGCGGTCAGAATGGAGCACTCTGGGATAGCTCCCGGAGGCCAATACCATCGAATTGTGTCCACAGTACCCCAAATTCGAGCCGGCAACGTCGATTTAAGCGCTAATCCACTTGTCAGGGGTGGAGTAAGGAAATCGATTTTAAGAGCCCTTTAAGTCGAAATAAAGGGCTTCATTGTGTGGACGGGTGCAGGTTTAAATCGATTTAACGCTGCTAAATTCGATCTAAAGTCCTAGTGTAGACCAGGGCTTAGAGAACCTAGGAAAGTACATGCTTAGAGCAGGATTTTTAGCTGCACAACTCCCAGGGGCTTTACTGTGAGTCATGCAGATGGAACCCCCAAGTGCCTCTTTTCAAATTTACTCATAAGGTCCTGAAGAAGGCCACATAGCCCATTATTGCTTGTCTTTTTGAAGCCCATGAAATACCTGTAGATTGTTTTGTATCTCATTAGTTCAGGACTCAGTAGTTAGTGCCTGTACCCGTTGAATCTCTCTTTTTCCAGATGCATTTCTAGCTTCCTTTGGAACATGAAACCACTTCCTTTTAATGATTTCAGTGTGTGATTCTTTATTTCAACTGCTATTTGTATAGAGTTTTCATTCCCTTTCATTTAAAACTCTATTTCATATTGAAACAAAGGCAATAAATAGCAGTTTTGCTTCTTTCTTTCTGTCACTGCCTTAAAGAGATGTAAAATGTTAGGGAAGATAAATTCAACCATTTTTGGAGACTCTTCTAAATATTTTTTTAATATTTCTCTTGGAGGATTGTTTAAAAGTCCTAATCTACCACATGTTCATTATCACACAGTTTTAATACTTTAACAGAAACCTGATGAGACAGCTGAGCCAATATGTTAGATGAGACCAATTAAAACCCATTAACAGTGGTGTAATTGTGTCAATAAGAGGATATGCTGGATGGATTGGAACTCCTAACGGAATGCTTTGCAAATGAACACAAAGTGTATGTCAGAGTACAGCTATGTCAAAGAGTAGGGAATAAACTCTACGGAGCTAGGCAAAAATATTTTGCTTCACTAGACAGTTTGTGATAAGACCCAATAAAAGATAGTCCCAAGTGAAAGAGTAAATAATTTTGTTGTGGTTGTTTTTAAGAACATAACTCCCATTGTGGGTCAGACCAATGGTCCATCTAGCCCAGTATCCTGTGTCAGACAGTGGCCATGGAGCTTCAGGGGGTGACAGAACAGGGTGATTTTGGAGAGATCTACCCATCTTCCTCTCCTGCTTCTGACAGTCAGAGGTTTAAAGCTGCCCTGAGCATGGAGTTGCATCCCTGACCATCCTGGCTAATAGCCATTGATGGACCTATCCTCCTTGAACTTATCTAGTTCTTTTTTGAACCCAGTTATACTTTTGGCCTTCACAACATCCCATAGGAATGAGTTCCACAGGTTAATAGTGTGAAGAAGTACTTTTTCTTGTTTGTAGTAAACCTGCTGCCTGGTTTTACCATGTCATTTAATTATCTTCATTCCACCAAGTTTTCGTGATGCCTATTATATTAATATCCCCATTTAATACCAAGCACTCTATCTAGTTCACCCATCTTAGTATTTAGACTTCTAGCATTTGCATATAGCACTTGTAAATTTTGTCAATATTCAATTGCTTGCCTTCATGTGTTATATTTCAACGTGACTCTATTTTATTGGACTGTTCCTCACGAGTGCCTGCCTGTACTTTACCAACTTCTTTCCTTTTCCCTTTACTAGGATATAGAGTTTCCCCCTTTAATAAATATATCCCTATGGGATGTCTCTGCCTGAACTGTGTGCACCTCTGCACCTGGGACATTCAGCAAATCAGGCAGAGATTTCAAAAGCTGTTGCACATGTGAGCATAAAAAACTTGCTGTATTTTAAGAATCCCATTCTCACATCTGTCACTCTTAATCAAATACAAACCAGGTTAAGTGAAAGAACACTCCACTGGAAAGTACTTCTGTGAGAGTGTGTGGTGTCATGCTCTTTGTAGCATCATTCCACAAATAAAATGTTTTGGTTCAGACTGTAAACCTTATGTTGTACAAAGGTTTAAAAAATGGGAAGCTTGTATAGACTGCCCCTCCTGAGCGTGAGATTCTTATGTACAAGACACCTTTCAAATAAAGTGTGGCTCCCAATTCTACTGAAGTCCATTATGATCAACTGGCTTTGCAGTGAATACTGCACTATCAGCAGTAGACTCCAGGAAAGCCCAAACCATAATTGAAAAAGGGATGCTGATGACAGTGCCAGAACAGAATAACAGAATGAGGCTAGTAATGTAAGCCACAGGATGAGAAAGTATGAGAAAAGCCTCTAAGAACTGATTTTGTTTTGTCTGATGTCTCCTCATAAGACTCTCAAACAGAAATATTTATTGCTGTATATGTTTCTACATTTTTCCCTTAGAGAAAAGATTGCCCATGTTATTATCCAATGATATGGGTTATTGACAGACAGGAATGAAAATATCTAGCCCTTGATATTATAGTTACCTGCTCATTGTTCTTTATGAGCAAGTAACTATAATGACCTTCCAGCCTAATTCTATTACCTGGAATAAACTATGGAGACCATAGGACTGAGTATTTAAAAAACCAAATCAGCTTTCACTAATTATCTTCCAGATACTTGTCCAAGTACAATTCAGCCAGGCACTTTTTGGGATAGTTTGTTTCTCAATGTCATGTATAGGGGAAAGTTGCATGATATGGCATATCAACATAATTTTTTAAAAAATTTTAGTGCACATAAGTTAGTTCTGTGGTACACATATTGAGGCCAGCTTTCAGTGGAAGGTTAAAATGGCCACAACTTTTATTGACTTGTCATCAGCCTATGGCAGTGTCTGGCACAAGGGCCTAGAGCTGAAGTTATCCAACCTGCTTCAATCCAGCCAGACATTTCAACTCACTAGGTCAATGCTTTCAAAGAAGAAAGTTCCGTGCCCATCTCGTAAATCAGGTTTGCAAAAAGTGGAGGCTGCACAATAGCCTCCCACAAGGATCAGTACTTGCACCATCCCTTTTTAACTTATACATAAGTGATATGCCTGAGGTGCTCATTTATACTGATGATCTGTCATTAGCGACACAGGCCTCAACATCCAGCAAAACGGAAGACACCCTTAATGCTGATCAGAAGAAGATGGAAAACTGTTTTCGGTACTGGCAACTCAAACCCAATCCATCAAAAACTGTGTCGTCAGCTTTCCATCTCAGCAATTCTGAAGCTTATAGGATGCTGAACATAAACTTCTGTGGCAAGGCAATCACCCATGATCATCTCTTCATCACAACCTTATCTATCAACATCTGAAACAGGTGACCCATAAAACACAGTCATAACAATATCTTCCAAAAGCAAGCAGGTTCTAGCTGGGGTTGCACTGCTTGAATGCCATGAATGGCAACAGTGGTTTTAGTTTATTCCACAGCCAAGTTCCGCGCAGCTGTCTGGGGAAGAAACTTGTACACAGACCTCATTGCTATCCAGTTAAATGCGGCTATGAGACTTGTAACTGGCACCCTGAAATCCACTTTGCTGCCTTTGCTTCCAGTCCTCAAAAACATCCCTCCTCCAATCATACAGTGAGAGGTGGCTATGATGTGTGAGTACAAGAAAGCTCTCGCTAACCAAAAGCTCCTGCTCCATGACAACCTCATTCACGGTCTCACACTCGCCTTAAGTCCCACCACCCATTCCGGGCAGATGGAGAAGCAAGTCTGTCATCCATCTTCAACCCAGAAGACACCTGGCAGATGCAGTGGGCAGACCCTGGCATTTACTAAGCATATCTTTAGATGATCCCATCATTGAACCACCTGGTTTCTTACTCTGCCTAAGATAGTGGATGACCAACAGTATTAGGGCATTACATGGAAGATGTGTGCACTTGATGCACAAATGAAGTAGCAAGGATTCAACACAGTGCAAATACAGAGACTTTCAAACCATTAAGAACATTGCAAATCAGTGCCCAATCTTTACATTCCCAGAATGTATAGCAAAGTTGCACTGTGTATCACCTGAAAACCTCAAATGGATTTCAGACCT
This sequence comes from Caretta caretta, assembly GCF_965140235.1. Taxonomy (NCBI): domain Eukaryota; kingdom Metazoa; phylum Chordata; order Testudines; family Cheloniidae; genus Caretta; species Caretta caretta. The sequence goes on from NC_134207.1 coordinate 175,960,773, forward strand.
TTCTATCAACTTGTAAATGTTGCTATTTCCACATGAAAAAAGGAAAGTTGTTCTGTGGTACTCCATGCTTCCCTGAGTCAGCATTAAACAGGGAGAGCTTATGAACCTTTAACAGAAGGGAAGAGCAGCTTGTGTCAATGTAGGGAGGTTGGAATAGTCAGAGGGAGTGTCATCGGATCTGTGTTTACATGGAACTAGTGGCCCCAACATTCTATGCAAAGGTCACAGAGGGGTTATAGGCCTGGGGTTGCGTTCGGTGAACAACTGCACCTTGTCTTTGTGTGTGTGATGTTATTTCTCTCCTTGCTGTGGAAGTACCGATTATCAGATTAACTATATTTTAACTCTCTCAACAAATACAAGGCCTGGTTCTTCCTCTGGTATGCCAGTTTTATAGTGGTGTAACTGCACTAAAATTCGTGGCTTTACACTACCACAAGAGCAGTGGAATGGAATGGAGAATCAATCCTACAATTATGAAGAGTTCTTTTTCCTTACTATTATATGAACCCTGCACTAGGTTAATGGAAGCATGGAGGAATGATACGGTGAATACAACTCAGTCTGTGAGAGGAGCAGTGGCTGACACAAGATAGAATGAAGGCACCTTAATAATTTGAGGACCAGGCCCTATCTTTGATCTCACATTATCCAACCCATTAGACATATACCATGTGTCAGTTTATGGTTATTCATAAATTATACTTTTCTACAAAAGAGATTATGCACATCAATCAATTTGGAAATATCAGGCCAAGTCTTGGGAAAATGACAGGGGGAAGCAGGAGGGAATTCAGGTAGAGAGAGAGAGAACAAGCAGAGTCTTTCAATTCTATATACTTTCAATTCATTTAAAGTTGGAAATTATAAACTAGTTAATATCACTTCAAAGATTCTGCACAAGCATGGCAAGGTCAATGGGACAGTATGTACTACAATTCAACCTATAATTCATTAAAACTCTCCTTAGGGACTAATTTTCTCCATCCCTGGGAGTCATTCTCTTTCAGGAAATTACAAAGCTATTTGTGGAAAAGAAAATTCCAGCTCTGAGGAAGACTGCTGAGCAAGGCAATGGGAACTGTTTTGGCCCAGAACTGCCCCAGCATCCAGCTCTCAACTGCCATGACTCTTTAAAGGGATCACCCTAGTAGTTATACAAACAATTCTGGAGAATGCGTGATCCCAAAGCATGGATGAAGCTGCTAATAGTTCATCAGAGAACTATTTTACTTACCTGCCTTTCCTGCTGGGAAGTGCCCTTCTAAACAGACACTCAGTAGAGCTACTGGTGCTAACACACTAAAATACGGCAGCATGGCAGCGGCAGCATGGGTGGCAACCTGGGGGACACCCAAGTCCGTCGGTACCTACTGAACCACTGAACCACGACTCATGCTGCTGTGGCCACACTGCTATTTTGAGCACTCCAACTTGAGCAGAACGAGTGTGCATCTTCCTACTCCCACGTGGCACACTCTAACTCGCCATGTGGACCCTGCCACAATACACTAAAAGTTCTGCAGTGCACTTTGATCTACTGTTGTAACGCCGACAGACCTGGGACCTCTGGAGCTTAGTGCATGAGCCTCTACTGCATGAGCTAAAAGCCATTTGGTTGTTAGCTAAGGCTGTAGAGCCGAATCATTTCCTCTCTCTCTCTCTAAGTGGTCTTGGTGCCACTAAATGGGACAGAACACAACACCCAGGAGGGTCAAACAGCAGTAGACCAAACCACACTAAGAAATGTTTAGTGCGCAGTTGAGGTTCCACCTGGCTAGTTAGTGTGCAGTAAGCCTGTGTGCTGTACAGTCACACCTCAACTTGCCATACATTAGCTTTCTGTACAGACGAGCTCTGAGTGCAGGTATGAGGTTCTTGAACTCAGCATAGTAAGAAAAGGGTTCAGGGGTGCAGCTGTACTGTTGATGTCAAGAGAGCAAATATTAAGAAATTAGGAAATCTTATGAGTAAGGTAAAGTGACAGGAAGTATTAAAATCCAAGAGTGCAGAATAAGGCGGGGGAATCCTAAAAGATCCTATATATAAGGGCCAACAGGGTACGCAAGAACTCTTGGGTCAGGTTCTATGGCCTGTGTTATGCAGGAGGTCAGACTAAATTGTCAAAATGGTCCCATCTGGCCTCAAAATCTATGAATAGACTCCAGATCCTCTTAAAAAACAAAAATCCATGAAATAAGAATTGGCCAGAGTGGCTGCGCAAGGAGGCGTTTAAAGACCTGAGATTTTAAAAAATAGAAAAGTGGGGAGGTAAGCAAACAAGAATCCAGTCATAGCAGGCTTGCAGGGAAAATATTAAGGACAGAAAAAAAAAAAAAGCAGGGGGAATGAATTCATGATAGCCAGGGGGCACTAAGGAGAATTAGAAGAGTTTTTTATTTATATAGGGGAAGAGGCAGAAGTTGTACAAAGGAGAATGTAGGTCTATTAATAAATGAAATGAGAAGAAATTAATTATTCAGAAATGGCTGCAAGACAGAACTCCTTTTTAATTGTCTTCATAGAGAAAATAATACAATGGAAAGTTGAACAATTAGTCTGAATATTCTAACAGTGAGGGTGATTAACCACTGGAACAAACTACCATCTCTGGAGGTCTTCAGATCAAGACTGGGTGGCTTTCTGGAAAACATGTTTTAGTCAAATACAGGTTATTGGGCTCAGCACAGGGTACCTGAGTGAAATTCTCTGCACTCTGTTATACAGAAGGTCAGGCTAGATGATTTAACAGTTCCTTCTGTCCTTAAAGCCTATGAATCTAGGTCTGTGCCTTGGAAGCACAAACCTGTTTCGGAGGTTATGGAAAGTCACTTCCATCCCAGCAGAAGCTCTGGAAAGGTAATAGACTCCTGAGCAGTAAACAGCTTAGGTTTATAAAGAAAACATCCTAACAGCTTAATCTGATGGTGGGTGGGAGGGGGCTTACAAAATTAGTGAATAAAGGAAATACAGGCTGAGATTTTTCATAGGTGTCAAAGGGATTTGGATACCTAATTCCCACTAAAATTGGTACCCAAATCTCATACAAAGACTGTTCTGAAAATCTCAAACTGTAGTATACATGGATTTTGGTTAAGCATTTGATTACATAAGAACATAGTAATGGCCACACTGGGTCAGACCAATGGTCCATCTAGTTCACTATACTGTTTTATGACAGTGGCCAGTGTCAGATGCTTCTGAGAGAATGAACAGAACAGGGAAAATAACAAGTGATCCATCCCCTGTCGTCCACTCCCAGATTCTGGCAGTCAGAGGTTGATGGACACCCAGAGCATGGAGTTGCACCTATCCTTCATAAACTTATCTAATTCTTTTTTGAATTCAATTATACTTTTGGCCTTCACAACATCCCCTGATGAGGAGGGCCACAGGTTGAGTGTGCATTGTGTAAAGAAGTACTTCCTTTTCTTTGTTTAAATCTGCTGCCTATTAATTTAATTGGGTGACCGCTGGTTCTTGTGTTACGTGAAGGGGTAAATAACACTTCTTTATTCACTTTCTCCACGCCATTCATGGTTTTATAGACCTCTATCATATCCCTCATTAATTGTCTCTTTTTTCTAAAATGAACAGTCCCAGTGTTATTAATCTCTCCTCTTATGTAAGCTGTTCCACAACCCTCGTCATTTTTGTTGGCCTTCTCTGAAACTTTTCCAACTCTAATATATTTTGTTTGAGCTGGGGAGACCAGCGCGGCACACAGTATTCAAGGTGTGGGTGTGCTATGGATTTACATAGTGGCATTATGATATTTTATACCTTATTATCTATCCCTTTCCTAATGGTTCCTAACATTGTTAGCTTTTTTGACTGCAGCTGCACATTGAATGGATGGGTTCAGAGAACTGTCCCTGGGTCGGCTCTAGGCACCAGCTAAGGAAGCTGGTGCCTGGGGCAGCAAATCAGAAGGGGCAGCACTCCAGCTGTTCTTGGGGCGGCACTCCGGTGGGGTTTTTTTTTAAATTATTTTTTCCTTCCTCGGCGGCACTTTGGCAGCAGCTTTTTTATTTTTTCTTCTTCGGTGGCCATTTTTTTTTTTGATTCACTGCTTGGGGCGGCATAAAAGGTAGAGCTGGCCCTGAACTGTCCACAGTGACTCCAAGGTCTCTTTCTTGAGTGGTAACAGCTAGTTTAGACCCCATCATTTTGTAGGTATAGTTGGGATAGTGTTTTCCAGTGTGTGCATTACTTTCCTCTGATCAACACTGAATTTCAATTGCCATTTTGTTGCCCAGTCACCCAGTTTTGTGAAATCCCTTTGTAAATCTTTGCAGTCAGCTTTGGACTTAACTATCTTGTGTAATTTTGTATCATCTGCCAATTTTGCCACTTCTGGCTAAAATTTTCATAAGCGCCCCAAGTGTTTTAGATGCCTAAACAATTTTTATTGATTTTCAATTAATTGTGCTGATTTATACCCTCTGAGTATCTGGTCCTTAATCTCTGTAAAATGGGGGTAATAATACTTCTCTATCTCACAAAGTGGTTAGGAGGATAAATTCAATAACATTTGTGAGGTGCTCATATATGATGGTCATTAGTGCCATAGAAAACCCTGTAAACAGTGTACAAGTATCAAAATGTGTAAAGATTAAAACTCAAGAAAAATTACTGAAAGTGATACACAGACTTACAACTAGGAGTGATAGGATGAAATTAAAAAAGGGAAAATAGAGGTGGAATCTCACACAAACCTCATGACAGTGAGATCTATCCATCAACCAGCAGAATAGGCCAAAGTGCCTTCAGCAAATATGTTATCCTGTCACTGGACCATGAACTGTCTTCTAATGAAGCGGCTATTTCTTTATGAGAACCTGAGTGCATTTCGTCTTTCTGCATCCAACATGACAAAGAACTCAGACACTTACAGCTGTCTATAATCTGAAGTGTGACATTCCTCTCAGAGAGGTGGAAAAGTCATGTTTTTTTTTTTATTTTGAAAGGTAATTGCAGAGTTGCTTTGGAGTTTTAAAATAGATTGTATTAAGTCTAATTAAATAGGCCCCTAATATTTCTCTTAAAATTTTAAAACATTAAAAAAATTATACTAATATAATCACATAAAAGATAAAATAGCCACAAAAGCCATAACTGTTCATGTTACCATTGAACAGTTAAGGCTTGAGCTAACCTCTCACAGGACCAAATTTTGATTCCCTAAATAAGTGAATACTTTGAAAAATTCCTATTGAAGTAACTCAAATTCCCATTTCTTTCTGATCTCAAATAGTTAGTGGTTGGCTAATCCCCTGAAACATGAGAGTTTGTATCTAAGTGTTTATCCTATCTGGGAACATTTGGTCAGGCAAACTTCCGCTGAACTCAGTGATTATGATTCAGTTTTTATTCAGTACTTTCTCAGGCAAACTCTCACTGACTTAAATGGAAGTTAGCCTGAGTAAATGTTTGTAGATTGGATAAACATTTAAAACCTAATATCCAGATAGGGATACAAAATAAGGGACATATAAACCACAGACTACATGGGATTAGGAAGAAACTTTCCCTGTGGGAAGGTAGTTCCATAATTATCCACTATAGGGTTTCTCTGAAGCATCTAGTACTGTCTACTGCAGCAGGCCTGATACATTGGGCTAGCTGGGCTGATCCAGTATGGCAATTTCTGGGATTTGTCTCCAGGATGTTAGTTTTATGATATTTTTTCCCTTTTTCTTTTTTTCACTTATCTACTTACATTACTTAATTGCTCTAAATGTAAAGTCCTCTTTTTGTTTTCTTTATAGTTTTACTTAGACTGCAAGCTTTTTGGGGAAGGGACTGTCTTTTTGTTCTGGATTTGTACAGCGCCTAGCACAATGGGGTCCTGGTCCATGACTGGGATTCTTGGACACTACCACAACACTCTACTACTAATAATTTTGAAACAGGAATGATAGTCAAGGTGAAGGCATACTAATATCTAAGGGCAAATTTAGAAAAGTAGAAGCCTCTGTGAGCCCAAAGTACAGCATGCACAAGCTCATGTTTACGCACATCTGTGGGCCTGATTCAGGGAAGCACTGAAGCATGTGCTTAAATTTAAGGATGTGCTGAAGTCCCATTGACTTCAACAGACCTTAAGGATAAGCATAAAATTAATCACGTGGGTAAGTGCTATCATGAAAAGGGAAGTTTTCCTGAACTGGGGCCTGTATAGGCAGCTGCCACAATTATGCATGTAAGTTTAAGTAACTGCAAGTACAAATGGATAGCTGGACACCTGGCTGCTCTTTTGCACATGCAATTAATAATAATACTTCATTCTTATCTAGCATTTTTATATGTAGCTCTCAATCAGCTTTACAAAAGGAGGTCAGCATTATTACCCCCATTTTACAGATGTAAAATTGCTTTCCATTACAGGTACACCTGTATGCATGTTTTCCAGGTGAACCTCTGCCTCCTTTCTTCAAACCTTTGGCCCTCAAAGTTTCAAGGCTAAGTCTAAACAGTTTATTGGGGTTGTTTCATGGTTTAAAAATCTCCAATCCCACCCTCTGGTCTCATAGCTTTATGCATTCAAACAAAGACATACCTGAGAGTGAAAAACTTATTAGTCTCCGACTTCCTTGACTCTGGACCGGATCTTCACTGGTGATGCTTTTAAAAATCTGCTGGAAGAAGGAAAATGGTAAGATAGCTGCCTCCAATGATTCTTGAACAGAAAACTGACTTAATAACTGTTATTTCTGCTGTCATCAACAACTGAGAATCAATGACATGCTTTCATTAGGAAACTATCGATCAAAACAATTTTATCAGTAAAGTAAGAAACCAGCCACAAGGGAGCTCCTTTTCACAGAAATGAAAAACTATGCAAGAAATTACTGTAATCTTATAAGTGTTTTGTGGTAATAAAAAGAGTACTTCCTCAGTGGAATATCTGTAAACAGTAACTGCTTAGTAAACAAAAAATGAATGAAGTTCATAAAGACAGGTATGTTGCCCCTAACTCTAATAGAAAACTCTGGTCTCAACAAAATGAAATGTAAATCTCTGTAGTTCAATTATTCTAGTGACTCTTCAGCTGATGGCCATGAACCTGTATTTATATTTATGGGTTACATAAACATAATTATTAATCCCATGAAAAAAGCAGCAATTATGAAATACTGCGGTGACAAATGTACAGGGGATGTCTGAAGAAGCAAGAGCTACAGTATATGATCATTTGAGCTTGTTTAATAGACAGAATCTTCAAAAAGTGGGCCCTGTTGGGCTTGACTTTTGGACAGCATGTTTCTTGCACACCACTAATTTGAATGTGGGAATAACTCTCTTTTTCTCAACCCCATCTATACCTTTTAGACAATAGTGGGTTTTTCTTCATGAACCTGAACAGCTCCTGTTTTAATTTAAAAAGATTGTATTTGCTTGAAATGTGTCAGTGGCAGGAGAGAAGGGAATTGCTCTGTTGCTGACTTTATGCTCAGGACACAACAGAGTAGTTTGTCAGCTGGTGCTAAAAACTGGGACATTGTCACAGCTAAGAAAATAAATCCTTTACCATCTCTTTCTGGTAAAAGCACCTTTCTGAGGAAAGCACAGGAGGAACAGGAAGATCTGTGCATGGGGAATCAATCTGCTGACTGCAAGACTTTAAATAGGAGTTGAAAAAACTGGGAGAAGTGGGCCCACTGACACACAAGTAGAGAAGATGGGGGAGTTGAGCTGCTAGCAGAATGGCCCACCGGCCACTTCTCCTTTGATCCTCAGAATGGTATCAATTTCCCCTTAGCTGGTTTCAACCCTTGAAATGGTATTCAACTCAGTGGCGGGAGCATGTTCCACACACCATCTAGCTCCTTCACCTTCCTCCAGAAGCATACCGGTAATCGGAGTGAAGTGATTCATAGATTTTAAGGCTAGAAGGGACCATTATAATAATCTAGTCTGACCCTCTTGAAGAACACAGGCCTTAAAACAGGGGTTTCAAACACGTGGCCCGCAGGCTCCATGTGGCCCACAGAGTTATTTGCTGCGGCCCGCCAAGCTCCCCACGCCCTCCTGCCCCCCCAAGTTATTTCCTGTGGCCGCCAAGCTCCCCTCACCCGCCACTCCACCCCCCACAGCGCCCTGCGTCCCTGCTCCTCTGCCTACCTCCAGGAGCTTCCAGCCGCCAAACAGCTGCTTGGCGGCGCTTAGCGTTTTCCAGGAGGGAGGGGGAAGGAGCGGGGAGCCATGTGCTCAGGGGAGGAGGCAGAGAAGAGGCAGGGCAGGGGCAGGGATTTGGGAAAAGGGCTGGAATGGGGAGTGGAAAGAGGCAGGGCAGGGGCGGGGCCTCATGGAAGGTGTGGAGTGGGGGTGGGGCCGGAGGCAGCATGGGAAAGGTGTCAGTGATGCGGCCCTCGGGCCAATGTACTAGTCCTCATGTGACCCTCATGGTGATTTGAGTTTGAGACCCCTGCCTTAGAACCTTACCCAGTAATTTCTGCATCTAGCCCATAGCTTCTATCTGAGCTCTAGCATATCTTTTAGAAAGACATCCAGTCTTGATTTAGAAATCTCAAGTGGTGAAGAATCCATCACATCCCTAAGTAAGTTGTTCCATTGCTTAGTTACCTTCACCGTTAAAAGTTAGCATCTTATTTCTAGTCTGAATTTGTCTAGCTTCAGCTTCCAATCCCAGCCTTTTATTATGCCATTGTCTACTAGATTAAAGAACTGTCTATCGGAAATATCTTCCCCATGAAGGTACTTGCAGACCATGATCAACTCATATTTTTAACCTTCTTTTGGATAAATGGAAACTTTTAACTCTCTCACTATCAAGCATGTTTTCCAAACCTCACATCTTCCTTGTAGCCGTTTCTGAATGCTTTCCAATTTTTCAATATCCTTCCTGAACATTCTTTCTAAACGGGTGAAACCCACCCCTCTGTGTAGGGACAATAAAAGGACTATTTTTACGTATTGCATAGGCCTCATGCTGGCCTGTGCACATGGGATAAATGCCACCCAATATGAATTGTTCAATATCACATAGATATACATTGAGAAAAGTACTAGGAAGGTGGGAATAATATTTTTTTTAAAAAAGTAGATTCTTCAAGAAGTGAGAATGGGGAGAAAAAACCTAATCCAAAGCATGACTTGATTCAGCTGCTTACATAAAGAAAGCTGTGCACACAGGTGCTCTTTCCTCTACTGTTTGGCAAGTCATGCTCTTCTTGTTTGCATTTCTGTCTGACTGAAGGTTATGTTTTCAGAGGACTAAACTGGGCATCTTGGGAATGGACCTTGGTGCTTTTGAAAATCCCACTAGGTGCCTGAATACCTTTGGAAATGTGGCCCTGGGGCACTTTTTAAAATGGGACTTAAATACTTTGGAAAATTTTATCCAAAGTTTCTAGAAACCAGAATGACGGGTGCATTGAAGTTTGATTAGATAGACAGCATAGATATGGCCTGCAGAGAATGATAATTTTAAAAGGTCAGGGGCCCAGTCCTTAGTTTTTGTCCTCCATTATTCTAGCTGAGAGAGAGAGAGAGAGACAGACAGAGAGAGAGAGAGCGCGTGTGCACAATGGGAGTAGGAGATTAAATGAAGCTAAAAATACATTAAATACTTTCCTAATATCACTCTTCCCTGGAACCAAATTCTGTAAACTCCTGATCTATTACATTAGGGCCCAATCTTTCAGCTCTTACTGAAAAAAAATTCCGAAGTACATCAATGGGAGTATTGTCTGAATAAGGGCTACTGAATTGAGTCCCTAATTAAAGACTTCAAAAGCTTTCTAAAATACCTCTTTACAGATCCTTCTGGGATAGGCCCTCATGGTTAGAAATATAGTATTAGCAGTGTAAACTGAAGAAAAGTTTTCCATTTTCATCCCCCACACTGATGACAACATCTCGCTATACTGTTTCTCACACTGCGTTTCTTATGGGCTGGTTTACACTAACACTGTAAGTTGGTCGAAGTTACGCTAGTTCAGTCATGTAAATTACATAACTGAAGTAGACGTAACTTAGGTTGGCTTACAGCAGTGTCTCCACCTCTCAGGGAGGTGGAGTACAGACATCGACAGGAGAGTACTCTCCCATCGACTTAGCGTGTCTTCACCAGACCCGCTAAATCAACACCACTGCATCAATCGCAACAGTGCCGATTTAGCTGGTAGTATAGACATGGCCTATATTTTGTATATTGTGCGGCCATCATGATCATTCTAAAAGGCCCACTGACATGCAGTAGGATTAATATTTATTTAAAACATGACTATATCTATACATCCAGAACTACAAAATAACACAGCATATTATTTTTCCTACACACTTGTACCACAGGCCATGATGACTCTAAAAGAAACTGTATGGCATAGCTTATCAGTGTGTAATACACATCTCTCTCCAGAGAAACATATTTGGCCCTTAATTACATGCAGCTGAAGAAACTGTTTTAGCTCAAGTGTAAGAGAGATGTAGTTTTGGTGTTAAACTTGGTGATTCCAACTTCGATCCTTTCTGACTATTGTGGCTGGATGCAGCCTGCTGTGTATGTATAGTAAGACTGCTACATATAGTGGTCACCATTTACATTGATCAACCACTACCACATAGTGGTCTCTCACACAGCTTAATATTTCTGGACCCATATTTTCAGGAGTCTCTGTTTCAAGCTATGCAGTAGTTTTCTAAGACCATATCAAAGTATTCAACTTCAATATAGCACACGTGAAAGAAAGTCAGAAATTACAGCAGTAAATCTATGATCTGCTTACTCTTTTTATAAAACAGTTCCGTGCCTTAAGAGCCAAAGACTAGTTACAAAAGTGATAATTACAATAACTTGTTTTTCACACCCAAATCCTAATTTTGGTCACAAGTAAAAAGTGCATTTGGTAGTCTTGACTCAATCCCAATTTGCACATCTCCAAAAGAAAACAAGAAACAAAATGTGTGATGGCAGGTGAGGGCTGAGATGTATTGTTGGCACCATTGGGTAAGGGGGAAACTTGCCCAAACGGCAGCCTGCACTATGCTTGGTTCATGCTTGTGCGATCTTTCTCCACTTTTCAAGAGCATTAAATTGGCTCACAAATTTAAAATGAAATAAATAAAACTAAACTTAAGAGTCTGAATTAAATGGACACAGAAAAGAAAGGAGCTGGGTATGTCACTTTGTCCTCTGCTCACCTGCTTCTATTTGGATCTAACAGTTCACCTGGGATGTACAGTCACTGGCTGTTCTGAAAGCCCGACAATGCACAGGCACAGAAAGTGAGATAAGGGCCAGACTTCACTGTGAATTTCTTTATTGATATCAGTTTAAGTCAGACCATTACTGTTATTTTAACAGAGCTGCGTATGCACTGTACAGGAATCAAGAAAGTTCCTTGCCTGACTTCCCTCCCCTAATCCGTTGTTCTGCCTTCTTTTCCTTTTTCCCCTGCTAATTTCACTGCACTTTTGAAATTAACAGAGTAGTGTACACAGTATCATATGGAGACCAGGTGATACTGCTAACAAGTCAGATGTGAAGAGGTCTTTCCAGGGTAAAAGAAAGTAAGATGACTTAGTGTCATAAATATAAAGGGAAGGGTAAACCCCTTTGAAATCCCTCCTGGCCAGGGGAAAGCTCCTCTCACCTGTAAAGGGTTAAGAAGCTAAAGGTAACCTCGCTGGCACCTGACCAAAATGACCAATGAGGAGACAAGATACTTTCAAAAGCTGGGAGGAGGGAGAGGAACAAAGGGGTCTGTGTCTGTCTGTAGTCGTCTTGGCCAGGGACAGAACAGGAATGGAGGCTTAGAACTTTTAGTAAGTAATCTAGCTAGGTATGTGTTAGATTATGATTTCTTTAAATGGCTGAGAAAAGAATTGTGCTGAATAGAATAACTATTTCTGTCTGTGTATCTTTTTTGTAACTTAAGGTTTTGCCTAGAGGGGTTCTCTATGTTTTTTGAATCTAATTACCCTGTAAGATATCTACCATCCTGATTTTACAGGGGGGATTTCTTTATTTCTATTTACTTCTATTTTTTATTAAAAGTCTTCTTGTAAAAACTGAATGCTTTTTCATTGTTCTCAGATCCAAGGGTTTGGGTCTGTGGTCACCTATGCAAATTGGTGAGGCTTTTTATCCGACATTTCCCAGGAAAGGGGGGGTGCAAGTGTTGGGAGGATTGTTCATTGTTCTTAAGATCCAAGGGTCTGGGTCTGTAGTCACCTAGGCAAATTGGTGAGGCTTTTTACCAAACCTTGTCCAGGAAGTGGGGTGCAAGGTTTTGGGGAAGTATTTTGGGGGGAAAGACGCGTCCAAACAGCTCTTCCCCAGTAACCAGTATTAGTTTGGTGGTGGTAGCGGCCATTCCAAGGATAACGGGTGTAATATTTTGTACCTTGGGGAAGTTTTGACCTAAGCTGGTAAAGATAAGCTTAGGAGGTTTTTCATGCAGGTCCCCACATCTGTACCCTAGAGTTCAGAGTGGGGGAGGAACCTTGACACTTAGTCTTTATGAGTTCAAACTTCAGCTTGTGGCTAACTCTTCAGAGTTAACTTCCTATAAGTAGGTCTCCTGCAAATGTGAGGAGCAGATTAACTCATATGAAAAAACCCATCCTAAAGTCATTCAGATGTAACTTGGCATAAAAATGAGGGAACAGTAAAAGTATATGACACATCAGGGTCTAATATGGGCCAAGAAAAAGAGGAGCGACCTGGTCACATCTATGGATAGTGGAAGCTATATGTAGAATTCCAGAGGCAGCAATAGGATTTTAAGCTGAAAAGGATCTATTTTCTTACTGCCTTTCCTTGGAGTAGACATGCACAGCTGCATAAAACAAGTGTAAAATAAAATGTTGCCATGCTGGTTTGTTATTATTTTACACCCACTTTGCACTGGCGAGAACGAGTCCCCAAGGTGTAAGGCAGGAGAGAATCAGACCTAGGGTTTGAACAGCCCATGTGGTGGCTTGTACAGGACAAAAGTTTGATGCGGAACTCTTGGGGCCTCAGATACCTGTATAGGCCATACTGAACACAGATTGATTTAGATATTCATGGTCAAATTTTGCTCTCTGTTACACTGCTGTAAATCCATTCAAAATTCTGTGGGAGGGGAATCCATCATAGGGATCAGCTTGTCACACTCCAAAAGAAGGGACCTTTGGGTGTGAACACCTTGCAGTCAGTCCTGGTGAGTTCAGTCCCAGGAACTGCCAACAAGTGCTTACTGGCCAGAATTGGTGATGGTTAGAGGTCATCTTCAGATAACTGGTCACAGATCTTTCAGGGGCTAAAAATTACCACCAACATCTCTTCTCTTTGAACCCCAAAGTGGCCAGAAGTATCAAAGCAGAGACTGGAGGGCAGACGCTATGTTATCACAAAGAAGCGCCCCATTACGGAGGCAGGAAACTGCATTAGGTACCAGTTGGACCGTCTTGGCAGTCTTCAAGAGCAGTTATAGGACCACCACATTACTTTAGTATAGCGTGGAGAGGATAAAAATGTGGATGACTAATGTCCATATTCGTGAGAAATGATCATGGGCTTTTGGTGAGCTGTAGAGGATGAAAGGCATGATAGGCCCCTACTGCTACCGAATACCCTAGGAGGAACAATGGACACAATACTCCTTTAATGCTGCACAGCATTATGGGAGAAAGCAGGCCAATCAATGACGCAGACACCATTTCTGCTTATTCTTCTAAATGCATTCCTCGAAATATTAATATACCCAGCTTGTCTGGGTGAGTCATAACCAATTTGCTTTCACCCAGATCCCTACCTTAATCAGACTCGAGGAGGCTAGGGAGACTGTAGAATCTAGTTTGATAAAAGGAGACAGAACTGATAACCTTGGTCCTTCCAAATGTCTTACAATCTTCCCTAATTGCTAATACAGACCTAGAGGACAACACAAGCATAATCTTCCAACAAATGCCACTGCTGAGGAAAACTCTGAAGAAGAAAAATCTGTATTTTCCTTTTATGTTTTCTACCAGCTGGTAATTAAAGCTGCCCTTCTTCATACTTACAGTTTCTACTCTAATATTCACATATCTTTACAGACCAACCAGATGGATAAGAGACTGTCTGTCCCATTTCAAGAAGCCCATGGAGGTTCCTTTTAAAGAAGCAGCTATGCTTCCTATTTGTTGGCTTTACCTATCAATATAGACTGTTTTCGTACCAAAGCTTCTAAACCCTGAGCACTGTTTTCCAATCCTGAGAGTGCTGCCTACTGCAGCCCATCTCCACTGGATAATTCCACAGTGAAATGGGTATTGGGAAAGAGTCTTCATAATGCCAAATGCCATCTAAAGGAACTTGATAAAAACAGAAGGAGGCAAATTCATCTTTGAATGTGACTACAGTGGGTGTTATACAAAGGATGAATTTGGCCCAAGGACTCCAAAGAGACACCTTTTCACAGTGTCCCAATCTCCTCTAGCAAGTCAGTTTTCTGAAGTAACCTAGGTATCACTGAACCCCTCAGGAAGCATTTGACATGCTGGATATCAGAAGCAAGAGTGCTTTGAATGAAGAGTCATTAAGTGCGACAGTGGGAAAAAGAAATGTCAGATATAGGCATGAGTCCTGTCTTTGCTGACAAAACATTAGCTGCAGAGTGCTTGATGATTTGCTTCTTGTATATGTTATTAACTAAATTACAACTTATCAGCTATGTGAATGTTTTTAAGTGTATGTATCAGTTTCAATGTAAAGGCATGTTTCAAACCTTTTAGGGAAACCTGTGAAACTGACCTAGAGGAACACAGCATAGTGCCCTAGGGAATACACTTGCATCCTACATCATAGCCACCATCCACCCAGCCCCTCAGAGCATTGTCAAAACCGTTTCTTAATCAACAGGCGAGGCATTAAAGAGCAACGTGATTCCTTCCTTCCTCTCCCAAGAGCTAAGTCTGCCTGGGCAGTGCGGCCAGCCTGTGGAGTGAGAGATAAAGAATGGCTATTGAATCTGGGGGTGAAATTAAAGCCAAAGGAGTTTTGCCATTGACGTCAACGTGGTTTTAACCTCTTCCATGCTGTAGTGTAGAGCACTAAGTAGCAGTCACTGGGAAACCCAAGCTGTCCTACAAATACCTATAAATTAATGGTACATGGGTCATAATAACAGGAAATTTCTGTTATAAGAGCAGAGTTTGGTAGCTTTCCCCAACCTTCTTGCTTTTTTCATTCCTCAGCCCCAATGGAACAATCAGGCATCAGGAGGGAGAAGCCCTAAAAGCCAGAGCATTGTCTGTGGTAGCAGCTCCGGAAGGCCTCCTGGCTTTCCAAGCACTACAGAGGGAAGACTCATGCCCAGGAAGAAGAGAACTGAAGAAGGGGAAGGGAGAAGAGGACTGGAAAGGGGAAGAAGAGAGAAAGGAAAAAAAGAAAGGAGTGGAAGAGAAAAGAGAGGACTCTGTGGGAGAAGAGTAGAGAAAGGGAACAGGATAGGGGAAGTTGGGGGCTGTCCCATGAGAATATGATTCTCTTCCAATATTTTGAATTTTCCCATCTATAGGAATATGCGAAGAAATTCCTCTCACTTCTAATGTCCCAGTTCTCAAAAAGTCCTGGTCCACTTTAGTGAATAAAACTTTGCTAGAACCATTTGCTAACAACAACATTTTAAAAACACAACTGTAGCTAGCATGGGTTATATCCCATTGTGATCACAGCCACAGAGGGAAGCACGTCTGCAGCTGGTACTTAGGCAAGGGTTTTCTATGTGGTGTTGGCATCTGCAGCTTTTTTGGTACATAGGTGTAGCTGTTCTGAATAGTATGCTGTAGATTAGAGAGCTAAATTAGCACTACAGTGCTAAATGTTAGTAACACTCAAAATGTTTCACCTCTGGGATCCCACTGTCACAGTTCAGCTCAAGCCCACTGGACCCAATGCCATAAACTCACTGTAAATTGGTACCTGGCATGATTTAACCTGTTATGAGTTTTGTGACCTCAGGTCAATTTTTACAACTGCCCAAGGTAATTCAGAAAATTGAAACGAAGCTGGTGGACTCAGAAGAATGACATAGGTCCTGCTTGACATCATTTATATGTAGATACATCCTCTCTTGCATTGCAAGAGAGGTCTAAAAGGGGCCTAGTGTAAATGAGAATGAGGCCTATTGAATTAAAAGGAAGCAATGTGGAAAGGGCTGTGTTGCTTTCAATTGTATTTTACAAGACACAAATAATACTGGATCTTTAGCCTCCTCTTAAACTGGAGATTCCAAGCAAGGAGGAACCGTGGGCTTTTGATAGATTTAGACATTCTTAGTTAAGAGCTGGGACAGATGGACAGATATTCAGTGAAAGGGATAAAAAAAGTTTCTCCAAGAGATCCAAGAATTAAAAATGCACAAAGGATTCAAAGCTTCTATTATGCTCACATTATTGACGTGTAACACACTGACCTACATTAATTCCCCATGTGAGTATCTTCTGGTCTTAATCTTTCAGTCAGTAAGTAATGATTACTGGAAAATAGATTTAGAAAAATATTCAATATTATATAACTATGTTCCATCACAAAAACTATGTTAAGTGAACATGAAGACTATACAGAGAAGCACTCAGAAGCCAAACAAATGGATGCCTATACATCCATTGCCCTGGCTCCTGGTGCATATGTATTATGACACATTCTTTAATTACATGATCACATATTTCCCCCCCAAATATAACGTATGATTTTGTCTATAATCTTAGCTTTGCAGGAAGCAAATATGAGCTGAAATGCAGCTACTGCATGGACACACCTTCAAAAATCATTAAAAGGACTCTTACAAAATACAAAACTAAAAATTGCATTTTTGGCATATACATTTGGCAATTGCTGCCTGAATATTGAGAGTCAGAAAGTTATGAGTGACTGAAAACACGATGCAGCCAATCTAGCGTTCATATACGTGACTTTTGAGTAGTGGGTTTCTGCAGGTATTGAGGGTGGATGGACTATTTTACATCCTTTCATTCTTCAGTGCATTACCCTTTGTCCTTCATATTCACCTACTTAGTTCTTCTTCCCCAACATTTTTTTCTCCACCCCAGGACTAGGACACAAAGTGTTTCTCAGGGAAGGAGGTAGAGAAAGAGGAAAAGAATGAAAGATGTTTCAGGAACAAAACAGTTATGCTTTTCCCTTTTCACTCCTGAAAATCAGAGGTGAAATTCTGGCCCTATTGAAGCCAATGGCACAGATTCCAGTAGGGGCAGAATTTCACCCGAGGTGTTTTACTTTCCCAGCATATGGTCTGATCTCCAAACTGTAACAAGGAGTGAATTATCACACAACTCCTGACTGGCGTGAGACCATTCTGGCAGCACCATTGCCAGAAACATTACACTTTAATTTATCTATGCAACATTTTTCAGGCTCTCTCAAATGTGATTTAAAAAAAAATGACGTGCAGCATTTAAGCTACACAAATCATACTTTGCTCTTGTATAGCAATGTCACTTTTGCCCCTTAAACTTGTTTCTCATCCATGGATGTTAGGGCTGTAGGCTTTCAGATGTATGGGAAATGCTTGACTGCAACCCACCTTAGAGAAGAGGACCGCTTAGTCAGCACCCTTTGCATTGGGAATCCCAAATGAGGTAAGTTTCAAGATACTTTTCCTTCCCTACCTCCTCTAATATTTTTTTAAACTTGGATGGTTTCAATAAGTTTCCAAACAGTCTAAAACTACACAGGCTGTAGCAAAACAAGATTTATTTAGAATAGCCAGGCAAAATCAGATTAAAACAAAATAAATGGTATGCAAATCATATCTAGTCCTAAATTCTGCAAAAGCTCATGTAGGTTTTGAGTCAAAGCCCTCAGAAGTCAATAGGAAAACTTCCATTGACTTCAATTGGCTTTGGATTAGGCTTCTAGATCATTGTAATTATTGAGATTGGAGCTAAGAAGCAAAAGAATATCTTTCTAGACAATGCATTCTTAGTCCCCTGAGCTTGTGGGTTTTTTCCCCTTCTTTTTCTCTGTGCAGCATGTCTGATACCAAGTACTGAATCTCTAGATAGGTGTCATTCTCTGTACTGCTAACCTCAAGAATTTAAAAAAATCATGAGTCCAGCCCCAAAATGATTAAATTAGTTTAAAAAGCATAGATGTTTCACAGAGCAGAGATATTTAAAAATATTCTTATTTGTCTGGTTTTTGAGCCTTGGAGATTAATGTTTTCAAGCTTTCCTCTACAACAGCAAAGGCTAGAAACTTACTTTTTAAAACAAAAATAAAAGCCAAGATTCTCATGTAATCACATTGCTCCAGGAGCTGGGCTCCAATTAATTCAAACATAAGAAGACTCATGAAAAAATCCCATGAGCTAGCAACCCTACTGCAGTGCTATAATTTTCAGATTTCTCTGATGTCTTATTCTCATACCAAACACATGCCACCAAAATGAATATTGGTGTTTCTACAGAAATGAAGTATTCCAGTCCATCTGTTTTGCCATGTTCATTGTAAGCTTGTACAAAGTCATTTAGGATTTTATTCACTGCTTCGAATAAACAACACTGGAGTTCATCTTTTTCTTGTACACCTTTTAAAATTTATTAAATTTCTTTTGAAGGCATGTCCACACAAATAGTTGTTTCTCAGATCCTATTTGCATCTCTCCCCACTGTGAGCTATCTATTCTTTATTCTAACCCAATGACCATGGTTTGGCATACTTATTGCCCTAGCTGGACATGTAGGTCTGAAACTTTAACAAGCAGGGCTAAATCTTCTTTATAATTCCCTTATCGCTTTCTTTCTATATGTAATTGGAATTATTGTCAGATTAAAGACTGTCACAAGCACCGTTCATCTTAGAATTTCAAAGCACTTTACAAACATGAACTACCATAATTCTCATCATGGTGCTGTTAAATAGCAACACTACAGTAAAACTGGACAAGAAGTGAAGAAGAATGCTTTACTGAGTTGAAATTGCAGGGAAAGTGTGGGTCTGTAAACAGAACATGAGCTAGGTTTTGGCCAGGACACCAGAATTAACATTTCTATTCTTGAGAAAAGTGTCATGGAGACTTTAATGACCACAGAACACTGGTTTTAGATCTTACTGAAAATGTGATACCTTCAGCAACACAGAACCTCAAACCTCTACTGCTTTGGTTTGACTAAGGGAGATCACGTCTCAATCACTTGTTGACTCACAAACACCATTCCTTGCAGTGCCTTTTTTAATTGGAGGTCTCCCGTCTCAGTGGTGACTCTGCTTAACCTTACAAAGGGCCCACCTGTCACTGGTGGGTGGGGGAGGAACAAGAAAAGTGCCAGGGACAGAGTTCCTGCTCCCCCTCTGTGCCCCCAACAAGAAACATGCACCATTTTAAAGGGGTTAGCAATAAGAGGAGATTCAGGCCCTGACCACCCGTAGCCTAAAAGATGGTGCAGCCTGGATACTCTCTCTGCACTGTGCTCCTCAACTTTCCCTAACCAGGGAAGCTCCTAAATGTCATCATGATCAAGCCCTTGGCTAGCAAAATCTGACAGCACCACAGCAAACAGTGTGATTATTTCTTTAAAAGCTACTGTTACCCAGCAGTTTGTAACAAGCAGCAACTACATTGCTACACTGATCTTACCTATTCTAAAGAGAATGTGTAATTTGGAATTCCTTGAGCAAAGGAGAATTGGCTAACATAATTTATTTTTATTTCTAAAAAACATCTTAGAAAAGAGACAAATAAGAAGGGACATGATACGTGTGTAAATTACTGAATGGTACAGAGAAGGGAGATTGGAAACTTCTGGTCTCCTTGTCTCCTTACAGAAGAGCATAGGGACATTCAATTAAATTAAAAATGGGAATTCAAAACTGATAAAAGAAAACACTTTTTTCTTTTTCTTTTTTTACACAATATGTAATTAAAGTGTGGAACTCATTGCTACAGGAAGTCATTGGGGCCAAAAACTTAAGATTCAAAAAGGAACTTGCAACTTGTACGGACATAAAAATAGTTTTTTGTACGGACATAAAAAGTTGTTATAATGAATGCCAACAAATATTTTGGAAGGGATATTAAACATTGTTCTTCAGGGCTTAAGCCAATCCCTAACTATTAGGTGAGGCCAATTTGTGGGGGGAGCTTATCCCACAACAGCCCACTGCCACTACCTACTGCAGAGTTCTTGCACCTTTTTCTGAACCATCTGGTTCTGGACACTGTCAGTAACAGGAAACTAGACTAGATGGACCTTAGGTCTGATTCAGTCTGGCAATTCCTATATTCCTGTTTTTTTCATTTAAACTAGTTGAATTGTTTTAATGAACAAGATCAACCAAGTGTAAACGATGCTGTGATTAAGTGACAGTCAAACACAAGAAAAAATGGCGAGGATACAACACACTCTTCATCATTCCGCTCACAGGCTTCTAGCATATCCAAGGACAGTTAAATCAATGTATACAAGGATTGATATGCAGTCACACTAACTGATAAAATAAGGGGAATGTAGCAGAAACTATGCTTTTCGTAAAGCAATGTTAAATGAAATCCATTCACCGCTTATGATCTGACAAATTTGAGAAGGCAGGTCTTCCTTCCTTCACCTCCATTAAAGGGTCAAATATCAGCCCTCAGTTACAATGTATAATCTCAAAGATGTTCCTGCTTTGCACTGGTGTCACCACAGGCAGAATTCCACCCATGGATCTAACATGCAAGAATGTGCTGGGCCAGATTCTGATCTGTAAGACTGGTGTAATTTAGGAGTAACTCCATGAAAGTCAAGGGATTTATGCCTTATTTACAGTCGTGTAATGCGGATTAGAATCCGGTTCACAGTACATACTGATGCAAAGATGATTATACTAGCGCAGTGTGTTGCTCAGTCACATATCATTATATAATTTGCTAAACTACAGCAGGCAATAATATGAAGTGCAGACTATTAGTGTGACTGTTATGTCACCATAAGAGAAGACATTTGGAAAACAGTGGCTGAGAAATATTATACATGAGTGCAACCCATTAACAAATAAATGGTTTGTGTAATGAACTCCTTGGTGCCACTGGCAAAACCGTTCCACTTTCTCCCTCACATTTTTGTTCTTCTATTTGTTTATGTCAACTCAGTGCTGCATTGTGACACCGCCAACTAAATCACTTTAAAATCACTGTCATGTTGAACTAAATATAGTTCCAGATCCTCAGCAGATGTAAACTGGATTAACTCAATTAATTTCACCTGAAGATCCAGCCCCCGCAGTGTTTACGTACCCAGTATTCTTATTGAGCAAAATCTGAGGGCACATGGAGAGCCCTTATTACAATGAAGGGGAGCTCTGAAATGGTGTGACTGATCTTTAGGCCAATCAGGACAGTGGGGTTGGCGGGATAGAGCAGTTGTTCAATAGTTTTGCTATCAGCTCCTGCAGATGCCCATTCCTGGGAGCTGTGCGAACGGTCTGAGGCTAAAATGTGATCCAAAACCTGTCTTTTGTGTGACCTGGTCAGCTGCACTTGCCTGACCTGAACAGCTGCAAGTTAAGTCTCACATAAGATGAATTGGTTAGATAAGTTAATGTTTGCAGAATTATTTGATCTAATAATTTAGCACAGAGAAGCTTTCCTATTTGATCTCCTTACTTATTCATTCATTCTTTTGCAATTATCTCCATGGCAGGGGATGAGGTACTAAATACACCTCTGTGAAAAGGGATGTTGGAACAATTTGTTTAGTGAGGGTGCTGAGAGCCATTGAACCAAACTGTAAACCCTGTATATGATGGAAACCACTTCAAGCCAGTGGGTGCTGCAGCACTCCTCGCTCCAGCACCTATGCCTGTGAAGGGGAATACTTGTCAGCAGTGCCATTTAATGGTCAGGCCAGGGTGTGGAAGGTTGTCTTCCTCTTGGGTGTTCCCCTGTCTCAGTATAGACCCACTGTGTGAGGTCTGTCCTTTTAGCGACTCAGCCATTTGGCCAGGTTACACGTTGAAGTGCACTCCTTTCGGGATACACAAAAAGAGTCTAATGATGTGGAAACCCTCAGAAGTAAGCAAGAATCACTTCAGGGATCCTCCCTTGGATCAGGGTGTTGGGGTCTGGACCCTTACACTTTCCGGATCTTCCCTAACAAGGGTCCCCACAAGGGACAGCCTTCTGCCATTGTCCCCTCTTTAGGGGTTTGGTAAGGGAGCCCCGGCCCACCCTGTTCACCAGGCTCTGATCCAGTGCCCAGAGGTAAGCAAGCTAAGATCAGTCCTTGGGGTGTTATGCAGGTGCCTCCCTGGATCACTTCCTACCAGTGTTCCCTCTTGCAGCAGGATAAAATAAAGAACTGAACACAAACTTAAAGTTTCTGACCTTCGAAAGCAGTGGCAGATTAGCCACTGGGACAAGGTCCATGGCCAGGGGCCCTGGCCAATTGTGGGGCCCCACCCGCCAGTCGCTCCTGCAAGCCCCTATACCCTGACTTTCACTCCCCATCAGGAGTGCTGGACGGGGGGTGCGGGAAAGCCCCTGCACCCCAATCCCATTTCCCCAGCAGGAATGCCAGGAAGGGGGCAGGGGACTGCAGATGGAAGGGGTAGTGAGGGGCCCCCACTTGCTCTGTTCAACAGCTCAGGGCACAAAATTGTTCCCCTCCACTGTCTGATACCGTCTGAGCTGCTCTGTTTCCCTTTTTTAAAATCTGCATCCAGCTTGTGCAGGCTTTGCAGATGTGGCAGGGCAGGGACAGCCAGGCCCTTAACCCCTTCTTCTCCAGTGTGAGGTTTGTAGTCCTCATCACAAAAACAGATTATGAAGTTTTCAGGTGCTTAAGCACAATCAAGTGGAACCTGTGTTAGAACAACAATTCTAAGGGATTGGTGGAAGCTTCCATTTCCAGAGCTTCCATTTCAAATTAATTATGTTCCACTGATTTTTAGTACACTAAATACTCTATGCATACCAACTGTCCTATTTTCTTGGGCAAAAGGCTTTTCTTTACTGCATGTAGCTGGTACTTAGCCAGAGACACATCTGATGTGTCACGCTAATTCTTTTGTTCCCTAATATATTACCCAGAATCCATCCCAGGACCCAAAAAGGCATTGGCATTCAGCGCATCATCTGCATTAATAAAGTTGCCTCTTGACACAAATGCTCTGTGCCAATTGTTTCAGAGCGATCTAATCAGTCTTCCTCAGGGCACCACTAAAAATAAATCATGATAGAGAAATAATGTGTCATGCCATCCTGATGAAACAGAGTGTTTAACTAAAGATGCCTAAGTTCTACACACATACAATACTTCCCAGATATGCAGTCTTCAAAAAGACACACAAAATACTCAAGTGGTTTAGTGTGTTAGGAGTACAGGATGGTATTTAGCATTTACCTAAAGTAAAATACATCAAAAATCTAAAACCACAGCCAAACCCAATTCAGACTAGATTTATTTCCTGTACGTGGTTTGAAGTTTAATTAAGGTTTGTAGAATACTTTGAATTCCTCAGATGTCATGTGATATAAACACAAATTGTTACTGGGCCCAAATGTAGATGGTAAGACATCTAAATCTATATTTAGGAGCTTGATTACCCTTTCTTAGCACCTAATCTTAGGTACTCAAGTTTGAAATTTGTGACTTTTTTTTCTATAAAAGTCATACAGGCAGATCAGGAAGTTACTCAGTGTAGCAAAATATTTGGTGACTTTTTAGTTTGCAAATAAGAGGCATATTGCACTTAGTTTAGAACAATAAAAAACCACAGAGACAGCTCTATGTCTACATTTTCCTAAACTGTCACTAAGGAAACTACTGCTGGTGCAGAAAGAGGGTACTTTTTGTATTTCCATTCCATCAGTTCAAGACAGCTCTGTATTAAAACATACATACATGCTTCTTTTAAGTGGTATGACTGTATGATAACACAATGTGACAGCGACAAGCGTTTGGGCCACATGGAATTGAACTGGCCAAAAAGAAAATAAGATCAATCAGAACTGGGTATACCTGTCATTTTATCTGTCGATGCATTTTAAATTTACTGTATATCAGTGCTACGGACAGCTAGATACAATGCTACATTAGTAAGTGATCTCACTAACTAATTTTCTTCTTTTTTGAAAGATTCTATCAATTTGAGAGATATTCCTTATGCTTTCCATAGAAGTCAATTGGTATTTAGGTGCTTTGCTGAATTAGGACCAAAATACTGCTGGAACTGGTAATATCTGTGAAAACAAACAAAAAGGACAAACACCACAGAAACTAGTTTTCTTAACCTTTAAGCAAAATCTCTTCCCGCATTTAAAATATGGGAAATGCACAGAAAAGGAAACAAGGTTATTATTAACAATGCAGTGACTATAGTTACATTGCAGTTACATTCTGGTTATGCCATTTGATTCCACCAATCCATATAAATGGAAGGTACACGATCTGATAGAGTGATTATGGTGTCAATACACTGTTCTTTATGTATCTGCATTCTAAAACATTCATCTATTACCAAGATGATAATAATAAGTAATAAGGACATGGAGTTAACCTTCAGGTTATAGGAATCAGTGGTAACTAGAATATAGAAAAGCATAACTACAAAGTGTAATTACATTACACCAATGGCTCAACTGCAAAACCATTATGGGACTACTCATGTGACTGAGTAAGTGTTCCCTAACTTAAGTAGTAAGTGTTGCCTAGTCAAGTCCTACTGTACTTCTTTCTTTTACTTCAGATCAGTTTACTATTAAGTTATTTTACACCTTCTTAATTCCAGACATCATAAACCATTTTTGAGATGCCTGCCTGTATTCTTCTTTGTGCACTTTCAGAAAACCTTTGACACAGAGCCTTAAAAATAAAACAAAACAAAAAACCCTCTAAAGTAATTCTACAGTCAGTTTAGTCACTGCTTTAACTCCAGAGGCACACGACCATTTTATGGTGTTACAATGCAGTAGAGGCAAACTGTAAACACACGAGGCCGCTGAGGTCTATAAAGGCATTGCGACTATTGTTAAAGAAAGACAATATCAAAGGAAAACAAAAAGGCATGACTACTTCAACACACCAGACTGCGGCTTTAAGATCATGGGAACTTCTTCCACTCAGTTTTCCAGGCCTTAGAAAAAAGGAAATTCAGCCCCTTTCTTAAGAACTAATTGTCTTACCTTTAAACTTCCCAATGTGGGAGCTCACCCTCTTATAGAAACTATTCACAGCATATTTTTCTGCCTGCTGGCCTTTTAAATTTTGGACTGACAAGCTGCTGCATCCCTATAGGTGCCATTTTGTATCTGACTGCTGAAACCACTTACCCTTCCAGCCAACTAAGCATTTTTAGCTCTAATTATTTTTTTCCTTTAATTTCCCTTTTCTTTTCTAATACCTGAGTAAATTACACCAGCCTCTTTGCCCTTTCTGCCTATTAGTGCACCTGCAAAGGGAACAGGCTGGATGTAAGGGGTACTCTGATCCCACTTGCCTTGCAAGTCAAACTGGCAGCAGCAGGAAGAACTCTGGCTATACTTTTTAAATATATAGAAAAGGGCTCCTCTTGTCAAGTTCTCTCATAACCCTTGTGGCTTAAGTAGGCACAATGCCTCAGCCATAGCTTCTCTTTCCCAGGATGGCTGAACCTTATAAGAGGCATAATTTGGCCTTGTATTTATAAAATATGTTAAAAAATATGCTTGACTTGCATTCTTGTGTGTGCTTAATTGTAATGCCTTGATAATGTATTTTACACAAGCCTTTTTACATAACCTTAACTGTTGAGCTGTGTCAGAACAATAAGAAAGTTAATCTCCTTTTCTTGCCTCCATATCCCATGCTTCCACACCTATTGCTCTGAAAGATCTGTATTATCAATTAATTATTATTATTATAGCTGTCCTGTGAAATATGTACTGGTGATTTACTACTGCTATGGTTAATATGAAAAAGTAGGGAGGCAGCATGGTCTAGCATTCTGGGCTGGAACTCAGAAGACTTGGGTTCTAGTTCTGGCCTGCTGCTGACCTTGGACAAGTCATAGAAATGTAAGGCTGGAAGGGACCTCAAAAGGCCATCTAGTCCAATCCCGTGCACTGAGACGGGACCTAGTAAACATAGACCATCCCTGACCGGTGTTTGTCTAACTTGTTTTTAAAAGCTTCCAGTGATGGGGATGCCACAGCCTCCCTTCAAAGCTTGTTCCAGAGATTAACTACCCTTAGAGTTAAAAAGATTTTCCTAATATCTAACCTCAATCTCCCTTGCTGCAGATTAAGGCCATTACTTGTCCTACCTTCAGTGGACAAGAACAATTGACCACCATCCTCTTTATCACATCCCTTAACATATTGGAAGACTCTTATCAGGTAGCCCCCGAGTCATCTTTTCTCAAGACTAAACATGCCCTGTTTTTTCAACCTTTCTTCAAAAGTCAACTCTTCTAAACTTTTTCTCATTTTTGTTGCTCTCTTCTGGACTCTTTCCAATTTGCCCACATCCTTCCTAAATTTTGGTGCCCAGAATTGGACATAGTACTCCAGCTGGGGCTGCACCAGTGCTGAGTAGAGCAGGACAATTACCTCATGTGTCTTCATACAACACTCCTATTAATACACCACAGAATCATATTAGCCTTTTTTGTAGCTTCTTCATATTGACGACTCAGATTCCATTTGTGATCCGTTATAACCCCCAGATCCTTTTCAGCAGTACTACCACCTAGCCAGTTATTCCCCACTTTGTAGTTGTGCATCTGATTTTTTCTTCCTAAATGAAGTACTTCACACTTGTCTTTATTGAGTTTCATCTTGTTCAATTCAGTCCAACTTTCCAATTTGGCATGGTCATTTTGAATTTTAAATCTGTGTTCCAAAGTCACTTCCCTTTCTCTTTGCCTCAATTTCCCCATCTGTAAAATGATACTGATTGTCCTTTGTAAAGTACTTTAAAAAGTACTGTAGAAGAGGTAAGTATTATTAATTATTTTTATTATTCAAGGAACCCACATCTTATACAATAAGACATGAAGTAAGAAGAATGAAAAGCAAACCAGAGTGTTTAAATGGCGTATGAAACAAGGGAAAGAATGAGAAACTTGTCCCTTCATATACGCAAACTCACTTTATCATAAAGACTTGGTTTAGAGCTTAGTCTTCCAAAGCACACAAAGAAATGAAACAGGACGGTTCATTATCTAGTGTTCATCAACAGCCCACACTCAGCATGACAGCAAATAATGCAA
This sequence comes from Caretta caretta, assembly GCF_965140235.1. NCBI lineage: Eukaryota > Metazoa > Chordata > Testudines > Cheloniidae > Caretta > Caretta caretta. The sequence goes on from NC_134207.1 coordinate 175,987,963, forward strand.
ATATTTACAGCAAGAAATCCTCAGTAATGATCAGTCACCATCAAATGGCAGTTAACTTATCAAAGGGTAATCCCCGCCGTGGGAAAGAGAGCTGAGGCAGCAATTCTGTACCAGCACAACATTCAGAAGGTCTCTCCCAACAGTTAGCTCCAGTTTATATGGCTCTGCCCCGGTGCTAAGTGTGTTTGACTAATGCCATGAGGTGTCTATGCATAACTGTGGCACTAAAGCGCTAGAGGTTAGGTCAACAGCGTTTCTATATATCTAGTATGTACCTAATGAATTCTACCAGTTTAAGAGGGGGGGGAGGGGATTCATCCTGAGGTTATACATCCATACACCACTTTTTCTTTAATTGTGATGTATCCGATCTGTGTCTTCAGACTGTGAACTCTTAGGGCAAAGGATTTCCCTTTTTGTGTAGTATGCTGTTCATTGTGGTGCCTGTTTATTTTAATGCAAAAGGAGCTAGCCCCATAGTTAGGTTAAATCATTGTCACATTCTCAGCCTTTGCCGCTAGCAATAACTGCTCTTAAGTGGCTTTTTTTTTTTAAATAAAATGATTATTTAAATCACTGAGCAGAGCAAAAATTAACTGACAGAACAAATGTCCATTTTTCCAGTATGGTACCTGATGTAAAGACAAATGTACAGCCACAGCATTATCACTAAAAAACAGCAGCAGCAACAAACTGAATATTACAGATATCACCAAGTTGTTCTATTGTACTGAGTGTAAATCACACATACTATTATAATGAGCATGGCATAAATGTTTAGCTATACAGATCAAAGCTGAAACAGCTAACTGGGGTCTTCATGCTGCCCTAAATCCATGCGTAGAGCTTGCACTGTGTGTGAATTGGGCGAAAGATATAGCTTTCAGATTCTAGATATTCCGATTCATCATGGTGATTCACAGGAGATACACCCTGGGAGGACTTTTAATTGGCAAATGAACTGCAGGGCATTTGAATCAGCAGAGGAAAAATACAATAACTGGGTTGGAGTGTGAGGTGATAAGTTCAAAGGTAACAAAACATACACAGTATAAAAATATGAAAAGTCACCAAGTCTAAAGTACAGTCAATGGACATGTGAAGTAATGACGTTCAACTAGCATAGCAGTAGCTTCCTTTTTGGGGATCAGACATTTTTTTAAAACTTTTGGTTAAATACTCTGTCAGCAGCATTTGTACTGAATGCCACAGGGATGGCTCTAAGACAATCTACTTGGGATAGTCAGCATGCGAGTATGCTAGTTGTAAATACTGTATCCAGAAGAAAACTTGTATCCAAATGCTTTTAGATGGTCATATACTCTTGTGTGATCTTCTTTTCAAGCTGTGCCAAATTTAAAAAGTCTATTAATCTAAAATAAGCAGCCTCCAATGACACACTAGGATCCTGCTGAGCTCCAGAGACTAAGGGTGAAATTGTGACTCCATTGAAATCAATGGCAAAACTCCCATTGACTTCAAAGAAGGCAGAATTTCACAGAACTCTATCTCTAGTATCTATTTTACCTATAAAGGTAGACAATCTTCTCCGCTGAAGGATTGTTTCTCACACTAGACTAGGGGTCTAGCCCTTACACTGCTGGTAAGACTCTTAATGACTTCAAAGGGAATATTTCTTGAGCAGGGACTTCAGGAACAGAAATCACAAGCAAAACAGAACATGAGTACAAGTCTTAGACTGTGATCCTATTAGCTATCCCATGGGGGCAGAAAGTCTGCATTCATGCTACAGTAGGAGAATTGGGGCCTTCACTTGTATTGTGGCCTGGTTTATTGGCTGCTTTGTGACATTGGAACAGCGCAAAGCAACTGGATCAGACCGGTGAATCTGGTCTGCTGAATTTAATTCATTGGTCAAGCTGAAGGGCCCTGCCCATCGGTCTTTGCTTGTATAAGTAGTCTGGTGAGCTTCAATCAGACTACATAGGAGACTAGTCAGTCACAATCCTCACTTGGCCACGCAGGGCCCTCTTGCTCAAATTGTGACTCCAGCATGGCACGGACAGTAGGAGCTACTCCCCTAATACTCCTCATTGTAATTTCTTTCACAACTCTGAGAAACCTATTAGTTTAAAATTAAAAAACAAACAAAACAAAAAAACCCAACCCTTTCCAGACTGAATGAGCTTTCTGGTCTGTTAACTTGCACTAGAAAGGTCTATGTGTGTTTTCAGTTCAAACAGCTGGTTTCTTTGAGTTTCCAGCTTCAGCTGCAGCTACAGCCAATTCAAAGGCATCGAAGACACAGGGGATGGGGTTAAAGTTTGAGCTGACAGTGGTGGTTTCAGCAGTGACTGGAGATATGAGGTTCATAGGTAATGGGGAATCTACACATTACATTTTTCTCATGCTTTTCTCTCTTTATTTGGGTGCATCAATATGGTAAGTCTGTTGAGGTTAACAATATCCAACTTGTTTTCTCCTACTTAGTATTAAGCTATTCTATTCCATTATTATGTTTTGAACATATTATGCGTTATTGTGTCACATACCCTACAACAAACAGATAAGAATGTAAGACCTGATGATGTGTTACAACTTGTTGGTCTTTTTCACTCGAAGCCTGCAAAGGATCGTGGGATATGAACACAAATGATTCTGGGGCATAGGGTGATGGTAGAAAACTGAAGTAGATGTTTTTGTGACCGGGATGGGAAAAGGTTGACATCCCTCATCTAGAACACAGGGGGTAGCCTCTGGTATTTAAAAAAAGACAGAACATGTTTTTTTTTAAAAAAAATCTATAATTACATTTGAAAGAAGAAACTTCATGATGTGTAAGGATGTGTGCTGTTTCTTTAAATCTGTAGCATAAAGTCAGTCAGGAGGGAAGTACTGCATTCTCTGACTGTTACTAACTCTTACAAACAGAGTGTTACATAGCTGACATTCCAGTTCCTCGGGGACTATCCCTCTATTGATTGATATCCCTTTAGTATATTCCAGAGAATTTAAGAGCAGAAAGTCATAATCAAAATTAACACAAAAACACAAAGGACAGGCAAGGAAAGCAATAAATTGCACAACAGTAGCTGGAAAGGATAATAGAGAAGCAGGAAAGGCTGGAGTAACTTACGGGAGCAGAACTGTTTTTCACTGTGACACTGGGGGTCGTAGCACGTAGTGCTCCACTCACTCCATGGTAATATTTGAAGCAGATCTTTGTTTCAGCTAAAATAGAAAATGATTTTACATTAGAAATGTTACCAGGAAGAAGTTTTATAATATGTTACACTTGGGACGCATCATGTCCGCTCATGAAGGCTAATGGGCAGATGAACTGAAAACTGAAGCCATTTGTCTCCATCTGATGGTCAGGTTAGGATACTGCAGATAGCCTCAAATGCTGGTTTCCCATGTTGTCTTGCATGAGATATAAAAGTTATTTGGTCCCTATGTTATATGAGAAAGATTAAGCATCAACCTCTTCTGAGCAGTAATTACCAGTTCTGTAAAACTATGTCTAAAATCTGCAAAATGTGATAAGGATTTCCTCAGGCTAAAAACATAGGGATAAACCCCTCATGATTCAGGGGATAAGCCAACTATTAATTGGTGAGGTCAGGGAGAAACTTCACTTGTGGGCAGGTTTTTCCATATTTGCACATTATGAGATTTCTCTGAAGCAGGCTGGTTCTGGCCCTTGTCAGAGATATGTCACTGGATTAGACAGATGACTGGTCTGACCTGGTATAACAATTCTTATATTAAAGCATTTTTTACAAACAAACAGTGCTAAGCCATATCTTTTCTTAGTCTATTTCTATTGATTTCAATGGGCTTTGGATCAGACTCTTAGGAGCTTTGCTAGTACTGGCCGCATAGGCGCTGACTCCATGGGTGTTCCAGGGCTAGAGCATCCACGGAAAAAAACCAGTGGGTGCTGAGCACCCACCGGCAGCCCCCTATCAGTGCCTCCCCCTCCCCGCAGTGTCTCCTGCCCACCAGTGGCCCCGCCGATCAGCACCTTCCCCTCCATCACAGTTCCTCTTGCACGCTGCGGATCAGCTGTTCTGTGGTGCGCAGGAGGTGCTGGGGGGGGAAGGGAGAGGGCAATGCTCAGGGAAGGGGGAGGAACTGAGCAGGAAGAGGCAGAGTGGGGGTGGGGTGGGGCCTTGGGCAGGGCCATGAGGGAGCACCTCCAGGCACATTAGAAAGTTGGCGCCTATGACTGGCAGGAACATTAGCAAGATGATAATCTTCTAGGGATTAGCAGTGTACTCTTTCCATTTTTGTTGTCTCTCAGCTGAATGTACAAATTAAAAGAAGCCCATCTCGACTACTGAATCAAGACATGGAAGAAAAGAAAAGAAATCAGCTACTCTTTTAATGGTTGCTGTATGATCCATCACATGATCTATTACAAGAAAAAAATGGTACCTTCCAGTCATCCTGGAGCCCAAAGGATGGCTGAATTTTCTTGTCTTGCACTGGACCCCAGATAGATACCAATATGAACACCTTACAAATACGTTTTCACTGGACAATACTATAGTTATCCGCTGCCCTTCAGCAACCCCATAATGTAGTGAATGGGCTTTTCAGGATCGGTTTTTCTTAATATCTTTTTTCCAACAGTTACTTAACACAGTCCTTTCTACAATTGCAGTTGCAGCGTTAGGTGCTCAGATACAATAGTAATGAGGACCATATAAGTACACAGTTTTTACCACACTGCAAGGTGCCAAAGTGGGAACAAAATAAACCTGCTGATTAAACCCTATCATACCTCATTTCTTCTCCGACTGTTTGGCCCAATCCGGCAAGCACTTACCACCAGGCATTGTGCTTACTGCCATGAACAGTACTTTTGAAATCAATAGCACAGCTCAGATTAGCAAGCACTGTGCTTGGTAGCAAGTATTTGCAGAATCAGGCCTTTAGATTGCAAACTCTTTGGGAAACAGACCTTTTTTCTATTTGTTCTGTACAACACCTTACACACTTCTGGGTCAAATTCTGCCATCTCTGCATACAGGACCCTCACTGAAGTTGTCAGGAGCTGTGTATGCTCTGAGTGCAGACTTTTTCATCCTTAGATTGCAGTGATTATAATAGAGATGACACCCACTTTCAAAGCATTACAGTTTCTCACCTGAACAAAGAGAAATTGTTCTACCATAAATGTGCATTCAAAGGCCCTAGAAACATCTCATGCAACAAACATCATTTAATTGTGTCACTGCTGTCTAGCACACAGGTACATGGGGCAAAATGGAATTCCAGTTCTGCACCAGACAGTTGATACCTTCTCATTTAACTGTCTTGCTGCCAGCAATGGCTGCCACCTGTGGGCCACTATGGAACTCAGAAATGCTCCTTTAAGATATGCTCCACAGATATGAGCACTACACACATAATGCCCATCGAAATAAATAATACCTAAATGACAATGTTTTAGTGCTACCAAGGCAGAGCATATGCCAGTAGCCAAAGGGTTAAAAGCAATACAGTTGCGACAAAAGACAGGACACACTAACAGTTGACACTCTGGCCACAGATCACTACATTGTGAGCTGTGGTTGCTCGGCGTCTCTGAAAATCAGGTCCTAAGTATTTTAAGCTGGGCACCAAAATAATCGAGACACCAAAAGCAGAAGACACTTTTGAAAATTTAGGCCTAACTAACTTGCCTGATCTACAGAAAGACTGTGGTGCAGCCAGAAAAATAAATTAGGAGTAAAATTTTCAAAAGCACCTGAATTATTCAGAAGCCTAAAATATCCCACTTTCAAAAGTGACTTAGGCACTTAAGAGCATAAGTCTCATTGAAAAGTCAGTGGGATTTAGGTTCCTAAGTCACTTAAGATACATCTACACATCAAGGAGGATCCCACGGCAGCGAGTCTCAGAGTTTGGGTCTACAGGCTGTGCTACGGCATTAAAAATGGCAGTGTAGATATTTAGGCTTGAGCTGGCTCTCCAGCTCTGAAGGCACTCCTTTCCCCAACGTGCAGCATCCAAGTTCCAGCCCGAGCCCAACATCCACACAACTATTTTTAGTGCTGTAGAGTGAGCCTGAGCATAGACCTGAGCTCTGAGGCTTGCTGCCGCAGAATCCTGCTTGCTGTCTAGACATACCCTAAGTCAGTGGCTTTCAACCTTTCCAGACTACTGTCCCCCTTTCAGGAGTCTGATGTGTCTTGGGAACCCCAAGTTTCACCTCACTTAAAAACTACTTGCTTACAAAATCATATATAAAAATACACGAGTGTCACAGCACACTATTTCCAAAAAATTGCTTACTTTCTCATTTTTACCATATAATTATAAAATCAGTTGGAATATAAATATTGTACTTACAGTTCAGCGTATAGGATATAGAGCAGTATAAACAAGTCGTTGTCTGTATGAAATTTTAGTTTGTATTGACTTCGCTAGTGCTTTTTATGTCGCCTATTGTGAAACTAGACAATTATCTAGATGAGTTGATGTACCCCTTGGAAGACCTCTGAGTACCTGCAGGGGTACGCATACTGCTGGTTGAGAACCACTGCCCAAAAGCACTTTGAAATCTTTACCAGGGTCTTCTGAGTCTCACTATACTATAGCTAGGAGACCATCCTTCCCTCTTTACACTGTTCCCTGACTACATACAGAATTCCCTCAAATTAACAAACACTACATACAGAATTCCCTCAAATTAACAATCACATCACATATGTACCTTAGTGACTTCAAAGGCATTACCTGAGGGCTTAAAGTTGACTACATGTATGTATGCAGGACTGAGGCCATAGTTTTAGTAGGACAATTTTAAAAGTTAATAGACGAGCCACAGTATCCCTGACCCTTGATCATTGGAACAGCAGTGAAATAATCATTCACGTTGAAGAGCTATCACTTATTATGTATTTGGGAGCAGTAGTTTTTATTAGAGAGTGTTAAAGTGAGGCTGAGCGTATCGCCCTAAAGAACTGCAAATCAAGACTGAATTATCAATTTGTAATTTTCTCTACGGGATTTTTAACAGCTCAGCAGCAAAACTGATTACTTACCGAGCAGACAGCAAAAGTTGATAATATCACAATAGAGCTGCCACACATACAAATAGGATACCAGTTCTACAAATTATTCAAATTTTGATTTTTCTCTCCCCTGGACACTATTACATACAATTTGTATGGAACATCTAGGAGGTAGAATAAATAAATGTTTTCTATAAACTCATGAAAAATAATTTTCTCCAGTAGTTTGTATGATTATGATCAGGCTTTCATGGCAGGGAACCTGGCTTTTGGTTACCTAGCATTACATTTAGTCAGTTATCGTATACATCGAGGATTCTGTCAAAAAATTAAAGAGACATTGTCAGGCTTAAGAGGAATTGTAGAAGTATAATTAGGCAGGCCAAAAAAGAATTTGAAGAGCAACTAGCCAAAGACTCAAATAGTAACAGCATTTTTTTAAAAAAAAAAAAAGTACAGTACTTCAGAAGCAGGAAGCCTGCTAAACAATCAGTGGAGCCAGTGGACGATCGAGACGGTAAAGGAGCACTCAAGTAAGACAAGGCCATTGCAGAGAAACTAAATGAATTCTCTGCATCCATCTTCACTGTAAAGGATGTAAGGGAGATTCCCACACCTGAGCCATTCTTTTTAGATGACAAATTTGAGGAACTCTCCCAGATGGAGAAGGTTTAGAAACAAATTGGTAAATTAAACAGTAATAAGTCATCCAGACCAGATGGCATTCACACAAGAGTTCTGAAGGAACTCAAATATGAAATTGAAGAACTAATAATTGTGGTATGTAACCTATCACTTAAATCAGCTTCTGTACCAGATGACAGGAGGATAGCTAATGTAACACTGATTTTTTAAAAAGGCAATCCATAGGCAATCTTTCAATTAGAGGCCAGTAAACCCAACTTCAGTATCAGAGAATGCCAAGACATTAGAGATGGGAAAGATCTGTCAGGTCACATAGTCCCCACCACCATCACCACCACCCTGCCAGAGTAGGATTGTTCCCCATGTCCCTTCCCTTTAAAATATCATCTTTCCTTGTTGTCTTCATTCATTCCTTTAGGTTTATTTGTCAAGCTTGCCTTTTTTCTTCCTTCAGAATTTCACTCATTCTTATAATCCTCTATTCTTCTCTTGCTCAAAGGTCATCCTGACTTCAGAAGCTTAACTTCCACTAGAAGAGCAGATTTATTCTCTTGGATATAAAAAGTAATGTTGCCAAAATTAATCCGGTTTCCCCTGCTAGATTACCAAACCTCCTAAACTCAACTGCTAGAAAAGACTAAGAAGCAGTATTCTGCAGGGAGACAGGGCATCTCAGTGTGTTTTACTATTTGGTGTTTTCATTCCTGCTTGATAGGGAAGTTTGATAGACATGAGACACTTTAACAAGCTGACTGCAATTTATTCCAATGGCATTTTCTGTTTCAGTTAAGCAGCAGCATGAAGAAGCCTGAGCTAAGCATTTCTGAACAGACAGAGAGAAGAAAAAAAAAAAAGAAAAAAAGAAAAGACAGCATCCAAAGGCCAGGTATTGATGAACAATTTAATCTCTTACCAAAAGAAATGTTGTGGCTGTTGTTGGACAGAGTTCCTGCATAAAATATTAAGGATATAAAAAATGATGATAAATAGGCTGTCCCTGGGAAGTGTATGTTGGGAGGGGGAGGGGGAATTGAACCTAATCAGAGATACAAAACTGAAGGAAAATAACTGTTTTATGACACACAAAAGCAGTTCACTGTAGAAGTCCTATAAAATCAGTACAGTACACAACCTTGTGATATTATAGTTTGATCAGGTTACCGTAGCGTGGCCTTTAATTACAGCAGTCATTGCTAGTGATCATTACAGTTGGAACTGTGCAGTAACTAAGGCCCTAAAATTATGAGCTGTTACTATTGAAGAATTGCTCTGACATCAAAGCCTTTGAAAAAGATAAAAAACAAAGGGCTAAGAGAATAAAAACCCAAGAGCTAATGGCTAAAGTTCTTCAGTAGTCTCAGGTAACTGAGAGTTGCTGTAGCCTTTTGCAAGACTATGCTGCCGGTGCAGCTAAAGAAACTTCCATTCCTACCCCCCCAATCTGTGAATTAATGAAGAAAAAAATCATATTAAATTAATATCAAACTCTGATATTATGATGTACAAGATACAAGAGTAAAATGGAGAACTTGATGGAATTTAATATTATAATTATAATGTATACAAAAGGGAAGTCAATTATAAGCGACACAGCTTTGGACAAAATGCTGTAAATTTCAACGACAGCGTTTATCGCGTGGGCAATCCTGGTAGGAAAAAAAAGGGGTTGCATTCATATTGACTTCTTTTAGTTTAAGTGATAAAGTGAAGAAGGCAGGCTACTGTTTGTAATCAAGCATGCTTATGATATCAAGTTAGCAAAATACCCCTTGCTGAAAGAGGCAGTAAATAAAAGGAACTGAGACCAAATTGTGTATTTATAAGGACACTTGACCACAGAGTGGTATAATCCAAAGGGAGAAGGATCTGATGAGGAGCAGGGGTACCAAGGGCAAAACTAGGGCTGGCTGGGCAAAGAGATTCAGATGAGGAGCTGGAGGGGGAAAAGTAGGATTGGAAAGATTGGAGGAGGCGGCCAGTGAGAGAGATTGGAACTGGGAGCCACTGAAGACATGGAGCGTGGATGGGAGGAGTGACTGGAGAATACAGTGAGGGAAAGACACAGATTGGAAGAAGGAGAGGAGAGAATTGGGCCTGGCTAGGCAAAAAGACTAGGAACAAGGAGCGTGATGAGGAGAGACTAGTATTTGCTGGCAGAGAGACTAGGACGAGAAGCCTGAGAAGTGGAGACTAGCACTGGTTAGCTGAGGAGAATGGTGCTGGGATAAGGAATGAGGTGTGGGGAAGAGACAGGGCCAGGTTGGAGGTGAACACACCACAATGGGTCATGCTTGGATAGAATGAGCAGAAGAGTCTCCACCCACTAGAGTACACTCCCACAGCAGCTTGTAATGGATCCCTAAGATTCCTGAGTCTCGGCATTCCTCTACTGTCAGCAAATATCTTTGAAACCTACTGGCAAAGTTTCCCATCTCCCTCTAATTCTGGTCCACAGAGAACAAACCATCTATATCAGCTATCAGTTACTCCAGTTGCTGAAGTGACAGAGTGCTATGTGCTGGATCTAAAGGTTCCAACCCAGATGATGAACCACACAGGTGTCAATATAATGCTGCATGATGGAATTTCTGATTTCAGTCTTCTCTTTTAAAAACCTAGGAAATGACATACATGTGCACACCTACACACAGAGTCACATTAACAAAATATTAAGATTGCAAAGTCAAGCACTCAGAAGTTAGGAAATGCCAGATTAAATGGTACAAGAAAGGTAGCTCTCTCTTTCTGTACACATTTTGATATAGTCTTTAAGATTCACAGAGTGATTTTTATATCCATTTGGGAATTTTTTTTACTATACTGTGTGGGAAAGGGTTGGTTTTGACAAAGCTCTCATTTAAAAAATGTTTTGCAAAAAAAAGTTTTGAAATGGTTGAAATGTGGTGTTTTTAAAACAAAAAAAGTTCAATTTTCAGGTAAAAATGACTTTTCATTTTGAAATTTATGTTAGGGTATAGTAAATCTATAAAAAAAACTTTAAATTAATAAGGCTGAAATTAAATCAAAACATTTTGAAGTTATGAAACATTTTGATTGACTCAGTTCAATTTGTTTTTTTAATTTTGATTGCTTAGTGAAATTGAGAGATTTTGAACTCTCATCATGATGTGCGATAGAAAATTTTTCAAATCTCAAAAAATCTTTTAGAATAGGAAAACTATTGCCTGCCCAGCACTAGTGAATATTATAAATAAATTATTAGAATGCTAGACTCTTGTTGCCCTTCCACAGGTATGCTGAGAAGCTGAAAATGCACAAGAAGCCTCTTCCTTTCCTACCACCAATAAAAGAACCAACCATAAACTAAAGCAAGCATTCCTGAACCCCAGTTTGATGCCCCATCTACGGGGTCATGTTGTCTCTCATATCAGGCATCTTCAACAAATCATCATGACTTTGAGACTTAGTGTACTAACAGGAAATTGAGATTCATTATTTCTCTTCTCTCAAATGTTGACAAATGGTTCAAGTGGGGATAATTACAGAATGCATATTGAGAGAAATATGACAAAAGTTAGTGAGTGGTTAGGTAACATGCAATTGTGGGATGTGCAGTAGGTTGCTGGTTCATATCCAGTTCAGGAAGGTAGGGACTAATAGTTATTAACATCTCAGGGCTTGTTTACACAATGAGTTACTGTGTGGCAAGCCGGGGTACGAATCTACAGTGCACCAACCTGCTGTCTAGTAATATCCCAAGTGGATACTGCTATAGCATGACAGTCCCAGAATGCAGTCTGGCATACTACTACTTGAAAGTGCAGTCACTAAGCCACACACCAGGACTTTCACTGTGCTGTGGCAGTGTCCACACAGGACATTACTGCCCAGCAAACTGGTGCACTGTTGATTCACATCCTGGCTTGCTGCGCAGTAACTTGCTATGTAGACAAGCCCTCATGGGCTTTTTTTCCAGTAATCACCAATTTGAGAGAGACATTTAATTCATTACAAAGAGCAAACTACAAGGGCTGTGCTGAAATCCTAAGTTTAATGAAATTCCATTGCCAATAGGCGTGTAATGTTTCTTATGTAAATCAGCTTAACTATGAGTTCCTCACTGTCAGCATCACTGAGCAGGCAATTTATTTTCTGGAAAAATGAAGTCAAAGCATTTGTAATTGTGTGATAGTTGACTAGATAATAACTGGAAACCCAGCCCAAACTTGGCACAGTGATCCTAAGTACTCCCTAAACTCCATGAAACACTGTATAAAACAAAACCAAACCCAATTTAATCTACTTGTGACAACAGATGAAGCGAAGCACCTTACAAAATGAAACAATTAAAGCAGATTAAATTTAAAGTAACTCTTCTGTCTGGAAATTGTTTGCCTACTTTGTTACAAGTAACTCCTAAGTTACAATAACAAAGAGTTTAGAGAGGAAAAAGTCATTGCATTTCTGTTTATTGTGTTGATTTAACACAGCACTTTGTGTGTAATCAGTTCCACTATTTCTCCTGCAGTTAGGTTAGTCAATTTCCGGGGTTATGTGCGTCTTACACATAACACGGAAAAACAGTCTTTAAAAAAAATACAGTAATTGTAAAATCACTAAAATTGGTAAGAGTTTCAGTGGCAGGTGAAGGTCACCAAACTACTTTTGTTTTGTTGTTGAATTGAGCAGATTATATCCCTTCAAATGCACCAGAAATGACTATCCAGTTTCTGAAGCCAGAAAGATATACAGACAAATTAAATGCAAGATATTTCAATGAATTAGGGCCAAATTCTGCCCTGTTACACTAGAGTAATTCCATTGAGCATCATCATGTGCAGGAATTTGTATCAAAGGATTAATTCAGAATCTTCCAGTAAAGGCTTGCAGCCAGTTTCTCTCAGTTAAACCAACCTGTATTCAAAGTAATTCTGTGCAGCCATTCCAGACTCACGCTGTAGTAAATGAGGGCAGATTTTGGCACTTGCCAAAAAAAACCAAGCTTTGTGCTTTGCTCTGAATGCTACCAGAGGTGCTACAGTGGGTGCTCAGATACTACAGTGACAGATGACAGTAAAAATAAAAGCAACTAACTAAATAAAACCCTTAGATGGCCAACACAGAGAGAAAGCCTCAAAAGGAGGGGTTGGGGAAAGGCAGAGCCTTAGATCTGTCCTCTCTTTACTCCCTCGAGATGCAGACGCACACACACAGACACGCTGCATGTTGTTCTATTGATCAGCATTCCTCTAGTTCCCCCAGGCATAGTGCCTACTTCAAGCTAAACGCCGCCTAGAGCTGCAGCCACTGTGCAGTCTCTCTTCGTTTCTCCCACTGCGACAATAGGCTTAAAGCCACAATTAAAAATATACAGATACAACCTTTAGGCACAACCCTGACCAGTGGTGGCTGCATCAGCTGCCCCAGTTCAGGAGCAGCCCTAGGAGGTCCTGTGCCTCAGAGATACACCTTTGAGTCACAATTCCCTTTTGCTTCCTCTTGTTCTGGAAAGATACGACTTGCTGCTGGAACTGCTATAACAGCAGAAAATTATGACACCCCTGTGCTGGCTGATGTATTGTGGGGGACCAACACAGGACATCACCTATTCCCTGCCCACCTGCTCTGAGAGGGAGCAAAAGCAGGTACACAACACCTGCTTACCACTGCCCACCCAAAGCTCCAGTAGCCCCAGCAGCCCCAGCAAGGATTTAAAGGGGGTTCTTAATCCTCTTCCCCCAGAGATGTGTAGTCCAAGACTCAAGCCTACCTTTCCTATTGTAATCTCCTAGTCTGGTCCTTTGACCATTTAACTGTAAAAGGCATGATTGATGAGTTTTGGATAGGAACAGAAAAATGTCCCCGAGAGTCAGTACTTGTTTTTAATAGTCTCCTTTTCAAGATATATACATACCACAATTGACTAACCATCTGACCTTATGATGGTCCCCCTTCATCCTTTCTTACTCTACCACCTCCATATTGTTTGTTACTGTCACTTGTTACATCAATTTTCAAATTAGATTATAAATTCTTTGGACCAGGGGCCATGTCTGTTTATTTTTTTTCAAGTGCCTACCATACTTTGGTGGCTGCAAAATACTTAAAAATTTTCTTGTGTTTTGTAATCATGATGTGTGGTGTAAAAATACAACATGTAGTTCCTACTGGGGATTAGTTCCAGTCACTAAATTCTATATTACATTTCATTGAAGGGGGTTTTGTAATCAAAGCTTTGTGCAACAAGGTGTCAATATTATCAATAAGAAATTCTTTGCTCTTGAAAAGAAAAGGAAAAAATACCAGAAGGTTAGCTTTATTATTCATTCTATCACAGTGGGTTTTTTAAAAAAATATATATATTTGTCACACTTCAGAATCAATATACACATGTTTCTTATCTCAGATGCACATCTCAGGATATTTTTAGTCTAATATTTCCATGACAACAATGAAAGGAATGGTCAATTTGAGAAGAAGGCTGGTTGGAACCATGTAGCCTGAGAATCCAAGATAGGTGTAGATGTAGGCTCCAAGTGCTTAAGTTCTCTCCCAATTACTCATTACACTACCATATTGTTCTATGTTGCTGTTATTTGTTATGATCAAAGTTGAATGTGATTCTGGATGATTAAGAGATGTGCACATTATGTTTTCACACAACAAAGACTGTTCACTGCTGTCATATTATAAATACTGTAATGCAAATCAAAGGAGATGGGAAATTACTAATGATCGCAGATCACATTAGGGCTGATGATTGTGCCTCTCCTTAACATACTGTACTGTCCGCCACTGCAGAGTAACACTGACTGCAGTTGGGATACACTTTTAGATACTTGGTAATATTGTCTGTGTATCAACAGTTTGAGGATACGTATTGTAGGTGCTTCAGACTCTGGGCTTTCCAGGCTCTGCCTCCAGGTAAATGAAAGGAAGTTCTTTACTAGGCCTGGCAGACAAGACAGGTGCAAATACCCTAGGTACATGTCTTAAAGGTTAGTGGCAGAAAGACTGTACTGAGAATTACCAAACTTCAGTGTGATGCTTAAGGCTCAAAAGAAGGGTGTAAGCCTCTATTTTCTTCTCTGGGTTCCTTCCAACTAGTCCTCAAAATGCCTCTAAGTCTGCCACATTTTCTGGTGGAGATATAGTCTTAAGGTCTGATTAACTCTGTTACTCCAGTTTTAAGGCAGTGTAACTCCAATGAAAGCAAGGAAGAGACATGACAGAAAGTTGGTGCAAAGTAGTGGAGAATGAGATCTATAGAACTTTGGTCTCATGGACGGGCCTCTAGTCCACCTTTGGCATCATATGGTGGTCATTTTGGGTCCTCTCCACATTGCAGTCCTGCTGCTTTGCCGCTATTAATGGCAACAAACTGAAATATTTCAATCCCATCATTAAATACCTACTGCATTATTAAATACAAGCACCAGTGAATAAAAGAGTAACTCTGCACTGTAATTATCAAATGACAGGAATTCCCTAGAGTTCAGTTATTCATTCTTTTCCTACCCACCAAGTGGAAAACTGCATTCTTAGAGGAGTATTCTCTTCTCAGTACACTGGAGATTTACCTGGGTAACTCCTATTAGCATTAACTAACCAGAGGGAAAAAGACCTTTAAATCTATACAGTAGTAAGCAATTCTCTTTTTTCCCCCCACTGAAACACTCATAATTAATTGTGTTTGCTCACCTAGATCTGTTAGTTCTTAAATAAGAACTGAGTGTCAATGATGCTTCTTAGGTATACTTCTTTCCTCTCCCTTCCTTTGTCTTGTGAAAACCAGAGGCTATATTCTTCTTTTGCACAGAGACACCACTAGGAAGAGACAAGCTCCCACAGAAAATCACTGAGCCAGATTGCAAGCTGGTGAAACTCCATAGGCGCAATGCCTTTGTAAACACGGAAGTTGTACTCGTTTACTCCAGATAAAAATTTGGCCCTGCAGTTTTAAACTTGTAGAACTAAACTCTGTGGTGTAATACTGACATCAATGAGAGCGGGAATTTGGCCCATGGACTTTTAATCAAATGTTCCCCTTCTGGGGAGAGATTTAAAGGCCTGCAAAGGAGCCAGGGAGCATACACTCAAATGCTGAGTAACCTGAGGATGTGTGGGCAAATCCCAGGTCTTCTGCATGACATGCCACTGCCAACCCCTTTCACAGGCCTCCTTCTTCTCCATGTGTGCACAGATCCCTTAGGTCAGCAGTTCTCAGCACATTACATCTGTAAGCAGTGTCAGGATGAGCTCCACCCTGACATCTGGTGGTGAGGTGTGACAAGTTGTGGAAAAGAACAATCTCATTTGCATAGGCACACCCACCCCGCCTAGAATGAGGCCATAGCTGCCCAAATGGTCACTTTGGCTGCTGTGGGATCCCCAGTGTCTCTGTTATTGGGGCAGGAAGAATAAATTGTTATTACCCTGATTATGGGAACTGTGCTTGGAACTGTACTTGGCCTTTTGTTATGATGGAGGGACTCACCATCAACTAAGTAGCACTCACTAGGCAAGGGTCATGGGTTCCAAAACTCTGTGAATGGAGAGAGGCTGGGGACAAGTATTAATACTTGGTGGCATGGGCCCCTTGGTGAGGGCCTTATATGCTAATTGCACTTCCTCCTCTCTCCACTGTGGAATATCAGAGCTAATTTTGATTTCATTAGAAGTCTAGTTACAGGTGGCTGAGCTCACTTTGGGCTGATAGTGCACCAGCACTGAGGCTCCCCGACTACAAGCTGACTTCACCAAAGAGCTGAACTGACTAAGAGCTGAAATCACTGAGTGTTGTGTTAAGTAGTGGGGGAGCCGGAAGATATATTGTGGAGCAGTTTGCGGGACAGCTGGTGGAGCAGTTCATAGGATGGCGGGAGCTGCTGGTGGGACGCGGAGCAGTTTGTGGACCGGCTGGTGGAGCAGTTCGTGGGATGGCAGGAGCTGCTTGTGGGCCGCAGAGCGGAGCGAAGCAGTTCGTGGGGCGGCTGGTGGAGCGGAGCCCTATGGAGCTGTGGGATGGTCAGCTTCAGATCATGTAAGGTGCCTCTTACCTCCACCTCCATCTCCACCCAGATTGGGAGGTAAAGCTCTGTAGATAAACTTTTGAACTCTGGGGTTGCCCTGTCCAGGGACAGAGGCTTTTGGGTCATTGGTCTTTTGGGACTTTGGGTGATTTGGGGTTGCTGGACTCAAGAACAAAAGGGAAAGGACATGCCCCAATTTGCTTGGGGTGGAGTTTTTGCTCATGGGTTGTGTTATGAATCCTGTTGGTGGTGTTTCCCCAACATAATGCCACATTGTTTCTCTCTGTTATTAAAAGGCTTTTTGCTACAGTCAGACTAGATGCTTCCGAGAGGGGAAAGTATTGCCTCTTGGAGGCGCCCAGCGGGGGTGGTATACATTTGTCCCAGGTCACTGGGTGGGGGCTTCAGCCGGTTTGCACTGTGTTATTGGAATGGATCCCCTCGATATTGAACCCGGCCCTTGTTGCTGCCAACTCTGACAGGCAGAAGGGTTACACATCTTAACCCCTAAAGTACTTGGCATACTAACTTCATCATTTTAATCAGTGTTTTATAATGGTTTCTATTCTGATACTGCAAACCAACCCACATACCACCTGACTGCAACCCACACACGGCAGTTTGAGTTCCATCACTGCCTTAGATTTGGTGGTGTGCTGCCATTGTCTCCTGGCTGAGGAGTTGGTGATAATCATGTAGCACTAGCTCTGCTCCTTCCACAAGTTCTAGGACTATTCTGCCCTTATTTCTTTAGATAGGTTCCTTTCCCCATCTGACCGTGAAGAGAAGGACAGGCCCATGTTCAGCAGCTAAGTCTGATTACAGTTGTAGAGAAGAGTGGTTGTGTTCTCAGTATATCTTCATACTTTTGCAGATGATACACGGCCAACAATGCTAATAGCTGATTATAGTTAGTAACATATTCTGATATGGCTTGCATATATTAACATACCATATACAGTATAAACAATGGGCTCAAACCCTCAAGACTTCTGTGCTTGGAACTCCTTTTGTGTCAAACTCTTCGGCTGGTGTATTTCATACCAAGGAATTGCAAGATCATGCTTGATGTAACAATATGTGTTTATAATAGGAGAGGCTGTGCAGCCGTTGCTGGGATCAGGATCCGAACCCAATTGGAGATTTAGGCTAGGTTCAGGTTCAAAGGTGAATTAAGATTAGCGTTCAGGTTCAGATTTGAAAGCCATCAAATCTCACATGGTTCTCATAAGACTTTTGCTGATATGGTTCCATCTTGAATGAGGAGACTCATGTGAAGAGCTGTTCTTATGAGATTTCTCCCTTTCAGTCTGAAATGGTGGGAGAATGGGTGTATTCATGAGATTTTTGACACAATTTAACTGGAAACATAAAATAAGTCTCTCCTGCTTTTGACTCCACTTAGATCTGACTCTCCCCACTCCTCCCACTTTTGAGAGGCAAGGACAGACCCCTTCAGTTATTGATGGTCTTCTGGCTCCTTGTTTATACTACCATGCAATACATTCTGCAACTTCTCTTTACAGTTTAGGCTACCGAAAGGGAAAGTAATCTGTAGCTGTTGATACATTCAGCTAAAGTAGATTATTTCTTATGTTCGGGCTTAAGGAGTTCAACCTGCTGCAGCTAGGCATTCAGAGAATTTCTATTCACAAGATTGTTTTGCTTAGCTGTCACTGATGCTACTCCCAATGCCAATTTCAGTGCTAATTTGGAAGTCTCGGGGCAACAGATGTCAATTAATATGAAAAATTCAAGTACTATTGTGTAAAACAGCTAAAGAAAAAGTACTGCACCTGTGGTTAGCCACTTTCAATCTCTCTCTCGTCACTCTCTTACAAACTCAATAACAATCATTTTAACTCTTTGCCCCCATGCATTCCATCTAAATTAATACAACAGAGCCAAGATATAACAAACTTAGCTTAAAAAGCCTGCTCAACTTGAGAATATAATAATGAAGGCTTTGGAAGAGTGCAATTTATATTTAAGGTGCATAGATGTATAAACATTAGGGGTAAAAATATTATGACCCAGAGCCTCAGCTGGTGTACATCAACATAGCTCCACACCAATTTACACCAGGTGAGAATCTGGCCCTATAAGAATGAAACTGAAGTGTGACAATCAAGATGGATACTATAGCTTTAACACAAGCAAGTTGATATGGAACTTTAACTGGCCTAGGCTGTGCACCACAGAACTGGCAACAAGACCTTATTCTCTAATAAAATACACCAATGTTTACATGCATGCTCTGTTTTTCACAGAGTTGATCAATCAGATGTGCAAAGAACTGTACATCAATCATTTGATAATCTCTACCTGGCAGTTATTTCAGTCCCGCTAGCTTTGCTCTTTATTGCCTAGACACACAACACAAGAGTGAGATGTGTGCCTCATTGGCTAGCAGTGACATTGCAAGGCTTGTGCTACTGTCATAATAACTACATCTTTGAGTTTGCTGAAGCTCATTCGAGCTGTAACTATAGTAGCCACATAAACAGGAAAAGAGAGGAAATATCCCTTTTCAATTGTGGCTCAGGTCCTGATCCTGCGAGATGCTGAGGACCCTCAACTCCCACTGTATTTGCTTTAGCAAACTCTGTGAGAAGAAAACATAGACAGTGATGTGGCTCATCAAGCGGTCTGACCAATATCTAGTAGTTATTGTACAGGAACGGATAGTAGGAACTAATCCCAGCACCGACACGGACTCTGCTTATGACCTTAAACCAGAGGTGGGCAAACTATGGCCCGCGGGACCGTCCTATCCGGCCCCTGAGCTCCTGGCCTGGGAGGCTCACCTCCGGCCCCTCCCCCGCTGTCCCCGCTTCCCCCGCAGCCTCAGCTTACTGAGCCACCAGCGCAATGCTCTGGGCGGTGGAGCAGCGAGCTCCTGGGGCAGCGCAGCTGCAGAGCCGTGGCCTGACCCGGCGCTCTGTGCTGTGCAGCGCGGCTGCCTGTCCTGGTGCAGTCGCGCCGCCAGCCACCGGTGCTCCAGGCAGCGCAGTAAGGGGGCAGGGCGGGGGGGGGCAGTTAGGGGTGGGGTGTCCACGGGCGGTCAAGGAGAAGGGGTGGGTTGGATGGGGCGGGAGGTCCAGAGGCAGTCAGGAGACAGAGAGCGGGGGGTGGATGGGACAGAGGTCGCCAGGGGCCTGTCAGGAGGCAAGAAGCGGGGGTGGGGGGGGTCAGATAGGGGGCGGGGGCCAGGCTATGCCGGACTGTTTAGGGAGGCACAGCTTCCCCTAACCAGCCCTCCATACAATTTCAGAAACCTGATGCAGCCCTCAGGCCAAAAAGTTTGCCTGTCCCTGCCTTAAACCCTCTGCTTCAGCTGCCCATCTCTAAAACTGAGATAACTATACCTACTTAGATCCCAAAGGTGGTCCAGTGGACAGGGCACTGGCATGGAAATTGGAAGAGCTAGGTTCCATTCCAGATTCTACCAAGAGAGCTGCGGTATGACTGTGGGAAAATGACTTCACCTTCTGTGACTCCATTTCCTCTTCTGCAAAATGAGATGATATTTACCTTATGTCAATGGAGATGAGAGAATAATCTGGATCTTAATTTGCCCCTCTATACACAGGGTACAATAATAACATGACTTAGTCTTCTACCACAGGATACCAGCAAACTCCTCTGAGTAATATTCAGGGTCAAAATCTGTACAGACTAATAGGACTTTCTAGCAACCTGCACAGCAGGAGGATACCCTCTGGTAATAGTTAACTTCCTGACCGGAATGTTGAGAGTTTTAATTCACATCTGTCGATGAATTTGGGGTCCACAGAGGTAAGGCTTCTGAGCTGATCCCATGGGATTAAGGGGGTGTAGGTCAGCACAGAATTTAGCTGTATGTATTATAATATTAGGGTTCAATCCGGCCTTAGCACCAGCCTGGTATACAAGATCAAAAAGATCAGTTTATTTAGGTGTCTCATGTAACTGTTTCCTCTTAAATCATGTATAACATTGTGTTTTGAAAATCACCAGACTGTGACCCAGTAACCCACAGCAAACTGTGACAAACCCCACAGAGATGGTGTGGCATTCATTGAAGCATTACATCCAGCACATTAGCCAATCCTTCTTTTGTTGAGAGCTCGGCAGTGTCACTGGAAGTTATTGGTCTGACTGGCTGACTACAGATGAGAGTAAGCGATTTACAGACAACATTTGGAAAGAAGCTATCATTGTTATGCAAGCAGGGCTATTAGGACATACATGGGGATTTATCATTAATGATGAAAATATACACATACCTGCACACATACCCAATTTGCATTTGCAATAAAATGGATCATAAATGCATTAAACTGATGTGTAACAGCTTTCCATGGGCCAAATTTAGAGTTGGTTCTACTGATTTCAGTGGAGTTGCACCTACTTACAGTAGCTTTGAATTTGGCCCTTCAAGTCTATTACACCCATCCAGATAATCATGCCACGAAACTTCATGCTCCTTGAAGGCGTTATTATGTCTCACATACTAATTGTGCTACCCAAGAGCATATTTCTTGTACAGAAGGAAGGTTACAGATTCCAGATTCCTGCTAGGCAGGCTATTCTTGATGAGGCTTTGATCCCTAAGCCCGTTAGCACCTATCAACCCTTAACCAGAAGTGGCTAACAGGGGAGTTTTGCAAGGGAGTTTAGAGGGGGGGGTGATGGGGACTATACACACTTAACATTCCTTAAACTTCTTTAAACTTAAAGCCAAAAACACCCCCTGATAAAAACAAAGGAACAACAAAGGAATGAGCTTCAGGAATTAAAAGATAATTCAGGCAGAAGTCCAGCAACAGAGTGGGGGCTATCCAGTTTATTGCACCTAATGCAGCATGTATGATTACCTGCCCTATGGGCAGGTGGTGTATGTGTGCATTCAGTGCAAGGAGCTCCTGGCCCTCAGAGATGGATATAGGCTTTGGAGACCAGAGTGGCTGAACTGGAGCAGCTAAGGGAGACAGAGGTACATAGACGAGACTTTCCGGGACACAGTAGAATGATCCCACCCCCAGTCTGACAGCTTCTGTGCTGTTGAGGAAGATGAAAGTCTCAGGGAAGGAGAACATCCAACTGGAGCAGAGGGAAACTATCAGAGTTGGGACCCTCCTTCCAGATGATGTTGTGGTATCCTCTCACACTGAGGATACCTCTCTGAAGGAGGGAACTCCGGTTACTAGGAAGAGACAGGTATTAGTAATGGGTGATTCGATCATTAGAAACATAGATAACTGGGTTTGTGATGACCGGGAGAACAGCATGGTGACTTGTCTACCTGGTGTGAAAGTTGCAGATCTCTTGAGACATCTAAATTAACTTATGTGCAGTGCTGGGGAGTAGCTGATGGTTGTGGTACATGTAGGCACCAGTCACATAGGGAAGGATAGGAGAGAGGTCCTGGAGGCCACATTTAGGCTGTTAGGTAAGAGATTGAAGTCCAGGACTTCCATGGTAGCATTCTCTGAAATGCTTCCAGTTTCCAGGCGCAGGGCCAGTTAGACAGGCAGAACTGTGGGGTCTCAATGTGTGGATGAGACAATGGTGTAGGGAGGAGAGGTTTAGATTTATTAAGAACTGGGGAAACTTTTGGGAAAGGGGGAGCCTATACAGGAAGGATGGGCTCCACCTAAATCAAAATAGAACCAGATTGCTGGCACTTACAATTAAAAAGGGCGTAGAGCAGTTTTTAAAAAAAGGGCTGGGGGAAAGCTGACAAGTGCGGAGGAGCACATGGTTCGGACAGAGACATCCCTTAAGGAAGGATCTATTAATAGAGAATCTCTATGTCCTAGTAAGGAGGAGAGGATAGAAGATGATAAAATACAGGTGGGATCTGATGAGAAACAGTCAAATGAAAAAAAGTCCCATTCAATTACATCATGTAATGGCAGGCAGTTGAAAAGTGACAAGTTTTTAAAGTGCTTATACAGCAATGCTAGAAGTCTAAATAATAAGATGGGTGAACTAGAGTGTCTCATATTAAATGAAGATTTTGATATAATAGGCATCACAGAAACTTGGTGGAATGAGGATAATCAATGGGACACAGTAATACCAGGATACAAAATATATCAGAAGGACAGAACAGGTCGTGCTAGTGGGGGAGTGGCAGCATGTGTGAAAGAAAGCGTAAAATCAAATGAAGTTAAAATCTTAAATAAACCAAACTGTACCATAGAATCTCTATGAATAGTAATTCCATGCTCTAATAATGAGCATATAGCAGTACGGATATATTACCAACCACCTTACCAGGATGGTGATAGTGACTGTGAAATGCTCAGGGAGATTAGGGAGGCTATTAAAATAAAAAGCTCAATGGGAGATTTCAACTATCCCCATATTGACTGGCTACATGTCACCTCAGGACAGGATACAGAAATAAAGTTTCTTGACACCTTAAATGACTGCTTCTTGGAGCAGCTAGTTCTGGAACCCACAAGAGAGGAGAGGCAATTCTTGATTTAGTCCTAAATGGAGCACAGGATCTGGTCCAAGAGGTGAATATAGCTGGACCGCTTGGTAATAGTGACCATAATATATAGTTAAATTTAACATCCCTGTGGCGGAGAAAACATCACAACAGCGCAACACTGTAGCATTTAATTTCAGAAAGGGGGACTACACAAAAATGAGGAGGTTATTTAAACAAAACTTAAAGGGTACAGTGAAAAAGTGAAACCCGTGCAAGCTGCATTGAAACTTTTTAAATACACCACAATAGAGGCTCAACTTAAATGTATACCCGCAAATTAAAAAACCTAGCAAGAGAAGCAAAAAAGTGCCACCGTGGCTAAACAAAGTAAAAGAAGCAATGAGGCAAAAAGGCATCCTTTAAAAAGTGGAAGTTAAATTCTAGTGAGGAAAATAGAAAGGAGCATAAACTCTGGCAAATGAAATGTAAAAATATAATTAGGAAGGCCAAAAAAGAATCTGAAGAACAGCTAGACAAAGACTCAAAAAGTAATAGCAATTTTTTTAAAGTACATCAGAAGTAGGAAGCCTGCTAAACAACCAGTGGGGCCCCTGAATGATCAAGATGCTAAAGGAGCACTCAAGGACGAAAGACCATTGTGGAGAAACTAAATTAATTCTTTGCATCAGTCTTCATGGCTGAGGATGTGAAGGAGATTCCTAAACATGAGCCATTCTTTTTCGGTAACAAATCTGAGAAACTGTCCCAGATTGAGGTGTCATTAGAGGAGGTTTTGGAACAAATTGATAAACTAAATAGTAACAAGTGACCAGGACCAGATGGTATTCATCCAAGAGTTCTGAAGGAACTCAAATTTGAAATTGCAAAACTACTAACTGTAGTCTGGAACCTATCATTTAAATCAGCTTCTGTACCAAATAACTGGAGGATAGCTAATGTGATGCCAATTTTTTTAAAATGGCTCCAGAGGTGATCCTGGCAACTACAGGCAGGTAAGCCTGACTTCAGTGCCGGGCAAACTGGTTTAAACTATAGTAAAGAACAAAATTGTCAGACATATAGATGAACATAAATTTGCTGGGGAAAAGTAAACATGGTTTTTGTAAAGGGAAATCACGCCTCACAAATCTACTAGAATTCTTTGAGGGGGTCAACAATCATGTGGACCAAGGGGATCCAGTGGATATAGTGTACTTAGATTTTCAGAAAGCCTTTGACATGGTCCCTCACCAAAGGTTCTTAAGCAAAGTAAGCTGTCGTGGGATAAGAGGGAAGGTACTTTCATGGATTGGTAACTGGTTAAAAGATAGGAAACAAAGGGTAGGAATAAATGGTCAGTTTTCAGAATGGAGAGAGGCAAATAGTGGTGTCCCCCAGGGGTCTGTACTGGGCCCAGTCCTATCCTATTCAACATATTCATAAATGATCGGGAAAAAGGGATACACAGTGAGGTGGCAAAATTTGCCAATGATACAAAATTACTCAAGATAGTTAAGTCCCAGGCAGACTGCCAAGAACTACAAAAGGATCTTTCAAAGTGGGTGACTGGGCAACAAAATAGCAGATGAAATTCGATGTTGATAAATGCAAAGTAATGCACACTGGAAAACATAATCCCAACTATACTTATAAAATGATGGGGTCTAAATTAGCTGTTAACACTCAAGAGATCTTGGAGTCATTGTGGATAGTTCTAGAAAACATCCACTCAATGTGCAGCGGTAGTCAAAAAAGCAAACAGAATGTTGGCAATCATTAAGAAAGGGATAGATAATAAGACAGAAAATATACTGCCTCTATATAAATATATGGTACACTCACATCTTGAATACTGCATGCAGATGTGGTCGCCCCATCTCAAAAAAGATATATAGAATTGGAAAATGTTCAGAAAAGGGCAACAAAAATGATTAGGGGTATGGAATGGCTGCTGTATGAGGAGAGATTAATAAGACTTGGACTTTTCAGCTTGGAAAAGAGATGACTAAGGGGGGATATGATAGAGGTTTATAAAATCATGAGTGATGTGGAAAAAGTGAATAAGGAAGTGTTATTTACTCTCTCATAACACAAGAACTAGGGGTCACCAAACAAAATTAATAGGCAGCAGATTTAAAACAAAAAAAATGAAGTATTTTTTCACACAATGCACAGTCAATCTGTGGAACTCCTTGCCAGAGTATGTTGTGAAGGCCAAGACTATAATGGTTCAAAAAAGAACGAGATAAGTTCATGGAAGATAGCTCCATCAATGGCTATTAGCCAGGATAGGCAGAAATGGTGTCCCTAGCCTCTGTTTGCCAGAAGCTGGGAGTGAGTGACAGGGGATGGACCACTTGGTGATTACCTGTTCTGTTTATTCCTTCTGGGGCACCTGGCATTGGCCTCTGTTGGAAGACAGGATACTGGGCTAGAAAGACCTTTGGTCTGACCCAGCAGGGCCATTCTTATGTTCAATACCAGTCTCTCCACCTCCTTCCCAGTCTTCCCCCACAGCCCTGCTCCCAGTCCCATTGCTCACTCAGTCCCAGTTACCCCCCTTATTGCTTCTTGATCAATCTGTCTCTTTCACTCCCTGGGCTCCAGTCACTCTTCACTACCAGTGTTTCCTTCTCCATTCGCTCCCAGTCCCAGTCTCCCTCCCTGTGTTCCTTTTCCAATCTCAGTGTGTCCTCTGCCCCGGCTCCTCATCTGAATCTCTTTGCCCAGCCAGTCCCACTCTCCCCCAGTGCCTCATCCACTCTTGGTCTCCCACCTCTCCCCACCATTCCCAGTCCCAGTCTCTACTCCACTGTGCTCCAAACCCCAGTCTCCCCCCATCTCAACTCCCAGTTGCCCTCTCTCTCCCACAAAAAGCCTCCAGTCCTGCTCTCTTTGTCCAGATCTACTCTGCTCCCCACACCCAGTGTGGCTCTTGCCTCCTTTGTGTTTGAATCAGGCAGCTTCTTCCTCCAAGCTGCCTAGACCCAGCAGGGGGTTACTGAGAGCACAGGAGGGCCGGGTTCCCTGATCTCAATTCCAGTGGCCAGACAACTACAGGGGAAAGTCATGCTCAGCCCCAGGCTAAAGTTACCCATGGTGGACAATATCTTTGGGAAATTTAGCTGTTGAGCTGTAGTATGTCTATACTGAACATGTGCAAACTGCAGTTTTTCAAAGGCCAATTTTCACGGGGACAGTGAAAAGCACATCCTTGATACAAAGGCCAAAACACCATTTTTTTCCCTAGTCTTGGTTTTGGAAATGGCTGAAGCATTTTGGCAGAAATTTTAAAAAAACATTAACCACAAAAATCAGCCCAAGGAAGACACCCAGCATGTAAAACGTCAGTTCAAACAGTTAAAGGTTGGCAAAGTTTTATAAGAAACTGAAAACAAAGTTGTATAATAGGAAGTGTAGGACAACCTTAATAATGGTGGAGCTACCTATAATATGTACATCAAACAAACATTAACCCAATAAACCACGAAATAATCCTTTCCTTGACCTCCCCAGACCTTGCTTTCCACCTGCTCCCTGATACCTACCCTCTTCCCCAAAAATCTGTTCTTCAACTCCCCCCACTTCTCCCTCTCCCTGCCATCAATCCTCCCCGACCCTTCTCCCTAAACATCCTCTCCTTTCCCACTGCCCTGAGCCCACTCCATGCCTAAGCTCACTGCTTCTCATGTTCTTGGACTCTGCCTTTCCCTCTTGCTACCTTGAGCCTGCTCCACTCTGCTCCCTTCTCCCCAGAGTATGGTTATCTTCGGTTGGGCTCTCAGAGCTGTGCACTCTGTGTTCCCACAATCAGAGCATGGTTGGTGAGGCTGTAGTAAAGACAGGTCTGCTTGCTATCTGTCCCACAGACTCCTGCAACTCCTTGAGCTGAATCCTATGAATATAATGCATGCAAAACAATGAGCAGGCTGAAGGTCTTCACTTTATCACTAGAGTTCCTGCAGCAGAGGCAGAATCGTGTGACACGTGACTAATCCATAGGAGTTGGCAACATTGATGAAATGTGAAGTGTCCTTTTTAACAAACATCAAACAGCTCCATATTTCTGGGTCCAGTTCAGTGTTTCCCAAACTTTAGAAAGCTGAGTCCCTCTTCAGGAAAATTAAACCAATTATGGATTCTTTCCTCCTACCTTTCAACCCAAGCACCTGCTGTTAAATTACTACAGATCTTAATATATACACCTAAGGCTAGTCCTTTGCACCCCATTTTGGAAAACACTTGTGTAGATCTTTACTTCCTCTCCTTTCTTACATGCTTTGTTGAGCAGTGAGACACCTAAGAATGTTCACATTTAATATATCACCATTGGTATCTGACTACATGCACAGTTGCAGTGGTTTAAGTAAAGGTGTAATTTAAAATCAGTTTAGTTAAAACAGGGAAAAAGGCTGTATAGGCACTCTGAAATCTACGTATATTAATTTAACTTAAAGGAATTAGGTACAGGTTTAAATTAAAATAAGCCACACTCAACCCAAAGTAAATGCCTACACAGTAGTTTGCCCTGATTTAAATAACACTGTTTAAAAGCGAATTTAAATTAAATCAGTGCAATGTGTGTATGCAGATGAGTCCTGGGTTAATAACCATTGGAATCAATGGACCACTTTACACCTCACAGAGCTATTGATTCAGGCTCTCTACAGACTCAAGAGACCTCTCTGCATAAGTCACACTTGCTTCACATTTTGAAGCGTTTCTTCCCAAAAAGTAGAGGCTTTTTAAAAATTAAAGTTAAGTGTGGTGGACAGACCTCCATATTGATGCAAAAATGATATTAATAAAATTATTATATATATTTTTAATATTAAGTTGTTACAAAGTTTACTGAGTATTAAGCTATAGCACCAAGTATGTTATAGCCAGCAAGCTTGAAAATATAGCAATAGCTGTGCACGTTTTATTTAGTTATGTTAATAAATGTTCAGGCTGCTTAAAGAAATTGCAGAAAGTTTCTGCTGTCATCCAAAGACAAGCCAAATGTCAGAAAGTTAACCCTCCTTAACCATGAAACCATGTTTATTATTAGTGGGAGTGACAGCCTTGAGTTAGGGGTAAGAGAAACAATTAGTAAGAGCTGCCTTACCATTTCTTGTTTCTCTACATTAAATATTTTGTAATACTTAAAAAAAACAACTACTTGGTGTCCCCTTTCTACATCCCAAGAGACTCTGGATAATAATTGGGATGTGTGTCCATGCCCTTCTCAGTTAATCCTTCTGTAGCTCTAGAGGGGAACAGCCCACATTTTAGGAAACACTGGTATGGTCTTTCACTCTTTATCCAGGCAAAACTGCTGTGGAAGCCCAAGGGCAGTTTTGCCAGAATAAGAAGCAAAAGTTGGGGCCCTAATCTTGTAAGAATTCCACACTACAAACTGACTGAGTACCATGAGTTGTTACAAGCTGTAATCAGAGTCATGGGAACCTTTTTTAACAAGATTCAGGGTTTTTGGAAACCTGAAAGTTAGTCAGGGTTTACCGGGCTAAGCTCTTAATTAACTCTGGGCTGAACGGTGGCGTAAGGGAAAAATCCTGTAAAAGCTGGTGGTTTCATGTGATTGCCACCTGTCCTGTGGCCAGGCAAATCATGACTGTTTCAGCTGATTTCTTTCTTAAAAATTCTGAGTTTCTTTTAATCCCCAACTCAGAGTGAAACTCATGTCAGAAAGAAGTGGGAACCCACAGGAAACAAGACAGGAAACAGAAAAGTTTTCCCTGAATTAGAAAGGGCCCATGGCAAAACCCAACTCCAGATGCTTGTTTATACTTACTAGATAGCCTGTCAGCAGGCAATTGCTTTTGAAGACCAGCACCCATATTACTAGATCAGATCATTTTTGGGTGCTGGTCCTCAAAAGCATCTGCCTGCAAACATCTCAGCACCCAAAGGTGATCTAAACTAGAAAGACAGAAATTTGCCAACTGTTAACAGTCGTAAAACCATTAATTCTCTAGAAGTTGGTGAAATTTCACTGCACAAACTGTGATGGATGAAAAAAAAAAAAAGTCTGTAAGAGCCTGTTCTGCTACATCCTCACCCTAATGCAACAGACTTGATATACCCCTAATTGTAGAATTACTTTAAAAGAACATACATACGATAGAAAAATAGAACGGTCTTTCTGTGCCATACATCTATAAAGCAAACATTTATGTCCTTACACTATTAAGTGAGACTTTTCTAGACAGAGCATGACTTCTAAAGCCAGAGCCATATAAAGGGCGGGGGGAAGGTGTAAGAGGCTCTCTGCACCAGAAGTGGTTCCTACAGACGTTCTGTTGGTGGAGGACAGAAGGCAAAATGTCTACAGGGACACTAGGAACCCAATAGCAATTATTACAACCTCAAAGAACGTTCTGCTTCAGTACTCGTCTCAGGTCAGGACCCCGCCCCACCATATCCTCTTTTTGGGGTAAACTAGTACTGCTGGCTATCACTAGTATTAGTTGACAAGAAGGTACGAGTAATAGTAGGGGGGAAATTAGCATGGGGAAATAGTTTTTAGTTAGTGTAATGACTCATCCACTCCCAGTCTTTATTCAAGCCTAATTTAATGGTGTCCAGTTTGCAGATTAATTCCAGTTCTGCCGTTTCTTGTTGGAATCTGTTTTTGAAGTTTTTTTGTTGAATAATTGTGGCTTTTAGGTCTGTAATTGAGTGTCCAGGGAGGTTGAAGTGTTCTCCGACTGGTTTTTGAATGTTATAATTCTTGACCTCTGATTTGTGTCCATTTTTTTTTTTTGCGTACAGACTGTCCGGTTTGGCCAATGTACATGGCAGAGGGGCATTGCTGGCACATGATGGCATAGATCACATTGGTAGATGTGCAGGTGAACAAGCCTCTGATAGTGTGGCTGATGTGACTAGGTCCTATAATGGTGTCCTTTGAATAGATATGTGGACAGAGTTGTCAATGGGCTTTGTTGCAAGGATAGGTTCCTGGGTTAGTGTTTTTGTTGTGTGGTTGCTGGTGAGTATTTGCTTCAGTATTGCTGTGAGCGTGAGGGATTGTCCTTCATGATAGATTGTAGATCTTTGATGATGCACTGGAGAGGTTTTAGTTGGGGGCTGAAGGTGAAGGCTAGTGGCGTTCTGTTACTTTCTTTGTTGGGCCTGTCCTGTAGTACGTGACTTCTGGGTACTCTTCTGGCTTTGTCAATCTGTTTCTTCACTTCAGCAGGTGGGTATTGTAGTTGCAAGAATGCTTGATAGAGATCTTGTAGGGTTTTTCTCTGTCTGAGGGGTTGGAGCAAGTGCGGCTGTATCTTAGAGCTTGGCTGTAGACAACAGATCATGTGGTAGGGTCTGGATGAAAGCTGGAGGCATGTAGGTAGGAATAGCGCTCAGTAGGCTTCCAGTATAGGGTGGTGTTTATGTGACCATCGCTTATTAGCACCGTAGTGTCCAGGAAGTGGATCTCTTGTGTGGACTGGTCCAGGCTGAGGTTGATGGTGGGATGGCAATTGTTGAAATCATGGTGGAATTCCTCAAGGGCTTCTCTTCCATGGGTCCAGATGATGAAGATGTCATCACTGTAGCGCAAGTAGAGTAGGGGCATTAGGGGATGAGAGCTGAGGAAGCATTGTTCTAAGTCAGCCATAAAAATGTTGGCATACTGTGGGGCCATGCAGGTACCCATAGCAGCGATGCTGACTTGAAGGTATACATTGTCCCCAAATGTGAAATAGTTGTGGGTGAGGACAAAGTCAAAGTTCAGCCACCAGGTTTGCCGTGACATTATCGGGGATACTGTTCCTGATGGCTTGTAGTCCATCTTTGTGTGGAATGTTGGCGTAGAGGGCTTCTACATCCATAGTGGCCAGGTTGGTGTTTTCTGGAAGATCACTGATAGATTGTAGTTTCCTCAGGAAGTCAGTGGTGTCTCGAAGATAGCTGGGAGAGCTAGTAGCATAGGGCCTGAGGAGGGAGTCTACATAGCCAGACAATCCTGCTGTCAGGGTGCCAATGCCTGAGATGACGGGGCATCCAGGATTTCCAGGTTTATGGATCTTGGGTAGTAGATAGAATATCCCAGGTCGGGGTTCCAGGGGTGTGTCTGTGCAGATTTGATCTTGTGCTTTTTCAGGGAGTTTCTTGAGCAAATGCTGTAGTTTCTTTTGGTAACTCTCAGTGGGATCAGAGGGTAATGGCCTGTAGAATGTGGTGTTAGAGAGTTGCCGAGCATCCTCTCCTTCGTGTTCCAACCTAGTCATCATGACTAGCGCTAGTCAGCACCTCCTTTGTCAGCCTTTTTGTATGTAGTGACAGCTCATCCCCAGACAAGCAAAGATACATATCATCTCACTACATTACAGCGCAAGCCTCTTCTGAAACAAGCATGTATATGTCAGCTAGCTCCTATGAGCAAGGGAGATGGAAGGATTGGTAGGGTATAGTGCAGGTTAAATTTAGAGGACTCACTGAGGCTGCTGCTCTAGACATTGAAGAGTCAGAATAATTCACAGGCAGGAGATCATTTAAAAGGAGAGAACTTAATGAAATCAGGTAGATACTGTAAATGAAAGATGAAGGGTGGACAGAAGCATTATTAGAAAAATTTAGTTAAGAAACAATCACAGCAGAAGTATCTATTTTAAGATGGTTTATTTTTATAAAAAGGCTCTGGCAATAAGATTTGAGAGGGAATAATAGTTTTTAATAGGATGGTGAACTTTAGGAAGTTTGAAAGATTTGCATGTATAAAGAACCTTTCATCTGAGGCTCTCAAGGTATGATACCAATATTAATAGGGTGCTTTTGCTCTGAACAGATATTGGAACCCTGCAGGGAGATGCTGACTGATTCCTGCTGACCAGTGTGGCAGGTCTGGTTCTTTCACTCCACTCTGGGAGGGGAAAGTGACCTTTAGGTCAGAGGGATTTAGGGTTCTATAGCTGGAATACTAGGAACAGCCAAGCCAGGGGAGAAGGCTTGGGCTGCATTTATTATAATTATACATTACTCATAAAGCCAACCCCCAGCAAGGGGGTGAGTTTGCCCTTACACAGTATATGCACACTTTATTTAAAACTGAGTGGGTACACCACCTGCTTGCATACCCAATCCTGTCTTCTTCATTCAGGCAAAACTCACAGTGAGTCCGACTGAACTGTGTGTGTGTAATTACTGTAGGATCTGGTCCTAGCAAATTAATCCTCAGACCACCACTCAGCAGGTGGATAAGTATCATCATATCTAGTTTATAGATAGGCAAACTGAGGCACAGAGAAATTACGTGACTTTCCCAAGATCACACAGCCAATGGCAGAGCCGGGACTAGAATCCAACAGTTCTAGAATGCTACAAAGTTCCTGTAATAATTAAGTGATTGGGCCTATCCTCATCAACACTAAAACGCCTTTACACTACTCTGGCAATGTAAAAAGAGCCTTGAAGCAGCATAAATCATTTATTCCCACTTTAAAGAGTAGCGTAAAAGCGCCTTAGTGTAAACAGGAATCAAGTTTATAGTCCGCATACTAATGTAACATTTACATATTGCTCAATAACATGCTATTTTCAATGCACATACTATACGCCATGCCTTGTCATATTATTTTAATGGCAACTTTTCATAGGGTTTTTCAAACAAGAAACATTAAAACATCAACATTTAACATGACAAATTGTTTGTACTATTATCTTAAACATTGGAAAAAGGGAGTAATGTCTAACACTCTGCCCTTAAAGCAGCCTACTGGGATTTGATCTCTTGTTTCATCTGGGATGTAAGACTACCCACTGTTCTGAGCCCCCCAGATCAACCACTGTATCCAGCAGCAATGCATGGGTATGAAGAGGTGAACTGAGACAAGCATGGCAACCATTCCTCTGGATTACTTTGCATTTGTGAGTTGAGGTCAGACCTATATACAGTGATGTGCTGCCAAAATATTAACAACAGGTTCCCTCCTCACCCCACGAGGGGGCTGTTGCCCACCCCCGCCCCCCAGGACTCCTGCCCCATCCAACCCCTCTGCGTTCCTTGACACCCCCCAGGACCCCTTCCCCATCCACCTTCCTCCCCTGTCCCCTGACTGCCCCTAGAACTGAGCAGGAGGGTCTTGTAGGCCACCGTAGTGGGTGCCCACCCCGCCCCGTCCCTAAGAGCCAGAGGCACCTGCCGGGGGGCGAGGTGGGGAGTCCCGGAGGTGCTTATCTGGGGCAGCTCCCAGGAAGCATCCAGCAGGTCCCTCTGGCTCCTAGGGGTGGGGGAACGTAGCTGGGGGGGAGCAAGGGGAGCAGCCGCTCCCCCACTGATCACATCAAAAGTGGCGCCTTAGGCGCCAACTCCCTGGGTGCTCCGGGGCCCACAGCAGCTCCTCACCCCGCGCCCGGCCCCAGCTCACCTCACCTCTGCTCTGCCTCCTCCCCTGAACGCGCTGCCCCGCTCTGCTTCTCCGCCCCGCCCCCCCCCCCCCCCCCGGCTTCCCACGAATCAGCTGTTCGGTGGGAAGCCGGGGAGGGCTGAGAAGCAGGTGGCGGCTTCCCGCTCAGGCCGAGGGTGACGGAGGTGAGCTGGGACGGGGAGCGGTTCCCCTGCGCGCCCCCCACCCCGAGTTACCTGCTTCTGCGCGGGCGGCCCTCCTTGCGCCCCCCCTCCCAGCTCACCTCCGCCTCCCTGGGCCTGAGCGGGAAGCTGTGGCCTGCTTCTCAGCCCACCCCAGCTTCCCGCATGAACAGCTGATTCGCGGGAAGCCTGGGGGGTGGAGAAGCAGGGCAGGGCAGCGCATTCAGGGTTGGAGGCGGAGTGGCGGTGAGCTGGGGCCGGGGGTGGGGCAGGGAGCTGCCAGTGGGTGCTCTGCACCCACCAAATTTTCCCCTTGGGTGCTCCAGGGCTGGAGCACCCATGGAGTGGGTGCCTAGGGCGCTACTTTTGTCCGATTAAACTTAGAAGCCCTTTTAGAATCGGTTGTCCCTCGCAGAACAACGGGTTCTAAAAGGGCTTCTAAATTTAACAACCAGTTCTAGCTAACCAGTGCCAACCGGCTCCAGCTCACCACTGCCTATATATATATTTAGGTGCAGGAGTTTTCATTGTATTTAATTATTAATAAAACTACTGAAACAGGAGCTGGTATCCCAATCACCTTTCAGAGCAAAAATGACCTTGCTATAAATGTGCTGACATCACTCCAGTCACTCACTGCATTTTCCTATTCCCCTTGTGTTTGTATCCTATGTAATTTCATATTTTTTCTACATAGTTAAAACCACTTGGGCCAAATTCTGCACCTGGATCCACTGCACCTGGATGCACAATGAAGTCAATGGGCTTGATTCTGCAGCTGCTGCATGCAAGCAGTTCTCACTAATTTCAGTGGGAACTGTTTGCTTTCAGCTGCTTCAGAAATAGGCCAAAAGGGAGTATCCAAGGGCAGACTATGGCTCCTTGTTTAGTGAAACAGAGAGAGAGACTGTATCTTCTGGAGTACATTCCAACAAAGTACTGGATAGCACAGACCAAAACAGAATTTCCACTGGATTTTAGTTAACAGTGGCAAAGGCTAACACACAAACCGTAGATGAAGCTATAATCTTGTGCCTCTGATAGCAGAAATGTAACCATTTGCAAAAAAAAAAAAAAAAACAACTGAGTTATCTTGTCTTCCTGATCCATTAAAACAAATTAATATTGACTGCACCATCCACTGTGGAGAATATTAAAATCAAAAACTCTAATGAGGAAGACCATCCATAAGCATTCATTTACAGACTTTTCACGGAACAGATTACACTTTAAAACATATGAAAAAAGTACAGCATTAGCCACACTACCTGCATCGTTTGGATGCCAAGAACCTCTTCTCGCTTCTATACAACTACTGCAGAGTCTGAACAAGAGTCTGAGTTGCTCTGAAAACCTGATTGCTGAAGCCAAAGTAAAAATGAATCTCTTGCACAATAGAATTCTGGATCAAAAACTGATACATAGTATGTCAATTTTCACTATTAGGATATCATTGGTATGATTTGTTGAGCGGGTCTTTATCACAATATATATCTATTTTGCAAAGTTCCTCCTCTGCCTCAGTGGGTCCTGCGCTTATTGGCGGATTTGCTTGCCTCAGAGATTCACGGCAGCCCTCAGTTTGGCCACTCTTGCTAGTGGCTCAAACCTGCCGTCCACTCAGTGAACCTCATCACTGGCCAGCATAGGGGAAATGGAAAACAATCCCCACAGTCTCTGTGTCCCACCTAGTGGGTCGGGGACAGGGCAGATCCCTTTCCAATCTAGACCTTCCCTTCTGGTGTTTCTCACAGACCAGGTCAACTCCTCCTGTGTCCGATCAGGAGTTGGGGCAATGTGGGGAACACGGGCCAACCCTTTACACCTGGTTCCAGCCCAGAGCCCTGTGGATAGCAGCTGTCCACAATGTTCCCTGTATCAGCTGTGTGACAGCTACAGCTTCCTGGGCTACTTCCGCATTGCCTTCTCCCCATCATCTTCTTTATCCTCACTGCAGGATCTTCCTCCTGAAGCCTGATCATGCTTAAACTCTTCACTCCTCCAGCAGCACACCTTCTCACTCCCTGCTCCTGGTACACCCCCCTCCCCAACTGATGGGAGGTCCTTTTTAAACCAGGTGTCCTGATTAGCCAGCCTGCCATAATTGAATCTAGAAAGTTCTTAATTGGCTCCAGGTGTCTTGATTAGCTTGCCTTTCTTAATTGGTTCTGGCAGGTTCCTGATTGCTCTAGAGCAGCCCCTGCTCTGGTCACTCAAGAACAGAAAACCGTTCATCCAGTGGCCAGTATATTTGCCTTCGACCAGACTCCTGTACGTCCACTGGTCTGGGTCTGTCACATATGTAGACCAATATTTTTAAATTTGAGTGCCTAAAGAAAGAATTCTAAATATCCATACTGAGCACATACAACTCACATTGTCTCATACTCACTCTGCATGAATGCCAGCAAGTGCACAGCTCACAGCTGCATCAACCTCCTAGGTGTAGCACTGAGCTATTGTGACTACCTAAATCCTTCCATTCTCTGGGGTAAATGAACAACCAACAGTGAACCTGAGTCTCTGGAAGACTTAAGTGGAGGATCAGACCCTTTGGGCCTCACCTCGAGATTTCAGCAGCATTTGAAGGAGAGAATGGGCACAGACCACTTACAACTGCCCACAAATTCAAATACGGGGGATGAGGGAAGTTCAGGACACTAGCAGACCGTCTTGAAGGATTCCCATGGAGTGAGTGATGTTAGTCTCTTTGCAGTCATCTCCAAAGCCACCTGCTACATCAAATGGTGGATCAAGCATCACAGTCTTCCCCATAAACCACATCTGCATCTTGCAGTGGAAGTTAGGCCATGAGCACTAACCCCAAACCATGAGCTATGTAGAGCTCCTGGCTGGAATGAGTGGCCCCCTTCACTAATCCTCCTTCCTCATGCCCCAAAAAGCCTCTAGTTAGCATCCCAAACCAGTCACCGTTTCTTGCTGCCATCCAAAACCCCACTAGCCAAAAGTTGGGGCTTGAGCCGTAACAAGAAACTGTGACTGTTGTACTGAATCATATGAGGAAGAAAGGTGTGCGTGTCGGGGGTGGGAGAGACCAGGAGAGTGGCAGCAACAAACGGGAGGGAGGCAGAGAACAGCTCAGTGTTGTGCTATTTGTTTCAGAGAGAGAGAAGCAGCTGGGAGAAGGTTGGGCCAGCACAGGATTCCCAGAGGACTGGGAGGGGAGCAGACTTCATGTCCTGCTTCTTGAGCTGGTGTCTGGGAAGGAAGAAGATACAACTGTTCTTTCACTGAGCAGGAGTGCTTCTGGATCTACTCCTCTGCCTATAGTTTGCTTAAAATAAAAGTCCGGGCAGTCAGGAGATGTGGATTCTATTCTGAATTCTGCTACTGACCTACAAGAGGTCACACTGAAAGGTGAACTGTCAGGCTGGAAGGAGGTTACTAGTGGAGTTCCTCAGGGATCTGTTCTGGGACCAATCTTATTTAATCTTTTTATTACTGACCTTGGCACAAAAAGTGGGAATGTACTAATAAAGTGTAGTAATAAAGATGACACAAAGCTGGGAGGTATTGCCAATACAGAGAAGGACCAGGATATCATACAGGAAGATCTGGATGACCTTGTAAACTGGAGTAATAGTAATAGGATGAAATTTAATAGTGAAAAGTGCAATGTCATGCATTTAGGGATTAATAACAAGAATTTTTATTATAAACTGGGGACGCATCACTTGGAAGGAACAGAGCAGGAGAAGGACCTCAGAGTATTGGTTGATCACAGGATGACTATGAGCCGCCAATGTGATGTGAAAAAAAGCTAATGTCGTCTTGGGATGCATCAGGCGAGGTATTTCCAGTAGAGATAAGGAGGTTTTAGTACCGTTATACAAGGCACTGGTGAGACCTCACCTGGAATACTGTGTGCAGTTCTGGTCTCCCATGTTTAAGAAGGATGAATTCAAACTGGAACAGGTACAGAGAAGGGCTACTAGGATGATCTGAGCAATGGAAAACCTGTCTTATGAAAGGAGACTCAAGTAGCTTGGCTTGTTTAGCCTAACCAAAAGAAGGTTGAGGGGAGATATGATTGCTCTCTATAAATATAACAGAGAGATAAATACCGGAGAGGGAGAGTAATTATTTAAGCTCAGTACCAATGTGGACACAAGAACAAATGGATATAAACTGGCCATCAGGAAGTTTAGACTTGAAATTAGATGAAGGTTTCTAACCATCAGAGGAGTGAAGTTCTGGAACAGCCTTCCAAGGGAAGCAGTGGGGGCAGAAGACATATCTGGCTTCAAGACTAAGCTTGATAAATTTATGGAAGGGATGATATGATGGGATAGCCTAATTTTGGCAATTAATTGATCTTCAACTATTAGCAATAGATATGCCCAATGGCCTGTGATGGGATGTTAGATGGAGTGGGATCTGAGTTACTACAGAGAATTCTTTCCTGGGTGTCTGGTGGATGAGTCTTGCCCACATGCTCAGGGTTTAGCTGATCGCCATATTTGGGGTCAGAAAAGAATTTTCCTCCAGGGCAGATTGGCAGAGGCCCTGGGGTTTTTTCGCCTTCCTCTGCAGTGTGGGGCATGGGTCACTTTCTGGAGGATTCTCTGCATCTTGAAGTCTTTAAATCAAGATTTGAGGACTTCAATAGCTCAGACACAGGTTAGGGGTTTGTTACAGGAGTGGGTGGGTGGGATTCTGTGGCCTGTGTTGTGCAGGAGGTCAGACTAGACTATCATAATGGTCCCTTCTGACCTTAAAGTCTATGATTCTACTGTGTGACCTTGGGCAAGTCACTTCACCTGGGTGTACCTCTGTCCCCCCTCCCACCCTTTGTCTGTCTTGTCTATTTAGGCAGTAAGCTCTTTGGGTCAAGGACTGCCTCATACTATATGTATGTTCAGCACCTAGCACAATGGGGACCTGATCTCAATTGGAGCCCTTAGGTGCTTCTATAATACAAAGATAAATAAATAAATAAATACAAAAATCTGTTTAAGATCCTATATCACTGAGGGCCAAATCCCGGCCTCATGTAATTCTGACACTGGTTTCAGTGGGATTAGAATTTTCCCCAATAAAATATAAGAGAGAAGTTTAAAAATTACAAGTAAATGCTTTAAAAAGCAAAATATTTGAAAATTATTTCCTCTTCTATTTAACTTCCAAGGTCAGAATTCAGGGATCTTCCCTGGCAATAACTGATGACACTTCTAACACCTAAACCCTGGTAAAGAATGCAGCTCCCTGTTGCTCTCTAGGCCCCTGTGACACCAACTGTCACAAGAGAAGAAACACAGAAATCTGAACTCAGCTTCTAGAAGGTAAATAAATATAATCATAGGCTTATGGATCACGTTTGGATCCATATCCAGACAGTATCTAAACGTTCCCAAAATTCACAGTGGTCAGCTGTAGGGTCTTGGTTAGGAGCCCATCTCTACTTTTAAAATGTATTTATTGTTTGCTTGATTTTTAAAGGTACTAAAACACTCCAAGCTCCCATTGTCTTCACTGTTAAGGCTACATTTCGTTTTGGATTAATTATTTTAGATAGTAAACAGTATTCTCTTTGGGGCTGAACAAAAGCCCACTGAAGTCAGTAGAAAGATAGACTCTCAATGACTTCAGTGGGCTTTGCATCAGGTCTTAATTTCTCTTTAAAAGCATATCAGTTAGCCTTTAAACCTATCCCCTTGCCAATGTTTAGAGCCTGCAATTCAATCTCTGCTATGTACAGCAAGAGTATTCTTTTTAATTGCCTAAAGCGCTACCACAAAAGTGAGAGTGCACGTAGCACGGGGTCTAAACCGCATTGCCTGAGCAGGATGTCACCGAGCTCACATGGAGGCACAAAGGCAGCCATTTCCATGGACAGGAACAAATATAAACAAATGTCCTTGACTTGCACAGCATAAGCACAGAGAGAAGTGTCAAAACAAGTTGTATACATGAGAGAGAGAAATCTGATTTGCAAATAACTCATTTTTAAGCATATACAATGTAATAGAAACAAAGGGATTGATCAAAATTTTCCACAGAAAGCAGGAAAAAAACTTTTTGCCAGAACAATTTCTTGTGACTCTCCTCCCCCCCCCCCCAAGTTTTAGGAAAATTTTGATTTTTCATCAAATTGCTGAATACTCAGTAAGCCCCCCACCAATTTTTTGGTTTTCAGCCAAAAACTGATATAATTTGATTAAGAAATGCCACTGCAGTGCCTACTGGAAATTGTAGTTCGAGTGCCTTATGCTTCCATTCTCCTCCATACGCTGGGTTCCCCAGTCAGACTACATCTCCCACAATGCACCCATCCAATGCATGGGAGATATAGTCCAACAAGAGAACCTGGCCTATAGAGAGGAAGGGAAGCATGAAGCACCTGGACTACAAAACTCATGAGGCACCACAATGATATTTCAAAATGGAAATATTTCAGTTTTGGGTCCAAATATTTTATTTTGATTTTTCACAAGAAACTCAAAATTTTCCATAGAAAATTTAGACAAAATCTTTTTTTCCATTTTCATCAACATTTTCTGTAGGAGAGAAAAAGATTGCTAACCAGCTCTATCCTCAATTCCCACTGAAGCCCATGGGAAGTGAGGGCATTCTGCATCTTGTATGTCCCATGTTCAAGAAAGATGAATTCCAATTGGAACTTGTGCAGAGAAGAGCGACTAGGATGGATCAGGAGAATGGAGAGCCTATCTTATGAGTAGGGCCCTACCAAATTCACGGTTCATGTTGGTCAATTTCATGGTCATAGGATTTTTAAAATTGTAAATTTAACAATTTCAGATATTTAAATCTGAAATTTCACGGTGTTGTAACTCTAGGGGTTCTGACCCAAAATGGGATTGTGGGGGCTGCAAGGTTATTGTAGGGGGGCCGCGGTGTTACCACCTTTACTTCTGCACTGCTGCTGGCAGCAGCACTGCCTTCAGAATTGGTGGCCAAAAAGAGGTGGCTGCTGCCCAGGAGCTCAGCTCTGAAGGCAGTGCTGCAGCACAGAAGTAAGGATGGCCTGGTATGGTTTTGCCACCCTTGCTTCTGCACTGCTGCCTTCCAAGCTGGGCCCTCAGCCAGCAGCCACCACTCTCCAGCTACCAAGCTCGGAAGGCAACAGTGCAGAAATAAGGGTGGAGTAGTATGGTATTGCCACCCTTACTTCTCCGCTGCTGCTGGCAGGGTCCTGCCGTCAGAGCTGGGCACCTGGCCAACAGCTGCCACTCTCTGGGCCACCCAGCTCTGAAGGCAGCATAGAAGTAAGGGAGGCAATACCACAATCCCCGTACAATAAATTTGCGATGCCTGCACAACTCCCTTTTGGGTCGGGACGCCCAGTTGGAGGAAGTCTGGTCTCTCCCGTGAAATCTGTATAGTATAGGGTAAAAGTACACAAAAGACCAGATTTCATGGTTCGTGATACCTTTTTCATGGCCATGAATTTGGTAGGGCCTACTTATGAGAAGAAACTGAAAGAGCTTGGCTTGTTTAGCCTAGCAAAATGAAGGCTGAGGGGAGATAGGATTGCTCTTTATAAATAATCAGGAGGGTGAAGAGTTAATTAAACTAAAGGACAATATTGGTACAATAACAAATGGGTATGAACTGGCTGCAAACAAATTCAGGCTAGAAATTAGAAGAAAATTTCTAACCATCAGAGGAGTGAAGTTGTGAAACAGTCTCCCACTAGGAGTTGGGAGAACAAACAACTTATATAGTTTTAAGAGAGAGCGGGACAAATTTATGAGGGGATTGTACATAAGAACATAAGAATGGCCATACTGGGTCAGACCAAAGGTCCATGCAGCCTAGTATCCTGTCTACAGACAGTGGCCAATACCAGGTGCCCCAGAGGGAGTGAACCTAACAGGTAATGATCAAGTGATCTCTCTCCTGCCATCCAGCTCCACCCTCTGACAAACAGAGGGCTAGGGACACCATTCCTTACCCATCCTGGCTAATAGCCATTAATGGACTTAACTTCCATGAATTTATTCAGTTCTCTTTTAAACCCTGTTATAGTCCTAGCCTTCACAACCTCCTCAGGCAAGGAGTTCCACAGGTTGATTGTGTGCTGAGTGAAGAAGAACTTCCTTTTATTTATTTAAAACCTGCTACCCATTAATTTCATTTGGTGACCCCTATTTCTTATATTATGAGAACAAGTAAACAACTTTTCCTTATTCACTTTCTCCACCGCACTCATGATTTTATATACCTCTATCATATCCCCCCTTAGTCTCCTCTTTTCCAAGCTGAAAAGTCCTAGCCTCTTTAATCTCTCCTCATATGGGACCCGTTCCAAACCCCTAATCATTTTAGTTGCCCTTTTCTGAACGTTTTCTAATGCCAGTATATCTTTTTTGAAATGAGAGGACCACATCTGTATGCAGTACTCAAGATGTGGGTGTACCATGGATTTATATAAGGGCAATAAGATATTCTCTATCTTATTCTCTATCCCTTTTTTAATGATTCCTAACATCCCGTTTGCTTTTTGGACTGCCGCTGCACACTGCGTGGACGTCTTCAGAGAACTATCCACGATGACTCCAAGATCTTTCTCCTGATTAGTTGTAGCTAAATTAGCCCCGCTGAAATTACCTAAATTAGCACTGCCACCGAAGACCCAGAGCAACTGAAGGTCCTGATGCCGAAGTGCCGCCGAAGACCCGGAGCGACTGAAAGTACAGGTTCTTCAGCTTTTGGCAGCTCATCACTGGTCCTAGGACTGACCCTTGGGGAACACAACTAGTTACCCCTTTGCACTCTGAAAATTTACCATTTATTCCTACTCTTTGTTCCCTATCTTTTAACCAGTTCTCAATCCATGAAAGGATCTTCCCTCTTATCCCATGACAATTTAATTTACGTAAGAGCTTTCAGTGAGGGACCTTGTCAAAGGCTTTCTGGAAATCTAAGTGCACTATGCCAATGGATCCCCCTTGTCCACGTGTTTGTTGACCCCCTCAAAGAACTCTAATAGATTAGTAAGACATGATCTCCCTTTACAGAAACCATGTTGACTTTTGCACAACAATTTATGTTCTTCTATGTGTCTGACAATTTTATTCTTTACTATTGTTTCAACTAATTTACCTGGTACTGACGTTAGATTTACTGGTCTGTAATTGCCAGGATCACCTGTAGAGCCCTTCTTAAATATTGGTGTTACATTAGCTATCTTCCAGTCATTGGGTACGGTAGCTGATTTAAAGGACAGGTTACAAACCATAGTTAATAGTTCCACAATTTCACATTTGAGTTCTTTCACAACTCTTGGGTGAATGCCATCTGGTCCCAGTGACTTTTTACTGTTAAGTTTCTCAATTAATTCCAAAACCTCGTCTAGTGACACTTCAATCTGTGACAATTCCTAGATTTGTCACCTACAAAAGATGGCTCAGGTTTGGGAATCTCCCTAACATCCTCAGCCGTGAAGACTGAAGCAAAGAATTCATTTAGTTTCTCTGTGATGACTTTATCATCTTTAAGTGCTCCTTTTGTATCTCGATCGTCCAGGGGCCCTACTGGTTGTTTAGCAGGCTTCCTGCTTCTGATGTACTTAAACAACATTTTGTTATTACCTTTTGAGTTTTTGGCTAGTTGTTCTTCAAACTCCTTTTTGTCTTTTCTTATTACATTTTTACATTTAATTTGGCAGTGTTTATGCTCCTTTCTATTTACCTCACTAGGATTTGACTTCCACTTTTTAAAAGATGCCTTTTTATCTCTCACTGCTTCTTTTACATGGTTGTTAAGCCACAGTGGCTCTTTTTTTAGTTCTTTTACTGTGTTTTTTTAATTTGGGGTATACATTTAAGTTGAGCCTCTATTATGGTGTCTTTGAAAAGCGTCCATGAAGCTTGCAGAGATTTCACTCTAGTCACTGTACCTTTTAATTTCTGTTTAACTAACCTCCTCATTTTTGCATAGTTTTGTGTGATCGGGTTACTTATGAGGATGTGCGGTAGGGCTGGGCATGATGAGGGGCATTTTTTTGTAACCCTTCTGACCGTCAGAGTTGGCAGCAACAAGGGCCGGGTTCAGTATCTAGGGGTTCCATTCCAATAACACAATGCAAAACCGGCTCGAGCCCCCACCCAGTGACCTGGAACAAATATATACCACCCGCTCTGGGCACCTCTAAGAGGCAATACTTCCCCTCTCACAAGCACAGAATCTGAGTGTAGCAAAAGCCTTTTAATAACAGAGAGAAACAATGTGGCATTATGTTGGGGAACCACCAACAGGATTCATAACACTACCCATGAGCAAAAAACCCACCTCAAGCAAACTGGGCTGTGTCCTTTCCCTTT
The DNA here is from genome assembly GCF_965140235.1 of Caretta caretta. Taxonomy (NCBI): domain Eukaryota; kingdom Metazoa; phylum Chordata; order Testudines; family Cheloniidae; genus Caretta; species Caretta caretta. The sequence continues at coordinate 176,031,861 of NC_134207.1, forward strand.
GGTTCTTGAGTCCAGCAACCCAAGTCACCCGAAGTCCCAAAAGTCCAACAACCCAAAAGTCTCTGTCCCTGGTCAATGCAGCGCCAGAGTTCGAAAGTTTATCTGCAGAGTTTTACCTCCCAACCTGGGTGGAGATGGGGGTTTAAGGGGCACGTTACATGGTCCGAAGCCGATTGCCCCACCAGCTGTCCCACGAATCGCTCCGCTCTGCCAACCGCCCCCATCCCACAAACTGCTCCGCTTCACCAGCTGCTCTGCTCTGCCAGCCATCCCATGAGCCGCTCCAGCCACCTCGCGAACTGCTCCGCAATATATCTTCATGCCCCCCCACACTACTTAACACAACACTCAGTGATTTCAGCTCTTAGTAATTTTAGCTCTTTTGTGATTTCAGCTTGTAGTAGGGGAGCCTCAGTGCTGGTGCACCATTGGCCCAAAGTGAATTCAGCTCAGCAGCCTGTAACTAGATTCCTAATGGAATCAAAATTAGCTCTAATATTCCACAGTGGAGAGAGGAGGAAGTGCAATTAGTATGTAAGGCCCTCACCAGGGGGCCCATACCACCACATATTAATACCCATCCCCAGCCTCTCTCAATTCACTGAGTTTTGGAACCCATGTCCCTTGCCTAGCGAGTACTAATTAGTTGATGGCGAGTCCCTCCATCATTAAAAAGAGGCCAAGTACAGTTCCACTGTCCTTGATTCACATAATCAGGATAATGACAGTTTATTCTTCCTGCCCCTATAACAGAGAAACTGGGGATCCCACAGCAGCCAAAGTGACCATTTGGGCAGCTATGGGCTAGGCGGGGTGGGTGAACCTATGCAAATGAGATCAGGCCCTGAAGTTCTTTTCCACAACTTGCCACAACTCACCACCAGATGTCAGGGTAGAGCTCATCCTGACTCTGCTTACATTAGCAACCAGCCAGGTGCTCAAACCACTGCCAATTATTGGGATGGAATATCGATTATTTTGCTTACTGCCAAGAGTAGTACCTGTAAGGCCTCTGTACCAGCCTTCGCATCACTAAGGCAAAGCTGGGTCAGGGTGGGAGGGGCAGCAATCATGAGGTGTGGGACTGACTGCATCCTCCCTGATATGCTGGGGTAAGTGTCAGCGAAAAACAGGAAGTTGATCTATATTTGACTTCTGGTGTGTGTGAAGGGACTCATGAGACTGCAGACTCTGCAAAAACACATCTGTATAACTAAGGGTTTAAAAAGTGCTTGCTTAATGGTTTTTGTTTGATTGATGTGTTGTTGATGTAATTGTAGCAGTTACTAACTTAAAAGGGGTAGACAGGTCTGAGGAATTTGGATTTGGTCTTCTGGACATCTCCTGGAATCCCCAGCAACAGGCAGATATCTGGGCACTGGAACTTTGTCGTATGACCATTTGAGACCCCTCCAGACTGTTTGTAACAATTGTTTGGGGGTGCTCTATAACCTACTGTGTTTGTATGTGCTTGAGACTAAATAAAGCAGAGACTTTGAGTAAAGGCATTCTGGTGAGAGTGCTGGAAACTAATAACGTGAAGGCTTTAAGTAAAAGCATTTTGTGTGATTTACACCAGCCATACAGCAGACAGAGATGCTGCATCTCCCTTGGTTTATTTCCTCATACCACCTAGCAGAGAGTAGAGTTACCGAGAAATGTGGGTGTAAGTAACCCTGGGTAACAGGCACCCCTAGGGGTCCCTTCTGGTTCATGTCCAATATTCTTAAATTCTCATGCTTCAGGGCTTCAGCTGGTTACCTGCAGAGGTCCAGAAGGGATCCCCTCCCCCCACCTCAATATATTGTTTTTTGGGGTTTTCTTGCTCCTTCCTCTGAAACATCAGAGATGGCCACAGCTAGAGATGGGACATTGGGCAGGGTGTGGGACAGTGCTCTGAGGTGGCACTGAGCATTCTCTCTCTCAGGTGCTTGCCTGGCTCACATGCTCAGGGTCTAACTGATCATCATATGTGGGGTCAGAAGGGAATTTCCCCTCAGGTCAGATTGGAAGTGACCTTGGGTTGTTTTTTTCCCCCATCTTTCTCTGCAACGTGGGGTGCAGGTCATTTGCCAGGATCATCTGGCTATCTTTCATTTAATCAGTTCCCTGGCATTGTGGAGGCAGTGGGCCTCAGGATTTACTGCACCTCAATCTCTCCTACTGCCTCTGACACATAACAGTTTAGTCTCTTGTGGGCTGTAATACTTTGGTCTAACTTTGGTTGTTGGGTTTCATAGAGAGTGCTGGGTAGTGGTGGTGGCCTGTGATACACAGGAGGTCAGACTATGATCTGGTGGTCCCTTCTGCCTTGAACTCTGTGACTGGGCACAAAAGTAAGGAAAACAATATTGTCATGGCCTTCTCCCCCAAACCTAGCTGAGTTGCAGCTGGGTGTGGTTTGAGAAAAGCTGGGGGACTTGAAAGTGAAACTGAGCGTTCTTTTAGGGAGCAGAGCCACTGGCCATCTCCAATGGGAGAGTCAGAGGCACTGCTGTACAATAAATCCGCCTGCACTAAAGCTTTTTTGGATTTTTGACAGTGCGTTTTTCTCTCATTTATTTGGAAAGCCCTTGTGCTACAACATACTTTAATTATCCACACTTTGAGAATATCCTTTAAAGCAACTGCCTAAAGTAATTAAAGGGATACTTTCAGAAAGGCCTCCAATAAATGCATTTGGTTGGGACATTTCAGTACATTGATTGTGGAGCATTTATGCTTATGTTCCAAAAACAAAGGGATTTGTACTAAACATTAACTATGTACTAGGCTACAATACTCCCAGTCTCTTTGGCAGATGCATCATGTTGCCTCAGATCTCTGACTAGTTCAGTTGCATGACCTTCAGACTGTAAATCTTCTGCTATTTTCCCATGCTCAACAATGGTACAGAAAACTCCGTTATCTCTGCTATCTACAAGAAGTGTGTCTTCTGCCTTTGTCATTACTAAACATGTGGCAACAAAAGTAACCCACTCAAACAAGACAACTGCACATTCAGCTACTATATTAAAGACAGTGAAATTTGAACTGCGTCAAAGTTCCCCCCATTTTAGGGATGTGCTAACTTAATGTACTGTTTATGGCATTACACCTCGAACAAATGGTCTCTCACTCAGTATTGCTGTCTAGGACAAAAAATGTGCCAGAAATTCTAATGAAGTAAAGCTTGCTTTCTTTCCTGGAAAACTCATTATAGGATGGTTATTTCACTGCAGTGCCCTCCAAGCCCCAACACAGAGAAAGTATGCTTCCCAAGTGGCACACAAAACCTCCAAGACCAGCTATTTCATATTTATTGTGGTCAGTTGCTGTTTATCACTGGATGTCATAAAAAACAAATTGCCAGTCTGCCGCAGAAATGCAAAACTGGCTGTAGTGTGACAATGCCTGTGCAGCTATTAATGCTTTTTAGTTTCTGAGTCCTAGCAGGACATGAGTCTAGTTCTGTCTTGCACTCATGCTGTAATTTGGAAGCAAACTCTCTTAGGCTCACAACAATTACATGTCTATCTTTCAACATTATATTGTAAGTTTGTGACCCATAAAAAGTGCAAAGATGTAAACTTCTTGAGGAAACTGAATTAATCTTTTTTTTTTAAGCTGTGAATAAGTATCAACTGCAGATGGCTATAGTAATGTGTGATGTTATGTGTGTGTGTGTGTGTGAGTAATATGCATGCACAAGTAATATGAATGCACTCAGATTACTGTACAGAATTAGCCACAGTTATACATAATATACTGGGATAGAAATAGAGGAAATGGGAACCAGAGAGTTAAAGATAACAAAAGGGTAATAAAGAAGCTGATTGATTGTTTATTGTATTGTCCCTGCTGATAGAAAAAAGACAAACTTGGCTGAGAAGAAGGTTAAGGTAGTGGATTGGAACTCAGGAGTCCTAGGTGCAATTCCTGGCTCTGCCACAGTCTTCCCTCAGTGATCCTGAATAAGTCACTTAAATAGTAATGTATTCCCATTTACTTATTATTACTTATTTTCACCCTTTCAATGATGAAATAATTGATCTTTTTCTAAACCCCATTAACAGAAAAATTAACATTTTTTCTAATTTTTATTATTCACAAAACTCCCAAATTTTAATGTGCATGTTTCTTGAGCTTAAATAAGCAAACGTTAAAAAATTTCATCTAAGCTATTTACTTAAAGTTAGCTGCTAGCACAGAGATAAGTTCCCTGGCTGTTATGTGAAAGGTCCTGGGCTTAAATCTCATGGCAGTCCTACTGGCAATAGAGAAACACATTTAACTTTGAGGTCAGACTAGATGATGATAACGGCCCCTTTTAGCCTTAAAATCTATTAAGTATATTTTACCCCTGACAAGAACAAAACATTCAGTACTTCTTTATTTCAAGGACTAGAGTCAAAATTCATTCTGCATTGGAGCCCAAATTTGGGAGCCTTCAGATTCCTATATAAGGCATTATTAATTTTATTTAGCATTTGGTAACATTTTGTTTTTCATTTTGTTTCTGGCAATTTGACAGGCTGCACTTTGCAATTTACAGCACTGGCTGTCTCTGTTCTGTAGAACCGTATTATCTATAAGTTTGCATATTTTGTATCACAGTTGGGTCAACAGGCTGCTTAAAAAGTAATTATATACAAATAAATGCAAGCATAAAAACTAGCAAAAGCAGAAATGAAAGGATGATTTTGTAGCTGAGCTAATATGTGTTACAAGGTACTACTATTACTAAAATAAAGACTTCAAACCAACATCAAATGTAAGGGAAGTGTAAAGTGAATAGAATATATTTTAAAAATGGGGACCTTTAAAGTGACTTGCTATATCATTGTGCTCTCTCTCCCCCTCCTCCTTCTCCCCAGTTTTTAAAAGGACAAATGAACTTAAAAAGTCCTTTAATGCATGGCAAAAATAAAAAACCAGATCTCTCCGATACTGCCACTCTGTTAAATGAATATTTTTATTTGTTTTCAGTAGAACATACCACAATGTGCTACATGCTGTACAAACACAAAAGATGATAAGATCCCTGCCATACAGAACTTAAAAACTGGAAACCAGTGGCTCACTGTGGCTTCTTTGATTACCAAATGGATGATACTGTCAAACACTGTAGCTTCACTTAAGCTTTTAATCAACCACAAAGCCTCCATATACTCCTCAATAATGAGCAGTATCCCTTAAATATAATGTAGATATGTGTAGATCTCTACACATACACACAACATGTATCTCTACTTTAAATTCATACCTCAGTGGTTAAGCAAGTTTGGTTACCAATATCATCATGTACTATTATGTACTGCTCCTTACGCATTTATCTCCCTTTTCCCCTGGATATTGGTAGGCAGGATAATGACTTGTCCTATATGAGTGGATAGGGGAATTCATCCGGTGAAATCCTGGAGCTGCTGAAGTCAATGGCAAAACTCCCATTAACCTCAGCCAGGCCAGGATTGCACTCAGCGCCTGTTATTTACTTTCACATTATGGATCACATGGGAAAGCTACTGCTAGCTCAGTTCCACTGCCTTCTCCCACCAAGAGACTGGGGGCATCTCCTTCATGATGGGCTGAACCTGTCCAAGTCCAGGTCTTGGGAAATTAAATCTCTTGTTCCCCAACTCTACTTTACCATTTAAAGAAAACAAAGTTTCAGCTTCACAGCTTAGTAGCTGCAGCACAAGGAAGCAGTTTCAAATAATAGCCTTTGGGTTATACTACAGTATATTTCCTCTCAGAAATTAGAAGCATTAAAATCTTAATAGTAACATCCATTGTCACCACATAACAGTCAGACTGCTGTAAACTGCCCTCAGCTGCATTTTTTATAAATATAAAAGATTATAAAACTGAAATATCAACAGTACCCCTTCAGTTCTTTGAGACAGCCACCTGTTGGTCAACTTACCACTTGGCACTACAGAACATGACCTGCGGCCTCACATTGCAAGAGAGCTCTGATCAACCCACCTGTAACACTATGAATACCCGCAGAACACTTGCAGGTGGCAGAATAAATTCCTGCTGGTGCCAGATATTTAGGCCAAATTCAGGGATGAGTCCAAGATGGCTAACTTACATACCTCTCCCAGCCCCCTCCATATGTAAATTATACCACCTGAGTCTAAGAGTCCCTTAGACTGCCTTACACCCAGTCAACCTTAGATTGATACCCACTTACACCTCCGTGCATATCATCTCTGAATTTGGCCAAACAGTATAAGGGAGATTATTGGAAAAAATTCAGAGGTGACATGTACATTGATGTATGTTAGACTCTTCTACACTCATGTATGCCCTACTGCACACCACTGAGTTCAGTGGAAGTTGTGCTATTGACTTTAGTGGGAGCAGGTACAAGCCCTTAGACTCCGTTACGCCAATGTAGACTCCCTTATAGCTACACTACTCAACCCATGTGTAAGGGAGTCTAAAATTTGTGTGACTTACATGCTCAGGGGACTCAAAAACAGGATAGCCCTAAAATTTTAGATTCCTTGGGCCAGATTTAGATCTAAGTTGCATAGATGTAAATCAGGAGTAATTCCATTGATGTCACTGTAGTTGCATCAGTGTAAAACTAGCAAAAGGGCTGTCTGGAGGCAGTGAGTCCTCATAAAGTCCTCCAGCCAACTCATGAAGTCAATATGAGGTGGTTTTTTTTAAATGAGGACTGATTAAATAATTTAAAATTAGGCCCACTGGGGTGTTTTTCACAACATGTTGATGTAAATCCTAACTAATGGTATAACTCATACTATATGCCAAGTGGACTTTAATGCTTACCTATATCAGCCTGAAAATAGTTTGAATCAGTCAATATCCACAGTATTCATGACCTAGTAGGCACCATTGTTCACGATTCCATAAACCATTTTGGATCATCCTAATGTATAAATGTAGGAGTGGCCAAACTGTGGCTCAAAAGCCACATGGGGTTTTTTTTTTACAGTTAAAGTGCAGCTTGCAGAGTCACCCCTCCCTCCCCCCGCATTCTCCACCTACCAGACTTTGTGGGGGAGCTTGGGACCTCTGCCTTGCAGGGGGGTGGTGGGGTAGGGGCTTCTGCCCAGCGGGGATGGGGATCATGGGGCTTCAGCCCTGTGGGGTGTGCCTGCTGGACTTGGGACTTCAGCAGGAGCGGGGCAGAAGCCCCGAGCCCCAGCAGGCATGCCCTGGCTCTCAAACTTCTGAAGATTGTCATATGTGGCTCAGAGAGTCAGTATGTTTGACCACCCCTGTATAAATGTACCATGCTTGAAACTTCCTGAAGGGCATACAGACCATGGGCACAGAGTAAAACAGCTCACTTCTTTCCACATTCCCTGAATTGCACTGTAGTAGCATGAAAAAGTACTTACGCTCTATGAAGTAAGAGCTGGCATCAATCTTCCAGATAATCTGACCACGGTGAGAGCCATTGATGCCACGGTTCTTGTAGTCCAGAAAGTTTTCAGACAAGACCTCATCTACACACAGAAAAAATTACCTCATTAGCTGACCGTCAGCACAGCACAGAAAGTGAAGAGAGAGGCCAAAGTATGTCTTACACTCCACTGAGTGTGCTATATCTGATAGCTTGCCAGCACATGTAGATAAATCAGCTGTGTTTCCGTTATTTATATTTTAAGCAAATACACCTAGCCTTAAAACACTAGCTTTGTTTTGACATAATTTAAAATATACAATCATACAAAACTCTTAAAAATTACAACAGTTGACTCAACCTGGATCAAACTATACCGAAATTAAAAAATAAAATAAAATTCAACCAGCTGAATGACAGAGAATGGGAACAAAAGCACCTAGCACTCATCCCTCCTCCCAAAACATGGAGAGCAGATCTGTATAGGCATTTGCACCCATCACCATTACATCCAATAGGTGTGTAGGTGGTTCTTACAGCAAGCAGGGAAGGTTACATTTGAGTTAATTCAGAACAAGGAATTACAAAAACTGATGTCTCTCCACAGGTAGCACCTAGGTCCTTCCCATTTAAATCAAAGGATTGATAGCTAAGTGCAGTCCACTGCTTGTAATTATGGCTTATTGAAAGACATGGCATGTCCTAGACTTTCAAAGTCATTTTAGAATAATGGTGTGTCTCTCAGTAATCTATTGCAGGTTACCTAAAATGCTGAGAGACTGAGGGCCATGTAGGCAACTTGATAGGACTCAATGGGCCGCATTTGGAACTTCCCAAGACACTCAGGGCCAGAACCCCTAACTCTGCATATCAATTTACACTGATTTTAAAATTAAAAAATAACATACACCACAATATCTTGCATGTATTTATATTTCTATTAATTGATTAATAGAAATTGTTTGCTAGCTGAGTTCACTCTCAGTGAAAACCAGAAATGGTATTTACATACCATTAGAGGGCAATAACAATCTTAGGCTCTGGCCTGTGTCAATCGTTTGTGTCCAGGAACGCAGAGGCCAAAGTAAGGACAATGGATGGGCTGTGCAGTTTCCCCATGCCTTGGCCTGATTATTCAAACTTTTTGTGAATGAAATGAATTACACATTAGTGAACTGTCTAAATATTTTTCCTAGTGGGAAAAAGAGTTCTCCATCAACAGGGACCAATGAATACCTTCCTGTAGTTTACTTTTCCAGCAACGAATAAGTAGCTTTAATTTTAATCTGAGTAAATTCTTACATGTATATTTTAATCAAGTGGTTCTTACAGCTGAAGGTATTTATGCGGATACTTAAATTTTAGTTTCACAAAGGCTAAGTTGATTAATGGTGATGGTAAAAGCTGTGGGAAGATGAGCACCAATAAGGTCCCGGGTTTAAACTCAGCACATTAACTGAGTAACCTCAGGGAAACAATTTGCTTTGCTATTGCCTGGGTCAACTCAGCTGTAAAACAGAGTAAAGAGGAAGACACCACAGAAAACTAGATATTGTGTCTGAGTTGAACTGAACTAAATACATACTGTAAATTATCAGGTAAAGAGTATACATTTGACAAGACAAGCTTATGTCGTTAGTCAGCTTGACAGATCAGTAGAAGTGTGCAATTTGGCAGCATGTGACCTCCAGAAGAAGAAAGGGGAGCGTCCATGTACCAGCAACGCAGATACAGGTAAGCAACAGTTTTCATGTTCTCTCCACAGGTACTAATGCGGAGACTGGATTAGATGATACATCTGAGGGAAGGGGACAGAAGGAGACTCCGCCGATTGGAAGGCATGAGATGCACTGTCCTAGGGATGGGGGTTCCACGACCACCACTCCCAAGAGAAGGAGGACTGAGTCATCAGGGGGACTGAGTCATCTATCTGCCGCCCCGACCGGGAAAACCGAGAAGTCTGCTGCTTGCCAGGAGCTAGGATTCACGATGTGACGGAGAGACTGCCAAGACTCATCAAGCCCTCGGATCGCTACCCCTTACTGCTTCTCCACATGGGCACCAATGATACTGCCAAGAATGACCTTGAGCAGATCACTGCAGACTATGTGGCTCTGGGAAGAAGGATAAAGGAGTCTGAGGAGCAAGTGGTGTTCTCGTCCATCCTCCCCATGGAAGGAAAAGGCCTGGGTAGAGACCATCGAATCGTGGAAGTCAACAAATGGGTACGCAGGTGGTGTTGGAGAGAAGGCTTTGGATTCTTTGACCATGGGATGGTGTTCCAAGAAGGAGGAGTGCTAGGCAGAGACGGGCTCCACCTAACGAAGAGAGGGAAGAGCATCTTCACAAGCAGGCTGGCTAACCTAGTGAGGAGGGCTTTAAACTAGGTTTACTGGGGGAAGGAGACCAAAGCCCTGAGGTAAGTGGGGACATGGGATACCGGGAGGAAGCACAAGCAGGAGAGCGCGAAAGGGGAGGGCTCCTGCCTCATACTAAGAAAGCAGAACAAACAGCAAGGTATCTCAAGTGCCTGTACACAACTGCAAGAAGCCTGGGAAACAAGCAGGGAGAACTGGAAGTCCTGGCACAGTCAAGAAATTATGATGTGATTGGAATAACAAAGACTTGGTGGGATAACTCACATGACTGGAGTACTGTCATGGATGGATATAAACTGTTCAGGAAGGACAGGCAGGGCAGAAAAGGTGGGGGAGTTGCACTGTATGTAAGAGAGCAGTATGACTGCTCAGAGCTCAGGTATGAAACTGTAGAAAAACCTGAGAGTCTCTGGATTAAGTTTAGAAGTGTGAGCAACAAGGGTGATGTCGTGGTGGGAGTCTGCTGTAGACCACGGGACCAGGGAGATGAGGTGGACGAGGCTTTCTTCCAGCAACTAATGGAATTTACTAGATCACAGGCCCTGGTCTCATGGGAGACTTCAATCACCCTGATATCTGCTGGGAGAGCAATACAGCGGTGCACAGACAATCCAGGAAGTTTTGAAAAGTGCAGGAGACAATTTCCTGGTGCAAGTGCTGGAGGAACCAACTAGGGGCAGAGCTCTTCTTGACCTGCTGCTCACAAACCGGGAAGAATTAGTAGGGGAAGCAAAAGTGGATGGGAACCCGGGAGGCAGTGACCATGAGATGGTCGAGTTCAGGATCCTGACACAAGGAAGAAAGGAGAGCAGCAGAATATGGACCCTGGACTTCAGAAAAGCAGACTTTGACTCCCTCAGGGAACTGATGGGCAGGATCCCCTGGGAGAATAACATGAGGGGGAAAGGAGTCGAGGAGAGCTGGCTGTATTTTAAAGAATTCTTATTGTGGTTACAGGGACAAACCATCCTGATGTGTAGAAAGAATAGTAAATATGGCAGGCAACCAGCTTGGCTTAACAGTGAAATCCTTGCTGATCTTAAACACAAAGAAGAAGCTTACAAAAAGTGGAAGACTGGACAAATGACCAGGGAAGAGTATAAAAATATTGCTCACGCATGCAGGAGTGAAATCGGGAAGGCCAAATCACACCTGGAGTTGCAGCTAGCAAGAGATGTTAAGAGTAACAAGAAGGGTTTCTTCAGGTATGTTAGCAACAAGAAGAAACTCAAGGAAAATGTGGGCCTCTTACTGAATGAGGGAGGCAACCTAGTGACAGAGGATGTGGAAAAAGCTAATGTACTCAATGCTTTTTTTGCCTCTGTCTTCATGAACAAGGTCCCAGACTACTGCACTGGGCAGCACAGCATGGGGAGGAGGTGACCAGCCCTCTGTGGAGAAAGAAGAGGTTCGGGACTATTTAGAAAAGCTGGATGAGCACAAGTCCATGGGGCTGGATGCGCTGCATCCGAGAGTGCTAAAGGAATTAGCGGATGTGATTGCAGAGCCATTGGCCATTATCTTTGAAAACTCATGGTGATCGGTGGAGGTCCCGGATGACTGGAAAAAGGCTAATGTAGTGCCCATCTTTTAAAAAGGGAAGAAGGAGGATCCTGGGAACTACAGGCCAGTCAGCCTCACCTCAGTCCCTGGAAAAATCATGGAGCAGGTCCTCAAGGAATCAATTCTGAAGCACTTAGAGGAGAGGAAAGTGATCAGGAACAGTCAGCATGGATTCACCAAGGGCAAGTCATGCCTGACTAATCTAATTACCTTCTATGATGAGATAACTGGCTCTGTGGATGAGGGGAAAGTAGTGGACGTGTTGTTCCTTGATTTTACCAAAGCTTTTGACACAGTCTCCCACAGTATTCTTGCCATTAAGTTAAAGAAATATGGGCTGGATGAATGGACTATAAGGTGGATAGAAAGCTGGCTAGATTGTCGGGCTCAACGGGTAGCGATCAATGGCTCCATGTCTAGTTGGCAGCCGGTATCAAGCGGAGTGCCCCAAGGGTCGGTCCTCGGGCCGGTTTTGTTCAATATCTTCATAAATGATCTGGAGGATGGTGTGGATTGCACCCTCAGCAAGTTTGCAGATGACACTAAACTGAGAGGAGAGGTAGATATGCTGGAGGGTAGGGATAGGATACAGAGGGAGCTAGACAAATTAGAGGATTGGGCCAAAAGAAATCTGATGAGGTTCAACAAGGACAAGTGCAGAGTCCTGCACTTAGGAAGGAAGAATCCCATGCACTTCTACAAACTAGGGACTGAATGGCTAGGCAGCAGTTCTGCAGAAAAGGACCTAGGGTTTTCAGTGGACGAGAAGCTCGATATGAGTCAACAGTGTGCCCTTGTTGCCAAGAAGGCCAATGGCATTTTGGGATGTATAAGTAGGGACATTGCCAGCAGATCGAGGGACGAGATCGTTCCCCTCTATTCGACATTGGTGAGGACTCATCTGGAGTACTGTGTCCAGTTTTGGGCCCTACACTACAAGAAGGATGTGGAAAAATTGGAAAATGTCCAGCGGAGGGCAACAAAAATGATTAGGGGACTGGAACACAGGACTTATGAGGAGAGGCTGAGGGAACTGGGATTGTTTAGTCTGCAGAAGAGAAGAATGAGGGGGGATTTGATAGCTGCTTTCAACTACCTGAAAGGGGGTTCCAAAGAGGATGGATCTAGACTGTTCTCCATGGTAGCAGATGACAGAACGAAGAGTAATGGTCTCAAGTTGCAGTGGGGTAGGTTTAGGTTGGATATTAGGAAAAACTTTTTCACTAGGAGGGTGGTGAAACACTGGAATGCGTTACCTAGGGAGTGCGTTACCTAGGTAGGTGGTGGAATCTCCTTCCTTAGAAGTTTTTAAGGTCAGGCTTGACAAAGCCCTGGCTGGGATGATTTAGTTGTGGTTTGGTCCTGCTTTGAGCAGGGGGTTGGACTAGATGACCTCCTGAGGTCCCTTCCAACCCTGATATTCTATGATTCTATGAATACTACCAGCTGTTCAAGGGTCCAGTCATGCAGCTGCTTCATTTGAAGAACTCCCCACAGTGACTTCAACAGTGGCTGTAGAATCTAGCCTCCCAAGTGAAGACCTAAGTGGTGAAGCAGCTCTAGACCTTGGACTAGTAAACATCACATGATGATTATACAAAGGTTACTCCTGAGGGCATTCTGTGCCCAAAATTAAAAATTCTGCTCACAATATTTTAAAATTCTCCAAAATTCTGCAAATTTTATTTATCAAATAAATGTGGAGGCTCCAGCATGGCATTAGGGAGCACAGACTACTGGCTGCACAAAAATGGGAAATCACTGAGCAGCTCCCCCCTGGGACATGTACTCAGTGGTGAGGCTGCACCCAACCCTGACACTGTGCAAGGACTGGGCCTGCCCCTCTATGCCAGATGCACCAGGTGTGGGCAGGCAGGGTCAGCAAGGCAGGATCCAAATGTGGAGGGGCTTAGTGTGGAGAGATCCAGGTGTGGGTTGAGAGCGTTCTGTGAGGGGCAATCTGGGTGCAGGTGGCTCAGTAGTGGACCCGGGTGTGGGGGGAATTTGGATGCACAGGGGCTTGTTGGAGGGTTCTGGGTACAATGGTAATGGGACTCTGCAGGGGGGTTCAAGTGAAGGTAGTTGGAGGCTTGGGTGTGGCGGGAGATAGAGCTCAGCATGGGTGTCTGGGTACAGGGGGCTCAGTGGGAGGATCCAGATGCTGGGGAAGTGGGACTCAGTGTGGTGGGGATCCAGGTGCAGCTGGTTGGGGCTTGATGGGGTGGGCAACTGGGTGCAGGTGGCTCATTGGCGTGCTCCAGGTGCAGGGGAGTGGGGCTTATCATGGGGGGATTCTGAGTGTGTGGGGGGTTAGGCTCGGTGGGAAGTTCTGCGTATGAGGGGTTTGGATGCACATGAGTTGGGTGGAAGGGGGAGCAGCTCCCTGTACAGGGATCCCTCCCTCTGCAGCTGAGGAGCGATGGGTGGAGGAAGCAGGGTGTTTGCAGAGCTTCCTGCAGCTGGAGGAAAAATATGGGCGTGGGTCTGACCCAGGGATGTGTGGTCCCTATCTGTATTCCACTTGAGATGTACATGTGCTCCATGGGCCTGAGTTTGGAAGACTTTTGCTAGCAATGTCTGTTGGTCTGCACCTGCACACCTCTCTTCTTGTGCACCAAATGCAGGGCATAAGGGGTGGTGTGAACCAACCACTTCTCCAGTTCCCTTTCTACCATGAATAGCACCAGGATAAGACTCCACTACACAGGGGAAGAAGGGCAGGCAGAGGAATACAGATAGGGATCGCGCATCTCAAAGAACCCCAATTACTGTACAAGGGAAGTAACCTTTCTTTCTTTTTTGAGTGATGGTCCCTACTTGTATTCTACTCCAAGTGACTCTCAATCGGTATTCATTGAGGATGAGGGTGGGAGGAACCGTGCTGTATGATAGGTTGAAGCACTGCTCTCCCAAAAAAATGTGTCTGCTGTAGAATCCTGAACCAAGGTATAATGTTTCACAAAGATATTGCTGTTCTGCAGCTGTTTAGGAGAGGGACATCTCAAAGCAAAGCTGCTGATATAACCTGGGCACTAGTTGAGTGGGGCCTTGTATCTTGAGGGGAGGCTTCAAACAGCAGGATGCAGCCCAATATCCATTTAGACAGGCTTTCTGAGGACATAGCTTCCCTTCTCATTCATTTGGCAAAGGAAACAAACTATTTTTGGAGTTTTCTGAAGGATTTCATCCTCTATAGATAAGTTAAAGCTTGGCGGACATTCAGAGAGGGGGGCTTCCTCTCCTGCCTGGCAGCATGGGGCTTCAGATAGAAGACAGGTAAGTGGATGCCCTGGTTCAGATGGAACTCCAAGATTACTTTTGGAATTAGTTTAGGATAAGGACCTTGTGGGTCTGCCATAAAGGTCTCCATCTTACCTACTCTTCTAGGTAGGTGTCTACAACCAGAAAGGCAATCTTCAGAGATAGATGAGCAAAAGAACATAAGCCTAAAGGTCTGAATGGGGGAATTAATAATGACAGGACTAGACTGAGGCACCATACTGGGGCAGGTTTCAGCACCAGAGGAAAGGTTCTGACAAGTCTCTTCAGAAACCTTACTGGGATCTGATGGGCAAAAACTGAATGGCTGTCCAGCACAGGGTAAAAGATGCTAATGGCTGCCAAGGGCACCTCACAAGGAGCTGAGACACAGTCCTGACATTTTCAGAGAGACAAGGGATCTCAGAACCCCTGGACGTAATCCACTATGCTGACACTGTATAGAGAAAAAAGAAAAGGAGTACTTGTGGCACCTTAGAGACTAACCAATTTATTTGAGCATGAGCTTTCGTGAGCTACAGCTCACTTCATCAGCTGTAGCTCACGAAAGTTCATGCTCAAATAAATTGGTTAGTCTCTAAGGTGCCACAAGTACTCCTTTTCTTTTTGCGAATACAGACTAACACGGCTGTTCCTCTGAAACCTGTATAGAGAAACTTTTCCATTTTGCTGTGTAGCATTTTCTTGTGGAATCTTTCCTACTATTGCTAAGAATGGATTGTATTGCCAACGAGCATGACTTGTCTAGGTCCGTTGTCCATCTGTTAGATGGAGGAGAAAGTGGCCATCAATAGGTGGTGCCATTGATACCATGGTCTGATTAAGTGAGTGGCAAACTGACCAGGGAATATCCGTGA
Source organism: Caretta caretta (assembly GCF_965140235.1). Lineage (NCBI taxonomy): Eukaryota > Metazoa > Chordata > Testudines > Cheloniidae > Caretta > Caretta caretta. The sequence goes on from NC_134207.1 coordinate 176,047,301, forward strand.
TTTCAGGTCCATATAGATAATAAAGTCCTTCAGCTCCATGGAGCTGTAGAGTGTACTGGACTTCTGTCTCTTGGTAGTGCTGGCTTCAGACAGGAATAGTTTTTGTTACCAAGGTCTCCTTTTTTCTGCACATCCGTAATGTTGGTGTATTGCTCCTTTCTTTCCCTTGCCAGTACTGAGGACGGTCCTGCCCTTTTGGCCAGAGATGGTTTCAGGGCACTTTTGGTTTTCAGTGACAAGGAATTGGTACCATGCTTTTGAGAGCTCCTGAGATAGTCATACGGTGATGTAGAGTCTCACCTGACTCAGAGGGTGTCAGAGACAAGCTCCTCTTTTTGTATGAGGATTTGAAGAGAGATTTTTCCCGTTTCTTACATGAGTGTTTGCTCTTACCCTCCCCATGTCTGTTCTGTTTGGAAGAGTTTTTAACCCTGCTCTGTGTAGCTATGGAGACCACTGTGCTCAAAGGGGCCCTTCTCAGGGCCTCAGCCAGACGTACAGGGGGATCTAATAGGCCAGGATTGGACTGGGTTCTCGCTGAGCAGTCCATTAAGAATCTTCTAAATCTAAATTCACAGAATTGATGGGTTCAGCGAAGAAGGGGCCGGCAGATATTGTACTTAGAAGCTGGTACGAGCTTCCCTGAGGCAACAGAGGCAGGCCACGCAGATCTTGAATCCCAGACATACGAGGCATCTCATGCATGAGAGTGGCATCTCATGCATGAGAGTGTCTTGTGGAGGGACTCTCAGAGCTCTAAAAATTGCTAAACTAACCTATCTAGAAACAGGTTTTTAAAACTATTTGCAACTCACTACAAATTTAGAACAAGAACACTAGCTAAAGCTGTGAACAATGAAGAGGTTCATCTCAGACCAGGGGCAGCAGAAAGGAACTAGAGAGGCAGTCAGTCCGTACTGCCCCTTATGCCCTCAGCTTGGAGCATGAGGAAGAGGGGGTGCAAGCACAGACCAACTGACATTGCTAGAGAAAAATCTTCAGGTTCATGCACACCTCAAGTGGAATACATCACTCAAAGAAGAACTAAACTTTTACCGAAAGAATAAAGCACTGGGCAGATGCCAGTGTTATTTCTTTGGTTTTATGCAACAGGGTTCTGCAAGGAGCATGACAGGCTACCAACTGTAAACTCTTTGGTGACATTCCCTTGAGGGATTTACAAAGGAAATCCTTTTAAAGAGGTCATTAATGATTGCAATGGATAATTATAAAAGGCAATGCCATCTACAATACATTTTCCCATTGCTGATTTGCTAATTATCCGTAATTATTTCATTAGCTCAATTTCATGCACTGTATGGAAATGGAGATTTTTCAATATATTAAAATTTTACATTTCCACGGTACACCTGCAATTTCCCCAGTAAAAGTAGTATAATATCCTCTGGGACAATTTCCAGTCTTCATTTACAGTTTCCATTTCTGATCCCTTTCACTATCCAAATTTATATTAGAAACAAAAACAACCCTCACCCCATCCCGAGATGTACATTTTTGTAAAGAGAAAGATAGAAACAAATTTGATTATGTGCAAGTGTCCACCCTTCCCCTGTTCATGAATCATCTGAGTTATTTGAAACCTGAGCCTTCAACAATGCAGCACAGACATTTAGCACTAAAGCTACAGGACTAATGTTAGCTGGCAGCAAGAGAAGTCTTTTTTCCAAGAGAGGGGATGGGTTGCTGGGTCCAGGTGCTAGGTCAGGTGTGTGGTCAGGAATTCCAGCCTGACTCTCTCTTTCCCTCACCCCAGGAGTTGGGGAGCTATTGCCCCATGTGTTGCCTCCAGATGGGTGTGTGTGTGTGTGTGTCTGTGTAGGGGGGCTGGCCTTTGGTGTCAGGCATGTATGAAGGGAGCCTGGCCCAAATCTTTCTCTCTCCCCTTCCTGATGTTGGGGGAAGCTTCTGCTCCCTCTAGTGCCCCTGTGTATGTGTGAATGGGGGAGGGGAAATGTGCCACTTGCTACAGGAGGTCACAGGGAAGGGAGTCCGAGCTGGCTTTCTTGTTTCCTTGCCCCAGCAGTTCCCTGCCATGCCCAGTGGAACTGCACTACTGCAGGAACCTGGCCTCAGAATGTTCAGTGATTTTGGCTATACTATATTGTACCATACTATACTATACTAACAATTAACTAACTATGCCAAAGTGAAAACATTTTTTAAACAGGACTGCTGAGCTCCATCTCAGGCTGGGGACCGTAGAGAAGGAACTGAGGAGTCATGGCCACATACGTGCTGTTAAGGCACTGCATGTGCGTGGCCCACGCGGGTACTGCTGTACAAATCTCCGAGCGAAGGAGCAGGGACTCACCAGCACCTGGCGTGGAGCACCCACAGGGACATCTCGAAGAAGAACATATTCTCAGGCTAAATTACAAAGCTGGTATTTACAGTAAGCTTCAGTCTTCTCAAAGATTATTACAGGGAAGAGTTTTGACAAACTAGGGCTTGATTCTACAAGCACTCTGTCCTCAATCCAGTAAAGATTTAAGTACATGTTTAACTTTAAACATGAGTAGCCCCATTTACACCACTTAGATAGCAGAGAAAAAGTAGGTTAGAGGAGAGGGAAGAGACACATAAAGGGAAAAGGTAGGAGAAAAGAGACAATAAAAGGAGTAGAGCAGAGAGAATAAAGACTGGAGAAAAGATGAAGAGAAGAGGAAAACTTGGGAGTGGGGAACTGGAGAAAACAGAGCCAGCATAATTACAGCAGTTCTTGGCCATCTCACACGGGTTCTATTTTAAGAACAGCTGATATAGACAATGGAAAGAGCGGGAGTGATAGAGTTGGAGCCTGAATCACCTGATCCAGGATAGGAAAACCAGCAAACAAAAAATCCAAAGGACCCTGATTGTCATTCTCCAGACTGAGTGTGTCACAACCTACAACAAATTCTGTTTTTCCTTTGGAACCTTTATCCTCTTATTCTGAATTAGCTGCAGTGCCCCTGCCAGCCCATGGTTTCTTTTTACAGTGAAGCCTAAGCAGCCCCCATACATCCCTGCCCCACCTACAGGTTCATACTGAAAATAATATCAGCTCTAAAGTTCCTGCATTTCCAAAAATGCCTTTACTGAAATGGTGGATGTAATATGCCTGGTTTTTAGTAGAGCATTTGCTAAAAATTTAAAGTGTCTCATAATATCTTATTGCAAACATAGCTAAAATCAGCCTGGATAATGAACACTGTCACATGAACTGAAAAACTAGAAGGAATGCAGGCACAGAGCAATGTTACACAATAATATACTGAGTTTTGGAAGGGGCAATGTACAGTGGGGTACCACAGGGGTAAAATGGATCAAAGGCCTGATCCAAAGACACTGTAGTCAATGGGACTCTTTCTATTGATTGTAATAGACTTTGGATCAGACCTTAAAAGGAGGCAGTAGCATACTAATGAAATTTGCTAAGAATGCTAAAATGGGAGGAGATACAAACACCACACAGGGCAGAGATATAATATACAAAGGGACACTGAAAGATTTTAAATATGGGCAAGAAATAAGATTCAGCTGGGTAAAAATGCTAACTAAAATAGCAAGGGTGAAATAATGTGAAATATATATACTCGATAGCAAGAGGACAATTAAAATGTAGCAATGCTGAAAGATACATACCATCAGGGTGACAGTGGACAGCAAACTAGTCAGGAGTTTGCAATGTGATACAGCAGCAGAAAATGGTTGAGTTAACAGAGGCATCAAAACACAAAGAATCTTTATAGAGCCCGGTGTGACTGTATTTGGAATATTGCATTCTGTTCTGGGCACCTCACCACCGCAAATCAAAACAAATTGGAAGGTGTTCAGTGAACAGAAGTAATTTAGGGGCCAGAGAGATCAACTGATAAGGAAAAATTAAGAAAGCTCAGTGTATATACAACAGCTCATGTGTGTGGGAAGGATGTTACTAGTCTAAGAATAACTAAAAGATGTACACACTGAGGTGGGAAAGGAATTATTTGGTTTGGTTTAGGAGTAATGAGATGAAATGGAGAAAGAGAATTTAAAGGCTGCATAACAGAAAAAATACATAGGCTGTTTGACAACCTATGTGAAATGGATTTGTTGTCTTAAGCCCTGATCCTGCAAAGAATTATACACATGCTTTATATATTATACACATTTTAAAATTAATTAAAGTTAGTCTTTCCATTGACTTCAATAGGCTCAATATCAGGCCTTTGAAATATCAAATTAATCTGAAAAATGTAAAATTGTGTATTAATAAAAATCCTTAAAAATGAGGTATGTCTGACTGAAGCAAGAATTGCCTTTTGGGGGGAAATAAAATCAAAGACTAGATCAGAGGGAAAAAAAATCATAAATGTTTAAGCTAAATTTCAACTACTATTTAGGTCAAGAACTTTTTATATACATATAAACTTGAAAAGGGTTGACTAAAAGAAAATACAGACAGGAAATTGGACTGGAAAGTGTTTGTGCATAAAGACCTTTTATTAAATAACTTTTAAAATGTTTTGTTTTCCCTAAAGAAATTGCTGAAAGAAGAAAGTCTATGTCTAACGCAATATTAGCCCCGAATAGATTCACTGACTAATACCAGTATTTATAGGCATCAGGCCAAAAGTTTATTTCCATGTCTAGTTTAGGTACTTCTTATGAGCCATTCAACAGCAGATACTGATATGATGAAAGCAGTGAAATATAGTTGTGACTGAAATTCAACTGCAGTAATTAGAAGATAGCTCTTTATCTATACACAGCTGCCAGAAGTCCATATTAATTCTAAGAGGCTCTGTACCATAACATATACTAACAGTAAATGAGGTGAAGGAGGAAGACAAAACCATCAGATAAGTAACTGCAAATATTTCACTTGTTGCAAGACTTCCACTAAAACACATTTTTATTGATATAGGAAATACCAATATGTAAATCTTAGCTATTCAGACAAATGACATTTGTATTGGCTTCACATAAAAACAGTGAGTTGCGTAATCAGGGTAGTGATTCTCACTTTTGTGTGTTTACATGTGGTTTTGACTGAGGCCATATTTTTGGAGGATTGTGTTTATTAGAAATGTTATAGTTCTCCTGAGAAGTGACAAACAGATACATTAGGAAAACTGTTACACTACTGTTACACATAGCAAGCAATTTATTTTATAGCTGATACATAATGCTGAAAAAGAGTGAAATAAGGATCATGTGAAGCAAGTCTTGCGGGAAGTTACAATGCTTCAAGATCAAGCTTAACAACAATACAAAACTCTGATTTCCACAGGCAGAATATATTTTATATCCTTTCAAGTGCACATTCTTGGGTCAGAGGAATCCACATGTTCTTGCTGCCTAGCCATTGCCAATTGGATAAACAAGGTCTATATTTTAACAGACTCCATATTCATGTTTTCCCCCAAACTGATGAATTTTTCTAAGCCCTGGTCTACACTAGGACTTTAGGTCGAATTTAGCAGCGTTAAATCGATTTAAACCTGCACCCGTCCACACAATGAAGCCCTTTATTTCGACTTAAAGGGCTCTTAAAATCGATTTCCTTACTCCACCCCTGACAAGTGGATTAGCGCTTAAATCGACGTTGCCGGCTCGAATTTGGGGTACTGTGGACACAATTCGATGGTATTGGCCTCCGGGAGCTATCCCAGAGTGCTCCATTCTGACCGCTCTGGACAGCACTCTCAACTCAGATGCACTGGCCAGGTAGACAGGAAAAGAACCGCAAACTTTTGAATCTCATTTCCTGTTTGGCCAGCATGGCAAGCTGCAGGTGACCATACAGAGCTCATCAGCACAGGTGACCATGATGGAGTCCCAGAATCGCAAAAGAGCTCCAGCATGGACCGAACGGGAGGTACGGGATCTGATCGCTGTTTGGGGAGAGGAATCCGTGCTATCAGAACTCCGTTCCAGTTTTCGAAATGCCAAAACCTTTCTGAAAATCTCCCAGGGCATGAAGGACAGAGGCCATAACAGGGACCCGAAGCAGTGCCGCGTGAAACTGAAGGAGCTGAGGCAAGCCTACCAGAAAACCAGAGAGGCGAACAGCCGCTCTGGGTCAGAGCCCCAAACATGCCGCTTCTATGATGAGCTGCATGCCATTTTAGGGGGTTCAGCCACCACTACCCCAGCCATGTTGTTTGACTCCTTCAATGGAGATGGAGGCAATACGGAAGTAGATTTTGGGGACGAAGAAGATGATGAGGAGGAGGTTGTAGATAGCTCACAGCAAGCAAGCGGAGAAACCGGTTTTCCCGACAGCCAGGAACTGTTTCTCACCCTAGACCTGGAGCCAGTACCCCCCGAACCCACCCAAGGCTGCCTCCTGGACTCAGCAGGCGGAGAAGGGACCTCTGGTGAGTGTACCTTTTAAAATGCTATACATGGTTTAAATGCAAGCATGTGAAAGGATTACTTTGCCCTGGCATTTGCGGTTCTGCCTTTGCAAAAGGTTTCTGGGGAGGGCAGCCTTATTTCGTCCTTCATGGTAGGACACTTTACCACTCCAGACCAGCAACACGTACTGGGGAATCACTGTAGAACAAAGCATTGCAGTGTATGTTTGCTGGCATTCAACCAAAATCCGTTCACGCGGTGGGAGGAGGCAAAATGCGACCTTGTAACGAAAGCACATGTGCTATGTATGTAATGTTAACAGCAAGGTTTACCCTGAAAGAGTGTAGCGACTGTTTTATAAAATGTGTCTTTTTAAATACCGCTGTCCCTTTTTTTTTCTCCACCAGCTGCATGTGTTTCAATGATCACAGGATCTTCTCCTTCCCAGAGGCTAGTGAAGCTTAGAAAGAAAAAAAAACGCACTCGCGATGAAATGTTCTCCGAGCTCATGCTGTCCTCCCACACTGACAGAGCACAGACGAATGCGTGGAGGCAAATAATGTCAGAGTGCAGGAAAGCACAAAATGACCGGGAGGAGAGGTGGAGGGCTGAAGAGAGTAAGTGGCGGGCTGAAGAGAGTAAGTGGCGGGCTGAAGACAGGGCTGAAGCTCAAAGGTGGTGGCAGCGTGATGAGAGGAGGCAGGATTCAATGCTGAGGCTGCTGCAGGACCAAACCAGTATGCTCCAGTGTATGGTTGAGCTGCAGCAAAGGCAGCTGGAGCACAGACTGCCACTGCAGCCCCTCTGTAACCAACCGCCCTCCTCCCCAAGTTCCATAGCCTCCACACCCAGACGCCCAAGCACGCGGTGGGGGGGCCTCCGGCCAACCAGCCACTCCACCACAGAGGATTGCCCCAAAAAAAGAAGGCTGTCATTCAATAAATTTTAAAGTTGTAAACTTTTAAAGTGCTGTGCTTAAAGTGCTGTGTGGCATTTTCCTTCCCTCCTCCACCACCCCTCCTGGGATACCTTGGTAGTCATCCCCCTATTTGTGTGATGAATGAATAACGAATGCATGAATGTGAAGCAACAATGACTTTATTGGCTCTGCAAGCAATGATTAAAGGGAGGAGGGGAGGGTGGTTAGCTTACAGGGAAGTAGAGTGAACCAAGGGGCGGGGGGGTTAATCAAGGAGAAACAAACAGAACTTTCACACCGTAGCCTGGCCAGTCATAAAACTGTTTTTCAAAGCTTCTCTGATGCGTACCGCGCCCTCCTGTGCTCTTATAACCGCCCTGGTGTCTGGCTGCGCGTAACCAGCAGCCAGGCGATTTGCCTCAACCTCCCACCCCGCCATAAACGTCTCCCCCTTACTCTCACAGATATTGTGGAGCACACAGCAAGCAGTAATAACAGTGGGAATATTGGTTTCGCTGAGGTCTAAGCGAGTCAGTAAACTGCGCCAGCGCGCCTTTAAACGTCCAAATGCACATTCTACCACCATTCTGCACTTGCTCAGCCTGTAGTTGAACAGCTCCTGACCACTGTCCAGGCTGCCTGTGTATGGCTTCATGAGCCATGGCATTAAGGGGTAGGCTGGGTCCCCAAGGATACATATAGGCATTTCAACATCCCCAACAGTTATTTTCTGGTCTGGGAATAAAGTCCCTTCCTGCAGCTTTTGAAACAGACCAGAGTTCCTGAAGATGCGAGCATCATGCACCTTTCCCGGCTATCCCACGTTGATGTTGGTGAAACATCCCTTGTGATCCACCAGAGCTTGCAGCACTATCGAAAAGTACCCCTTGCGGTTTATGTACTCGGCGGCTTGGTGCTCCGGTGCCAAGATAGGGATATGGGTTCCGTCTATAGCCCCACCACAGTTAGGGAATCCCATTGCAGCAAAGCCATCCACTATGACCTGCACATTTCCCAGGGTCACTACCCTTGATATCAGCAGATCTTTGATTGCGTGGGCTACTTGCATCACAGCAGCCCCCACAGTAGATTTGCCCACTCCAAATTGATTCCCAACTGACCGGTAGCTGTCTGGCGTTGCAAGCTTCCACAGGGCTATCGCCACTCGCTTCTCAACTGTGAGGGCTGCTCTCATCTTGGTATTCATGCGCTTCAGGGCAGGGGAAAGCAAGTCACAAAGTTCCATGAAAGTGCCCTTACGCATGCGGAAGTTTCGCAGCCACTGGGAATCGTCCCAGACCTGCAACACTATGCGGTCCCACCAGTCTGTGCTTGTTTCCCGAGCCCAGAATCGGCGTTCCACAGCATGAACCTGCCCCATTAGCACCATGATGCATGCATTGTCAGGGCCCATGCTTTCAGAGAAATCTGTGTCCATGTCCTGATCACTCACGGGACCGCGCTGACGTCGCCTCCTCGCCCGGTATCGCGTTGCCATGTTCTGGTGCTGCATATACTGCTGGATAATGCGTGTGGTGGTTAATGTGCTCCTAATTGCCAAAGTGAGCTGAGCAGGCTCCATGCTTGCCGTGGTATGGCGTCCGCACAGAAAAAAGGCGCGGAACGATTGTCTGCCGTTGCTCTGACGGAGGGAGGGGCGACTGACGACACGGCTTACAGGGTTGGCTTCAGGGAGCTAAAATCAACAAAGGGGGTGCCTGTACATCAAGGAGTATTTCAGGCAGGACTGCACGGAGGGTTCCAATAAGAAATGGTGCACCTAAGTTATCGTTGTTATTGGAACAAGGAGGTTAGCCTGGCCTCTGATTGATACATGGCTAGATTTACCTCGCTGCACCTTCTCTGTGAGTGACTGCAGTGTGACCTAGAGGAATGAGTCCCCTAGACAGGGGAGGAGGCAAATGAGTACAAAACAAATCTGGTCTATTTCTTGTTTTGACCCACTCCATCTATCTTTTACATCTTTGGCTGGCAGCAGACGGTGCAGAAGGACTGCATGCCATCCACATCTCATGGCTGCTCGGCAGAAGATGGTACAGTACGACTGCTAGCCATCCCCATCTCTTGCCTGCCTGGCAGAAGATGGTGCAATACGACTGCTAGCAATCCTCATCTCTTGCCTGCCCGGCAGAAGATGGTACAGTATGACTGCTAGCAGTCCGTATCGCCTGCCCGCTCACCATAAGACGGTTCAATAGGACTGACTGCAGGACTAAAGAGAATGACCTGGTCAAGTCACTCCAAATTTAGTCCCTGCGCCCATGTCTGCCCAGGCGCTCCCAGCCGACGCGGCCAGGAGCACCTCGGACACGATGAGGACGACTACCAGTCGTATTGCACCGTCTGCTGCCAGAAGGCAAGGGGTTGCTGCTACTGTGCAGCAAAGCCGTACCGCGTCTGCCAGCACCCAGGAGACATAGGGTGACGGTTACCTGAGCGGGCTCCATGCTTGCTGTGGTATGGCGTCTGCACAGGTAACTCAGGAAAAAAGGCGCGAAATGATTGTCTGCCCTTGCTTTCACGGAGGGAGGGAGGGAACGGGGGCCTGACGACACGTACCCAGAACCACCCGCGACAATGTTTTAGCCCCATCAGGCATTGGGATCTCAACCCAGAATTCCAATGGGCAGCGGAGACTGCGGGAACTGTGGGATAGCTACCCACAGTGCAACGCTCCGGAAGTCGACGCTTGCCTCGGTACTGTGGAAGCGCTCCGCCGAGTTAATGCACTTAATGCACTTAGAGCATTTTCTGTGGGGACACACACACTCGAATTTATAAAACCGATTTCTAAAAAACCGACTTCTATAAATTCGACCTTATTCCGTAGTGTAGACATACCCTAATGCTCGTCTATCACATACATTTACAAAATCAACTGTTGATTGTGGGGATGTATTAACTTCTCCACTTTGTTATCACTGGAATCCATGTAGCTTTTTAAACAGGTATACCCAATAGTATTACTGGACACTAATTACATGACCATCATTTTCTTAACTTATTCTGTACTACCTCTCCTCATGGATGACAACCCTTTCTTGTAGAAGGAGATTAACTCTGATATCAGTTCTAAACTTATCTTTTACCAGTTTTAGATAAAGATGAGCTCCCAATTTGCCATAAGCTAATATCTGAACAGGGATTCAAGTGAGGGGGGCAGGGTGAGGAGAGCATGAACCCCTTTTCCCCCTTCTGTAAAAGCAGAGGAAGCACTGCTACTTCTCTCCGGGACTTCAGTAAGCAACATTCTCCCTGAATATCCCCAAATCCTTGGCTGGTATGGTGAGAGCCCCCCTCTCCCATTTCAATCTACTTTAACTACTTGACTGGAATATGCCTTCACAAAAACATCCAGTGGTCTCATTCTCTAAATACTTGTCCACTATGATCTAGCTCTTTTTACTCTTCTCCCTTCTTGAAACCTTCTTCATCAGAATATATCTTCTACCCACCAGATATTCCTTGTTGCCAAATGCTGTGTCTTTTCAAGGTTTGGACTATCTTTATTTGGAAGTTTGTGGTTTATCAGATATCTCCAAAATTTCTCAGTGAGTGTTGCTGGTGGGGAAAAGATATTTTCCCTAAACATTTCAACATCAGGACCCAACAAAAACATATAGGGATATTTCCTAATTTATTAAAGTGAAAATGATTGTAAACTCTGGGGCAGGGATTGTTTTTTGTTCTGTTTGTACAGTTGCCTATCACAATGGGGTCCTCATCCATGACTAGGGCTCCTAGGTGCTACAGTAACACAAACAATAAATAATAATACTAATGCTGCTGGACCAAACTTTATAAAAAAACAACAATAAAATACCACAACACTCTGCACGATCCCCATAGAGCATAAACAGTTTCTCAGTTACTTCATGAATCAACATAACATTAAACTATTTCCATGTTTAAAACTTTCAGCTTTGTTCCCAGGAATTCAAATGAAAAAGAAGCTCAGAATATAAGACCACCCCCTAACTACACACACAACCACATTAACTGGGCATTTCTGGTTATGATCATCAGGATGGAAATGGTTAACAATGCTGTCATTTCAGTGGTGACAACAGGCTGCAGGGCTAATCCCCTATTGAGTTGACTGGGGAAGTGCACAGGTTTTTTGGTATGCTTGTTCCAGTCTGGCTGGCTGCTAACTCAGAAACCCAGCCATGTATCATTTTACATTGTGAATGTTCCCTTCATATCCAGAAGGGCCCGGACACTTTCTTCTTTCTGCCATGGAGATGTAGATTCTAGAAAGCTTTGTGACTCTTGCCCACATGCTCAGGGTTCAGCTGATCACCATATTTGGGGTCGGGAAGGAATTTTCCTCCAGGGCAGATTGGCAGAGGCCCTGGAGGTTTTTCGCCTGCCTCTGCAGCATGGGGCACGGGTCACTTGCTGGAGGATCCTCTGCTCCTTGAAGTCTTTAAACCACAATTTGAGGACTTCAATAGCTCAGACATAGGTGAGAGGTTTCTTGAAGGAGTGGGTGGGTGAGATTCTGTGGCCTGTGTTGTGCAGGAGGTCAGACTAGATGATCATAATGGTCCCTTCTGGCCTTAATGTCTATGAATCTATAAATCCAGGGAAAAACCTACTCCACAAGAATCCATGGATTTTCCCCTCCCATGGATTAACTGTGTAACAAGTTAATTTGTAATTTACTAGCTACTACAAGGGTAACTGTCAGGTTGCTGTACCAGAAAAATGTACCATTCTATGTTTCATATTCAAAGTATACAAAAACACATTCCCAGCACTATTGTACTATGTACCTAGAATCTCTGTGTCTTAGGGTTTTATACTGCTGTCCATCACTGCAGTATCTGAGCACCTTCCATGTAAAGCGGACAGCAATAGTGCAGTTCCCGGCAAGCTTCAGGGAGTCCCTGGCACATTTTCCTTTTTGGGATGAAAACTGCTTAGGGTTTTGTGGGTTTGATATTTTGGTGATTACTACTTTCCAATTTATTTTGACCAGGAATGGGAGGTTGGAGACAGAACCGTAGTTGAAGTTCAGGGTTGACTGACAGCTTCTTGAGCCCTGGACAAACTATTGCATTTTTCAAGGAGGCTGGTAAGTGTGCTCTGAAGGAGCCACTGACCATGTCCATTAGTACTGGCATCCAGCATGGATTCGTTTAACTGGTTGTGGCTGTTATATTTTCAGAGCTTCCTGACCTTCGGAATGTGTGATGGGTCCAAACTCAGCTTGGGTGGTGAGGTGGATATTGCAATCTGGTCAGAGGTAGAATTTCCTTTCCCAACTAGCTCCAGATATATTCAGTTGATTTTAACAGCGGGGTACACTGACAGCTCTTCACAGTGGTTGATGCTTGGGTCCAGTATCGGGGGTATGGAATCTGGGTTGATTAGCCAGTGCACCATGTTAAACAGCTCCGATGACCAGGATTCTGCTGTATTAAATGCAGAGTAGACAGTCTCTTGTATTGTAGTGGCATAATCCTGTTAGAGTTGTGTCACGCTGTCTGGAAGCATTCACAGTTGTGAGCCACTCCAGACAGCGTGACATTGAAGCAGAGATCCATGGGGTTACCCCGGGTCCACCCTGAAAGATACTTTGAATTGACAGATCACAACTCTGTCACTCTTAGGATTCAGATGATCACTCATTTGTGTGTATATGGTTGCTTGCTTTAACCTGTAAATAACTCATTTCTTTTTTCTAGTTAATAAAGCTTTTGGTAGTTTATTACAGGATTGGCTACAGGTCTTGTCTTTGATATGAGATCTAGGTTACCGATTGCTCTGGGGTTAGTGACTGGTCCCTTGGGACTGGAAGTAACCTGCGTGAGGTGTGATTTTTGGTGTAAGTGACCATTTGTTTTTTGTGCTGGTATGTTTCTTCGGACTTGCTCCTTCAAGGTACTGAGCATTCTGGACATATCCAATAAAGCACTTAAGCATGTACTTCACTTTAAGCACATGAGTTTAAGAACATGTTAGACAAACACCTGTCAGATGGCCTATGTATACTAGATCCTGCCTCAGCGGAGAGGGATGAACTAGATCAGTGGTTCTCAAACTTTTGTACTGGTGACCCCTTTCACATAGCAAGCCTCTGAATGCAACCCCCCCCCCGATATATTAAAAACACTTTTTTATATATTTAACACCATTATAAATGCTGGAGGCAAAGCGGGGTTTGGGGTGGAGGCTGACAGCTCCCCATGTAATAACCTCGTGACCTCCTGAGCCCCAGTTTGAGAACCCCTGAACTAGATCTCTCAAGTTCCTTTCCAGCCCTACATTTCTATGATTCTATGAGGTATCCCCATTTAAGCCAATAGGGCAACTCATGTGCTTAACTTTAACCACATGCTTAAGTGCATCACTGGATCAGATCTGAGTGCTCAGTACATTGGAGGATGAAGCCCTCAGTGTATCTGTTCTGAATCCTGCGCAAAGATTTTAAATTTCCTAACCATTCTTTTTTAAATGAAGTATTTAAAAATCTTCATTTTGTACTGAAGAAAAGAAGTGAAGTATGCGTCCGTTGTTACTAATTTTTATTACTCATATCTAAGTATTCTTTAGTTATACAGAGAAAAGACATTCTGCTCATTGCTTTTCAAAGGGCTAAGGCTCTGTTTCTGCAAAACCTTATAAGCTTGCATAATGCTTAATGGTGTGAGTAGTCTCACTGCAGTAAAGACTACTCAGATGAGTAAGGACTTGCACTGGTAGATGCTTGGAATCCTAGGCTTTGTCTAGCCTGGGGACATTTCCCCAAAAATTCAAACTGCTTTAAAATCAAACCAGTTTGAAATTTTGGGAAACTGTCCACAGTGTAGACCAGGGGCGGGCAAACTTTTTGGCCTGAGGGCCACATCGGGGTTCCAAAACTGTATGGAGGGCCGGGTAGGGAAGGCTGTGCCTCCCCAAACAGCCTAGCCCCCGCCCCCTATCCACCCCATGACTGCTCCCCTCAGAACCTCCCACCCATCCAACCCCCCCGCTCCTTGTCCCCTGACCGTCCCCTCCCATGACCCCCATCCCTAATCACCCCCCGCCAGGACCCCACCACCCATACAATCCGCCCTGCTCCCTGTCCCCTGACTGCCCTCTCCCCTATCCACAACCCCTCCCCCTGACAGGCCCCCTGAGACTCCCACGCCTATCCAACCCCCCCCCATTCCCCATCTCCTGACCACCCCCCCGCAGAACCTACGCCCCATCCAACCATCCCCTGACTCCCCTCCCTGGTACCCCCTCCCCTTATCCAACCCCCTGCTCCCTGCCCCCTTACCATGCCGCTCAGAGCAGCATGTCTGGCAGCCTCGCTGCCTGGCCGGAGCCAGCCATGCCGCCGCACTGCTCAGCAGGCGCTCGCAGCCCTGCTGGCCAGAGCACTGGAGGCACAGCAAGCTGAGGCTGCGGGGAAGGGGCCGGGGGCTAGCCACCCTGGCTGGGAGCTCAAAGGCCAGGCAGGCCGGTCCCGCAGGCCGGATGTGACTCGCGGGCCATAGTTTGCCCACCTCTGGTGTAGACAGAACCCTAAAGATCCTAATCAATGCTTACTCAGGCAAAAGAAGATCAGGACTGCGTGACAATTTAGGACAAAGAGGCCTTTGAAGAACTATGTATATAAGCTTGCCGATGTTAGACCAAGAAAGTTCTGTTTGCCCCTTACTTTACTGTTCACTAATGCACTCAAAATTAAAAAATAAAAGCTATTGGAAATGCAAAGGCAGGCAGGACTTACCAATGAGATACATGCCGATCCAATCCCCTGCATCTACTTCTTCCTTTATATCCCAATAGATCACTAGGTCCTGTGAATGTCCTATGGAATAATACGAACTGCTGACCATTAGAGTAGATCGGCTGTCTGAAGTGACCAGGTCAGTATCACTGGTGGACCGTGGAATGGTTACCGTCTCATGGGAGTTGTTCCTGATGTCCATGTTATGAAACTGGTCAGGGTTGTAGCTGTATCTGAGCGGTTCTTTACACCGGCGCCGATTCTGTGAGTTCCTAGATGGAGACGCCATGGCAGCCAGGCCTAGGAACCTGTTTTGGTACAGATTCTGTGAAGGGGCAGAAAGGAAAGAATATTATTTAGAATACACATTGTTGAATTTTATGTGCCAGCTTAGAAGGGGCATATAAAAAGGTACACTGGAATAAAAAAAACAATGAATGAACACAGTCTCTTCACACATGACTGTGAAACAAGAGATACAGAATTTTTTTCTACAGGAGAGGCATATCATGTATCAAACTTTTTATTGATTAATCATGTCTATGGAGACAGCTGTAAATGCAAGATACACATGAGGTTCCCCTGTGTAACCAGGCTCTTCTGTAATAGAGATTTTGTGGAGAAACAGATGGTGGTTCATTTCTCTACACACCCACACATACACTTCAGGCCATGGGATGGGGCAAAGACTACTAGAGATCCACTCTCTTCTAAATTAATAGAAACTCCATCCTCTTTCAAACACCATCAGCTAAATTCATCGCTGAAGTAATTTCCAGTGGAGTTTACACAGGGATATATTTAAGCTCATGCTCCCCATAAAGAACAATTTCCACCACTTTGAGATACCAGCCAGTGTTCAAAAAGAAATTCTCCTCCCAGATTGAGATCCAAAGTACTCCTGCCACAAAAAACGAATGACCCCTTCAGCCATAATGGATATGTATTCGTGGCAGAGTAAACTGAATTATTTCTCTCCAGTTACCCTAGTTCGAGTGAGAGCAGCCACACTGTGAAATTACACTTGAGCTGCTGCACCTCCCATGGTGCTGCACTCACTCATGTGCAGCAGTAAGGCTTCAGGGGGCACATCCCATGGTTCCTAGCATTGCTGTAAGATGAGCTGCTTTTTGAATATTTTCCTAGTAACTGTGGGAGAGTGTGTCTGTCTTTTCTGGGAACACAGGAGAATTGTGGGAAGGCCCTGGAGGACTACCATCACACCAGTGGCATTAGCTTGTGTCCAGACTGCAGAATGGTTGTGCTAGCAGCCAGCAAATTGTTCTCACTTGATTTTATCCTTTACTCTAAACTCGAGCCAGCCAACCCAAGTGAAAAGCACCACCGCACTGAAGTTAAGGGCTTGTGTGTGTGGACAAGACTCAGGATGGGGCAACACTTGTGTTATAACTCAAGTTATTCTGAAGTGAAGACAAGCCCACTGTGAAACACTGCTTGTTGTTTTACTTTCAGACACCATTGCTGTTTCTCTTCACCTGCTCTCTCCCAAAAAAAATCAGCTCTGCCATTCAAATCACTCAGTCCCTCATGTATTCCTCTCATTATCCACCTGCCTCCAGACATGCTGTCCAGCTCATCTGATACAAGACCAGAGAGCTCTTCACAGTTTCCTCTGCCATAAGAAGGGCCTTTTCACATGATCAGGAGACAAATCCATTTGAACTGAAATGCTTTAAGTTTAAGAGGGGGAAAAAATAATTCTGTGAATAAAAACAATATTTTAATTCTGAATCCTATTCACAGCCTTGTACCATAAGTACAATACAGTATGAAAGATATTTTATTGACTAATAAAGCAGACTACTTTGAATAACTGGAAAAACAGCAAGATAATTAATTATTAGTATTACTATGGTGGTAGCACCTAGGAGCTCTAGTCATGGACCATGACCCCATTTTGCAAGGTGTTGTACAAACACAGAACAAAAGACAGTCCCTGCCTCAAACAGTTTGCAGTTTTATTGTTTATACAGCACCCAAAGTATGATAAGCCATTTACATACCCTGTCCCCAAACACTTACAATATAGTGGCCCAATCCTGCAAACACAGAGCACAGTGTTTAATACCATAATCAGGCCCACTGGGGACTCATTCACAGTGTGGACACTGCTCCTCATAGTAAGTGTTTGCAGGACTGGGCCCTAAAGCTACAACACAGAAGGCAAAATAGGGGCAAGGGACAGGTATACAAAAGCAGGAGCAGAGGGAGGAAGACAGTAACCCTTGACAAGTGGGCAGGAATGAAGGAATACAGAGAATAGTTTACAGCGTTGCTTAGGTAGCACCACATGCTACACACCATGTTAAGTCTCTTGGATTTTTTTTTTTAAACAGTGTATTTATTTATGTATGTTAACAGGAAGGTGTGTTCACTTAAATAGGCCTCACTGTGAGGATAACGCCATTATACACAAGGCCAGAAAAGGACTTGGATCTAATTTTATTGTGAATGTGTAACTAGCAAATGCATCATTTGTCTATAAAAAAACCTATAGTTTCTCACATGCAGTAAACAATATTTTTAACCTATTGTGTAGTTCCGGGAAAGGTGATGGTATTTACTAAGTTTCAGTCAATAAACGTAAACCCAATAAACGTTTCTGTCACTCAGCATAGGATCCATATGCTCTAACTATGGCACAACCTGAGACAATCACCAGTCTGTGATGGTGAGACACCAACACCAAGAGTTTCAAGCTCATTATGAGGGATGGCCAGAAAAATTCTGTTTCCCCAAATATGTTGAGGATTTGGAATTTGCGTTTTTTCCTCATCAGGACAAAACTGAGACCTTTCAAAAACGTTGGCAGAAAAACAGAGAGACTGATCCACCTACCCCAGAATAGCCAATAGACCAGTGGTTAGGGCACTCTGTTGGGATATGCAAAACCCAAGTGATAGTCTGCCTAATTCAGAGTAGGGACTTGAAGCTGGTTTTCCCATATCCCAGAGTCAGTCTCTTTCTTGCCCAAATAATATTTAATTATTTATACAGAGGGAACAGTTCCAACAAGGGTTATTGAGAAAGAACCCCAGAATAGCTAGGCAGTCAGGGCACCACCTGGGATGTTGGAGACCCAAGTTGAATTAGACATAGCAGGGACTTTAGACTGGATCTTCCGCATTCCAGTAAGTACCCTAACCACCAGGCTATTAGCTGTTCACCTGTGTCCTAACCACTGGACTGTTCTGAGGTCTCTCTCTCTCTCACCAGAAATTCCAACCTGGATCTGAGAAACCTTCCTGAAGAAAGTTTAGTTGAAACAGATATTTCCATTAAAAGTTTCCAATTTTGGCAAATGGGAATTTTCCAACAACAAATATATTGGTGAAATATTCCCAATCAGCTCTACTCATTCCTCCAGATAAATATGCATCATTAGCATTAGTTAGCTAACGCATTATATATGCATCAACAAGTCTGTGGTTTCAAAGGCTATTTGACTTTTTGTGACAACATCCTCTAAGGAATAGTGGTTCTGCAGACACTTTTCATTTCTGAATTTTAATGGCTATATAGTATGCATTCTTACTCATTGTGTTCTTTCAAATATAATACTAATAATACTTAATAAATGGATAATTTTTTTTCATCTTCAGTGTGGTTTTAACTATTATTTCTAGGGACAATTACAAATTCACCTATTTAAAAGAAAACCAGCACTTCAGGAACCTGTGCTGCTATTTCCATATGTATCTATGTCATTAGAACTAGTTGTTAAAGTTGAAAAATAGTTCTGAGATTAAAAAAGGAATTACTTTTCAGCATGACACAGGTAACTGTTAGGGTTTCAGTAATCTAATGACCCCACTTCCCTGTGACACACCACCCAGGGGCAAGTGGAACCGCTGCTACTGGAGACATTTATAAGGAGACTGAGAACGTCTCAGAGAGATATAACAATATGCAACAGACTTGAAATGGGATGGAATCTCTTAACAGAAACAGAATTTGGCCCACTATGTCCATATATCAGAGCTATTATATATGTGCAATGGGGCAAATTCATGTTACTAGGACCTTTATTTTTCCATTTCCTGACCTTTGTGCATTTAAAAGTGTAGTTTTATTGTACATTAATGTATCCTATTGCATTTAGCTTCACTGATGGGAATAATTGTACAAGTTAGAAGCAAAATGAAAGGATTGGCCTTGTAGTCAATTGGCAAGATTCTGTGCTGATAAGTGGGATTGATTCCTGATGCAGGCATATCATTTCTCAGGCAGCAAAGACTAGGAATGCTACAGGGGTGGCACTCTCAACAGCTGCAAAGAAAATCAACAGCTCATGCCACTCAGGAATCACCTTTCCTGCAAATCATGAGCACTCTTCATTGTCTCAACCTATCCTCCTGGGCCACAATAGATAGTAGCTGGAATGTGGACTGAACGGTTAGGAGACAAATCCTGAGAGTTCAGCAAAGGAAGTGAGAAACTCCCCACCAAAATAAATAAAAATAAAAAAAATCATATAATTCTAGTTAGTTTTCTTTATGGTATATGCTGAAACATACACATACTACACTTCCAAATAAAAGAATCTAAGAATTTAATTTTGTTCTTATGAAACTACTGATGTTACAACATTGCGAATAGCACTATGTAAAGATGACATTTTATTGTTCCTTAAGTGAGATTGCTGCAAGGTTTTACATTGTAGATGTAGACTATTTAATCCCGAGTTTCTAATAATCTTACATTCAGTACCTTTGCACTCATGTACACAGATATCCAATCATAAGTGCTCCAAATGAAACACTAGGAAGGCTTCTGCAGCAGAGCACAACTAATATCAGAGATTAATTTGTTAATATTCCTCAGATTAGTAGGACAAGACCTATATCCTCTCACAGTTGGGCAATATAGTAAATGAATGTAATGAGAAGTCATAGAAGCTTGGCTGCTGTCACACAAGGACTGGAAAACATTGCAAATACTTTCCTTAAAAGATGTATTCTGGTACATGATTAAAAGGTATTCAAGCAGTATGGCTAAAATATAAAATCTGGGAGGGTTAACCATGCAGAAATAATAGAAGTGTCCTTACAGTATACTTTTTAACATAAAAAGTTTCTCTGTGTTCTTTCCAGAGTACAGAATGAAATATAGTAGACACTCGTTTGCAGCAACACCTTCTAAGAGCAGCCATCCCTGGGGAACCCTTTCCCTACTGTGAATTGTCGACACTCCCCATAACAACAATAGCTGCTTAGGAGCAACATAGCAAAAGGGCATTGATATGTTGCTACTAATGAGCGTCTACTGTACTGAGACTACAGTTTCCTTAAGGGATGCTGGAAACTAATTTGAAGTCCAAAATTCAACTTTCAGTTCTATTCCCATTGAAGTAAATGACAAACCTCCCACTGACTTAGAAGAATTGGGATCTAGTTCTAGACTACAGGAATATGGAAGGTGCTGTGTTCCCAAAATGTCTGGCAAAAAGTGGAATTCTCAACAATTTTCCTGCCAAAATGGGGAAATTCCCCTACAACCTTCATTGCAAACTTTCCCCCAGTTTCCCACTGTGACATAGTATTCAACTCTCCTTCAGTATGAGAAAGTTCCATTATGAGAACATTCCAAGTTCACCTCTGTGCCACACAAACCTTAGGTTACCTCATTTTTCATTTTTGTAAATGTTAGATTTAAAGTTCTGCATAATATAAATGAAGTTATTGATAATGGGTACAGCCATAAGGCGCACGTACGAGATTACTATAGCAAATATGATCATTGGTTAATAGTGTTACTCTTTAGCCATCCTTGTAAGCAGAAGTTCAGAATGAGCTAGGTTTTCAAGAGTTGGGGGTAAATTCTTTATGATCTTTAAAGCACTGGATTGAACCAGACACTTAGGCCTTGTTTAGACTAGGAAAATAAGTTTGTTTTCCAAATCAAATTAGCTCAATTGAGCTAGCTGAAATCCATGGAAAATCCCGCTTATCACCAATGTAGACATACTTTTATACTTCATTTCCATTTTAGCTGCTCAAATGATAGTTTAAGAGGGAACTTTCAGATTACACCAAGTAATGTCCCTAGAAATGAGGGATATGTGAACAGTTTGTTACCTATCCTAGTGCTGCTAACTCTTGCAATTATCACAAGTCTCATGATATATGGTTTCAGAGTAGCAGCCGTGTTAGTCTGTATCCATAAAAAGAAAAGGAGTACTTGTGGCACCTTAAAGACTAACAAATTTATTTGAGCATAAGCTTTCGTGAGCTACAGCTCTCTTCATCGGATGCATTCAGTGACCACTGAATGCATCCGATGAAGTGAGCTGTAGCTCACGAAAACTTATGCTCAAATAAATTCGTTAGTCTCTAAGGTGCCACAAGTACTCCTTTTCTTTTTATGATATATGATGTTTTTCTTAAAACCCTAGCTGCTGGAATCAAGCAACTGCATACATATAATCTTTCATTTACCATGATCAACCCACTCCCACCCAACCCCTCTCCCCCAGTAAAACTCACAAAAACCATCAATCTAATCACTTCAGTATATTAGACATTTTTAGTTCATTTTCTATTAGGTTGTGATTTCTGAAGCCATCATCAATTTTGGTAAATGCTACTGCTTTTGTATGAGCAACTCCCACTGAAGCTGTGGGAATTATGCACCGGTATTTGCTAGCAGAATTTGGCCCTTATTGCTCTAACCTTTCAAAAAGAAAGACTGAAACCACAGACGTAAATATTTCAAAACATGTCGCACAATCTCAAGAAATCATTTATAACTACATATGTGTAATAAAACAAGCGAAACAACAGACATGCGGGGACATAAATCACATGTTAGAAAGGCTGTGAATGTAAGAGTACTATAAAATGGTTAGTGATAGAGCACAACTAAGTTAGTTACCTTGTAATTACCATACAAGATAGATAAAAGATGGGCTATATATTTTGAGACACCTTACAGGAACCTGATTTTCAGAGGGTGGGTGCTTAGCCCTGTCTGAAAAGTGCGAGGGTGTCTCAAGTTGAGCACTCAGTAACTGAGGCACCAAAATTACTGGCCACTTTTGAAAATTTAAGCCTTAGAAAGTAACGTAGGATGGCATATTAAATAAACTTAAATATACATACGAGACTACAAGATCAGATTAGGGATGTGATCATGGACCATTTAAAAAGTACAGTCATCTAGTTATAGCGATGACATTCTTAGAAAAGAAACTTGATTCCAAGTACTTCTTTCTTATAGACAAGAACTATAGATGGTTCACAACCTGCAATCTGGGGCTTTTGTTCTATTATGGCACCAACCCCACTGTAATTTTTATTTAGCTTACTGATTTGTCCCCACTGTATTAAAATTGTTTACTTCCATCACTTTGGATTAGCTTGCAGTTTTATGGAATTCACATTGCTGTTGTGATTAACTTAACTGGAGTCTTAGAATGAATCTGTTGTGTGGGCAACTCCTCTATACTGTGTATAGAGTCAGACATCTCAAACCAGCTATACAGCTGGAACATGCACACTAAAATGGCCAAACATTACAGGTAACATGAGAATGTGCCCTATTGAGTTTTTTAGTGTTTTAGAACTAAAACCTGAACACCCTACCTACTAAGGATGAACTGGCATTGTACGCTCCCAATTAAATACATGAATATGCTGGAACTCTTACATGACAATCATACTTCAATAATATAATCTTATTTGACTCCTATATATTTTTAAATACTGACTGGTTTTAAAGGGAAAAATGTTTGGGTCCTTTTGTTTGCTGTTTTACAATGCACACTATAAAGAAAGTCTGCAATTTATTTATTTATTACTTAGAAATATGAGGAATGTGAAATCTGGTCTTCCCTACTTATTCAGGAAGATTTGTTGGAGGTGTCAGAAATGTGGATTGTGAATTTATCACAGCCCCAGTGGTGTAATGTGCAATAACTATGACCTTAAGTAAAAAGGGAGTGAATATTCAATCTCTAATAAAGATGTCCTTCAACCTAAGTGTTTCTCAGGCCTGGTCTATACGAGAAAATTAGGTCGGTTTAACTACGTCAGTCAGGAGTGTGAAAAACCCACACCCCTGAGAGGTGCAGTTAAGACAACCTAAGTCCCCATGTATGCAATGCTAGGTAAGAATTCTTCTGACCTAGCTAGCACCTCTCAGGGAAGTGGATTACCTACTCATTGGCTTAAGTAGCGTCTATACTGAAGAGATGCAGCTTTGCTGCTGTACCATTTTTTAAGCGTAGACAAGCCCTCAGTCTTAACTTAATAGATGTTAACAAACAAACAATAGAGTCTTAAACAGGCTGAATAAAACAATTATTCGTCCCGTGTTAATCAGGTTTTATTTCCTTGGTACTCATGGAGTCATAACCCTACCCATTCTCCTTCCACAAAAGCCTTCAAACTTAAACAAGACCTAAATTTTGAATGTAAGCAGAACTATATTTTAAATAAAAAATATGTTGAGGCCTTTAAAAAAAACAAGAACAGAAAAGGACACATAACCACTTTCCCCTTTGCAAGTGACTGTTTAAAGTAACAGTAGTAAAGTATTGCCTAAGGACTACACAGAAGAAAAGTCACAGAGATTGTGAAGCCAAAGGTCAAATGTGTTATTTCACAATCTTTTCTTTTCCAAAGACAGTATTTTCAAACAGCTATTGCTTAAAAAAGGTCCCTCTTGGGTGGTTTCTTTGATCTGTTGTTTGGAAGACACATCCATCTCAGTCTCAGAGTTCAGTATGTGCATACTGTATCAGTCATTTTGTTTTTTCAAAGTCTGATGTGTCTGATCAGCAGACTGCCTCTCCCACCAGAGCCAGTTTTTCAGGGAACACTGCCTATCTACTGACTCATGTTTTCCTGAGGGAGTGGTTACAGCAGGGTGCAGGTGTTCTTTTCTTCTAGAGGTGGAGGAGGGAGAGCCCTTTAGTTTTGTTGACATTTTGATTGTGTAATTTTATTTTTATTTGTTATTATTTGTAGTCTGATAGTGTCTAGAAGCCCCAGCCACAACTGATGCCCTATTTTTCTAGGTGCTTTGCAAACAATACAAACAAACAGTCATTATTTATTGCTATTTGTATTAAAGTAATGCCTAGGAGCCCCAGTCATGGGGCAATACCCCATTGTGCTAGGTCCTATACAAACACAGACCAAAAAGTCCATTCCTGCCCAAAAAAGCTTACAATCTACGTATAAGACAAGAGACAATAGATGGATACAGACAGACTGGGGAACACAAGGAAACAATGAGACAATACTGGTCAGCATAGCAGGCAGCATAGCACACCAGCAGCCTAACTGTGGTTAAGTGTTTTGTAGGCATTTTGGCAAAAGGAGAGTTTTGAGGGCGGTTTTAAAGGTGAATAATGAGATGGCCCCTGTGACAAATATGGCAAATTTCTGCTATATACTGGACAAACCTTACTAAATTAAGGTAAACCGTATGGAATTAAGTTTAAGAATCTTAGGAGTTCATTGTATTAAAAATGCAAATGTTTATATAAAAAGAAAAGGAGTACTTGTGGCACCTTAGAGACTAACCAATTTATTTGAGCATAAGCTTTCGTGAGCTACACCTCACTTCATCGGATGCATTCAGTGGAAAATACAGTGAGGAGATTTATATACATACAGAACATGAAAAAATGGGTATTATCATACACACTGTAAGGAGAGTGATCACTTAAGATGAGCTATTACCAGCAGGAGAGCGGGGGGGGAGAAAAAATTTTGTAGTGATAATCAAGGTGGGCCATTTCCAGCAGTTAACAAGAACGTCTGAGGAACAGTGGGGGGTGGGGAATAAACATGGGGAAATAGTTTTACTTTGTGTAATGACCCATCCACTCCCAGTCTCTATTCAAGCCTAAGTTAATTGTATCCAGTTTGCAAATTAATTCCAATTCAGCAGTCTCTCGTTGGAGTCTGTTTTTGAAGTCTTTTTGTTGTAATATTGTGACTTTTAGGTCTGTAATTGAGTGACCAGAGAGATTGAAGTATTCTCCGACTGGTTTATGAATGTTATAATTGTTGACATCTGATTTTTGTCCCTTTATTCTCTTACATAGAGACTGTCCAGTTTGACCAATGTACATGGCAGAGGGTCATTGCTGGCACATGATGGCATAGATCACATTGGTAGATGTACAGGTGAATGAGCCTCTGATAGTGTGGCTGATGTGATTAGGCCCTATGATGGTGTGCTCTGAATAGATATGTGGACACAGTTGGCAACGGGCTTTGTTGCAAGGATAGGTTCCTGGGTTAGTGGTTCTGTTGTGTGGTGTGTGGTTGCTGGTGAGTATTTGCTTCAGGTTGGGGGGCTGTCTTTAGGCAAGGACTGGCCTGTCTCCCAAGATTTGTGAGAGTGATGGTCGTCCTTCAGGATAGGTTGTAGAACCTTGATGATGTGTTGGAGAGGTTTTAGTAGGGGGCTGAAGGTGATGGCTAGTGGCGTTCTGTTATTTTCTTTGTTGGGCCTGTCCTGTAGTAGGTGACTTCTGGGTACTCTTCTGGCTCTGTCAGTTTGTTTCTTCACTTCAGCCGGTGGGTATTGTAGTTGTAAGAATGCTTGATAGAGATCTTGTAGGTGTTTGTCTCTGTCTGAGGGGTTGGAGCACATGCGGTTGTATCGTAGAGCTTGGCTGTAGACGATGGATCGTGTGGTGTGGTCTGGGTGAAAGCTGGAGGCATGTAGGTAGGAATAGCAGTCAGGAGGTTTCCGGTATAGGGTGGTGTTTATGTGACCATCGCTTATTAGCACCGTAGTGTCCAGGAAGTGGATCTCTTGTGTGGACTGGTCCAGGCTGAGGTTGACGGTGGGATGGAAATTGTTGAAATCATGGTGGAATTCCTCAAGGGCTTCTTTTCCAGGGGTCCAGATGATGAAGATGTCATCAATATAGTGCAAGTAGAGTAGGGGCATTAGGGGACGAGGGCTGAGGAAGCGTTGTTCTAAGTGAGCCATAAAAATGTTGGCATACTGTGGGGCCATGCGGGTATCCATAGCAGTGCTGCTGATTTGAAGGTATACATTGTCCCCAAATGTGAAATAGTTATGGGTGATGACAAAGTCACAAAGTTCAGCCACCAGGTTTGCCGTGACATTATCGGGGATACTGTTCCTGATGGCTTGTAGTCCATCTTTGTGTGGAATGTTGCTGTAGAGGGCTTCTACATCCATAGTAGCCAGGATGGTGTTATCAGGAAGATCACCGATGGATTGAAGTTTCCTCAGGAAGTCAGTGGTGTCTCAAAGATAGCTGGGAGTGCTGGTAGCATAGGGTCTGAGGAGGTAGTCTACATAGCCAGACAATCCTGCTGTCAGGGTGCCAATGCCTGAGATGATGGGGCGTCCAGGATTTCCAGGTTTATGGATCTTGGGTAGCAGATAGAATACCCCAGGTCGGGGTTCCAGGGGTGTGTCTGTGCGGATTTGTTCTTGTGCTTTTTCAGGGAGTTTCTTGAGCAAATGCTGTAGTTTCTTTTGGTAACCCTCAGTGGGATCAGAGGGTAATGGCTTGTAGAAAGTGGTGTTGGAGAGCTGCCTAGCAGCCTCTGGTTCGTATTCCGACCTATTCATGATGACAACAGCACCTCCTTTGTCAGCCTTTTTGATTATGATGTCAGAGTTGTTTCTGAGGCTGTGGATGGCATTGTGTTCTGCACGTCTGAGATTATGGGGCAAGTGATGCTGCTTTTCCACAATTTCAGCCTGTGCATGTCGGTGGAAGCACTCTATGTAGAAGTCCAGTATGTTGTTTCGACCTTCAGGAGGAGTCCACCTAGAATCCTTCTTTTTGTAGTGTTGGTAGGAAGGTCTCTGTGGATTAGTATGTTGTTTAGAGGTGTGTTGGAAATATTCCTTGAGTCAGAGATGTCGAAAATAGGATCCTAGGTCACCACAGAACTGTATTATGTTCGTGGGGGGTGGAGGGGCAGAAGGAAAGGCCCCGAGATAGGACAGATTCTTCTGATGGGCTAAGAGTATAGTTGGATAGATTAACAATATTGCTGGGTGGGTTAAGGGAACCATTGCTGTGGCCTCTTGCGGCATGTAGTAGTTTAGATAGTTTAGTGTCCTTTTTCTTTTGTAGAGAAGCAAAGTGTGTGTTGTAAATGGCTTGTCTAGTTTTTGTAAAGTCCAGCCACGAGGAAGTTTGTGTGGAAGGTTGTTCTTTTATGAGAGTATCCAGTTTTGAGAGCTCATTCTTAATCTTTCCCTGTTTGCTGTAGAGGATGTTGATCAGGTGGTTCCGCAGTTTCTCTGAGAGCGTGTGACACAAGCTGTCAGCATAGTCTGTAGGGAATGTAGATTGTAATGGATTTTTTACCTTCAGTCCTTTTGGTACGATGTCCATCTGTTTGCATTTGGAAAGGAAGATGATGTCTGTCTGTATCTGTACGAGTTTTTTCATGAAGTTGATAGATTTCCACTCCATATGGCTAAATGCAGTGCCTTGCATAATGACAGGTTTCAGAGTAGCAGCCGTGTTAGTCTGTATTCACAAAAAGAAAAGGAGTACTTGTGGCACCTTAGAGACTAACCAATTTATTTGAGCATCAGCTTTCGTGAGCTACAGCTCACTTCATCGGATGCATTCAGTGGAAAATACAGTGAGGAGATTTATATACACACTGAAAAAATGCATGAAAAAATGGGTGTTATCATACACACTGTAAGGAGAGTGATCACTTAAGATGAGCTATTACCAGCAGGAGAGCGGGGGGGGGGGGGGGCAGAAAACCTTTTGTAGTGATAATCAAGGTGGGCCATTTCCAGCAGTTAACAAGAACGTCTGAGGAACAGTGGGGGGGGGGAGAAATAATGCCCCTACTCTACTTGCGCTATATTGCGCTATACTGATGACATCTTCATCATCTGAACCCCTGGAAAAGAAGCCCTTGAGGAATTCCACCATGATTTCAACAATTTCCATACCACCGTCAACCTCAGCCTGGACCAGTCCACACAAGAGATCCACTTCCTGGACACTACGGTGCTAATAAGCAATGGTCACATAAACACCACCCTATACCGGAAACCTCCTGACCGCTATTCCTACCTACATGCCTCCAGCTTTCACCCAGACCACACCACATGATCCATTGTCTACAGCCAAGCTCTACGATACAACCGCATTTGCTCCAACCCCTCAGACAGAGACAAACACCTACAAGATCTCTATCAAGCATTCTTACAACTACAATACCCACCGGCTGAAGTGAAGAAACAAACTGACAGAGCCAGAAGAGTACCCAGAAGTCACCTACTACAGGACAGGCCCAACAAAGAAAATAACAGAACGCCACTAGCCATCACCTTCAGCCCCCTACTAAAACCTCTCCAACGCATCATCAAGGATCTACAACCTATCCTGAAGGACGACCATCACTCTCACAAATCTTGGGAGACAGGCCAGTCCTTGCCTAAAGACAGCCCCCCAACCTGAAGCAAATACTCACCAGCAACCACACACCACACAACAGAACCACTAACCCAGGAACCTATCCTTGCAACAAAGCCCGTTGCCAACTGTGTCCACATATCTATTCAGAGCACACCATCATAGGGCCTAATCACATCAGCCACACTATCAGAGGCTCGTTCACCTGTACATCTACCAATGTGATCTATGCCATCATGTGCCAGCAATGACCCTCTGCCATGTACATTGGTCAAACTGGACAGTCTCTATGTAAGAGAATAAAGGGACAAAAATCAGATGTCAACAATTATAACATTCATAAACCAGTCGGAGAACACTTCAATCTCTCTGGTCACTCGAATACAGACCTAAGTCACAATATTACAACAAAAAGACTTCAAAAACAGACTCCAACGAGAGACTGCTGAATTGGAATTAATTTGCAAACTGGATACAATTAACTTAGGCTTGAATAGAGACTGGGAGTGGATGGGTCATTACACAAAGTAAAACTATTTCCCCATGTTTATTCCCCACCTCCCACCCCCCACTGTTCCTCAGACGTTCTTGTTAACTGCTGGAAATGGCCCACCTTGATTATCACTACAAAATTTTTTCTCCCCCCCCGCTCTCCTGCTGGTAATAGCTCATCTTAAGTGATCACTCTCCTTACAGTGTGTATGATAACACCCATTTTTTCGTGTTCAGTGTGTATATAAATCTCCTCACTGTATTTTCCACTGAATGCATCCGATGAAGTGAGCTTCACAAAAAGCTTATGTTCAAATAAATTGGAAAATGTTTATATGTTATTGTGGGATTGTATGTGACGTGTCTAGGAGATATGACTAATGTAATACCTGACAAGCTTTGTGAGCTTCAAAGGACTCTTTGAAACAATATGCTAGACAAATAAAGGTAAGTGGGATTCTTAAGAAATATTTGGGAGGTGGGGAAGGCAGCTTCTCACTTCTGGACCCATCCTTTTGAAGCTGCGCTCTGGAAAAACCTATTGCTGTTACATGAAGACCAGACCAGAGGCCCAAACTGGAAAAAAGAGTGACTCACATATTCATGGATATGTTTGTTCTCTCTGATGCTTTTACCTTAAGAATAAATGTGCTTGCTTAGAAAGAGCTGTGGGGTACCTTATTACTGTGGTAATTATCCTGTTCAGAGCCTTTGAAGAGAAAGCAAAATTGGCCTACTGAGCAGTCTGCATTCACAGTGTTGAGAGAGACATGTATCTCCGGGCAAGAGAGGTGACAGCTGGGGAGTCGGAAGCCTGGGAGTGGGTGCCCTTGCTGGACCATGGCAGGGGAATACAGGTGCAGTTGCCCTGAATGGGGACAGCACCATTCCTGCAAATACCTCCATGTAGAAGTATCCCTGTGCCCATGCGATGCCCCACTGACTTCAACAAGGCTGCATGTGAGTGAACTCCTAAATGTGCACACAGTCAATTGCAGGATCGGGACCTAAACAGGTAAGACAGACTAATGGTGGCAGAAATTTTCTATTATAAATGCATCCAAAAAGATATGACAGAAACACAATATAAACTGAATAAATAAATACACAGATTATTAAGCTACTGTCTGACTTTCCAGGCAAACAATGCAAAATTATAACAAGCTAGATGACATTGCTGCAGCTAGCCAAGGTGAAAAAAAAAAACAATCTAAGTCCAAGTAAAAGTGTAAAGTGTAATAAAATTAATCTATCACTGTATATATAGTATACACTGTATGTATAGGTCTGTGCACACATAGATACAGTGCCATCTACAAAAATACAGCAGGAATTCACAAGAAAAGCTATGAACTAGTCTTGTGGAACTTGCAAGTCTCCAACTAAAAATGAATGCAGGGTACATGAGTGCAAGCAAAATTCCACCAATTTAGAATGTTTTCCATAAGTGTCAGCTACAATTATTTCTCTGCTCTCATAAAACAGAGAGTCTAGGGCTCCTTTGGAAGTTTCCTGCTGCAAAAAAGTAAATCTGGCTCCTTAGGAAACTTGAGAGTTCCAAATGACAACCTCTGTGTAGCAATATATTATAAATTCCATTCATGACAACCTCTTTGCCAAAGATAAAAGCTCAAGTGATTTGCACTGTACATACCACCATTAGAACCCTGAATTAAAAATAGAGTTGTATAATATAGCATGTAGACTATGGACATAGTTCATTATTTATAATGCTCCAGTCTCAACAAAAAATCCTGCACAGAAATCTAAAAGTTAAGTTATTAATATTAATTAAAACCCTTCAGATAGAAGAGCGAATCTTTGCAAACCTAAAGATTGTGTGGGTTTACATGAGAGGAGAATTTGGTCTATATGGCTCAAATTTATCTGTGTTGTATTCCCACCACCACCACCCACTTCTCTATCACACACACACGGATTTATACCAAACATAGAGGGTCACAAACTTCATTGCTTTTGTAGGCCAAGTGCATTGCACACACCATAGGCCCCTTGCATTCCTCCATTCCACCCCACAAGCTCTTTGTGTGCCACCCTCCCATCCCCCTCTACTTCAGCAACGTTCTGCAACCTATCCCCCTCCCCTCATGCCAGGGCCTGTGTGCCCCCATATTTCCCTCCCACCATACCCAGGGTTCTGTGTGCCCCTCATACTCTCCTCCCCTCATGCCAAGGGCTCTGTGTGCCCCCATACCCCCACCTCCCATAATCAGGGATCTGCATGCCCCCATACCAGATTTCTGTCCGCCCCCGCCTCCCCCCATGTCAGGGACTCTGTGTCTCTCCTTTTTCTCCCCCCTCCAAAGTACCTTTCTTCCCCCAGGATTGGAAGGGACACGCAGATGGCTGTCCTCCAAGGCAATCAAAAACAGAGCATCAAAACTGGGATTATCCCACAGTAATGGCAATGGCAATTCTATTAATATCAGATAGTTCAGAGGTAAAATTTAAGTGCCCTCTTTGACAATCATAGTCTGTTGAGATGAAATATGCTTTTCTTTATACATGATAAGAATAATGCGTTTGCTTTGATGTTGGCACTCTAAGATTTATGATGTCCTTAACTATTCATTTCTATGCTTTTAAGTGCTTGAGTTTTGTAAATGATGTGATGGGAAAATACAGCATTGTCACTAAGCAAATTCAATTTTTGAATGTTTATTTTTTGGGGGTGGGTGTTAATTACGGTTTTTTGTTTTGTTTTGTTTTGTTTTATATATATGTAACGATAAACACAACAGAGCATAACCCATCTATTTACTCAAGTATTTTCTTGAGTTTTGGATATGTAGTGTAAGTAGTTTTAAGTGATGGGCAGATATTGGGCGTAGCATGGCTAGCTAGCATTACTGCCTATAACAGTATGCTCTATTGCTCAAATTATATTTCAATTTTGCAAATACACCCAGAGGCTAAGATATAGTTATAAGTCAATGTATAAATAAATAATCCCATTTTAGATGTGAAAGAAGAGAAAGTCTCTTAGTCTAGTGGTATTTATTAATTTTAATGATAAAACATAACTTTCAAAAGAACGTAGGTGCCGTGATGTTGGCATAGAAGAGGAGACTTAGGATTTTTTTCTTCTAAATGTAATCCTTACACATCCATACAATCTGCAAATTAGTTGTTCCTACTGCACCTGCGATATATCAGCTTGTGTGAATGTGTACCTCTGTCCTCTACTGTATATAAGGGGATTTACTCACCTGTTTGGAATCTATGTCTGTTAGTCTTAATGCTACTAACAAAGATTCTCCTTTAGCTCAAATAGTAAAGGACTGTGTGTTGGGAGAAGAATTTTGTGAGCTGCATACCCCATTCTACATATATGCAGTGTAGCTCAGGACCTGTTATCTCTCTGTTTACACAGATGGATTATACATTGCTATGGTTTTTCCAGGGATGTCCTTCCACTGACTGATGGGGGGCACCATTACTGAAAATGACCATTCCAGGGACAGAAGGGAAGAGTGGTCAGTGGCAGCTGTGAATTACTTTTAAATTTTCAGTGTAAGCTTGCTCTAACCTGTTACTTATACAGGGGGCATGAAGAACAGGTCCTCCCTCCATTTGGAAAAATATGGTGAGAATTATTTCCCAGTCACAGGTCAGCAGTTGAAATTGTGCAAAATATTTTATTTCATTTAATGTATTTAAAAAAATTATTGGTGAAATGTCTAAAAAAATAGCAGGGCTTTGGATCTGTGACACCAACATCCATCACTACTTTGGAAGGTTTGAGCATTGTTGGCCTCACAGGTTGAGGCCCAAAGGAAATTTAAAAGAAGCATCTCTGGAAGAGAGGAGG
Source organism: Caretta caretta (assembly GCF_965140235.1). Classification (NCBI taxonomy): domain Eukaryota; kingdom Metazoa; phylum Chordata; order Testudines; family Cheloniidae; genus Caretta; species Caretta caretta. The sequence continues at coordinate 176,080,056 of NC_134207.1, forward strand.
CATTGTATACTTAAACATAGTTCTTTGCAGCTGCAGGCAACACAGGAAACTACTATAAACTGTAGTGCATCATATTTAAATAGTTTGGAAAATCATATCTCCTCTGACTAATAGGATACAGCAACCCCTTCCTTTAACCCTCTGAGCTGTGAACCTAGCCATAGTTATCTATAATTTTGCCACTTCCAGGTTGAATGGCTGTAATAAGCTCAAGGGCTACCCTTGAAGGTCACTCAGGAACTTTAGCTAGCATAGACTGTGGTTCACTCTCCTTTTAAATGTGACAAGCTGACATGATCATTCAACACATGGGTTCTGGGCTTTGCACAAGCTCCCAATTCCCTTCTTGTGCAATCTAAGCTGTTGGTTGTCAAGTATAAACCTCTGAATGGTCTATGACCACTATGCCTCAAAGACCACCTCTACCACTCTGCCCCAACATATCAGTTATGAGTTACTGGAATGCTCTTTCTATCTATCCCTAAGGTAGAACTCCTGAAGACAGGTGGCAGAATTCTTGGTGGTGAACCCTGAGCTCTAGGAGTCACTCCTTGGGTCTGCACAAGTTTGCAAAGATATTAGGAGGCAGTGAAAGATGCAATTGTGCAATCTGTTTCTCTGTTTTCAGGGTCACTTTCTGGGAAAGGCTGTATTATCACCAATGGATAAGAGTTGATAACCCTGCAGATGGGTCTTTCTTGTGTTCAAGAGATGTTTATTGGTTTTCAATTCTTATAAATGTATCCACATTCTCTTACTGGCTTACATTAATTACACATTACTTTTGTATCTTTTAGTTATTAAAGAATCTCTCCTATCTCATTCTCTCCATTTGAAAAAAAAACCCATTTATTTTAACTCCTAAAACTAATTGCATCTTCCTTCTCACTTTGTCAGTATTACAAATGCTGTAGAAGCACCTAGTCAGAATCCCACTACATTTACAACTATAGGGAGTTCAAATCATGAGTACTATACAATATTTACATAAAGATACCAGTCATTATGATGGCTGCTTATATTTCCTCAGCAATTAGAGCTTCGTCTAATTTGCACACAGAACAAGCACCAAATATCCCCCTAGTAAGATAATTAATGTCTAAGGCCTTTATTGACTACCATAAATTGCAAAATTAAATGCATAGAGAACAGGTCCCCATGAAATTGGAAGAACATAATGACCTGCTTATATATAAGGCAGTATTTTGTACTTTCCAGGAATTCAAGTTATTCTGTGGATTCAGCAGCAAAGAAAAATGTAAAGGTAAGTAACTGAAGACTGTGCTTATTTCAGTGATGGAAATAATACCGGCAAGGCACTTGCACACATTCTGGCTCTTTTTATGAACATATAGCACTTTAGAAAACCCAAGCTCTTCAGAAAGGTGTATAATACAATAACAGTATGTTACTGCATGCTTAGCATCTCACAGATTCAACTATTATACAGCTAGTGTCCGTCATATACTTTTGAGTTTCACATCATGTATATACTGTGATGACTGATATTTGTGTTTTGATTACTTTGAATGAATTCAAGATTAAATCTGTGAATTTCAGAAAATGCCCCATGACTGTGAGTGGCTGATGCCTTCGGTGTTTTGTTTAAGTATGAATGTGAGCAACTGCAATGTTATAGTTGCCTGCTGCTCCCAGGACTTCCTTGTGATCATCTTGCAATGGTTACCATGGCATGGTTGAATAAAATAAATATACCTGTGCAGGGCTTGTTAAAAAAAAGTTTGTATGGGAACTTAATATGTAAAGAAGATTACTTCAAATGAAGCATTGTCAGGTTTAGCTGTAAAAGGATCTCAAATTGCCTAAACTGCGTTTGTTTGATATCTAAATGTATACCGGGGCAGCTGCAACTAGCTCTGAGCTAAGGCGCATTCCATTATGAATGGTAGTGAATTTATAATGGAATGGTATGGATGGTTTTTATAATCAGAAAAACACACTGACCTTAACACTACACAGGTGGAGCAGCATAATGACCCGGCAATTGTAAGCGCATCAATTCCTGGGGAAAAGTTCAATGAGATTAACTCAGCATGTATCCCAAAACCAACATTAGTGATATAAAATACAGAACATTGTGTTTTCTACCAAAATAGATCTTACATATGCCAACATTTATTTACTTAAATTTTTGATACTGAGTAATTCATATGTTAACTGTACATTCTTTTCTACCAAGGGATATTATTATGATACAGCAGACTTGGATGCTACAACAGTGAATTATGCTTTTAAAAATTATTTTAATTAAGTAAAATAAACTTTTCAGACTATCAAAGATTAAGCATCAGATTTCATTTAGCCCAAAAGGGAAATGAAACAAAACATCCAGCTAAGATATGACAAACACAGACTAGTACTGGCTCTTTAGGCATCGTCATAAGAAACTGGTCAGATTGAAAGAGTTTCGATAGACAACAGTCAACCAGATTTCCATTTAAACCACCAATGTATTTGTAGTGGTGGTACCAGGTGAGTTTCCATTGCAAAGGAAGATAATTTCAGTGCCCTGTACTTGCATTGACCTAGTATCAAACACAATTCAAAGGCAAAAAATCACAGCTGTGTTCTCTGCTTATACTTTGTCCAATATTGAGTAGAGATGAGGAACCTCTGCTCTTCCTATAAACTATAACCAGCTATTCACTTGAATCTTAGGAAAACTTCAGAGAGAAATAATCATGAAATACTAAAATGTACAGCCTTAGTCATACCATGGGCCAAATCCAGCTGTCATTACTCAGGCAAAATTCCTAAGGATTGCAGAATATCTCCCAATAAAATAAATGTAACTTTCAAGAACCCACAGTACAAGAAAATTAGTAACATTTTAATTCAACCTATATTTAATACTTAGTAATGGCCATTACATTTAATTTTGCAACTTTAATCGATCCCCTCTGTTTCTCTTGCTTTTTTATAGCTTCTTCATTTTATTATCATAGAAACATTTAGACATCTAGAAACATCCTCACACAAAAAGATGATAATAATCTCCCATAACTCTTTAATCTGGGCATCTCTTGAGTCTGTCACCCTGCAAACTAAAATTCATACTTATCCCTACTTTTCCTCAGGGTGCTCAAGAATGACTCAGAAAGCTTGCACAGGTAGAAATTTCATAACAGCATGAACAAAAGAGCCTTGGCACACCAAATGTACCACCATAAAAATGTTAATTCAACAAATCACAAAAATGAACAAGACAAGGAAAACAGATGGAAAAAATAAGAATTCAGCAGGAAAACTACAGTCTTCAGACATTCTTAATTATAAAATAATTTCATTTGATTACATTCCACCTATATTAAAAAACACTGCCTGCAAAATATATAAAAGACATCAAATACAACAGATAAAATAAAATAAAAAGAACAGATATTGACTACCCTTCTCAAATGCCTTTCATTTTGAGGGATGTAACTCAGTTTAGTCCCAAAGTTACATACATTCCATACAAATTTTGTGTTCTCTCTCTTTTATTGAGGAAAATTATTTCTAAAGGAAATAGAGTTGGATGACCCCCAAACGTAGAGAGAGATGTATTTATCACCCCAAAGGAGTGAATCCCACAGTATTTTAACTTTCCTGCATGCATAATTTTTGTGGCCCTCATTTTGGGTCTTTGTCACACACTGCATCCCACATTTGGACTCTGGCATTCTGAGAGGTACACTTCTACTATGCTTTTGTGGTTCATCCCTTTTCCCCACCTTGTCTTTCTTTCTAATTTGGAAACTTTTCAGGGCAAGGACAGTGTTTTCTTATGTGCCTGTACAACATCTAACACATTTGGGGGGCACAACTCTACTATAAATTATTAAAGATAATATTAATACAGGGCTAGATTGTGACATTACGATCTTGTCCCTAGGAAGTGTGGTGTATTGGTGTGCTGGCCCTGCGGCAGCCTGGGAGGGAGATATCCACACTGCTCTGGGGAGGAAGAAAATTACATTAGGTCTATTCTTAGCACAGTGTACACTCCCTGAAATGCCAGCATAGCTTCCTCGCCAGGAATATTGGAGGGGGCAGAATCATGACTCTGCTCCCTCTTTTCCCCCTCCCACCCACCTGTGTGAGGAGGGTTGTAGCCTCTCTGTGGACCCTGCTATCTCTCTCGCACAGAAAGCACTGGTGCAAGACAGTAAAGGGGAGGAGGGGGCTATTCCCTTTACTAACTTCTTATGGCATGTAGGATGAGCCACAACCTGGCCTATAAATGAGGTACACCTTGTATAGGACCAGTCCTGCAAAATGCTGCATGTGGATTAAGTTAATGGGCGCTGAGTGTACATAGCACTGTGTAGGATTGGGCCCCTGGTGTTGACTGGAGAGGCTGAGTGACAACAGTATTTTCTACATGCAGAAAACCACTGAATTTCTGTTATCTATGGTGAAGGTTAAAAAGCAAGCAAGCACTGTTCTCCTATATTAATCAGACTTTGACAGATCTTATACGAAATAGAAAGAATGCAAATTCACTATCCATGCTCCTCCTATGTGAGTTTTGCTGGCTATAGTCCTAGCAGGAAATAGACCTTAGATTGTTCAGTCTAACCTAAGTCAGAGCCAAGGTGCGGGTGAAGCTGGACAAAGGAATCCAGGATGCATAACCCTCTCCCTGACACCCCATCTCCCTACTGTGCTGTGCAGATCTTTGCTGCAGTAGATAATCTGACCTTGAGGTCTTAAAATTAATCAGCTTTCTTCCCCCACCCCTCAAAATGTCTCTGAGCCAAGTGCTTACATGTCTCTAATGCTGAAAGGGGAAGAAGCCTTTACCAGAGCAAACTGATATATGTTACTGTCAACACTACATGGTGCGTGCAAGCTACTGCAATCCTCTAGTCTCCATTTTCTGATATTAAAATGACTGACCAGTTTGACCACTTGTCTTTGGGAGAAGTGGAGGCAGGTCAAACTGGTCAGTCATTTTAATATCAGAAAATGGAGACTAGAGGATATCAATGAGAGTATATTTTCACAAAATGAAAATGGTCAGAGATCTAGAAATATAGGCGTAACCCCCCCATGGGATATACCTTGGCTTCCCTGGTGTCTCCGTGCCAATCACTTGGGCAGGGACATTGCGGATTTCCAAGGAAACCCCAAGGAGTGGAACACTGCCCCAGGAAGTAGCATGCTCAAGGGCAGGCTCAGCAGCTCAGTTGCCTCATAAAAAAAAGGATGAGAAGAAAGATGCTAGTTTGAGCAGAAGAAGCCTCTGCCAGCTCAGAGGAGTTAATGCAGCATGTTCCTGGATGGCCACCAGCACTCCTTCTCTAAGGAGGAAGCGGAGAGAGAGAAGGATTAAAGTGAGGAAGATTGGCAGGTTAAGCCTGGAGAAACTGAGCTACCCGAACCAACGAGGAAGGTTCTCGGGATAGGCTGCTGGGAGAGTTGATAAAGAGAGAAGAAGAGCCATGTTGGAAAAAGAGACAGGAGTCCTCTACTGAAGGGAGGACATGCTTTTTGGTGAGGTTGGTATTCCCAGGCCTGAATACAGGGTCATTCCTGAAAACTGACCTCTGAGGACTTGGCAGCAATATCCCTAAGTTTGTTCTGGTCCCTGTTCATAGTAACTCTCACTTTACAGGTTTCATTTGGGAAAGCTCTCAACTAATTTAGGAATAGATTAGTCCTTTAGCTCCCTAGCTAAAATAGTTACCGCAGGGCAAGAAATATTCCTGTTGTTAGATCAGGCATTCCTGCTTGTTTTGACCTACAGTGGGGTCTTATAGAATAAGAAGTAAGGATTTAGGATTTTAGAATTATGTTCATATTGTCTGTGCCTGTTCCCTGAATTCCCTCAAAGGCAGAAGCAGTATGATTTCGGTAGTGAAAAATTCTACATGACAAGCATAAGATAGCGTGGACCTCGACCAAGGCTATCAGACCCCTCTTACAGCTGCTGAGGGAACCAGGATCTAAACCTGAGGATCATCCACATCATGGGTTTGTGACTGCATCAACCCTTAGTTTGGTAGTCAGGAACATTGTTTGGAAGACACCTATGAACTGACTGTGGGATAATTTGCTGTTTACTACTACTGAATACACAGCTCTCACCAGCCAGCCAGGGCCCCAAGGTAGTATACATTCCAACAGGACATGACAGTCTTATTCCCCTCTGATGTAAGTCAGGGATTGGGCACCAGTGACTAAGAGTATTTGTCTGTATTGTTAATTAATATTTATCATTTGTTGAATACAATGACCTTATCTAATTTACTGTATGTCTCCATGTTATTCCCTGGAAGTCTATCAGCCCCGTGGCTGGGTCAGGGTTAAACAGTAGTTAGAATGTTTTCCTTTCAAGCAGCATCACTGGTACTTTTGCCAGGAAGGAGTGTGGGAGGTGGAGGCATCGCCAAGTACTTGTGTTTTGGAATAATACAAAGAAAACACTCAGCTGAGGCTGGAGGCAGGACTCAGAAGAACCCAGGCTTGTCTGTCAAACCCATAAGAAGAGTGGCACCAGAGGAGGTAACTGGGTAGAATAGGGACCTTACACAGGGAAAGATTTTTTATTTACAGTAATGCACCTTTAAACTGCTCTGGCAATATAGTAGGTATCATTGTAATTCAGAGTGATGTAACTGGGCCTTCTCATAAACTACAATCAGGCCTATGTTCTTTTGTTGCTGCCAAGAATCTGCTTCGTCCTGAACAATCAGAAGATTCACCGTACACTTATAAATACTGGTATGCCTCTGAGCATCAGAAAGATCTTTCTAAACATTAATAAAGAAGCCTAATTTCAAACCTCAGCTAGATAAGTATCACTTTCCCCATTTTACGAACTAAGAAACAGAGGTCAGTGGGCCTGCAGTTTCAAAAATGTCCATATATTCTGGGTGTTCAACTTACACTTGGGACCTGATTTTCAGAGATGTCATGCACCTGAAGTTATGAATGACTTCAGCTGACACAATGGTTATGCATCTGATGAAGTGAGCTGTAGCTCACGAAAGCTCATGCTCAAATAAATTGGTTAGTCTCTAAGGTGCCACAAGTACTCCTTTTCTTTTTGGTTTCAGTCTGTGGGTCTTAGATTGTAAAATCCCTTTGGGCTGCAACCATATCTTTTTCTGTATTTGTACAACACCGTGCACACTGACAGTTCTCAATAAAAACTAAAATAATAATACTATGAATGATATATGTAGGAAAAGGCTTAATTAGAGTTGCTGTGAGAATCTACACTCCTGTTTTTTTTTATTTGCCTGCTTTTTGTTTTGTATTTAATGTGTGAATTTAGTGCTGGAGAAAGGAGCCAGAGTGAAACCCCTGAAAACAAAAGTCCTATGCTTAGCCACAGAACAATTACAAGAATGGCAGCACAAGCTTCCCCACACTGCTGTACTAGTGTGCCTCAGTGCTTACCTGGACAGAGACCCCAGACCACATTTAGCTTGATAGGGTAGCTAAGTGTACACGTACCAGGTCTTCAGCTGGTATAAATTATCATAGGGCCATTGATTTAAATGGAGCAATAATAGTTTACACCAGCTAAAGATTTGGCCTCAAGTCTTTGGCCCCTCTTCCAAAAAGATTGACAATGAGTGCCAGTTGTGATTTTTCTTGTAAAGTAGACATTAGACTACCAGAAAAGGGATGACTGAGACAAAAACTTTTTAATACAGGCCCCCAACTGCTCCTGAAATAGGTGGGATCTGAATTGTGACCTACATCTACCAGCCTAAACCCATTTTGGGCACTAAGGGGTAATCCATCAGTGAGAAAAATTTCATTGCTACCCCATGTCAGGTGGTCATCATCAGGGTGGATACAGAGGCTGGAAGTGGTGCAGTTTTTCTATATCATGTAATGTTTAAATGTTATTGGGCATCCAATCCAAAAAAATCATAAAATCACATAAGGGCCATAAACTTGTAGAACCATAATTTAATTTTGAGCAGCATTGGCAGAAGTCTACTAAATATAATTGATAATGCAACCGTATACTCAAAAAAAGTACTGTTTAGGAAAGTTTGGGACATACTTAGCCCCAGGTGATATATTTTATGCATTTTCCCATACTCTTTTGCTGTTGGTTATAGCAAAAGCCTGTAGTCACACAACAGCATGAGCTTGTTTGTACCATGTAATAAATCAAAATATTTGTCAATATTTGTAGAATGGACTGATTTGAGAAAAGTTTTTCTAAGTGCTATTTTTATGAAGTTATGCAGATAATAAGACCCTGCCTCCTAATTATAAAATGTTTTCTGTGTTTAAAATGCTTTGGGAGACTTCATGAACAGCACCCAATCACTCCAGCAGCTCATGGACACTTATGTTACCAAGGAAAAAAACTGTTCAGATACATTTCTGTTCTGGGAAAACTACTAATGGATTACATAGCAGCAAAAAAGAGACTATGACAAGCCCATGGAGCTTGATGCATTTGCAGAGATGATTCCATTTGACTTTCAGTGTGGTCATGTGAATTATGCTAAATGGGGTTGTGTGAATATAGACTTCTGGGGGAGGCTAGAAAAATGTCATTGCTGAGTCATGCTAAGCATATATCTGGTAGTCATCACTAGTGGGTAGATGCTGGAAGTGGTGCAATTCTTCTATATCCCATAATCAATGCATAAATGTTATTGGGTATTGTGATGGGACTTAACTCCCATCACCTGCAACGCTAGTGAAAGTGCTCAATCAGTCACGCTTTGCACATGGGTAGGTAATTAACTAATTGGCTCCTGGCCGGGGATGGGGTGCGGGGGAGAGTTAATCTGGCAGGTAGACTATAAAGGATCAATAGTAAATTTATGCCTGTAAGCAAACTGAATATTTACCAGAAACAAATAATGGAGTCTAAGACAGAACAATCTGTATACATTAAGCAAAAAAAATGCTAGTTAAACTTACATCCACCTCCTCAAAAATAGAATTGATGTCTGCATCACTCATCTTGAAGTCCCATAAAAGCTGGATATCGTATCTGCAACTTCAATTTCTGAGTGTATGGGCAAGCAACTCTTTGTCAAAGCAGCAAGTGCAGACGAGGGCAGTGAAAATAAGACTTGGACTAATAAGGGGTATGACACTGATATAGTAAACTATCTTGTATTAGGGCAGAATGTTAAAGCTATTAGATTTCAAAGAGGAAAAGGTACAAGATAAACAACTTTATTTAGTGCTGTCTAAATGCCATTACTTCTCTCTCACTGCAATGAGCCACTAAAGCAGGAAGCTTGTGCCTGCAAAGCAGTCTGCTTCAGGTATAATAAATTATTGCTGCATTTCTCTGGAGCTGGCAATCTCCTCAACTTATCTGATGAACTGTGGCACAAGAACTTCCAAGTATCTATTCGCAGCACAAAGACCACGCTACACCCCTTGCTCAGTGCTATGATTGGTATTTGTAGCCTACAAGTTTACATTTATTGTTTACCAAAGAGAGAGCAAGAAAGAGAGAGAAATTGAGAGAAAAGCTTCTAATTGGTACAGATAAAATGCAAAGCTCCTGTCCAAATTTGCTGTAGCTAAGGTTTTTTTCTCATCCCTAAAACACTCAGAATGCTTCCTGTTTGTACAAAATCTTGCCCTTACATTTCCAGTGCCCCATTGTGATGACACGTAACCACTTCACTGCTGCTGACTTTAGCAGACAGGACCTAACATTCTTACTATTTCAATGGAAACTATTTCAATGTGCCCCATTTTGAGTAATAAAGCCTTTAGCTGGTCATTCACGTTCTAATTCTGAACAACAAATTTGTTTAAAAAATTAGACTTTTAACTCTTAAATGCTATTTTGGACATCCAGGTGCAGAATTTGGACCTTCTATTTCAAAGGATTATTTCAAGCTGTGGGTCAGATGCTCTGCTCAACGTTGTGACATGATAATTTTGTTCACTAGTTTCTGACACTCTTATAAACACAATCTAGGTTTGCAGCACAGTAAACACTAGTAGTTGATATCACTTGGGTTACTCCATTCACTTCTTCAAGACAGCTTGTGTATGATTGATATTAAAGGATGATACAAAAATGAACAAACGCTTCCAAAAAAAGGAAGCCCTATGGTGGGGAAAAAATACCACACCGGGAATCTCAGCTGACTGATTGCCTCCACTCTGTTCTGAATAAAAAAGCTCTCTGAATTATTGTAACACATCCCAAAGAACGGATGTGAAAGATTGACAACCCAGTGCCACCTCTGCCTGCTGTAAATAAAAGAAAAATCTAGAGAAGCTGAAATTTTCTTTACTGTTTATGTGAAAGACAATTGTGCTATGGAATTGGGATGTTAGCCAAATTCTGTCCTGATTTATAGCCCATGATATCCTGCCCATGTATTCCTCACATCCAGCCCCCAGCTTACATTTTCATGCTACAGAGACTTTCACGGTCAGCAATACAGGGGCTGAATTCACCCCTAAACGTTTGTATTTTTCAAAGATGCTATGTATGATAAGTGATGTTTAATACAATAACAATAAGAATAAATAATGGTAACCTCTCTGCCTCACATTCCCAATCTACATAATGGAGAGAATGACACAGACTTCTCTATCTTACAGGGATGTTTTTAGATCTAGTCAGGAATTTTCTGTCAAAATGATTTTTCAATGGAAAATGCAGTTTCTACAAAGTCAAAATTTGCCAAGTAAAAATTTCAATTTTGTCATTTTCTTTTATTTTCGATGGGGAAAATTAAAACTTTTTTTTTTGTTTCAGGTCAGTTTGACCGAAATTGAAAACTTTCGGTGTGTTGAACTGAACAGAAAGTTTCATTTCGAGTCAGTTTGACATTAAACTACATCTGCTGATTTTCGTTTAGCTCTAGGTGTAATGCAGATTAAACTTTAGAGAGCGCTTTGAGGCTCTAAAGCACTATATAAATTCTGAGTACTAATACATTCAAATGATCAAAATCATCTTTATTTTTGCCCATATGTAGTACATACTTAATTGTTATAGAATTTAGTATCAAGAGAGTTTAAATTACTCTGGTTGTGAATGCCAAAATATATTGACTTGGGCTTTCATGAACACTTCAGAAAGTAGAATACAGTAGGATGTGATTAACTGATCAATCAATTACTGTCTTTTTAAAAAAGTATAGGAGTCCAAGCTATATGATTCTGTGGTGGAATTCAGCATTATAAAGAAAAACAAGGGTGCTCTGGGGGCTGATGAAAGTGTTGGAAAAAATCAGATCATGAAGGTTATACACGGGCTACCATGGCCAAACCTGTTCCGCGGATAAACAAAGAACTTCACTTTCCAGGCTTGTCAACCCAGCAATTCCACTGAATGATAATTTCCCACAAAAAGACAATTTAATTTTTTTAAAAGGGAGGGAGGCTGATTCAGACAGGTACAGGAGACCTCTGGTTCTTATTGTTCCCAGGGACCAGTTAAGTTACTAGTGTGACATTTTCTGCTGATGCTTTAATACCACATGGTGCGGAGTACAAACTGCTTTCTTCTGACTGATTGGTGGTGGTAATAACTTGGGCCTCTAGAGGTATGTCTACATGTCAATTAAACACCCAAGCCCAAACACTTACACTGCAGTTTTACAGCCCTGCAACCGGAACCCACGGAGCCTGAGTCAGCTGATACAGGCCAGCCAAGGGTGTTTAATTGCAGTGCAGAAATTCCCTGAGGAGGAGTTAATAACTTGGACCTGCTGGGGAATCAGACTGTCTCTACCTTTTTGCGGCCCTGGTTGGGGTATATCACGTGCCACCCACCCCCCCACCACCACACACCCTGGTTTACCTGGAAGTCTCTATCTAGTATTCCCCCTTGGCCTGATTTTCAGAAGTGTTGAACATCAACTGCTCTTATTGACTTCAGCGAAATAGGTAGGTACTCAGCAGCCACCAACTCTGCGAGTCAGGATGCTAACCCCTTCTACAAACACACCAGTCAGTTCCACATATATTATCCATTCTAAATCCATTCCCCATCAGACTGAACCTTTTAAACCAACTTCACATAATTCTCTAGGGCAGGTGATGGGAAGAATGTCATACAATGAATATTGGCTTTGCATCTGGGGGCCCAATAGAAAGGCTCTGCAGAAAAGCTCAGATTTACTTGAACTAGCCCAGAAGAAATAAATGTTTTGCTTTGTGGTTAGGCAACTTGCATTTTCCAATGATGTGAAAAGAGTTCCTAAATTTACCAACTGTTTTTAAGAGCATCTGTTCTCTCTCATCTCTAAGTAAGGCACAATAGATTTAGCCATCCAATTCTTTTTAATTTTTTGAACTGTAGGTTTGATGAAAATTCAAAGTCATCCATGTACAAAGATGCAGTGCACAAAAACACGATCTAATATCACAAAAAACATCAAAAGGTAAAGTTGACAGCAGGGTCAACAAATGAAACATGAGTAGGTGAGCACAGGACTGAATCTAACATATTTCTATTGATGTGAGATACTGCCTTCCAGTTACTGTAGATACTAATATTTTCTATCCACCACTTCTTTTTTGTTTTTAGATGAGGGAGTCTTGTATTTGTTAAGACAATGGTTTATCTGCACAAGATAGCACAGGTGACTTCTGAAGTATAGAATTGATAAGTCTAGACTAACTTTTGGAACTCCTTGAGTCTGATTTGAAATCCAGAAAATAAAAGATCACAGGCGGCTATTTGTACATCCAGTGTTGAAAAAACATGCCTGGCTTTTGGCAGAAATGCTAATAAGTGGTCTGTTGTACTACTGATTTGTGTGTGCAGTTTCCATTGACATTAATAAGAGTTAAGATCACAATATAGAATCTTCTCTTCATGTGCCAATATATATTTATGCCTGTATCTGTAATTTTCACTCCATGCATCTGAAGAAGTGGGTTTTTTACCCATGAAAGCTTATGCCCAAATAAATGTGTTAGTCTTTAAGGTGCTACTGGACTCCTCATTGTTTTTGTGGATACAGACTAACACTGTTTCCCCTCTGAATATGGGAGGTAGGGTGGTGAACTGTCCCTTAGTAAACACACTTGGCTCCTACTGAAAGTAGTGGGAGTTACATGTACACACCAAAAAAACTTCTAGAGTACTCCTTAGCCTCCCCACTAAGGATTTAGGGTTCTCTCTCTGCACCAACTCATTAGGGACCTAATCCAAAATCCATTAAAAATTCAGTAGGGGTCTTTTATAAGTAGTATCCATTTTTGAATATAGAAGCTAGCATTCTGCCTTTATCTTCTACAAACATAATCTGCTATCACTGAAGTCACTGGGAGTTTTATCAGGCCCCAAAAGTTCTAATTTTTATAAAGCAGAATCATACAAGTCTGTTTTTAACTGTGAACCTAATTTTCAAACATGCATTTGGACATCCAACTAAGTTACTGCATATATGAATATCTCAGTGAGAACCATGATGTATAAAATGAACATTTTCATGTTAAATACCAATCTGAACATCATAGTTTGGGATTTGGATGTCCTATGAAGGCACCTCTGTTTGGCAATTGGGCTGTGCGGATATAGCAGAAGTGATTTTTCTAGTGGAGAAGACTTTCAAAGAACTATAGGTTATTAAAAAGGGAAGAGAAAAAATTAAAGTATTCAGATAAGCCTCAGCCACAAAAGAAAAGGCACATTTTCCCCTCCACTCCCAGCTGTCCTGTTTCTCATGATTTTTTCAGAATACAAGAAGAAATAAAATTATCAATCCATGAGCTATTCACTGAATCTTCTCTCTGTGGAACATGGAAGTTGTCATCAGATTTTGGATCAGCACAGTATGACCAAGATCAGCATGACAGATTATTCCAAGGAGAATTTTCTAGTGCTGTGATTAAAAGGATAGTGGAGACATTTAGGGCTTTAAGAACAAGGTGTAAACAACAATAGAAAAGAAAGATCTATTTTCTCTAAGGTTAAACAAGTGACAACCATTCCCCTTCATTCCTTCCTTTGTGGAAGTTATTAAGGCAGAGTGGGGACATCCTAATGAGGGCAGAACAGTAAGCAGACAGGAAATGACATTTTATAAAAGGCAACACAATAAAGCTGATATTTCTATGCTTGAAGTAGCTATGATCTGAGCATTTATATCAAAGGACATAGTCACTTTGTGATGAGGTTTACAGATCCCACACTAAGGTTAAAGGAACGGTGGGACAGTATTGGGTCAAGAAGGCCTTGCCCCATAGCAGCTGCCAGGCATACTCCCTGTAGAAGACCATCTTAAAAGGCAACTCTGGCAGGCAGACTGGGGAAACAGTGATGAGAGACTGGCTGCAAGAAGGCAGACAGGCGGTAGCTGTTGAAGCAGAGCAATCTACAGGGGGAACACTGGGACCGTGAGTAAGACTTGGCTGGCAGACCTGGGCCCCGCCCTCTTTCCTCCCTTCTTCCTGACTATGGGAGAACAACTGGACCCTGGGAGTGAGGTGGGAAGCTGCCCCCCAACCCCAAGTGGAGCTCTAAATTATTGAGACCGTGCAAAGAGAAAGCTGGGAAGGTAGGAAGCAGCCCAGGGAAGGCTAACCTAGATCAGCAGCTAGAAGGGACTGACCCATCCCTGGCCTCTCCCTCCTTGGGTCCTGCGCCAGGACTCAGTAGAGAGGGAGAGGTCCCTCTGCCCTTCCCTCCTCCCACTGGTCGCCTGAGAGATCCTGGAGGTGGGAGTGTGGGGTGCGATAAACTGTGTGTTGGCTGCTAGGCCCCCCAGACTGCCCGGAAGAGTTGCCCCAAGATTTGGAGAGATTGTTTGGCTATGGCCTGACCACTAGGCCTACTGGGCCCAGAGTGATGCCTGCTACACATCTGAGGAGACAATTATTTATTTTCACGGAAATGTTCAGATCTAAAGATGGGGCTTCAGTGAGAAAATACGAAGTAGCATAGGACACTCTTCAAATATAGCTATCCCACATCTACTTGCTATGGCAGCATTTTGTAGGTGCAATGAACTGTATTAAATATCTTTTTCTGTAGGCAAAATATTAAAATTCACTCTAAACAAGGTCACACTGGCTTCATTTCTGTCTTTCTTTAGAGTATCTAAATGGCTTTGATGTAATCTGGAAGACACTGACTATGTCAGACACAGAAAATCAACTGATATTTGAAGTGAATTCTTTTCTCAGGCAAGCTGACCCAGCAGAACAGTTGTTTGGATAGACCCTGTAAATAATAAAGTCTAGGACTGAAATACCAGCTCTCACTGACGTGAATGGGAATTTTGCCATTGACTTCAATAGGCCAGGATTTCACTGCTGAAGACTACACACTACTTAATATTACTCAAATCAGATAGAATTAAACTACATCATTTTGGAGTTAAAAAATAAATCACAGCCAAGTCTTATTCCTAAAAGCAGGACAGAGGTTAGAAGGAAATGTAACATCCTTGAGAGAGAGAGAATTCTTTATCCATTAGATACAGAACTGTCTCATACAAGTGGGTCCTAGAGGTAATACAAGAAGAATACTGATCACAGGAGAGTGTATTTCACCTCGTTTTCCATGCAGTCAATTTCACACTGGACAGAAAAACCAAGATCTAATAAGGCAGAGAACACTTTCTGGAGAAAGAGAAGTGGAGTCTCCTTCACAATGATAATTTATATATACACACTACATAGGATCACATTTTATTATTTGTGTAACCCTGAGAAGTTCAGGGAGTCTGAGCACTGTTGGCTCACAAAAGTCTAAACAAACATATAATGTAATTCAGATTTCGCAAAGAAACTCTAATCAATTCCTCACACAGGTTCCCCAGGGGACTGCTTAACATCACTAGATATATAGGAAATACACAATGCTGCCATGTACCAATAAGATTATGTCACCAAAGATTCAGAAGATTTCCTTACAAATATGTGGCCCAATCCCTCCATCGTCACTATCCCTTGAATTACTGGTTCCAAGAGAGTTCACCAAGGTTCTGGTGTGGGTAGTGGCTCAGTTAAGGGGAGTATATTTATACCTCTTTATGGATGACATTCTGGTCAGAGCAGCTTGAAAAGACATTCAGTATTTTAACCAATAAGAAAGAGAAATTTTATATCAGCCCAGAAACCATATCACTGTGGAGCAGAAATAAATACCACACTGGAAAAAAATTTCCTTAAGAAAAGGAAGATTTCTAAAGATTGCAATTTGCAATACTGCCATTCTGCCTGCATGTTTTCAACTTCTAATAATTGCGGGTCCTGGAGAAATTTTCTTCATGTTATTCCACTGACATTTTCTCTCATTTATTCTCCAAGTATTTCATTCTGCACATCGCAGCTTCTCTCTCTCTCTCTCTCTCTCTCTCTCTCTCTCTCTCTCTCTCACACACACAAACCCCACTCCCTAGTAGCACCCCATTTCCACAATGTTTGAGGTTCACCATGTTTCGTTCCACCCAGGAAGAGGCTTCAAAGACTGGTGATCTAGAGGCAATAATTTGAGAATGACTGTGCTATCTGTGTTCTATATACTCAAGCTGGATTATCCACTGTTAAAATTCCCTCCATCTCAATTGCATGGCCAAAATTTTAAAAATTGTTCGGTGTCCTGTTATTCTATTCTATTAAGCATCTCAATTATTCAATCAATAGTACTACTTAGGGCAAGGCTGTGATTTGCAGGGGTGCAGCCTTCTGGTCTGTGTCCTGTGGGATAGGGCAGCCCCCACAGAGATGCTACTCCCCTCTCCCATGTAGGTTGGCAGACAGTGGCCAGATAGGAGTAGGCAATGGGCAGAGCCCCAGCACACCAGCTGAGCCAGCCCAGAGGGAAAAATGTTCTGTTACTGGTATAAGCCAGGAAGAGGAAACCAGGGGAGGAACTGTGACTGTTCAAATCAGTTTCTTTCTTAGACTGTTCCTGGGGCAGTGCATCTAAATGTTACCTCTCATCCAAGTACAATCATAATCCAGTCCTTCATCTCTAACACTGATAAATACAAGTTTTTGTTTGTTTGTTTCATTTAAAATGGCATTCACCAAACTAATCATCCAGTTACCCAATATTTACCTACTCATGCATTTTATTGTTTTTTTCTTTCAAGTCTGTCAGACCTAAGTTTCACATGACATGCCAATACTATTTTGCACTAGCATAACTACTAGTGGATTCCATTGTATACACAGGGTTTATGTGTTTGCTTATTTGTAAATTGATGGAACTTCAATAAATATTTTGATTTAAAAAAACAACTCTGATGCATTCATTTGTGTGTTAAATTACTGATTAAAGTAGTAAGATTAGTATTCAAGCCGATACCAAAATCTCTCACAGCAGAGCTGCCAAACACAACAGAAGAGTATTACACTATTAGAAAAAAACTGGTTCACAGAAACATAGTTCTCCTTTACCTCTTATAAAAACAGGCAGGAGCTAATCCCCTTTTAATCATGTTACTAATTAGACAAGATAGTTTCCAGTTCTGTTTTATTCTTAAATTCTTTCTACATCTCATTTTAGCATACTACAGCATCTTGTTTATAGTACATTGAGAAACAAGATCTATAGACAAATAATGTCTATTGACATTCTAATTTGCAACATGGGTGTGGAACAAGTAACTATATAGAAAATATTCCACTAAAAATCATTAGAAACCAGTGCAATTGCAACTAGGTCCACAGTAGACAAAGTGCATTTCCTTTTAAAGGGATAGTGCCAAGCACTTCAGGTTTTTTAACTCTTTATGATGGAGACTCTAGTTGGTTAATGATTAAATGTTCACAAGTGCCACATTAGTCCTTTTTTTGGATTTTTCTGTTTCATGCTTTCAAGAAAGTTTGAAGAATTTGCTTGGAAAATAAATAAAAACTAATATGCAGCTTCAGAGTAACAGCCGTGTTAGTCTGTATTCGCAAAAAGAAAAGGAGTACTTGTGGCACCTTAGAGACTCAAATAAATTGATTAGTCTCTAAGGTGCTATAAGTACTTTTTTTCTAATATGCAGCTGTCACTATTAAAGTCAGCATTTGCCAGCAGTTAGCATGAAGTGGAATCTGAGATACTAAAGTTTCCCCCTGCACCTTGAATAGGAAATAACTGTAGTAGCTGCATGATATCTGTTGTCAAATACTGACTTTTTAATGGTGACCACTAAAGCTGGTCAAAATGTTCAAACTTTCAAAAGTTCAATGAAATTGTTTTTCTGTTTTTTTCAACCATCTTATAGAATGGTCATAATAAAAAAAATCAAAATTTCGATGAAAATTTTTCACCAAACCAATTCGAAATATTTTCACAAAAAGAATTCTGCATTTTTTACCTGCTTTAATAAACAACTTAAGATTATGTGGAGTTTTCAAATATTGTTTGTCACATTTTGGGCTGGTTTTACTAACTAATGACAGGTGACACATAAAAATAGCACTTCCTGAACCTTCATCCACAACTCAAACCAAACCAAGCCTTTTTTGAGGTTTCATAAAATTCAAATAATTCTTTTTATCTTCATGTGTCTGACTGTCTAAGTATTTCTCACACATCTGTGGAATCTTGGCATCTTTGCACTGCTGGTGTTTGTTTGGAGACCTGAAATGATTTACTGACATAATGTACAACAAGAAAGATTGCTCTTGCCATATTTCCAGGCCAACCTAAAGAAATACCAGAAACCATAAGATAATGTCTCTTCTTTTCTTACATTTACAGAACCAAGAGTTTCTGACAGTTACATTTAAGTATCAAAACCTCTGAATGCTTATCTGCACTAGATCCTTGAACTACTAACCTTGAAATAATCTAAAAGGTAAGAATTTTCTGTGACCATTTTGGAGGGAAATAAAAAAAACTCATTTTTCAGATTTTTTCACCAATTTTTTCCCTCTTCTTTCTCCACATTCCCTGTTCTCTTTTTTGCCTCTTCCCCTTACTTTTCCTTTTTTATATTTTGCCATAATAAATTAACTATTTGTACTTATGTATAAAGTCACACCTTTGATTATCTCTGCTAATGACATACCTTAGGTAAGATTGCCACCTGTCCAGGTTTTCCAACGATTGTCCCTTTTTTGAGGTAGCTGTCCTGGGAAATCTGTAAGGGTGCTCAGTATAAGCTGCAAGCTGTCCAGTTTTATGGGCACAGGATCATCCCAGATGTCCTGGTTTTTTGTACCTCAGAGGTGGCAACCCTAACCTCAGGCCTCACCTGACAGGAACCGGGTTTAATTTTTCTCTCGTGGATCAGTAACTGGTTAAAAGATAGGAAACAAAGGGTAGGAATAAATGGTCAGTTTTCAGAATGGAGAGAAGTAAATAGTGGTGTTCCCCAGGGATCTATACTGGGACTAGTGCTATTCAACACATTTATAAATTATCTGGAAAAAGGGGTAAACAGTGAGATGGCAAAATTTGCAGACAATATAAAATTATTCAAGGTAGTTAAGTTCAAAGCTGACTGCAAAGAGTTACAAAGGAATCTCACTAAACTGGGTGACTGGGGAATAAAATGGCAGCTGAAATTCAATGTTGATAATTGCAATGTACTGCACATTGGAAAACAATCCCAACTATACGTACAAAACGATGGGATTTAAATTAGCTAGTACCGCCCCAGAAAGAGAACTTGGAGTCATTGTGGATAGTTCTCTGAAAACATCCACACAATGTGCAGCAGCACTCAAAAAAGCTAACAGAATGTTAGACACCATTAAGAAAGACAGAAAATATCACAATATCACTATATAAAACCATGATACACTCATACCTTGAATATCCATGCAGTTCTGGTCACCCCATCTCAAAAAAGATATATTAGAATTGGAAAAGGTACAAAGAAGGGCAACAAAAATGATTAGGGGTATGGAACAGCTTCTGTATGCGGAGAGATTAAAAAGACTTGGACTTTTCAGCTTGGAAAAGAGATGACTAAGAGGGGGATATGATAGAGGTCTATAAAATTGTGCATGGTGTGGAGAAAGTGAATAAGGAAGTGTTATTTACTCCTCATAACACAAGTACCAGGGGTCACCCAATGAAATTCATAGGCAGAAAGTTTAAAACAAACAAAAGGAAGTGCTTCTTTACACTATGCACAGTCAGCTTATGGAACTTGTTGCCAGGGGATGTTGTGAAGGCCAAAAGTATAACCGGGTTCAAAAAAATAATTAGATAAGTTCATGGAGGGTAGGTCATCAATGGCGATTAGCCAGGATAGTCAGGGATGCAACCGCATGCTCTGGGTTTTCCTAGCCTCTGATTGCCAGACGTTGGGAGTGGACGAAAGGGAATGGATCACTTGATGATTGTATGTTCTGTTAATTCTGTCATGCAATGTTCACTAGTTCACTGATGGAGACCAGAATCTTCTTGCCAGCTCCTCTGCATCATACTGCAAAGTTTCCTTCCTGCTCTGGACTTCCTACCATACCTGGGCTTACCAGGCCTTCTCATTAGGATCCCTGATTGATATATTCAGCTCCTTGCCTCCAGTCACATCACTTGTCTGTCTTACTTTGGCAGACACTGTTTCACAGCTTTTTCCTAAACTTCATCTCAAACAGAGATATTTCACCACTTTGTGACTTACACTGTCTCACAGAGCTTATCTGCCCCTCTTAAACCTGCATGGCAGCACTCAGACCATCTCTCCAGCTGCATTAGCAGCAGAATTTAGCAGATGCCTAACTGTGTAGCAATGCTTTTCCTCTTCTGCGACTATGTGGCACTCTCAAACCTGGAACCTATTTTTCCATGCATTCTTTGATTCTGCTCCTACCTCCGGTCACCTGAGGGAGAGGCAGTACCCCAGCATGCATTTTATTGTAATGATTCTCATTTAAATGGGATGCTGTCATGACACATATCCTAAAATCTGGAATAAACCCCAGTGCTGAAAACTGAGCTTATTCAACCTCAGACAACACTTGGCAGCCAAAAGGAATTCTGTCCAACATCCATATTGACAAAAGAAGTTGAAAGTCACATTTTGGGAGAGACAAATGCTCTTTTCACTTGGTAAAGTGAAAAATTTTAATAGCCTACGACTGCATCTGAAGAGAGTTATTAAACAACTGGAACTATGAAAAATTAGCATGCTGGTTATGATGAATTACACCTCCAGAATTCTGACAAATATAGTAAAGTATAGATAAAAGGCTTTGCCAGGCAGAAGGGAGGATGTAACAGAGGCTTAAGAGTGGTAAAAGCAGGTCCCTTATTTGGGAAAGAATCAAACAAATGATGCAGCGAACAAAATGCTGGTCAGCTTGGCGGCTTCACTGGAAAAGGCTATGGGTAAGATTCTGGACGCTTTGACCAGGAACACAACGTACCTTTTGCAAGACTGTTGTGTGCTGTGACTCAGAGAAAGGCAAATCAGTATGGATTGATAGACATAGAGTTCTTTTGGGTATATAAGAGAACTGAGAGACAGAAGTGAAAGAGTGTATATTAGGTGTTTGTGGTTTAGATTTGCTGATAATATTACCCTGCTCAAAAGGAACAGTGGGCCAAATTCTGCTTTCAGTGGAAAACCCAGCCCCCACCTCCATGAGTGTGAAACTCCTCTAGGCAGAAAAAGTGGAGTGATTCACTGCGCAAAAGAGGGGCCTAGATCCACGAGATTATGCAAGGGGTGCTTCCCGAATGGTAGCATCCACTGAGACGATGAGGGAATGGCCAAAAACTTGCACTGCATGGATTCTCCAGGGCTCCCCAATATAATGCAGTTGTGTTAGGGCATAACACATTAGCCCACAACCTCACAGGGCTGTAGTAGCATCCACAGAATAACTATGGAGCCACTCCACGGGTTTAGGAGGCCCCTCCCTTTCCCTTGGGCATCTCCTCAGTACTCAGACTAGCCTCTCAGGCTGATATCAGGCTCGGGATTTGCCCCTCAGAAGTGCTGAATTTTTATAGATGGGGTGCTGAGAGGTGAACCAAGGTGTAAACTCCATATATAATAGAGCAGCAGGGAGCAGCACCCCTAGTTCCAGTACCTATGCCTCAAAATTACACCAAAGTAAATTCAGAGTTACGACACAGATTTTGGTTACTTCATATTTACCTGAGATGAAATTAAGTAGAATTTGGCCCAATGTGTGTACAGGAAGGAGAAAGCAATTGAAACATTTTCTTTTAAATGGAACCACTTTCTGTCATCATTTATACCCCATACAACCTGCACAAGGTGAATAGGGTTGCGCAGTTTGTAAATCAGGTCTCCTGAGTAGGAAGCAGAAGATATAAGTGAAAGTAAAATCAACTCTTCAGGGTGGAGAGAAGTAACAGGTAAGTTTAAAACAGACTGGCTTGTTGTAGGTTGTAAATACATAACGTGGATGACTGTAGTATTTCAGAAATAGCTAGGTTCATGCAGAGTAATAGAACATAGCAAATGCATTCAAAACCATTTGAAAATTATGGGCCAATTTCATCACTGGTAGTAAAATTCCTCTTACAGCAATGTCACTACATCTTAAGTGTTTGGTCTGTTAAGTGACAACCTATAAATTGCTGCAAGCCCTCTGAACACAGAACTCCCAATAACTCAACGGGAGTTTTGTGCATGATACCAAAAAGTGGGGTAGTAGGACAAAGATAAAATCACAGAGTGAAATCCTGGCTCTCTTGAAGTCCGTGGGAGTTTTGCCACTGACTTAAAATCAGGCCGGGATTTCAACCACTGAGGTTACAGTCCAGAAAGCATAATATTCATTTTTTTTAAACCCTAAAAAGAGACCAAGGCCTCCAAACTGCACCGATAGAAGTCAATGGGAGTTTTGCGTTTGACCTCAGTGGAATCATTCCTTATTTTATCTAAAACACTTATCCCCTCTGCAAACCAGTTGTTTTTGTAATGTCAAAACAGTAAATGTTACAGGAGAAGTCAACAAAAATACTACCTGAGTTTGGTAGAAAGAAGTTACTGGAGTAGATTAGTCAGATTTTGCACCTTTACATTGCATTCAATGCCTGCTATTATGGCCTGACCCAAACCCCACTGAAGTCAAGGCTTCAGATCAAGCTGTTATTCTCTAGCTGATGGTTACAGAATCACTTTGCAATTAGACTTACAGCTTCTGCTGTCATATACGGAGGGAGTGCTAGGATTTGTAAATGTTATGATTTTTGCTAGAAACCACAGACTGACCTACTTCACATTTGGGGACCAAATCGGGCAGCTCCAATTCAGAAGAAAGCTTCACAAAAAAAATTGACTTCAAGTTGTGCAAGTGACTGTGTTGAATCACTGTGTCAAAGTGAATTGAGACTGACAGTTCTTTACACAGTTCATCTCCTTGTAACCAAGTTAAAAGGCATCTATTCAAAAAATTAAACTTCTGTGAGACACAAATCATGAACTGTTTTATGTAATATACTGTGGACCTCCCTTCTAGTCAACTCTGATACAATTAAAATCTACTTTTCCTAAAAGAATCAGCCAATTAACAATTGAATGAAAGGGGGCAGATTGGGTTAGTTGGCATTTATTGTATCTGTAAATATAAAGAAGATTGCAAATATTCATATGTTTATAAGGGAAGAGCTTTTGAATCTGGAGAGTTGGTTCAGGCCCATCTGTCATTTACAGTGAATGAAAATGGGAGTCCCAAACTATTTCAATGCATTGCAATGTGCAAACTGCAATTACAGTGAACCACTGCATATAAATAGTGGTCCAGGTCAGCTGATGTAAATCAGCAGAGCTCCATTGGTTTTTGGACCAGTACTGTAAAAAATAAAAGTAAACCCACACTTAAAAAGCTCAAACCTTTAACATAAGAGGGTCCTACTGTATAGAATATAGCCCCTATTTTCAAAATAGCTCATCACCTGCAATAGATGCTGAACATTTCTGAAAATTTGGCTTGTATTTAGGTGCCTATATGGAAGCAAAGGTCTTCTGAAAATCTGGCCTAATTAGGCATTGGTGTTTGTAGACCACTGCCTATCATGCTGACCAATAGTGTCTCATTGTTCCCTTGTCCTTTCCTGTCTATCTAGATCCATCTGTTGTCTCTTGTTTTAAACTTAGATTGTAAGCATGTTGGAGCAGGGACCGTCTTCTTGTTCTGTGTTTGTACAGTGCCTAGCACAATGGGTCTCTGGTCCATGATTAGGGCTCCTAGGTACTTCAGTAATAAAAAAAAATAAAAATAATAATAAATGGAAGTGCTGAGCCCTTGAAATCTTTTGAAAATCTGGCCCCGTGACAGTCTCTGCATATAGAGGTAACCCTTTTAATCTTGGCAGAAGGTAGAAGAAGATATCCTTGACCTTTAGAAGTTTCTACCACTCTCATTTCTATTGTTCTGATTTTTTTTTTAGCTGACTGTGGAGGTTTTTAAATAGTTTACAATACAAAATAATGCCATCATGGTTTCCTAACGCAGTTTGCTTCTCTAGCAAAGAATATTTTCTATATCTTCCTGTATCAAAAGAGATGGGACAGAGCACCCTGCTAAGGGTAGACAGATTTCACCTGTGGGATAATATTCCAATTGGGGAGATGATCAGGGTGAAGAAGAATTGATGTGAGTGCAGAGCAGGATAAACAAATTAATCCAATGGGAAAATGCTTTGGGAGCAGCACATATGTAGAGGGTATCAACAGCAAAGCAATTCTGAGAAATAAAAGAAGAACTAGAAAGGATTTATTGTGTACAAATAAGCCAAACTACACCTGGAAAGAAATAGCAAATTAACCTTCTGGGTGCAATTCTGCCATCTTTACTCACACCAAGTAGTACCTTCCTCCAAAAACATATCCCACTGTAACCAATGAGACTAACCAGGCAGCAAAGTACTACTCAACGTGAATAAGAGCTGTCTGCAGTGTTGTTGTAGCTGTTGGTCCCAGGGTACAAGACAGACGGGGTGTGTGTGTGAGGTAATATCTTTTATTGGACCAACTGCTGTTGGCGAAAGAGACAAGTTTTCAAGCTTGCACAGAGCTCTTTGCTAGGTCTGGGAAAGGCACTCAGAGTATAACAGCTAAATACCAGGGTCGAACAGATAAGGAGTTATATATGTTGTAAGAGACCATTCAAGGTGAAGTGGGCAGTTAACACCTCTAAAGTCACAGCATAAAGAAGGTTTAGTGGGTTACAGGGTATTGTAACGAACCATAAATCCAGTTTCCTTATTGAATCTGTGATTTTTGGTGTCTAGCAGAGTTATGCATTTCAGTTCCCAGACTCGTCTTTTGAAGTTGTTGTGCAGGTTTTCTTTGAGGGCAAGGACTGAGTGGGCAGATATGGAGTGATCATTTTGTGAAAAGTGTCTGCCCAAAGCTGATAAGGCATTTTTGTCTTCTATCACTTTTTATATGAGTTCATTTGAGAACATGGTAAGTATTTGGTTTCACACACATAATTATTGGGGCATTTAGTGTACTGGCTGAGGTACACCACATATTGTGATAGGCATGTGTAGGACCCATGGATCTTGAAAGGTATGTTGTGGTGAGTATTGAGCATCATAGCCATGGAGATATAGCAGCTGATTTTGTGTCTGTTCTGGCAGGGGCTGGTGCCACTTTGAGTTGGTGTGGTACTACTCTGTGGGGAGCTTGCTTCTGATGATGAGCTTAGTGAGGTTAAAAGATTGTTTGAAGGCCAGAAGAGGAGTGTTGGGAAAGATTTCTTTCAGGGTGTGGTTCCCATCAAGTATGGGTTGTAATTATTTAATTACATCTCTTATGAACTCCAGTGTGGGGTGACTGGTTACAACTAGGGTTGTGCAGTTGAAGGAGGTTTTTGTCCCTGTATTGAATCATGTTCTCTTGGAGTATTTGGGTGGCCCTTCCATGATGCAATCTACTTTTCTGGTGGAGTGTCCTTGTTTGGTGAAGGTGGTTTTAAGTGCCTTAATGTGTGTATCCCAGACTTTCTCCTCAGAGCACATTCTGTGGTATCTGAGTGGCTGGCTCAGAGTTACAGAATTGGGCCTTTTGATGAAAGCAGCTGATGACATATGCAAATATTGACATATAATATCAAAAAAGCACAGTGACTTGATCATAACAGTACAAGATTTTCTTAGAATAATACTTGGAACTTGACAATTCTCAAAATACTTGTCTGAAGTTTGTAAATATTATCTCCAGTTTACAAACAGGGCAAAATCTGATCTCCACTGCACTGGTTTAAATCCAGTTGCTTTAAAATACTAACTCTGCATTTAAACCAGTGAGTGGTCAGAATATTGTTCTGGGAAAGTGAGACAGACAGGGGAAGTGAATTGCCCAAAGGGAGTCAGTGTCAGAGCCAGAAGTAGAACTCAGCAACCCATGGACCCCAAATCTGTGTTCAGAAAAGAAAAATTACACCTTTCACTTTTATAAACTGGGATATTGTCCATCACTTGGAGTCACTAAACCAAGGCAACACATCTCACTAAAAGATATGGCCTACTTTGAGAAACAGTTGTTGGGCTAGATGCAGAAACCCCGGGTTGTGATTCTGTGGCCTGTGTAACACAGGGGATTAGAATAGATTATCGTAATAGTACCTCCCTGGCCTTAAAATCTAAAAACTTTCTGAAAATTTAAATGTTTGTCATGTAGGAGATAAGCTGAGAAGGAATTACTATAAAGACCACAGAAGGACATTTTTCTGGTTCAAACACAATACTGGGAGACAATATACGCTGAGTCTAGTTTAGTGCTGCCAAAGACTTCCTGTGTGACCTTCAACAAGTCTCTTGACCTCTTAGCCTCAGTTTTGCCATCTGTCAATATGGGATAATTCTCTCCTCACAGGGGTGTTTGTGAGACTTAACCAATTGCAGGAAAATCCTACTCCTCTCTCTGCAGTCACCAAGGACCCACACCACAGCAGAACTGTGTGATTCCTTTATACACAGAGAGAGAGAGAGTGGGAAGGGGCAGGGGAAACACTTTATTAGGCACCCTTCCACGAGCCTCGTTCCACAGCGGCTCACTGCACCCCAGTGCGCAGGGAGAACTTGCGGGTGAGGCTGGGGAAAAATGAATGCTGGACTGGTTGTGTAGATCCAGGCCCTTGCCCACTGGAGAGAGGTTGAGTCAAAGTGTTGCAGATGCTAATGTAAACCTAGTGAAACCACTTGAGTAGCTTCAGTGCCACTCTGCAGTCTATGGGCATGGCTACACTGCAATCCTCCCACCTTGCAAGGTCCTAGAGTCCATGTTCCAGCCTGAGCTTGGATGTCTGCACTGCAATTAAACAGCCCATTAGCCTGACCCCCATGAGCCAAGTCAGCTGGAACGGGCCAGCCGGGGGAGTCCAATTACAGTGTAGACATAACCTGATGATAAATTTCTGTTCCCACCCATCTCTGTGGAAGCCCCTTGTATCAAGCCCAGCAACTCTGGTCTGAAAGGAGGGGTAACACGTTTGTTAATGTTTGCATGGTGCTTCGAGATTCTAGGCCAGAGGTGGGCAAACTACGGCCCACAGTCCACATCCGGCCCGTGGGACCCTCCTGCCTGGCCCCTGATCTCCTGGCCTGGGAGGCTAGCCCCTGGTCCCTCCCCAGCTGTTCCCCCACCCCGCAGCCTCAGAGTGCCGCGCCGCCGGTGCAACACTCTGGGCGGCCAGGCAGCACAGTTGCAGAGTCGCGGCCTGACCCGGTGCTCTGGGCAGTGCAGCTATAGCACCGCCAGCCACCGGTGCTCCAGGCAGTGCGGTAAGGAGGCGGGGGGTTGGATAGAGGGCAGGGGAGTTCGGGGGTGTGGATAGGGGTCGGGGCGGTCAGAGGGCAGGGAACGGGGGGTTGGATGGGGCAGGGGTCCCGGGGGGGGCAATCAGGAAGGAGAGGAGGGGTTGGATGGGGCAGCAGGGAGCAGTCAGGGTGGGGAGTCCGGGGGTGGTCGGGGACAGGGAACATGGGGGGGTTGGATGGGGCAGGAGTCCTGGGGAGACGTCAGGGGGCAAGATGCAGGGGGGTTAGATAGGAGGTAGGGTCCGGGCCATGCCTGGCTGTTTGGGAAGACACAGCCTCCCCTAACCGACCCTCCATACAATTTTGGAAACCCGATGTGGCCCTCAGGCCAAAAAGTTTTCCCGCCCCTGTTCTAGGCTGTAAGGTCCTACAATTGCTGAGTATTGTTATGATGTTAGAATGCTCTCTCTCAGTGAAATTGCACTAAAATAGTCTTCTGGAAATTCACTGTGGCTCCTGATTTGCATGGCCACTACTCAAAAGTATAGAGTGAAGCAGATTGAAGAAAGAGAGGTTCTTGAACCAGTGACACTTATTCCCCTCTCATAGAGCATAACCTGTTTCTTCAAATCAGTATGCCCAAATTTGTGCTGATGACAGCTCTAATTTATGCATCAAGCTCTTATCTCCAATTTACATGCTTATTTGATGGTATTTGCTATTGCCAAAGCCATTTGCCATCAGTTACAATAGTCTTTGCAGAAGGAATACCTACAAAAGTTGGATTTTTTTAAAAGGTATATTATGTTACTACATCATACTGAGGGCCAGATCTTGGAACTGTCCCACGGTGTTAGTTCTAATTTTAATGGGCCCCAATTCCAAATGGTTGACTATGCATGCAAATGCTTATCTGAGTGCACAACTGACTAATCAATACACAATTCTTTGTTGTGCCCATGCACGTGTCATTTGTATGTGCTACTATAGATATCTAGGGCCAAAGTAATTCCTGGTGTAACTCCATTTATCAAATCTGACTTGAGAAGTGCTATAACAGCAAGTTATCTTAAGATCTCTTTTACTGTGCATAAAATTGACATCATTGAGATAAAAAATTACAACATGATTTATCAGTTAATTATAAAAATTGTGATCAAGTTTTCAACTACTAAATTTTCTGTTTCTTTTCAAAACCTACTTATTTTCCCCTCTACAATGTAATTTCTATCAGTGTATATTTTAGATAAGTGTTGTATAAGCATAATAACCAATCTAAAATAATTAGTAGAAACTGAACCCTGATAAGGACGGTGTTTCATTATGATTATGTATGGATGTTGTGCTTAAATGCACAGGGCTCAAAATTGCTCCTACAAGCCAGTCTGTGGCTTTGCATATTTAATGCTGAAATGCTAGAGATGTGACCACATTACACCTAGAAAACCACATGAACACTATTTATCTTAACCCATCATACACATATGTAAGGAAAAGCTCTCAAGATGGAATAGTACATTAAACAAATTACATCAAGTTATGATACAAAGAAAGTCATCATTTTTTTCTCTTTGCAGCTCTCATGCTATTATCTATGCAGGAACACAGGCCCATGTTGTTTATCAGAACACCCCTCTCTTCCCAATATTAAAATTTACAGCTTGACTGGCTTCCTATATTGTTACATTTCATTGTGAAGCACTCTGGAAATCATGCAGAATGACCATCAAGTGTGTGACTGACACAAGAACAGTCCAAGAAATAAGACTAGTGTGAACAGAAAGAGGAAACCATTAATATTTTCTCAAAGCTTCGTATAGTTAAAGTGATTCCCATAGATGGGCAAACATCACCTCCTGCATTTTTTTCTTTCTTTGTTACACAATATTAAATGCAGGAACAAATATCTTACTATAGAGCACGGCTTCTCAACCTTTTTCTTTCTGAGCCCCCCCCCAACCCCAAAAAAACCAACCCATGATATAAAAACTCCATGGCCCATCTATGCCACAACTGTTTTTCTGCATATAAAAGCAAGGTCAGCATTAGAGGAAAGCAAGCAGGGCAACTGCCTGGAGCCCCACACCAAAGGGGGCACCGCAAAGCTAAGTTGCTCAGGTTTTGGCTTCAGCCCCAGGTAGGGGGCTCGAGGCCCTCGACTGCAGTCTCGTGTGGCAGGGCTTCGGCTGTCTACCCTGGGCTCTAGCAAGTCTAATGCTGGCCATGCTTGGCAGACCCCCTGAAACCTGCTCATGGCCCCCCCAAGGTGCCCCAGACTCTTGGTTGAGAACCACTGCTATAAAGCAAGAGGGATGAAAAGAGAAATCTATAGTTTGAAAGAGTATTTCACTGTAACCAATCTCAGATTTCATTTCCTAAAATATATAGGGTTTAGAATCCAAATATTAATGATGGTGATTTGCAAACTAGGATCCACAGGCCACTGTTACAGAGGTCTGAGTTCCGCATCCACTGAAGTCAATCAAATTTGCTCTGATTTCAGTGGAAGCAAGAGTAGGCTTTAAAGAGACTTGGGGACAGTCGAGGGCTGGAGGGGAGGTCGTATATATAAGAGGATCTCTCTCATGAACCGGTCTGTGCAAAACCATTGATCCAGCATTCAAGCAATAGACTATGGGCCAGATTCTCCACTGTCTTGTACAGTGTGAAGTTCTTTAATTCAGAGCAAAGTGGGTGTAAAACACTTCCATACTGTTTTGGTACGGTTTTGTATCCACTTTGCACAGTCGTAAATGACCATGCAAAGAGCAACACTGTTGAGAAGTAGTTCCCAGTTTAGCAGAGCACTTGAATGCATGCTTAACTTGTAAGTAGATGTCAGTAGAACTACACATGAGCTTATAATTAAGCACATTTAGGTTTTTTGCTAGACTGAAGCCTTAGATACTAGCCTTGATTTTCAGATTTTAGGGAAAAAATTTTACTTAATTATTTATGGGTAGCAGGTAGTTGCTTTAATCTGCATTTTCTCTCTTTACAGCAACAAGGATCCAGCTAAGATTTGGTAATAATTCAGTGATTTTGACAAGTAAATTATTTTCATTAGCAGGTTTCATGAAAGTCAGCTTACTTATTTATTTCTTTTTAAAGAAAATTTTCCTCTCTTTATAGCATGGGACAAAACACATTAAAATAAAACAATTTATTAATAAATAAATCTAAAGATAACTTTAAATTAAATGCATTTAAAATGAAAATATTTTCTTGTAATGCAGCATTTCTGAGCATTATTTTATTTTGCACAGGAATCTTGATAATAGACATTGTGCTATATTAGGCAAGCTCTTTAACCTCTGCAATGTGTTTTACCCAAGTGGAAGTATGCTCCTTATATCTTATGTACATTCTGTTGAGATAAGATGTTTATTCAGAGACAATACAGTATTTTACATACCTGGCTAACTAAAAATGCAGTTACTAATTTCAGAGTTATGGAAAAGAAGCAAAGCAAAAATAAATGGCAATGTTGCAAACTCTCATGATATCATCACAAGCCTCGTGATACGTGGTATTCTTCTTATAGATCTAGCTTCAGGAGTCACATGATTATTTTAAAAAGAAGTTGAAATTCTCACATAAAGTTTCTAGCCCTCATGGATGCAGAAAAAAGTTGGAAAATGTGAACTCCTAAGGGCCTAAAAAACAGAAGATTTCTAAGGCAGTCTCCATTTTTTGAGTGGTTGGGGTTGATAATTCTGGATTAAAGAAGAAGTGGAATATGGAGGAAAAATCAGAGAGGGAGACAAAAAGGGGAACACGGGGAACAAAAAGGCATGCAGACAAAGGTACATGGATACAAAGACTGTAGAGAGAATAAGACCAGAAACCCAAGAAGGAGAGAGACAAACAGGAGAAAGGCCTGGGATTTTCAAAGCAGCCTAAGGGAGTTAGACACCCACATCCCATTGACTTTCAATGAGAGTTAGGTGCCTAACACCGTTAGATTTATTTGAAAATCTGTGCCATGGTAAATAAACAGAGATAGTAAAACATTCACCCAAGGGAAGGAAATAAGTTAGATATGCACAATGAACAGAAAGACTCACACAGGACATCAGGAAAGAGAAAGGAGACAGACATGAGAGAAGAGAAAGGCATGGGTTACAGCTACTTTTGAGTTGGGGGTGAGATTCCCAGCTCTAGGGGACATACCCATCCTACCTCTGATCAAGATAGCGCACTAAAACCAGAGTGTAGTCACAGCAGTGTGAATGGAGGGTGGGCTAGTTGCCCAGACGACATACCCATCCAAAACACTAAGTACATACTCAGGGCAGGTAGCCCCTCTAGTCGCTATGCTACACTCTATTTTTGGCATGCTGGCTCAATGAGAGGTAGTGAGGGTATGTCTCCTCAACCTGGGAATCACACCTCTCACTCAACATGCAAATATACCCACAGGCTGGAAGCCCTGAAGATGTTTGTCATTTGCAGAAGTGCCCACCCTCTAACTGCTTCCTTTCTCATGAGCAGCATCAAGGCAGCACAAAGTTTCTTACCTAATTATCTATCATAACAACAAGGAAAGACAATTTGTGAGACGGCTGGCACCTGAGAAAGAGAGTTTGAATAAAATTATCTTTATATAAAGATAAGATGACACAGGAATTAGGAGAAAAACAGTAAGCCACCATCCCTTAGGGATATATATTTCGATAATCATTTTTAAATAGACTTGGGCTCCTCATTCTTTCTCTGCAAACTTTTTTCGGATTTTCAGAGGCTGACAACTCCATTGCAAGAAAAACAACTTCTCACTGAAACTTGACAAACAAGGTCTCAGGAAAGGAGCAAATAGTAGTCCTGATCCTGCAAACACACACAGGTGCATGTGTGCAAAGTCACTTGTTTGCATAAATGTTTGCAGGATCAGCCCTGAACCTGCCAAGGCTTCCATGGACGCTTAACTCTGTGCCCTGTGAGTAGCCTCATTGACTTCATTATCTTTGAAAACTCGTGGCGAACCGGGGAAGTCCCGGATGACTGGAAAAAGGCTAATGTAGTGCCAATCTTTAAAAAAGGGAAGAAGGAGGATCCAGGGAACTACAGGCCAGTCAGCCTCACCTCAGTCCCTGGAAAAATCATGGAGCAGGTCCTCAAAGAATCAATTCTGATGCACTTGCATGAGAGGAAAGTGATCAGGAACAGCCAGCATGGATTCACCAAGGGAAGGTCATGCCTGACTAATCTAATTGCCTTTTATGACGAGATTACTGGTTCTGTGGATGAAGGGAAAGCAGTGGATGTACTGTTTCTTGACTTTAGCAAAGCTTTTGACACGGTCTCCCACAGTATTCTTGTCAGCAAGTTAAGGAAGTATGGGCTGGATGAATGCACTATAAGGTGGGTAGAAAGCTGGCTAGATTGTCGGGCTCAACGGGTAGTGATCAATGGCTCCATGTCTAGTTGGCAGCCGGTATCAAGTGGAGTGCCCCAAGGGTCGGTCCTGGGGCCGGTTTTGTTCAATATCTTCATAAATGATCTGGAGGATGGTGTGGATTGCACTCTCAGCAAATTTGCGGATGATACTAAACTGGGAGGAGTGGTAGATACGCTGGAGGGGAGGGATAGGATACAGAAGGACCTAGACAAATTGGAGGATTGGGCCAAAAGAAATCTGATGAGGTTCAATAAGGATAAGTGCAGGGTCCTGCACTTAGGATGGAAGAATCCAATACACCGCTACAGTTTAGGGACCGAATGGCTAGGCAGCAGTTCTGCGGAAAAGGACCTAGGGGTGACAGTGGATGAGAAGCCGGATATGAGTCAGCAGTGTGCCCTTGTTGCCAAGAAGGCCAATGGCATTTTGGGATGTATAAGTAGGGGCATAGCGAGCAGATCGAGGGACGTGATCATTCCCCTCTATTCGACATTGGTGAGGCCTCATCTGGAGTACTGTGTCCAGTTTTGGGCCCCTCACTACAAGAAGGATGTGGATAAATTGGAGAGAGTCCAGCGAAGGGCAACAAAAATGATTAGGGGTCTAGAACACATGACTTATGAAGAGAGGCTGAGGGAGCTGGGATTGTTTAGCCTGCAGAAGAGAAGAATGAGGGGGGATCTGATAGCTGCTTTCAACTACCTGAAAGGGGGTTCCAAAGAGGATGGCTCTAGACTGTTCTCAATGGTAGCAGATGACAGAACGAGGAGTAATGGTCTCAAGTTGCAGTGGGGGAGGTTTAGATTGGATATTAGGAAAAACTTTTTCACTAAGAGGGTGGTGAAACACTGGAATGCGTTACCTAGTGTCAAGGTTCCTCCCCTACTCTGAACTCTAGGGTACAGATGTGGGGACCTGCATGAAAAACCTCCTAAGCTTATCTTTACCAGCTTAGGTCAAAACTTCCCCAAGGTACAAAATATTCCCCCCGTTGTCCTTGGACTGGCCGCTACCACCACCAAACTAATACTGGTTACTGGGGAAGAGCTGTTTGGACGCGTCCTTCCCCCCAAAATACTTCCCAAAACCTTGCACCCCACTTCCTGGACAAGGTTTGGTAAAAAGCCTCACCAATTTGCCTAGGTGACTACAGACCCAGACCCTTGGATCTTAAGAACAATCCTCCCAACACTTGCACCCCCCCTTTCCTGGGAAATGTTGGATAAAAAGCCTCACCAATTTGCATAGGTGACCACAGACCCAAACCCTTGGATCTGAGAACAATGAAAAAGCATTCAGTTTTTTACAAGAAGACTTTTAATAAAAAATAGAAGTAAATAGAAATAAAGAAATCCCCCCTGTAAAATAAGGATGGTAGATATCTTACAGGGTAATTAGATTCAAAAAACATAGAGAACCCCTCTAGGCAAAACCTTAAGTTACAAAAAAGATACACAGACAGAAATAGTTATTCTATTCAGCACAATGCTTTTCTCAGCCATTTGAAGAAATCATAATCTAACACATACCTAGCTAGATTACTTACTAAAAGTTCTAAGACTCCATTCCTGGTCTATCCCCGGCCAAGACGACTACAGACAGACACAGACCCTTTGTTTCTCTCCCTCCTCCCAGCTTTCGAAAGTATCTTGTCTCCTCATTGGTCACTTTGGTCAGGTGCCAGAGAGGTTACCTTTAGCTTCTTAACCCTTTACAGGTGAGAGGAGCTTTCCCCTGGCCAGGAGGGATTTCAAAGGGGTTTACCCTTCCCTTTATATTTATGACACCTAGGGAGGTGGTAGAATCTCCTTCCTTAGAGGTTTTTAAGGTCAGGCTTGACAAAGCCCTGGCTCGGATGATTTAACTGGGAATTGGTCCTGCTTCGAGCAGGGGGTTGGACTAGATGACCTTCAGGGGTCCCTTCCAACCCTGATATTCTATGATTCTATGATTCTATGTGCTCTACAACCCTGGGTCGCAAGCTGGGTCGCAGAGCTTAGTGGAAGAACATTTTCCCCCAAGGGCCTTATGTTGCCATCAATTTTTAAGCAATATTCCCATTGCCTGCACAATATGGCAACTCATTTTTAATTAGACAAGAAGAAATAAAGCTTCATTCCCTCTGCCTCTCCTCTCAAATTTCAAAGCAGCCAAGTTGAGTTGTTTAAAACTTTAGTAGACAATATGGCCCCAATGGCACCTAGACTTACATACACGCTTAACTTTATGCACTGAAGACAATGGGATTACTCAATGAGAGTTTTGTGTAAAAAATGATGGCAGGAGAAAATCTCTCTCTGTGTTGTGTAACTCAGCCTGAATCCATGGATATAATACAAGTGTGAAATCCTGGGACCGTGGAAGTCAATAGGATTGTTCAGGTCAGTAAAGCTAGCAGGAGTTGGCTCTAAATTTGCATATTTAAACTAATACTAACAGCAAAGAAGTCATTGCCATCTATTATTTTGTGTGTGTGTGTGTGTAAAATTCGATATTTTAAATAGTTTTATAGTTTTTTCACCTGACAAAGAAGCTGTCACAGCGTATCTTCTGAACAGTGTATGCTTAGAAACAAACATATTCATCCGATAATGTTTGAAAGTACATTAATTGCCCTGAAGAGAGAAGTGGCAGAGACTCCATGAAGTCCATTACAGATTTCGTTATAGTCCTGCTATTGATTTTACATGGAAGATGCTCTGATACCTTAGAGATGGATGGCAGCATAAAACTCTCGTAAATAGAAAAATCATGATCAGTTTCAGTCTCTTGGACTGCTCCCTAATTCCAATAAAGTGACCGAACATGCATAATATGTACAGCAAATTTTATCTTAAAGACAACTGTATCCAGGATATTGACCTATTTCAATCACTTGGGTAAAGAAAAGTGCCTTTGAAAACAAAGAATCAATATGTATAAGTCATCTCTCCTTCTTGCTTACTTATTTCATCTGTAGTATAAACACACATGGACAATACTACACTCTCAGATAGTTTTTAAAATGAAAAATATTGAAAAATTTAAACTTTATTTTTGGAATATCTGGCTCATCATTTTAATTGTTGCTATTATGAATAAGACGACTTTGGAAGAGGAAGGGGAGTAAACTGTACAGTGAGATTTTCAAAAGCACTCAGTGTTGGCCTAACTGTTAATTGAAATCATTGAATAATATGAGCAAATAACCTCATTCTTGTTAAAAAACAAAACAAAACCTAGCAGCAGCAACCGCATTCTAGTTTTTCCAGTGAAACCTTAATTCTGCTCCCTTGTGTGTATAAACTGTGCATTAAATGTGGCAAGAGTCCTGTGGAAAAAACAGTATGTGATCACATAAATAATAACTGTATCATAATGGAAATGGACAAGGGGTCAGGATTAGGGTTGAATGAGCAACAGGAAAACTGGCATTTCTTAACCTCTGAGTGCTTGACTTTGCAACCTTAGTAAGTTCCTTTTAATTTATATGAGAGCCTAGGTGTGTGCTTTTTGTTTTTTTGAGGAAAAGGTAAAAATAAATTCCTTTATGTCCAACTGCAGCATCCCCCTTATCGTGCATCACCAGCATGGTTTGATCCCTGAGCCTTCAGCACTGCACCTTCCTCTTGAGCTACAACATCTACTTCTTGAGCTAAAACAGCTAGCAGAAGAAGGCTATTATCCCAGAGACGGAATGGGCCCCTTGCACCATGTGCTGAGTCTGTAGGGTTTTCAAGGGGAGCTTGGCTCAGCGGTCTCCTCCCACCATATCCAGAAGATGGGGGGTTCCTGCCCCATGTGGTGCTACTAGAGGGGGATGATCTGCAGAGAACAAGTGCTGGGTTGAGGGTTGGGGTTGTGCTGAGAGCCTGGCCCACCTCTCGCTCTCCCCTTTCCCCTATACCCCCCATCCTAGTTTGGGAAGTTCCTGCCCCATGTAGAACGCTCCCAAAAGGGGGGATGGGACACTGGGGACATATGAGAACCCAGCTTCTCCCTCAACTACCCATCAATAAGCAGCTTCTAGGCACTCCCAATGCAGTATATGCTGCTGTTGCTTTGGTAGCACCACGGACTCAGCCATTTAGAATGATCTTGTTCAACTATTATTTAGGCATTCTACCAAAATTGTACTGAGGAAAGCAAGTGAGAGAAGGGAAATGACAATTTGTTACTGTTCCTAACTCAGGAAAACATGAACAGAATTTCATGGGGGAAAGAAAAGGCATTTCACTAGCCCAAGGACCTTCTCCCTGCTGAGTTTAAAAAATATTCTGCAAAAAAACGGAACATTTTTAAAAAAGGCTGCAGAACTCTTTTACAGTGGAAAGTGATAAGCAACCTGAATATAGGGGTTGCTACCAACTACTGCTACAATTTCAGCCACACTTACTTGCCTTTCAAGATCTCTTCAATAATGTATCAAGGGGAGATTTATATTTTTAGCACAGCATCTATACAACATTTGATTAATGAACACATGCTGAAACCAACCTGGTCAGGCATTTTAAAAAGTAATAGTGAGAACAATATATTTGAAAAAGAGAAGAAAATCATGCAGATGCACGCATTAGGTGCAGTTATAAAATCAAAAAGTCCAAGCTACAGATTTTCAAATTATTTTGCAGGCAACACAGGGAACTCAAATTATGCCATACTTTTAAAAAAGTAAGAGTCAATACATTTACTTTGAAAGGTATCAGCCTGATTCTCCACTACACCAGGTTTCAGAGTAACAGCCGTGTTAGTCTGTATTTGCAAAAAGAAAAGGAGTACTTGTGGCACCTTAGAGACCAACCAATTTATTTGAGCATAAGCTTTTGTGAGTTACAGCATACCCACCTGTGGAAGTGAAGAAACAGATTGATAGAGCCAGAAGAGTTCCCAGAAGTCACCTACTACAGGACAGGCCTAACAAAGAAAATAACAGAACGCCACTAGCCGTCACCTTCAGTCCCCAACTAAAACCCCTCCAACACATTATTAAGGATCTACAACCTATCCTGAAGGATGACCCAACACTCTCACAAATCTTGGGAGACAGGCCAGTCCTTGCCTACAGACAGCCCCCCAACCTGAAGCAAATACTCACCAGCAACCACATACCACACAACAAAAACACTAACCCAGGAACCTATCCTTGCAACAAAGCCCGTTCCCAACTGTGCCCACATATCTATTCAGGGGACACCATCACAGGGCCTAATAACATCAGCCACACTATCAGAGGCTCGTTCACCTGCACATCCACCGATGTGATATATGCCATCATGTGCCAGCAATGCCCCTCTGCCATGTACATTGGTCAAACTGGACAGTCTCTACATAAAAGAATAAATGGACACAAATCAGATGTCAAGAATTATAACATTCATAAACCAGTCGGAGAACACTTCAATCTCTCTGGTCATGCGATTACAGACATGAAAGTTGCGATATTACAACAAAAAAACTTCAAATCCAGACTCCAGCGAGAGACTGCTGAATTGGAATTCATTTGCAAACTGGATACAATTAACTTAGGCTTGAATAGAGACTGGGAGTGGCTAAGTCATTATGCAAGGTAACCTATTTCCCCTTGTTTTTTCCTACCCTTCCCCGCCCCCCCCCCCCCCCCTAGACGTTCTTAAACCCTGGATTTGTGCTGGAAATGGCCCAACTTGATTATCATACACATTGTAAGGAGAATGATCACTTTAGGTAAGCTATTACCAGCAGGAGAGTGGGGTGGGGGGGAGGTATTTTTTCATGCTTTGTGTGTATAAAAAGATCTTCTACACTTTCCACAGTATGCATCCGATGAAGTGAGCTGTAGCTCACGAAAGCTTATGCTCAAATAAATTGGTTAGTCTCTAAGGTGCCACAAGTACTCCTTTTCTTTTTCCACTTCACCAGTTTCACATCAGTGTAATTCTTTTGAAACCACTGGAGTGACAGCAACGTAAAACTGACGTAGTGGAGTAGAGAATCAGACCCATCACATTTATATAAGTTTCACTTTTGTAGCAATAGCAGTTTTAATTACTCATTAATTTGTTATGAATAGCCATAAGCAGTAGACTTCTAAAAAGAAGCTCACTTGGCATATAGACATCAAAGGGAGCCCTTGTGGCAAAAATATCTCAACTTGTTTACTATGCAATTTGTTCATTTTCCTCACCAATAATTATCCAGTTATTTAAGAAATATTTTTCATGGACTTGGTTTACAGAGAACATGTATGGAGAGCACTGGAAAAGTTCCTGTGCAGATTTCTTGTGATCATGAACAAGCTGGGGTCTTATTTCATAATGTTGAGTTTCAATAAGTCTTTGAACACTAGGAAAGTTCCAGAAGACAGAAAGAAAGCTAATGGCGTGCTAATATTTAAAAGGGCAAACGGGATGACCTGGGTAACTACAGTTCTGTTAATATAATTAATGACAATCAACATGGGCTTATGGAAAATTGATCTTGTCAAGCTAACTTGATTTTTTTTATGAGGTTACAAGTTTGGTTGATAAAGGTAATAGAGTTGATGTAATAGACTTCTGTAACATGTTTGACTTGGTACTGAAAAACATTTTGATTAAAAATGACTGAATGGTATAAAATTAACATGGCACACATTAAATGGATTAAAGCTGGCTAATTGATAGGTCTGAAAATGTAATCACGAACAGGGAATCATTGAGCATGTGTTTTTAGTGGAATCCTGTAGGAATCAGTTCTTGGCTCTATGCTATTTAAACATTTTTTTTGTCTATGACCTGAAAGAAAACATAAAGTCATCACTGATAAAGTTTACAGATGACACAAAAATTGGGGGAGTGGTAAATAACTAAGAGGAGAGATCACTGATACAGAGCAGTCTGGATTGTTTTGTGAGCTGGGTGCAAGCAAACAACATGCTTTTTGATACAGGTACGTGCAGAACAAAGAATGTAGGTCATACTTACAGGAGGGGGAGTCTAACCTGAGAAGCCGTGGCTGAAAAAGACATGGGAGTCATGCTGGAAAACTAGCTGAACAGAAGCTCCCAGCACAACACAGTGGCCAAAAGGTCTAATGTGATCCTTGGTTACATAAACGGGGGAATCTCAAGCAGAAGCAGAGAGGTTATTTTACCTCTTAATTTGGCACTGGTGTGACCACTGCTGGAAAACTGTGTCCAGCTCTGGTATCCACAATTCAAGAAGGATATTGACAAATTGGAGAGGGTACAGAAAAGAGCCACAAGAATTATTTAAGGATTAGAAACATGCCTTATAGTGATAGACTCAAGGAGCTCAATCTATTTATCTTAACAAAGAGAAAGTTAAGGGTGACTTGATTACAATCGATAAGTACCTACATGGGGAACAAATATTTGATAATGGACTCTTCAATGTAGCAGAGAAAGATAAAACACAATCCAATGTCTGGAAGTTGAAGCTAGACAAATTCAGACTGGAAATAAGGTGTACATTTTTAACAGTGAGGGTATTTAACCATTGGA
The DNA here is from genome assembly GCF_965140235.1 of Caretta caretta. NCBI lineage: Eukaryota > Metazoa > Chordata > Testudines > Cheloniidae > Caretta > Caretta caretta. The sequence goes on from NC_134207.1 coordinate 176,120,484, forward strand.
ACAATTTACCAAAGGTCAAGGTGGATTCTTCATCACCGGCAATTTTTAAATCAGGATTGGATGCTTTTCTAATAGAATGCTTCAGGAATTGTTTTGGACAACTTCTACAAAAGAGGTCAGGCTAGATGATCACAATGGTCCCTTCTGACCTTGGAATCTATGCATAAACAGACTAAACATGCTTTGTATTTATTATTTTTAATTTGCACTACAGTGCCTAAAAGCTACGGCTGAGATCAAAACTCCATTAAGCTAGGTGCTGTACTAACACATGGTAAGATATAATCTTTGCCCCAGAATGTTTACAATCTAAATAGACAATTCAGACAAAGGATACAAGAAAGGAAGTATTAGCCCTATTTTATAGATCAGGCAACCTTTGGCACACGGCCCGTAAGAGAAATCCGAACACATCCCTCAGCCCGCGCCACTTCCTGCAGCCCCCATTGGCCTGGTGCAGTGAACTGTGGCCAGCGGGGGCTGCGATCAGCCAAACCTGCGGACGCTGCAGGTAAACAAACCGTCCCGGGCCGCCAGCGGATTTCCCTGGTGGGCCGCATGCCAAAGGTTGCTGATCCCTGTGATAGACGGAGAACTGCACTCCAAGAGTGATTAAATAATATGCTCAAGGACACATACGAAGTCTGCGATAGAGCCAGAAATTTTACCCAGATATCTGGAATCCCAGTCATTTGCCTTAACCACAAGACAATCCTTACTAGTTCCCTAAAGACTAAAAATGAATTATAGAAAGATTACTTCTGAAGGCCTATATAAATCAGAGAGAAATTCTGGTGAAACCTGATGAGAAAACAAATCTCACTGGAAAAATACCTAATGCAGCTTGTCACATATGTCTTGGGAATTCCCATTATTTGCTGAATATTTTTACATTAGAAACCTGCAAAGTCACAAAATGTATTCAAGAGACATTCACCCACCGTTTCTTCAAAATGTCACCTACTCACATGTACTGTAAAGTGGATGATGATGAAAAAGCTTTGTTACATAGCACTTACTCCACAGTCTCTGCTGACTGTCTGACAGTCCAGCAACACTGACATATGCTTTAATTATGTATGCCATTGTACAATTTATAATTCACATCTCTGCCCTACTTGCTCCCACTGTGTCAAATAGCAGAATTGATTCTAGCCCACACTGAGTCCTGTGAGAATTCATTTCAGTGTGCAAAACAATTGGCTAACATTTTTGAACCATATCAGCTCTTTATATGTTGTTTCCATCTATTATAAATTACAGCTCATCAGAATGTTTTGAAAAATGTGTAGCATATTGTTATTCTAATCAAGGATAAGCAAATGACAGAACCTTCATAGGCTATGCATGGTTGAAACCAACCAGGTCAACTAGAACAGACTTTCCTTTGGGAATCAGCCATCAGCTCCTTAACAGTTAGCAAACGCTTACTCAGAAATGGGGAACCTCTTTTTTGACCATTAAAATAATACCAATCCCCATTTATTCTTGAGGTTAAGGATGCAGTTACTGCCCAGCCTTTTAGGCTACCTGCCAGGGATGGCAGCTTGGTGGGCTATGCCAGTCACCTATAGTACACGTAGTGTCCTTCCAACACCTTTCTGCACATAGAAAAGGTATAGAGATTTCAATGTTGATTCTTTAGCTAGATGCAGTACGACGATCTACACACTGACACCAACTGGAAGGCTGAGCTCTCTTGCTAGAGATCCATATAAGGCACTTTGACTTTCCTGTAGCTACTGTGTGGTTTTATACCAAGTCTCCCACTTTGCATCATGTAAAGATTTGGGGCTAGTTTTATTATATCTCATGCTTAACCTCTTGCTGGAGTTTATGTTTCCCTAGCTTGGATGCCAAGTCCTTATGCATCTCAAGCAGTTTTGTAGACTGTCCTCAGGATCAGTTAGAACTGTGGTAATTGCCCTTGGATGTGACACCTCTCACTTTATTTGACGAATAAGACTGATTCAACAGCCACTGCTTCTGAAGATGCTATCATTGCCAAACAATGGTTATTCAATTTAAGGTGGCTGTAGGATACCCACAGAACTCTTTCCTGAAATCCTCTCAGCAGACAACACTACCTCTGAAATCCCTTAATTTATCAGACTAATTTATTCCACTTCTTAAAGCAACTACAACATGAACAAATTGAGATTATATTAAAGGGGTGACCAGCAAGGAGAAGCTTTTGGCCAAATTCATTCCTGGTGTAACTTCACTGGAGTGAATGAAATTATAGGGATAAATTCGGCCCAAGTTCTCTCTTGTCTCTGTAAAAGTGTCACAAAACATTAAGGATTCTTTTTTCTTTAAATTACAACTTGCAGACACCACATAATCACTTTCTCACATACACAAAACACTTAGATTAGCAGCATCCCTATCCTTGTTACTTTTTAAGTACAGGCAATGATTTGCATGTCTTCATGGGAATAAAGAGCACATTCTGGAAGTGAAAATACAAGAAGCTGGTAATTTTACAGTCTCAGATTCCAAGTTACTTTAAAATAGTTCTAATGTGGCCAGGATCCCAAGTTATAACACAAAAATAAACTCTAACAATCAGAATTCCTGACCTGGTTTTGTTAAATGTTCGTTATCATCACTAACAAAATCGCACATGAGGGAGACAGAGGCCTCAACAAAACCCCAGAAACTTTACTTATTACAAACTGAACTGTAACACAACAGCCTCGCCTGAGTAAGGGTCAACATGTAGCTGAGCTGCTGCAGGAGCTGGGCACCAACCAAACTGTGACTCTGAAAATCCCATTCTGGCATTTCCCCCTCTGCCCTGCCTGGTGTGTGTCGGTCGAAGCCATGGCTCCACCCAGTCTTCATCCATTTGCAGGCTCTCCTCACCACAAAAAGAAAAGGAGTACTTGTGGCACCTTAGAGACTAACCAATTTATTTGAGCGTGAGCTTTCGTGAGCTACAGCTCACTTCATCAGATGTTTACCGTGGAAACTGCAGCAGACTTTATATACACACAGAGAATATGAAACAATACCTCCTCCCACCCCACTGTCCTGCTGGTAATAGCTTATCTAAAGTGATCAACAGGTGGGCCATTTCCAGCACAAATCCAGGTTTTCTCACCCTCCACCCCCCACACAAATTCACTCTCCTGCTGGTGCTAGCCCATCCAAAGTGACAACTCTTTACATAATCAAGTAGGGCTATTTCCTGCATAGATCAAGGTTTTCTCACATCCCCCCCACCCCCATACACACACAAACTCACTCTCCTGCTGGTAATAGCTCATCTAAACTGACCACTCTCCAAGTTTAAATCCAAGTTAAACCAGAACATCTGGGGGGGGGGGGTAGGAAAAAACAAGAAGAAACAGGCTACCTTGCATAATGACTTAGCCACTCCCAGTCTCTATTTAAGCCTAAATTTCAGAGTAACAGCCCTGTTAGTCTGTATTCGCAAAAAGAAAAGGAGTACTTGTGGCACCTTAGAGACTAACCAATTTATTTGAACATGAGCTTTCGTGAGCTACAGCTCACTTCATCGGTGAAGTGAGCTGTAGCTCACGAAAGCTCATGCTCAAATAAATTGGTTAGTCTCTAAGGTGCCACAAGTACTCCTTTTCTTTTCTCAGAGTGATTATATCACCCTGGTGGCTGATCTCACGCACCTCAATCTTAAAAAGCACTTTCTACAAACTTCACAACAAAACTCATCTGATCACTTTTAGAACATCACAGGCAATAAAGCCAGTATCAAGTCACTATTTTAAGAGATGACTGTTTATTATCCCAACATGATTTACCACAAACAAAGAAAAAATAAAGTCTGAAATCTAATATGGGTTCTTTAAGTACTTCCCACAAACCACTCAGGTGACAGAAATAGAAAATAATAATCCAAAACAAACATGAGCTTTGATTGTAAACTAGATTAGGGAGCAAGTCACATCATGATCCAGGAAATCATTTCATAATTTATTTGAGCATGAGCTTTCGTGAGCTACAGCTCACTTCATCAGATGTTTACCGTGGAAACTGCAGCAGACTTTATATACACACAGAGAATATGAAACAATACCTCCTCCCACCCCACTGTCCTGCTGGTAATAGCTTATCTAAAATGATCAACAGGTGGGCCATTTCCAGCACAAATCCAGGTTTTCTCACCCTCCACCCCCCCACACAAATTCACTCTCCTGCTGGTGCTAGCCCATCCAAAGTGACAACTCTTTACATAATCAAGTCGGGCTATTTCCTGCATAGATCAAGGTTTTCTCACATCCCCCCACCCCCATACACACACAAACTCACTCTCCTGCTGGTAATAGCTCATCTAAACTGACCACTCTCCAAGTTTAAATCCAAGTTAAACCAGAACATCTGGGGGGGGGGGTAGGAAAAAAACAAGAGGAAACAGGCTACCTTGCATAATGACTTAGCCACTCCCAGTCTCTATTTAAGCCTAAATTAATAGTATCCAATTTGCAAATGAATTCCAATTCAGCAGTTTCTCGCTGGAGTCTGGATTTGAAGTTTTTTTGTTTTAAGATAGCGACCTTCATGTCTGTGATTGCGTGACCAGAGAGATTGAAGTGTTCTCCGACTGGTTTATGAATGTTATAATTCTTGACATCTGATTTGTGTCCATTTATTCTTTTACGTAGAGACTGTCCAGTTTGACCAATGTACATGGCAGAGGGGCATTGCTGGCACATGATGGCATATATCACATTGGTGGATGTGCAGGTGAACGAGCCTCTGATAGTGTGGCTGATGTTATTAGGCCCTGTGATGGTGTCCCCTGAATAGATATGTGGGCACAATTGGCAACGGGCTTTGTTGCAAGGATAAGTTCCTGGGTTAGTGGTTCTGTTGTGTGGTATGTGGCTGTTGGTGAGTATTTGCTTCAGGTTGCGGGGCTGTCTGTAGGCAAGGACTGGCCTGTCTCCCAAGACTTGTGAGAGTGTTGGGTCATCCTTTAGGATAGGTTGTAGATCCTTAATAATGCGTTGGAGGGGTTTTAGTTGGGGGCTGAAGGTGACCGCTAGTGGCATTCTGTTATTTTCTTTGTTAGGCCTGTCCTGTAGTAGGTAACTTCTGGGAACTCTTCTGGCTCTATCAATCTGTTTCTTTACTTCTGCAGGTGGGTATTGTAGTTGTAAGAAAGCTTGACAGAGATCTTGTAGGTGTTTGTCTCTGTCTGAGGGGTTGGAGCAAATGCGGTTGTATCGCAGAGCTTGGCTGTAGACAATGGATCGTGTGGTGTGGTCAGGGTGAAAGCTGGAGGCATGCAGGTAGGAATAGCGGTCAGTAGGTTTCCGGTATAGGGTGGTGTTTATGAGCTGTAGCTCACGAAAGCTCATGCTCAAATAAATTGGTTAGTCTCTAAGGTGCCACAAGTACTCCTTTTCTTTTTGCGAATACAGACTAACACGGCTGTTCCTCTGAAACCTGTCATTTCATAATTGTTACACTTTTATTGTGCTATTTTCCACTGGTTTAAATCTGTATTCACGTTTATTTCCTTACAGCTTTGAACCATTTAGGATATCATTATGGCTTTAAATTGCAGCCCTGCATTGGGGGTAGTAAGGAACTGTAATGCCCTAATGGGAGCTAATGGTGTTATTTTCTGTGTCCGGCCAGCTCTCTGCAGCCCCCCCAGCATTTACCTAGAGCGGCGCCGGCCTGCCTGCCGGCTTGCCTGCCCTGCCCCCGCGCCGCTCCGGAAAGAGACCGGGACCAGGGGGGGAGGGGGGGCCACAGGGGTCTGTGTGTTGCCGTGGCTGCTCCACCAGGTACCTCCCCCGAAGCTCCCATTGGCTGCGGTTCCCCGTTTCCGGCCAATGGGAGCTTTGGGGGAGGTACCTGGCAGAGCGGCCAGGGCAACACACAGACCTCTGTGTCCCCCACACACACCCCAGTCCCAGCCGCTTCCCGGAGCAGTGTTGGGACAGGGCAGGCAGGCAGGCAGGGAGCCTGCCCTGCCCCAGGTGCGCGCCTGGCCGGACCCGTCTCCCGAACCCCTCTCGCAGCCGAACCCCCTGCTCTAAGCCCCCTAATGCACCCTGCACTCCTCCTGCACCCAACCCCCAACCCTGAGCCCCCTGATGCACCCTGCACCCCTCCTGCACCCCCTGGGGGCAGGGAGGGGCGGACTTGGGGTGGGGATTTCAGGGAAGGGGTTGGAATGGGGGCAGGGAAGGGGTGGGAAGAGGTGGGGCTTCATGGAAGGGGTGGAGTGGGGGTGGGGCCGGGACAGTAGGGCAGTGGTCAGTGGTGTAGCCCTCGGGCCAATGTACTAGTCCTCATGTGGCCCCCGTGGTCATTTGAGTTTGAGATTCATTTTAGACAATGTACAAACACAGAACAAAGACAAAGGGGTTTGCAATCTAAGTAAAAGACAAACAAAAGACAACAGGTGGATACACACATAGGCAGGGGAACACAAGGAAGCCATGAGACAAAAACGGTCAGCATGAATGGCAGTGGTCTCAGAACACCAGGAGCCCAACCATTGTAAAGTTTTTTGTAGGCATCACAGCGGAGGAGACTTTTAAGGACAATGAGGGAGCTTTTTGGATTTTTACAGGCCTCTCCTCCTAAGCATGAAGAGCAACTTGGAAGAAAGCACAAAAGTGCTTGTTTGAAAATGTAAAATGTGGGCAATGAAGACTGCCATCACTGACACATGCTTAAATACCATGCTGATTCAGGACCTAAATGGTTGCACTGGAATCTAGAAGGTTAGCAGCAAGCCTCCCCTCCTCCCCCGTGGTTTAATTCTCTAGGTTAGACTTCCTGAAAAACCATTTATCCACTCAAGTGAAACAATGGTTGATCCCCAAACATTGTGAAGGATGCAGTTAGAATTTTAAAGGAAGTACACTACGTAGAATCAGAAATCCCAGAACTACCTGTAATTCAAAACCATTTTTAAAATAACCACTTAAAACCTTGATGTTTTTATCATAATTGAGGTTCTGGAGAGACATTTTGGAACCTTCGACTAAAAGGAGCATCAGAATGGAAATTTGAATCTGGATTTAGAATATCATGCAAAATTAGACCTTGACTGTTAGGACTAGAATAATTTATTTCTTTATTTGGAATAAGCATTAGTCCCATTATTATCCAGTAAGTCCTTTTAAAGAGTAGATCTAGCATGTCTCCAAAAAACCTTGAATGTTTGACAGGTGAAACAATTAAGCTTTGCTTAGCTGGGAAATCCATAGGACAGAGTTTTAACCATAAAACTCAGGGCCAATGGGGAAAGGGGACATAGATGGCTTTCTCCATCTTCTCCTTTCAAAATCCTTGGGACAGCTGGAGGTTGAACTAGCACTTCATAAAAGTTAAAGCAGCCTCTGAGCTGCTCTTAGTTGTGCCAGAGGTTGATGGCTGCCAAATAGTTACTCTTCTGATCATGAACGCCAGAGCACATTTTCCCTCTCTGCCCTAACCTGCCCCAAAATGCCCTAGCTAAAGGGAACCCTCAGTTGCTGCCTTAATGCAGCGATACAAAGGGGACTCATGAGAGGCCATTGAGTTGGCCCTCTGCATCTAACTACTGTACATCACAAGATAAATGTTTTGACCATAATCGGTCTCACACCATCTAACAGTGCATTATAAAAAAAAACACAGTTAGCAATTCTGGTGGTTATCAGAATTTGCTTCCTAGGATACTTTGAAAATGTTGAGTTTTTCTCACTTAATTGAAGCATGGGTTTATAAAGAACAAATCCTGCCAGACAAATTTGATCACTTTTTGTACTGAATTACAAAATTACAGTACAAAAAAAATAGAGCTGATATAAAATATTGGGATTTTACTAAAGCATTTGTGATAAAGCCTCATAAAATCTTAAGTGAAAAAACTTAATTCAAATAGGCTTGGATCTGAGCACTGTCACATGGCTTGAGTTGTGAGGAAATATCCACGGAGATGCCAGCAGGATTGGTATTCAGCTCAGTTTTTATTTAACATCTTTATTAATAATTTATACCTCTTCTAAACAGGACATTAATTTAATCTGAGGCTACCACTGAGAGGTGCTCTGAATACCAGTGAGACAGAAAGAATACAAACAGACCTAGAGCAGGGCCTCAGTTCAGCAAAGCACTTAAGCACATGCTTAACTTAAAACATACATGTAGTCTCATTGAAATCTGAGACAAGAAATCCCTGAGCACATGGAAACTCTTTTTGTGCTGCAGACTGAGAGAATCCCAATTGGCAGTCAATGGAGCTACTCATTGGCTGAAAGTTAAGCATGGGGACCTTGGATAGCAGATGACCAAAGGTCTGGTCCAAAGCCCACTGAAGTCGATGGGAGTCTTTCCACTGACTTCAGTGGGATTTGGATCAGGTCTCAAGTGAGACTCAGCCTGAAAAAATGAAAATTAATATAGCTGAAGGAAAATAATCTATGTGATAGAAACCCCATTGCCTGAGTTATTTAAAGCTGGACAAAGAACTAAAAAATATTCTGGAGGTACTGTAGGGAACAAGCCTGTGTTGGCAGCATGATGGACAAGATAGATCATTTCCATCACTAAGTCTTTGATTCTATGTTTAAAATGCATAAACACAGAAAGCCCATCTTTGTCCAGCTTTCAGTAACTCATCTGGTTTAAAAAAATATGACATAGTGGCAAAACTACATTTTTCTTTTAATGAAAGCAGGAATTGCAAGGCACTGAGTACAATAGCATCTGATATAGTGTAAATTGCATCTGAAGTACAAGAAATATGCTTTATCTAGGAACTGAATTGTCTTAAAAAACTGGAATTATTTCAATAGTTTCTGTTAGTGCCAATTTATATGAAGAAAGAATTAGCTCTATCTAGAGATGGACACAAGCTGTAAAGTCCAGATCCAGTTTCAAACTTTGGGAAAGTTTTAGGGTGTACAGCTCTGGTGTTTTGGTTCAGGTCCATCAAAGGGAACTTCAATTCCAGATCTCAGCTTCCTCAAAGTGGGGGTTTAGATCCAATACTTTTAGCATTTAGCACTTATACTGCAGCAGCACATAGATGCCCCTCAACCAGGTTAGAGCCTCATTGTAAGCGCTGCACAAACATATAATAAATAACAGTCCCTGCCCCCAAAGAGCATACACCTAGCAATTTTCATTCTTCAAAATAGAGACCTGCAGTGGGACTGGGATCCCACAGGTGCTGGAAGACCTGCTGCCATAATTGTGAGAAGGGGTAAAACGAACTTTGTAGAGGGTGGGAGTGGGTAGGCAAAAAAATACAGACTGAAGTAATTTGCAGAAAAACACTAAATAGCTTGTGGCACCTTAGAGACTAACCAATTTATTTGAGCATGAGCTTTCGTGAGCTACAGCTCACTTCATCGGATGCATACCGTGGAAACTGCAGCAGACTTTATATACACACAGAGAATATGAAACAATACCTCCTCCCACCCCACTGTCCTGCTGGTAATAGCTTATCTAAAGTGATCATCAAGTTGGGCCATTTCCAGCACAAATCCAGGTTTTCTCACCCTCCCCCCCTCCCCCCCCACGAGGGAGGTATTGTTTCATATTCTCTGTGTGTATATAAAGTCTGCTGCAATTTCCACGGTATGCATCCGATGAAGTGAGCTGTAGCTCACGAAAGCTCATGCTCAAATAAATTGGTTAGTCTCTAAGGTGCCACAAGTACTCCTTTTCTTTTTGCGAATACAGACTAACACGGCTGTTACTCTGAAAACTAAATAGCTTGTCAGTTTATCACATAAAAATTGTGTCTGAATTCTGTTTATATATATTAACCGACCATTTGTTCTTGTTTTTTATTTAATAGCATGGGGGAATCTGTCTCTCTTATGGGATTTGCAGGATCTAAGGTTTTTGCGGGCGGGGGCGAGATAAAAACGCAAGAAACAATGCTGGAGTGGGTGGGAGTGGATATTGCAGGACGGGATGGGAGCGGGATTAAAAACTAGTCCCAGGCCAGGCTCTACTTCAAAGTGTAAAATATGCAATGGGCAGCTTTTGAGCCAAGCTTAGCAGGCCTAAGCAAATGGAATTTCCTTTTGCCCTGCAGACTTCAAGGGTCACAATTTGATCCTCAATGGCTGTAGTATACAGGATTTACAAATAATGAGTCTAACCACCATAGGGGGTGTGTGCGCACCACTAATTGGTTATCAACTTGTGGCAAGGCACTAGAGCAGACACAAGGCACAGGGTTTTACCAAGCAATAAATGACATAGTAGAAGCACAATGACTATAACGAAAGCAGCAGCCGTTATGAATTCTGTAGCAGCACACAGAGTACATCCTTGTATATTATATCTTGTTCTACAGATAGTAAATCTATCTCATTAATCTACAGTTTTCTTCTAGTTGGGCAAGAAGTGGCCTGACTCCAACATACACACAGGGCAGTGGGCTGCAACCATTCTACACAAAAAACAAAGGTAGACAGCATCCCATAATCTTTTGCATGTTTGCTAGGGAAACACTGAGGGTTTTCCAGAAACCATGCACTAACTAGGATGGTCCATAATCTCTAGCCAATGGGTGATAACTAATCTCAAGGGTTCTTTCTCTACTGCTCGGGGATTCCAAGGTGATGTATCCACCCTGTGCTCACTGTACGGCTCACTCCAGCGGGAAAGGGGATATTTTCCCTTTTTCCCTTCTGGCCCACTTTTAAGGAGCCTTTGATTATTGCCGTGGCTCTTACCTGGTGCTCTACTCCCCCACAGATGAGGTGGAGCATCCATTTGAGGTCCTTAAGATTCCAGAGAAAAAACCACTGCCCTCAGGTGAGCATGTGGAATCAGGCCACCAACCCATGCATGGAATAAGAAAGAAAAATTCTGAGGGGGATCACAATACCCTGTAGAGAGATAGCTGGGCTTCATATAGTTCACTAAGTGGGCATCAAGCTGGCCCATGTCTTTGATTAATTTCTTCTCCCTGAAAACCAAATGCAAAGGTTTCTATTACCAGCTCCATACCCACACCAAACCATGTAGGGTTTCTTCATCCCAGCTTTTCTGTTCTGCAGCCAGACTAGACTGACTGACTGACTGACAATGAAAAAGTTGGAATGAGTGGGTCTGTACAGTCCTGCTTTGCTTAAACTTCACCATGTTATAAAATTGGCTGCCAACAAAGAAATGGACATTCCACATAATGCTGAAAAATCAACATTGAATTAGATTTGTTAGGTACAGAATGATAGTTTCAAATTTATTAAAAAGTGTTTCTCTCAAGTTAGCTGCAACACATGAAGAACCTTAACTGTGATTTCCAGCAGTTCTCACAATAGTTATGTGTTAAGTACAACATATTTCTATGGTATAATTGGCACATCTAGTATCAATTCAGCCAAACCTTATCAGTTCACCTTGAAGATATGGTTTACAGCTGCTGCCATCTACTAAATCACAGGATATACAGTAAATGACTAAACTTTGATTGGTATTTACAGACACTGGGACAAGTCCTCAACTGGTGTAAACTGGCAAATATTGAAAAGCCAGGTGGAGAGCTATCACGTTTCTCTCTTCTAAGTGTCACAAGCAACTATTACCAAGAGTGTAGTTCTGCACACAGATGAAAGACATACATTTGGAATTTTATTTCTTTCTTAATAATATTTCTCCACAGAAGCAATAAAACAAAATTGTTTCTTAGGCAAATATGCAAAACCAAAGAGGTTGGTAAATGGTTTTAAGTTGGTGGAGCGGACCAGCTGGTTCAGCATTATGATGAACCATTTCTTCCACTCAGAAAGTTTTCCTCTTCAAAAGTTTTGTTCCTGGAGTTTTAGGGTGCATTGGTTACAACAGCAGCAACCAAAATGTTTAGAAAATGAACCTAACCTGGACCACAGTAAGGACCCATAACAAATAGAAGTTATTGAGATCAATACAGGGTAACTGGGTGAAATTTTGTGCCCTGTGTTTTACAGGATATCAGACTAGATGATCGAATGGTCCCTTCTAGCCTTAAAATATATTAGTCTTTAAAAAGTGCAATGTTCTGACCTCCCAGTGTTCCCCAATAACTTCCTACTAACTACCAAGTGGCTGTTTTTATAGTTTCCAGTACATCCTTTATAAGCCTGATTGTGCCATCAGACTCTACCCATATCATATTGTTCCACACAATATACCTGCATGAGGTCTAAGAAAAGAATTAACTCCCTTCTTGCTGGAAAACACACACACGCACACAATTACCATTAAAATGTACATGTCTGCTTTTAGGGGTAGGAACATCTGACATATTGATGCATCTGCTAAATATTGCCCTCAGTCTATGCACTGAACTCCCACTGATGTCAGTGAGAAATATGCACACAGATGAAGGGGCATATTCATCCAGAGAGTAGTCCCTGAAGTAGCTCTAAATCACTATCATTGCAACAGTACAAAAAAATCATTATTCAGATTAGGCCATCTGCCATCAGAATATCTATATGGAACAGAGCACAACAACGTAAAACATACACAAATTAGTCTAGCTGGTCAGATTGCAGGACGGGCACAGGCTTGCTCCTCAAATAATGTGGAAAAATTGGTCCTGTGAGAAAAGTGTTTGCAGGATCAGGACCATAGTTTATGCCCATTTCCACTCTAACACTTCACTGTTTTTTTTTCAGGGGAGGATTAAATATCCATATTGTAGCACAACCGGGTAAAGTGAATTTCTGAGTAGTTTTCATGCTAGATGTATATCCAGTTTGGTTTGATAAATTTGGGGGCATGTTCCTGACTTTGATAGGGGTTGCAATATTCAGCATGACTCAAGAATAGGCCTAAATTACATTATACAATGTGCAGATAAATCAAAGTCAGCCAGTTTTCTGAAAGTTAGCAAAATAAATTCATTTTTAGGCTGAGATTTTGTGTATTCAATATCCCCAAGTTGTAAAACTTCTTTATATAGGTGTGCATACTGGAAATATGCTGACCATGGGCTGTAAAACGAGCTGTGTTTTTTCTAATATTGTTACTGTTGAATATTCTGATACCAAACATGTTGACATTCATATTTGCTATTTCATGTTTTATAGTACAGCCACTAACTTTCTGCATTGTTTTATAAAATATACACTCAACATAGCGGCAAGTTGATTTATACCTACTATATAAGATACATATTGAATGGTATTTCTTCATTTAGTAAAATGAAGGTATTTGAAATTTGCTCAAGTTGTCATGCAAATTACAAATGAGATTTTGAAAAACATCTAATTCATCCCATATTTTTAAGCCTTTTGTGATTGAACTAGCCTCTGCCATGATACCAAAGTACACTAAGCCTCTCAATTCACTAGAAACACCCCCTTAATTTATCATGGCTCCCAGGTGTTCTGTCTAAGACATAAATTGCTCTTTATCCTCAGAAAAAATATTCAGTGGTGAACCACTTTTTTAGTTTTAGACTCTGTGGGCCAAATCCTGGAAACCTTATGCTTTATTCAGGCTGAAATGTTAATAATTTCAATGGGATTTTTGACTGAATAAGGCCTAAATTCTGCAATGTATGTCCCTGTAGAAAAAAAGTGTCTCTTTTCAGTACAAAATCTCTTAAGGTAATATAATAAAGCCTGTGTTTAAAAGTATTAATGCTGAACACACATCTTAAAAGCAAAATATTGTTTATCCTGAAAGCAGATAGGAAACAAAACCTGTGCTGTAATTTGCTAATTCAACTCTGCTTTGGCTTTTAACTTAGATCTCAAAAGGCCATAGTACGTTATGTTCTGCAATACAAAATGCTGCTCATTCAAGCAAAGACTATTCTCTCGTCTAAAACTGTCACTTGTTCCTTATGTGTTCAGGACTTTTTTATCTTACACCTGCTTCTGCAAATATATTCAAATACCATTCATTCATCTTTTCAACATTCACTATAGGCCCCAAATACAGTAGTTTTGTTGTCCTTTTACACTGATGTGTGTGACTGGTGAGGCAGACAAATATAAACCTTTGATTGAGCAAACATAAATGAATGAGATAATTAAAATCTGACTCTCAGAAAGAAGAACCTAGCATTTGTGGTCCCAGTTCAATTTTTTTACCAAGGCTCTAGTGACATATTATGAGGACTGATCACTAGACTGTTATAAACTTTACAGAGCAATATTTTTATTATCTTTTATTTTTAACCTTGTAGAAATCTTTATTTTCCAGAAGCCTGGCTTCATTGTTGGGAGAAAAACAATAGCTAAATCAGGCAAGCCAAAGACTTCCATTTCTGCATAATTAGCTTAGCTTCTGCCAGAGCAGAATAAGACCAAAAAGTTCCTAGATTCACGTCTCCAATCCTCTCATGCCCCCCCACAACCACTAAAAAACTACTTCTCAGCTCCCTTATGTATTTTTAATCCTCCTCTCGCATCCTTTTTAATGAACTCTTCCTCTCAGTCCCTCTTCCCCAAGCATTCTCTTCCTCTGTAACCTCCACCTCCAACCAATGGGCTCCTTGATCTTGCTTTCCTAGTTGTATGCCCTAGAAAGTCTCTTAATTTGAATCTGACTCTCTGCTGTTTCGAGCCCCCTAGGATTACTGGAAGACTTGGGTTTAATCTAGTGTTGACCTGAGCATCTCCTGAGAAAATCTGAGAATTCTTAATTCCCACTGAAGTCAATGGGAATTGAAGGTGCTGGGCATCTCACAGTACCAGGCTATTAACTGATCTCAGCTTCCGTTGCAATAGAAAATCACTACAGAGTCAAACCATAATGCAAGACTTTAAATGGACAGAATATAGATTTTCCTGTCACCTACTCCCAGGACCAGAAACCAAATACCTCATAAGTACATCTCTAAAATTAAACATTCCAATCAGCACAGGTACAGTATTACAACAAATAGAATATAAATGATCAGCATCATTTTCCACAAAACACTGGTTGAGAGGCAAACTGGACTTGTCATATGTACACCACATATATTTAAATTAGTGGTTTAATTCCCATATCTTGCATGTGTCATCATTATAATAATGAGACTAAAAGGTCAGGCCAATGCATGGAATACAGTCTGAAATATGGCATTTCTAAAAGTTTGCAGTCTCTATTTTCATAGTCAGTGTTATTTCTAAGACTGGTGGAGGGAAATCCTTACATTACAGTCTGCTGTTGTCTCACTGCAGTGGATTCTAGCTCAATTTTCATGCTATGCAAATAACATGAATCTGTGTTAACAAGAGACTTCAGTTTAAGTTTATGTATCAGGAACATTCTGTGGCATCCCATAATGAATTGCAGCTCTCTTCTTATTATTACTCTTTAGAAAAATGCAGAATGCAGGAAACCTGAAATGTCCTTTGACTTACAATATCTGAAATCCCCTGTATTCACTGTAAGAAAGAAAAGGGTTATTATTCTAACAGAGAAAGCTTTTCTGTTTTCTTTCAGAAACCTCTGAAAAGTCTGTCAAACAGCTCAAGAAGTTGACAGGGGCACTACATAAACTCATCATACATGCAATGGTATTTTGAGTTCTTCAGCTCATTAAAACTGTTTATTCCTATTTGTAAGTATGCTATGACAAGCAAAGTTTTTTTTATAACTATAATGCATTACTTCTTGACAACCAGGCCTCAAGTATAGAAAAATAACAGCATGGGTCCCAATTCTGCCCTTTGGTACAATGGTAAATCGCCCAGTGAAGTCAATAAGAGTCATATCCATATAGAAGCAGGCAGAATTGGGCTCTGCAGATTGTAACACAGTTGGATATCCTTACTTGGGGGGTGGGGGGGAGGGTGAAAATCAGATTTAATAAAAGGTTCTGGGAGGAAGAAGTACTATATAAGGACCAAATATCATTCATTATACAGACTTTTTTGACCATGTTTAATGCATAAAAACCTCAACGCACAAGCTGAAGATTTCAAAATAAGGAGTGAACATAAGTTCTTGTGGAAGCAGCTTGGTGAGCATGATTGCTGTGAGGCTGCTGGAGGAGATAATATGGAGATATGGCCCAGGATATTATCAGTACACTGATGATACACAACTCTATCCTCCTCTTTCATCTTGGCATTGCCTATATCTCAGCTATCAAACTTTCTAGGTGACATTTTTATTTGGTTAAGACACAGCTGGTTGAAACTCTGCTTTGGACAAAAAGGAAAGGAGTACTTGTGGCACCTTAGAGACTAACCAATTTATTTGAGCATAAGCTTTCATGAGCTACAGCTCACTTCATCGGATGCATACTGTGGAAATAAACTGGTTAAGATTTGTGCTGGAAATGGCCCAACTTGGTTATCATACACATTGTAAGGAGAGTGATCACTTTAGATAAGCTATTACCAACAGGAGAGTGGGGTGGGAGGAGGTATTTTTTCATGCTTTGTGTGTATATAATAAGATCTTCTAAACTTTCCACAGTATGCATCCGATGAAGTGAGCTGTAGCTCACGAAAGCTTATGCTCAAATAAATTGGTTAGTCTCTAAGGTGCCACAAGTACTCCTTTTCTTTTTGCGAATACAGACTAACACGGCTGTTACTCTGAAATCTGCTTTGGACAGTTTCAGATTGACCACGAGCCACAAAGTCCAGTCTACATATTAAAGTGGAGCATGTTGTGATCAGATTATGGAGGTACCCATATTTTAATCAGGTTATTTGATATGGTTTTATTTATTTATTTATAGGCCCTTAGTTTTTACTTTAGCTTTGTGATAAATAAGCCTAGGTGTTGCTATTAACTTCATTTAAAGCATCTGAGTTCGAAGCAGGAACAATGTATTATAAAGTGCGGCAGGTAGCAGCACCTATTATTAAGGTTGCCCAACACTTCCCATTATAAAGACCCTGTTTTCAGTTGTTTATAACTTTGCCAAACATTAACCATTTGGTCTGAAAATTTCTATGCCTCAGGAACAAGCAACTTTAATTATGGCATTTCCTAATTATTGAGTGCTTGACCTTGTAACCTCAGTAATGTTCTTTTAACTTAGGTGTTTTATCTGAGCGTGAGAGAGAGAGAGAGAGAGAGAGATTGTGTAACTAATACAGTAAATAAAACAGATAATCTTATTTTTGTATTTGCACATTTCTCTGCCTAAAAGTAATAGCCCTATTGTGTGAATCCAAAAATTTCTGGTTTTCCAGAAGTCCTGGCACAACTAATGTATTTATAGTTGTGGTGACCTGTCTAGGCTAGGGTAGGCTAACTATGAAGAGAGGCAGAGGCAAAACAAAAGGGATAATTTTAAATGTTTAGAACTTAATAAGGGAAAATTCCAAAATTGTATCAGGAACATAAATGATATACAAGATTACCAAAGATTTACTACTGATTATAATAAACTATAGGTTACCAACTCATTAACCTTTGTGATCGTGTACATGCTGTGCAGTTAATGCTAAGGGCATTGTTGTTAACAAGAACAAAAGAACTTACTGAACAGTATACTGTGTCACTTGAAAATAAGATCAAGTTTTTCTCTCCTTGGCTGTAAGTCTACCTCCACTCTTGATATCCTGTTCTTTGATTCTCTTCAGCTTGAAGAGCTCCTTGAATTACATGTTCCTGTGTTCCTCTTTTCACCGAGTATATCCACAAGTGGCGTATCTTCACCTAATGAGCCCTCAATTGTTCATTAGGCACCTTTGATCTGTATTCCATCAATAAATGTTCAAACAGTCATTCTCTCTGGTCATATACTGTAGCTCCTTTGTGAGTGGGCTTCTCATTTACTGTTTAGGATCTGTTTTCATCTGATCTAGCGTTTTGAGCAATTCCCTTTTTCACCAATTCTATTTCCTTTCATTTTTTTCCCCCCTTGATACTCACTCTCTCTCTCTGGTAAGTCTCTAGATTTTATTTCTACCTCCCTTCCTTAATGGTGCATGCTCACATACGTAGGTTTATTTTTTTTCTGCTTCTCCTGGTCTGAAACCTTTCCTATTTTCCTTGCTTCGTCTTGCTCACTTCCCAGTACCCTACTTTTAGTCTCCTGTTCTTCCTTTATTTTATCACCTCTCCCCCAATCCCAGCTCGGGTTCATTCTCTAGCTCAGCGTCTAGCTTCTCCTTCCCACAGAGCTATTTCCAACTGCTCCCTTTGGGTGAATTCCAAACCCCCTCCCCAGCTTGAGCTGCCCTCTCCCCAGCCCAGGAGAGCATTCTGTTCTTCTGCATTGCAACTGCAGCAGGTGTGGCTATTACATAGTCATACCAAAAACAAAGGGTGGGATTTTCAAAAGCTCTCAGCACTGGTCTAACTCTGGTCTTACTGAAGTCAATGTTTAAAATTTCTATTGACTTCAGTGGAAGCAGAGTTAGACTTGTGCTTTTGAAAATCCCACCCTAAAAGAAAATTTTTGACTAGACACTCAAAAACTCCTGGGCAAAATATTTCTGTTTATACCTTGGATCAGATGTACATGTACATGCCTGCAATATCGTATACGGACAGGGCTCTGAGAACATGTATTAATTACCTTATTTTTATACAACTGAAAATCAGTACATTCACTAAAGTCCAACTATGTTTAATGGGCAAACAGTTGGCAAACAGTTGGGGCAATTGTTAGGAAACAGATGTAGGGAACATTTTAAAGACCTTAAACAATCAATTAATGGCACACCTCGTCTGTTTAAATGGCATATTTTATGAGCTGACTGCAAGCTTACAGAGTCATTAACAGCACCCAGCAAACATATCCTATATCCACTGTACACTGCTTTGCTGGGACATTGTGGCTGATAAATGGGTTAATATCATCCCCTATGAGTCCCTCTTCTCACTACAGCTAGAACTGTGATTTTGTCATCGGTTAGAGGCACAGTTTGATTCACCAGTTCAAGCTATATACTTCAGGATGCACAGGGGGGCTAGAATACCCAAAAGTCAGGCGCAGAGTGCAACCCTGAACACATGGGAAAGTATACCGTGGGATGTGTAGCTACAGACATATGGGAGAAGAGAGGACCTTCATTTATAGGTTATAAATGCACACTTTGGAGTGTTTGTCCACACAGCAAAACTGCCACACAACAAGAACCAAACTACGCGTCACTAGCTACAGCGACACACCATTAAGATTCATTAGTTATTAGCAGATTAATAGCAGCGTGCTTAGTGGACACAAAAGCAGTTGTTTTCAGCCTTGAGCCTGCCCCAAACAGAACTCCTCACCAGCTAGTGTCATGGCAAAAAGTTGCTGTGTGGGCAGAGGCTTGTAATTAAAAGACTGCTCTACTGCTTTGCATAATGCTTATTTTTAAAGCCATCCATGAAATGCAAATGAATATCTCCCAGCACAATGTATTCCTGGGAGCCCCTGATAATTAGGGCAGCCACTTAATTTTCACATTTCTGTTTCTACCGGGGTGTGTGCCAGTTAAGAAGAGTCTACTGCATTCCTAGCTTCCGCCTTTTTAAAAAAATCCATGCAGCTAACTTAGAGCTGCTTGTGACTTCCATTTTTTTTTCTTGTTACACAATAAACCTTACATTTTTAGATGCCTATAAAAAGCTACAGTACGAGCTATGTCTGTCAGTATTCTAGTAGTAGCCTAGTACTGTGCCTGTGTAATCCACTGGCCCGTGTGTTACAACCTCCTCACGCCCAGTGGCCAATCCACAGACAATACAGGTTTGTTATAGCTCACTGGTTGAGAGCCTAGATTTTAGCTCAAGCTGGAGAGGCTTATGCTTTTAGCTGTGGATGTCCCAAGTTGAATCCCTAACATAATTTACGATAGTGGCCATTACATCTGCACTCCCCCATACCATTCTGAGAGAGTGCAGACAGGGCCATAAGGGCATGTAGAAGTTTCTCATGCTCCCTTTAGGACCGGAAGGGATCTGGCTCAGCCTTACACAGCGGGTCACAGGGGAAGCCAACGGAACCTAAGAAGATTGACAGCCCATCTCTTTCTATAGCTACTAGCTCTCATGCTCCTTAAAGGTAATGCTAAACAACGCCACTGCTTTCACTGTTATCTGTCCTTTAAGTTTCAGAGTAACAGCCGTGTTAGTCTGCATTCGCAAAAAGAAAAGGAGTACTTGTGGCACCTTAGAGACTAACCAATTTATTTGAGCATAAGCTTTCGTGAGCTACAGCTCACTTCATGAAAGCTTATGCTCAAATAAATTGGTTAGTCTCTAAGGTGCCACAAGTACTCCTTTTCTTTTTGTCCTTTAAGTGTTCATACTTAATATTCATTGCCCTGTACATGTTGTACTGTCTCAAGATGCAAATATGTCACCTGCCCTGTCAGCCTATTTACACACAGAGCATGAAAAAAAGAGAAGCAGCTGATTTTGTGACATATGCTCTGGTTCCGCACAGTACTTAAGTATCTGCCTAATTTTAAGCACCTGTGTAGTCCCCTTGAAGTCATGGGCTTAAAGTTAGGCATGGGATTAAAGTACCTTGCTGATCTGAGGTAATAATTAGCCACAGGTGATTCTACCCCTCACCGCAAATTGCTAAGTACACTGAGCAAAAGCAGAATTTCTCTCCTGCAGGAAATTCCTATATTTCAATATTTGTTTTCATCCTCATTTGGAACCAAATGTCAAAATACAGAATTTTTTTGAGGACTAAAAAGTTTGGAAAAAAGATTTGGAAACAAAATATTTAAACGTTGAACATTTCAGTTTAGTGCGTTGAACTGAATCAAAGTTTTGTTTTGAGTCAGTTCAAAATTAAATTGCATTGGCCAAAAGATGCCACAGGGTCTCAGAGGAGTTGTAGTATGGGTTCTTCAGACCCTCATTCTTCCCCATTTTCTGTCCTCCCTGACTAGACAACATCTTCCACTGTGCACCACCTCAAGTGACTCCAATGACGCCACACAGGGCAGTTTATGTCGACCTAACTATGCCAGCCTTGTTCCTGCTGATGGAAGTGCCCTACTACACCGACATAATAACTCCACCGCTATGAGAGGCGTAGGTCTTATGTTGGTGTAGTTAGGTGTGTAGACAGCGTGTGTGTAGACACTACATTCCTCACATTGGCTGTTGGTTGTCTTGTCATTTTCAAGGCTCAACATTAATAATCCAGAGAGCACCACAGACAGCTCTTTTAAAACTCTCAGATGCAAGTTATCCAGACCTGCTTATTTAAAAACGCCTAACTTCACTACTGCTTTTAACATCTTCTTCATGTGAAACACCCAAATTACATGTCCCATGACACATCATAGCATGGTGGGAAGATGTAGTGTAATGTTGAACTGATTCAAAATGAAATATTTTTGTTCAGTTCAACAAACCGTAGTACACCAATTCAGGATGAAATAACCTGAAACTACAAATTTTGTTCTGATTTTTCAGATCAAAAACTGAAAAAAAAAATGGACAAAACTGAAATTTTTCCATGAAAAGTATCCACTTTGTGAAAATTGCATTTTTCATCAAAAATCATTTTAACTGAAAACTCACAACCTGCTCTACTGCTAAGTGAAGGTGGCTAGCCTGTGTAACTGTATGATCTCATCACGTCTCTCTTTCCTTCCTATTGTTCATTACACACACTGGTTATGTCTGAACTTTAAGCAAACTGTAAGCTCTTTGGGGCAAGGACCATGTTCTCCTATGCATTTGGACAGTGCCTAGCACAACTGAGCCTCCATTCTGACTGAGGCTTTTTGGTGCTAGTATTTTTTGCTTCTTCCAGAGATCTCAGTTTCTCTCTGTTCTCACTCCAGTTGTCTCTGTCCCACCTTACATACTATATTTGGGACTGCTGCCCTCCAGGGCGTGTTATTGCCTTGTTCTGGCTGTCTCTCAAAATGCACCAGCGAAATCTCTCTAGGGTGTTATTAGTTTTAGAGAAAAGCTCCCATTGTGCATCCCTGTGGCTAAAAATAAAACAAAAAATGCTGTCAAACGCTAAAAGCTACAATCAATAAAAATTCCTTTGCACCTGGCTCCTGCGCTGCGTAAGGCTGTGGATACCCCAAACAATGAACACATCTTCGTGCAGCCCTAAGGGGCTTCAGTAGTGGCAGAGCTATTCAGAGGTTATATCAAAACTTCAGCCTTAACCATCATCCCTGATGATGACATCCTTTGCATTGCTCACAGGATTAAAGTTTCAAGGTGGGATTCTATGCCGGCCCTCTAAGAGATCTAATAGCCCAGAGAGATGGGACTTTAAGTCACCTTAGCACCCTTCCAATCCTGAACGGCTCCAGTGGCTGGGGAGCACACAATGTAACAGATACTGGATACTGCTGGGGAGCTGGAGCATGTAAGTTAAGGAAACCTCCCCACGCTACCCAGTGGGCCAGAGCACTCTGTGCTGCAGCCCTCCCTCCTGAATACCTCCTCTTTGTGTCCATAGTCCCACCTCCCAGAACACTCCCTACAACAAAGCTTTCAAAGAGGTCCCCAGGAGGCATTCTTACAGCTGTCTCCTGCAATGTCCGTGCTGGAGGAATTCTCCCCTGACTGGAACATAGGCTTTTAGGTCCTTTTACACCATTTGACATAAAAACCACCTAATTTAATTTATGCTCAATTTATTGGAAAGACCAACCAAACCGAATTGTGTGGCTGGTTGATTGGGTAGGGATGTTAGGTGGTCACAGGTATACTATATTTGATTTTTATATGCTCTCCGGAAGTCCGGTTTTGGGAATATTCGGACAGCCTTCACGTGACCCAACAGTTCAGGGATTGGGGTAGCGAGTAACTATTCCTTATTGTTATCTGGTTCAGAACTTCATAGTCAACACAGAGGCACAGCCTGCCTTATTTACCCTTCATACACAAAGAGGACTGGTGCCCCAGAGAGCGAGGTGGCTTGGCAAATAAATTCCTTGGCCAGTTTTTCCTGGAGGTATGTGTACAGTGTGGCCAGCTCAGGCTCTGACATGGCAAAAATGTGGCTGAATAGATTTGTCACCCCTTGAATGCAAGTCTATAGGGCATTCATAGTCTTTGTGTGGAGGCAGAGAATCGGCATTTTTTCTTTTCAAATACATCAGAAAGTCACCATATTTAGAAAGGAGTTCCAGTGCAGAGTCAGTGGGCAGCCCTGCCAGGGCAGTCACTCCCACTCGAGTCTCCCCCTGCCTCCCCACCCGAGGATGGTTAAACCTGCTTTAAGCAGATGCTGCTGTTGGTAAAGCTCCAAGGGAAAAACTGACCCTTTGTTCCTGCCAGTGGATGAAAGGATTGTGGAGAGTCAGCCAGGAAATGTCTAGGATCAGGGGAAAACATGGGGAATGAGTCACACTAAATTGTAACATTTCCCAGTGCCCTTGAATGGTAACATCCAATGGTATGGTTTCTGTGGTCACTGGTCACAAAGATAGGAGGGACCCATCAATTATTTCTACCAGGTCTAGGGCAGACTTGGACCGCAGGAAGATTTGCAGAGCTTGAGCTTTGGCCATGTCCATAAAGTTATCAGTTGCTCCTGAGTCACTGAGGGC
The DNA here is from genome assembly GCF_965140235.1 of Caretta caretta. Classification (NCBI taxonomy): domain Eukaryota; kingdom Metazoa; phylum Chordata; order Testudines; family Cheloniidae; genus Caretta; species Caretta caretta. The sequence goes on from NC_134207.1 coordinate 176,143,871, forward strand.
CCACTGCATAGGAATTTGTTGGGAGACTGTCTAGGAATGTTGGTACTTGAAATTGGGGAACCAACTGGTGAGCACCAGCATGTGTTCCAGGGCTGAAGACTTCAGGATATACTCTGTTGTGATGCCAAGGGCAGCCCCCCATTACCAAGCTTGGGCTGGTTATTTTCCTTGATCCCTTCAGGCTGGGCTCCACATAGGGCAGATGGAGATGGGGTGGCTGGTTCATCACAATAGAAGCATAGTTGAGGTATTGTCCTTGTTCCTTTTCCTCAGGGGTAAGCTGCCAATGGACCAAGTCTACCAGCACTGGCTCAGTGTGCTAAACCATCTTTGACAGCAGGAGGCATGGCCTAGGTGGCTGTGATGACTCTCTTCTCTCCTCCCACCACTTGCGCAACTGATTATCAATCTGAACAGCAAGGTCAATGAAGGTGTCCAAACCTGCTGTGGTTTCTACTCGGACCAGCTCGTCCTTAACCTCCTCCTGGCAGCCCCACCAATTAGTCTGGATTCACTATTTAAGCCAGAAAGAGGAACAGGAAGTTGTCCATGTAAACTGCTAGGGACCAGGACATGGATGGTCTTGCCTAGTGGTTAGAGCAGGAGTAAGGTGCCAGGAAATGGAGCCATGGGTCAGAACTGGAGTCAAAGTCAGGAATTGGAGCCAAAGGTTGGAACTGGAGTCAGGAGCCAAATGCCAGGGCTGAAGGTCAGAGTCAGAATTGGAGTCAGAGAACACAGGCAGGGCTCAGGACCATGGCAATAAGGCAGAAGCAGGAACCAGAGACAAGTCAGGTAAGCAGGGCTCAGGTATCAGGAAAGGAGGCAGCATCCGAAGTAGCAGCTAACCAGGAACTCACCCAATTGCATGGACAACTTCCTCTGTCTCTTTCTAGCTTAGATAGCACAGCTGGACCAATCGGTGGGGCCAGGTGTGGACGGTGCCCGAGGAAGGACTTGGGTTCATTAGCCACTCTGTCCACAAGCTACCGATGAGCTGCCAAATGGCAGCTGGGATACAAGAATTGCTTTGAGACATGTGGACCAAGGTTCAAGACCCAGAGATTCTCACACATTGTTAATTTAGATATGTTACATAAAATGTATATATTTAATAAAAACAAAAAACAGACAGGAAAATACGTGCAATGTGGCCAGATTAAGGCTCTGATCCAAAAAAGCATTAAATATGTGTTTAACCTTAAACATGTTCTTAAATGCTTTCCTGAATCAGGGCCTAAGGTTGATAGAGAAACCTCACACTCATTTCCTGCCTTTATAAAATTTTAACTATGCAACTTTATCAACATTTTTTACATTTAATTTTCCTGCTTTTTATAAAGGAAAAGAACAAAAGGCCACCATTAAATTGTTTTAAGGATGTAAGGTTGCACAAGCATTTAAGATGCTTTAAATCGTTATGATGCCATAAGCATTTAGTCTCCAATTCAAGAAAGCATCCTATCCAGCAACGCCTTTCAGCATGTGAGTGGGAGCAAGGATGGGACTGATCATGTGCTTAAAATGAAGTATCTGTTTAAATGCTTTGTTTGAACTGGCTCCTAAAGACTGTTTCATTCATGAAGAGTGAAGATGAATACAGGTTAAGTTAAACCAGAGGAACTTCATTAAACCCTGTGGGCTGCTCCATCCATGTGGGTAGTTGTGTCCAGTCTAACTCCCCCATTCCTTGTTCCACTGGTGTCCCCTCCGTAACAGTTCCTCCAGGGACTATGAGTCCTCTGACTCCAGTTCCACTGACCATGATACTCCTTAATACAAATGCAAACTATCCCCATTTAAAGAAACGATAAGAAGAATAGTAGGAGGGCAATATGGCTCCATCAGGAGCATTTTAATGGCTTGAAAATCAAAAAGAAATCCTTCCGGCAGTTTTCAGCTTTCTCAGGAGATGACCCAAGAGATTTTAGAGTGGGTCAGATTTTACTAGGTCAAGACAGGAGCAAAGTAACAAGAAATGAATCATTACAGTTTCTTGGTGTGGTGTTACTATTATGAGCTGCAAGGCAGTTCCAAAGCCTTAGATATGTTGGGACTGGTGGAAGTAGCTCCAGAATAAAAGGTTGGTGCTGGTACCATCAACTTGGTGGTGGAGACTGAGAAGGAGCTGTAGCTCTTGTACATTCCTCTAGAGGATAGGATTTATTTTTAAAAAAGGATCTGGCTTCATGCTTCCTGAAGGCATGGGGCCTGGAACTCTGGGGTCCTCCATTTCCCTTCTGGATTCCTTCATCCCTAACAAGCCTACAAGGTATCAATCAGAGTTGGATGGGGCTCCTAAAATGAACAGGAAGGGCTTCCCTTCCTCTGTCCCCACAAATCCTCCCAGGAATAGCAGCCTGATGTGTAAGGAACAATTCTTAGATGTGCAAGATCTTTTTCTATTTCTGATCCTAAATATCAGAGCTAGGAAAGAACTACGAGCCCCATCATAGAATAGAACATATTAGGGGCAGGGAATCATGTCTACTTCTGTGTTAGTATAAGAGCTAAACAATATGCTCGCACGCAGTGCCACCTCCCTGACTGTGGCCTCTAGGGATTACCATAATACAAATACTAAATAATACTCTGTGTTCTTTAAACATTTCTATGCAGGAAAACAGATATGTATTTCTAGGACTTATGATTTAGAGAAGATGTCTTAGAGAAAATCAGATGGCCTTATAAAAAATAGGTACTATACAACAAATAGGCAGTGGGGGTTACACCCATGTAAATGGAGAACAGAATTTGGATTCCTGTCTCTTGGAAGATGGTGTTGAAATGATGATCATACAGAATGTGGAAAGTAACCACTCCATTTTGTAACCAGCCACTGTAAATATATTCTATATTAGCTGTTTTATAGGAAAATAGAGAAGTGAAGCAAGACAAACTGACCATAAGGCAACAAAACTAGCTATTAGTTGGTGAATGAGGAGTTTCATTTGACTAAAGTGATCAAATGTTTGTTTGATTTTTAATTTAGGTTTTGCTATTATTCACATACAATGACTCACTTCACTAGTAAGGAGAGTGGGAAGGGAGCAGAGTCATAGAGAAGATGACAATTGATTTGATTTCTTGTCAGAGTCTCATATTTACATATGCAATAAAAGACAAATGGAGGAATGCAATGACAAAATCCCTCCTTGCACTCCTTCCCTCTTGTAATGGAGAGAAAAATTATGTACACAAAAGTCACCCATTAGTTTAATGCAGAAGGATTATGGATGCAGTAGCCACTCAGAGCAAAGAGAAATAATTTTCTTGCAGCCATTACACTAATGGTGGGAGAGTGTACATAATTAACACAGACCATACTGAGCGAGATCTTTGGGGACACAAATTATTCAGAGGTAGTGATAGAACCCGCTCTTTCCCAAACACAGCGATGACCGCTGAATTATAAAAAACAACAGACCTTTCAGACACTGAGCCAAACCTTACAGCCTTTACTCACATGTGTAATCCATTGGCTTTATTTGGGACTACCTGAGTCTAATTGATTTCAAAAGGATTATACATCTGAGTAAAGGCTGTAGGGTCAGGTCCCTTACAACCCTTTCTCCCCACAGTGCTCTTCCCACATAAAAGTTTCTTGTTTTAAATTTGAAGGTTCAAATCCAACAGCTCTTATTCAGGCAAAACTTCAGTGGTTGTATTGCCTGAGTAAGGACTGCTGCAGATTTGGACCAGAGTGTTCTTCACTGTGTTGGATTTCACATAACTGCAGACTGATTGAGTATCTGGCACTATAAAAAGATCTTTTCAATAACACATCTAACCAGAAAAAAAATCATTCCAAATATTGCTTCAAAGAAATAACAGAATTTGAGCCACATTTTCAGACTTCTTTTTACTTTTATCTTTTTGGTTTTGCACGCTATCAAATCATTTCCTCCAAAAATCTCCTTTGGCACTGCATCTTTTGTACTAAGAGTCACGTTAATGTCAAGATAAGCTATAGAAAGGGGAGGCAACGTGGTCAAGTGGACAGCACACTAAACTGGGAGTCAGGAGACTAGGCTCTATCCCTAGTTCTGCTTACTGTCCTGCTGTGTTACCCTGGGAAAGTCAATTCACCACTCTGTGATTCTGTTTTCCCTCCCACCCTTTGTCTGTCTTTGGGACAGAGTCACAGAGTCTTAATATGTCTTTATAGAGTCACTAGTCCAATGGGGTCCTGATATATCAGTTGAGGCCTGTAGGTGTTATTGTAATTATAATAAATAAAAAGAGCACTACTAGTAACTAACTGTAGAGGACTGAACACAATGACCACCAGGGTATTGCTTTCACAGTACTAAAAAGTTGTGCAAATCTTCATGCCGAAACATTTTTTCTGCGTTTTTGCGAAAGCCTACTTACTTAGTAGTGCGTAAATGAGACATTCTATTGAGGATAATTTCTTTTTAAATTTCTTTTTCTGCTGTTCACTTTTTCTTTAAACAAAACACTGCATAGAATAATGGCACAATCCAGGGTTCCTTTATGCAGGATAAAAAAAATGTCACTAACTTTAAAGTACAGAAAATGAAGTTAAGAACCCTTTTGGAGAGGGGTTCTGGCTTACATGAAACTTTGTACCTCTGGTAAATCTTAATATGAACTACGGGAGCAACTTTGAATTCTATAGTTATTATATATGGTCTTTTTATAGTGTCATGGCAGGAATCACCAGGTGGCGTTGTTACCAGTCTTCCAAGGTCATTTTCTTAGTGTTTGAGCGAATTTTGACTCTTGGGAAGACATGCTGTTGCTGTTAGGTTATGTAAGGTTTTGTGAGGAAACAGCTTCATTAGAAAGAGAGCTGTGGTAGCAGGAGGAGAGCTTACTCTCTGGATTGAGCTCTGATTAGAGTCAGTTCTTGAAGCAGAGTTGCCTCCTAGGAACTGGACATTAGTGTTGGGCTGAAATTCCTAAAGGAAGGGATTGCCCTGTGTGCTGTTTGACCATCTCATTTCAGGACTGGTATATGTGTGTAAATAAAGAAAGTTACCCTTAGATTATACCCACACACTGATTTCCCTTCCAGTGAGGAGCCAATTTGCAAAGCCCCAAACATCCACGACCACTTGGGGGGAGCGGGTGTGACACTGGGGTCAGAAGAAGGGGCAATAAGATTTTCTTCTTTCATTTTCAATATGGTTGTATAGCAAAATAAAAGACTATGTTCATTTCTCAGCATCTAATCTGTGACTAAAGTACACAACTGTATTTCTACTGGACCCCAGGGAGGGTATAGTTCATTCATGTCACTCATTGGTGGTGGCTGTTAGGCTGAGTACATTTTGGTGTAAGTCCTCATGGGTGCTGCTAAATTTGCCCACAATGCCCATTCATTAGAGTCTACTCCATGGACTGTTCCTTAAGGTATTAACATTATGGACAGGTATGGCCAGAAACAGTGAAGCTATACAGGCAGATTGCAAAGACTGAGTAACTAATCTAGTGGCATTATACCTATCGATCCATCTACCTATTCTGGCATTTTATAATTCTGCCCATTACGGTAGTATCTGAGTGCCTTTCATATAAAATCAATAGCAAAGTCCCTATTGGACTTCACTGAGTCTCTGACATTTCTCTGGGGTAAAAATACTGCTTGGGGTGGAGTTTTTTGGAGGGTTGGGATTTGGTTGGGTTTTTTAGAGTGTACAGAGGTGTAAATGTGTAAACACTACTTAACATTTTTTAGCAATCCCCCAGAAGAAAACATAAAATCATCACTGACAGAGTTTGCAAATGACAAAAATTGGGGGAATGGTAAATAATGAAGAGGACAGGTCACTGATATAGAGTGATCTGGATCACTTGGTAAACTGGGCACAACCAAACAGTATGTGTTTTAATAAAGCTAAATGTAAATGTATACATCTAGGACAGTGGTTCTCAATCCATTTACCATGGAGGGCCGCATATGCAGCTCTCTATGTATTATGTGGGCTGCATCCACGCAATATATATACTACCTGTATGGCCTTGATGATGTCACATGGGCCGCAACTGTGTGCTGACTAGGCCACAAGCGGCCTGCGGGCTGAAAACCACTGATCTAGGAACAAAGGATGGACGCCTTACTTATACAATGGAGGACTCTATCCTGGGAAGCAGTGACTCTGAAAAAGATGTCAGAGTCGTGGTGGATAACTTGCTGAACATGAGCTCCCAGTGCGATGCTGTGGCCAAAGGAGCTAATGTGATTCCAGGATGCATAAACAGGGGAATTGCAACTAGGAGTGGAGAGGTTATTTTACTTCTATATTTGAGACGGTGCAACCTCTGCTGCAATAGTGAGTCCAGTTCTGATATCCACAATTCAAGAAGAATGTTGATAAACTGTAGAGGGTTCAGAGAAGAGCCATGAGAATGATTAAAGTATTAGAAAACATGCCTCAGTGACAAACTCAAAGAGTTCGATCTATTTATCTTAACAAAGAGAAGGTTAGTGAGTGTCTTGATCACAGTATACAAGTACCTATGTGGGGAGTAAATATTTAACAATGGGCTTTTCAGTCTAGCAGAGAAAGCTGGGAGGTGGTGCTAGACAAATTCAGACTGGAAATAAGATGTACATTTTTAACAATGTGGGTAATTAACCATTGGAACAATTTACCAAGGGTTGTGGTAGAGACTCTATCACTGACAATTTTTAAAATCAAGATTGGATGTTTTTCTAAAGATCTGCTCTAGGAATTATTTTGGGGAAGTTCTAAGGCCTGTGTTGTACAGGAGGTCAGATGTGATAATCACAATGGTCCCTTCTGGCCTTGGAATCTATGAATGTTGTGGCTATCATTCTTATGGTGGATAAGCCTTTTCCAAGAAGTAGTTTCGCAGCAATTCCTAAACACATGTAGATTCTACTTCACCTGATCTTCTCTGGAAGTTTGTTCCATAGCCAGACCCCGTTGGCCAAGAAAGCTTTATCCCCAGCTCTTGTGTGCTTTGTCCTGTGCTCTTTGATCTACATTGTCCCTGATAAGTACAAGTGTCTCAGTGGTTCAAAGACTGAAATTTGGTCTTTGATGTAGCTGTCTTCAACGTAACTAGAGACCTCATTTATGCAAGTGCAACTGTCTCCACATTGAACAGTTAATTGCAAGAAAACCTCAATTTAGATCAGATGTCAGGCTTTGCTCCCAATCTTGTCTGAGCATGTGGCAGCGCACAGCTAAAATGAACAAGGCAGCCTGGAACCAGAAGAGACTCAAATCAAGTAAACTGTCTGGTACTAGACAGCAGACCTGAAGGATAGGTTGTTTCTATTTTTATTGATATTGCAGACAGCAAAATAGCAGTTCCTGGTTAAAGGGAGCCATCAGCTGATAAAGGGTCCTCAATATTACCCATTAATTCCTCTCAGTGCTGTGGAATAGGACAAAGGCAGCAAAGAAATGCAGCTTTCATGAGAAGAGAGAAACCAGGCTCTAACCCCAAAAAGATGTCCATGCTGTTGCCGCTCTGGAACGCAGATGTTCTGTCTCCCAGTCCCCAGCTTGCGCCACTAGATTATCTTCATCTCCAGACTTGGGAAAAAGAATCCAGGAGTGATTTCTTCCAATGCCACTTCTTAAACCACTACCCCACACTAAGCCACAGAGACAAGAAGAGGGAGTATGTCAGTATGTCTACATGGCAGCTGGGAGCATGCCTCCCAGCTCAGGTAGACAGACTTGCACTAACTCTGCTCAAGCTAGCAGACCAAAAACAGAACTGTGGCACAAGCGGCAGCTCGGGCAAGCTGCCTGAGTCTGAGCCTGCACAAACCCTTGGATCTGAGTTCCAAGCTGCTGCCCATGTAATGTCCACACTGCTAGACCGCTATTTATAGCGTGCTAGCTCAAGCAGAGGTAGCAGGTGTCTGTCTACCCAGGCTGGTAGGCACTCTCCCAGCTACAGAGTAGACCTACCAAGGTGCTTCTCTCTTCATGCATTTGGTGAGCCTGGGCAACAGGAAAAAAGAGCAGCAGAAGGCCTTTGCTCCTGTTTTTAATATCCTCTCCCACACATAGATATTGACTCCAATCCTTTGCTGATTTCCTGCCAGCCAATTCTTGACCCCTTCACCTCCAAACAAAGGAAAGGCAGAGCTTGGTACAGAAATGAACACACACAGTCAACATGGTAAGTGTCATGGACTCACAGGTTGTGCCCACTCTTTGCCCGTGTAAGCATGAAAATCTTTTGAGAATCTGGTGCCTACTGATTAAAGGGATATAGGCCCTGACTAAAAGTCCATTGAAATCTACAGGAGTCTTGCCATCTACTTCAGTGGGCTTTAGATTGGGCTTTTAATGAACACTTACACTGCTAATTATTTGCACCCTCCAAATTATACTCTCCAAATAATTTCCACTATTTACAGCTGCCTTTATACCATCGATGCATATGGCCCATTCTCTCAAAATTCCTGTGATGGTTTAGTAAATATCATGTAGCCTAGTGTGCAAAGCATGTATATAGACCCACGATGGCCATTGTCCCTTGACATTATCAGCCTGACCCACTAAGCTTTTAAAGAAGCTTCACAGACTACTACTGGGATATTGATTATAAAACCTGGCCTTAAAAGGAGTAATTAATTAAAAATCTCTTTCTACCTTTCTGTCCAGTGTCAATATGCACAGGTTTTGCACACTGTGCAACTTCTTACTGATGGGCAGACATTGCTAACAAATTTCTCACTCTTCTTTTGGCTTTTTGGCAGTCCACAATGGGTCATTTTTAATGCAATTTCATTTCTTAATTAAGCCTTCCCTGCGGTATTATCACTGGGGATTATTTCCATTTGATTCCTTTATTTAAGAACAGAAAGCCTGAGTAAAAAGACTCTCCCCCTGCTTTCAAAGATTTCCTTCCAATTAACCCTCAGAGAAGACGTGTGTTTTAAAAAGTATATAACATTCATGTTCAGTAAAAAAAAAATCTCATTATAATAATGATCAGGGGATTGCAAGGAAAGTGAAGATAGGGCCAAATTAAAAAAAAAAACAGAAAATAATGTTTCCTATCCCAAATTTTACAGGACAGAGATTCAACTGCACAAATGGGAGTCAGGCACTCAACTCTCATTGAGTTTCAATGGAAGCAGTTTGTTACCTCTTGTGTGCTTCACAATAATTGTTGCTTTTCTTAAGTTTGCAGTTCCTGTATTCATGGGACTATGGGCAAATCTCAGTTTTCATTTTTTTTAAAAATATGTTTTTAGGCCTCATGACTGCAGATAAAAGCTTGAAAACACATCCTCTAAGTACTCCCAACACCAGAAGACAAAAAGACCCCAACCTGAGATTATTTTTAAAAAAAAATCACATAATTTTTAAGCCAATCATGTGATTTTTGAGGAGCAATTCATGATTTTTGAGGGTTGGCAATACTGTGGAAAGTGGGTGCCTAACTGCCCCGTGAGCCATAAAAACCTCCCCCCTACGTGATTATGTGCTAGTGACTGTATCTGTGTGCTTATTGCTGGTCACTTCCTTCCACTGAATGTTAGATCATGCACATGCCACGGTAAAGCAGTAAAACAAAGTCATAGTAGACAGGGAAAGGAAAACAGCAATATCCTATCAATCAGTGATACTATACGCAGGAATGAAAACGCTAAAAGTGTTGCAGAGCAGCATCAAGAACAGCAGCTTATTCAGCGAGAACATTTTAATTCAAGGGTGTGATAATGAGGTTTTCCTGTATTTTAGAAAATGTAATTACCATGCTTCTTACTAATATACGGTGTCACCTGATCTAATATAATACGTATATTAACATTACGCAAAGTCTGACCATTAAGAATTTATATCATGCTGCTCTGGTCCTTTTCAAAACATAAGTCACAGTCCTTGCCCCAAAGCCTTACACAGACAAGATAAAATACAGCACAACAGTTCAGATAAAAAGGGGAGCGAAGAGATGAGTTGTGAAAGACTATTCACAGAAGAAGCAGGTCGTAGAGAAAGATTTGAAGGAGGAAAGAAAGGAGTCACTCAAGCAGTCACCTACTTTTTGTTCACCAAGTAGAGGGGGTAACATCAAAAATGTTGCAATACCACAAGGTGGGAGGAGAGGAAAGGAGCAGTTGGATATAAAGTCTATTAAGCAAAAGTGAGAGGACATGAAATGGAGATGTAGGTGGCAGTGACATTATGCAGGAGCCTGAAGGTGAAAATGAGCATGAATTACATATGGTAAGGAGATAGGGAGGCAGTAAAGGGATTCAAAGAGGGAGTGACATGCTGAGAGTGACAGAAGTGAGCTGTAGCTCACGAAAGCTCATGCTCAAATAAATTGGTTAGTCTCTAAGGTGCTACAAGTACTCCTTTTCTTTTTTTAGAGAAGAAAGACTACGCTGCAGGAATGTTTGGTCTCCCTGCCAGTCTGTCCAACTGAGAAGATAACAGTAGGCAAGTTTAGAGATGGGTATGGGGAAAGGTTTTAGTACTGGGGATAGAGAGGAACTGAAACTTTTAGTGACATTAGAAAGGATTAAGAGACTGTAAAAGGAGCAATCAAAGAAGACACCAAGATTGCAAGCCAGGAAAAAAAAATGAATGTGTCAATGGTAATACAGAAAGGAGGAAGTAAAGAGGGATTAGAAGAAAAGATAACAGATTGAGTTTTGGACAGACCCAGTTTGAAATGGTTGTGGAGCATCTATGATCAGGAGTACAGGTGGGATGCAAAACTGCACAAAGGAGCTGAGATTGGAGGAAGAAAAAGGTAGTTTTGAGTGTCAGCACAGAGATAGTGGCTTTAAAAAACAGGAGTGGAAGTGGTGGTAAAGAATCAGAAGAGGAGGGGACCAAGGACAAAACACAGAGATGCCAAAGATAAAGGAAGAAAAGAGGATAAGGTTCCACCGAAGCGGACACCAAAAGAGAGGTCAGTTACGTACGAAGGGAACCAGGAAAGAACAGATCACAGAAATTGAGAGAAGAAAGTAATCAGCAGTGTCAACAACTGCAGACAGTTCAAGTGGAATAAGAATATACAAGTGATCCTTGGACTTTGCAAGACACTTTGCTGTATATCAGTTCCTGAGTTTTGGTAGCTTCGTATCTTTTCCATAACCACTGCCAACAGGTCAGTTCCGTCCCTTTTGTTTCTTGGTGCATCTAGTGTAAAAAGTATCTCTGAAACAGAGCCCAGTCTATCACCACATAGCAAGGACACATAAGGGCAACAAAGGGGCCTTTATGCCAAAAGGGACTCAATAGAGAGGCTCCACAGACATTCCAAGGCCTGGCATGGAGGAGTTCATTTCACTTTATCTGCCTACTCAAGCTGCACTCTGCCATAAGGATTTGGCCCTACCTGTGGTGTAATATAAGTCGCTTGCTGCAATATACATTATAATTTTACGTAATACCAGAATTAAAGTCAAGACTGTAATATGGTATTTATTACTTTTTAATGTTACCCACTCAAAATAAACCGTACTTGTATAAAAAGTCTTGATACTTTCAGAATAATAAAGTTGCCTGGAGAAAGTTGGGGAAATACAGAACCATGCTTTTGAGAAATAACCGTTACTAAGAATATTTTACTTTTTTGTATCTGATTCTGGCTTCACTGCATTTAACAAGTGAAAACTTGCCACAACACTGGCATTTTACAGGTTGAACAATAAGAATGACATAACACAGGAATGGCAAAATAGCTTGAATACTTAGAGGATGTTGATACAAGGTGGCAGAGGTGATAACAGTCATCTCAAGAGATCATGAGAGATTGGTCTATCCAACTCCCCTCCAGCAGGTATCCATCAAGCTCTGGTATGCTGCTGGGGCAGTGCCCAGACCAAATGGCAAAACTTTAAACTAATCACATTATAGTGCACTAGTAAACTTATGCTTATCCAGAAGACAAATAGAGTACTACAACAAAAGCAGCTCCTTATTTAAGTATGAATCTACTTATTTAAATAGATTTTCACTATAAGAGTTGATTTTAATCATCCACAAAAAGAAATTAACCTTCCTGAAATTTTGCCTACCATATCTTGAACAGAACAGATTTATTATAAGAAATACCACTCTTAGAACAATAAAAAATATCGATTAGCCTTCTCTTATTTCATTATGTTAGATGTTACATCTTTAGAAGAGAACAATGAAACTATGCTACTGCTCCAGAAGAATGTGCTCTGAACAATGAACAAATGAATGACTGAGCAAACTCACCCACTGAGAAAAATGCAATCTTTCCACATCAAAATCTCAATACACCAAGCAATATAAATAAGGGCTTGAATATAATGAGAATGACTTATAGGGAAGCATATGAAAAAAAATCGTGCACATTTAAGATTGTTCACCACAGAAATGGGAAGTAGAAGGCAAAATGCCCTTAAAATGTTTTTTGTGTAGTAAAGGCTATCATTCTCCTGCTCAATAAAATGAAGTCTGGTTCTCACTTTCATGGTAGATGTAAAGTCAAAACAGTACATTTCCTTCTTGATTAAGCCCACTTTTGAACACTCTGCTGTAGCGATCTTGCCTTCACTGCACTAGAGCATAGCACAGCTGGTTAAAATATGGACCTTTACTTTTCAATTGAATATAAGAGGGTCCCAATTTCAGTTGGAAACAAAGGACCAGAGCAATAGAGCTATGCTGATTTACACAACCTGAGGTTCTAACCCAAAATATTTTAACGTTTTACATGCAAGCATGGTACTGTGAAAAGGAAATGCCAGCTTCCACTAGCAGGGTGCTTTGAAAAAGAGGGGAGGAGATGAGGATGTGGAGGAAAGAGATAATGATGAAAGGATTCTAGCAGCAAAATGTTTGTTCTCAACTACCACAAAAATATCTGCAGAAATCTGGAAGAGCACTCTAAGGCTATGTGCACTGAAAAAGAAAAAAGGAGAATAAAAAAGGAAACAGGGGCCTAATATAAAATGATTTTGTTTAGCCATAATCTTTTTTTTTTTTTGAGAATGATAACACATAGTTCTGTTCCTCCCATAGGTTAACTTGCTAACTTGGTTGTGTAGCCTGCAATGTGGTTCTGTGGCCTGCAATGTGCAGGAGGTCAGATGATCATGATGGTCCCTTCTGACTTTAAAGTCTATGAGTCTATTGTTTTCTTTTGGTATCCCATTCTTAAAAGAATGTGTTACAGAAATGTTAGCAGAAGTTCTTTATGGCCTTCAACCCCGTAGTCCATTCACCTGTAACCCATGAAAATATAATACAACCCATCACAACTATTTTAGACCTCTTTAGCCAAATGCATCTCGAGTGTAAGGCCAGTGATTTCAGTGGACTTAGGTCAGGCATGAGATTGGACCCGTGGCTAAAAAAAAAAAAAAAGGTGGGGAGGGTGCATAGAAGACAGTTGTAATTTTACACATTCATCCCGGTTAAAAAGAGCTCAGCAACAGTCAGAATTTCTGTTCTTCCTTTCATCCTGAATCTCAAAGAAACGTCAACATTTCCTGTGAACCAAAAATTCTGAAAAATTTTAATTTCCAAAAGATCAAAACAACCTTATCAAAATGCTTCAATAAGATCAAAATGTTTTGTTTAAACTTTATTCTTTTGACTTATACTTATTACAATTTATAATGTACAAGAATATATTAATATAACATAAGACAGTCTAAACAAGCATTTCAACCTTATAAAAATTAAACATTTTTATAATTTTTCATAACAAAATTAGACAAATTTGATACGACCTAATGAAATGTTTTGATTTAATCAGAACAGCGTTTTCCAACAAAAAACAGTTCCACTGGAAAATTTTCCATCAACTCTGTTAGAAGATTCCCTTCTCCCCACATGCACATATATTGCAGCACTTCGTATAAATAACTGTTTTATATTTGCACTTCATCAGACTGCTTTTGACAGGTTCTCTTTCCTTTCTGTGTGGGAGATGAGCAACCCCAAGAGAGGAAAGGAGTCAGCAGCAACTTCACTAGGGTGATCAGAGCACCTATGCATAATAATACATATATTCAAGAAAATGGACGTAATGAGATATTTTTTAAAAAGAGAGTTATGGCAGCCTCAGAGCAGCCTGCATGGAGATGAATTCAGCTCTTTACTCTAGTATTCAGAGAAAACATACATAATTATTACACTGTCTTAGCAACTGCCATACCAAATAACCTTGATCAACAATTCAGAGGTGTGCCTAATTTGCCATGTCTCTTGTTTTAAATATATAATTCATGGATTCTTTATAGATCATAGTAATGCCTCTATCTTACATTCTGTATTGTGACTTAGCACTTGGCTAAGACTTTTCAGGGCTTCTTGAACCCTGCTTCCTGAATACTGCTACCTGCAAGATCCGACTTGGGAGCAGGTGCAGCAGCGCAAAGATGCAATGTGGTAAAAGATGAACAAGGAAGCCTAGTTCAACAGCAACCCTGCAAAGGACAGAGAGAGAAGCAAATTGTCGGAACTTAAGTGCAATACAAGAGGGAGGAAGGATGGAAAAGGAACATCACAGTAAAAAATTAGTTCACTATCTCTAAGAAAGTCTGCTCATCAGCTCTGAGTTTCTCTACTAAAATGCTGTTCCACTCCAAAAAGCAATTATGTAAAAGTCGCTCCTTTTTAGTCAGCAGTTCTGCTACTTGTGGTGTATTCAGAGTTTACCCTCTGACTTCAGTAACAAGAGATTTTACTTCCCTCTATTACTGTCAGCCCTGCAGAAGAAAAAAAAAGTTTGAGAGGGAACTAAATTCTCATCCTCCTCATTCATTGTCAACAGAATTGACAACTAAACTCCATTAAGAGGGCCATGTATGTCATCCAAACATCTTCAAATTATGCCTTCTGTTTGTTATACCAGTATAACACATCTGAAAGTGATACAGTTTACATGTGTAACTGAAGGCAAAATGTGAAGACAATAAAGTGGCCCTGGAGTAGGAATTTGGCCTAGAGATTCACTATTACTGGCAATTGTGCACAACCCAGAAAGAACACAGCTTGACTTTCAGGTCCTTGGCTGAGTTTGAAGGGCTGGCAGTTGGGGGACGGGGGGGAACAACTTATCTATTAGCAAATTTTAACTGAAAATCCCCAGAACACAGTAAGTGTGGGACCCCGTATTTATTTTACAGTCTCTTTTCAAAGTAGAATCTGACTTTAATTATCAAATATATATGGAAAGTTCTCTCATCACAACTTGGAAAATAGAAGTCTTTACTCATGGTTATTGCACATAGTCTCCATTTTAGTCAAGGGTATTTTTACATATTTTAGGACTACTGGATAAGGCCCTAAATGTATATGTGTTCTCATGCACTGGGATTTCATCTCGTACTTCACAGCTGCCCATATTCTGCTTTAGCCACCAAAATCCATACCAAGAACAGTACCAGAAATCCGAAAACTACTGCATTAACCAAGCCTAACAGAACCAGTTTCTTCCAATTAAGACATCATCAGGACAGATCTCAAAAAAAGAGCAAAAGTATCCGACCAAAACTCAAAAAGTTAGTAACTAAACAAGGCGAACTTGGTCTCCCTGTGAGTAGGGTGACCAGATAGCAATGGTAAAAAATCAGGACGGGGGAAAATGGGGCCCTATAAAAGACAAAGCCCCTAAAATCAGGACAGTCCTGATAAAATCAGGATGTCTGGTTATCCTACCTCTGAGTTAACAGAAGGCCAGCAAGTAGATTGTAATGATTCTGAGAGAGACAGTAGATCAAAGAGGTCACAAATCAACCAGACTGATCATATTCATGATGAACCTGTCCAAGCTACTAGCTGGTACACTGTTAATCAGCACTCTCCTTCATGATGCCTTACCCACTCTGTCTATTTCTTGCCATGCTGCGAAGAGAATTGGAAGAAAGCAAGCACAACTTGGCCTCTTACAATCCATGAACCTGCTAATATTTACATATGTGCATGACTTCAATAAGACAACTCAAGCGAGTAAAGTTAGTGGGACTACTTGTGCACCAAAAGTTATAATGTGCATAGAGCACTTGCAGAATTGGGTCAAGAAAAAAAGGTTGCAAGGGCCATATTTAACTTACAGTCAAAAGTCAGAATCATACATTACTAACAAATAATTCCCACAAAAGAAAATTTGCATCAGCTAATTTATTTCCAATCATTGGAAAAAGAATATTACAATAAAAACCTGAACACACACATAACCCAACCACCCACCACCAACTTTTATTGCCAGAGATTAATTTTCTTGTACAAAGAAACACCTTGCTAAAATATATTTTTCTATTAGCTGTGCATTATGATGTGCACAAAGAATAAAAGGACATGACATGTATTTTATGAAATGCTCTACCAGGTTTGGTGAAATGTTAAAATGGTTCTTAGGGATGGACGAACTTTATGATATTCAAGGCTCACGGATTGCTTTTTAAACAAATGTGGAGGGTTCCCACAGCACATTCTCATTCACACTCTGACAAGAGTTTGAAAATACAGAAAACGCCCTTTCCTCCAGTCCAGCCATCTCCTCCTGTAGCCTCTTTTGGGATATCACTTCTCCCCCCTCTTCCCACAAAAGTCAGAGGAGAAGCAGTTTTTGTAGAATGGGGGAACACCAAGGTACACTCCGACCCCAGTCTGGGCAGCCAACCCAATTCTGAGCATCCAAAAGTCATATTCACATGGAGGTAAAATGTACAGCTATCAAGTCAGATTCTGGCTCTCTATTGCAGGTGTACTAGGGAGAGAAGAAAGTGCAGGAGAACCTTCTTCCCATCCCTGACTCCTACCTGGGAGCATCCAGAACACCAATGTTCACGCTAAACTCTCAAAGAGGGTAGGGCAGCAGGCAGATCCTATAGCTCCAAAAAGGAGATTAAGGACCTGCTCTTTAAAACCAGACCTCCTGAAGGCATGCTTACGTTCTCTGGGAATTGCCACTCAGCCCCTTCCTCTTCCTCCTCCTCTGAACCTTAGCAGCAAGGAGATGTCAAGCAAAACTACAAAAAGGCCCATAACATTCTACTGTACCTCCATTAAAGTCCCACCTACATTTCCTTCAGAGTCATTGTTCATTACTAGGGGAAAGCAGAAACCATGCCCCAATCTTTCCCTTTCCCTTCCAGTGATATGAAAATCCAGTGTTTGAGACACAATAATTTGTTAGCCTGGCCTAGGCACTTTATGATATGGGATCTCTCTGCACCTGCTTCTTCCTTTTATGCAATTGGACGCACAAGCCAGAGATACTTTAGCATTCAAGACATTTATGCTGAGATGATATATTTTAATAATTTGTTAGTATTGTCCTAGTATAATTGCTCAAACACAGACATTATGTTTTTTGCCTACATCACGCTATTAGGTACAACCAAGACAATATTTTAATTTAAGAGAATTATTAATCCATGTTTTCATTGTGTGATGAAGCCATTCTGCAGATTGTTTTTTAATTTGGGGTCCCAGTTCTCCGCATCATCCCTTGAGTTAATTTATACAAATATCTGCACAAATATTGGCCCCAGGTACAGCAAGAAACAGAAGGAGCAAGGAGAGAATGCCATAGCCACATTGCCACCTCCGATTTCAGATTTACTGGCTTTATAAAGACACTACAGAATATAAGATTTTTTATTCTCCCAATATGGCACTGTGGCAAAATGCTAGATTATGATCCAAGACACTACTGAAAGTGCAGACAGAATTGTAATGTCTAGGTGGACAGTGCCCCTTTTAGTTTACTATTTTGTTTTTAATTATATAAAGTAATGAAAAAAAATGAAGAAAAATAAAAAGAGAATGAACTTTGGCCTTCATAAACAGTGTTGCCAATTCTCATGATTTTATTACAAGTAATGCAATATTTGATGTTTTATCGAAAACCCCAGCTCCTGGAGTTATATGATTATGTGAGAATCTCAGCTTTTGGGAGGGTGGTGGTGTTTGTTTTTTAAGTACGTTTCTAGTCCTCACGTTTGCAGAAAAAAGATTAACAATGTGACCAGAAGGTATCTTAAAGACTCAAGAATCAGAAATAGATAGAAAGAACCCAACCATTTAAAAATATCTCATGATTTGGGGGGAGGGGTTCCAACTCATTATTTTTGAATGTTTGAGTGGGCAATACAGCATATATTTCTGTTGCTTTGGATCTGATGTTAGCATGATTAGAACAAAGTTTCAAAGCTTGGGACTGGCAAAATAGTAGCCCATATTCCTTGTGATGTTCAGTTTTGGATAGATAGTAAAAATAGGCCAGATTCTGCAGTCTTTAATTGAACAAAACTCCCATCATATTTAGTGGAAGCTTCACTCAATTTTGGACCATGGAATTTGATTTAATAATAGTCTTTCCATCTTGGCTTCAAGTTACTGTTATGACTCAGTACATATATGTAGTATTGCTGAGTCATGGTGCTGACCCAGCACTGCCTACTATTTAAAATTATATGATGCATTCACATTGCATAATTTAGCTTTGTCAAAGAATCTCATCCATAATCTCTACATATCATGTACAATTCCATAACCCAGACAACATACATCTTAATGGCTAATGGGCCTTTCATGAAGCCTGAACAGTATCAGTTTGGAAATCTGATGTTCCAGCTTCAGAATTAAATATTTCATCTACTGCCAGATGCATCTTATAGTTGCAACAAAAATTTGCCATTTACAATATGCTGCTTCACACAGCATATACTGAATGCTCCTCCTCCAACAAACATATATTTATATGCAAAAAAGAAAGCATTTCTATATAAACTCAAAATGATGAGTGTACATTGTACATCTTTTCTACCCTAATTAATTATACAAGCCAAATATTGCATGGCCAATAAATGATAGATGTGCAGCACTAAATGTGACAAAACAACAGTTTGCCATTTTGCTGAGTCTGCAATAGGATACTGGCTGCAAAATAAAATCACATACCTTCTTAAAGGAATACTATCAGTATTGACAGGTCCCAATTTGACCTACCTTATTGCTTCTTATATATGTTAGCAAAGTCCCTGTAATTTATGTTATACCAGTGTTGGTAGGTGTGTGTTTGAAAACAATGCTTCAGTAGGATTTTTTCCCTTTGGGGAAAAAGGAGTGCACCACCAGCACAGCAGCACATTTAGGATTTGGAGACGGTTACCCCCTCTATTCTGTTCTCAATTCAGACTTTCTTAGAATTGCACCAGTGTACATGAGAGAAGGATTTGTCCTAATGTCTCTTTAACCCAACACCCATTCTTTTTTTTTCCTTCTTACTCTCTCCCTCCCCCATGGCAGGAAGGAGGAGGAAATAACAAAAATTAGAACTTCTTACTCCTTACCCACCCGTGGCTGGAAGGAGCAGTAACAGAGATCTTCCCTTTTGCAAAAGTATACCATGATAGCACACAGTGGTTTTAAATTAATATTGGCAAAGCCTGAAGCACATTGATCAGTGCATCCAGACAACAGCTCCATGTGAAATTTGGGATTATCCCACATGAATTTCCCCTCCAATAAATCCTATACTCCACTGAGTTGCAGTTTTCCCAGATCCCAAAAATCTGGCTCTGCAGCCTAGTGTGTGGTCACGAAGTGGAAAATCAATTCAGTAAGAAGACAGATTTCAGTTTCTAGTTTTCAAGATCTTATTGTTAACTAAACAATATTTTTAAAATGTAAAATATATAACATAATAGCACCTTAATTTTCCCAGATGACTACTGAATGGGCAGATGGATGACAAATCGTTCTATCAGATCTCTTTAAGGTCTGTGTAGACTACATGTAAGAAATTATTCATTTAATCCAAGTTCAGTTTTACCTAAATATAGGCAATTCAGTACAGGAGACCTTCTGTACATACTACTGTTTTAGGAGTTAAGAACTCTCAAGTTTAAATGGGTTTTAATTTTGGGACAAACATGTATTTCAACCTAAAGACCTAGATGGGAATTTAACTTCAGGCTTTAACCAAATGTCAGTGGTCTACCAGTAGCATGGCCACTCATGCATGCCCAGAATACCAGACATCACGGTGCCTATGGGAATGGCATAGGCCTGCCCCTATGCAGAACGTGTGAAAAAGAGAGGCGTCTTTACTCAATCCATAAAAATGAAACCTCAGCAAAAGTCTCAACAACAGCATTTTTGACGGGTATGCACACATTTTCTTCCCCACCAACCTTACGTTCTCCATTAAGGGAATGTTGGCTGCACAGAGTTCGCAAAGAACTTTGGGATACACTACTGTGCCCTGATGTCTAGGATGAGTTTGGCTGATCATTTATTTTGAAATCTCAAAACAAGAGCATGAGGGTTCTCCCTTGTTAGCCAGGTAATGAAACAGCATAAAAAAAGTATATTCAGAAGTACCATACTTTATTATTTGTATTATGATAGCTGCTATAGTCCCTACCCAAGATCAGGCACCATTGTGTTAGGTGCTGGGCAAACACCTAGTGAGAGAGAGTCCTTGCCCCGAAAAGTTTACAATCTAAATAGAAAAGTTAGACAAAGGGTGAGAGGGGAAACAAAGTCACAGAGAGATGAAGTGGCCAAGGTCACCCAGAAGGTTAATGGCAGCCCCTAGACTAGAATCCAAATCACCCCGTATCCAGTTCAGTGCCTTATCCACTCGATCATGCTACCTCTTTACATGGTATTCATTCTATCACAAAAAGAGGGCCTGATTCAGATCTCACACTGGTGTAAATCAAGAGCAACTTTCCTGACACAGAACCAATATAAAGAAGAGTAGAATCTTGTTCACAGCCTCTAAAAGTACTCAGGGCCTAGGATTTCAAGGAAATGGGCAGTCAAAACGCTTAAGCACAACATGGCCCATGCTGAAATTCCTAATCAGGGCTACTTCAGCTGAGCTAATACATCCACATCCTTTTTTGCTTGAACAAATGAATACAAACAGGTGTTTTTTTCTCCCATGGGATAGACCTGCAATCCTTAATTAGCCAAAACTCCTATTGACACAAATGGGACAGTTATGAGAGAAAAGAATGCAGTCAATCGCAAATTCCCTATGTGTTCTTTACTGGGGTTGGATCGTGGCTCTGATTTTCCACTATCTGCACCATGTGGAAAATCAGGGCCACCATCCAACCCCAGTAAAGAATACATAGGGAATTTGTGATTGACTGCATTTTCTTTTCTTACACCTCTCAAAAATGGTATGAATGCTAACATTTGATAGTGTTTTACACCCACTTTGACCTGACTGCAAAGAGGTGTAACTGAATACACATGGTGTAACACAGTAAAGAATGAGGCCCAAGAAGCCCAAATGTCATCTTTTGCCAGCTGCTCATTGGTCAATGCAACAGAATGGCATAACCTGAAACCGCCCACCTGGAATAAATGGATTATTCAATTATAGGATGTCCTAGCCATAGAAAAGATGACAAACTCTAAGAATGACTCATAAATCAGTTCCTTTACCACTTGGCTACCATTCATGGAGTATGACGAAGATGATCCTAGCCTGAAGAAGCCAAAGAACTGGCTAGCTTTTCTTCTTATTTTTCAAATATCTTGATAAGCTCAAGACTTGATTGTACATCATTTATTGGAATATGTGGCCAGCATGCCTTTTATTATTAATGTCTGCACTTTTACTTTTTTCTCGTCACATCAGCATGTGTTTTTCACTGGTATGCACAGAGAGACACAAGAATATCCTGTTTTCTATTTAAGAATAAATCTCAAGGTAACGGTTATGTCAAATTTGGCCCAAATTCTAAATTTCATGACAATAAATGTTTACCAAATCTGATGCCAAATGACAATGTATTTGTGGAGGTTTTTAAAAAAGAAAATAAATACTTACCTACAGTATTTGCCATACAGTGTTTATGAGATTGTGCTGGTCCATGGAAACCTGATAGTAAAATGGACCAAAAATTAAAACCAAACAGAAGTTTTAAAAAGAAGTGAAATTGACTCGTCTCTTTATTGTCAAGACGGAGAGAGATACTAAAAGTAAACAGTTAAGCAAAAGTAGCAAAAAAATAAAATGGGAAGGTGTTTCAAATTCTTTGAATTTTAATGGTCAGACTGATATACCATAGATAACACATGAGAAAATAAATGTGGGTATATATTTTAAAAATATACGCCAAATCATCCTCTAGGAGGGTTATTCATCTAGATGTTATTCATCTAGGTTTTGACTCTCTGGCCAGGCTTACACTCGGGAATTTTACAAAATAAATAAAAATGGAAGCACAAACAAAAGCCCTGGTGTAGACAAGATTCTGGTGACTTCCAGTGTGTTTACCACCATGTTAGTTACATTTACTGGAAAGCTGGTTTAGCTAACATTGCAGTAGAAATAGATGTGGTGGTGGGAGCCCTGTCTACACTAGGGCTCCCAATGAAACTGTCATTGGTGGGATTTTTTTTCTAATTCCCAATATGGACAAGGCTAATGAGCTTCCACCTAGTATTACCATCACAGTGGTGGTATTTGCCCCTCCAGAACTGAAAGGAGTTCAACTTCCAAACAGATAGATCTCCCAAGGTCTTGGCAGATCCACAAAGGCACTACGCCTTCATGCTGCTTTCTGACCTCCATGGCAGCACAGCCTCCTCAGGAGCCATTCTGCTAATGCCTTCTGGATGACCACTCCTTTTAGGGGTAGGGAATTTGCTGTGCAGAAAGAATTGTGTTAGTTAAAGATGACAGGGTCAGCATTTATTTAGTCCAAGGATCCACATGGAGTTAGGGATGGGGTGGCAATACATTGCCAAGGATAGTTGCTGAATGCAGACACTAACCCTCCCTCTACCAGCTCCCCTATTCCCCATCTGCAGTCCATAAGCACTTCCTTCTCCTGTTTTCCATGGATACTTGACCCCGGCTCTGCCCCCGGCCCTGCCCCCACTCCACCCCTTCCATGAGGCCCCGCCTCTCTCCCGCCACCTCCACTGAGCACACAACATTCCCACTCCTCCCCTCTCCCCTCTCCCCTGCCACTAGCGTGCAAACAGCTGTTTGGCGGTGGCTGGGCGGGAAATGCTGGGAGGTAGGTGGAGAAGCAGGGACGCGGCACGCTCGGGGGGGGGGGGGGGGAGAAGGAGGTGGGGCATTGGGGAGGGGAGCTTGGCTGCCGGAGAGTGCAGAGCACCGACTAATTTTTTCCTGTGGGTGCTCCAGCCCCGGAGGGCAGTCTATGCTGCAGTCTACTTCCTGCAATGTTTAGCCTCTCTGTGATCAGGAGGGAGAGAATCCTACAGAGCCGGCATTCCTCCTTTCTGTGCCCCCCACCAAACCGCAAATGCACTGCTGTTTGCACTCCTTCCCTTGCAAGAGTGGAGGGGAAAAACTGACCCTATATGATTTTAACCCTGACCGTTTAATTCCCCACTCTTCACTTCCACCTGCTCTAGTCCTGAAGGGGACTTTTTAAAAACACTAATTGAAATGTTACAATCTCCTTTGATCCATCATTACCTTAAGATACTGTAAGAAGGACATTGGGGAACTAAAATATTAATGGATAGTGAGATCTTTCTTGAAATGGCCATATTATATAGATGTTGAAAATCAAATGGGTAATAAGTGAATACCTTCATGTCTAAGTTTGAAGAAATGCCAGTTAAATTGTAAGTGCTTGTCTTCAGGATAAATTGTACATCTTTGTCAACATATGAGAATTTAGTAGTGCTGGCAAAAATCTATCATATAGACTGGAATTTTTAGTTTGGGATAGAAGTGAGCTGTAGCTCACGAAAGCTTATGCTCAAATAAATTTGTTAGTCTCTAAGGCACCACAAGTCCTCCTTTTCTTTTTGTGAATACAGACTAACACGGCTGCTACTCTGAAACCTGTACTTTTTTTAGTGGATTTAGGATAATAAAATGAGTCTGAAGTTCTTGATTTGTCCAAATTAGGGTTGGATTTATTTATTTTTAACAGTTTTTGCTTGAGTAAAAACTACTTAGGAGTCACTTAACTTATGTTAACTTAACTCCTTCTACCTGTTTAGGAATCCAAATTCCGAAGTGTGTGCTTGCAACACACTCCTTAATACGTTATACAAGAGATAGTGCATGGCACATTTTGGTTCATTTACTGCTCTTCTCAAGCCCTGACTATGCAAAAACTCTGATTTTAGCCAACTCTTCAATTCAATATTTTCAAACTAGAACACTACAAACAAACAAACAAACAGAACTAATAGTTAATCTGGAAAGACATACTGTTTCTTCCCATACCTGATTGGGAATTCCATCACAGGATTAATGTTGTACATTGACAAAAAGCACACTGCTTTTTAAGTTTATTTCTGGTGCTGGCAAATGGAAATAAACATAGCACCTATGTATCCCGGTGATGTGTGTATTTCAGAGACAGGAACAAGCCAAGTACAGACTGCAGCCAGAATACATGCTGTACTCCATTTACAAAAAACAAACACTAGACAGAGGAATGATAATCCCTTCTTAGTGGAAAATCCAAATTTTCAAAATGAATCCCCAATCTAAAATGAATTACTGTAATAACTACAATCCTAGTATGGTCACTGATCAGAAAGGCACAACTGACAGCCTGCTGTGTGACATTTTTGGTAAAGCAGTTCCATATCCCCTAATTGCTGCTCTCTTCCTATAGGGATACGTGCCCCACTGAATCAGATAGCAGGATATTAAATGCATGAACAAGAGGGTAGCAGAAGGATTCTCCTTTAGTCTGAGTGATTGTTGTACAGCCTCTCTACGCACTTCAGCTGAGTGCAGCGTAAAAAGGTACTACTGCAGCTCTAAATTGAAGGATACAAAAAACTAGATCCAGGCCAAATTATTTTTCTGCAACTATTAAAAACAAATTACACAGGCTGTGGTGCAAATTGAAGCCAAATTAACTGTATGTGCACATGCTATGCTAAATGATAAAAGCAGTATCTGACCGTTTTACAAGCTATATTTTTATGACTATGCCAATTGATCTTAACATACTTAAAATAAGTGGTGACAATTCAACTGCCTATGACAAGTGATAAAAGACTTAAAATGTTATGATGTAATAACAAAAATAAACGTAGCAATTATACGATTATCTCAGAACAACATAGAGAAAAAAAGCAAACAGTTTATGTTTAAAAATGTGCTGCATTATCAAGGAGCCAGAAACTGAAGGGAGGGGAGCCCAGATAATAATAAACATCATCAAAAATCCAGTATGGGACTCTTTATTGTAACCTCTATGTTCACATTCTCAAAGTGAGGCCAACTACTGATGGCATGTAACTCACAATAATTCTACATTATTTGCTTGCTAGTGAAATTCAGATGACAATCGTTAAGCAAATAATCAAACACATCCTACATGCTGTCCTGAGAACAAGATCCACACCACCGTTTCCCGCTCCCCATCAACACAAGCATCCAACACACAGCATACATATGGCTTTCCATTTCCCTTCCCAGATCGGGCAACCCCAAACCAGCAGTGGGACTGAAAGATGCTCTGAAACAAATGACATGGCACACACGCGCGCACACACACACACAACCCCTGCCACTGCATCTTGAGTTCTGTATCAAACGGGTGAGGCAAAGCTACACATTTGCCATCCTAACCCTTCAGCCAATCATCTCTACCTGTTTCAGTCCAACAAAACAAATTGCCTGGGGGAAGGAGGGCTTCTTTGTTGTATGACCTGCCAGCCCATGCACGCTAATATAGCCAGCAGCATGGACCATTTACCAGAAGGCCCACGTCTTAATAGACAACCGGGTCCCTTCCCTCATTGACAAGAGCCCACCCTTCCCCAAACCAAGCAAGCTATGAACGTTATTGCTGCCTTTTTACCAACACCCAGGCTGTGCATCTGACCCCCCACACCTCCCGGTTTGCAGAGACAACCTGTCATGGGGGGGGAGGGGCGGGCAACTACCTCTCCCCACCCACCCCCCCGCCTCGTACCAGGAGTAAAATTAAGCCTCCCCAGGGGCGTCCAGGGCCTTTTCTTCCCCTAAGAGTCGAGGGAAGAAGAGCCCATCCCGCCGCGAGCGGCTGTGCCTGGGGTGGGGGCGGAGACGGGAGGGAGGGAGAGGCGGCAGCCCCCTACCTGGAGGATGCCGGCCCGGGCACAGATCATGCTCCCCCGCGCAGGAGCCAGGGCGGGTTTTAGATCCCACACGTGCGGCTCCTGGGCAGGCGCGCGGCAGCCCGGGGCCGCGGGAGAGCTCAGCGCCCGGCCCGCGCCGCGTCCCCTCAGCGCCGGCGGGGTGCGGGTGTCAGTCCCGGGCGGAGACGCCCCACAGTCCAGCAGCACCGGCAGCCGCACTGGTACGCCTGCAACGCTAATGCCGCTGCCGCTGCCTGCTCCCTCCTCCTCCTCCTCCTCCCCCCCAGCCCTACCTCCAGCCTCCCTCCCCTCTCCGGGTACCCGGCGGATGGAGCCAACCGCAAGCCGCGGCTCGCACTCCTCAGCGCCACCCGGCCCTTCCCCGGCTCCGGCTCCTCCTTCCCCGCCCGCGCACACCGCCAGCCTGTGCTGAGTCTTCCCCCATCGCACGTATCGACTCCAGCACACTCACACGCCTGCATGGACGCGTGTCGTGGTCCAGCACGCTCCAGGAGTGACACCGCTTTGGAATACACCTCCCCACACAGAGATGTAACGCACACACACACACATAGGACTTGGGACCCAAGACCCCCAGTCCAGGCTCCAACGCACACCTTTCGCCCTGAGCATGGTAGTTCACGGCCACCCCTTCCTCCTCGCAAATGGAATGGCACGCACGTGCACACCCGACACCTCTGCAGCCAGAAGGTCCAAGTCACACCTAATTCCCTCGCGGAATTCACCACTTCCCCGCCCCCCTCACGCATAGAATCCGGGACACGCTCATTTAATGCAGCACGCACAGGATTACACACAGAATCCAACAAACGCACACTCGGATTCCATCCATCTCACCCATACACACACTGGCTCTGAGTCAGCTCTCTCGGCTACGCTGGCACAAATGGGCAGTAACTATTGCAATCAAAGCGGTTAGCCTGGTGTAAGTGAGAGCAGCACCAGGCCAAATGAGTCCAGCTTGCCTTCTTCTCCATTTCCTTATATTGTTTTCAGATCCCTCCCAATGGCTCTCCCCTAGCCCGTTATCCTCATGGGTGCTCATCATCAATTTCTTTCTCTCACACAAAAGAGACCTATCTGAAATGATAGCCCGGGAAGGCACGGTTCCTGCTTTAGCAGCTGTACCTCCCTCTCTTGGGGACCACGCACCATTCAATTTCCTTCCTATCTAATTGGGGATCTCTGCGCTCTCTCCTCCCCCACGCTCCCAGTACTGAGAGCATTTTACGAGTTGCACTTCTTGACAAAGAAAGGTGGAGATCTCCAGCTGTAACGGGCAGCGTACTGGTTGCAAACCACAGCTAATGAACTGTGAAAAGGTGGCACGCACTCATTACGCCCATGTAGGTTCCGCATTTGTGCTAGCATCGTACTCCTGCATCAATCAACTCACCAAAAATAGACAAGAAATGCTGCTGGGGGTTTCCAGTGAGCATCCACAGACAAGGTATTGTATATGCATCCATCTGGTGAAGGAAAAGAAGGAAGGCACTTCCGCAAAATATCTGCTTCGGGTTTCAGCTAGAATAGATGAAAGATAGATGGCTTTCTAAAATTCTGCTTCCCCACTCAACCCGAACAAGTATTTTTTTTAAATCAGCATGTAAAATATCATTAGTGTTTTCATTCATCCTGGTGAAGAGCAGCTGAGTATGTTTTTTGATTAAACTGGCAAATTTTCATGGCAATTTTGCCAGGCTCACATAGAACTTAATTTGTAACCTGACTCCATAGATTCTGAGGAAGTGACAAAAAAAATTGCACAGGTGTTCCCAGTAGTGTTTAATTCATGGTCAAGGTTGAGCAGTGGTTTCTATACCTAAGCCCCTATTTTTAATCATCTATCAATTCTTTCAGGACTGAAATTTACCCTGGTTGGTATCACCCCAAGGGTAGTTTTTCTTAGGAAAGGCTTGAAATCAATCGGCTTAGTTATTTTTTAGTTCAAGATTTTTCTAAAATATTCTTTTCCCATTGTGAAAAACGTTCTGGCATTTTATATCAACTAATTTATCTTAAAAAAGAAAATAAAACAGAAGAAAAAGTTGAAACTTGGCATGAGCATAGTCTTCACCAACGAAAGAAAGTCAAGCCAAGCTTGGGGGAAAATGGTTCAATATTTTAATCATCCTTAAATTATGGGATTACATAACCTGTGCAATAGGTCTATAAAATCATGAATGGGGTGGGGGGGGAAGTATTATTTACCCTTTTCCACAATACAGAAACCAGAGGCCACGCAATGAAATGAATATGCAGCAGGTTTAATACAAAAAATAGGTAGCACTTTTTCCACACAATGCACAATTAATCTGTGGAACTCATTGCCAGTGGATAGTGTGAAGATCAAAAGTATAACTGGGTTTAAAAAAAACCCAAAAACACCTAGATAAATTCATGGAAGATAGGTTCATCAATCGCTATCAGCCATGATGTTCAGGGATATAACCCCACGCTCGGGGTGACGCTAAACCTCTAACTGCCAGAAGCTGAGAGAGCAAGACACGGGTGGATCTCTCCAAAATTTCCCTGTTCTGTATACTTCCCCTGAAGATCTGGTACTGGCCATTTTTGTAGACAGGATACTGGGTAAATGGACCACTGGTTTGACCAAGTATGTCAGTTCTTAGGTAATATACCCCAATTCAAAATAAACATAATGCACAAAAGTAACATATGTAACTGTGCTAGGTGCAGTACAAAAATAAAGTAAGAGACAGTCACTACCCCAGTGAGGTAAAATCTAAAGCCCTGACCCTACAAAAGACACATATACAGGAGGTGAAAACAGAGGCAGAGTTGAAATGACTTACCCAATGTCACGTAGCAGGCCACTGGAAGAGCTGAGAATAGAACCAAAATTTCTTGACTCCCAGTCCAATGTATTATCTATTAGACCACACTGACTGCCCAACAAATTGAACTTTTTTTTTTAAATCCTGGAATGTTCCTGATGTAACTCGATGTTGTGCGTTTTCTTCTAACAAATTTTCTTTCCAACTGCAGAAATGTATAGAAATGGAATACAACGTCTCCCAATATAAAAAGGCAGCAGATTTTTATTCTACAAGTTTCAGTGCACACAAATGTGATTTTACAGATTAACACAGCAGTGTGTGTGCATGTTGAGGGTGTTCCTGTGAATCAATATAATCTTAGGAGAGCATCGAAAAGCTGTCAAATTACTGAGGAGGTCATCACAGCCAACGAAGGTCCCAGAGACAAGTAATTTAGCAAGATTTTATTATCTGTGTTTAAAGAGCACAAAATTATTTTAGAAGCAGTAATAGCATTGCAACTATGGAAGCCAAAGCAATGATGCAAGGGCATCAGATGAATGTCTGAGGGCAGGGATATGGCTAGCAATTTGAAATATGTACACATATTCTGGCCACCCCAGCACCCTCCTCCAACACTAAACCAAACTGGCCATTACACACAGAATGATCCCTAACACAGTTGAGTGCAGTTAGTTACAGAGATCTAGCAATGAAATAATTAAACCTAATGATCTCCCAGAAAGTTGTGTGCTGTGCTATACTATACATGCCTGCCTACAGTACACCCATTCGACCAGTTGTAAACGGATTGCCTCAGGGTCAGGCAGGGATTCCTCATGTCACCATAACACATGGGACATGGGGAGAATCCTATTTTTCCACTTTCTCAATCATTCAATACAAGCAACCTTTAAAAGTTGGAAAGTGGACAAGAGAGACCTAAAATTTCATCCAGTTATACCAATTCCTGTGCTCACGACACCTGAAATGAGCACAAATTTCACAGCAGTAACTTTTCTATGTTTCTGAATTAGCTAAAATGGAGAAATCAATAGTGCAAGTGCTCTAAAATACACACTGCTAAATCCAGCAATCCTTACTCAGCACTCAATTCTGCCTTTGTAGAGGCAAGCCTAATGTCAGGGTCAGGGCTGAGCCACATCGCACCACAAAGCACAGTGCCTTCCCAAGTTCCTTGGAACACAAAAGAAATGTGCCTCTTAAGGGAACACACCATGCATTCTACTCCATGGCCAGCCAACTTCTTCTAGACCTGACTTGCCACACTTTGTGGTTGATAATGGCCCTAACCCCATACAAACCATTCAATGCTCTTCAATAGTGTGGAAAATGCACTTCTGACAATAAGGAGACAACATTGCAGAGAACAGGCAAAGACAAAAAAACCCTCAGAAAGTCTATAGACCAAAACAATATAAAGCGAAAATCAGTTCTTGGTTTCACCAGTGTAATTTCAATGAAGTCAGTGGGGTTGCACCAGTGTAACATAGCAATATTTTGCATATATGTGAGCGAGAGAAAGGATACATGCGTTCATATTGGCACAAAATACATACATTAGCAACATGTGGTAAATCGCATTTATCATGTATCTTTGACCCCCTCATCTGCACTCAGACCATAATCCATCCAGCTGGGTCCACTTCTAACATTTCAAATCACAAAGCCGCTTTGAACAACTGCCAATGTTTTATTTAAAAAAGTCAAAAAACAAAAACAACAAGAGCTGTCGATTAATCGCGGTTAACTCACATGATTAACTAAAAAGAATTGCAATTAAAAATTAATCATGATTAATCACAGTTTTAATCGCACTATTAAATAGAATACCAATTGAAATTTATTAAATATTTGGATGTTTTTCTACATTTTCATATATATTGTATTCTGTGTTGTAACTGAAAGTGTATATAATTTTTGATTACAAATATTTGCACTGTAAAAATGATAAACAAAAGAAACAGTATTTTTCAGTTCACCTCATACAAGTACTATAGTGCAATTTTTTTGTCGTGAAAGTGCAACTTACAAATGTAGATTTGTTACATAACTGCACTCAAAAACAAACCAATGCAAATTTTTAGAGCCTACAAGTTCACTCTGTCCTACCTCTCATTTAGCCAATCGCTAAGACAAAAAAGTTTGTTTACATTTACTGGAGATAATGCTGCACACTTCTTATTTACAATGTCACCAGAAAGTGAGAACAAGTGTTTGCATCGGACTTTTGTAGCCGGCATTGCAAGGTATTTATGTGCCAGATATGCTAAACATTTGTATGCCCCCTTCGTGCTTTGGCCACCATTCCAGAGAACATGGTTCCATGCTGATGATGCTCATTAAAAAAATAACGCATTAATTAAATTTGTGACTGAACTCCTTTGGGGGAGAATGATATGTCTCCTGCTCTGTTTTACCTGCATGCTGCCATATATTTCATGTTATAGAAGTCTTGGATGATGACCCAGCACATGTTGTTCATTTTAAGAACACTTTCCCTGCAAAAAGAAAAGGAGTACTT
Organism: Caretta caretta; assembly: GCF_965140235.1. Classification (NCBI taxonomy): domain Eukaryota; kingdom Metazoa; phylum Chordata; order Testudines; family Cheloniidae; genus Caretta; species Caretta caretta. The sequence goes on from NC_134207.1 coordinate 176,175,229, forward strand.
GTTGCACCTTAGAGACTAACAAATTTATTTGAGCATAAGCTTTCGTGAGCTACAGCTGACTTCATCGGATGCATTCAGTGGAAAATACAGTGGGGAGATTTATATACATAGAGAACATGAAACAATGAGTGTTACCATACACACTGTAAGGAGAGTGATCACTTAAGGGGAGCTATTACCGGGGGGGGGGGACCTTTTGCAGTGATAATCAAGGTGGGCCATTTCCAGCAGTTAACAAGAACGTCTGAGGAACAGTGGGGGTGGAGGGGGGGAATAAACATGGGGAAATAGTTTTACTTTGTGTAATGACCCATCCACTCCCAGTCTCTATTCAAGCCTAAGTTAATTGTATCCAGTTTGCAAATTAATTCCAATTCAGCAGTCTCTCGTTGGAGTCTGTTTTTGAAGTTTTTTTGTTGAAGAATTGCAACTTTTAGGTCTGTAATCAAGTGACCAGAAGATTGAAGTGTTCTCCAACTGGTTTTTGAATGTTATAATTCTTGACGTCTGATTTGTGTCCATTTATTCTTTTACGTAGAGACTGTCCAATTTGACCAATGTACATGGCAGAGGGTCATTGCTGGCACATGATGGCATAGATCACATTGGTAGATGTGCAGGTGAACGAGCCTCTGATAGTGTGGCTGATGTGATTAGGCCCTATGATGGTGTCCCCTGAATAGATATGTGGACACAGTTGGCAACGGGCTTTGTTGCAAGGATAGGTTCCTGGGTTAGTGGTTCTGTTGTGTGGTGTGTGGTTGCTGGTGAGTATTTGCTTCAGGTTGGGGGGCTGTCTGTAAACAAGGACTGGCCTGTCTCCCAAGATCTGTGAGAGTGATGGGTCGTCCTTCAGGATAGGTTGTAGATCCTTGATGATGCATTGGAGAGGTTTTAGTTGGGGGCTGAAGGTGATGGCTAGTGGCGTTCTGTTATTTTCTTTGTTGGGCCTGTCCTGTAGTAGGTAACTTCTGGGTACTCTTCTGGCTCTTTCGATCTGTTTCTTCACTTCAGCAGGTGGGTACTGTAGTTGTAAGAATGCTTGATAGAGATCTTGTAGGTGTTTGTCTCCGTCTGAGGGGTTGGAGCAAATGTGGTTGTATCGTAGAGCTTGGCTGTAGACAATGGATCATGTGGTGTGGTCTGGATGAAAACTAGAGGCATATAGGTAGGAATAGCAGTCAGTAGGTTTCCGGTATAGGGTGGTGTTTATGTGACCATCGCTTATTAGCACCGTAGTGTCCAGGAAGTGCATTTCTTGTGTGGACTTGTGAACAATGTTATTTGCTCTGTAATAAAGTTTAGGAAAGGAAAGGAAAGGAAAGGAAAGGAGAAGCACAGCAGTTTAATGAGCAAGCAGCTTGAAAAGAGGCCAGTGAAGAAGCTTGGCAACATGTGACCTCCAGAAGAAGAAGGGGGAATGTCCGGGTTCCAGCAATGCGGACACAGGTAACTAACCGCTTTCATGTTCTCTCCACAGGTACCATTGCAGAGAGTGGACCAGATGATATGTCTGGGGGGAGAAAGCAGAAGGAGACTCTGCTGGTTGGAAGGCATGAGATGCACTGTCCTGAGATGGGGGGTTCCACGACCACCACTCCCAAGAGAAGGAGGCGGGTGGTGGTCGTCGGGGACTCTCTCCTCCGGGGGACTGAGTCATCTATCTGCCGTCCTGACCGGGAAAACCGAGAAGTCTGCTGCTTGCCGGGGGCTAAGATTCGCGATGTGACGGAGAGACTGCTGAGACTCATCAAGCCCTCGGATCGCTACCCCTTCCTGCTTCTCCACGTGGGCACCAATGATACTGCCAAGAATGACCTTGAGCGGATCACTGCGGACTACGTGACTCTGGGAAGAAGGATAAAGGAGTTTGAGGCGCAAGTGGTGTTCTCGTCCATCCTCCCCGTGGAAGGAAAAGGCCTGGGTAGGGACCGTCGAATCGTGGAAGTCAACGAATGGCTATGCAGGTGGTGTCGGAGAGAAGGCTTTGGATTCTTTAACCATGGGATGGTGTTCCATGAAGGAGGAGTGCTGGGCAGAGACGGGCTCCACCTTACGAAGAGAGGGAAGAGCATCTTTGTGAACAGGCTGGCTAACCTAGTGAGGAGGGCTTTAAACTAGGTTTACTGGGGGAAGGAGACCAAAGCCCTGAGGTAAGTGGGAAAGCGGGATATCAGGAGGAAGCACAGGCAGGAATGTCTGTGAGGGGAGGGCTCCTGCCTCATACTGAGAATGAGGGGCGATCAGCAGGTTATCTCAAGTGCTTATATATGAATGCACAAAGCCTTGGAAACAAGCAGGGAGAACTGGAGGTCCTGGTGATGTCAAGGAATTATGACGTGATTGGAATAACAGAGACTTGGTGGGATAACTCACATGACTGGAGTACTGTCATGGATGGTTATAAACTGTTCAGGAAGGACAGGCAGGGCAGAAAAGGTGGGGGAGTAGCACTGTATGTAAGGGAGCAGTATGACTGCTCAGAGCTCCGGTACGAAACTGCAGAAAAACCTGAGTGTCTCTGGATTAAGTTTAGAAGTGTGAGCAACAAGAGTGATGTAGTGGTGGGAGTCTGCTATAGACCACCGGACCAGGGGGATGAGGTGGATGAGGCTTTCTTCCGGGAGCTCGCAGAAGCTACTAGATCGCACGCCCTGGTTCTCATGGGTGACTTTAATTTTCCTGATATCTGCTGGGAGAGCAATACAGCGGTGCATAGACAATCCAGGAAGTTTTTGGAAAGCGTAGGGGACAATTTCCTGGTGCAAGTGCTAGAGGAGCCAACTAGGGGGGGAGCTTTTCTTGACCTGCTGCTCAGAAACCGGGATGAATTAGTGGGGGAAGCAAAAGTGGATGGGAATCTGGGAGGCAGTGACCATGAGTTGGTTGAGTTCAGGATCCTGACACAGGGAAGAAAGGTAAGCAGCAGGATACGGACCCTAGACTTCAGGAAAGCAGACTTTGACACCCTCTTGGAACGGATGGGTAGGATCTCCCGGGGGACTAACATGAAGGGGAAAGGAGTCCAGGAGAGCTGGCTGTATTTCAAGGAATCCCTGTTGAGGTTACAGGGACAAACCATCCCGATGTGTCGAAAGAATAGTAAATATGGCAGGCGACCAGCTTGGCTTAACTGTGAAATCCTAGCGGATCTTAAACATAAAAAAGAAGCTTACAAGAAGTGGAAGGTTGGACATATGACCAGGGAAGAGTATAAAAATATTGCTCGGGCATGTAGGAATGAAATCAGGAGAGCCAAATCGCACCTGGAGCTGCAGCTAGCAAGAGATGTCAAGAGTAACAAGAAGGGTTTCTTCAGGTATGTTGGCAACAAGAAGAAAGCCAAGGAAAGTGTGGGCCCCTTAATGAATGAGGGAGGCAACCTAGTGACAGAGGATGTGGAAAAAGCTAATGTACTCAATGCTTTTTTTGTCTCTGTCTTCACGAACAAGGTCAGCTCCCACACTGCTGCGCTGGGCATCACAACATGGGGAATAGATGGCCAGCCCTCTGTGGAGAAAGAGCTGGTTAGGGACTATTTAGAAAAGCTGGACGTGCACAAGTCCATGGGGCCGGACGAGTTGCATCCGAGAGTGCTAAAGGAATTGGCGGCTGTGATTGCAGAGCCATTGGCCATTATCTCTGAAAACTCGTGGTGAACGGGGGAAGTCCCGGATGACTGGAAAAAGGCTAATGTAGTAACAATCTTTAAAAAAGGGAAGAAGGAAGATCCTGGGAATTACAGGCCAGTCAGCCTCACCTCAGTCCCCGGAAAAATCATGGAGCAGGTCCTCAAAGAATCAATCCTGAAGCACTTACATGAGAGGAAAGTGATCAGGAACAGTCAGCATGGATTCACCAAGGGAAGGTCATGCCTGACTAATCTAATCGCCTTCTATGATGAAATTACTGGTTCTGTGGATGAAGGGAAAGCAGTGGATGTATTGTTTCTTGACTTTAGCAAAGCTTTTGACACGGTCTCCCACAGTATTCTTGTCAGCAAGTTAAAGAAGTATGGGCTGGATGAATGCACTATAAGGTGGGTAGAAAGTTGGCTAGATTGTCGGGCTCAACGGGTAGTGATCAATGGCTCCATGTCTAGTTGGCAGCCGGTGTCAAGTGGAGTGCCCCAGGGGACGGTCCTGGGGCCGGTTTTGTTCAATATCTTCATAAATGATCTGGAGGATGGTGTGGCTTGCACTCTCAGCAAATTTGCGGATGATACTAAACTGGGAGGAGTGGTAGATATGCTGGAGGGCAGGGATAGGATACAGAGGGACCTAGACAAATTGGAGGATTGGGCCAAAAGAAATCTGATGAGGTTCAATAAGGATAAGTGCAGGGTCCTGCACTTAGGACGGAAGAACCCAATGCACAGCTACAGACTAGGGACTGAATGGCTAGGCAGCAGTTCTGTGGAAAAGGACCTAGGGGTGACAGTGGATGAGAAGCTGGATATGAGTCAGCAGTGTGCCCTTGTTGCCAAGAAGGCCAATGGCATTTTGGGATGTATAAGTAGGGGCATAGCGAGCAGATCAAGGGACGTGATCGTCCCCCTCTATTCGACATTGGTGAGGCCTAATCTGGAGTACTGTGTCCAGTTTTGGGCCCCACACTACAAGAAGGATGTGGATAAATTGGAGAGAGTCCAGTGAAGGGCAACAAAAATGATTAGGGGTCTGGAACACATGACTTATGAGGAGAGGCTGAGGGAACTGGGATTGTTTAGTCTGCAGAAGAGAAGAATGAGGGGGGATTTGATAGCTGCTTTCAACTACCTGAGAGGTGGTTCCAGAGAGGATGGTTCTAGACTATTCTCAGTGGTAGAAGAGGACAGGACAAGGAGTAATGGTCTCAAGTTGCAGTGGGGGAGGTTTAGGTTGGATATTAGGAAAAACTTTTTCACTAGGAGGGTGGTGAAACACTGGAATGTGTTACCTAGGGAGGTGGTAGAATCTCCTTCCTTAGAAGTTTTTAAGGTCAGGCTTGACAAAGCCCTGGCTGGGATGATTTAATTGGGGATTGGTCCTGCTTTGAGCAGAGGGTTGGACTAGATGACCTCCTGAGGTCCCTTCCAACCCTGATATTCTATGATTCTATGAAAACTAACAACCGACGAAAGTTTCATAGTTCAGATTCTTATTTGAATTTTAAGTGAGCTGCTGAACCTTTTCTAGCCTGCCTACTTACTTCAAACTCCCCTCTCCCACCCTGCAAGCTTCCTGGTCTAAATTTAGACTAACCATCCTTTTCCATTTTCTCACACTCTGCTTTTGTAACTCTGGTGGCATAATACCTAGTTTTTCTGGCTCTGGCCCCCAGCCTCCTGACAGCTTCAAATATTCCTGTGACAGAGTGCTGTGGGTTAGTACCTGAGCCAGCACTCTGGTCACTATTAGTAGCAATTAGGTTCCCCTTGAGAAGGCCCAATGGGACAGAGGTGTACCTGATTACCAGGGCAGACTGGCACTGGTGAGTCAGTGAACCAATTAGCCCATTACCAGGGAAGCTGTATAAAAAGGCACAGGAAGGCTTGCTCAGAAATAAAAGAGAAAGAGAGCAATAGAAGGTCAGGAGAGTCTGATTAAGGGGTCAGGGTCTTGTGTGTGGTCTCCTGAGTACAGATCTCCCCTTTCCCCTGCCTTTGGCAAAGGGGTTAGAAAGTTGAGACACAATATGTAAGGATATAGAAATGCTGCCGTGTACTGGTGGAAGGATTAAAACACCAAGTAAACTACCCAGAGACGTTTATAAGACAGAAGGTCTCAGAAGCAGTCTGTGTTTGTGGAGAAAGCAGAGGTGTGGCATGCCACCCTCTCACAATTAATGCAACAGTACACTGTGAGGTTTCCTCATTTGCACCCTCAGAGTGTATTGTGTGCCCTGTATACTGTAGAATTTGGATATCTGCTTTGACTGGCATGAGAGTCTCTCACACTTGGGAAGTGGGAGAATTTTGGCAGCTGACAGGTCAGCTGAAAGGGCGTGTCTATCGGGAGACTTAGCATTCAGCAAGGCAGGGTGTCAAGCTACAGCACACTAGTTTGCTGCACGCTAAATGGCTGTGTGGCCAGCAGTAAGTCAAAACTCGCTGAAGAACTTCTAGTGAGCAGTAGCAGGGTCCACTTTGTGCAGCAGACTACAGTGCTGTATATTCACAGCCCAGCTTGCCATGTGTTAAATCTCCATGTAGACAAGCCCCTAGAGAGGTTCAAAATATAGTCAGGCAATAAAATGAGATTCAACATGGAAAAATCAAGCTAACACATGGGGAACTTTCTTACTCCACTAAACAGCTATTGATGTTTCAGATTGTTTCTTCCAGACATATTAGCTTGCATGTTTCCAGGCTGAAACTCACTTTATTTCCTGACCTTATTTCAATGCTTTCTGGGTCCTTTTTTTATTATTTCTCCTTCGTGGAGACATATCCTGATATGGGAATATAGGATTTGCCATACTGTATTCGACCAATGATCCACCTAATCTGGTATCTTATCTCCAACATGCCTAGTTCCAGATATTTCATAGGAACGTGCAAGAAGCTTCATATTTATGGAATAAACTGCCCATAAGGGAAGTTACTTCAATGACAGATTTCAATGGGGATTAGGCACAGGTAACAGAGGGCAGAATTGGGTTTATGTTTTGGAGAGAATATGTCATAAGAGTGTATATTGCAGAAAGGTAACTAGATTTTCAAAATAAAAATCAGGACACTCGTGACATTTTTAGGGTTCATGAAATCCTTGTACAAAAGAACTTACTTTTTTTTTTAAATAGGTGCTGCTGTGGTCTCTCTACTGCCAGTGTCTGACTCAACAGCAACATATGCATATTTCACGGATTGAAGGTTTTCCCCCCACTCACTTAATGTTCCATGAAACACTGATCAAGTGTCTCTAACACTCACTGAGTGAAACAGCAGCTTTGATAGCATTTATGCTCATTTGACTTTTCTCTTCACTCCAAACACCATTCATCACACTGAACTCTCATTCCACAGGCTTGTTTGTTCCTGGTAAACAAAGAGTAAATTCTACTTGAGAGATACAGAATAAATATATTTTGAACCATTGTTGTGTAGTTATAAAAAAAACCTCAAATTTTTTGACTAATGAGATGAAAAACTAGGCCATTTCAGGTGTCCTAAGATTTTAGGAAACACCTGGACATTATATGAAAAACTCAGACATAAGGTCACTTTAATGTTACAGGGAAAAAAGATGCTACCTTCTGTGATGCGAGGCTCTTGTCTTGAGCTAGGTGGGTTGTGGGGGAAGGGTGAAATGTGCTGCATTTGGCTTATTCTTTCTTTTTTTCTTGCACTTGTAGAAAAAGTAGGCCTGGCTTCCCGCAGAGGAGATGTCATCAGCCTCTAATACCTGACTCAGCATGCTTCCGTCCTAAAGCACAACAAGTAAGTGAGCAACCTAAAGTGGCTTAAACTTTATGTTCCACTTTTAATCCTCCAAACATGAGACTGTAGCTGTCATTCCGCCATTGTGGGGTCATTTTCCTTTGGCAGACAATCTGTACCTGCAGAATGGACTGGTGACAAACTGAAAATACTACGTTCGTGATATGTAGGTCACTGAGATCATATTGGCAAGATGCGTTGGGCTTTTTGGGATATTTACTGTTCAGATTTATGTTCAAGTGTGAGGGGCCCTGTGTCTGTAATGGATTAATCTCTGACAGTGTTGGGTGTCTTATGGATATAACTCCTTTGCCCTTTGCTGTGATATCGGCCTTTTTTATTGTGTATAACCATTCAACAGCAACCAACCAACCAACCAACTAGTCCAACAACAACAACACGATTAGAGATGACTGGAATATATGCACTCTGCTGTGAATAATTTAGACAGAGTACACAGCGGCAATTTCTCCACACTGCACATATGTCCAAGTGGGATGTCCATATCTTCTCATATCTTGCTTACTTGATCTCTTGTTATAGATTATTCTCTCTGCTGGGACTCAAAACTGCATAACCCACTTTGGACCATCAGCTAGGCTCCACTTTTACAGCATTTGGGTAAACACCCAACCTCACTGAAACCTCAGCCATGGCTTTCTGCCTCACACTGAACATGTCCAAGGATCTGATGGTATGATAAAGCCCTCCCAACTGGGATAATCTGGCCAAGGATTATTATTGCTAGAGTAAACAGGGATCAGAAGAGAGAAAGAGAGACCAGAATCTCCCACCTCTGAAAGAATGCAATCCACGACTAGTGTTTAAACTTATTTTCATTACAAAATGTAACATTATATAACTTATTCACAAACAGAATGAAACAAGGGCAATACGAATAAGTATGTGAGCATGTTACATGAGTACTAAATTACTAGAGCACTTACACATCTTGATCAAAAGAATTCCAGCCCTACGGCTGCAGTAATTTGCATGGCCTACTTTTTGCAGTTTTTCTATTTGTTTGATATGTGGATACACATTGGTTTCACATTCCTCCTTCTAAGTCTCTGTCCCCCTAACTCTTCTTTTGTGAAGTGCATACCTGTGCTCTACAGAACAACGAGCGGTTAGCTATTTACATGCTTGGCAAAAAACTACACAGATTTACATAAAATGTTATGTTTATATTACTGGGGTTTTTGTTAATAGCCTGAAATAATCCCACTGAAATAGCCCAACTATCTTATTTAATTTAATTTAAATTATTTATTAATAAATCAGGCTCTCTAAGGAAAAAATCTGATTTAAAAAAACCCAAATGGTTTTTTCTTACTGAACAATGTAGTAATGCTTGTGAAAAGATTGATCCTGGATCATAAAACTCCAGTGACTTCAATGGTTTCAGTAGCCTCATTGTGCAGTCAGGGGATCTGTATCTCAAAAGATACCACCACAGCTGGCAAAAATGGACACACTGGTTGGCAAGCTCAACACAGAGGCCAATGATTGATTGATTGATTTTAATTGGCATATGTATTTATTTATGATTTAATTGGTGTTCTAATTTTGAGCATTTTATGATGTGACAGATTTACTAAAACTTCAAACAATTACAATAAATTGCTCATATGGATAATTGGGAAGCCACAACTTCTGGAATTTAACAACTACCTTCCTGTTAAAATCAACCCCCTACCAGTCTTATTACTTATTAGCCAAGAGAAATCAACTGCTCACATGCTTAAGATAAGGCATGTGCTGGTGTGCCTTGCTAGAATGGAGTCCTAGGGCATCATCCTGCTCCCAGGCACATCAATGGGAAAACTCCCAGTGAAAGATCAATCCCCAAACTGGCATAGAAACAATCCTTACCCTTTGAAGCCATGTCTCCTAGTCAAGACAGGGTTGATGCACATCAACTGATCAGGATGGGGTTAATCAGATTGCTGTTGCCTGTGTTTTATTCATTATGTAGATGATTTTCAAAACTGTTAGACATTCAGCATTCTGGCCTCATCCTGCTTTCCTTGAGCACCCAACGCTCCCATTGAAGTCACAGCATTTTGAGCTCTCTGACATGGGTGTGTCAATGAGCAGGAGTCCTGGCCTGACCCAAAGGAACTGCCTCTCAGGGTGACAGGAGTTCAGGCTCCATGTACATGTGGCTGATCATTAATTCAGCAGAAATGGAGGAGCTGATTTAACAGATGAAGGCAGATTGTTTTATGGAGCAGGGAGGGACTGAGAGGGTACGTTGAGAAAGCAGGAAGGTTAGAAAAAGATCAACCAAAAATGGGCCAGCATGTTAGGCCATATGTCTCTTCTAAACATTTTTTCTGCTCTTATTGTTCCAATGTCGTATTACTTCACGAATATCAGCCACATTTTTTTGCACATTGATTCACCAATGATTTTAAAGAAGTAAAAATGAATACAATATGTACTTGCATGAGGAAGATTTTTTTTCTTACTGTGTGAATTTGAGGGCATGAGCTCATCACAGTTTCTTTTGATCACAGTTCAAAGACCATGACTCTGAAGGTCAAGTCAAACTCTCTTTTTCAGCTCACTCATCAGCAACCGTGAAGATTCTTCATTCAGAATGTATTGAAGGATTCTGTTGGTAAGGCACCAGCCTTATAATTCCACGGGACTGGCTCTGCAGGACTAACAGGAGAAAAATGCTGTAAAAACTGGTTTTTGTCACTCAGCCAGACATGTGGGCCAGGCACCGCAAGAACGTCGAGGATTTAGTCCACTTTCAGCAGCATAAAGCAGTACAACAGGTGCTCCAGTACCTCTGCCTGCCTATTAGACTTCTCTGTGCCCAGGAGACAAGGTAGTAGGGCACTCGTTGTGGGCTCTCAGGCTGTGCAAACTTGATGGTGCTGCTCCTGGACTGTCTCACTCCTCCCAATAGCAAGTAGGGCTCTTGACTGAGCTTCCCCTTCCTCTCTTAACCCAGGGTTGTGAGTTCAATCCTTGAGGGAGCCATTTACGGATCTGGGACAAAAATTGAGGATTGGTCCTGCTTTGAGCAGGGGGTTGGACTAGATGATCTCCTGAGGTCCCTTCCAACCCTGATATTCTATGATTCTATGATTCTATGATTCTTTGGCTACATCTACAATATGAGCTAGGAGTGAGATTCCCAGCTCACGTAGACATCCTCTTGCTAGCTTTTGAGCTAGCACACTAAAAACTGTAGTGTAGCTGTAGTAGCAGTGAGGAGCAGTATGGGTTAGCTATGCTGACCACAAACCTGCACGAGCTCACGACTTCATACTTGGCACAGCTAGCCCTTGCCGCTGCTCATTGCTGCCCATGCTACCATGGCTACACTGCTATTTTTAGAACGCTAGCTCAATGAGAGCTTGCACAAGTAAGTCTATGCAAGCTGGGAATCACGTTCTTAGTGTATAGAAGGCAGGAAAATGCTATAGCCAGACTCCCTGCTTTTCTTCCCATCCCCTCCCCTACCTTGGGAGAAGGAAACAAGAGCGTCTCTGCTGGATTCTATCTCCTAGACTAGTGATTGGGTTCTTGCTCTGAACCTTTCCCTCCCAGTGCAAGGAGAAAAACCCAGGGGAGAAAGGGATTGATGCCAGCAGGGGATATAAATACAATAAGGGTGAAGGAGTGTATAATGGGGAAAGCGGATTTATGCTGCAAAAGGAGCTTGATGAAGGTGATAAAGAGAAACTGGTGCTGGAAGGAGGGTAAGGAGCTGGGGGCCTAAGGACTGCTACCAGCAAAAACAAGAATATTTTTTCTTGCCTCCTGCTCCAAACTGATTCTGATTCTTCTAAAAATATGGAGACTGGTGCCACAGGAAGATATAACCCTTGATGCGGCTCATTTGTTGTGATGGATCAGTTTGCTTTGAAAAAAGTGGTTCCTTTTATTTATTTTTAATATGAAATATCTTTAATGGAGGTTTCATAGCATGAGGCCCTTATGCTTAAAAGCCCTCATTGTAATAGCTCAGTAATGGAAGTCTTTTTGGATATAGATTTCTGGTAATACAGAGCTCCTTATACATTACTTCAGACTTTAATGTATTGTCTGAACCTTTATGCCATTCTCGCTCCTCTTCCTCAGTAAACATATTGCTAATAAAAGAAAGCCTGTTAGCATCTGCTGTTCACAAGAAGAAAGAGTTCACAAATGCAGTCGCGAATGGGGGTGTAATATTTGTTCTGTATCCCATTTACAAGATATATAAATATTTGTTCCAGTGGCATTGTGTGGCATATTAAAGAGATTAAGGTGTTGCTCACCTGGTTAGGATTACTGATTTAATGTGAGAAAAAGGGTCTGATTGTAACATAGGAGCTTCCAGGGGTCAGCTTTAAAACAATTTCACAGATTTATTGAAGCTGCCTGCTGTTTGAAAGAGAAAATCATGGCTCCTTTTAGTCAATGCCATCCTGTATCAGCTAAACCTCTTCTAATTCCATAACATGAAGAACTCCCTTCTATTTTGGTGATGATCTGCTCATTGAGAGTGCCTTAAAATCTATTTTAAAAAAATAGCTGTAGTAGTAATAATAAGGAATAATAATTCTTAGTACTTCTGTTGTACTCTTTATCCATCGATCTTAAAACATGTCACAAAAGAAAGTACCATGATCCCTGTTTTACAGCATTGGAAACTGAGGCACATCCAGGAACAGAATCTGGGTCAGCTAGCTCTCAGTCCAGTGCCCAACCCAGTCTACCATAACACTTCCTAGTTTGGTAGTGTACTACTTTATTTACAGTTATCCTGTTGAAAACTGACTTTACAGTAATTTTTTTCTTAAACTTCTAATTTTCAATTTTGAAAAAGGAAGCTTAATTTCCTGATTAGGATAAAACACTCATTTCCAGTGGCTGATACAACAGCATTGCTTTCCAGTCCTGCATCAGGAAAGCATGGGCATGAGAGAGTACTTGCAGTAATGAGGAGGTCTCAAAGCACATGCATTACAACTTTGCCAACTCGATTTCTCTGTCTTGAGGCAGGCTGGGGCTTCCCTCTTCCCCTACCACCGCTCCAGGCTGACTGCGCTCTGTGCCAGAGGACGGAAGATTCAGTCCCCACCCACTAAAGCAGAGGAGAGAGAGAGTGTGTGAGGGGGCGGGAGGAGGTCTTGGTGAACAGCACTACAGCGGAGCCATGATAAGGAGTGAGGGCCCTCTCGCACACTGAGGGTACGTCTATACTTGGAGCTGGAAGCGTGATTCCATCTCATGTGGAAACACTCGGGCTAGCTCTCCTCAGGCTAGAGTGCTACGAAGAGTAGTGTAGCCACGGTAGCACAGCTAGCTGCAGGATGGGAGAGCTACCCACTACAAGCTTCTCCGGACCTCATGGGTATGTACTTGGGTGTCTAGCCCGAGCAAGAGCCTGTACTGTTGTGGCTACATTGATATTTTCAGCACACTAGCTCTCCTTAAGCTAGCCCAAGTAAGTCTCCTCAAGCTAGGAATAACACCCCTTAGCTCAATGGTAGACATACCTGTAGTGTCTTCTCCTGCGCTGCTGTCAGCGAGGGCCTTGTGGAGCTGTGGTATCAGAGTTAATACTCCACTTAGATGAATGGGGCAGTTCACACACCAGAGCTCTTGTTACGGGATCTCTGCAGACTCAGAAACATAGCAATGTGGCATTTATGCTCAGGGCACCTTTTTAACATGGTCTGTGGAAAGAGGAGGACTAGAAACATTTATTTTAAAAAATGAAAATAGATTGATGTTACATGACTCCGGAAGCTGGGGCCTTAGGTACAGGCCTGTAGTGTCTATGTCTTAGTTTGTTCCTGAATTTGGGTCCTTCATCAGGGAGGCATTTTAGAGGGAAGAACATAAATTTGGGCTGAAGAGATGAATGTGCACATGAGGGGACAAGCATCTGCCTTTGGAGGTAGGTGTCTTACTGGGCACACTAAGAGCATCACAGTGATTTCATGAGCTTTACTATCAGGAGCAATCCCACATTAGCAGGTTGGACAAGGTGACCCAATATGTCATGTATTCTGCCAGCTACTTGTGATTTTACAGTTCTATGTCAATGGAAACCATGAAATGCATGGGTGGATTGTAACAGGGATGCGCTTCTCACCACCTGAAACTGGAGTTCATTCACTCAGCAAAATTGTTTTGGTTTGTTTTTTTATGGTGACAGCTTAGCATAGTGAAGTCCTCTAACCACAATGGGAAATACACCAGATGGATGAGCAGTACAGGATTTTCCCCTCTCCACCCTGCCCCGAATCTGAGGGGACTGCATCTAAGATTGAGATAATCTCCATGCCCATTTAGCTCACGGTCTTCTCCACTGAGACTACCAGCAAGGGTGGCCGTAGTGGTGCTGCTTGTGGCAATCTGTACCAGCAACCTTCTACTCGCTTTAGACAGGCCATTGTATAGCAGGTCTCTTTCAGCCTCTTCCCTAGCTAAGGCTTCTTTTGCTTCTTTTCTTTTACTGTCCCAATCCCCTTCCCTGTAGTTAGAAATATTCTTAAATACTTTGTCTTATTATGTGTCTTAGATAACACTATTGTTATGCTACCTGCTTGAAATACTTGCTATAAAATTCTTCTTTTCCTTTTTCAGTTTTATAGTATTATCCTGCACAAAGTTATATTCTTGTAAAACCTCTGTGGTAACAGTTCCATACTTTGGAAAGACAAATAGAGTTGAAGTACTCCATAACAAAAATAGTCATAAAAAGCTCATTCGTTATTACACAGAGAGGAACTGTATATCCAAGTATTCTCCCTTGAGTTATTCTAGTTTGAACAATTTCTGATCGTTTTCAGCTTTTACAAAAAATAATGTGACCTCCAGTAATCTCTGATCAATCAAGGTAAACAAAACTAAAAGCTGTATAATAAGAGTACAGGAGAGAAAGGTTACCTATATAATAAGATTTGTGTGTGTGTGTACGCACGCGTGTGAGAGAGAATATGACCAGGTTCAATCATCACTGGACTTCACAGCCATCACTGTTTCAGTCCAGTTTTTAAAACTCTCAGCCATTTTGACTTTGCATAACACAGTGCTGTGTACAGCTACAGCATGGCATGGATCTATCTATGCCATGCCAAGAGTCCAGGCCCATTGTGATTTCATACGTACCAACAACCCACCACCCTTATTCTACAACTGATCTGAATGCAATTTATTTGAGGGAGATTGCACAGATGGCCCAACTGCCAAACCTGGGCAACAGCATGGTGTTTTCAGCTACTACTGATAAATAACCATCCCCAAAGGATTTACAAGTTATGAGCAAGATTCTGATCTCAGTTACACCAGGGTAGTTCTGGAGTAATGGAATTATTTTGGATTTGCAGCAGTGTAACACAGCAGAATATGGCCCTGTACACAGGTCATTTCACCCAGCACAGAATCACAGGAGGAGGACAGGCAAAGGTGGAAAGGCCTAGTGACTAGGGCACAAGACTGGGACTCAGAACACAAGTTTAATTTCTGTCTCAGTCACAGATTTCCTGTGTGACCTCGTGCAAGTTACTATGTACGCTGGGCCTCAGTTCCTCATCAGTTAAGGTTAATACTTCTCTACCTCACATAGGTAGTGTGAGGATAAAATCCAGTAATGGTTGTGAGGCACCAAGATACTACAGCAATGAGGGCCATATAAGTACCTAAAGACATAAACAAACAAGTTTTGCACAGCGTGTCATGCACAACAATAGGGGAAGGACATTGGGTCAATCCCTACTAGATATAAGTAATATGGGCTCATTAATTGTCCAGGCAGATCAGACAGACGCTCGGTTTTTCAAGGTCTAAAAATCATAGAGTAAATTGCATGGAATATTGTAGAGGGCAGAGCTAAGGCTTGGATCAAGTTCTCTGTGCTTGCATTCCAATTCTTAGGTAAATTGGTTTTGACCTAACACTTGAAATTACATAATAAAGAACATTAAAATGGGGAAAATGTTTTGTCAAATGAAATGCTAAAGTGCAGCAAGTTCTAAAGACCAAAAAAGTATATTCTGATTGCTTCTCATAAGAAGAGAAAAATACTTTAAAGACAAAAAGAGCTGCCCAAAGACAAACTTTTATCAGAGAATATCTAGTAGTTTGACCTGTATGATCTATGCTCATTTTTCCTGTGGCAGAGCCCTTTGTGAGAATAAGGCCAAATTCTGCTCCCAAGTACACCAGTGCAGATCCAGAGTACACTCCACTGACCTGCTGGAGTTATTCATGGAGTATGTTCATCCAAAATAAAAATCTTCTGAAAGCCTCACAGGAGCATAGTTATGTATAGCAGACCAACAGATGTCAGTGTAATTGTTCATGTGGTGAGACATCTCCGAGTCACTACTAGTTCTTTTGAAAATATCATCTCAGTGCTGTATACAGTATACGTGAGTATATTTTGTGACAAGTAACTACATTTTCATAATGGACTATGCTTGTATATCCAATGCCAAATTCTCTGTGCACAGTGCTTGATCATTCCATTTTGATCCAGACTCTTCCCCAAACTTTTCCCCCAGATCCCATGGGCAGGGTCTAGCGGCAGGTTCCCCACCTGGCTTGCAGATATTCTCCCACAAAAGCAAAACAGACTTAGATCACATTACATTTCTGTGGCCTCTTCTCCATAACAAAAAAAGCCTGCCCTTAAGGGATCCTGGGGACAGCTTCTGGATGAATAAACCTTGAAGCATGGGTTTAAGAAAGCCACATTGTCAGGGTTCATACGGGTGGGGGCACTGGAATAAGAGAGCCAGGGCAGAGGCACAAAACTCTGGGCAAATAGTTCTAGACCCCTGCAGATCCTGGGTGAAGGAAAGACTATATGGCATTTAGGGATTGGACCCATGGGCTGATCTGCTGAGGGCAACCCCCCATATCTCTGGTGGAAAATAATCAGTAAGAAACTAGCACTACATGCAATCCCACTGAATTCAACACACTGCACCATTGTGAATGGGAGCAGAATCTGGCCCATATATTTGAATTATTTTTCACTTTATTCCACAGCATGTCTGTCTAATTATCTTTCCTCGAGTCAGGTCACTCTTTGAAAACATCCCTAGACATGTATTTTCTATATTCTTGGACAGCTGTTTAGCGAACAGCACACATTTGATATAGATACTCTTCCTAAATCGTCAGCCCCTGTAATCCATTATTATTGTTATTACTCAATCGTCTACAGCTGATACTACTTTTCTTCTCTAATCAGGGAATGCCCTATTTTAGGATTAATCCAAAGTGGAAATTTACAAGTACTTTATCTGAAATACATTTGGGTCTAATGCCATATTTTTAAGACATACAAGTACAGTAAAAACAGCTTAAGGACATACATGTGAACCAAAGTTTGGATCTAGATCCAAATTTTCCCAGACTGGGGAAGCTCAGATTTGGGGCTTTGGTTTAGACCTAATGCTACCTTTCTTGAATTACTTTGGCACTTTTGGTCTCATCTCATTCATAATCTACAGTGTGAAAATGGATTAAAATGAAGAGGAAAAAAAAGATTTTAGAATTTCAAAATTTTTGAGTTTGGTTCTTAAAGAGGTTCAAAGGGTGTGTGTGCAGGGGGCGGGGAGAGGTTTTTAATTTATTTCTAACTATTTAGTTCACAAATATCCTTTTGTAAAGGAAGGTTTTTTCTGAAAAAGTAGGCAAGTGTCTAAAACCTGCCTAGAAAATTTACTATTTTTAATACAGTGCTGTTAAAAAAATACAACTAAAGATTTTAACTATTACAATTTAAAGAGAGAGATCCCAGGCTGAGACTTCGTATTGCAAGTTTCAGCCCAAAGCAAATAAGGTATGACTCATGGATCCATTCAAAGTGGATTTATCATGTGGATATTAAAAAAATCTTAACTATGTTTCCAATTGCTGGTATACAGTATATACAAATTTTCCATTCTCTCTAGCATTTGAGGATTAGTAGCATTTCCTAAACTTAAGAACATAAGAACGGCCCTACTGGGTCAGACCAAAGATCCATCTAGCCCAGTATCCTGTCTTCCGACAATGGCCAGTGCCAGGTGCCCCAAAGGGAATGAACAGAACAGGTAATCCATCAATCCATCCTCTGTCGCTCATTCCCAGCTTCTGGCAAACAGAGGCCAGGGACACCATCCCTGCCCACCTGGCTAATTGCCATTGATGGACCTATCCTCCATTAATTTATCTGGTGTTTTTTTAAACCCTGTTATGGTCTTGGCCTTCACAACATCCTCTGGCAAGGAGTTCCACAGGTGACTGTGTGAAGAAATGCTTCCTTTTAAACCTGCTGCCTATTAATTTCATTTGGTGACTCCTAGTCCTTGTGTTATGGGAAGTAGTAAATAACACTTTCTTATTTTCTTTCTCCACACCAGTCATGATTTTATAGACCTCAATCATATCTTAGACCCCTTAGCCGTCTCTTTTTTCAATCTGAAAAGTCCCAGTCTTATTAATCTCTCCTCATACAGAAGCCAATCTATACTCCTAATCATTTTTGTTGCCCTTTTCTGAACCTTTTCCAATTCCAATATATCTTTTTTGAGATGGGGCAACCACATCTGCACACAGTATTCAAGATGTGGGCGTATCATGGATTTATATAGAGGCAACATGATATTTTCTGTCCTATTATCTATCCTTTTCTTAATTATTCCCAGCATTCTGTTCACTTTTTTGACTGCAGCTGCACATTGAGTGGATGTTTTTAGAGAACTATCCACAATGACTCCAAGATCTCTTTCTTGAGTGGTAACAGCTAATTTAGACCCCATCATTTTATATGTATAGTTGGGATTATGCTTTCCAATGTGAATTACTTTGCATTTATCAACATTAAATTTCATCTGCCATTTTGTTGCCCAGTCACCCAGTTTTGAGAGATCCTTTTGTAGCTCTTCACAGTTTGCCTGGGTCTTAACTATTTGTAGTAATTTTGTATCATCTGCAAATTTTGCCACCTCTCTATTTACCCCATTTTCCCGATCATTTATGAATGTGTTGAATAGGACTGGTCCCAGAACAGACCCCTGGGGGACACCACTATTTACCTCTCTCCAATCTGAAAACTGACCATTTATACCTATCTTTTGTTTCCTATCTTTTAACCAGTTACCAACCGATCAGAGCACTGTCCCTCTTATCCTGTGGCAGCTTACTTTGCATCAGAGCCTTTGGTGAGGGACCTTGTCAAAGGCTTTCTGAAAATCTAAGTACCCTATATCCACTGGATCGCCTTGTTCCACATGCTTGTTGACCCCCTCAAAGAATTCTAGTAGATTTCTAAGGCACGATTTCCCTTTACTAAAACCATGTTGACTCTTCCTCAACAAATTATGTTCCTCTATACATCTGACAATATTGTTCTTTATTATAGTTTCAACCAGTTTGCCTGGTACTGAAGTCAGGCTTACAGGCTTGTAGTTGCCGGGATCACCTCTGGAGCCCTTTTTAATTACTGACGTCACATTAGCTATCCTCCAGTCATCTGGTACAGAAGCTGATTTAAATGATAGGTTACAGACTACAGTTAGTAGTTCTGTAATTTCACATTTGAGTTCCTTCAGAATACAGAATGGTGAATACCATCTGGTCCTGATGACTTATTATGCTGTTTAATTTATCAATTTGTTCCAAAACCTCCTCTAATGATACCTCAATCTGGGACAGATCTGTCACCTAAAAAGAATGGCTCAGGTTTGGGAATCTCCCTCACATCCTCAGACGTGAAGACAGATGCAAATAATTCATTTAGTTTCTCTGCACTGGCCTTATCGTCCTTCAGTGTTCCTTTAGCACCTCGATCGTCCAGTGGCCCCACTGGTTGTTTAGCAGGCTTCCTGCTTCTGAAGTACTTAAAAAAAAATTTGCTGTTACTTTTTGAGTCTTTCGCTAACTGTTCCGCAAATTCTTTTTTGGCCTTCCTAATTGTATTTTTACACTTCATTTGCCACTGTTTATGCTCCTTTCTATTTTTCTCACTAGGATTTAACTTCCACTTTTTAAAGGATACCTTTGTGCCTCTTACTGCTTCTTTTACTTTGTTGTTTAGTTTGGGGTATACATTTAAGTTGAGCCTGTATTATGGTGTCTTTTAAAAGTTTCCACGCAGCTTGCAGAGATTTCACTTTTGGCTCTGTACCCTTTAATTTTTGTTTAACGAACCTCCTCATTTTTGTGTAGTTCCCCGTTCTGAAATTAAATGCTACAGTGTTGGGCTGCTGTGGTGTTTTTCGTGCCACATGGATATTAAATTTAATTATATTATAGTCACTATTACCAAGTGGTCGAGCTATATTCACCTCTTGGACCAGATCCTGTGCTCCACTTAGGACTAAATCAAGAATTGCCTTTCCTCTGGTGGGTTGCAGGACCAGCTGCTCCAAGAAGCAGTCATTTAAGGTGTCAAGAAACTTTATCTCTGTATCCCTGAGGTGACATGTAGCCAGTCAATCTGGGGATAATTGAAATCCCCCATTATTATTATTATTGATTTTTTTTTATTTTAAATAGCCTCTCTAATCTCCCTGAGCATTTCACAGTCACTATCACCGTCCTGGTCAGGTGGTTGGTAATATATCCCTACTGCCATATTCTTATTATTAGAGCATGGAATTTCTATCCATAGAGATTCTATGGTACAGTTTGATTCATTAACAATTTTTACTTCATTTGATTCTACACTTTCTTTCACATATAATGCCACTCCCCCACCAGCAGGACCTGTTCTGTCCTTCCGATATATTTTGTACCCTGGTATTACTGTGTCCCATTGATTATCCTCATTGGACCAAGTTTCTGTGATTTCCATTGTATCAGTACCCTCATTTAATACAAGGCACTCTAGTTCACCCATTTTATTGTTTAGACTTCCAGCATTGATAAATAAGCACTCTCTCCTTTGAGCTGTCTGCCATTACATGATGTAATTGAATGGGACTTCTTTTTTATTTGACTGTTTCTGATCAGACCCTGCCTGTATTTTATCCTTTTCCATCCTCTTGTCCTCACTAGGACATAGAGATTCTCTATTAATAGATGCTCCCCTAAAGGATGTCCAAACCATGTGCTCCTCTGCACCTGTCGGCTTTCCTCCAGCCCTTAGCTCTACGACCTTTTTAATGTTAAGTGCTAGCAATCTGCTTCTATTTTAGTTTAGGTGGAGCCCAGCCTCTCTGTATAGAGGCTTCCCAAAAATTTCCCCAGTTCCTAATAAATCTAATCTCCTCCCTACACCATTGTCTCATCCACACATTGAGACTCTGCAGTTCTGCCTATCTAACTGGCCCTGCACATGAAACTGGGAGCATCTTAGAGAATGCTACCATGGAGGTTCTGGACTTCAATCTCTTACCTGGAGACCAAATTTAGGATGCTAAGACCTCTCTCCTATCCTTCCCTGTGGCTAGTAACTGCAATATCCAGTATGAGGACCCACCACATCTTTTTTGAGGTGACTACTGCTGTCCTACTTTTCTTTTTGTTCCATATTTTTTTCTTTAATCACTTAGCAATTTCACGCTTACAGCTCTGCTTTCAGTCCTCATGGTCTATTAGCCCTGAAAGAGTTTGAGTTGTCTGAATCTCCTGACATTTGCTTTTTACTTATTAATTCGACAGTTTCCAGTTCATCGGTAAAAGATGTGGATGTCATTTCCTACCTACATTACATGCTTGTAGATAATATATCGTCCTAGAAAAGTCAAATCAGTCCAAGTTAGTGAATGACACTCTCTTAAAAGAGCTGCCCTTGGGAACAAAACACTCCAGCTGTTGTGCAAAGGCAGTTTGAGAACGGTTGCTGATAAGAAGTGGAGCATGTATTATAATGAGGACAGAATATTGCTCCACAAAGTTCTGATGAGTGTTCTGTCAATTAGGATTTCAATTTTTTTTAAACAATCCACATTATACTCATTCACTGTATAAAAAAATGTACGGTCATTGTTTTGCTTCTGCAGCAATGTGTCAACTAGAAAGGAGCATTGTATACTTATACTTGAGAAAGCGTTCACTATTCATGGCCACAAAGTAGCTATGAAGTTTGTTCAAGATACAGGGACAAATATTAAGGTGACACTAGCTTCCAAATCAAAACACAGCACACTTATATTGGTGACTGTGATGGGGCAGAGCAGCCCTGCACTGGTACTGCACGGGTTAACCCTTCCTTCCTACCAGAGGAAGCCCCACCCCTGAGGCTCTGCTGGGCATGAGCCAACTAGAGAACAGGTATAAAAGCCTGTGGAGCTGCTCAGTTGGGACTGACCCCCCAGAGGGGAAGGAGACATGCTGCTAGCTACCAGGAGGGACAGCCTGTGCTCCAGGATCTGGAAGCCAGCCAAGCGGGGACGTGCCCTGACACCTAGATGGAGCACATTGCTACGGGGAACAGACCAGAGGACCCCTCAACATAGAGGGACTGGAGGTTCTGGTAGGAAGTGACCTGGGGGACTATAGAGGAAAACAGCATTAGAGCTGCGCTGAGGCTTGGTGTGTTTTGGTGGATCCCCGCAGAGCTGGTGGCAAGGGTAACTTGCCACTACCAGGGCCTGAGGTTGGGACCTGGTGGAGAGGGTTGGCCCAGGTCCCTCTACCCCACCCCAGCCACCTGCTCATCATGGGGATCATACGGAGTCTAGCTGCTAGTCTGCTCTACCCAGCCAGTGAGGGGTGATTATATGAATTCTAACGCTAGGCCACACTACCCTGCTTGCGAGGGGGATTATATGGACTCTGGCCATAGGGCTGCACTGCTCCAATGCTGGGAGTGATTTATATGGACCCTGGCCAGTGGGCCACCCTGCCCTGACATTTGGGGTGAGTTACATGGACTCTGCCTGCAAGGGGGTTTTATATGGCCTCTGGCCACTGGGCTACACTGCTATGACACTGGGAGCGAGTTATATGGACTCCAGCCCCTAGGGCCCACTACCCTGACTAAATGGTGATTGTGCAGAGGGCGGCTATCAGGCTGCATCGGCCACCCACAGAGAGGCGAGCACGTGAACTTGGGAGTGGTGAGATTCCAACACGCCATCCCCCTACCTACCCCAAAGGAGCAGTAAGGTGCCAGGCCTGCCACAGTGATATTTGTAAGCATTGAGAAATCATCATTCAAGGGAGAAAAGTACACTTAGAAAATATTAAATGGGTTCTGGAGTTACTACTGCCAGCTTCTAAGTCAGCAGTGACATGTGCATATTCCTAGGGTTGGAGGATTTTCACTAGTGTCTTAGTGTTCAGAATGACTTGATCATGAAATGCAGAACAAGTGTACTTAATATTTGCTTTGAGCCAAAATAACAACTTTGATAGAGTATCTGACCATTAAGTTTTTCTGTTCACTCCAAACTTTGTTCATCAGGCTGATCTTTTGTTCCATTCCTGCTAAATGGAACAATTTTTTCCCCTCGGTATAACATTTTGTTATGAAAACAGACATTTTGGTTGGGAAAATGAAAAACTGGGACATTTCAGGTGTCCCAAAAGAAGATTCTGGGATGTCCTACAGAAAACCAAGACTAAAGCTGGCCAGAAAACAATTCAATTTCTTTGAGGTTTTGAAATTTTGCTTTATTCTGATGCAAATGAAACAGGCTTTTTAAAATTGTTTGTGAAAATATGAGGCAGACACCCAACCCAGAGTAACCAGTAGTTAGGTCACTCTTGACGGATAGGTGACCCATATTCAAATCTCCATCAGCTAGAGTAGGGAATAGAAGCTGCTAGATCTCCCATATCCCAGGGGAGTGCCTTACCCACTAGTCTATAGGCTATCCTCTCCTCCATCACCCATTCTAAACATGAGAACTTCTCAACCAACTGTGTTTTATTGAAACTGATACATTTCTGCAAAACATTGTTTTTGACTAACCGGCATTTTTCAACAACGTTTCATCAAAAAAAAAAAAAATTCCACTAGCTCTAACTGGGACTGTTCCAGCAAAACTGGAACAAATCACATTCAACGTTACATACAAGCGACCTGCACAGTGATATCAGAATAATGTCAAGGCTTGATTCTGTCCTCACACCAGCCTAGGACCCTGATTTAGCAAAGCATTTAAGCACATGGTTAACTATAAGCACACAAGTAGTCCTATTGAATTCTGTGGAACTATTCATGAGTTTTAAAGTGTTTTGCAGAACCAGAGCCTAAGTAAGGAGTAACTCTCCGTTTAAGTCAATGGAATTCCATTGACCAAGCTGAAAAGAGATCACAACCAGAATATAGATCACTGATGATCTCAGAGCACTTCAGCCATATTTAGAGTCTTCCTTCTCAAATATATTCATTCCCATTATTCCCCTTAGTTACTGGGCAGAAATGAGAAGGAGGAGTCTAAGTTGACCATACTGATTCCCCCCCCTCCACATCCAATTACTGGTAAAGTATCCAGATGACAAAAACTGAGGGAGTGATATGGGTGAACTGAATATTCATTTGGTGAAGGTTGTTTGGAGAGGGACCTTTAACATAGTCATGACTTCATTTAAAATAAATAGAAAGCAAGTTCTACATAATCAGAAGTCGGAGAAAAAAGATGGTATCTTAGGTACAGTATAGCCTGGCTTTACACCACCATCTTACATTCTGATCCCATAGCTTCCAAGAATGTATTCAGTGATCTAGTCTCGATGGACATTGGTGTCTTTAGAGGAACAGTATATTCTAGAACTTGCTTGTGTAGATCTACTGTTATACAATGAAATCTTTTATGTGGGAGCATTCACAAATACAGCTGGCCTCGGAAGAGATGAGACAAGAATACAGAACAGTAGATTAGCCTAAGTTTTTTGCCTAAATCTAATCTGGCTCATCTCTAGTTACAATAGCAGTGACTCATGTTGTAAACATGCAGTCCTTATTCAGGCAAAATTCCCATTGCTACTAATAGTTCTTGGTCTATAGGAGGTAATTCAAACAATTAATGGATTTTTTTTTTAAAAGAGTATAAACAGAGTTCTAGAGGCCTGACCTTTCTGCACATTTAGGCTAAGATTTTCAAAAGTGACTAGTGACTTTAGGTGCCCAACTTGAGATGCCTTAAAATGACCTGATTCTCTGAAAACTGAGTACAACTTTTGGAAATTCTGTGTTTTTTAATGTGTTTCAAGTTTGACACTCAGTCACTAGTTGCTTTTGAATATTTACAAAGTGTTTTATCACGGTTTCATTTCTGAGATAATTTTCTTTCCTTCTCAAGCTTACTGGGCAGAGGTCTATGCTGCAATTCCATCTTTATAAAGATGGGATTTAGACAAAAAGTTTCAGATCTCCTCTCCTGAAGCTGAGTCACTAACAAACCAGAATTTCATTCATGTGAGTCACTCTGAGATATAGAAAAGATAAAGTAAATACAAAGGAGAGTTGAGGGGAGAGAACATGGATGGAAAGCCATATCCTTGTTCCAGATGGTCCCCACTGAGGTCTATTTATCTACATTCCAGGATTATCCAGTGGAAGTAACCTACTATAACAGTTATAGAAGCATTTAGTAGTCCCATCTCTTGAGTATTAATATCAATTCACATTGTGGGGTGGGAGAAAAGGGATAAAGGGGATTGGGAACAACTTCTTATATCAAGTTAATTATCTTCCTCCCAGGTTATCTGGGGGCTAGGATGGGTTTATTACAATTGTTATATTAACCATTCTGCAGATTATTTTTTTCTCTCCCCTACTAGGACGGCATTAGAATAAGATAGTTGGCAAGATCATTTCAGATCTGTGTAGCTACAGTAGCTAACTTGGGGTAATCAAATTTCATACTACAGAGCATAATCTCTGTGCAAACTCAGGTTCTATCATCCTTCAGCACAGTGAAGCCTGCTCCCCATCCCACGTGCTCCTGGCCTGCACTGTGGGCCACTGGGGAGGTGGAAGTACAACCAATGTTCTTCTGCCTATCTGGGAGCTCTAAAGAACCTATCACTGTAGATCATTGACTCCTCCCCTCCCAGACAATCTACAGACCAAATATTATCTAGACACAAGAACAATTCAACCTTTGCCTCCATTTTTAATACACAAGACATATTATCCTAAGTAAAATGCCAGAGATGTATTGCTAGAATTCTAACACTGTAAGAATACAAAGCATGTATATGCTCTTCCACTTGCTGGGATTCGATGTGGACACAATGGCAAAATGAGCACAGAAGCATCCATGGAACTAAGCAGTAGGCTGCAATTTTTATTACATTTTTAACACAAAGGAGGGGCACTACCCGGCCATCACACTTACGCACCTAGAGCAGGCATTTAATTGGTTCCAGTGTGGTGGTTGCTTCAGTACCAGGCAAATAGTTTAAAATTATAGTAAAGAATAGAATTCTCTGACACGGATGAACATGATTTGTTGGGCAAGAGTCAACATGTCTCTTGTAAAGGAAAGTCCTGCCTCACCAATCTATTAGAATTCTTTGAAGGGGTCAACAAAGGTAATCCAGTGGATAAATATTGTACTTGGGCTTGCAAAAAGCCTTTGACAGGGTCCCTCACCAATGGCTCTTAAGCAAATTAAGCAGTCATGGGATAAGAGGGAAAGTCCTCTCATGGATCAGTAACTGGTTAAAATGGAGGAAACAAAGGGTAGGAATAAATGGTCAGTTCTCAGAATGGAGAGAAGTGAATAGTGGTGTCCCCCAAGGATCTGTACTGGGACCAGTGCTGTTCGACATATTCATCAATGATCTGGAAAAAGGGGTGAACAGTGAGGTGGCAAAATTTGCAGATACAAAATTACTCAAGCTAGTTAAGTCCAAAGCTGACTGGAAAAGAGTTACAAAGGGATCTCAAAAAACTGGGTTACTGGGCAACAAAATGCTAGAGGAAATTCAGTGTTTATACATGCAAAGTAATGCCCATTGGAAAACGTAATCCAAACTATACATACAAAATGACGGGGGTCTAAATTAGTTGTTACCACTCAAGAAAGATCTTGGAGGATAGTTCTCTGAAAACATCCACTCAATTTGCAGCTGCAATCAAAAAAGCGAACATAACGTTGGGAATCATTAAGAAAGGGATAGCTATGAAGACAGAAAACATAATGCTCACACCTTGAATGCTGCATGCAGTTCTGGTCACTGCATCTCAAAAAAGACATTAGATGTGGAAAAGGTACAGAGAAGGAAAACAAATGATTAAGGATACGGAACAGCTTCCATATGAGGAAAGATTTAAAAGATTGGGACTTTTCAGCTTGGAAAAGAGACAACTAAGGGATGATGTGATAGAGGTCTATAAAATCATGGATATTGTATGGAGAAACTGTATAAGGAAGCATTATTTACTCCTTTGCACAACAAGAACCAGGGGTCACCCAATGAAATAAATAGGCAGCAGGTTGAAAACAAACCTAAGGAACTACTACTTCACATCATCATAGTCAGCCTATGGAATTCACTGCCAGAGGATATTGTAAAAGCCAAAACTATAAGAGGTTCAAAAAAGAATTAGATAAGTTCATGGTGAATAGGTCCATCAATGGCTATTAGCTAAGATAGTCAGGGATGCAACCCCATGCTCTGGGTTTCCCTAGCCTCTGATTACCAGAAGCTGGGAGTGAATGAGAGGATGGATCACTTGATGATTGTCTGTGGTCTGTACATTCCCTCTGAAGCACTGGCACTGACTACCACAGTAAGACACGATACTGGTCTAGATGGACCATTGGTCTGACCTAGTATGGCCATTATGTTGGTTACAGGGCTCCTTACCATATATAGCCCATAATGTGGGGTAGACTCTCCTCAACCTTCCCTCCAGGACTCAGCTCTCTGAGTCCTAGCATTCTCCCTGGTGTGAGGGGGACAGAGGGTGCAGCAGGGTAGAGACCTCAGCCCGCAAAGGCCACAAGGTCTGATCCTATCCGGCGAACCCAAGGCCCATCACCAAAATCCCAACTTTTACCTCTGGGAATTGTTCATTTTATTCTCATCACTGCACTGGAAACTGGCTGTGAGTTGTGATGTGTAAGCACCACCACCCCAATACCTTAGTTAGGTACCATGTGCATTCCTACTTAATCCAGGCAAGGAGGACGAAGGCAAAAAACTCCATAGTTCTCTGCCAACTGGCCCATGAAAGAAAAAAATTCCTTCCTGACACCCTGAACAATCAATTGGCTAGACCCGCAGCACCTGTCAGGCTGGATTCCCATTCCTAGTTCAGGTGGGTAAAGTGGGTTGCTGGAATGGAGCCAAAAGAGGCTCCACATGGCCCCTGCACTGGGCTAAATCCTGGGAGCTGGGGAATACTGGCCAATCAGCACCTGACTACCCCAGCTGGTCAATGGGTGCCAGAGAGTCCCATGGGATGAGCTACCTATTGTCCCTCAGCAAGTGTCTCCCTCCCTTGCTACTGGGACATTATTATGGAAAGAACTATAGTAGTTGCAGTCACTCAATAGCAAGTTTGAAGGATCAGCAGTCCAAAGTAAAGGAGAGACATGAAAACTATAGGGAAGTCAGTTGTGAGATTAACAATCCAAAGCAAGAAAATTAAGGATGAACAGAGCTGTAACTCCATCCTTAATTCACAACTTTTACTTCTGCAATGCTTAAAGAACTCCCCCCTTGAAAAAGCACTATGTTCTATATAAATAAGTTTAGAGGATGCTCTGTACAGTACAGCCAGGAAAAGCACCTGATCTTTCACATGGTCATGAGAGCTACAAATCCCACATGAATGTGATATTATCACTGTTATTTAGTAAAATGAAACAATGGCTTCTTGTTACACCAACAGTAAGTGGCAGAGAAAACATGACAGTTCCAATTCACACGTGCATTGCACCATTTGTGCAATGATCTCAAAGCACTGTACCCACAAGTCCCTCAGCAGCTATGTGCTGAAGAGTGCTCTCCACCCCCAATAATAGGGGCACTTCCCATACGGAAAGTTATTCGGATTAAAATTTTTTCTTTAATCATTTGAAGGAACTATTTGAGGGAATTTCTCCAGTGCCCCAGACTGCATAGAGCAGGAGATTATATTCCAGGGGGTCCTAGAACAAAACAGCAGATTGTCACAGAACAGCCTGTCAGCCCCTACACAAAATCTTGGGTTTCTAAATTAAGGGATGTGTGTTGAGGTAGGGCAATCTACAGTGTATCACCAAGTTCTGAGCTGGAGATGCCGTTGATTTTTAATCTCATTTTTGCAGATGACTGTACTGAGGCACATACAGTAGCTTTCCCAAGGTCATGCAGAAAGTCAGTGCAGAAGCTGGAATAGAACCAGGGAGTCCTAATTCTCAGTCCCCTGGGACAATTCTCAGTTTCTCTGCATTCATCATTTTAAGTCAGGCAGCTGATAACATTTTAGAATGTAGTTTATTCTCTTCAGCATCAGAAAAGAGTCAGTCTTACACTCCGCAAGATACGGTATGAAAGTGAGGCATTTGTTGTTTTACCTCCAGCTTGTAATATGATAGGTTTCTATTTCATCTGTTTTCAGACATCCACCTATCTGATACCAATGTACTGGAATGAATACTGCATTGATGTCAAGAAGACAGAGAGCTGATGTGATCATGGTGAATAGGATTTAACCTACTGTAAGCAGGGGAATAGTCCTGCTATTGTGGGGAACTTTCCTGGCTCCTGCACTTTCCCAGTGAAGTGAGCTAGCGAAAGGATCTAAGTCCTCGCTCCCACTTCCTTTACCCAGAGGCCTCCCTGCCCTTAAGGACTCCCCTTCCACTCTCCTCTCTGGCAGAATCCTCCTAACACCAACAGGGCTGGGCACAGGATTCCTGGGGGGCTCAACCCCCAACCCTGCTGTGGTCACCTAGGACAGGGGCTAGGGTGTCCCCACTCCGGGGTACTCTCTCTGCACTGGGCACTTCTCTGACCCACTGACCATTACATACAAGTTAAAGCAAATGCAAGATATTTAATCAACAGTTAATTTTAAAAAGAGTAAGGAAAAATGGGAAAGATTAAAGGAAACACATCAACCCGCTCTGTGGGAGGGAACATCACAAACAGAGTCTCTGGAAAGGTCAGGGCAGTTCACAGTCTGTTCCTTGTAAGTCCCAGGCCTCCTTCTCAGGCCCTGGCTGTGCTGCAGGGATGCTGTGGGCTGGACACTCACTCAGAGCCTGAGAGCATGTGGCCACCCCAAAGTGGCAAGGCCCTTCTTCCCAGCGTTGCCCCCGCCCTGTCAGGGTTACCAATCCCCCTCAGAGTCTGGCCTGCAGAGCCTCCTGGCTGAGGCGTCTCCCTGTGCTGGGCCCACTGCCCAGGGTCCCCCCTCACTCTCCCCAGCTGCTCTCGACACCCAGCTCCAGACTGTTCCAGCCCCAGCCCCAGCTCCAGCTCCACTCTGCCTGAGCACTGCTGCTGCTCTGCCTCCAGCTCCCTGGGCTGCTTCTCTGGCCCCTCTGGCGCTGTTTGCTGCAGCTCTGCTCACAGAACAGGTCTGCTCTGCGACTCTGCTCCCAGCACTGACCTGCTTCCTGGGCTGCTTCTCTGGCCCCTCTGGCTCTGGTTGCTACAGCTCTGCTCCCAGGGCAAGTCTGCTCTCTCTGGGCTGTGCCTCTGGCTTTGGGGCGGCAGCTCTGCTCCCAGGTCAGGGTCTGCTCTCTCTGGACTGCTTTTCTGGTCCCTCTGGATCTGGCCCAGCTCAGCTTGGGCCCCTGCTTTCTCCTTAGCTCGGCCCCACGCTGTCTGATCCAGGCAATTCCAGCTCACACGGAGGACAGAACCTCCCTGGCCTCCTGACTCCCTGATTAGCCTGCCCGCCCTGTCATTCAGGCTGACCTGGAGCATTGGCCTCTCCCTATTGCTCCTAGGGACTGTCAGTCTCAGGGTCCTGATTCCCCATCGACCCTTCTCCCTTTTAGGATGGGGAGCTAGCAACTAAAACACCCCCACTGAATGTTAGTAAGGGGGCAATAGTCCCCTTACGCTAGTATAGACCCACTAAAAACACTGCAACTGTAGGAGCTGGAGTTAAAATTGACATGGAAATGGACAGTAGGGAAACAGAGGAGAAAAAGACAGTTGTGTCCTGTTTTAAACTTGCCTTCATTTTTCAGATCATAATGAAAATCAATATTTAACACTTTGGGGAATTGATTAAAAGGTCCTAACTACTGTGTATGGTTGTGTTTCCATTTACAACCACCATTAACTGTTTGGGTGGAGGGACAGGGATTAGGCAGAATTTATTTAACCTTTTTTAATTTGTTTTCCTACAGGGTTAGCCAGATTACCATAGCTAATAATTTCCACCCTTTATGCAGGTTTATTTACTGATGGAAATGTGGTTTTCCTCTGATAGTCAGAGAACAGGAATATTATAAAGTGAAGATCATGAACCTGCTCCTTGGTAATGTTTACAATAACCTATACCAAAACTTCTCAATAAGGTTGGTTAGATAAAATGATGTAACTGGTTGATTGACACTTGATATGTGACAAGAGTTAATAAAAGTTGAGCTACATACCTCAGTGGTTTTCTACAGTAAGTATTTTTTCCTCCAGGATATTGTATCTCAACTTTTTTAGAAAACTTCTGATCTCTTTTGAAAACGCATCCAGCCCTGGAGCTTTAAAACAATTCAGCTGTCCCTTTCTATTTAAAAAAGGAGCTCCCTGTAGTTAATAGACAAGCCCCTCAAGTCAAGTGGAATTTTAGGGCCACAGTACCATAGAGCCAAATTTTTAGAGGGCCTCAATTTTATGCACGTGTTAAGTTTGCATGTGAACTTGTTTGCATGCAACATTGCTGATGAATATGTGCACCTGCAGTTCAAACCAGGGACACAATTAGCTGCTTTGCTCATATAAATCTAGGTTATACATTGCATGCAAATACCTATACATGCAAAGTTTGCCTGTGAATGCAAAGCTGGCCCATTACAAATATGGGCAATATTGTCTATTACCATGAGAAAAGCACTGCACTTGTACAACATCTTTCTCTTCCCAAACAATAGCCCAAACCCAAGTAGTACTATAGGGGTTACCAACAGTACAGAAATGGTAACACTGCTTCAATTGCCCTTTTAACCGACCTTGAGACTTGTTTCAAGAAGCCAAGGGCATTTTTTATTAAAAATGTGTGTGCTATAATAATGCACTGGATGGATCAGGAAGCAGGAAATGTAGAGTGTGGGTGTAAGTGTAAGTTGTCTATGTCATGGTGCAGTTTTTAAATTTCTTAGGGGCTGTCAAGGTTCCTCCCCCACTCTGAACTCTAGGGTACAGATGTGGGGACCTGCATGAAAAACCTCCTAAGCTTATCTTTACCAGCTTAGGTCAAAACTTCCCCAAGATACAAAATATTACACCCGTTATCCTTGGACTGGCCGCTACCACCACCAAACTAATACTGGTTACTGGGGAAGAGCTGTTTGGACGCGTCTTTCCCCCCAAAATACTTCCCAAAACCTTGCACCCCACTTCCTGGACAAGGTTTGGTAAAAAGCCTCACCAATTTGCCTAGGTGACTACAGACCCAGACCCTTGGATCTTAAGAACAATGAACAATCCTCCCAACACTTGCACCCCCCTTTTCCTGGGAAATGTTGGATAAAAAGCCTCACCAATTTGCATAGGTGACCACAGACCCAAACCCTTGGATCTGAGAACAATGAAAAAGCATTCAGTTTTTTTACAAGAAGACTTTTAATAAAAAATAGAAGTAAACAGAAATAAAGAAATCCCCCCTGTAAAATCAGGATGGTAGATATCTTACAGGGTAATTAGATTCAAAAACATAGAGAACCCCTCTAGGCAAAACCTTAAGTTACAAAAAAGATACACAGACAGAAATAGTTATTCTATTCAGCACAATTCTTTTCTCAGCCATTTAAAGAAATCATAATCTAACACATACCTAGCTAGATTACTTACTAAAAGTTCTAAGACTCCATTCCTGTTCTGTCCCTGGCAAGAGCAGCATACAAAGACACACAGACCCTTTGTTTCTCTCCCTCCTCCCAGCTTTTGAAAGTATCTTGTCTCCTCATTGGTCATTTTGGTCAGGTGCCAGCGAGGTTACCTTTAGCTTCTTAACCCTTTACAGGTGAGAGGAGCTTTCCCCTGGCCAGGAGGGATTTCAAAGGGGTTTACCCTTCCCTTTATATTTATGACAGGGGCAGTACATCTTGGAGACTGGTAGGCTTTGCACCAGGATGTTTATTAATCCATTGGTATCATTGTATGTCGCTCGAACGGTTTGGTAGGCTGAAAAAAAAAATTGTCTTGTCTTGCTAGCTAAGTGTCTCTTAAGAGAATGATACTTACAAAAATCAAAAGTTTGCATAATATTGGTCATTTCTTTTCAATGTATTCATCATGCAAAATTGTGTGTTTTAAGAAGTCACTGCATTTAAATACAAACCGTTCCTAGTGAATATGCTTTGGTGCAGGCAAAAGCTTGGAGCACAGAGAGGCCTATGTAGCTAAAATAGAGAAACCTAGAAGTGATACAGAAGAGTCACTGCTTACAGGTGTATCAAGACAGTATGAACTCTTTAATTGCCTCTCAGCAAAGTAGACAGTTTTCCAGATCACAGTTTGTCACCACCCCCAGATTGGTTTAATTAGCACCTGGTTTGCAGTCTTAGCAGAAGGGCCATGCACTGAAGAGACGTTGGAACCCTTTTGCCGCCATTGTTAGCCCTTAGTCTTGATCTGGAAGGAGTAAGGCCATGTCTGCATTAGAGATCCTACAGCAGCACAGCTCTACCGCTGCAGCTGCTCCACTCAAAGATTACTTGCATAGCTGTTCCATGCTGACGGAAGAGAGCTCTTCTGTTGACATAATAAACCCACTGGCGGTAGCTAGGTCGGTGGGAGCCAACTGTCCACACTGGTGCTTTGTCAGGGTAACTTACATCGCTCAGGGGTGGTTTACCCCCGCAAGTTATACCAGCAAAAGTGCTTGTGTAGACATGGCCTAAGTCACATAAGCAGGGAACTAGCCCTTCTGGTGTGTGTGCTGCATCTGTTCTGGGGCTAGAGAACGTCAGTTTCCTTTGGGAATGATGTAGGGTGGTGTCCCTTCAGCAGTCCACCCCACTACAGTTTGTAAAAGGTACAATAATAGAAACCTTCATGTGTGACTTGCCTTTTCAAGAGAGGTGTAATGCTGTACTGGGCACATAGGGCCAAATTCTGCTCTAGGTTACTCCAGTGCAGACACTAAGGGCTTGTCTACACTGGTGCTTTACAGCACTGCAACTTTCTCGCTCAGGAGTGTGAAAAAAACACATCCCAGTGCAGCAAGTTTCAGCGCTGTAAAGCACCAGTGTAGACAGTGCCCCAGCGCTGGGAGCTACGCCCCTCGTTGAGGTGGGGTTTTTTTTAAGAACGCTGGGAGAGCTCTCTCCCAGCGCTGCGCTGCGACCACCCAAGGCATGTTAAAGCTTTAGCGTTGCCACTGTAAACTAGCCCTGAGTAACCTCATTGACGCTAATGGGACTACTTCTGCTCTCATTCTGGTGTACAAACTGAATTTGGCCCATTCACTAATATGCAGGAGTCACACGTAATCAGTTCAGACAAGAGCTGCTTTAACAAGGCACAAGTTCACTCAGACCTCTGAGCAAATACATTAGCTCTCAGCTAAACATTTTTCGCAGCACGGGCATGCTGCATGTATTTTTGCCATATACTTCCTAGCCGAATCCTCCTGTTTATGAAACAAAGGAAACATTCCTGTTACAGTAGAGGATCTCTCCATTGTCCTCTGACTGCAGAGGTGTTAACTGCCCACTTCATTTTTAGTGGTCTCCTACAGTGTGTGTGTTCACCCCTTATGCGTAGCAATCTGTCCCACTTTGTATTTAGCTTGGACACTCTAGCCTCCTTTTCCACCCCTGAAGAGCTCTGTGTAAATTCAAAAGCTTCTCCCTTCTACCAGCAGAAATTGGTCCAATAAAAGATATTACCTCATCCAGCTTGTCTCTTTCCACCCTGGAACCAGCATGGCTACAACACTGCAAACAATGATTAGTAAGAAGATAGTTAGATATGTTCATCAGTGATTTAGATCAGGGGTGGCCAACCTGAGCCTGAGAAGGAGCCAGAATTTACCTTTGTACATTACCAAAGAGCCACAGTAATATGTCAGCAGCCCCACATCGGCTCCCCACCACCTGCCAGCAGCCCTGCTGATCAGCACCTCCCCTCCTTCCCCCATGCCTCGTGGCATGCAGGAGGCTCTTGGGGGAGGGAGAGGAGAGAGAGGACATGGCAAGTTCAGGGAAGGGGACAAGAAGTAGAGGGGCCTTTGGGGAAAGGGTGAAGTAGCGGCAGAGCCTGTGGCAGAGTCAGGGGTTGAGCAGTGAGCACCTCCTACACCCCACCGCAGCACATTGGAAAGTTGGTGCCTGTAACTCCAGCCCCAGAGTCGGTGCCTAGGCAAGGAGCCACATATTAACTTCTGAAGAGCCGCATGCAGCTCGGGAGCCACAGGTTAGCCACCCCGATGTAGATAATGACAGAAAGTACACTTATAAAAAGCTTGTGGATGATGCTAAGTTGGAAGGGGTTGCAAGTGCTGTGGGAGGATAGGATTAAAGTTTCCAATGATCTGGACAAAAGTGGAGAAATGGTCTAAAGTAAATAGGATGAAATTCAATAAGGACAAATGCAAAGTACTCCACTTGGGAAGGAACAGTCAGTTACATGCATACAAAATGAGAAATGACTGCCTAGGAAGGAGTACTGCAGAAAGGGATCTGGGGGTCAGTGATCACAAGCTAAATATGAGTGAACAGTGACACTGTTACAAAAAATAAATAAATAAAAAGCAAACATTTTGGGATGTATTAGCAGGAGTGTTGAAAGTAACACATGAGAGGTAATTCTTCGCTCTATTCCATGCTGATTAGGCCTCAACTGGATTATTGTGTCCAGTTCTGGGCACCACATTTCAGGAAAGATGTGGACAAATTGGAGAAATTCCAGTGAAGAGCAACAAAAAAGATTAAAGGTCTAGAAAACAAGACCTATGGAAGATTGAAAAATTTGGGTTTGTTTAGTCTGGAGCAGAGAAAGCTGAGCAGGAGCATGATAACAGTTTTCAAGTACATAAAAGGTTGTTACAAGGAGGAAGAAAAAAAATTATTCTCCTTAGCCTCTGAGAAGAGGACAAGAAGCAATGGGCTCAAATTGCAGCATGGGCAGTTTAGATTGGACATTAGGAAAAACTTCCTGTCAGGGTGGTTAAGCACCAAAATAAATTGCCCAGGGAGAGATTGTGGAGTGTCCATCATTTGGAGATTTTTTCAGCTCAGGTTAGATAAACACCTGTCTGGGATGGTCTAGATAATACTCCTGCCATGAGTGCAGAGGACAGGACTAGATGACCTCTCGAGGTCCCTTCCAGTCCAATGATTCTATGATATTGCCCCTCAAAAGGGCATTTTGTATTTAAAAATAAGGATGTATTTTACATTAGAACTACAAAGCAATATATCTGATGACACTAGCGTGTTCTGGGCTATTACAATATTCCTTTTTGGAATGCACTTTCCTTTTTACAAACCTTTCGTATACAAAAGATTGCTAAGAAAAGCTATATCAGAAGCAGACATTGTAAACTATCAAAACCTTATACATCAAACACAGGTCCTACGTTTTCAAAAGTGACTAGTGATTTGGGATGTGTAAATTTTTGGGTGCCCAACACTTTAAAGTAGAGGCAACGCATTGAGCGGGGCATGTGGGTCAAGTGCCCCCCCAGCAGCCGGCCCAGGCAGGGAGCATATGGGGTGGGGCCAGAGACGGGTTGGAAGGAGTAGGGCCAGAGCCTCTTCTGGCTCCTGGGATGCTGTTTTGTGGTGCAGCAGAGCAGCTGCCTGGGACATCATGGAAAGACTGCCCCCTCCTTGCCAAGGTTCAGCTTCTGGAGACAAGGGCCAAGTGAGCCAGAGACCCCCCCTCTCCTCCTGGCAAGCTCAGCCCCTGTCCCTGGAAGCTGAGCTCAGGCACTGAGCGGGTTGCTGCTGCCATCCCTCCCCAGCCAGGCTGTCTCCCAGGCAGCTGGCTACGCTGCACAGAGCGGTGACTGGGAGCGGCTCTATCCCGCTCCCCACCAGGATGGCTGCTGGGGGCGGGGGGGAACACGATGCAGGAGCCTGATTTTCAGAGACCCAGTGCCTCAATTCAAAGATAGAGGCACCAAATAACTTAACATTTTCAAAAGTAGGCTAAGTTGGGTTAAGGTCTCTGTCAGAGTACTACCCACCATATCGCTCTTGACACTGTAGTTTTTCCTTCTTCTGCCCTTGTATTCTGATAATTCAGCTATATTTCTATAAAATTACCTGTCATTTACAATGCCACTTCATGGCCTAGAATGGATTGATAGGTCTTCCTGTAATGGACAAGATCTTCAGACATGATTGGTTATAAGGAAAGCTCTAATTAGGCACCTCCTTCCTTGACACGATATTATTTATATATAAAGACTCCAATTTAGATAATTAGTGGCCTAGCTCTATTAATACCACCGATTGACAATGGAACTATGCTGATTTATACTACTGTGAATCAGTCCCAGTGTATTTAAATTACAACATGAAATCGTCTTGCATGTTAAAAGGCATTGGATGACAGTCTAGCAAAAAATGTAGTAGATGTAATTTCATTATGTTGGATTATACATATAAACACAGGGTTGTTTGGAAACACGTACAGCTTCATTTTGTAACTTGCCATTGTCACATTGGTTACTATTAGTGTTAGGGTTTATTTTTGGTTATTTCTAAAACTATAGACTGCAAAAAGCAATACTTCTGGGAGTGGCAGGAGGCTGCTGGAGATGGTTTTTGATTCCTGCCTAACTCAGCAACTTTCTGCTGCTTTCATAGCACTGAGAGTAACTGTGGTCTTTCTGCAGCTCAGGAACGGAGTAACCCAGTTTTTAGGTACCTGGAGTTGATTAATAAAAGAGAGCTTACATGCATGCTTATGCAATTGATGTCTGGAATTTTTATGACAGAGGATGTTTCATGCAAAAAGAAAAGATTTCTTCTGACAGTTGCTTCTGTGAAGGGAAGTTTTCAGTGATGGAATAGCTTGGCTCAGAATTCAAGTGTAGTGTGAAATCTTCTATATTCACTGAAAGGAGGACTAGTCATGGGTTCAATTTCATCATTAGAATTTGCATCCAATGAAGTGAGCTGTAGCTCATGAATGCTTATGCTCAAATACATTTGTTAGTCTCTACAGTGCCACAAGTCCTCCTTTTCTTTTTGCGGATACAGACTAACACGGCTGCTACTCTGAAACTAGATAGCAGTGTTCCCCTTTTGGTGGCAGTCAAGAATAGAGCTGAAACATTAGGCCCAATTCTTTTACACCAGTGCAGGCCCAATAACTGAGATAGTTTAGCTGAACACAGAAGTTAGGACACTGTTTACAAAATGGTCTCTTGCCATGCATTACTCAATTCTCAGGTGAGGTATTTCCACTAGAGATAGGGAAGTATTAGTACCATATACAAGGGACTGGTGAGACCTCATCTGGAATACTGAGTGCAATTCTGGTCTCCCCCGTTTAAGATGAATTCAAACTGGAACAGGTGCAGAGAAGGGCTACTAGGATGATCCAAGGAATGGAAAACCTACTTTATGAGAGGAGACTTCAAGAGCTTGTCTTGTTTAGCCTAAAATAAAGGAGGTTGAGGAGTGACATGATTGTGCTCTATAAATACATCAGAGGGATAAGTACCAGGGAAGGAGAGGA
This sequence comes from Caretta caretta, assembly GCF_965140235.1. Taxonomy (NCBI): domain Eukaryota; kingdom Metazoa; phylum Chordata; order Testudines; family Cheloniidae; genus Caretta; species Caretta caretta. The sequence goes on from NC_134207.1 coordinate 176,213,369, forward strand.
GTTATTTAAGTTAAGCGCCAATGTGGGTACAAGAACAAATAGATATAAACTGGCCATCAGCAAGTTCAGGCTCGAAATTAGATGAAGGTTTCTAGCCATTAAAGGAGTGAAGTTCTGGAACAGCCTTTCAAAGGGAGTTGTGGGGGCTAAAAAACCTAACTGACTTCAAGAATGAGCTTGATAAATTTATGGATGGTATGGTATAACAAGACTGCCTACAATGGCATGTAACAGATCTGCAACTGCTAGTAGCAAATATCTCTCATGACCGGTGATGGGACACTAGACGGGGAGGGCTCTGACTTACCTAGGAAAGAATTCTCTGTAGTATCTTGCTGGTGGGTCATACCCACATGCTCAGGGTCTAACGGATTGCCATTTTTGAGAAGGGTCAGATTGGCAGAGACCCCAGCGAGTTTTCACCTCCCCCTGCAGCAGGTTTACAGTAGTGTAAATGGTGGAGTCTCTGTAACTGGAAGCTTTAAATCATTATTTGAGGACTTCAGTAACTCAGCTAGCGGTTAGGGGTCTATTATAGGAGTAGGTGGGTGAGGTCCTGTGGCGTGCAAAGTGCAGGAGGTCAGACTAGATGATCACAATGTTCCCTTCTAGCCTTAGAGTCTACAAGTAAATCCAAGATGACTAGATCTTACTGACAGAAAGCTTTCATCTGATATTCATACTAGATTCCCCCCCAAACTCCCATTTCCCCTCTTTTTAGCCTTCCACTACCCTCTTGATTATATTCAGTATTGCCACTCCATCCTTGATGTTTACACTCTTTAACGACTTGTAAACTTATGTTTTCCCCTTAAGTCACTTAACTAAGATGATGTTTCCTCATAAGTCATTCCCTCAGCCTCCTAATCATTTGTGTTACTCTGCTCTCAACTCCCTCCACTTTCTCAATGTCTTCCTGATACTCAGGTGGCCAGAAGTGAATGCAATATTCCAGGTGCAGCTGCACAAGAGCTTTATAGAAGTGAAGTATAACCTCTGTCCCCTGATTTAATATTCCTCTACACACGTCCCATGAAGCGATTCCTCTCCATACACACATAGATCATGACATTGCATTGGCCTTTTCTTCTCCTATAGCACAATGCAAAATGTGTCCAATTTGCTCTCCACTATCACCCTATATATGTTTCGGCATTAAGGTTTTGCCATCCCATCAGAGAAGATTTGCCATCTTTTCAATCTGATCATAGTTTTACATTATAAATCATGACCTCCATATAAGACTAATCTCATGTTTCAGTGAATACATAGGGCCTGATTCTCATTTACATGAAGGCCTCTTTATACAAGTCTGCCAATATAAAGGAGTCTTACAGTGATTGCAAGCATAATTTATATACATTTTAAGAGACCTTTATACTGCCAGAGAAAGGTTACTTAATATTAATCAGAATTAGGCCCTTTGGGCTCAATCCTTATTTCGTGAGCCCCATTGCTGTCAGTGGACTTCTTTGGTCAGATTCATCTCTCAAATATCACAAAATAGGGTTGAATAAGGGCTTGTCCAATTCAGAGTTGCACTGGCTTAATTTAAGGTGTCATTTAAAATGGTCTAAAAGGCTATGTGGACACTTATTTCAGTTTAGTTTAAATTGATTAGGCACAGAGAAAAACCAAAATAAACCACTGTCAAAAGGAAGCCAGAGCATCCAGACAGAGGTTTGCACTGGTTTAATTAAACTGGTGCAAGTTTGTGTGTGAACAAAGCTTAAAATGGAAAGATGTTTAGTGAACAAAAAAAAACCCACAAGAATTAGCTACCATAAACCAAGTGAGCAGAAAATAATCTCCACATAGAGTAACCAGATGTCCCAACTTTATAGGGGCCTATTACCCCCCACCCTCTGTCCTGATTTTTCACACTTGCTATCTGGTCACCCTATCTATACAATGTCCAAGAATCAAGAACATAGCATTCCCATTTGATCCAATTATACAGGTAATTTATGAAGGTCCACTCTGTGTCCAGGATTATTTAAATATATCCCTTAAATTCTGATCCTGCAAGGAGCTGAGCACTCTGAATTCCCATAAGACTGTTGATTGTTACAAGAGTTCTATATGATGACTGCCCAAGGGCAGCTATTAACATCAGTGACTTACAAACATGTGGTCTGCTCTGATTAAAAGAAGTCTGGCTTTAATCAGAAAGCCCTTTATATAAACTCATCACTTAAGTAGAGCTGAAATCCAAAACGCCAAGTCAAAATGGCAACTGAAATAAAACACACAAGTGGGAAGTAAGATTTAGTTTTGTATTTCCCAGAACATAAAGGGTAGACTCATTAGAAAAGGGGTATCCTCAGGTAGAGGAATAATCTGTACAGCTATTAACTAAAAAGTGCTCAAAAGATCTTATCAGATTAAAAACCAAACCAAAACAAAAAACACTACAAGAGTGACCAGCTGCTCCATTTTCTCCAGAACAGGCTCATTTTTCAAATCTATGCTGGAAATTTGGAGGCTTAAAGTAGACACCTAATGCTCCAATCCTGCATCATGGCTTCAGCAAGGCTTTGAATGGCTAGAGGGCTCCAAACAAAAGTTGCTGCAGGATCAAGTCCTTATAGTGTCCCAGTTTACGCTCAGCAGTGACCCTCACTCATCTTTCCCAGCAGAGAGCAACCCTGCAAGCATCCGGGAAGCCATTCTCCTTGTCCTTATCGGCAGGCAGCTGCAGCAGCATTTCCCGGGCACCGGGAGCAGCACTGGTATCAGCCAGGCGAGAAGGACCTGGGCCCAGCCACTTACAGCACTAACCTAGGATGTGAGTGGAGGTGGTAATTATAGGGCACAGTGTTTCCCACTGTGGAGTGTGGGAGCAGAAACTCTTGTCTCCCTATTGGGGCCAGAGCAGGAGAAAAACGCCACTTTACTTGGGAAATGGAAAAGAAAATAAATGATAAGAAACTGATAATTTTGTATTTTAGGATTTTTAACTTGAATTGTAGGTTAAATTTTTAAAATAACTAAATTTGATGCTATATTTGTTATTGCAAAGTTGCCAACTCACAATTTTATCACAAGGCTCACAATATTTGGTGGTTTTTTTGAAGCCCCAACTTCTGGAGTCATGTGACTGAGCCCTGGTCTACACTAGGACTTTAGGTCGAATTTAGCAGCGTTAAATCGATTTAAACCTGCACCCGTCCACACAATGAAGCCCTTTATTTCGACTTAAAGGGCTCTTAAAATCGATTTCCTTACTCCACCCCTGACAAGTGGATTAGCGCTTAAATCGACGTTGCCGGCTCGAATTTGGGGTACTGTGGACACAATTCGATGGTATTGGCCTCCGGGAGCTATCCCAGAGTGCTCCATTCTGACCGCTCTGGACAGCACTCTCAACTCAGATGCACTGGCCAGGTAGACAGGAAAAGAACCACGAACTTTTGAATCTCATTTCCTGTTTGGCCAGCGTGGCAAGCTGCAGGTGACCATGCAGAGCTCATCAGCACAGGTGACCATGATGGAGTCCCAGAATCGCACAAGAGCTCCAGCATGGACCGAACGGGAGGTACGGGATCTGATCGCTGTTTGGGGAGAGGAATCCGTGCTATCAGAACTCCGTTCCAGTTTTCAAAATGCCAAAACCTTTCTGAAAATCTCCCAGGGCATGAAGGACAGAGGCCATAACAGGGACCCGAAGCAGTGCCGCATGAAACTGAAGGAGCTGAGGCAAGCCTACCAGAAAACCAGAGAGGCGAACAGCCGCTCTGGGTCAGAGCCCCAAACATGCCGCTTCTATGATGAGCTGCATGCCATTTTAGGGGGTTCAGCCACCACTACCCCAGCCGTGTTGTTTGACTCCTTCAATGGAGATGGAGGCAATACGGAAGTAGGTTTTGGGGACGAAGAAGATGATGATGAGGAGGAGGTTGTAGATAGCTCACAGCAAGCAAGTGGAGAAACCGGTTTTCCCAACAGCCAGGAACTGTTTCTCACCCTAGACCTGGAGCCAGTACCCCCCGAACCCACCCAAGGCTGCCTCCTGGACCCAGCAGGCGGAGAAGGGACCTCTGGTGAGTGTACCTTTTAAAATGCTATACATGGTTTAAAAGCAAGCATGTGAAAGGATTACTTTGCCCTGGCATTTGCGGTTCTCCTAGATGTAGTCCTAAAGCCTTTGCAAAAGGTTTCTGGGGAGGGCAGCCTTATTTCGTCCTTCATGGTAGGACACTTTACCACTCCAGGCCAGTAACACGTACTCGGGAATCACTGTAGAACAAAGCATTGCAGTGTATGTTTGCTGGCATTCAACCAAAATCCGTTCTTTATCTCTCTGTGTTATCCTCAGGAGAGTGAGATATAATTCATGGTCACCTGGTTGAAATAGAGTGCTTTTCTTCAGGGGACACTCAGAGGAGCCCATTCCTGCTGGGCTGTTTGCCTGTGGCTAAACAGAAATGTTCCCCGCTGTTAGCCACAGGGAGGGGAGAAGGTTGAGGGGGTAGTCACGCGGTGGGAGGAGGCAAAATGCGACCTTGTAACGAAAGCACATGTGCTATGTATGTAATGTTAACAGCAAGGTTTACCCTGAAAGAGTGTAGTGACTGTTTTATAAAATGTGTCTTTTTAAATACCGCTGTCCCTTTTTTTTTCTCCACCAGCTGCATGTGTTTCAATGATCACAGGATCTTCTCCTTCCCAGAGGCTAGTGAAGCTTAGAAAGAAAAAAAAACGCACTCGCGATGAAATGTTCTCCGAGCTCATGCTGTCCTCCCACACTGACAGAGCACAGACGAATGCGTGGAGGCAAATAATGTCAGAGTGCAGGAAAGCACAAAATGACCGGGAGGAGAGGTGGAGGGCTGAAGAGAGTAAGTGGCGGGCTGAAGAGAGGGCTGAAGCTCAAATGTGGCGGCAGCGTGATGAGAGGAGGCAGGATTCAATGCTGAGGCTGCTGCAGGACCAAACCAGTATGCTCCAGTGTATGGTTGAGCTGCAGCAAAGGCAGCTGGAGCACAGACTGCCACTGCTGCCCCTCTGTAACCAACCGCCCTCCTCCCCAAGTTCCATAGTCTCCACACCCAGACGCCCAAGAACGCGGTGGGGGGGCCTCCGGCCAACCAGCCACTCCACCACAGAGGATTGCCCAAAAAAAAGAAGGCTGTCATTCAATAAATTTTAAAGTTGTAAACTTTTAAAGTGCTGTGCTTAAAGTGCTGTGTGGCATTTTCCTTCCCTCCTCCACCACCCCTCCTGGGATACCTTGGTAGTCATCTCCCTGTTTGTGTGATGAATGAATAACGAATGCATGACTGTGAAACAGCAATGACTTTATTGCCTCTGCAAGCAATGATTAAAGGGAGGAGGGGAGGATGGTTAGCTTACAGGGAAGTAGAGTGAACCAAGGGGCGGGGGGTTTCATCAAGGAGAAACAAACAGAACTTTCACACCGTAGCCTGGCCAGTCATGAAACTGGTTTTCAAAGCTTCTCTGATGCGTACCGCGCCCTCCTGTGCTCTTCTAACCGCCCTGGTGTCTGGCTGCGCGTAACCAGCAGCTAGGCGATTTGCCTCAACCTCCAACCCCGCCATAAACGTCTCCCCCTTACTCTCACAGATATTGTGGAGCACACAGCAAGCAGTAATAACAGTGGGAATATTGGTTTCGCTGAGGTCTAAGCGAGTCAGTAAACTGCGCCAGCGCGCCTTTAAACGTCCAAATGCACATTCTACCACCATTCTGCACTTGCTCAGCCTGTAGTTGAACAGCTCCTGACTACTGTCCAGGCTGCCTGTGTACGGCTTCATGAGCCATGGCATTAAGGGGTAGGCTGGGTCCCCAAGGATACATATAGGCATTTCAACATCCCCAACAGTTATTTTCTGGTCTGGGAATAAAGTCCCTTCCTGCAGCTTTTGAAACAGACCAGAGTTCCTGAAGATGCGAGCATCATGCACCTTTCCCGGCCATCCCACGTTGATGTTGGTGAAACGTCCCTTGTGATCCACCAGAGCTTGCAGCACTATCGAAAAGTACCCCTTGCGGTTTATGTACTCGGCGGCTTGGTGCTCCGGTGCCAAGATAGGGATATGGGTTCCGTCTATAGCCCCACCACAGTTAGGGAATCCCATTGCAGCAAAGCCATCCACTATGACCTGCACATTTCCCAGGGTCACTACCCTTGATATCAGCAGATCTTTGATTGCGTGGGCTACTTGCATCACAGCAGCCCCCACAGTAGATTTGCCCACTCCAAATTGATTCCCAACTGACCGGTAGCTGTCTGGCGTTGCAAGCTTCCACAGGGCTATCGCCACTCGCTTCTCAACTGTGAGGGCTGCTCTCATCTTGGTATTCATGCGCTTCAGGGCAGGGGAAAGCAAGTCACAAAGTTCCATGAAAGTGCCCCTACGCATGCGAAAGTTTCGCAGCCACTGGGAATCGTCCCAGACCTGCAACACTATGCGGTCCCACCAGTCTGTGCTTGTTTCCCGAGCCCAGAATCGGCGTTCCACAGCATGAACCTGCCCCATTAGCACCATGATGCATGCATTGGCAGGGCCCATGCTTTCAGAGAAATCTGTGTCCATGTCCTGATCACTCACGGGACCGCGCTGACGTCGCCTCCTCGCCCGGTATCGCGTTGCCATGTTCTGGTGCTGCATATACTGCTGGATAATGCGTGTGGTGTTTAATGTGCTCCTAATTGCCAAAGTGAGCTGAGCGGCCTCCATGCTTGCCTTGGTATGGCGTCCGCACAGAAAAAAGGCGCGGAACGATTGTCTGCCGTTGCTCTGACGGAGGGAGGGGCGACTGACGACACGGCTTACAGGGTTGGCTTCAGGGAGCTAAAATCAACAAAGGGGGTGCCTGTACATCAAGGAGTATTTCAGGCAGGACTGCACGGAGGGTTCCAATAAGAAATGGTGCACCTAAGTTATCGTTGTTATTGGAACAAGGAGGTTAGCCTGGCCTCTGATTGATACATGGCTAGATTTACCTCGCTGCACCTTCTCTGTGAGTGACTGCAGTGTGATCTAGACAGGGGAGGAGGCAAATGAGTACAAAACAAATCTGGTCTATTTCTTGTTCTGACCCACTCCATCTATCTTTTACATCTTTGGCTGGCAGCAGACGGTGCAGGAGGACTGCATGCCATCCACATCTCATGGCTGCTCGGCAGAAGATGGTACAGTACGACTGCTAGCCATCCTCATCTCTTGCCTGCCTGGCATAAGATGGTACAATACGACTGCTAGCAATCCTCATCTCTTGCCTGCCTGGCAGAAGATGGTACAGTACGACTGCTAGCAGTCCGTATCGCCTGCCCGCTCACCATAAGACGGTTCAATAGGACTGACTGCAGGACTAAAGAGAATGACCTGGTCAAGTCACTCCAAATTTAGTCCCTGCGCCCATGTCTGCCCAGGCGCTCCCAGCCGACGTGGCCAGGAGCACCTTGGACACGACGAGGACAACTACCAATCGTATTGCACCGTCTGCTGCCAGAAGGCAATGGGTTGCTGCTACTGTGCAGCAAAGCCGTACCGCGTCTGCCAGCACCCAGGAGACATAGGGTGACGGTTACCTGAGCTGGCTCCATACTTGCCGTGGTATGGCGTCTGCACAGGTAACTCAGGAAAAAAGGCGCGAAATGATTGTCTGCCTTTGCTTTCACGGAGGGAGGGAGGGAACGGGGGCCTGACGACACGTACCCAGAACCACCCGCGACAATGTTTTAGCCCCATCAGAGTGCTCCATTGTGACTGCTCTGGACAGCACTCTCAGATGCCCGATTGTTTGCCATTGCTCTGACGCTGGGAGGGGCGCTTACAGGGTTGGCTTCAGGGAGCTAAAATCAACAAAGGGGGTGGCTTTACATCAAGGAGTATTTCAGGCAGGACTTCACGGAGGGTTCCAATAAGAAATGGTGCACCTAAGTTATTGTCCTTATTGGAACAAGAAGGTTAGCCTGGCCTCTGATTGATACATGGCTAGATTTACCTCGCTGCACCTTCTCTGTAAGTGACTGCAGTGTGATCTAGAAGAATGAGTCCCCTAGACAGGGGAGGGGGGGAAGCAAATGAGTACAAAACAAATCTGGTCTATTTCTTGTTTTGATCCACTCCATCTATCTTTTACATCTTTGGCTGGCAGCAGACGGTGCAGAAGGACTGCATGCCATCCACATCTCATGGCTGCTCGGCAGAAGATGGTACAGTACGACTGCTAGCAGTCCGTAGCGCCTGCCCGCTCACCATAAGACGGTTCAATAGGACTGACTGCAGGACTAAAGAGAATGACCTGCTCAAGTCACTCCAAATTTAGTCCCTGCGCCCATGTCTGCCCAGGCGCTCCTGATCGACCTCACAGAGGCGACCAGGAGCACCTCAGACATGACGATGACGGCTACCAGTCGTACTGTACCGTCTGCTGCCACAAGGCAAGGGGTTGCTGCTACTGTGTAGCAATGCCATACCGCGTCTGCCAGCACCCAGGAGACATAGGGTGACGGTTACCTGAGCGGGCTCCATGCTTGCCGTGGTATGGCGTCTGCACAGGTAACTCAGGAAAAAAGGCGCGAAATGATTGTCTGCCCTTGCTTTCACGGGGGGAGGGAGGGAACGGGGGGCTGACGATATGTACCCAGAACCACCCGCGACAATGTTTTAGCCCCATCAGGCATTGGGATCTCAACCCAGAATTCCAATGGGCAGCGGAGACTGCGGGAACTGTGGGATAGCTACCCACAGTGCAACGCTCCGGAAGTCGACGCTTGCCTCGGTACTGTGGAAGCGCTCCGCCGAGTTAATGCACTTAGAGCATTTTCTGTGGGGACACACACACTCGAATATATAAAACCGATTTCTAAAAAACCGACTTCTATAAATTCGACCTAATTTCGTAGTGTAGACATACCCTGAGTGAGACATTCCACTTACCTCTGAGTGAAACAAGAAAAAGCTTGAAAATGTGAACCATAAAGACTCAAAATACCAGAAGGCAAATTAAATTTTTTTTAAAGTCATGATTTTTGAATGCTTGGGATTAGCAAGACTGTATTTGATTAATTTTAAGAGTGAAAGAAAAATTGTCAAACAATTTTATCTTAATAATGGGAGTGTATTAACAGGGCTATGATTAACACTTTTTATTTATTTATAAAGCTGTGAGGCATCATCCCTTATCCCATCCCTCCTACTATATAACAGATGACCTGATTTTAAATTCTGATAAAATCAGGTCACTTTATGGTACAAGCATGACAGGTTTCTTACCACCAAAGACCTTTCCCCTGTATATTATTAATAAATTCCCCTGTGTATAAATTCCAGAAGTCACAGTGACTGGCCTTCCAGTAGACTTAAGTCAAAAGTAAAATATTTGTGCACATTTTTAAATGAAAGCTTATTTAAATTTGATGTCTCATTTTAATAAAAGCTATTTTTATGGCATCATTCAGATATACAGGATTTCATAGGGCTTTACAAACACTGCATTGGACAAATCGCTTAGTAACCACTCTAGAGGGGACATTATCAGGGATTACAGACCAGTTTGGCAAGTAAGAACCTTGGCTTCTCTATAGGGTTATTAATTATACTCTAGAGAGGGCATTACTGCTTCAATGTAGTACTTAGTGTAATCATTTCTACTTACATTCTATTTAGAATGGTTTTTTACTTACATGTTTAATTGGTGGGGTGCTCTTGTTAACAGATCAGGGTTTTTAAAAAAATATAATTTATTTTTAGGTGATTCCCTTAGATTAAATGTGGCTACACATGAAAATATGAATGTCTGAGACAGCGTAGTGCCCTTACTACCCATGAGAACACAGGGGGTGAGATCTGTCTGACCACTCAGGCCCTCCTACCCAGCATACAGGGCAGACATGGGGGTGAGGGCCTGAGTGGTCTGAAGGGGCCTTAAAAGATTTGTTTCCTGATGGGGGAGAATCTCCCAGGCACAGGCAGTGTGGAAGAAAGTCATAAGGCTGTTTTCCAAGAACCACCTTGCAAATCTTGGCATGCTGGGGACAGGGTTGAAGCTGTGTCTCAGGGCAGGTTGCAATGCTGAGGCTAGTCCAGGCAGCACTACAGCTTATAGCACAGCCTGGGGAGGTTACTGTAACTCAGACAGGCCCCCATGGCTTTCTGATGATACCAGGGGCCTCTTCAGTCCCCAGGGCAGCCTAGGATAGGCAGGATGCTTGAAGCCACCCTATCCACCCTCCCACTGAGATGCAAGGGCTGGGCTGTGCTTCTTAGAGCAGCAGCATGGATCCACATCTGAGTTATTACTACATTATTCAAATTACATATTAGAGCTGGTAAAAAAAAATCCAAATTCTGAAAATTTGGAACAAAAAAAGTGATGAATTTTTCCACAAGAGTTTATGAAAATTTTCCCCATTTTTCAGCCAGCTCTAAATATAAACACTTTGCTGAACAAGGCCAATATTAGCTACTTTAGGGTCCAGTGTGCAATCACACTCCTCTTCCCCACAATGTTCGCCACAATGCCAGGATTAATAGATAGAATGATTAGCTATAGAATGAATACACTATGATAATGTATGATTTTAGCCAACATGGATGGTGACCCAGAACAATGCCAGAAATGATTTTTTATCTTAAAATCATTTAATGCCCTTATATCATGTTCCTTTATGTATTTGGTAGGATACTGGATTATCCTTTATTGATGACTTGTCTTTGTATCCAGCCATCCAATTCCTCTCCTGCTGGGACACAACAAAAACAAAAAAACCCCATCTTTCTTCAGCCATAGTGCATATGACAGTTATATTTTGCTTTCAATCTCCAGGGCAATCAATCATTTATGATGCACCCTGTTACAGGGTGAATTCTCCTCTCGTGAGCGTCCCCTTGGCCAAGTGCATGCACCTGCACTCTCTCTCCAATTGTCTCCAAGGAGGGAGCCTTGGGGCAGTACTCTATCCCAGAGCAGGGACAATGTTTTCACCCTCTTGGGGCTTCCTGGCTACAGCTCTCCAGCTGGGCCACAGTAGTTCAGTTCCCCCTCTGGGGTGCCTCAATGTCCAGGCCACTTCCCCCCCAGTGGCTACTAGGGGGGGGGACCCAGGCCTACCCACTACTCCAAGTCTCAGCACAGGGACCCTGTAGATCATAGCATAAGCACCAACTTTTCCCAGGGCTGGTGGGTACTCGCCCCCGGCCCCACCCCTGGCCCTGCCCTGACTCCACCCCTGTCCCGCCCCCATTCCACCTCCTTCCCCAAAGTCCCCGCCCCAACTCTGCTCCTTCCCTGCCCCTATTGGACTCCTTCCCCAAATCCCCTCCCCTGCCTCTTCCCCGAGCACGCAACCTTCACCGCTCCCTCGCAGCGCTTGCCGCCGCAAAACAGCTGTTTTGCGGTGGCAAGCGCTGGGAACTAGAAGGAGAAGTGGGAACGTGGCATGCTCAGGGGAAGAGGTGGAGCAGAGGTGAGCTGGGGTAGGGGGACAGGGTGGGGAGCTGCCTGTGGGTGCAGAGCACCCACCAGTTTTCCCCGTGGGTGCTCCAGCCCCGAAGCACCCACAGAGTCAGCGCCTATGGATCATAGGCATCTGCTGTGTCCCTTTAACTATGTTGCATGGCTTCTCTAATTCCCTGGGCCACTTCGCCATAGCCCACAAGCCATCTTCACTATTACCTCAGGGCCTTGTCCTAATGGAGTCCCAGCAACCAACTCAGGGCTCCTTCTCACTTTTTCTGGCTTCTGGCAGCACTGCCCTGTCTGGGGTTCTGTAGCTGCATCAGCGAGCCACACTCCTACAGCTCTAGCAAGGGACTGAACTCCCTCTTCTTATACTAGGCTGCTGGGCCCTGATTGGCTGTGTCCCACACAGCCACTCTAAGCAGCTTGGAGGATCCTCTGCATTGCCCTTTTTGGGGGCAGGGGCTGGCAAGGCCATAAGGATTCCAGCAGGGGGCCTCAGGTCTGGTATACCCTGTCACACCTTTCTTGGGACAAACGGTTTGTTTTCACTGTTGCTTAACCTACAACACAATGTCACTGCTACTTGCCCAAGGTGGACAAGATAATATAGAAGATCACTTTCTCTGAAGCAGTAGGGAACTCTAATCTCTCCTACTCTTTTTGCATTTGTTATGGAAATTGTAGCAATCTTTTCTTGTTTCTGTGAACTGTACATATGTTATCCTCTACATGGAAAATTATATTCAACAGTTCTTCTAATCAGAAGGAATGGCCAGGCTGATAAATGACTTGAGAAAATTTGCCCATTCATCTATCTAGACATGTTCACTTTCATCCAGGAGCATTCCTGAGAGATTGTAGTTGTTCTTAATCCTGGCCAGAGGGAAACAGTGTGTTGTGCATAATTATCAGGCTGTCGTCAGAGATGGACAACCTCCTACTGTTAATCTTGGTGCCCAACATGCAAACAGGGAGTGGAAAACTGCCTGCCTTACACAGTTGGTAAACTCTAATCTGCCATATTAATTCACTGTCCCTGTGTCAGTTAAGGGAGCCTTTTGTATTTAAGAATAGGGAGGAAGCTTTTTCCCATCCAAAAAGGAATATCGCCTTGATCTTTTATTTTTGTCTATGTGAATTATTTCTTCTGGGAAAGAGAACATTAAGCCTTATAAACTAGGGCAGGGGAAAAAAAAGAGGGGAGGGGGAGGAAGCCTCATAAAATGACTTAAAAAAAATCCACTGTGTTGTAACATCAGTACCTGGGTATCAAATGCACAGGCTGGAATGGAACTTACTTGGCTACATCAGACACCAAAAAGATAAAAGAGGGAAGGAAAATAGGGGAGAACTACTCCTATTTTTTCCTACTATTTGTAGTGGTGGGGGTTGCGTTTAAAACACCATCAATTTAAATTTTTATTTGAAAGTTTGTTTAAATAATTGTAAATCTCTGAGAGCATGATTTTCAGAAGCACTAAGCACCTGCAGGACCAACTGGAATTAATGATTGCCAGGTGTCCTCAGGCCCTTTGAGCATGGGATAAACCCTGTAAATGTAAACATTTAACACTAAAATAAATAAGAGGACAGAGGTTCTAGGCAGTGAGGAACATAAAGCCCCTGAGGCAGCTGAAACCTGCACTTTTAAGGCCAAATTGTGCACTCAAGCAGGGCATCCACTTCACTGGCATGGCATAGGAGCAGAATTTGGCCCATGGTTTCAGATTCAGTCCCAAACAGCTGGCTTCCTTAAGCGCATGTCAGTAGGTCTGAAGCAGCCCCCCATGGAAAGGTGGGGCGGGGGGAGAAGAAGAGTTGATTTTAAAAATAGCCTTTAAATCTCTTTGCTGGTTGGCTGTAAGTAGATTTAAAATCTATTTTAAAAGCCTCCTGAGTGCCTCTCCTACATGTCTGTCAGTGACTTCAAAGGCAGCAGGAGAATATTGCCTCTTCCAGCCCAGCTTTCATAATCCCATTAGACCACCAGGAAGTCTTTAGGCTGTGGTAGACCATTATATGCAAGGAAGGCTCTGGGAGCTACAAAAGTGTCCTCCCTTCCATCCATAGAGAGAGAGGGAGATTTATTTTATATTTGTAGAAGATGAGTAGCCATGTGGGTGGCTGCTATTAGTGTTGCCAACTCACATGATTTTTCACAAGTCTCACAATAGTTTGTGTTTTTTCCCCTCAAGGGTCCATGCTAGCTCATCTTTTCAATTTTATTTGCCTTCTGTTTTCACTTGGGTCATATTCTGAGGTTTTTTGTTTTGTTTTTTTCCTGCAGTCATGAGGGCTAGAAACTTGCTTTAAAAAAAATAAATAAATAAACTTGACAATATGACCCAAGTGCACCCTAAATGCTCAGAAAACAGAAGGCAATAAAAAGAATTAAAAATGTATTTTTTAAAAAAACCTCATGGTTTTTGAGGCCTCCAGCAGGATTTTTGAATTCTTGGATTTGGCAATACTGTGATATTCATGCTCTTACTGAAATATAAGAACAGCCATACTGGGTCAGACCAAAGGTCCATCTAGCCTAGTATCCTGTCTTCTGACAGTGGCCAATGCCAGGTACCCCAGAGGGAATGAACAGAACGGGCAATCAAGTGATCCACCCCGTCGCCCATTCCCAGCTTCTGGCAAACAGAGGCCAGGGACACCATCCCTGCCCATCCTGGCTAATAGCCATTGATGGACCTATTGTCTATGAATTTATCTAGTTCTTTTTTGAACCCTTCAATCCAATTTATGGGACATAGAAATGGAAACACATTTGAAGACTGGCCACGGTGCACAGCCCTAAATCTCATTTTCCCATCCAGTCAGGTTTAAGGGCCTGATATGGCCACTCTTCTTGACAAAAGTTGTCCCATTGCAGTCAGTGAGACTGTTCATGTGAGTAAACATTGCACATACAAATCAGAGTTCCACAAAACTGAGCCCAAACTGCTCCTCTGAACTTGACCCCTATTGCTGTTTAAGAAGGCTGAAAATAAGCCACTGACTCGGCAGAGATTTAGGCACATGATTAATTTTAGGCATATTGAGTATTCCTATGGACTTCAATGAGGCCCAGAGATGTGCCTATGCTGATCCAGTTGGAGGTTCAGGGTATATGTATTATACAGCATTTAGCATAATGAGGCTCTGATCTGAAGTGTCACCTTTCGGTGCTACTGTAACTTCTTAATAATAAATTACATTAAAAGATGGGAAGAATCCTTAGGCCAGGAATCTTCTTTTGACCACTGGTCTCAGATTTGGTAGGGTCTCAGATTTCCTTCCTCATCTGCATAACTACATGTAAAGGGAAATAATGAAACATTTCTGGAATGTCGGCCCCTTTCACTTAAAAATAAAATAAAAAAAGATACATATGGTTTGGCTGCTTTCTGGAGGGAATGTAGGGGCGGGGGGAGGGGAGCAGTATTTAATTCTTCCACCTATGTTGAAATGGTCAAGCAAGAAAGTTCCAGGTGTAATTTCTAAACTTGAAATGGCCCAGATTTATTACCAGAGTGACTAACCTCATTTATTTCAGTGGAACTACACCAGTGTTTAATCTGGCCCAATAGACAAAAATTGGCAATACCAACTTGCATTTTGAGGTGTTACTATAAAAAGACACCCCCCCTACTGAAGTGAATATATAAGAATAACTGGGGTGGGTAGATGCTGGAATGTGATCCTTTGCAAACTTGATCTGGATCAGATGACTGGGCCTAGGCCTTAGAAGTTCTGTATTCTCTGCCAGCACTACGGAGGGTCACACTTTTATTACAATGAGCACATAGGTCTTAGTGTCCGTTCATTCCTGATCATACCACTCAAAGGAAGACCTTTTCCCACTGGAGCTTAAAGCATGTTGGATTAGTTCTTTGAAATCCTTTTATTTTCAAAAATCCATCTTCAATGAATATTCTTTTGCCAACTTTTTATCTTGGTCCAGTACATCTTAACTGATAAATAGAGCAGAAAACTGAATCTGTTGCTTTAGAATATTCAGTGAATAGGAATAATGAAATCCAGCTCTATTTGGAATGACAGCCGTCTGACAGGATATAGAAGGGTCTAGCTAGCAATTCAGTCGCACTGAGGCAAAGCCTCATTGGCTATGATTTAGTGGGGCCATCTTAAGCTTCCAGAAACCTGGGGGATTCTAGGCTTTATCCAGTGTATTCATGACTGTTTTTTTAAAAGTGGATTGTATTGTCAGTATTTTTAGTTTTTCAGTTAAGGGGGATATTTGCCTTTTAAAAAAATGGAATCCAGAACACCTTAGAACAAATACAATTTGCCTTGAGTGAATTGATACCACATAGGACTAAGTATCATACTTCCCTTTTCTTGGGCAAGGTAGGAAACATACTCTGACCATGTTTTCTTACTGTTTGCTGCTCTGTGGATATCGATCAGTAAGGTCTATGGGCCGTTGGTTACTCATTTGAGCCCTGCAGTTGAACTCCCATTTGCCCTTTCCTTGGGTACTAATTATTCATGGTGTCAATGTGCTAATTCAGGTTCTCACACATGCTCCTTCTGGCAGTTGCAGTCCTGATACAAGCAGTAGCACAGCACCTGTCTCCTACCAGCATGTGGTTTAAATTTTTATTTAATTTGTTTCCCAGCACCACGTGAAATAAGAAATGTTAGTGTGCTTGCAGAATAGTACATCCTAGTCTAGGCCAGATCCACAAAGGGGCTTAAGAGTTGCAGCACTGAACATCAGAGCATCTAAGTTTTAGGTACCTATTTTTTAAAAAAAAAAAAAAAAAAAAAGAAAAGAAAAGAAAAAACCACACAAAAAACCCCCCACAAGAACACCACTTAAGCCCCTATTTGACAAAGGGGCAAAGTGACTGTTCTCTGTTGAACTCTTCACTATCAGTCTTGATCACATATGATCTTGGCACTATCTCCCCACCGCCCCTCGTGACAGTTGGAGTTGTCCGTTTCTCTCCATCCGTTTGATATTAACATGGTCACAAGGTTCTAGACCCATCTGTTCTTTAATTGTGTGACATCTGTTATAAAACAGTGTTCATAAGCTCTTTTAGCTTTTTATCTGATTTGGCTAATCTCGTCATGCCTAGCCACTTCAGAGATAGAACTACTGTTTCAATTTGGGAAAGGAATTTGAGTGGTATTTCCATCAGGAGTTTTGCTGAACTATGTTCAGTAGCCACTGCTGGGGTTGATCTGTAGCTCAGAAGAGAAAGGAATGGATCTTCCTGCTATAAGATTTTCTTGGCTGTCTGTCCAGCTCTCTCAGCCTCTCCCTTCACTTGTGGGTATGTGGGATGCAAGTAATATGATTAAAATCATATTTCATTCTGAAGGACTTAAATTCTGTTGCCGTTAATTGTGGTGCATTGTCCATCACAATTTATTGTTCTGAATACCAAAATGAGTAAAAGTGCACTTTAGTTTCATGCTCACACCGAGACAGGTTATGTCTTTCCAATTACATTACTTCTACATGCCTGGAAAAAACAGTTCATGATGACCAGGTAATGTCTCTGAATGTGCATAAATCTGTAGCTAGTCTCTTCCAAGGTCTATCTGGTAGAGGTGTTGTTCAAGGTTTTTTGTGTTGTGTTGGTCTGCTAGTTCTACAATGGTTACATGCAGATACTTCATTCTTTATGTCCTTGCTGATGCCAAGCCAGGCCACCATGCTGACTGCTCATGGCATTTAGTTATTCCTGGATATCCTTTATGGATGAGGTTTAGGATTTCTCCTCTCATTTTGTTTGGCTTCACAATGCGGTTGCCTTTAATCATGAGTCCCTTTGACTCACTTAATTGTTCATGTAGCTCAAAGCAGTCTCTTGTCACTTTCATTGTGTCATTTAGGTTCTTGTGCCAGGTTGCTGGTATAGTCTATTTTCTGACACTTGTCTGTACACATCCACAGCATCCACATACGCCTATGTCATCTTTGAGACTATGGGTAATTGACTGCAATGCTGGGCTCCGTGACAGCGTGGCTGCTACTACCAGATATTTCCCAGGAATATATTTAGCAATTGGGTTAAATTGCATTAACCTTATCAATAGATGTTGGCATCTCAACGTTGCTTGATCCAGGCCTTTTCCATTGATGAGTGTTACAAGTGGTTTATAGTCTGTTTTCAGTATAAATAAATCCAATCCACGCAGATATCTGTAAAAGTTCTCACATGCCCATGTGCTTGCCAGGCACTCCTTTTCAATCTGTGCATTTTTTCTGCTTCAGTGAGTGTGCAAGAGTAAAATGCAACTGGCTTCCACTCAGATCCATGTTTTTCAATAATACACCACGTAGGCCATTGCATCTGCACTGATCATAGTGCATTTGTTCACATTGTAGTACTTGAGCTGTTGAAATAACTTTTTAGCTTTTTGAAGGCAATGCCAAGATGTATTCAGTATAAGATCTTTTAACATTCTGCCCCCTATGGCAGAGGATAGCTTAAACAAGGTGTTATATGCATCACCACCTAGTGGCTGAACATATAATACACTTTAGTGTGCCATTACATATGTAGCTTGTATTTTATGCCATTACTTAAATTTACTTCCATTGTACCATACTGTTGCAAGTACCAGGGTCCTTTCTCCTGCATCAGAGTATATTTCATATTATAGTAAATTACCAGATTGGCATTCAAATAAGAAACCTGTATTTTTCTTTAAGAAACAAAGAAAGCAGGCTGTGTCCATGTCCTGATTTAATTGTAGTTCTTTCAAATTAATACTTGCAGTAGAAGAAGCAACTTCAAAATTAATACATCAGAAGTTCATGTAATAACTATGGGCTTTCTGAAAAACATCATGAATGATTCATTGCTTTAGTTAAACTACTTATCGTTAGCAAGTGTGGCAACGAAAACGGAGCAGCTGGTGCTGTAAAACCTTGGAGGAAAATGCAGAAGAAGAGGCAGCATTTGGTCTCTTGGGGTGCTAACTTGAGTATTCCCTCCCTTAAGGATTCTACTTCTAAAGCTCAAGAACAAGAACAGATACATTCTTCTGGGAATGTCTAACTCTGCTGCCTGTTGAAAAAGAAAAAAAATTCATTTCTGCTAAATTGGAGAGTTTTTAAAAAGCACATTTCCACTCTAGTATTTTAACATACAGCCTGTGCATTCAGAGAGGGAAAAGCAATTACTCAGATGCTGCTATGAGCATTTGGAATATTGTGATTTTCAAAGCTACTAAATGCATGCTCAGAACCCAGACCTATTTGGAGAACAATAAATTAGAGGCTATAAAATTGTACAGAGATGGTATCTTAGATCATTGCCACCCCATAACCAAAGACATTGTTTTTCTGCTCCTGAACATAAAGCAAGCCATTATTGTTAATCATTATTTCTGCCTGTGAAAGCTTATAAAAACATTCTGTGGGCCCAGTCCTGCTAGCAATCTGCCTGCAGCTCACTGATCTCAAGGAGAGTTGAGCATAAGAAGCACCTACATGTTTGGGCCTTGTACTTTATCACATCAGTCAAAGAAACATCTCTTATTCATTTCTGAAGAGTATTAAATGTGACAAAAGGAAAAAAGGCTTTGTCTTTTTGTTTTTGCTTCTTTATAAAGTATGCCTAGGAGGATTTATAAAATATTTCCCACTTTGTTTCTTCCTTCCTTGGAAAGAGCAGGAACATCTTTTGTCATCCCTGTTTCTGCAGCAAGTTTCATGTGAAAGACCCAGATAAATGGAAGAGAAAAATCTCAGCCCTTAACTGAAAAGTATGGGAAGCTTGATATTTAACAGATATTTTATTCTGTTTCTCAGGCATTTCAGTTAACTAGGTGTGTCATAAATATAAAGCGAAGGGTAAACCCCTTTAAAATCCCTCCTGGCCAGAGGAAAAATCCTCTCACCTGTAAAGGGTTAAGAAGCTAAAGGTAACCTTGCTGGCACCTGACCAAAATGACCAATGCAGAGACAAGATACTTTCAAAAGCTGGGAGGAGGGAGAGAAACAAAGGGTCTGTGTCTGTCTATATGCTGCTTTTGTTGGGGATAGACCAGGAATGGAGTCTTAGAACTTTAGTAAGTAATCTAGCTAGGTATGTGTTAGATTATGATTTCTTTAAAGGCTGAGAAAAGAATTGTGCTGAATAGAATGACTATTTCTGTCTGTGTGTCTTTTTTGTAACTTAAGGTTTTGCCTAGAGGGATTCTCTATGTTTTGAATCTAATTACCCTGTGAGGTAATTACCATCCTGATTTTACAGGGGTGATTCCTTTACTTCTATTTTTATTAAAAGTCTTCTTGTAAGAAAACTGAATGCTTTTTCATTGTTCTCAGATCCAAGGGTTTGGGTCTGTGGTCACCTATGCAAATTGGTGAGGATTTTTACCAAACCTTTCCCAGGAAGTGGGGTGTAAGGGTTGGGAGGATTTTGGGGGGTAAGACGTGTCCAAACTACATTTCCCAGTAAACCCAGTTAGAGTTTGGTGGTGGCAGTGGATATTCCAAGGATAAAATTAATTTGTATCTTGGGGAAGTTTTAACCTAAGCTGGTAAAAGTAAGTTTAGGAGGTTTTCATGCAGGTCCCCACACCTGTACCCTAGAGTTCAGAGTGGGGGGAGGAACCTTGACAAGGTGTTAAAGAATTAAACGCTTAAGTCTAATTTTTGTTTTGCATGTCAGTGTTAACTAAAGATGTTGTATATGGTGGACTTGATTACTCAGTCACACTACTGTAAATCCAGAGCAACTATCAAATATTCAGGTTTAAAAGTAAATTGGGTAAAAATCTGATAATGGGAACCCAACTTGCCCAAATCCTGCCCAATGATTCTATTAACATCTATTTGCTATATTAAGGTATAATGGACACAAAACATTTTTTGAGCGCAACAATAAATCCATGGTAACTAAAGTAACATTGAATCTACATTATTACTCTACCGATCACTTATAGAAAGAGTAAACATTATTAAAACAGTGTTGTAAAAAAAATTAGATTATAAAAAAAATGAAATCTCCTCCTCCCACAAATATTCCCCCCTCACACCCCAGGATCAGGTCAGCTATTACCACATTTCTCTCCCCAAATTACAACCTTGGAATTGACTATAATGTGTGAAATCACTATGACATTCATCATACCTTTTAAAGAGATTATTTTTAAAAAACTTGCATGTTACAGCACTCTGACAGTATATGTATCAAAGCCCTGCAACACTTAAAAATAATAAAGTAAGAAAATCCAGGAGTAGTAGCCATGTTAGTCTGTATCAGCAAAAACAATGAGGAGTTCTTGTGGCACCTTAGAGACTAACAAATTTATTTGGCCATAAGCTTTCATGGACTAAAACCCACTTCATCAGATGCATGGAGTGGAAAATACAGTAGAGAGGTATAAATACACAGCATATGAAAAGATGGGAGTTGCCTTACTAAGGGGAGGGGGGTCAGTGGAAATGAGCCAATTCAATTAAGGTGGAAGTGGGCTATTCTCAACAGTTGACAAGAAGGGAGGAAAAATCACTTTTGTAGTGCAAATGAGTTCAATGTAATCAAGGTGGCCCATTTCAAACAGTTGACAAGAAGGTGTGAGTATCAGCAAGGGGAAAAATTAGTTTTTGTAGTGATCCACCCACCCACCCGAAAATCCAGTAATACTGTAGTCCATCTAATTATATTTAGAGGTCCCATGCAAATTAGAATTTTCCATTAGTTAGTTCCAATATTTAAAGTTACATGACTTTTTTTCTTTGGTCACTGTAGGCATGCATGGCTGACCCTCCCTGTTAATCTCAGAGGGAGGTCATGCACCCTCACTCTCAGGTCCCTCTCAGCAAAGATTGGTGCAGGATTAGCAGTCTAAGGCCCTAGCCCTCTAAGTGGGACAAAGCAGCAGGTAGTCCACAGCCCTGACCGTACACAGGGCAAGGGGCCAAGCGGCCCAGGCCCTTTGGCTGGGCAGCGCAACAAACAGTTTGACCTCCTAGCTCTGGCAGACAGCGCAGGCCTCTTGGCCTAAGGTGGGGAGGTTGCCACACCAGGGCTGGGATTGGCAGCAGGGAATAAGGGGGACCCAGGACCACCTTACTCCACCAGGTCCCAGCCAAGGGCCCTATCATTGGCAGAGTGTTCCACCACTGGGTCAGCAGGGATCCACCCAAAACACACTGACCTGGATTCAGGCAATAACCCCAACCAGACTATCATCTAGTGTCCCTGGACTACTTCCTATGACCCCTTCATTCAGTACCTCAGTTTCATTGGTGTCCTCCATCTCCCCAGGGTAGATAGCCAGCAGCAGTCCCAGCCGCTCTTCAGCACCCTGGTCAGTCGGCAGCTCTGGCAAGCCCTCAGAACTACAGGGATTTTCTTCAGGCTTCAGCCCCCAGCAGGAGACATCTATCTGCTCCAGCCCAACTGAGCTGCAAGGCCTGCCTTTTATACTTCCTGTCCCACCTCTCTGCTTCTGGCAGGGCAGGTGTAGGCATCCTGGCTCTGCCCACTACGCCCTCTCACTATAGTCACATAATACTTAGCGGAAGTTCCTGGTTGCTAGAAAACACTCTCTAATAGTCAGACTCTTAACAAAACCTGTTACTGTAATGTTTTGTTTGATTGCATTGGTAGAAAGTTGTAGATAGTAGCCCTGAACCAAGGAAATTATTTCATCAGAAAAAGAGCCAGCTTTAATGGTGATAAACTCACTGTCTAAAAGAATTGCACCACAACTATCAGTAAGCATTTATCCAAGCTATAACTACCCCTACAGTTAAATAAAAATTGTAAGACTATCTGAAATATATATCTCTCCTTATAATGTCACTGTCACAAACCAAGAAGGGTCAGAATAAAAGAAAAATGTACATTAAATTTGACAATATATTTTCTTACGTAACCAGTAGGGACTTGAAGTTAATGGAAGTTCTTGTTCCAACATGGAAATCTAGATTAAACCCCACTTGTTTCCATAATTGTATGCTTGAGCTAAAAATCTTACAAATCCAAAAACAAACATTTTAAGTGATTGGCAAGATTCACCTAGATGGTGGCACAAGATTTCCAGCAGTGAAATGTCTGCTTGGGGACTGCAGCAGCTCTCCCTGGTGGAAACCTCAAAGAAGACAAGCAGGACAAGCACTCTTTCATTAGCAATGAGAAAGGTGGCAGAGTTGTAGGAAAGAGATCTTTATTATGCATGATGCATGGACAGTGCTACATGCTGAGGCCTGCAAGTTTGAGCACAGATGTCCTAGCTTATATTCCTGAGCCCTTGGTGCCACACCAAACTAGGTTCACCCTCAAACCTCACCCTTTTTTCTCCAGTTTCACTTATCATATGACAGCCACCGGTGTCCATTAGGTTAGTCACCATGGGGAGCAGCAGGCCAGGCTGTCGCAGCAAACGGCCATTTTGGTCCTTATGTACCAACAAGAATGAACCTTTGGAGTTGCTAGTAGCTCATTTGATAATCATACCATCATGGCCTTTTATAGCCAATATATTGTTAATAAGGCAAAAGAGATTGTTTCCGCACAGGTCTGAAGAGGAGCTGGTTTCTACAGGGACAAAATTCTATCCATTTAAAAAACAGTCAATAGAATCTCCTGGGAATTTGGATTTAGCCCCAAAACAAGTGTACAGCTACAGTTAAAAATGGATGAAATCTGAAGAATCACTAGCAGCCATGAATCTCTGTCCTGATTTGACACTGATTTCTACAGTATGTGCTGAGGGAGAGAGAAAAGTATAAGACCAGTATGATCTGGTATATAGCATATTCCTTCCTACTTCAGCTTTGTAAGTGCAGCTTAAGGCCTGTTTTTTTATTTTGGAGAAAAGCCCAATCTATGAAGAGGACAAAGTTAAAGCTAGATGTCTGTGGGTGCTGCATGTCTTAAAGCGAGCTCAAACCTGAATTTCCCTGCCCTGAATGTGAGAAGGGAAAGAGTGTTTGTACAGGATAATCTTGGCTGGTTGAGTCAGTCAATTAAAAAGTAGCAAGCTGCCAAAAAAGGCATTAGGATCTTTTATTACTTATGGATGTATACCTCACAGATGTGAAAGGACTATGTGCAAATAAATTCTACCATTTTTCCCAAAGAGAGAAACTTACAAAATACACAATCACTGTTTTTGAAATCAGTTATAAATTGTACCTAACCCAAACCCAGATTACATTGTAACTGATTACCTTTACCACCATGAGAGCTGAACAAATTAGCCCTGGCCCATAAATTATATTGAACTCACCCAGCTCTCCATGAATTTGTCATTCATAAATATTTACCAAATAGTATAGATGAAGAGTTTTCAGCCAATGGGTGGTATATGAACTGTTTGCTTTGACTATTCACTAATAATTATTTGTGGTGGGGCTATACATCCGAGTCATAATGCCTGGTGTCCACTCCCTGACTGAATGAATTATTTTGTGAAACAGGAGAATAGGTAACAAGTGAGAAATAGTGAAATGAAGAATACTCTTGTTACACACAGTAATTTCCTTGTTTGGATGTCATTACAGACATTTGCATGAAGTGAACAGCCCAATCCCAAAACATTCATGTAAACAAAAATCTAAGTGAAAAATTGTTTGCTGTTAATAAATAATAATTATAATTATTATTATAATAAATGGAACAAACATGGCAGATTCATAGATTTTAAGGACAAAAGGGATGATTATGCTCATCTGGTCAGACCTCTTGCATAACACAAACCGTTGAGCCTCACCCAGCAATTACTGCTTGAAGCCTATTTCTGTGTGAGCTACAGCATGTCTTGAGTTAAAGACTTCAAATGATGGAGAAATGCCACCTGCCCACTTCAATGGGTGGGGGAACCTGATGGGGCTGGAGGTGAAAGGGGATAGTCCCAGCAGTGAGCGGGAAGACACTCGCTGAGGGACACCAGGTAGCTCCTCTCCACCTTGGGAGTCTCTGACATCCATTGGCCAACTGGTGCTGATTGACCAGCATTCCCCAGATCCCAAGATATAACCTGGAACAGGGGCTATGTCAAGCCTTTTTTGGCTCCATTCCAGCAGCCCACCTTACCCACCCTCAACTAGGAATGGGAACCTGGCCTGACAGATACAGTGGGTCTAGCTCACCACCCTTTGGGGGGGTGGGGGAGGGTAAGGCAAAAAAAATTTCTCCCATGGGGAACTGGCATAAGACCAGGATTTTTTTCCCCTTCTTTGCAGCACCTTCAAGCTGCAGTGGGTTAAGTAGGAAAGTGTTTAGTACCTAACTGAGATACTTGGTATAGTTTTTAATTTGTTCCAACATGGTGGCCAGTTTCTAGTATGATTAAAAGGATAAAACGAATGGTTCCCAGAGGTAAAAAATCTGGGATTTTGCCAATGGGCCTTGGGCTCATGGGTTAACATGAGACCTTGTGGTCTTTGCGAGATGAGGTCAGATCTAGTGGCCTGCTGTCTCCACCCCAGTGCTCCCTAATACCATAGTTTGGTCAGAACTGACCCACAGGAAAGTGTGCTGCTTGCTGAATCACTGCCTGCAGCAACCTGGAGTTTCCTTGGAGGTCATAGAGAACAAGCAATAGCAACCAACTAGTAACATAGTACCATGGGTTCTTGACTACATGAGATAATGGATATATGGAAATGACTGCCGAAATAACATTTCTGCTTCTGGTCTCCTTGGTAAGCGAGTGACTCCACCTTAGACTCCTTTAAACGTTAGTAAGTGGGTATACGTAGGTGGAAATGAGTATTGGTGGCAGGAAACCCAACTTATATCAGCCTACATATTCCAGCTGAATTTGCCCCAGTGAGATAAAAATAATCAACATGATGAAGCCAAATGGAAAAAAACAATTACATGGCACCAAAACCAAGAAAGACACTCAAGTAATACGGCTTAGACAATGTTGTAAAAGCCCCAGATACAGTGAACGTATTTATTGCTTGGGTTTTTTTGAATATTCCTTTAATTTTGTCCAGCAAGTATATCCCATGCTGTTTCAGTCTTCGTTTATTGCAGTTTTCTTGAACAAGATTATTAGTAGCCCTGCACTAACACACACACACCCAGCATAGCTGTCATCAGCCAAACCAAGGTGATACATGAGGCAGGTATGCACGTGGAATAATCTTTCACTCTCCTGTAGTGCAGAATGAGTTTGAAGGCCAAAATATAGTACTTTTGCATCTGCTGAGAACAGCTGAATGAAGCGGTGCCAGAAGCTGATCCTGCACACGAAGAGTGGAAAGCTGTTTTGCAACATCTCCTGCAATCATGTTTGGAAAGGATCAACTGAGAAGTCCTGGAAATTGATGTCATAACACCAAGGAACTTCGAATAAAAACAGTGACAGAATCACAAGCTAAAAAGCGGGCTGGTATTTTGTCTCTGCTCTCACAGCTCTTGAATAATACTCTCTTATGACTAATATGAGAGAATCACAGCAATCACTCCTTACAGGTCATCTAGTTCATAATCCTGCCAAAGCAGGATTTCTTTTTCTAATGCTGTGTACAACCCAGTTTTAAATGACCGTCCTAAGCAATGGGGCTTTTATCGCTCCCTTAGAAGTCTATTTCACAGTTTTATAGATATCACTAGCAGGAAGACTCACTGATAAACAGTTTTTACTTAATTTCATCCCCTCTTTCCTAGGTATATTACCTGTACCACTCTAAACCATTAATCTCCCTCCTTAATGATTACGTCCTTCACATACTGATACATAATATCTCA
Source organism: Caretta caretta (assembly GCF_965140235.1). Lineage (NCBI taxonomy): Eukaryota > Metazoa > Chordata > Testudines > Cheloniidae > Caretta > Caretta caretta. Next base: position 176,239,501 of record NC_134207.1, read on the forward strand.
TCACTCTCTTAGCCATCTGCCCAAGACAGATTCTTGTTCAGGGACTTTTTTCCCTCTTCTGGGATCAATGCACCTCAGCAAATATTTGCCTCCACATCAGGTACTCTTTTCAAACCAGAGTAGGATTTAGTAGTCAACTGGAATACTGCATTAGGAAGTCCTTAGGTTTGTATAGAGAAGCAAAGGCTAAGAGAGGCCAGACTGGGTAACGTCAGGGCTCTACACAGCCACACCGCCACAGAATCCATTTTGAGTCTGGCATAATGACAGGTTTCAGAGTAGCAGCCGTGTTAGTCTGTATCCGCAAAAAGGAAAGGAGGACTTGTGGCACCTTAGAGACTAACAAATTTATTTGAGCGTAAGCTTTCGTGAGCTACAGCTCACTTCATCGGATGCATGCAGTGCATTATTATCCCACTGAATGCATCTGATGAAGTGGGCTGTAGCCCGTGGGATAATAATGCACTGCATGCATCCGATGAAGTGAGCTGTAGCTCACGAAAGCTTACGCTCAAATAAATTTGTTAGTCTCTAAGGTGCCACAAGTCCTCCTTTTCTTTTTGAGTCTGTCTCCCTTTTTGTCTCTGTGCCAGTCAGTTTCAGGTGAGAGCTGCTGTCTCTCCCCGAAGGCCAGCTCCAACCCCACCACCTGACACCTTTCGCCTTTGCTCTCTGACTCAGGGCCTTTGCTCTGTGTCCCTGCCGGGAGAATCTTCTTTCTTTTGGCTGTTAGTCAAGTTAGTGAGAATGTCCTGGCCATTTGGGTTTCCATTGTGTTTCTGGATCCTCCACTGATATGGGTTGGTTTCAGCTAGTCTTTTAGTGACCCATTCATACCATCCCAGGAACATATGTGACCCAACACATCATATCTCCTGCTCTGTCCCAAGAAGAGCTTTTTAACCACTTGCACTCCTTGCAGAGCAATACAAAGAACAGAGGGAAACTGAGGCATGTGTAGGAATAAAATAATATAACCAAAATCCCCACATTCATCAGACCCACCACTGAATGTTAACTCTGAACACATTTAGCCTTCCAGGTGGCTATTCTATCGACAGCTGATCTCCTTGGTTCATTTGCTGAGAAAGCGGTCAAAGATTGCTTAGGTCAAAACATCTTCTGCTGTAATATCAGAAGAAAATGTATTTTCTTGGCTTTCTCTTTTCTGATAACATTAACTATGTTTACTTCATTGATATTACATTACATTTAGCAGTGGGTAGGCAGTTTTGAGTACTCATAGTCCATGCTGCTTCAGTAGCTAAATCAAAAGATTTGTCTCATTCAAGGTCAGACTACTTGCCCAAGCAGATATAGTGTCGGTTTTGTGGGCAGACAGAAGAAGAGAAAGCTAATGGAACAAAGACTGCACTAACTGCTGGGAATCTATACAGGACATATTGATTTTAATCCAAACCGCTGCTTGTTTATTATAGGCTAAATCCTTCAAGATACCAAGCACCTTTTGATATATATTGAGCACTTCAGCTCCTATTGAAATCCCCTCTCAGAGATTCCAGTGGATTGTTCCTTTGGGAAGCAAGTTAGCAAAATTTAGCACCCCATGAATCCACCTGGGGCCAGGGAATAGCCCTCTTGGAATAGAATCATAGATTCACACAAATGTAGGACTGGAAGGGTCCTCAAGAAGTCATCAAGATCAGCTCCCTGTGGTAAAGCAGGACCAAGTAAAAGTAGACCGGGGTGGCCAACCTGAGCCTGAGAAGGAGTCAGAATTTACCAATGTACATTGCCAAAGAGCCACAATACGTCAGCAGCCCTGTATCAACTCCCCCACCCTGCTCCCAGTGCCTCCCGCCCACCGGCAGCCCTGCTGATCAGCACCTCCCCATCCCTCCCCCGCTCCTCCCGATCAGCTGTTTCGTGGCATGCAGGAGGCTCTGGGGGAGGAGCGAGGGCACTGCAGGCTCAGGGGAGGGGGCGGGAAGGAGTGGGGACAGGGCCTGTGGCAGAACCAGGGGTTGAGCAGTGAGCACGCCCTGGCCCATTGGAAAGTTGGCGCCGGTGGCTCCAGCCCCGGAGTCGGTGCCTATACAAGGAGCCGCATATTAACTTCTGAAGAGCCGCATTTGGCTCCGGAGCCACAGGTTGGCCACCCCTGATGTAGACCATCCCTCACAGGTGTTTGTCCAACCTGTTCTTAAAGACCTCCAGTGACAGGGATTCCACAACCTTCCTTGGAAGCTGGTTTGAATAAAGCACTCTGTACCAGAGTGAAGTATATGGTATGAAAAATTAAATAGTTTTAAAATGGTTTCTCCCCCCAAATCCTATGGCTCCCAGGAGAGTCACACTGATCTCAGGAAAGAAGTGTTTGGATCCAAAGCTGAACTTTGTAGCTCAAACTCATGTCTATATAATACATCCAGAAGTGATGGTAAGATGTTGAAATTTGAAGTTGCTTTATGCTCAGATTCACTTAGACTCCTTATACTCAGTTAGTGATGTGTAAGGGAGCTATGCTGGTGTAACCTACAGAGCCAGGAGCTAGAAGCTGTTGTAAGAAAATGTAAGCTGTGGAACTTGTTGCCACGGGATAGTCTGAACAACAAAAGTATAACTGAGTTCAAAAAATTAGAGAAGTGCATGGAGGATAGGTTCATTAATGGCAATTAGTCAAGATAGTCAGGGATGCAACCCTATGCTCTGGATGTCCCTGACTGCCAGAAGCTGGGACTAGACTGCCCGAAGCTGGGACTGGACAACAAAAGATGGAGCACTCAATAACTACCCTGTTCTGTTTATTTCTTCTGAAGCAACTAGTGCTACCCACTGTCAAAAGACAGGATACTGGGATGGATGGACGATTGGTCTGCCTTAATATGGCCATTCTTATGTATTTGTTTTCTCCCAGCCTTGGGAGAAATGGTCAGTCTTGTCAGTTTTGTTTATAAGTGCTTTGGGGTGGGGACTTTCTCATGCTACGTGTATATACAATTTCTAGTACAATGGGGACCTGGTCTTGTTTGAGATGTCTGGGCACTACTGTAATACAAGCAATACATAACACGTCACTGCACAGCTGCAAAATACATATTTATATGTACCCATTCACCATTTTGGTTATACTGCTAATTACAACAGTAATCATCTTGTACAAAACTCTTTTGGGTGAGAATGAATTAAATCCACTTGTATTTTTTAATGGGGATAACATTAGACGTATTTCCACCAAAAATATTTTAACATAAAGTAAGTTGTAGGAGAGCTGGAGAAGCTGTATTAGGAAAGATGTTCTATAATCAATAATTTAGGCATGTAGCAAATAAAGGTCCTCATCTTGCAAGTTGTTCTGCATGATTGCATCTATCTTTCCCCCACAGAGCTTCATTGATTTTAATGGCGCTCCTGGCAGGCACATGTTCTGCCCACACAGAGCTCACTGCAGGATTAGGAGCCAAGGTCAGGTAAAAAGGCATGTGGAATCCAATACTTAAGTCAAGCTTCTTGCTATGGTGGGGGAATTGAGTACAAGGAGAATTGCCACTCTCACACATGCACTTCCTGCACTGGGACTGAGCACAATTCTCCAAGTGAAAGAACTAAGCATCCTTTTGCCTTGAACATATGTAGCTGCTGTGGCAATTTCATTTTCAGCCTAGGGAAGGCTTTAGAAAACCTTAAATAATGTCAAACTCATCTGCCCAAATTTGATATTGACTTTAAGCAGACAGGATCCCTTTAGAAAGGTAAATATAAAACTGTAGAGAATCAAGAAGTCTAGGACCAAAAATACCTAACATACTACAAAAAATATTATATTATGGTGCAGAATGTCCTAAATTTCCACCCCCACCCACCAAATAAGATTGGAACATAACAGGAAACCATCTCTGAAGCTGATCGCTTAAAGGGAGAAAGAGGAATTTCTGCTTTCTTGTGAGTGTGAAGCAAACCACGAGGTCCTTCATCTCCTCCGCTGCAGAGCCACAAAATCACAACCAGCAATACTATTCTAAAGCGTGGGCAGATTTAATATTCTAAAGGCCAGATCCTCAGCTGGTGTAAATCAGGGTAGCTCCAATAAAGTCATTCTAACAGTGTTTAGCACAAGCTGAGGATCTGGCCCTATACTGCCTGCTTCCAAAATACAATGCTAGTGCTGCCCTCCGTGAAGCATTTGCATTTTACTTCACAGAAAAAAACATCCAGAAAGACTGGGGTAGCCTTTCTTGCTATGAAAAAGTGGAGTCAGAATGGAGAGGAGAAAAATCAAACCAGGGCTTATCCCCAAAAGAACATGCTAATGACACTGGGGAAGACCTGGACCACCACTTGTGAAATGGCTATTTGCTAGGAAAGACTGTCTTCTCTCACTGAGGTATTGACAAACAAGCAGAAACAATGACAGTTGCGTAATGGCTGGAGGGTGGGTATTATGATAGATTTTGGTGGTTGCCTACGTGTACAAGTGAGTTGCCTCTCTTGCTTCTGCTTTGTTTGTGTAACTCTTCTGCCAGGTGGAGCCAGCAACAATTAGGGCCGGGTTCAGTATCTGGGGGTTCCTTTTCAACAGTACAACAGAGAATCAGCTCGAGCCTCCACCCAGTAACCTGGGAAAATTACACACCACCCCTGGGTGCTTCTGAGAGGCAATACTTCCCCATTCGCAAGCAGAGTCTGAGTGTAGAAAAGAAATTTTTAATGAAAGGAGGGAAGTCACCTGACATTAATTAGGGGAAATGCCACAAGCAGGATTCATAATCATAAACCTGTGAGCAGGACACTCACCCCAGAGTGCGTGGGGCAATGTCTTCTGCTTCATGTTCTTGAGTTCTACAACCAAGAGTTCCTTTTCTGTGCTTGTCTCTCTTCCCAACAGAAGTTGATCCAATAAAAGATATTACCTCACTCACCTTGTCTCTGTAGGAAGGATACTGTAATACCTGAGTCACTCAGCTAACTGCGAAAACCTTCCCCAACACCAATCAATCTGCCTGACTTACCACACACACAGGAAGGCACTGAGTCATTTCATCACTTTACATTTTGCCTCAATATTTCCCTTTTCTCCCTGGCATTGGATTGACCCTCACTGTAGAGCGTTTGCTGATCCTCTGTATGAGAAACATTAATTAAAAAAAATAAATTGTGCAGGGAGCCTCCAGTATAACTTTTCTTGGCTAACTATAGAACCAGCTATGATAATGAACTACAATGTAAAGAAGTTGCCTCCGCATGAGCTGAATGTTAGCATCTCCCTTGGAATGAATCGCTGGCTCCCTCAAGGCTGAATCGGATGTTTGGCTGGCTGACTGCCTCTCTTGGGGTTGGTCCGATTGCTGGGCTGGCTCTCAAGAGGCTTGCAGGTTGGCAGAAACTGCTCACTGAGTCTTTATCAGACAGTGACTCACAAGTTTTGGCTGGCAAAAAGGAGAGGGAGTTGTTTGTTTTTTGCTTTGGAACTGCATACGCTGGCCCAGCGGCATCCTTAACTGCTCCTGTGTATAATTTACGTCAAGCAAAGCAGCAATCACCTAGTGGCATGATGTACATTCTCAGTTTCCTCCAAAACAATAGCACTACACACAAAAAAAGTTTCGTTTCTGAGTGCACATTACATCTCAGTAACCACAGGTTTAATCACTCATGCTGCTTTAGTGTATAAACATGAAAGTTTTCATTGGCAACAGATCTGTCAATAAAGATCTTGTGAAACAGGGGTATGTACATTTTAAGGAAGAAAGTGCTTCAGGAATGGGAAGAAGGTCTGTTTATTGATCATTTGGAAATTGATCCGTGCAATCCAGAATTGGTCAGAAAAACAGACGAACACTGAATGTACTTCTCAAAACTAGCTGCTGCCACTCATGAAAACATTATGCTACAGTAGGTTACATTACAATTAGCCAAATCATCTTTCCTTGTGCTTCTGCATGACCAATGGGACTGGAGGAATGGACCGGTCTGAAAATCTTTCCCCATACAGTGCTGCTCTGACTCTGGTTAATGGTGTTCACTGCAAGCTATATTTTCCAGTATGTCTCTTCAAAGCCATGGTCAGGGTTTCCATATTTCAAGCTGATGGGATTTCATCAGCTTTGTAACAGCCCAAATGATAACTGGGGATAGTTGTCAGCAGTCTCCCTCTAAAACAGAACTGCAGGAACTGAACAGGATGGTGTGATAACTGCATTTTGGGTGCACATTCCTTTAGGGGAAGCCTTTGCCTCTCATTAGCCCTCTGCTGTGTTGTGACTTGAGTAGCAGAAGTAGCTGGATCTGCATGAAGTTAAAATCAATTGTTGCTGCAATGGAACTGCTCACAGTAGTAAGCACTATGCCCAGGAACAAATGATCACAGGATTAGGTCCTAAACTATTGATGCTAGAGCCTTAATTTTGTTTGTATTTAAATTAAAACTACCTTGAAATTGGGTTTTGAACCTCTAGAACTAAAAGACATGTTTCTGAGGGGAAAAGGAAACGGCAGGAGGGGAAGAACTGATTTAGGCCCATGCTCTCAAACCTCAAAATCAGGACCCAAATTAAAATGGTAGCAGACCATTAGTTATATAAATGTGAATGGTATTGCTGTATAAGTCAAAAGGGAAGGCATTATAGACGCGACTGGACATCTGTCAGGGTAGGAAGGATGGTCTATTGATTATGGCACAGGATTGGGACTCCGGAGATCTGTGTACACTTCCTGGCTTGGCCACAGACTTCCTGGGTGAACAAGTCACTTAGAATACCCTGTGCCTCAGTTCCCCCTCCCTAAAATAAGGATAATGCTTCTACCTCAGAGGTAGGAATTATGAGGATAATGACTGTGAGGCACCCAGAGTCTACGAGGCCATATGGCAAGTGCCTAGATAAGCCTCTCAGCTAGGCTTTTAGACATTGTCCTCTGTAACAGTCACTGCGTTTTAGTGTTGCAGTCTGTGTTGTGTGCTGCTGTGTTGCCACACACTAGAACATATGATAGAGCAGCAATACTGCCTATCTATGGCACTGGGCAGCATTGTCCGAATCCTGACTCCCTTGGTATTCTTGTAGCAGACCGGATCTGTATTAGGCAGCGATGGCACAGATCATAGCACTATGGCTGACTGAGCCATTCAGCAGCAAGTGGCACTGAAAAAGTAGACAGTCAGGTTCATAGATCTGCCCGCCCAAAAATTCCATTATTGTTTTAAAGACAAACAAAGGACACACCAAAATGTAGCTAAGATTCTTTGTTTTTACTAGGAAAGCAATAAACTTCCAATTAAATCTTTTTTGTCTTTTAGCTTTAAAGCCAATAATGGCTTGAAGGCATGTTTGGCAGTTGTTGCATAAAGCCAAGCCTTTAAAAACACATCCTTTCTAACTCTATCATCAGATTCTCATGAGTATATTCCACAAAGCCCCCGCCCCCCATCTTACTGCATTACAGGTGTCATTTCAAAGGTCAGGGGTGGGATAAAGGTTTAAGGCAGAGCACAGATGGTTTGACCTGATAGAGCCAGAAATGTGGGGTTGCATATATTACAATTCTAAAAATAATTTGTTGAATGAGGACTAGGCTCTGTGAGTGGGGTGCTTGATATCTGTTAAATCAAGCTGTTTCATTCATTCTGAGATCCTAAGACCAGTCAGCTTGTGAGCTCCTAACTAGTTCCAGATGTGACTAGTCCAGAGGTTCTCAAACTGTGGGTTGGGACCCCAAAGTGGGTCGTGACCCCCATTTTAATGGAGTTGCCTGGACAGCCTTAGATTTGCTGGAGCCAAAGCCCAAGGGCTTCAGCCCTGGGTGGTGGGGCTAAGGTTACAGGCCCCCTGCCTGGGGCTAAAGCCCTTGGGTCCCACCTCCTGGGGTCCTGTAGTAATTTTTGTTGTCAGAAGGGAGTCACGGTGGATTGAAGTTTGAGAGCCCCAGGACTAGTCCATATCATAGTTTTGATGCCTGCCATTCCTCACATAATTAACGAACAGATCTGAGGATTCCAAGAGCAAGTTGACAAGGAGGCTTAATTATGAAACTATGTAAGCTGGAGATGAATTACCAGAAGAACATTGGATCTGAACTCTCTAACTTGGGAGAAGTCTGGACCTGAATTCAAACTTTGCTGTTTGGATCCATCTCATATTATCTGAACAAAGAAAAACGTGTGGGTTGGTCAGATACATGGTTCCAATTTTGGTCTATTATTGTGTAAATAATATTTAAAAAAAATATCAGCATCAAGGATTCATACACATGTCAATGAAAATAATAAGTATAATTAGCCCTGTATGTCTCCCCCCACCAAAAAACAAAACCCACAAGCAGGCTGCTGCAAGTGCCTACTAAACTATGTAAAGCAAATTGAGCAGTAAGTAAATACTGAGACTTCACAACTTTTTTCCTTTCTTGAAAATTATGTGCACCAGCAACTTCTCACTTAAACTTAAGTTGTTAAATTGTCCCAGAAATAAACAGGTTTTCAATGCCACAGGCAGGATGGCTTTAAAATTTCAAGCTGCCATCATAAATAAGAACATAACAATCCTACTGCTTCAAGCTCGCTATCTCACTCTCTCTCTTTTTAATATAATTTAAAAGTACTTTTCTTTGCTTTTTTCAGTTTAACTGGCATAATATGTTCATATGTACAAAAGAGTTGCAACCCATTCCTACCCACCATAAAATCCTAAATTGAACAACATGAAAACCCGAGTTTCTTTAGGCCTGTTGGTTTATTACTGGTCGAGCTGCTAACACTGCATATTATTAAGGTTATCTGACGCTTCCCATTATAAGTCCCTGTTTTCAGCTGCTTGTGACTTTGTCAAGACGTCGTCTGCTTGGGCTGACATTTTCCCTTGGTGTCTGCCTCAGGCTGAATTTTTCTGAAAATTTCAGCCAAAATGATTCAGCTGTTTTTAAGAATGACGCTAGGGGGAAAAAAATCTTCTTTTGCCCATGTTAAAAAATTCTAACAACCTTTCCTTTGAACAGCTCTAGTGCCCCATGCTATGGAGCAGGGAATTGAAATTTGGTAGAGCTAGTCTTCAGGCAGCCTCAGCAGTACAGCTGGCCTGCAGTAGTCTGCCTGATTAGCCATGCCACCTGAATGTCTGGAGAGACCATCGGGCTGGCTCTTAAACCAGCAGCAGCAGCAGCTTGCTGGCTACTCAAAGCACATGCCCACCACTGTCCCTGCTCCTATGTTACCTTGTTCCTGTTGCTCCTGCCTTGCACCCAGCCTTGCTTCGGTCCTGCTCAAACATGCTCAATGAGGATGGAATTTTCAGTGATTTTAGCTGCTAGAACTCAAAGACATCTCTACTGAGCATATGGGAATTGAGATTTTTGAAAGGCTTACAACATGGCCAAATTTGGGCAAGTTTTCACAGGGATGGCAAAAACACATCTCTGACACAAATGTCCCTACCCTTGCCAAATTTCAAGCCCGTGCTGCAAAGCATAGGGACACTATTGCTGTTTTAAGAAAAAGTCGCCAGAATTTTTAACATGGGAAAAACTATATATTTTTCCCTACCCTGGTTCTTGGAAATATCTGAGTCATTTTGGCTGAAAGTTTCCAAAAAATTCAGGCAGATGCAGACACATGGCATGGAATGTTTCAGTCCAAACAGTTAAAGTCTGGCAAAGTCATAAGCAACCAAAACCAGATCCTATAAATGGGAAGTGGTAAACAATCTTAATAATAGGAGGTACCAACATACCCTCCTATAATGAGACACTATTTAAAACAATAGGGAAACAGAGTTTCCTAAGCCCTTTTCCAGAGCCCTGGAACAATGGCAACTAAACTTCGGATAATCTCACCATATCCCACATTGCTAGGATTTTATATCCATTCACACAAAGTAATTGAAAAGAAAGAGAATTAAATTTAAAGGCTGTACACAGCCAAGGAGTGTTATAGTAATCTTTTCTACCAATAATGTCTTGGGCAGGATTGCATAACCCTCAAAAGAAAAATCCTATAAAGGTCCCTAATCCTACAAATCTGCAAGCCCTCCAGAAACTATTACTTCTTCCTGAGAGAATCAAAGACCAGTTGGCTTCTTCAAGCCCTTTGGATTCTAAGGGCCTGTCTATGGTGTGGACATTTTCTAACTGTTTCAAAACCGGCTCATCTAAACAGATTTTATAACCAATAGGGACCATAGTGTGGACCTAGTTTTAGGCATTTTAAGTAGCCTGACCTGTTTCCACTGAACTGATTTCAGGATGTTTTTCCCCTCACTATTAGGGAGCTTCAGAGGCTACCAGTCAGCCAAACTCGCCCTTATCTAAAGGTTTTCACTTTGCCCTGAGATGTCTGAATTATTGGGGTTGCACCAGTTATGTAATTTAGATGATATAGGCAGAGCAGGGCTCTTATACACTATTGAGCTGTTCATTCCCACCTCTGCTCTGCTAGCAAAGCCAGCTTTTATTGTCCTTCAGTCAATTTTTCCTAAGCAATTTGGTACTTTCTGCTCTATTGCTCAGTATGCCTGGGAGGAGTCTACCTGTAAAAATGAGCATCATCACTTCATTACCCTCCAAGTCTCTCCTTAAAATGCAGGTGTTCTGTAAGTAAGCAGCTGGTGGCCTTTTTATACTAGTCATAATTGTCTCAGGGTTTCCTTGTGCTTCTCCCTGTTATATCCATCTTTTGTCATATACTTGGATTGTAAACTCTTAGGGGCAGGGACTGTCTTTGTCACGTGTAGAGGGCCTAGTACAATGGTGCCTCTAGGTATTACTACAATATACATTCATTATAAACAGCAGACTCATACTCATACTTATACTATTTTGCGGGGCTTTTGTTTATTTCTGTCAAGGAGGTCATGTCAGCACTTCTTTAGTACATGAGAACACCAGTTAACTCAAAAACTCAACTGTTACACTAAAGGTTTAATGCACAACAAATTGCTGAAATTCCATGATGAGCCATAAGTAATATTGTTGAAACATTATAACTCATTTTTTCTTTTCTAAGCATCACTCTTGGATTTGCAGCCTACACCATTTCCTCTTAGAGCGTCTATATATCAGCTCTGCTTCATTTAAAAAAAAAAAATCTCCGGAAACTAACTGACATTGTAGAAGCCACTAAATCATTCCCCAGCCCCCCATAACGTTGTCACTACATCTCACACTCTAACATACTTTTTAAAAGCTCACTTCCTAAATGGAGCTTGGAAATCATTCCATCTTTGCAGATATAAGAAAACAAATCTGATGTATCTGTAATGTGCAATCACAGCACGCTGTGACTCCTAATCTGCTGTTGGACAAAATCAAAGTCAAAGATAATCACTCTACTTTTGCTGACTCCATGAGTTGCATCAAGGCAAAATTACACGCATTTTTCTTTTGAATCTGACAAAATGTGACTTGTCAAAGTGACAGGCTCAGTTCATTAAAACTATCACTTCCATCTGCAAGATTAGGGCTGATTAAGGTTATTTTTATTTTTAGTAGTCTTGACCCACTGTAGCCTACCTAGTTACAGCACATCACAAGCATTTTTTTTTAAACAATGTAAGTAACTATTATTATCCCCACTCCCATTGTAACAACTACTGAAAAGGGTAAGAAGCAAGTCAAACTTTAGAAAAATATTGTTTAGTCATGCACAGAATCTGAAGCTGTGTCGGAAAACACAGACGGTCTCCGCCTGCACTACAATAGGCCTCATTTTAATTTAGTATTAACATGTCTTCCCATTTCATAAGCCTTGAACACAATTCCTGGAATCACATTGACCCATGGCGGGTATGTCCTCAGATGTAGGATTTCTGGCAACAGGGAACAGCAATGTTATATCAATAAGAAGTGGAAGATTTCATGAGTTTGAACCAGAAGCTTTTCCTTCTGAATCGTTATTAGTATTGCAATTGTGTCTAGGAGCCAAAGTCATGGACCAGAACCCCTTTGTGCTAGGCCCGGTACAAACACAGAACAATAAGATGGCTCCTGCCCCAAAGATCTTACTGTTTTGGTGCTTAGAAGGAAGTTCTTCTAAAGAGAAGAGACGTTTGCTGGCTCTCTTAATTCACATAGCAAAACAACACTTTTGTTGAGGAAATAGCATCCATTGCAATGGTTCAGTAGGCTCATAATTAAGTTACCATATTTTCTACCTTTCTAGCTGTCATAACTTTAAAAATAATTTGGGTTAGGGCTCTGATGCCAGGAACTTGGTTCTCTTGGTTGTACACCAAACAGACAAAAAGTAAAGGAGAGACTGGGGGGGGGAGGGCGGGGTTTGGTGAAAGCATTTGACATTAAAAAAAAAATCAAGTAAATCTTTATTTCAAACTCCCTCTCTTTAGGGGGCAGATTCAACACACATTGAAATCAATGGAAAGTCTCTCATTGACTTTAAAAGGCATTGAATAGGGCCTCGGCTTTTCAGAGTATTTGAAAAGGGAAAATCCCTTGCTTGAAAGTTTCTCAAATGGTATCAAATGTCCTTGAGGGGAAAATGTGCCAGCTTTAGGTGATAGCTCTTAGGTTTTGTTGTTAAAATACAATTTTGTTTTTTCTTGAGAGCAGAAAATGCAGTCTGTGTTTCTGATGTTAACAGCTTCATTATTGGAAGACCACAATGGTACATCACACAGGCCATGACACAGTTAGCCATTCCGAGCAAACAAGAGCTGCTGATCAAGCCAGTCACAACAAAACGTAAGGTTAGATTTTTCCTGGCTGGCGAAGGTGGAGCCTTATCAGACAGAAGGCAAAGAGGTAGGAAGAGTAACATGAGGGTTGAAAACTGAAACCATGTTTACACACACACAGTTGCACCAAAATTTGGATTCAAAACCAATGGAGTTAAACCAGGGTTTAAATTGATTTGAGTGTCCACACAGGGATTTTGCACTGGTTTATCTAAATCAGTTTAAAGGACATGCTCTCAGCTAATATAATGCCCCATTTCATTTAGACAAAAATGTGACTCAGTAGGAAACAGATAATAATAGGAACTTTAAGGCTCCTATCTCAGGAGTTGTTTGGGAGAGCACATCCATGGGACCATAATGGTAATGTGCTATTTGTGAATGCTTTCTTGTTTCAGGGGGTCCACTTTGTATTATAACCTTCATATTGTTTTGCAACCTCCATTGTAGATTAGGGTTTTGATTTTGTAGCAGGGATTTTGTTAGGGGAGAAAAAAAAATCTTCGAGCGCTGCTCACAGTGTCATTACATTAGAAGCCTTGAAAACCCTTAATTCATAGGTTGTTTACCTCAGAAAAAACTCTGTTCACACCATTTGAGTTACTATTCTGTGCTTTCTTTTAACTACTTTAAATAACATGACCTTCCTGCTACCTTTCATCCACTTTAGAGCATTTATTATTTTAAGCCAGGGTATGGTTCATCACAATACATCAGAAAACAATCAGTGGATACAACTGCTTAAGGAGGTAACAGCTTTTTAAAAAAACCACCACCACCACAAAAATGATAGCTAATATTTATGGAAAGAGGAAGAATATAGCCAGATTGTATCCTTAGCTTTTTGGGACTGTCTTTAATGGCAAGAGACTGATCCCCATCTACAGAAATACAGGGCTGTGGTGGGGCAGTTGCCCCACTTTGGCAGACAAAGGGTTAATAGCAGCCCTTGGAGTGGCTGCGCAGAACCCACCCAAATAGAGAAGAGCAGAAAGGCAGCCAATCAGGGTCAGGCTGGACCCTATATAAAGGCTGCAAAGCAGAGGAGACAGGATTCTGTCCCTGACAAGCAAGGGAGGAAGACTGGCTCCCAGGGATAGCACCTTAGCTAGAGCAGCACCGGGCAGACTCAGGGGAGCAGAGGGAAAGTTCCAGCCTGATACCTGCGAGGCTGAGGCCCCTGAAAGAAAGAGCTGAGAAGGTGCAAGGGCCAAAGGAAAGTGGCCTAGGGAGTGTGAGCAGTAGAGGGGAGAGGAAGTGGGCAGGACATGGCTGCCACCAGAGGATCTGTGGGCTGGGACCCAGAGTAGTGGGTGGGCCTAGGTCCCCTCCACCTTTACACTACACCTGGCCATGGAGGAGCATAGCCCGATACAAAGTGTGGCTTGCCCTGAGGCAAGGGGCTAGACTTTGGGGCTGCAGTTGGCCACAAGGGCAGGTGCAGACTGAGGACTGCTGACACCCCCCCTGGAAGGGGAGAGAACTGAGTAGGGCACAGCCGGAGGGCTGTGTCCAAAAGAGGACTCTGCAAGCCAGGGGGCAATGTGGGTCCCAGAGAGCAGAGCAGGCAATAGGCAGGATTTTAAAAATTGAGCTTTTAATTTTAGCAGAAGTGATAGGCCCAAAGCATGTAATTTAAAAGCATGAGAAAGCAGGATTTTTTGTGTGAAACTTGAAATACCACTGTTATGACATTCTTTGTTGCAGTGTATAAAAAGACAAGGGTTTTAGAATTCTTTGCCATATTTTCTTACTACTCTAGAGTCACACTCTGTTGGTAAGGTGTCTCCCACCCCCGATCCTGTTATACACATTGGCCAAAATATTTACAACCCTAGTGTTGCTAGGATACAGAATATAAGAATGTATATACACTTGTATTTATATTTTGGATGTAACCAATAAGTAGCCTTTGGACTAATAAGGCCTGTTTGTACAGAAAACTGAATCATGGTAAACCTTAATCAACTTATTAGGAAAATTTCCGATCAGTGTAAAGTCACTGGAAAGACTGATATACATTTGCAACTGGCTCTTCCACTTAGACCTGTACAGTAACCAAAAGTCAAATTTAGTGTTGCTGAGAACTGCACCAACTTTAATGCAGATATCCTGCAAGACATCTGCTGGTGTTAGATGGCAGCATGTTACCTGGTACATCTTTTTCAATAAGACAATCAAAGTAAACAGCTCTCATCTTAAGCAAGGAATAGTATAATTGGTCTCAGTGGGATGTCCCTTGAAAAGCATGTTACATACGTGAGTGATATACCAGTGGCAGAGTAAGTTAGAAATCTCTCTGCTCTGAATCCTTTTAATTTGATTGGCATAAGTGGAATAAAAAACAAACACCTGTACATTGAGATTTGTTAGCAACATTGCATTAAAAGAATCAGTAGTTCAATCAAATCCTTCATAAGGAACACAAACTAATCTGACATAACATGCAATCCTTTCAAATCCTCCTGAGGCTGTCCATGACCAAAACTTCTAGCCCTGAGGGGAAATACTACACATGGCTAGAGACATTGACTAAGATTATCCTGGTGTACTGTTTATGAAGTCTTGTCTTTTTGAAACCTTTAATACAGTTGCTGGTTTCCTTCCCTACTAGACAGGCTGTTTAAGGGATAATAGTGGATTATCTGACTGATCTCAAAATGGGGTTGGGGGTGAAGTAAATTCAAAGAAGGGCTGATTCAGCATGTTAGTGCACAAAAAGAAAAATCAGAATCAAATGTGACCATGACCTTTAGGTCTAAGGGTATGTCTTCACTACCTCCCGGATTGGTGGGCAGTGATCAATCCAGCGGGGAAATAGATTTATTGCATCTAGTCTAGACTTGATAAATCAATCCCCGAGCGCTCTGTTGACTCCTTTACTCTAGTGCCACGAGAGGCGCAAGCAGCATCAACTGGGGAGCGACAGCAGTTGACTTACCGTGGTGAAGACACCATGGTAAGTTGATCTAAGTGTGTCAACTTCAGCTACATTATTCACGTAGCTGAAGTTGCTTAACTTAGATTAGACCCCCCCACCAATGTAGACCAGGGCTTAGATCACTTCTGCAACAAGACAGATAATCATCAAATTGCTAATTAGGGAAGAACAAACAGCATCCTATACAATTTAAGTTTATTCCAGAAATTTAACTAATTGTACCAAGTCACTAATAGCATGCAACACATTTGTAAGCGTTAGTGCCATCTAACTAAACTCCCATGATTCACATCACCATGGGTTTCCTCCCTCTATGAAATATGTACTTCTCTGCAGATATTTCATAGTGACTTAAATTGTTACAGGTTGTATTCAGACATGTAAGAGTTGATCCAAATGACAGTTTTGAATATTAGAACCACCAAATCTGAAAAGCTGACTTTGCACCCTGCTACAATAACTTGGCACAACTTTGTTTTAGTAGGGAAATAATCTCTGCTACCCTAAAACCCAGTTTGAGTCCCCTGTATGTCTGACTAAAAAGTGTGAGGTTCAGTGGACCTTTTAAAAGAGGAGACGTATCCCACTAGACACCTTCCCCCCAGTTATTTTCCCATTTCATTATTCTGTTTACAGCCTTTCATTTTGTTTTCATGCCACTTAAGTGTTCCTATCCAAGGAAATTTTAAGCAACATTTCAAGAGACTCAGTACTAAATGCTTTACTAAAAGCAAAGTATATTAAGTCCACTTATTTTAAAAATCATAATACAAGTACATTCATCTGGCAAGATTTCTTCTTTATAAAACCATTTTGTTCATTCTAAATGTTGAATTCTCTTCCACCCTCCACCCCCAAATATTTGTTCCACTACATATAGAAGGGATAGAAGTTTGAGATAATTACCAGAATCACTTTTCTTTCCTTTATTGAAAAGCAATAGTGTTTTCTTTTCCCTAATCTTCTGGTAGCTCCCCAAATCTCCATGACTTTCCAAAATAATTGGCACTAGTTCAGTAAGTTAGTCAACCAATTTCCTTAAATTGCAGCTAGCTCTTCCACTTTATTTAAAAGTTTGGGGTTTTTTTAGTTTTCCCTGACCTTGACTTTCACAAAGGCTACTGCACAAATTTGGTTGCTACCATTGTGGGACAGTCAAACCAGTGATTTAGAAGTGGAAGATGCCCTTTGCCAATAACCATCCAGTTCCTGCAGAATTTCACAGAATAATTTGCTTTCTCTCCAGTCATAATTAGTGAATCATGCTACTTAGATGAAGGAACCAAGTGAGATTTCAGTGCCTGAGAATCTCCTCCAGGAGGCCTTGTCTACAAGGAACTTTTTCTGAAAAATCTCCTATCATCACTCCAGAACCAGTTCAGCTCAGTGTTAGCAAGTCTGAGAACACTGTAGACTGGTCACCAGTGTGTATACCACACATCTTGACCTAGTGTGAGAGGGAGTAGGTAACAATGGTAAAATCTATTTCAGGGAGTCTGCCAGAATCAGTGGCACTCTACTGTTGCAATAGCAATAGTGGGAGATTTTTAGAAAAAGCCTAATCTAGACACAGCAATAATAAGCAGAGTTCTGGATTAGTTTAAGATCTGGAATCATGCACAACTTGATTACTTAAGGGAATGTGTCTGAATTAGGAATAATTGAACCAGTCCATTTCACAGGAACAAAAAATGCTAGCCTGAGTCAGTGATTAAAAGATAATTGTAGTGCCATGATCAATTAACATGAGCAATACAGAAGGCAATCCTGTAAAACAGTTGCATCAGTCCAGCTGGACTGCATTCTAAGCTCAGAGGAAGTAGAGGTACCTTTTGCAAGACTATATATAGAACCCACAAATTCTATACATGTCATGGGAATCCTTCAGAAGAAGGTCACAATTGAACACACTGTGTGGGTTTCTCTCAGACATTTACTGCTCCTCTGCAGCAACATTAATGGCGGCATTCCCTACATTTACTGAGAAATGCATAAAATACTAGCATAAATGTAATTACATGTACAAAACTACAGCTAACAGGACTCTTGTTATCCTGTACAGATGCCCTTTGGCTGGCATCCAAGTAATCTTCAAAATCCAGGCTCCACTCCAAAGAGGGCAGTGGGGAGGGTATCATTCTCTTTATCAGTAAGAGGATAAATGAGTGAATTCAGCAATGTTACTGTAACCTTAGAGTGCTGAGGCATGGGAAGGGAAAACTGATTATTCTCTACCATAAGTAGAGGCTAAGCAGAGATGGTCAAACTGGTTTGACTGCATTAAGAAGCCCCTCTTTCCCAAACCCACCTCCTTGTGGATTTTGCTCAATTTTAGAACCAAATTTAAAACTGAACCTTTGAGGGGCTGAAATATTAAGATATTTTCACCTCAGATACTCAGCAAGACCTTGAAATGGATGTTCTGAAATACAAGAATGACTGGTTTTACTGGGAGAGCGGGAAGATGTGTGCAACACTACTCCTAGATTACACTGTGGAGAAAGGAAGTTAATCCTATTGGCACCTGAAGAGGCTGGCTGGGGCTAGCTAACTTCAACTTCCTCCCAGGAAGATATTAGGTAGGGGATACTGGGACCCATTGAGAGTGGGGGAAGCAGGGCCATGAGGAACCTCCTGATGTTTGGACAATTGAGATAAATATCCAGTCCTTGGGATGTTCAAGTCAAGGTGGAACTCTGAACCTGGGGAAAGAAAAAGATCAGCATTTCTAAGTTATCTTTAGTGTAAGACTTATTTATAAGAGACACAAACATCAAATTTTATCTACAGCACTAGAGTAACAGGTGGGGCTTTCTTTCTGTTTTTTTTTACAGGTTGACCATTTCCCCCTCTCCAGCAAAACAGCTTCAAAAACATAATTCTGGCAGTGGAAGAGCAAAGCAAGAGACTTTGTCCCATCTTCACATACTGTGCAAAGTCTACTGGTTTAATGCCAATAGCTTGCAATAGAAGAACAGCAGTGCAGAATTACAAAGGATTATCTAGGAATACTGCTAGTGCCCTAAAGAATGATTCTGAAATTGTGTAGAATTAAACAGCTGTTCATGAAGTTTTTTAAATGAGTCCTACAAACTAACTATATGGTAAACCAGATTAGGGTATAGGCCAGATGGATTAAAGATGCTCTTCTAGAGGATTACTTTGCTACATGCTTGTCCCTCCAAGGATTGACTTCCACCCCAACATTCATTTCTCAATGAGCCAGGACTACACAGCTGACTGAAATTTGAAGTAACTATTTTTAATGGCTACTTTATCTTTCCTCCCCTTTTTGTTCACAAATCTTTAAGATCACACAGGAAAAAGGATGTACAGTAATAGAATTTTAAAAAAAGAGAAGCTACAAGAATATTGGTAAAGTCTATTTTCTCCTGCAATGTTAAATGTTTCTTTAGGGGAAATATTAAATTGTCATTACTGCATCTTCTGAAATAGAATCTGTGTTGATGACTCCCAAATCTACCTCTGCACCAGACCTTTTATCTTCTGCTGTTTAATTCCTAGATGCCCTGCCATCAATGCAAATTTAACATGGCAAAAATAGTTACTTATCTTCCCTCCTAAAACTTCCCTTCTCCATCCTTGCAAACACCATCCCTCCCTCTCTTCCTACCCTCCTCAATAATTATTTACCCCTCTTTTTGCCCACCACATGTCCAGATTGAGTCACGATTGAATAACATGATCATTCATCTTTCTCCTCATATTTATAATACTAAAAATTCAGTGAGCCGACGAACCCATATCTCGTACATCCACTAAGCATAAGCTGGTCTAAAATGCTGCTACTTTAAAGTGTCTTCAACAAAAAAAATTAATGACCCAAGATGTTTCTCACTCCAAATCCATTGTTAAAGAATTCTTTCCAACCAATTAACTGACAAATCTAAAGATTTATTTAAAGGGGCAGGGGGAAGGGTTTAAACCATGCCTATTAATTTAGGCCCAGATTGTGGGTTTTTAATGTCACTGGCCACCAGTGTTCCTCCAAGGACTCTGGGGGATGTGAGCTGTGAAATATTTCAACAATTAATTCATGGAAGTTATAGATGGAAAACATCAAGTGGCCCATTTTACCCATCCCCCTACCAGGGCAGGATTATTACCTAATGCTTTGTCCAGTCTAGTTTTAATTAACACAGCCAAAAATATTGTTTAGATTATAGCATGTACAATAATAGCTATTCACCTTAACCTGGCTCATTTATTTTATATTCAATTAAACGAACAGTGTTCCCTTGGAAGGTTAGAAAATATATTTGAGAGAAGAATAATCAGGCTATTTCCTCTACCCATCTCCCACCCCACTTACACAAACACAGTCTGACTGTGGAGGTGGTGGTGAAAGCTATAAGTGAATGTTGCATTATGGAAGAAAGGTGATGGGAGAACATCCTTTTCATTTCCCAGAACAAAAGCATCAACTGAATTATTCCCCCATCAGCACCACCACTACCCTGTGTAACATGTGACCAAGTTAGAGGCATCTAGACAATAGGCCCATACAGACGATTCACAATAATTCTGTGCTTGAGCTGCGATCTATCATCACAGCACCTGCTGCAGCTGAAGCCCCCATCTGTGTTCCCTGGAGAGCCATGACATGTCAGTACTTAATGTGCTTGCTGTCATTTCACTTCCTGAGCTCCTATTTTAGATAAATGAAAGAATTTGGGATGGGAGCGGGAAGAGACACACAGCAAGTTCTAATTAGAAACCAGAACACAGATGCACTGACAATGTGGGTAAACATTTAGTGCTGTGCTGAGGTAATTAGGTGCACAACTATTATTAACAGTCTCTTCAACATCTATTATCGCACACACTGCACTGAAAATGGACCCCATGTGTGGACAAGGCTGGAAAGCTTTATTTTTCCCTTTCCATATTCATGGATATTGGGTTAGGAAGAGGAGGAACCACCATTCGGATATGGTTTTGTCTGGTCAGAAGGCAGGTTTTATTTTTCTCTTCAATAAACTGGATGGAACACACCAGTTTATGGCTGTGTAGATCCATCTTGTTTCAGATGTGTTGCTATATTTTTTCAGCTCTGTCACTGAACTGGGGATTTGATTATTGTATTGAGGAGGTGTTACTTTTTTCTGCTTGATTTCTCATTCTGGGACAGCACACATCAAGGGATGGACCCTTCTCTCCTGCCTTGGTCCTTATCCTGAATTAGAAATTAGCCTTGCCCACAAATTTGGCCCAGGTGGACCCAAATTCACAACATGGGAAGTGCAGTGAACCCAACTAATACCACAGCACTTTAAGAATCCTGTTCTTTCATTCAGGGACAGCAGTGTGGTGCTAGCAGCAGGTGGACTAATTTAAATCACCGATTTTAATTCCAGTTTAAAATCAGCAGGAAGCTTTGGTTTGCATTTAAAATGAACTGATTAGACAAAGGAAGTATTTAATTAGTGAATTGAACTGATTGTTGCTGGTCACCATGTCATTCAAGATTTTAGAACTAGTAGATCATCCTCTCATACCTCATTTTATTCATAGATTGGAAGAAGAATACAGGCTTTCCTGCTTTTTCAACTCCCAATCAGTTTCTTATCCTTGAATAAACTAGTCATTGAACTGGCAGGTTGAATAAGCTAAAATGAAGAAAATATTCTCCATGTATTTGCAGAAGAGGCTATTGCTGTCAAAAGCTGGTTTAGCACTTCAACAAACTCTAGTTCCAGATGCTCAGCCAATGACATCAACAGTTCAG
This sequence comes from Caretta caretta, assembly GCF_965140235.1. Lineage (NCBI taxonomy): Eukaryota > Metazoa > Chordata > Testudines > Cheloniidae > Caretta > Caretta caretta. Next base: position 176,260,826 of record NC_134207.1, read on the forward strand.
TGGTTTGATTTTCTTTAAAAACTTGCAAGCATGTACTCATTTTCATATTTAATTTAAATGGTTTTAATTGCTTATAAGTGTAGGCCTTAACAGGGTGTCAATTTCAAAATTTAATTTTAAATAGGTTTAAATTTTAAAAAATTAAACCTGTATTTAAATATCCATTTTTTAAAAAAAATTTTAATGCACCCTGGCTAGCAGATAGTTACCTCATATTATAAAATAACCCATGGTATTTCTATAGCAGCTTTGAGAATCTCAAAGTGTTTTACAAAAATTGTGGCTTTGATTCTCATTTATACATTTATTTAGGGGTTGATCCAACACCCACTGAAGGAAATGGACATCTTTCCATTGACCTCAATGGACATTGGATCAGGCCCATATGTACCTAACTTCAGGCATCCAAGTTTGGAAATTTTGGCCTAAGTGATTTTCTAAAGGCCACCTAGAGAGCCAGTGGCAGAGTTAGGAAAGAAGTGGAGAAGTCCTGTGTCCTGCTTCTTTGTCTCATCCCTAGAGAGCACTACTTTGTGTATATACTCCCTTTTATATTATTTTTACAGTAAGTGTCTTTAAGCATAGGTTTTTAAATCTAAGAATAGGCTGCCAGAGCAGAGACTGGAAAGAGACACCGTTAGTAACTGGCTGTGAGAGTGATGTCTTTTCCATGCATTAAAGATAGGCTGACTAGGGGGTTGGGGTGAGATGATAGGGAAGAGCACAGGTGATTGCACCGACAGGCTTTATTTATAAATGGCTGGCACCATCTTGGCTCAGAAAACCACCATGATAGACCAGTCCTAGATTAACATATTGGCACCCTGATGGCTGCGCTGGCTATTTTAGAACACGGGGGCCCTAATTTTGATCTCACTAACACCAGTTTTACCCTGATGTAACAGCATTGACTTCAATGGCATTATTTCTGATTTCCACAAGTGTAACTGAGGTGAGAATAAGACCTTGGATTTTTTAACGGCTGTGCCACCCTTCTGGCCTGAGCAGCCAGTTTAGCCAATATTTGGGACCTTAGGCTCTCTCTTTACTTCCTCTCAAGGCGCACTACTAGTGCTTCTCCGGCTGTCTCCTGGCTGCTTTTTGCTGTCTTTCTGCACACACAAGCAGCTTCAATCCAATGAATTCCAAACCCCTGCATTTGCAGTCAGTTCCCAGGGAAACCCCTTGGCTCACAGGGCTTAGCGTCTACTACAGAGTTGCATTCTTGTCCATGATTTTGGCCATAGCTTCTATTGTTTCAGCGATCAAAAAAAACAAAGTGGCATTTAATTGCTCTCTCATTTATGCTGAATGAAAAGTGACTAATATGCCCATCAGCTTCAGTGAGGCCTGTGAATCCCCACAGATCAAAGATACCCTTGGTGGCAGCTACCAATACCCTCCATCATAAAAGATGCATGGTCCAGATCCAGCAAAGCACTTACACATGTGCTTATCTTTAAGTATAAGAGCAGTCACACTGATTTCAATGAGATAGACATGCTTAACTTTAAGCACATGCTTAAATGTTTTGCTGGATCAGGGCCTATCTTCTGTCCATCAAACAGATAACACAATATTGATTAATCTGAAATACAAAGATCTGATACAAGTTCAATCATTTCAACAAACTAAACCTGCTATTTGAAAAGAAATGTCTGAATGTTCAAAAAAAATTACTTGAGCACAGGGTGCATTTGTGTTACAAAAATCTATTACTTATTCAGTAGCAAATGCACTAAGGATATCTTCATGAGCAGTGGCTTTGCCAAGCGCTATGAAGTATCTGAATATTGAATCAAGCTGTTCATAATTTAACAAATTATGTTTTTTTCATTCCAGCAAAGATTTGGTTCTGAGATTGGGATGTTAAGAATGACTGGTGTAAACTGTTTTCTGCTGGACAATTTTCTAAATAGTAGAGATTTCTATTTTGTGTCTTCCCTCCAACTCAGTTGGAAATGTGAGGTTGGTTTTAAATCAAGTCAGACTGCAAATTCTCCAGTCTGTTTAGACCATATGGTTTCCATGTTGCCAGCAGCCAGGAGTGGAGGAGGCGGGGTGGTGCAGGGGAGAAATCACTACAATTTAAATCTCCTTTGCACCAGTGCAAAGCAAGCTTCACAGACCTGAGAAAAGGGCCTCAAAATCTAACTTGACACTGGTATTTTTTAAATACATTGTTGTTCACTCACTTCACATGATACGGCCTTGAGTGCACAGGGTAGGGAACAGTCCCCACAGAGGCCCTGATCCAGTGCAAGACTACCGTTGTGAGCACACAGCGCCTTGTTGACTTTACTGGGTCTCTGACCAAGTGCAGGAGTTTGCCCACACAGAGCTCAGGGCAAGAGTGGAGCCAAAATAAGGACTATCCTGCAAAAAATCTATCAACCATGTGTGCAGATATTACAAGAACTCACACCATTTTGTGAGAACTGAAATTACCACCCTGTGATTGTGTAACACCCCTTTACATGCGTAACACCCAATACTTTTTGACCTCAAATTTTCCATGGTTCAACCTGCTTTTAGTCAGATGAATGGCATCACGCAATTATAAAATGTTTTACCCAGGGCTGGCTCCAGGCACCAGCATTCCAAGCAGGTGCAGTTCGAAAGGGGCAGCAATTCGGCAGCAGCTTCTCCCCTTTGCCGGCCGCGGTGGCAGCTCCTTACCCTGAGCCCTGCAAGCCCGAGTCAGCTGGTACTGGCCAGCCACAGGTGTGTAATTGCAGTGTAGACATACCTTCTGATGAACATGCCAACAGCAGTGTCAATTGTAGTAGTCTTGTGATGTAAGCATTTGTCTGCTGGGAGCAGGACAGACTATTAATTCACTTCAACTCAGCTGCCAAACAAAGTAGCCAGTTTCTCTTTCTTTTTTTTTTTAAGTTTCATGTAGTTAGGTTTGAGTTTTTCTTGATTAGACTTGTCTTTATAACATGTTGTGTAACTTAATTCTTACAATGTCAAGTCAAAAAGGAAGAACAAAAAATTTGGGTGTCTTGATCAATTTTTTGGGTCCACCACTGACCTGGTAGGTGACTATGGGCAAGTCATGTCACTGCTCTGTGCCTCAATTTCCCCACCTGCAAAATTGGGACAATGATATTGGCTCCCATTTGTAAAGCGCTTTGAGATCTGATTAAAAAATACTGTTTAAGAGCTAAGTATTGAGCTGGTGAGCCAGCAGAACAGTCATTCAATGCTTCTTACTTTGGGGTGAAGAAGCCAGAAAGGTGGTCAAATCACTATCTTTCTCTGCCTCATCCCTGAACTGTGAATCAGAGAGAGACCGATCTTATGTGCTTTACAAAAAACTAACTAGATTAACTTTATGGAGTGATGGAGCAGAAAGATGGCAACACATTTCAATGCATGTAGTATGCTGAAGGACTACTCTGGCTCAGAGCCTGAACCTCTGAGTGGACAACTGTCCTCAAATCCCATTGACTTTAATAGGAGAGGAGGGCACTCAGCACCTCTCAAAAGGTACTTGGTGTCTTGCAGGATTGAGCTCTTAGTTGTTAATACCTGTTATCCCACTATTCCATACGCTGACTCTACTTAAAGATGCCTTAAAGCCTTGGCATGAAGCCATTGCATTATTGTAACTTCCTTTCTGGGACACTGTCTCCTTCTGTTTTGTTTATGGATCTCACTACCAAAACATTAAGCTACATTGAACAAGTGAATTATAAATTAAGGATTTTGTGTAGGAAAAAATAGAGATTTGAACTTCTGTAATGTTCAGGGGTCTATGCAGACTCAAAAGTCTTGGGCTAGCTTTCTATTTATTTAAATAAATATTTTTTAAAAATCTTAAACTATAGATGTGAAATTTGGTGGGTTTAATTTTCAGGGGGTTCTGCAGCCCATACTCATGTTGTCCCACTGGATTTTAATGGGTACAACTGTACTTGTGGGAGTAAATATTGCTTCTGACAAATAAGTGGTGCAGAGTTGAGGCCTGGGTTATCAGCATGAGTTGTCTCAAAGCTTAGTGAAGCTTTCAATAAATCTGTGACACAACCTGAAACCAAGCAAGTTTTGTCTGGTTTGGGATTTTGTTATGAAATTTCTCACTGTTCTAGTTTAATCATGTTTCACTTCCCGGCCCCCAAATTAGTTAACACTCACTTTTCAAAAATGGTTTTGAAAAGAGGCTGCATTGATGCTGTTTACAGGCTAACTAGAACTGGCTGGTAAAACCAGGGCTGGCTCTACAGTTTTGGCCACCCCAAGCTTGTTTGTTTTGGCCAGTTTCATTATGGAAGATAAAGTTGTTTTTTTAATTTGCAGTGAATATTTGTGAAAAATGCCCACCATAATAGTGACAGCAGCAGAACAGAGACGCACAGGATATCAATGAGCCTGTGAAGGGGCTATGTTCTCCTTTTCTAGTTAGTTAGGTAGGGAAAAGTGTAACTTTCAGGGATGAGACATTAACGTGTGGTTTGAGCACCAACACACTCCTGGCAGGTGTGGAAGTCATTCTAGGTTGGTTCTCCTTCCTCATGCTGAAAAGCATCCTGATCCGTTAGTAGACATGGGACTCCTGTCAGAATAAGGCAATATTGCATGCAGACCTGCCAACATCTTGCAGCAACAAATTGAATTTAAATGTATGTATATTTACTTACTTTGCCTAAAGTGCTGCCTGATTGTGTAAGGGTTTCTAGCCCCCCTCCTATGGGATGAGTGGAGGTCCCAAAAATTACAGATGCCAGGTATATCTATCACTCCCAGCATCTCAATTAATGCTGTCCCTTAACAATCCCCTGCACACATAAATTAGGGGCTGCCCATTGCTCCCTAACATATAAATACTACCCCCCAACACAGAAATTAGTACCACTATTTTCTCCCCAGGATATGAATTAAAATAGTCCCCTGCCCTCCAGCACATGAATTCTTAGTGCCCCCAGCATACCTCTGTGAAAGGCCAATTCTGCTGCTGGTCATCCTCCTCTCTCTTGGACCAATGCCAGGAATTCTTCACCAGCCTGCTCCCAGCCTAGTGGGGGCCTCCTCACATCCCTGGGGTGGGCAGCAGCACTGGGCCTCTTCTTCCTCTCAGTTCTTAACCTTGGAGGAAGGTGGGGAGGGGAAAAGGTACTAGGGCCTCTTCTTCCCTCTCTCACTCCCAGCTTGGGATATGGAGGAAGAGTAGCAGCAATAGGAGGAGGAGGAGGAAGATTTTCACAGCTGCTACTCCTCAACCAACTCTGAGCACCCAGCCCCATGCTTGCTGCAGCACTGGCTGTCCCTCAGCAGGTGCAGGAACTCTGACTGGAGATTATTTCCCAGGAGGTGTGGGAGGGGTGAATGACAGCTAGTCAACTGGCAACTTCTTGTAGACTCCAGAAGGGTCTGAAAAGCCCATCTGTGGTAAAGCCATGGAGTTAACAGGTCTGTCAATGTGAGAATTTGACCCTCTCAAGTGCTGGGCCATTCCCTTGTAGGTAAGGGCCTCTTTTTCTATGTCTTGCCCATAGTTTCTTTCTTCTATTTCATTTCCATAAGGTGCGTGGAGAAAGCCCTGTGATACCAACATAGAGAATTCTCACTGTAGTTTATGCAGGAGCCATAGGCTCAGGCTGGGAATGCAATACTATGTCTTTAAAGAAGTAAGGCCTATGGGGATATGCCGAAGAGAGACCGTTTGTTTTCTCAGAACAAATATGGTAAAGGCACCTTGATGAGGGCAGACTGTAAGATGTTCAGACAGGGCAGCTGGAGCAGAATTACTGTTTTCAGGGGATCCGGGGTTCTCTTGGATGCTTATTTGCTTGCTACGTTATCTATATTCACATGTCCAAGAATAAAGTTCTTGGGGTTTGCATATTGCACTTCTCAGTCACTGATTTGATCTTTCCAGTGGCTTGGGTCCTTTTACAGCATCTCATCTCTGACCTACAGCAGAGAGGGAAGTTCTCTCTGAGCCAGATCCTAGCACTCATTAAGTTTGCTTTGCACCACTCTGGCAATTCATAGCAGCCTCTAAAGCTGACCTAAGTGAGCCACTGGAGGTCGCCCCATCATAGATGCATTCCCAGGTGGCATAGGGCTAGCTGAGGATTCTGTTACAATGGGGGACTCCTCAGCTGCCCATTTACGGTAGGTTTAAGGTTCCTTGGGATTACTCAGGCAGTGCAAAGAGACATTAGCAGGGGACAAGTATCTGTCCAATAAAGTAAAAAAACCAGCACTGAGCATTAGTACCAACACAACTACACACTTTCAGAGTAACAGCCGTGTTAGTCTGTCTACGCAAAAAGAAAAGGGGTACTTGTGGCACCTTAGAGACTAACCAATTTATTTGAGCATAAGCCTTCGTGAGCTACAGCTCACTTCATCAGATGCATACTATTTCCACAGTATGCATCCGATGAAGTGAGCTGTAGCTCATGAAAGCTTATGCTCAAATAAATTGTTTAGTCTCTAAGGTGCCACAAGTACTCCTTTTCTTTTTACAACTACACACTGTTACTAAAAATGAGTTTGCCCCGCCCATCAGAAAACTGACCTAGGAAACAAAGGACAATGTGAGTTGACAGCCTCGCACCTGTTAGCATCCACAATAGAAGAAAGCTGCTGGAGGCTTAGGAGTGAGGCTTAGGAGTGTGGTAGGCCAAGTGCTCCAATATAGAGAAGAAAATGAGTCAACGTAGGAGGGGGAAGAACAATGTGATCTGGAGCTGGTGGAGTGGCTTATGGGATTGTCCCATCCAGTGTAAGTTATAGCAGGCCAAAGGCTTCTCTATCTTATGCAAGAGGCAGCCAGCCAACCCATGGATGGGTAGAGGTTGAAAGGTAGCTTAGTCACCTTTGCCAAAACAAAACAAACAAAAGGAAGTATTTTTTCACACAACGCACTGTCAACTTGTGGAACTCCTTGACAGAGGATGTTGTGAAGGCCAAGACTATAACAGGGTTCAAAAAAGAACTAGATAATTTCATGGAGGATAGGTCCATCAATGGCTATTAACCAGGATGGGCAGGGATGGTGTCCCTCACCTCTGTGTGCTAGAAGCTGGGAATGGGCGACAAGGAATGGAGCACTTGATAATTACCTATCATCTGTTCATTCCCTCTGGGGCACCTGGCATTAGCCACTGTCGGAAGACAGAATACTGGGCTAGATGGACCTATGGCCGTTCTTATGTTTTTATGCCACCCACACTGTCAAGTGTGAGCTTGGCTTAGCTGAGGATTCAGCCGTTTGAATGTTAAGGCCTCTGACAGCCTCACAGTGATTTCCCTGTTTAGTTGCTTGACTCAATAAGAAATTGCTTTGGTATCTTCAGGTAGGTCCCACACAGCTTTCATAGATTCCAAGGCCAGAAGGAACCATTGTGATGCTCTAGTCTGTCCTCCTACATAACACAGGCCTTAGAACTTTCCCAAAATAATTCCTAGAGCATCTCTTTAAGAAAAACCTCCAATCCTGATTTAAAAATTGAAAATCTATCACAACACTTGTTAAGTTGTTCCACTAGTTAATTACCCTCACTGTTAAAAATGTACATCTTATTTCTAGTATGAATTTGTCTAGCTTCAACCTCCAGCCATTGGATCATGTTCTACCTTTCTCTGCATGACTGAAGAGACCATTATTAAATATTTGTTCCCCAAGTCGGTACTTATAAACTGTGATCAAGTTACCCCTTAACCTTCTCTTTGTTAAGCTAAATTGGATTGAGCTCTTTGAGTCTATCGCTATATGGCATGTTTTTTAATATTTTAATCATTCTTGTGGCTCTTTTCTGAACCCTCTCCAATTTACCAGCATCCTTTTGAATTCTGGATACCAGAAGTGGACACAGTATTTCAGCAGAAGTTGCAGTAGTGCCAAATACCGAGCTAAAATAACCTCTCTACTTCCACTCAAGATTCCCCTGTTTATACATCCCAGGATAGCATTAGCCCTTTTTGCCACATCATCGCACTGGGAGCTTGTGCTCAGCTGATTATCCACCATGACCCCAAATCTTTCTCAGTGTCACTGCTTCCCAGGATAGAATTTCGCATCCTGTAAATATGGCTGACATTCTTTGTTCCTAGATATATACATTTACATTTAGCCATATTAAAATGCATATTGTTTGCTTGCACCCAGCTTACCAAAAAATCCAGATTGCTCTGTATCAGTAACCTGCCTTCTTCATTATTTATCACTCCTTCAATTTTTGTGTCCTCTGCAGACTTTATCAGTGATGATTTTGTGTTTTCTCCAAAGTCATTGATAAAAATATTAAATAATGTAGGGCCAAGAACCGATCCCTGCAGCATCCCACTAGAAACACACTCACTTGATGATGGTTCCCCATTTACAATTACATTTTGACGCTGCTCAGTTAGCTAGCTTTTAATCCATTTAATGTGTGCCATGTTAATTTTATAGCTTATGTCAAGGGCTGTTGAACAATTAAAAAAATTAATCATGATTAATTGCATGATTAATCACACTGTTAAACAATAATGAATACCATTTATTTAAATATTTGATGTTTTCTACATTTTCAAATATATTGATTTCAATTACAACACAGAATTCAAAGTGTACAGTGCTCACTTTATATTTTTGATTACAAATATTTGCACTGTAAAAAACAAAAGAAATAGTATTTTTCAATTCACCTATTAATAGTAATGTTGTGCAATCTCTTTATAATGAAAGTTGAACTTACAAACATAGAATTATGTACCAACAAACTGCATTCAGAAACAAAACAACGTAAATCTTCAGAGCCTACAAGTTCACTCAGTCCTACTTCTTGTTCAGCCAATCGCTCAAACAAGTTTGTTTGCATTTGCAGAAGATAATGCTGCCCTCTTCCTGTTTACATCCTGAAAGTTACATTCCTGAAAGTTAGAACAGGCATTCACATGGCACTGTTGTAGCTGGCGTCGCAAGATATTTACGTGCCAGATGCTCTAAAGATTCATATGTCCTTTCATGCTTCAGCCACCATTCCAGAGGACATGCATCCATGCTGATGACGGGTTCTTCTTGATAACGATCCAAAGCGGTGCGGACTGACACATGTTCATTTTCATCATCTGAGTCAGATGCCACCAGCAGAAGGTTGATTTTCTTTTTTCTTGGTTCAGGCGCTGTTGTTTCTGCATCAGAGTGTTGCTCTTTTAAGACTTTTGAAAGCATGCTCCACATCTCATCCATCTCAGATTTTGTACAGTACTTGAGATTCTTAAACCTTGGTTCAAGTGCTGTAGCTATCTTTCGAAATCTCACATTGGTACCTTCTTTGCATTTTGTCAAATCTGCAGTGAAAGTGTTCTTAAAATGAACAACATGTGCTGGGTTATCATACAAGACTGCTATAACATGAAATATATGACAGAATGCGAGTAAAACAGAGAGCAGGAGACCACCAATTTCCCCCCAAGTAGTTCAGTCACTAAGTAATTATTGCATTATTTTTTTAATGAGCATCATCAACATGGAAGCATGTTTTCTGGAATGGTGGCCGAAGCATGAAGGGGCATACGAATGTTTAGCATATCTGGCACATAAATACCTTGCAGTGCTGACTTCAAACGTGCCATGCGAATGCCTGTTCTCACTTTCAGGTGACATTGTAAATAAGAAGCGTGCAGCATTATCTCCTATAAAAGTAAACAAACGTGTTTCTCTTAGTGATTGGCTGAACAAGAAGTAGGACTGAGTGAACTTGTAGGCTCTAAAGTTTTATTGTTTTGTTTTTGAGTTCAGTTATGTAACAAAAAAAATCTACATTTGTAAATTGCACTTTCATGATAAAGAGATTGCACTACAGTACTTGTATGAGGTGAATTGAAAAATACTATTTATTTTGGGGTTTTTTACAGTTCAAATATTTGTTATAAAAATAATATAAAGTGAGCACTGTATACTTGATTTCAATTACAACACAGAATATAAATATATTTTAAAATGTAGAAGAACATCCAAAAATATTTAATAAATTTCAATTGGTATTCTGTTGTTTAACAGTGTGATTAAAACTGTGATTAATCACAATTAGTGTTTTAAATTGTGATTGTTTTGAATTAATAGCATGAGTTAACTGCGATTAATTGACAGCCCTGCTTATGTCTTTGTCTTTTGAACAGTTCCTTCATGTTAGGTGTAGGCTCCTTCTTTTCCAAAATGTTCCCCAGTTCCTCATAAACCTAAATCCCTCTTCCCAACACCATCATCTCATCCACACATTGAGATCTTGCAGGTTTGCCTGTCTCACTGGCCCTGTGCTGGGAACTGAAAGCATTTCAGAGAATGTTACTTTGTAGGTCCTCAACTTTAATCTGGCACAGATTAAAGAAGAAACTGGAACACTCCTTTTCAGTAGATCCTACGTCTGTCCAGAAATATTTCTATCGTGAAAAAGAGACACTTCAATGATTTACTCTCTATCTTGGTCGTTAGAACAGTTTTTCCAGTCATCTTTACATAATCTCTGAGCAATAACAATAAAAAAAACCAATGAGCACATTTCTATGGATATTTCGCATAAACTCTAGGTTGAATAATAGCACCTCAAAGAAATCTATAGTTTAGTTGACACAGCTTCTAAGGATGGGTGAACCAGTTTTGATATTACTGGCCTGAACTCCTACCCACCCTTTGAACCAAACAACCTAGAGATGAGCCCTGTCTGAGTAACTACAACCAAATAAAAGCAGTAAAACTACACTAAAATATTTTAAATACATTTCAGTTAGACTTCTCCCCCTTCAATAGGCGCCAAATTTCTAATCTGCCGGGGGGGGGGTTCCCTCCCTGGCTCTGCCCAGGCCACACCCCCACTCCACCCTTTACCCCAATGCCCCGCCTCCACCCTGCTTCATCCCACCCCTGCTCTGCCCCCGCCCTGCCTCTTCCCGCCCCCGCCTCTTCTCAGCTCTTCCCTCCCAGTTCCCCCCCTTCCCCCGAACACACTGCACCATCGCTCCTGCCCCCTCCTCCCACAGCACCTTCTGATGCCACAAAACAGTTGATCCGTGTCAGGCAGTAGGCGCTCGGAGGGAGGGCGAGGTACTGATCGGTGGGGCCTGCCAGCAAGCAGGAGGTGCTGTGGGGAGGGAGAGACATTGATTGGGGGGCTGCCAGTGGGTGCTCAGCACCCTCCATTTTTTTGCCATGGGTGCTCCAGCCCCGGAGCACCCATGGAGTCGGCGCCTATGCCCCCTTCTGATATTTTTTTGGTCCATTTCAACCTCACTGGGCCCATCCTCACTCACAAGGATGTGGCTGCAGATTTCCCTGTGGACTTCCTCCCTAAACAGATTGATCAGTTTTATTTTACAGTTAAAAAAGTAAAGGCTAGATTGTGACTTGGACTACCCCCATTTACACCTCTGTGCAGGCTACCTGCACCCTGGGTCCAAGCACACAGGAGTAAACAAGGCTACTTGTCCACTGAAGCAAGTGGACAAGGAATGGACAGAGCCTTAGCTCCATTCCTTCTACTCAATGCCCAATGCAGGGAAGGTTACACCAGCAGTAAATTACTACCCCTATCTCTCAGAAAAAAGGGGAAATTGGAAGGAAAATGCAATTCAAAGAGATATTTGTCATAGAGCATATTGTCATTCAGCAACACATGTTAACTGTAGGTCAGACACAGGGAGAAAAGGGAGAAAAACTTGGAAGCTTTTCATTATAAAATGTTTTTTGGGGAACAGTTGCCACTGATTTATTTTGTACGCCTTTGCTTTGTTGATCCATATTTCTGGTTTTTTATCTGTGATGAAGTCATCTACTTGAAAAGAAGTTCTGAACCAAGTGATGGGATAATTAATTTCTCTGTTAAACTTGTTTAGAAGACTATATGGAGAGTGTGTGACTGTAAATTTCTTACACCCACAAAGAATGTGGTAGGCCAATTAAAGGACTTTTCATGCATTAGTACAGTATTAAAAATTAATTAATCACAAAATGTTGCTTTCTGGTAGGTGTTAAAAAAAATTGAGGCATAAACTAATTGCAAGTGACTACAGCCAGATACACTAAACGGGAAAAGAAACAAAACAGAGCTGGTTCTTTTTTTATGGGATATGAAATTAATTTGTAGCCTGTTCCATGGTTAATTGGGAGGTTGTATAGGCTAACAAACAATCCATGCTTCCATTTACACGCACATAATGGATCTATGCATCTATAAAGGGATCTACATTTTCCCTGAAGAGAACTAGCACTGGCCACTCTCCCGCTCTTTCTTCTATTCCCATTCCCACACTGCTGCTTTTCTGATAATCCCCACTGCCTCCGGGGCTTCCTCTGTAGCTAAAAAAAGATATAAAGCCATATTAGTCACAGCATAATGAGTGATGCATTACAGCTCTATTTCAATACACTGCCACTGTCTTTTGTAGCTGGTCAGTAACAGCAAAATTCAGCTACAAATATTCTCTGGTGTTTCCTAGTTACACCCTTGTGCAAACACAAGATGCCCCTTATAACTCGGTCTTTGACTTTGTTATGAGTATGATGCACTCTGCCCCACTGGAGCTGTGTAGTTAGAAAGCATTCTTTTGTATCATTTGAATTGCACTAAGGCACAAAGATTCTTTCTTTAAAGGAAAATGCAAATTGTAAAGAAAAGATCTATAAGGGGTCCAAAAAGCACAGGACGAAAGGTCTTATTTAAATTATTTTCCACAATATTGGGATCCTGGAAAGAGCAAGCTGTAGGAGAGTTCTACTAATAGTATTCAGGGAGCTGGCTGAGAGGGTGGGAGATAAAATAGTCCATAAGTAATTGCAAATAGAAAAAAAATTATACATGACTACAGTGTAAGGGACTGAACCACCAGGTACTAAGCGCCTTTAACTCCAGGTGATTTTGATGGGAACTAAAAACACAAAGTACTTTGCAGCCAGTGTTCAGCAATTCACAGAGCTGAGCTCTTAATTAGGATATTACTTCACGGGAAGAAGACTTAGGTGAAATGCTGGCTCCCTGGAAGTCAATGGGAATTTTGCCAAAGCGTCAGGATTTCATTCCTAATATTTAGGGGGACTGAGAGAATGTGGATTAGCTTCATCATCCTTTGCTCTATCTGAGTCTTTTATTTCTCACCAGGCGTGGATTAAGGCAGAGTCCTTGGGAGCTGAGTGCAGCCGTGAATCAGCTGGAAACGTGGAGCCAAATTCATCCACTTCGTACCATGTTTGTAATTTCCTAATAATCAGTCAGAATGATTATTTGCTTTGTCCATTAATATTTCTCTGAGCGTTTCAACCCAGAACCACTTTTAGCACTTCTGGGTAGGCCTGTGAAACAATGTTTGCACCCTGCCCAACTGTAAAGTATTCCTATCCGCCATGATCCCATCACTATGCAAATGGCGGCCTGAGGATTCTGAACAGGGGTAGCATGATGATTCTTTGGCATGCATCCAAAACTTGACTAATTCTGTATAAATGGAGAGTCTAGGAGAATAATTTGTTTCCATCCTGCCAGTCCCCCACAGGAGAAGTGGAGACCAGCTACTTGGAGTCTGTGCACTGTTGCCAACATTTTAAAATAAGTTTTGCAAGAAACAGTAGTCCCGGCTTTCTAGGTGCCACCATCTCTCAGCCATTGAGGGTTTTGTGTGCCTTCTGGTTAGTTTAAGGATGAATGTAGAACATGAAAATAATTATTACCACCCCATAGTGAGTTATGTAATTATGATTCCCATTTTACAGATGTGGAAACTGAGATGTGGAAACTGAGCAGTAAGACCAATATTTTCAAACTTGTGACTATAAACCTAGGCATCTAAAAACCATATTACACCACCTAAATAATGTGGCCTGAATTAACTTCCTAAAGTTACACATCCAAGTTTGAAAACGTTAGCTTCAGTGTCTTGACCAAGGCCGCTGAGGGTGTCACCATCAAGTTACTTGCTCTCAGTCCCTTTCTTAGTCCACTAAACCAAGCTGTTTCTACACTACTGAGCTGCTCCTGTTTGTGGCCACAAGTCACACACAAAGGAGCTGCTGAGCCTTAGCCAGCTGCCTGCGGCATAGGTGCTGACTTTTAGTTTTCCCTGGGGGTATTCCTCCCTACTCCTCCCTGAGGCCCTGCCCCTTCCCCCAAGACCCCTCCCTCTCGCTTCCTCTTCCTGTCCCCACTCTGCTACCTTCCCCAAGGCCCCGGCCTCTCTCTGCCCTCCTCCCCCAAAGCCCTGCCCTCGCTCCACCCCCTCCCCAAGGTCTGCTCCCATCTGCTGCTCACTGCTCTCTGCCCTCCTCCAAGCCCCTCTCCGATCAGCTGTTTGGCAGTGGTGCAGAACAGCTGTGGCTGGTGGGTGCTGAGCACCCACTATTTTTTTTTGGTGGGTGCTCCAGCCCCAGATCACCCACGGAGTTGGCACCTGTGTCCTGCAGGGGAAGACTTGTGGGGGCCTTAGAGCTATCCATAGTAGCTTGAGTAGCAGTACTACCTACCACTGTGAACCCATCAAAGAACCTATAGCTGGCCCGCTTGGTAATAGTGACCATAATATAATTAAATTTAATATCCCTGTGGCAGGAAAGACACCACAGTGCCCCAACACTAGCATTTAATTTCAGAAAGGGGAAGTACACAAAAATGAGGAGGTTAGTAAAACAGAAATTAAAGGGTACAGAGCCAAGAGTGAAATCTGTGCAAGCTGCGTGGAAACTTTTTGAAGACACCATAATAGAGGCTCAACTTAAATGTATACCCCAAGAGAACAAAAAAAGAGCCACTGTGGCTAAACAATGAAGTAAAAGAAGCAGTGAGAGCAAAAAGGCATCCTTTAAAAAGTGGAAGTTAAATTCTAGTTAGGAAAATAGAAAGGAGCATAAACACTAGCAAATGAAGTGTAAAAATACTATCAGGAAGGCCAAAAAAGAATTTGAGGAACAGTTAGCAGAAGACTCAAAAAGTAATAGCAATTTTTTTTTAAGTACATCAGAAGCAGGAAGCCTGTTAAACAACCAGTGGGGCCACTAGACAATCGAGGTGCTAAAGGAGCACTGAAGGACGGTAAGGCCATTGCAGAGAAACTACATGAATTCTTTGCATCGGTCTTCACAGCTGAGGATGTGAGGGAGATTCCCAATCCTGAGCCATTCTTTTTAGGTGACAGATCTGAGGAACTGTCCCAGATTGAGGTATCATAACAGGAGGTTTTGGAAAAATTGATAAATTAAACAGCAATAAGTCACCAGCACCAGATGGTATCACCCAAGAGTTCTAAAGGAACTCAAATGTGAAATTGCAGAACTACTAACTGTAGTCTGTAACCTATCATTTAAATCAGCTTCTGTACCAGATGACTGGAGGATAGCTAATGTGACGTCAGTAATTAAAAAGGGCTCCAGAGGTGATCCCGGCAACTACAAGCCTGTAAGCCTGACTTCAGTACCAGGCAAACTGGTTGAAACTATAATAAAGAACAATATTGTCAGATGTATAGAGGAACATAATTTGTTGAGGAAGAGTCAACATGGTTTTAGTAAAGGGAAATCATGCCTTAGAAATCTACTAGAATTCTTTGAGGGGGTCAACAAGCATGTGGACCAAGGGGATCCACTGGATATAGAGTACTTAGATTTTCAGAAAGCCTTTGACAAGGTCCCTCACCAAAGGCTCTTATGCAAAGTAAGCTGCCACAGGATAAGAGGGACAGTGCTCTGATCGGTTGGTAACTGGTTAAAAGATAGGAAACAAAAGGTAGGTATAAATGGTCAGTTTTCAGAATGGAGAGAGGTAAATAGTGGTGTCCCCCAGGGGTCTGTTCTGGGACCAGTCCTATTCAACACATTCATAAATGATCGGGAAAATGGGGTAAATAGAGAGGTGGCAAAATTTGCAGGTGATACAAAATTACTAAAGATAGTTAAGACCCAGGCAGACTGCAAAGAGCTACAAAAGGATCTCTCAAAACTGGGTGACTGGGCAACAAAATGGCAGATGAAATTTAATGTTGATAAATGCAAAGTAATGCACATTGGAAAGCATAATCCCAACTATACATATAAAATGATGGGGTCTAAATTAGCTGTTACCACTCAAGAAAGAGATCTTGGAGTCATTGTGGATAGTTCTCTGAAAACATCCACTCAATGTGCTGCGGCAGTCAAAAAAGCAAACAGAATGCTGGGAATAATTAAGAATGGGATAGAAATAGGACAGAAAATATCATGTTGCCTCTGTATAAATCCATGATAGGCCCACATCTTGAATACTGTGTGCAGATGTGGTCACCCCATCTCAAAAAAGATATATTGGAATTGGAAAAGGTTCAGAAAAGGGCAACAAAAATTATTAGGGGTATGGAATGGCTTCAGTATGAAGAGAGATTAATAAGACTGGGACTTTTTAGCTTGGAAAAGAAACGGCTAAGGGGAGATATGATTGAGGTCTGTAAAATCATGAGTGGTGTAGAGAAAGTAGATAAGGAAGTGTTGTTTACTACTTCACATAACACAAGAACTAGGGGTCACAAAATGAAATTAATAGGCAGCAGGTTTAAAACAAATAAAAGGAAGTATTTCTTCACACAACACACAGTCAACCTGTAGAACTCCTTGCCAGAGGATGTTGTGAAGGCCAAGACCATAACAGGGTTCAAAAAAGAACTAGATAAATTAATGGAGGATAGGTCCATCAATGGCTATTAGCCAGGGTGGGTAGGAATGGTGTCACTACTCTCTTTTTGCCAGAAGCTGAGAATGAGCGACAGGGGATGGATCACTTTATGATTACCCGTTCTGTTCATTCCCTCTGGGGCACCTGGCACTGGCCACTGTCGGTAGACAGGATACTGGGCTAGATGAACCTTTGGTCTGACCCAGTAGCGCCATTCTTATGTTCTTGTGTTTTTTCTGAACTCCAATGAGACAGTCCCACAGCTGAATGTGTGATCTTTAGGAATACTCAGGGACAAACTTTCAACACTGGCAATCACATTACATTTTAAGCCACATTTACATTTGGAAAGAAGAGGGCTAAAAGCTTCTTTTTTTCAAATGAAGTTGTGATTCTCCTTTACATTTCCAGATCCCAATATAAAAGAAGTATGTAGCTGCAAGGTTCAGAATCCAGTTGAAGGCAGTTCTGGAGGAGGAGAGCAATATTTTTTTTTTTTACTTAATTCATCTGTGCTTCTAATAGAGACTGTTCTGGAAAAGGATATTAGAAAAGCTGACTACTATGCTCTCGGGAAGACATCATCATTATAATTAAATCATCAGGAAACTGGGCTGAATTAAATTATTTGGAGTAAAGATTACCCTATCTAAATCAGTCATCAGATGAAACTGATAAACAGTCCTAAAGCATGTATGACAGATTCAGGGATCCCAGCATCTGTCAAATCAGCAAAAGGAGGAAGATACACTCTGTTGGCTTGAAAGCAAAATACATCCCTTTGATCAGAAAGGCTGAAAATGAGCTATAGAGAGTTCCCTTCCCAGAGTTTTTTTATTTTCTTCCAGCTTTCAAGGGCTATTTTAGAGGAAAGTCTGATAGTGAGGGGTCTAAGCCACCCTTGAAAAGTGATATGAATGGAGTCTTTGCATGTCCATAACTGATATTTTAGAGGAAAATGATATGTGCTTTTTAAAGTAATTTTTTCAAATAGTTTAACTACTTATATATTTAATTTTCTCTTGGATATCATGCCTTTTATTCATCAGGAAATTAAGGCACATTATTCCCTGGTAATGGAATCTAAAGAGCTGGAGGGAAAAATCTTCTTTTTCTAGAATGCCATTTATTTTTGGATTTGCTTATTTAAGAAAAATTTGGGGTGGCAGAATCCATCCCTACTCATGTTGAGAAGTGCCTTACTCTGTGAATCATCCCACTCAGGAAAATGGGACTTCTCACAAAGTAAGATGCTACTCAGTATGAACATAGGTGGCACTCCAGCCCTTAGAGAGATTTCCCTCAAAATCTGTCTGGCACATCTCCTTTGCTCAAGAAAAGGAGGTATCACTCAGTAACAACAAACTAGGGCATTACATAGTCTGGAGAACCCAGGCCACAAATCCTTCAGGGGACTCAGATATTCTCCTATAATAGCTCTGCACTGTCTTGCTTAATTAAACCCAGGGAGAATAACCAGGATAGATTAATGGCTGATCTAGTCAACTAAATCTGGAAATTGTCAGAGCCAGAAGTGCAGCGTGACTCAGCACTATTCCCAGGACAGAGTCTATTTATCATCTTTCTCACTTCCAATTGCACACACTTAAATTCTCATGCTTGTCCCTGCAATGATAATTTTGTCCCTCTTTCATTTGATTGACAACAAATTTCTCTCTCTCTCTCCTCCTTCTCCCTGTATTTCTTAAGGAGCACTGATCAACATGATACCCTTTTATTTATTTCCTCCTTTGCTTGCCAGCACCACAATTGACGTCACCATAGCTCTAGGACTAGGATTTGTTAATTGACTTATGCTTCATCTAGAGCAGCAAATCCCAAATCATACCTATATAAAGGAATGTCTACTGTGGTTTTTGAAAAATGCTTCAGTGGCAAAATATGATTTTTTTAAAAAATATCCAAGGTGGGTTGTAATTAAGAACATAAGAATGGCTATGCTGGGTCAAAGCAATGGTCCATCTACACAGTATGCTGTTGTCAGACAGCGGCCAATGTCAGATGCTTCAGAGGGAATGAACAGAATAGGGTAATTTCAAGAGACCCATCCCCTGTCATCCATTCCCAGCTTCTGGCAGTCAGAGGTTTAGGGACACAAAGAGCATGGGGTTGCATCCCTGACCATCTTGGCTAGTAGCTATTGATGGACCTGTCCTCCATGAACTTATCTAATTCTTTTTTGAACCCAGTTATACTTTTCACCTTCACAATATGTCCTGGAAATGAGTTCCATAGGCTGACCGTGCATTGTCTGAAGAAATATTTTCTTATGTTTATTTTAAACCTGCTGCCTATTAATTTCATTGAGTGACCTTGTATTATGCAAAGGGGTAAATAACACTTCCCTATTCACTTTCTCCATCCCATTCATGACTTTACAGACCTCTATCATAACCCCCTCTTAGTTGTCTCTTTTCTAAACTAAGCAGTCCCTGTCTTTTTAATCTCTCCTTGTATGAAAGCTGTTCCATACCCTTAATCATTTTTGTTGCCATTCTCAACCTTTTCTAATTCTAATATAGCTTTTTTGAGATAGGGTAATCAGAACTACACACAGTATTCAAGGTGTGAGTGAACCATGGCTTTATATAGTGGCATTATGATATTTTCTGTCTTATAATCTATACCTTTCCTATAGTTCCTAACATTCCAGTACCCTGTTTGACTGTCACTGCACACTGAGCAGATGTTTTCAGAGAACTATGACTCCACAATTTTTCTTGAGTGGTAACAGCTAGTTTAGACCCTATTGCTTTATATGTATTGTTGGGATTATGTTTTTCTAATGGACATTACTTTGGCCTTATCAACATTGTATTTCACCAACCACGCTGTTGTCCAGCCACCCAGTTTTGTGACATTCCTTTGCAACTCTTTGCAGTCAGCATTGGATTTAAATGGAGTAATTTTGCATAATCTGCAAACTTTGCAATATCACTGTTTACCCCTTTTTCCAGATCATTGATGAATATGTTGAACAGTACTGGGCCAAGTATAAACCTCTGGGGACACCACTATTTACCTCTCTCCAGTCTGAAAACTGACCATTTAGTCCTACCCTTTGTTTTCTGTCTTCTAATCAGTTACTGATCCAGGGGATGACCTTACCTCTTATCCCATGGCCGCTCAATAGCCTTTGTTGAGGGACCTTGTCAAAGGTTTTCTGAAAGTCCGAGTACACATTATCAACTGCGTCACCCTTTAGCTTTTTTTTAAAAAATCAGCATTACGTTAGCTGTCCTGCAGTCATTTTGCAGAGAGGCTGATTTAAGTGATAGGTTACATACCAGTTACTAGTTCTGCAGGTTCGTGTTTGAGTTTCTTCAGAACTCTTGGGTGAATTCCATCTGGTCCTGGTGACTTATTATTGTTTAATTTATAAATTTGTTCCAAAACCTCCCCTAATGACACCTCAATCTGAGACAGTTTCTCAGATTTGTCACCCAAAAAGAATGGCTTTTCATGAGAAATTCCCTCACATCCTCTGCAGCGAAGACCCATGCAAGTAATTAATTTAGCTTCTCCTCGATGGCCTTGTCTTCCTTTAGCATCTCAATCATCCAGTGGCCCTATGGATTGTTTGGCAGGCTTCCTACTTCTGATGTATTTTTTAAAAATTGCTGTTAGTTTTTGTGTGTTTTGCTAGTTGCTCATCAAAATCTTTTTTTGGCTTGCCTAATTATACTTTTACACTTGACTTGCCAGAGTTTATGCTCCTTTCTGTTTTCCTCAGTAGGATTTGACTTCCAATTTTTAAAGGAGGTTTCTGTCTTCCACCACCTCTTTTACTCTGCTGTTTAGCTATGGTGATGTAATTTTTTTTTGCTATCCTGAGGAACAGGATATCATCTTAAGACACAGTGCACAGAGTAGCAGACTGGCCTGCTGGAAATTAGGGTTCTTTCCCTGATTCAGCCACTGACTCCATGTATAGCCTTGGTCAATCACATAACCTCATTGTGCCTCAGTTTGCCTGTTTGTAGAATGGGGATAATGCTACTTACCTGCCTTTGTAAATTGTTGAAATCTACAGATGATTAGTGCTAAGTATGCTCTTGTTTATTTTGAATCAGGCCAGTGGAAGGGCCCAGTCTATGGAACTCCCTTCATGAGTACATCTGCCAGAGTCTGTTTGTGGCTCTTTTCAGAGCTCATTTTAAATCTTTCCTGTCTCGGCCGGTTCATCTGGTCATATAATAATTTCTCTTTTTTCCATGTAGTCTTTGGCACTGATGAAGGAGGGCAGACCCGCTAAGTGCCAAGGAGCTGCAATTTCCCTCAGTACCTCCATCCTCCCATACATTAAAATCTAATACAAAACGATAACACTGAGGGAAATGTGTGCTGTGGCTGCTGGTGTCTGGTGAGCAGCACGGCCTAAGGGAAAGGGGCATCCTAGACACCATATAAGAAAACTCACATGGGAATGGGCACCTATGCTCCATTTACTTTACTCTCTACTGCAGCCTCTTCTTCCTCCCTTGCCATCTGTGTGGTAGCTCCCCAGATCTCCTTTACTGGCCCATGCAGATGTTACTCCTTCAGTGACCTCCCTCCTTCTTGTTGATGGGTGTATTCCCACCCTGGCACTCCATTTTGAGCAGCCATATCTTCCTCCTTCATCTCCAGTCTGTAGGTGCTTCCACCCCCCGTCCCCTGTTGACCGAAACAGGAGCTAAAATGAAAAGGACGCCCAGATCTCGGTCTCCGATTCGTCTCCTACCCGTATCTATCGCTGAGGGCTTATATATTTCCCACATAAACATGAACAAGATAAAGGCACAACTGGATTTATTGCAAGGACTCCCAAAATTTAGAAGTATAACAATTAGGCATATAACAAAACAAGGCAGGCTGTAACAAACAAGGGGCTATGAATACAAACAGATGATGACTACAATACCATTTCTAGCAGCTTGATTTATTGATGTCTTTCCCTTCTTAGGTTGACACCGCACACCAGGACTGCTGGATCCCTTAGGTGGAAGCAGGAATTCCGGAACAGAATCAGATGAGCGCTTCTTCGGGTAAATTGTTAAATTAAATCCCTCCCATTCTCTATTTTGCATCGTCATGCGTGTAGTAAGCGGATCCTCTGAAAGATGGATCGGATGCATGTGAGTACGTGTATTCCCTATTTCAAGTAAGCCTTATGGGGTGAATGGCTTACCCTGAATTACCGAGTTTGTCTTCACCAGACTCTATTACTCAGATGGACAGCCCCAACCTGATCTGAACACTGCCTTATATAGACCTTTGGTCACTAGGCAGATTAGGTGATTGACAGCTACTGTCATTTCCCACCAAAACAAAAATGGCACCAAACCACAACTAGGAGGGGACAAGAAGGGCTTACAAGATGGATGCCTAGTTGTCCTTTAGAATTCAAGATGGCCTTATGATTTTTATCTCTACACCCCACCCATGAGGTTTCCTTTCACCCACCGCACCTTCTCTATCTCCACCTTCCCTTCTCCACTCCCAAGCACTGGTGCCTTCCCTTCTGCCATTCTCACTTGTGCAGGCCAAAAAAACAGGCAGGAGGAATTTGGGGCCTGTGACAATCAGGGTCCAAGCACCCCAGGGGGAGAATAGAGGGTCTGAACCACAACGAATAGGCAATTGAATCAAATTATATACACTATTACTGTATTATAAAAGTATCAAGTAAGGCCTTTTATGAAAGCCAATGGTAATTGATATCATTGTGAAATGTATGTATTAAGACTATATGAGGAGTTATGGGTACTTACTGATAGTATGCTTTAAAGTCTGTGACCAAACAAAGGGAGAAAGAGGTTTTCTCCCAGACATGATGGACAGCTATCTATCTGTCTCCAACATAAATTAAGCATGATGGAATCTAAACAATGGAAGCTCCATTTACATAAGAGTTGACCAGGAGAAGGGAAGAACAGGAAGAGTCTGAACAGCCAGGCTTCATCCTGACTCTTGCGGCAATGGACTAGGGCTAATATAAGGGGAGCACAGAGCCATTTTAGTGATCCTTCACCTGAGGAGACAAAGAAACCAAGTACTTTAAGCTCTGTATTGGATCCTGGCTATGGCCTGGCCAACCAAGCTGGAAGAGTGACTGTGGTGAAAAATATGCAGTGTTGTTGTAGCTATGTCAGTGCCAGGATATTAGAGAGACAAGGTAGATGAGGTAAACATCTTTTATTGGACCAACTTCTGTTGGTTAGAGAATCAAGCTTTCAAGCCACATAAAGCTCTGCTTCACGTGAAGTGGTGAGGAGTCTATTTTGAACAAAAGGCTCTAGGTTGTTGCTGTACCCCTCTCAGAAGTCTGATTTATCTTGCATACCCTCAAGTTTCACTTAAAAACTACTTGTTTACAAAATCAGACAAAAATACAAAAGCGTCACAGCACACTATTACTGAACAATTGCTTACTTTCGCATGTTTACCATATAATTATAAAATAAATAAAGCACTGCAGCAGAGATGGTTTATGGTAGACTCAGGACTGGAGGGCTGTTGGTGTCACCCTGCCTGGAGTAACCAGGTTGGAAGCCAGGGGAGGTCACTGTGCTATAGGCAGGCTGCTGCTGTCAGGGCTCTGAGACAAAGCTGCACAGCGCAGAAACACCCAGGGTTACAAGACAGGTGGGACACAACCCCTCAATGGTCTCAGTGAACTCCTAAAGCATCATAGGGCCAGAACCACCAAAATATTTCAGGGTTGGGTGATGTCTTAAGCTTCTGTCCCACTCCTAGAAATAGCTCACTTTCACCATGCATAAGAAAGGTCATTCAAGCAGCTTTGCAAAACTCTGAAATATATTAATTATATATATAAATACATAAACAAATAATTGGACCAAACCCAGAAGTTTTGCCTCAATTGAGAATAAGTGAAGATGGAGTAAGGGCTTCATGATTAGATCCATTTAGAATTAATATTTATACATTTCCTACAAGAAATGAACAGGTCAGCTTTGGGGCTTAAACTACTTGCTAGAGCCTCTTTAAAATCATTATTCTTTGAATTTAATATTAATCCCAGATTATAGAATGACAAAATCCATCTTTCTAACAGTCTGCTCAAAATCATGAGCTGTGGTGGAAATAGTTCATGTAATATCATGGTCTAGAACTATGTCATAATAGAAAATAGTTGTAAGCCACATCGCCAAATAAGCCCTTCACAATAATGTTTCTGGTCATTGAGAAATAATTTTTTAAAATATCATAAAACATCATATCATTGCACTTTTCAGTGTTTTGTATACTATACAAGATTCGTAATGATGTTCTGCCCATTATCTCTATTCATACAGAAGCTTGATTTACCCTTTGAATGTCGCACTGAATGCGGGAGCCACAAGATTTATTGCAATGTCCCCCACAAGTACCAAACTTCAGAGGAGCATGAAGTATGATACACACCAGAGCTGTAGGATGGGTGGTCACTGTTTTCACATCTCATGGAGCGCGTAAATCCATTCCCCCCAAAATACTAATGCTGTTCCTGTTCCAAACCCTAATCAGCTTAAGCACAGACTGAAACTTAAAATATTCATTGCATGCACCTTGAATCAGTTTCCAGCTCTGTCTGTTGATTCACCATTAGCTTCCAAAGCATTATCACAGGTACATGTCTATCTGATTTGTACTGAAAATCAGAACACAGGTTTGAAGTCCAAGAGAAGTCAAGGTGTCAACCCTTCAGCATTTGTCCTTTAAATAAGATAACACAGTGGATTAAAATCTGTCTCAGTAATACCCAGGCAAGTTGCAACCCCCAATTTCAATTGCAAAACTTGACCCTGTCTCTACTCTGCTTCTGGCCCCTCCCACTGCCTGAGATTTCCCTTTCCGAGATTTCACTTCCTCTTGGGCCTGCAGGATGGCATATTCTGACAGTGACTCAGTATAGGTTAGAGGTAAGGGGGGCTATAAGGAAGTGCTGCTCTTGCTGAATTCATTTCTGAGGAACAATCCTTCTGAACTCCATGCTGTTTCACCATTCCCTCCACTTCTTGATGGCTGCTTGGACCTTGATCATTAAACCTGTATTTGTCTAAGGAAATTCCTTGCAATAATGCTATCATGTAGTGACCTGTTACTTATGTATCTCTTTGGCTGTGTAAGTACAATGACAAGCATGTGCAGCATACAGGCAGCAGAGTTTTTTCAGGCATCTATATTTTAGATTAAAAAAAAAGTAGTAGGGGAAACTGAAATACAAGATCAGTTTTCATAATCCATCCAGTAGTAAGCAGAAGTATATACAAATGCAGAGGCCCGGGCATTAAAGTTTCTTGGCATAGGCCTAATTGAGTTGACACAAAACAGTGAACTACTGTAGATAAACTTGTGTTCAATGACAACTATTGTCTTTTTCTTTTGTAGTTATCAAATTGTCTATCTACACATCTATCACTTCTACAGATATGTATTTCTTAAAGCTGCCTTTGACTGTATTATGTAGAGTTGTTGTGATCCCAGGGTATTAGAGACAAGGTGGGAGAGATAATATCTCTTATTGGACCAACTTCTGTTGGTGAGAGAGACAAACTTTCGAGTTTACACAGAGCTCTTTTTCCAGGTCTGTATCAGTCAGAAGTATCTTCAGCTACTATTTATCATGCGCCATAAATCTAGAGCTCCTCTGCCACCTAGTGCTTTAAATAAGTGTATTTTGTTTCAATTACCATCAGCTCTTGCCATACAATATACATAAGGATCTTGCAGGAGCCCTCTCTGCATATTGTAATTCACCTCTGCCAAACATGAGCTACTGCGGTGACTCAAAAATACACCTGAATTATTAGAAGCACCAAACAACAAGCATTTTAGATCCCCCCCCACAATAAAATACTTCCAAACCACTACAGGACTTTGCACAAATACAACTTGTAGATAGTGATGTATTATCTATATGAGATTTTCGAACTTTATTGTCACAGCTCCCATTTCTGTTCAGCAGGTTATTGCAACACCTCTCTGTCCATTACATTGCATCACTCAAAAATATAGCAAGGTGTAACTCTAGGATCTGTACATGAGTGGCCTAAAAATCCTACTGACAGGCAAAACAAACTCACTCTTCTGATCCCTCCCCCAAATAAATCTGTACCTCCCCTCAAAGGGTGGAAAAAAAAAAATTTGATCACTTTCTCCACCCTATCCCCTTCCTCTTCCGCCCCCCCCCCCCTCCCCATTTCCATGTTCTCGTCTCTTCCATCTTTGGCACCAAAAAAAAAAAAATCTTCCATTCTGTGTTGCACTCTCGTAATTCCACAGTTCTTTGGCTTCATCTGTGGCTAGAGAGTCAAAGATCTGGTGGGATTTGGAGTGGTTTTAGGCTGGACACAAAAGAAAGGATTCAAGTAATTTCTGGCCTGAATAGGGCCATGCTAAGTGACTGCTGGCTCACCTCCATCATTACTCATTACTTCTCTGGCCTGAGGGTTGCAGGTCAGTCTGCATGATCTGACTTGAGGATATCCCATCCTTACACCTGTCCTCATCCCAGTCCATTGGGTTTAGAGGTCATCAGCTAGGGTAGAAGCCCATTCATGGCCCAAAAAACATAAGTTAACATAAAGTTAACGCATTCTCCTTGCAGAGAGTAACAGCCTGAGACATGCATCATATGCACTGCAAAGTACTCTCTTCTCCCACCCCAAAAAAGTTCAGCATGGAGAATGCAGATTGGCCCTCAAAACAGTTGGAACCTGGTTAACTGGGACAACTATAGATCAATCAGCTGTGGCTTTCCTGATCAATTCTTATGGCTGTGGCCTACCATTTGCTAATGTCCTTACAAAATATGTTTCCAGTGAGTATACTTAATATTAATGTTTGTGCTTTCATCCAAGGATTCTAAAATACTTTACAATGACTAACAGCCACATAATATTCCTCCAAGATAAGTTTCTATTTCACATCTTGTGAAACAGAGATGTTAGATGACTTGCTCTAAACACTCAATGAAATTCCCAGCTCAAACAATTCCATTTCATAGAGACCCAACTTGAAAATCACCCCTGCTCCCCATACATTGTTAAAGCTGATTTTTCTCAGTTAATATTCTTGGCATCTAATCAAAAGAATTTTGAAAAGCCAGACAACTTTTTCAGAGTAGCAGTTAAATACATAAATAAATAAGAAAAAAAAAAGAAAGAAATAGCTCTCCCTACAGAACTTAATATACTTTATTTTACAGCTGTGAATGTACTTTACGTTATTCCATTACATAAAAATCATTAAATTTACAGTAGTATAGCATTAAAGCAATGTTGCACTTAACGTGCAATAAGCGTATACCTCAACATAAAATTGTTCCTGATTTTCTCTCTCTTTTTACAACTACGATGCTATTACATTCAGATGTTTCCCACTGCCACACATGGCAATGACATTCAATCCCACATAAAGGAAATGCTTTTGAAGTAGGTTTTCCAAAAGGTGACAGCTTCCCATCTTAGCATTAAATGAACTAAAAAACTGAATGTTCTTGATAAACATTTTCTTCTTTCCTGCAGTATCAACTGTTTTTGACAACATGGAGTTCTATAGTTCCGTGGAATCAATTCTGTGTGAACCAGCTTGGACGTTTTCTGTTTCTTTCAATGATCCGCTTGCCTTCATCTCGTTCTGTGGGCTTCTCTCCCTCATATAAGACTACAGTCTCTTCAGTGGGAGCATTAAGTGGCCCTGCTTCCTTTTCCTTTATTTGGATCCTTATGAGACCAGTTTCCATTTTAACTTTTTTGTAACAATAGCCACAAAGGACATGCTTCTGTTTCAGATTGCCACATTTAGGACAAACATCTATATTTGTCTAAAAGATAACAAAACAAGGAAAGTTTAGAAGTGAAGAAGTTGGGACAAACAGGGAAGAACTTCATAAAATGCTAAGAGATGCTGGGGTGAAGGTAATGAGCAATAGCTATTTGTTCCATTAAATCGCTTTTCAATTTTTGTGAGATATATGATTTTCCTACAAGCAACCACATGTAATACTTCCATGCAAATTCAAATGTTACAGATATGCAAGCCTACTAGTCATCACAATAAAAAAAGAACCTGGCATCTCTCCCCACTTAAAAAAAACTTAAAAGCAAAAGATTTAGTGGTAGAAAACTGTAGTGCAATTTCATATTACAAAGGCTTTAAAATGTATCATGGTTGCATTTATTTGTATAGCATCAAATATAAAATTAAGAACTAACCACGTACCAAACTAAGTGAATCAGCTTTGTGTTTTGGGGTTTTGTTCTCTTACTAATTTGCAAAATTTCTAGATACTCATGCCAAAAGTTAAGGACTTGATACTACAAAATGACCACTGGGACAAATGTTTACTAAGTCAATGGCTAAAGTATTATGCCTGGTAATGTTTCCAGGGCTCCAAAACACACAAGCTCATCTTGATGTGCAGGATATTTAGGCATTTCACTCAAACTGAGAGGTAGATTTCATATATTGGATCTCAACTGTACTCTTCTTTTAAAATGTAGAGTAAGGTTGCATATTTTGACTGTATCATTTAGAATGTACTTTCAGTGGCATAAATATTTTAAATATATTTATAGAGAATTTCCACAGAGGTTTTTCAAGGTGTTCTCACCATCAAGGAATATTATCTTTTTTGAGCTTTAGAAAATGATGAGCACAAAGTAAATGTTTTATAAACATGTTGTGCATTATTTAAAAACAGTTATTTGCAATGAATGAGATGGGAAAGCCAATAGAAATCTGACAGATTACCTTGAGTTTTATAAGTTTACTAGGGTTTCTTCGTCTGCAGCGGTTCACCTCAATAGTACGTCTCTTCTTGGGAGCTGCCATCCAAAAGATGCTATCTAAAAAGTTTGGAGCCTTGTTACTTTCTTCCCTTATATCTTCCAGTGGATCAGGAAGAGTGGCTGGAGCCTGAACAGCCAGTGCTGGTGCTTCAGAAAACAAGAAAAAAAATGCATCAGAAATAGCCTACACCTACTGAGTTCAGTTCATCGAACCCAATGCTTTAAAAATATGTTAAATGGTTCATCGAACTAAAATAGTGCAATTGACATAAGCATGGCTCTGCTGACCTCAACTTAATAAACATTAAACTTGTAAGGTTATAAAAAGAGGTAGAATAGCCAGGGACTATACAAAAATTGAATTAAATTACAAAACACTTCATTAACATACAGTTCAGGTTTCTGCTATGCAACAATACCCTTCTTTTCCCATATCCTTCTGGAAAATTGGACTTCAAAACCCTAAACTCTAACATTAGAAAACCAGGAAACATTAACTTTAAGTCTCCCTATTTATCTCTGAAAAAAACTGTAGCACCGCAAGAAAATACAAGCCACAAACCTACAAAATTCACAAAAAGTACAGTTAAGAGTCCTATTCACACACAACTACCACCATACAGCCTAGTTCTTCCCTAGGTTCAATTCTGTTGAGGAAAATGGGGGTGGTTACACATGCTTGTAAACTGACCTCATCCAGTCTTTCAGATGTCAATAGTCTCCATGGTTGGATTTATAGACTCATAGACTTCAAGGTCAGAAGGGAACACTGTGATCATCTAGTCTGACCTCCTGCACATTGCAGGCCACAGAACCTCACCCAGTCACTCCTGTAATAGACCCATAACCTCTGGCTGAGTTACTGAATGCCTCAAATCATGATTTGAGGACTCCAAATTACAGAGAATCCACCATGAAACCTGCAAGTGACCTGTGCCCCATACTGCAGAGGAAGGCAACACTCACCCACCCGCAGGTGTCTGCAATCTGACCGAGGGGGAAATTCCTACCTGACCCCAAATATGGTGATGAGTTAGACCGAGCATGTGGACAAGACCCACCAGCCAGACACTTAAGACGTCTCTGTTGTAATTCAGAACCATGCCCATCTAGTGGCTCATCACAGCTGCTGCTAGCAGTCACAGATCAGCTACCTGCCCTTGTAGGCAGTCTCTTCACACCATCCCCTCCATGAACTTATCAAGCTCAGCACTGAATCCCACTATGTTATTTTGTCCTCACTGCTCCCCTTGGAAGGCTGTTCCAGAACTGCCCCCCGCTGCTGGTTAGAAATCCCATCTTTCTGATCAGACAGGCATCCAGCCCGCACTGCGAGGGAACAGGGACTGGGAAATGGTCTTGCTAAGCTACTGGACCGAGGCTCAGAGGAAATGGGTCCGTTCTGGCTCTACCACAGGCTTCCCGAGGGAAGCCACTTGCTCTGGCGGTGCCTCAGCTCCCCATCGGTGAGGCAGGGACGATAATGCCCGGTCAGGGGGGTGGGATCGGTAAGCGCCTGCAAACGGGGAGCTCGGGACTGCGGGCGGGAGGCGCCCAGCCCAGGCAGGGCAGCTTCAGGAGCCTGCACCTCTGAAGGGGGCAGTGCCCAGTTCTCTCCCCGCCGATACCGGGAGCCTGGCGCGGGGGAGCCGACGCAACGGGCTGAAACACCGCCCGGGCTTTACCTACCCCAGGGGGGGCTGGGCAGCCCCCGCAGGAGGCTCCGCTCCAGCTGCCCCCAGCAGCGCCGCATAAGCCGGCGAGCCGGAGACCAGAAAACCACGAGCGCCGCCATCTTCCCTCCGCGGCGCAGACAGAGAGGCCGCCTAGTCTTGGGCGAGGCCGCGGAGCAGCCTGGGAAAGTAAGTCCCCAACTCCTCCCCCGCTCGCCAGGCTCCAGGGCGTAGGACTACCCTTCCCAGCGTTCCCTGCGCACCCCTCCCCACCGCCGTCGGACTACAAGCCCCAGCAGGCCTCGCTATCGCCCCCAGGGAAGCTATTTATCGCGTGAAAAAGAGGCATTCCTGCGCAGTCTCCGCCAATTAGGGGCCGGAATCGGCGTACGCGGGGAGGTGACTCAGGCCGGCAGCGCTCGGACCAAGATGGCGGCGGAGCGCGGCTACAGCTTCTCCCTCACCACGTTCAGGTAGCGGCGGGGAGGTGGCAGCGGCACCGGTCTCCGCGCTGCTGCGGGGGGCTCGGGGCCTGGCTTGGCCCGGCCCGGGCGGCAGCGTGGGGAGGGGGGGATTTGCAAAGTCATCGCCCCTCCCCCATCTCCACCCCGGGTCCGGGCCTCTCCTCCGGTGGGTGCCTGGCCGCGGGAGGTAGATGGGGCCGGCGGGCGAGGCGGTTTTTACTTGTCAGCCGGGCCGCTCTGTCTGACCGGGAAGCAGGAGCCGGGCGCCTGGGTTCCGCCTCAGCCGCTGACCTCCCCCTTCCCCGGGCGCGGGGTCCCGATCCTGCCCCGGCGCTGACACTGCAGTGAGCGGAGTTCAGCGCCGTTGTAACCAGGCAGCACCCCAGCCTGCCGGGGCCTCGCTCCCCGCCCCTGGG
Source organism: Caretta caretta (assembly GCF_965140235.1). Classification (NCBI taxonomy): domain Eukaryota; kingdom Metazoa; phylum Chordata; order Testudines; family Cheloniidae; genus Caretta; species Caretta caretta. The sequence goes on from NC_134207.1 coordinate 176,291,802, forward strand.
GGACGGGTTCGGCGGTGAGGCTGCGAGTCAGCGCGGGGCTTCTCTGGCCGGGCAGCAGCTGGGGAAGCCGGGCCCTGCTTTCCCGCGGACCGGTTGAGAAAGCGGCGCTGGGGTGGACAGGGACGCGAGCCCTTCGCAGGGGGTTGGAGCGCAGCTCAGGTCCCCTGCCCCCTGCGACTGGCAGGCGCCGCCCTGCTTGCCCCCTCCGCGGTGGGGTTCCCGGGCATGTCTGGCTGCCGCGCGCGGCGGGGAGCTTGCCCCGTGTGCGTGGACTCATATGAAGTGGGAAGGGAAGGCGGACACATTAAACACAAACTTAAAGAAAGTCCAAACCCCCGCCTCGCTGGGCTGCCTCCCTGTCTCGCTTTGTGTCTTGTAAAACTTGGTTTCTGCTCAAGTATACCCACTTTACATACGCCAACACAGGAAGGAGGCTTTTGCTTTTAAGAAAGCTGCTTTAAAGTAACCAGAAACACTCCACCAAAAACAGAAACCGAAAGCAGGAATCTGCTGCGATATAAAGTGCCTTATGGGAGGGAGGCACCCTAGAGTTGCACGGTGTTGACCTAAACTTTATTGAAATTCAGCAGATGAAGCATTTCTGTATTAAATATAGAATTTCCCGTTCATTGTTTTACGGGGGCTTTTTTAGATGTGCATATTAGACACATTAAGATCTGTAGCTTAATGTACTGAATGTTTCACCATAGTTTGGATATCGTATTTCCTAATGGAATTACAAACTTTTAACTCACAACAGCTACTGTTTTTCCTGAAACTTACTTCAAATCTACTTGGCTTTTGTTTCTCTAAAACACACATACACAGAGACACACAAACTAATACTACAAGTCACTGTCCTTTACATCACATTGACTGTTCTTTATGTCATTTATCACAGTCCAAAAACAGATCTGTTCTTGTGCATTGTCCAGTATTATACGTACAGATCTGTTTGCCAGTGGTCATAGCCCTTTTGTATGTTGTGTTAAGGACAAGGTGTAGAGAACTCAAAATGCATATTGTGGTATTTACTTCTCTTATAATTCATAGGCAAAAGCATAGGAGCAGATTCTTGTTCTCTGGGTTACTTTTCTAAAATCCATAGGTGCAGGATCACAAACCTCATATCACTATTTTATCTATATAATTGTCCCCTAAAAAGTTGCACAAACTACATACATTTAGCACCATTTAAAAGCAGCTACTTCAGGGCTGGAAGTCCTCACACTGTAAAAGGGTGGTTGGGTGAAGGGAAGACTTGGCCAAGTACATAGGGCTGACTTCTATTCCTACAAAAAGTACAGTGCTCTCTTTGACTACAAACAAAGAGAGGACAAGACCACCAGTTTTAAAGTGTAATTCAAAAGATCAGATGAACAGTACATTGGATGGCCACTCAGTTTACGTAATCACTTGGTTAGATAAAGGTCTACCTGTTGTTGTTCCAAAAAGTCTAGTTATTTTAAGCCTAATGGGTAAGCACTAAGTTGAGCCTGTATAAACAAATTCACTTTAAGCCTGAAACAAGTGATTTGTTTTATTCACCCTTCTGTAGAATTTTTTTCATCACCATTCAGTAAGGGTTGGTGTTGAACTGCCAGTTTTGTAAACCCACACGAAGCAATTCCCTAGTTTATGACTGAGGATGAAGAAGTATTTTTCAGTTGTTTGTAATGTGGTGGTGCCCACACCTTCCTTCAAAAATCTGTATGGTAAAAGCAGACTATGAAAATAATAATAATAAAAAAAAGATCTGACAGTCTCTTTCCTGCATCTTCTGCTTCCTGTTTGCCAAGAACCCATGCCCTGTTTCTAAGTGAGACTATTAAATTAAGTGCAAACACCTTATTAATAGAGTCCTGCACATATAAAAAATGGCTGTGGATACACATTTTTATATGGATCGCACATTGGATGTAAATATCCTTTGATATCCACAGATATGCAGGGCTCTAAACAGCTCCACAGGTCACCATGCAGCAGTGACCGGGGGGGTGGGGGGTGGGAGGGGGAGTTGCCAGTCCACTTTTCACATTGGTGGACCCCTCCCCCTCTTCTTCCCCACTCTCCTTTCCCCCGGCCAGGCCAGCGGGCTGTTGCGGGAAGGGAGGAGGGCTGAGAACAGCCAGTGGCCATGTCCCTGCCCGGCTGAGGGCGGGTGGAGGGCCCACGATTCTGCCCCAGCTGACCGCTCGGCTCTTACCATGGCTGGACTGGGGCTCCAAGAGCTCCCCCTGCATGTCGGGGAGAGCCACATTGGCAGCTGTGGGAAGCCTCCATTCCTCCATCTGTTCCAGAGCCCTGTGCAAATACAAAATTTTTATCTGCATCCAAGCTGTTACCCGCAAAAATGGTCCTTGGATATAAAGCAGATACCCGTGTATTTGCAAGGCTCTACTTAATAATTGAAAATAAAATAGAGTAAAGTTGAAAAGAAGGGAACTTGTGCTTTTGGGACCTGCTTCCTTACGTTTTACTTGGTTTCTAGAAAAAATTTTTCACCAGATATAGTGCAAGTAGGTGGCATGGAAGATTCATGACAGAATTCTGCAACAGCAAAACCTATGGTAAACCAGTCCAGGTCCTCCACAAGCTAGAGCAGTGATTCTCAAACTTTTGTATGGTGACCCCTTTCACACAGCAAGCCTCTGAGTGCGAACTCCTGCTTATAAATTAAAAACACTTTTAAAAAATATATTTAACGCCATTATAAATGCTGGAGGCAAAGCAGGGTTTGGGGTTGAGGCTGACAGCTCACAACCTCCCATGTAATAACCTCATGACCCCCTGAGCAGTCCCAACCCCCAGCTTGAGAACCCTGAGCTAGAGTGAGACTTCCAGACTTACTTTCATATAAAGTATCTTATGACTGAATTGTATGTGTTCTCCTTTTTAGTCCTTCTGGTAAACTTGTTCAGATTGAATATGCTTTGGCAGCGGTCGCTGGAGGGGCCCCATCAGTTGGAATTAAAGGTATAAGAAATTTTCAAAGGTATATTAAGATGTAACTAATCAGTGCTAGATTCAAGGCTCAGGGTTTTATTATGATGCATTGTCTGTAGGGAGAATCTCAGTAGATTTTTGGCTATTTGAAAATGCATATTTCCTAGTTACTCTGCTGTGATATAGGGAAAGGTGATTTATAAAATAGCATGGAGTTGCATTATTTGCCTTTGGTTGGCATAATCTCTTCAAGCGTTGATTTCCAGAGACACAATTTTAAAAAGGGAAGGATGAGGAGAATATAAATACTGTATACATTTATGAAGAACATACATTTTGTGTAAATATTCTAGTTTAGAGGGAGGCTTAATAGAAATAAACATTTTTACTCTGATTCCTAATCCTTGGGTAGGTAGGTCCAGTTTTGAACTAATTTACATAACAGTTACATCTAATGTATCAATTGCTACAACTTCCTTATGTACATTTTAAAATAAGAGGGATAAAGGAGGTATGCTCGGCACCTATGTATGGTGGGGTAACTTCTCTCAAGGATGACTGCTTAACATGCTAACGTAAATCTTAAAGTTGTGGGAAGGAGGGAAAATTTTTCACATGCTACCAAAACTGTATTGTGCTTCAGCTGTTTTTGATAACCTTTTTATATTGAATATATAAACATAAAAATGTATCTTTTTCTTTCCAGCTGCAAATGGTGTGGTGTTGGCAACTGAGAAGAAACAGAAATCCATCCTCTATGATGAAAGGAGTGTACACAAAGTAGAATCAATTACTAAACATATAGGCCTAGTGTATAGTGGCATGGGTCCGGATTACAGGTATGAGAACATTCCTTCTGTTCGAGAGGGTGTTTGTATTCATTTAGATCTTGTAATTCACAAAAACTGAAGGCACTGGTGCAAATAGGCCTTTCTGATCTCCCAGCTCTCTCTCATCCATTTCCCCAAGAATATTAAAGCCATCAGTTGTCTCTTAATGGTTAACTGTGCTGGTGGTGTGTAATATAATGTTATAAATGTTTTCTTAACACAAACAATATCTTAACAATTGAATCATAAATATAAAAACATTTATACTTAATTGAATAAAAAATAGAGAATCAGACTTTTATGATAGAAATTATTTCAAATCAAGGACGGTTTCATATTTCCTTATGTCTCAGGGTGACTTCTAAGTTGGGGCATAATATATCCCAGTGGAACACATGTATTCGTTCCCTTAAATCACTGTGGCACTGAAAATGCAGAATTGTTTAGTACTATGTTGATATTTTAGAACTTATAGCTAAACTGTCATAGTTGTTTTAGCTTTTTCCTATAATTAAAATTTTTGGTTTTGCTCTTTTGTAGAGTACTTGTGCACAGAGCTCGGAAGCTTGCCCAGCAATATTACTTGGTCTACCATGAGCCCATTCCAACAGCTCAGCTAGTACAGAGGATTGCATCTGTGATGCAGGAGTACACACAGTCTGGGTAAATAGTTCTTAATCTAACTCATGATGGTGTTCGTAAGGTGTTTTCTGATGTGGAGGTGAAAGGTGCTGTGGAAGTGTTTGCTGTTAGTTGACAATTAAACATTTTATGTCTAAAACATTTTGTCAAGAAATGTTATTGTAGTGTGGGTGAGAGGGGAACTATTAACTGTCCATGTGGCAGTGGGTGGAATGTACTGTTAAGTGTCTTGAAAGTGTGAAGGTCAAACATCCCCATATATTTTCCATTTTTGGACTATGGACTTCCCCCGTTCTCTCATTCTCTCATAGTGAAGTTCTCTTGTGTATTACAATGCTAAAATGGACAAGATAACCCTAGTAAATAATCCATCTTGATTAGATTGTGAGGAGGCAGAGTTTGATAATGGCTAATTTAGTTATAAAAATGAGTATTGGGAAAGCAAATGATACATTTAAGGATGGTCTTAAGAACTTTTAAAATAGATAATTTTAGATTTAAGTAATGGTTGTGGGTTTTTTCTTTCTCTCCCTGTAGTGGTGTACGTCCTTTTGGAGTATCATTGTTGATATGTGGTTGGAATGAGGGGCGACCATATCTATTTCAGTCTGATCCATCTGTAAGTATCTTGCAATTGTAAAATAACTGAGTGTTTGGCTTGTTTGAGCGATGTTCAAAGTGTTGTGTGCTTGTGAGATACCGTCAGGGCAGGGAGACTTTGGACACTGAAAAAGTTGATCACCTTAAGAGGTGATCAGATTCCACCTATTTCGCGTGGAACGTGATCAAAATTATTAATTTACACTTGCAGTGCAGGACTGTAAACTCCTTTTGCAAATCCACTGTTCTGTGACCAAGCTTTTTTTAAATACTACTTCTATTTAATAGAACTGGGTGAAAATTTTTCAACAATTTTTTTGGGTGAAAAATGCAGACTTGACAACACTGAAGTGTTTCATGAATTTGTTAATTTTGCCAAATAGTTCACTTGAAGACACTCCCCCTCCCCCCCAGTCAAAATGTTTAATTTCAGTACTTTTAAACATAAAATTTTGCTTTTTCAGTTTGAAACAACTTATTTTCAAATTTCCTTCAATTTTATTTTTAAAAATTCAGTGTTTTTAAAAAAGCTCAAAATCAAAACCTTTAATTTTGTGTAGAACAAAAACGTTTAGTGTGACCTGAAGTGTATTTTTTATTTATTTATTTTTAACTTTGGAATTCTCAAAAATTTTGTTCCTGGCTTGATACAAAACTGATCCCCCCCACCCCCCTTGACTTTTCAGAATTGGCAGAAAACCAAGAAATATGTTGTTCACACACCTCTAATATTTAATGAAGGATATTAGTCATTGTAATGATTCTTGATGGAATCTAAAAAACTGAACTATATCTAACATATTAATGTAAAATTCCAAAGGCTTTATTGCGTTGGAAAAGTGAGATGAGTATATTTTATCCTGTTTTTATGCATGCAACTTCCACTGACATTAAAAGGAGCTCTTGCTCAGATTAAGGGCAACAATAATTATATATCATTTAAGTAATGCATTACAAAACAGCTATGCAATTTGTCATTTATCCTAAAAAATAACCTAAAACGCACTGTAATAGAAAGTGGAGGCACGCATTTCCCGGTGAGTTAGTCTCCCATCTTTCCCAATAGTGCAAAAACTTCCTCTGTTCAAAGAACCACAAATTGAAATTGTTTTTAATCACTGTTTTTATCAAATTAACCTTTCAAGGAAGGGGTAAAAAGTCAACTGAAAGTACATAGTAGAAATATTCCTTTATTTAAGATACTTTCTTAGCAGCAGACATTTAATAGCCAGACCTCAAAACCTCTTCTTTCAGAGCCTTGTATACATATTAGGAGCCCTAAATATCCAAACCAAAAAGTTTTCATAAGAAACTATTGTATTTTAGTTTACAAATCAGCTGAGTGATTAGTAAGTGCTAGATTAATTGTTTTCATGTAATTTGTTTAATGTGTTTTCATCTATCCAGGGGGCTTACTTTGCATGGAAAGCAACAGCAATGGGAAAAAATTATGTGAATGGAAAAACTTTCCTTGAAAAAAGGTAACGCTTCTGCATTACCAATAGAACTCCTAAAACAGTGGCTCTCAATATTTCCAGACTACTGTACCCGTTTCAGGAGTCTGATTTGTCTTGTGTATACACAACTTTCACCTCACGTAAAAACTACTTGCTTACCTAATCAGATATAAAAAGACAAGTGTCACAGCACACTATTAATGAAAAATTGCTTACTTTCTCATTTTTACCATGTAATCAATTGGAACGTATTGTACTTGGGTTACAGTGTATAGTATATAGTACAGTATAAACAAGTTATTGTCTGTATGACATTTTAGTTTGTACTGACTTCGCTAGTGCTTTTTATGTAGTCTGTTGTAAAACTAGGCCAATATCTAGATGAGTTGATGTGCCCCCTGGAAGGCCTCTGCATATCTCCAGGTACTTGTACCACTAGTTGAGAACCACTGTCCTAAAATATTGACATGTACATCTGTATTAGCCAAATTTAGACATTGTAATCTGGCTGTGAAATTCTGATCATTTACAGTATTTTTAGACATTCTGATATTTATAATACAATGTTCAAGTGAAGATACTAGACGTTTGAGTAAAACTGAAAAAAATGTTTCTTCTTGCTTAGCACAAACTTCTTGACCGCCTGGGAATGAGGGGGTGTTTGTTGGAGGGGAGTGGTCCAGTGTAACAAACGGGTTATATTCAACATCTTTTTATAAATTTCAAGTGGTTTTGTTCTATACTGTCAGGTTAATGGAATAATTCTAATCCAGGTTTCATCTCTGAGACACTAAATACATGAAAAAAGAAAAGGAGTACTTGTGGCACATTAGAGACTAACAAATTTATTAGAGCATACACTTTCGTGAGCTACAGCTCACTTCATCGGATGAAGCTCACGAAAACTTATGCTCAAATAAATTTGTTAGTCTCTAGAGCATAAGTTTTCGTGAGCTTCATCCGATGAAGTGAGCTGTAGCTCACGAAAGTGTATGCTCTAATAAATTTGTTAGTCTCTAATGTGCCACAAGTACTCCTTTTCTTTTTGTGAATACAGACTAACACGGCTGCTACTCTGAAACCTCTAAATACATGAGCATTCTAGTGGTCTTTGAGAATATTTTAGGCTTCATACAGAACTGTGATCTATTTTTTTATTTTTTTTTTTAATATAGATACAATGAAGATTTGGAACTTGAAGATGCCATTCACACAGCTATCTTAACACTAAAGGTTAGAGAAATACCTTAAATAGGTTTTTTTATTGTATGAAATTATTGATATAGTTAAGGAAATTCTCTTTTCTCTTCTCTCTTCAACAGGAAAGCTTTGAAGGGCAAATGACAGAAGATAACATAGAAGTTGGGATCTGTAATGAAGCAGGGTTTAGAAGGCTGACTCCAACGGAGGTTAAGGATTACTTGGCTGCGATAGCCTAGTAGTCAGCAAGACTGTGTGGATTCACACGGATCTTTTTAATTTTTGCTAACTAAATGTTTTTGTTTGCAGTTTCTGCATACTCATTTCTACATGGTTTGTCTGACCGATATTTTAAATATTATCCGTGCAAATGCTCTGGTCCTAATACTGATACTTGGAATCTTAATACAAAGAATTATTCCCATTGATACATGGAATCTTTGTACATGAAATTGTACAAAAATAAAAGTTATAATGAAAGCTTATAAAAGCTAATGAATAAAACTTACAAATGGAACAGTTTTGTGCAGAATGTTAATGTCTTTAATTTTCTATATAAAGTTCAATTTCAGTATAATTCTTTTATTAAGGAAGCATACATTTTAGTAATAAGCTCCAAGGCTGAAGCTATATGTACTCTGCCAGCCAAACTAAATTGATATTACTTAGTTTTTTTTAAACACGTGTGAGGGCATGTGAATATTACTTAACATTAGGATTTTAGTTACGGTCTAATATAAAAAAAAGCCCAAACAATTGGGTTCAGTGAAATTTGTCCAAACATGGAATTATCAAATCTCTGCTACATACAATGCAGAATGAGCCAAGTCCTCCAGGGTGTGGTGTAGATCTCCCATATAGTTCAGGTTTCAGAGTAGCAGCTGTGTTAGTCTGTATTCGCAAAAAGAAAAGGAGTACTTTTGGCACCTTAGAGACTAACCAATTTATTTGAGCATAAGCTTTCGTGAGCTTCATCCGACGAAGTGAGCTGTAGCTCACAAAAGCTTATGCTCAAATTTGTTAGTCTCTAAGGTGCCACAAGTACTCCTTTTCTTTTTCCATATAGTTCAGTAAGAGTTCTGCTTTTGGAACATTAGAATGATTGAGCCCTGAACTTGCATGTCTGCTAATGCAGGTGTTCTGTTATTGGAGTGTGTTTCATAGCTCAAGAACTTGCATTTTTCAGAATTGAAGTACTGTTGTTTGAGTTGATGTGGGAAAATAAAGATCCTACTAGCTATTAAGCACACAGTATTTTTCCAGTACTATCAATAACATTCTACAGTAGATAGAAAGGAGAACGGATGTCTTAAATTATTCCTCGAATTGTGCTTAACTATGTAAAGTACCCTTGAAATGTTAATCTGACTTTCATGAAGTAAGGGGACACTTGTGTCAAGAACTTCTTTAGAAGCAACAGTGGAAATTGTGCATCACAGTTTCACAAGTGTGTAACTGGGTGCTTAAGTGTTTTATTTTTAGATAAATTCTGCTATAATTTCAAAGTTATGTAGAACTCCAAATCTGCATTACACAAGAAACATAGAAGCAAATATATTTTCAGTACACAAAGTAATCTGTTCTATGGTCATTTTCAAAGTGAGTGCTATTTGGGGATTGTTAGATTACCTAAAGTTACTAATACCTCTCAGTGACATCAAAATGTAAAATGACCAAGAGCGGTAGGCACACAGGACCATTTTCCTCATGTAAAAGAGTGGACAGATAGTTAGTTTGGTAGGCTGCTGGTGTGAAAGCAACAACCTGGCGAAGAACACATGGTCTAGTCTGCAGAAACTTGCTTGTAAACTACTTAACTCGTGTGGCAGTGCTCCAGACCTTCTTCCTTGGGTCGGTCTTAACACCATGTTTTAAATTATCATTAAATTTGTTAGTCTCTAGGGTGCCACAAGTACTCCTGTTCTTTTTAAATTATTAGGAGTCCTTTAAGTAGGATCTTTTGTAGCCGGTAGCCTTGACACAAATGTTACAGCAATAAAGTTGTGTCCCAAAGACTGCACTGTGTTTCGCCCAATGCAGTTCACTTACTCTTTTACTCTCAAACACTAATTTCACTCTCAAATGTCTTTTGAAGAGAAAAACAAAATTGGGTGATGGAATTGCCTTGCAGGTTGTTATGATTCTTAAATTCATGCTTTCAGTGCCCTCAAAAACCACTTGGAAGGGAAGAGAATAATGTGCTAATTCAAAGGCTTCATCTACTATGTGGCAGAACAGCATACTAGCACCTCTCTCACACTGCTATCTTGTTCTCTAGAATCTCACCTTTTCTATAGAATTATAGAAATGTTGGGCTAGAAAGGTCCTAAAAAAGTCATCTAATCTGTCCCCCTCCACTGATGTGCGACATAGTATACTTAGATGGTCCCTGACAAGTTTGCCTAACCTGATCTTAAAAACCTTCAGTGATGGAGACTCCAACTTCCCTTGGTAATCTATTCCAGTACCTAACTATCTGTATAGTTAAAAGGATTTTCCTAATATCTAACTTAAACCTTCTTGCAGATTAAGCCAATTAGTAAAGGTCAGACAAGTAGATATGCAGAACAATTGATCAGTCCTCTTTATAACAGCCCTTAATATATTTGAAGAATATGATTGATTAGGTATCCCCTTCAGTGTTCTTCTCAAGACTAAACGTACCCAGTTTCTTAACCTTTCTTCATAGGCCAGGTGTTCTAAACCTGTTATCGTTTTTGTTGCTCTTTACTGGCCTCTTTGTCTCTATCTTTCTTAAAGCATATCTAGTGTTGGGCATCAGAGTATTTCACCTAAGGTCTCACCAGTGCACAGTAGCGTGGAACAATTACTTCCTGTGGCTTACATACAACATTCTTGTTCATACACCCTAGAATAGTGGCCTTTTTTACAACTGAATTTTACTGTTTAATTTGTGATGCACTATGATCCTGAGATCTTTTGCTGCAATATTACTGTTTGAGCCAGTTATTTCCCATTTTGTATTTGGGCATTTATTTTTCCTTTGTAAGTGTAGTATTTTTCACTTGTCTATATTGAATTTCATCTTGTTGATTTCAAACAAATTTGCCAATTTATCAAGGTCATTTTGAATTCTAATCCTGTCCTCCCATCTTGGTGTAATCTACAAATTTTATAAGCATACTCTCCATTCTCCAAGTCCTCAATGAAAATATTGATTAGTACTGGACTGAGTGCAGACCTGTGTGGGACTCCACTAGATATGTCCTCCGAGTTTCATGGCAAACCATTGATGACTACTCTTTGAGTGAGTTTGTTTGTTTTTTTTTTTCAACTAGTTGTCTACACATTTCGTAGTAATTTACTTAGGAAAATGTAATGTGGGACTGTGTCAAATACTTCACTAAAATCAAGATATGTCTGCAGCTTTCCCCATCTACTAGGCCCGAAACCCTGTATTATGAAAGTCTCTGAGCAGTGTGTAATTGATGCAGTGATGAGACTAGAACAATAGTTCTAAGGAACTCAATACCCAGTGAAGATTTAAATATCAGTATGGTTAACTATTCCATTCCTCAGATAAAGCAGGAGAGGGAAGATCATGAATCTGCAGCGTTTGGTGAGATGTCTCAGGTGGGAGATGCATATTTTTTATGCACACAATCATATTTTGAGCATGTGCACATCCTACTGTGCACAGTATTTCATTTTAATGATTCATAGAGGCAGAGTTTGGTAGAGTACCACCACCCCTTTTCCTCCATCTTGACCTGTAGCTTACGCCTACTGTGGAAACTATGCCACTGTACCAAGACAGCTGCACTGAAAATTAGGCAATTATTTTAAATTGACTTATCTTTATGGAGTCTTCAAAATGTGTTTACCATTTTGCCTAGAAATTTTTAAAGATGTATTTTTAACTTTTTAAAATGTTTTTTAGAGGATGATTTAGTTTTGGAGCATGTTATCAAATGCAAAAATAAAGAGCACTTCACGAGTGAAGTATGTTTTGTGGAAAGTATACAGTGGTACTAGCCTCCAGCTGGTGCAGTTTGTCTTGTATCTTCATAAATATCAAAGTCCTTGGTTATAATCCCCTAAACAATCTTGGAAACAACTGCTATGTCATTCTCTAAAAGTGCAGCCTCTAAACCACTAGCAGAAATTTATGGTAGCTAATGTGTGAGATATTGGCAGCAGAGAGACTAAACAATATTGGAGGGGAGAGAAAAAGACTTGTTCTGAGTTTAATTTCAAATAGGGTTTCATGTGTGGATCAACAGATGTGCCAGAGCCTAGAATTGCATTGTAAAACTTCTAAAGTTGTGCTGTAATGTGAATGCCCCCAAAAAGCAAAAGAACAGTTAAACAGCTGTTCTAACTCCCAGTTCCATGCATTGACTTACATGATGCTCTTTCTTCAGTAAGGTTTCAGAGGAACAGCCGTGTTAGTCTGTATTTGCAAAAAGAAAAGGAGTACTTGTGGCACCTTAGAGACTAACCAATTTATTTGAGCATGAGCTTTCGTGAGCCACAGCTCACTTCAGTAAAGCTCCAATCCTGGAAGCTGCTCTGCTCCTCCAGCCTCTTATGCCAGTTCAGAGACTATTAAGAGCAAGAAAATTGCTCAGACTTCATGTAAATGGTAGATTTGGAATAAAGCACAACTGCAGTCCTATTACGGCTATTTGTGAGGATGGGGGGAGCAGGTCGGGGTAGGGGAGGAAATATCTTTTATTGGACCAACTTCTGCTGGTGAAAGACAAGCTTTTGAGCTTACACAGAGCTCTTCTTCAGGTCTAGGTGTGATGCTGTTATTTTAAGAAGGTGGCAAATTGACTGAAGATACAGTAACTCCTCACTTAGTCGTCCCGGTTAACGTTGTTACGTTGCTGATCAATTAGGGAACATGCTTGTTTAAAGTTGCACAATGCTCCCTTATAATGGTGTTTGGCAGCCGCCTGCTTTGTCCACTGCTTGCAGAAAGAGCAGCCCTGTAAAGCTAGCTGGTGGGGGCTTGGAACCCGGGTGGACCAGCAGCCCCCCATCAGCTTCCCACTTCTTTAAGAGCCTGCTGGGTGGCTGCCACACAGGGAAATCAAGTGCCAGCTGTTCAGCTGTCCCTTGCTCCACTGTCCTGTGATTCTCCTGTCCTCTGCCTTGGAGCTGCTCCTGAGAACCTCCTGTTTGCTGTGCAGGAGGGGGGCTAATGTCAGGGTGTCCCCCTCCCCCTTGCTCCTGCCCCTTGCTTACCCCATTTCCATAGAGTGGGGGAGGACATGACAGGGCTCAGGAGAGGGAGTATGCTAGCAGCAGCTGCTGTCTCAACTTGCTGATCTACTTAAAAAGACAATGTACTTAGAGTGGGGTCAGTGTACTTAAAGGGACAATGCACAGCTCTCTCTCTCTCTCACACACACAGGGTGTGTATGTCTCTGCCATGCTGTCTCCCCTCCATTTGTGCTGCCTTGTAGAGTGTGAGACTACATTAACAACAATGTGTTAACCCTTGGGGGCTCAGCTGTTCTAGTTTGTCATTTAGCAGTAAGGCATTCCCTGGGAAATATCCCACCCTCTGACTTCACCACCTCAACCAAGCTTCACAATCATCATTGCTGTGTACAGTATTGAATTGTTTGTTTAAAACTTATTGTTTGTGTGTGTGTGTGTGTATGTGTGTATATATATATATATGTCTTTTGTCTGGTGAAAAAAAGTCCCTGGAACCTAACTACCCCCCTCCCCCACATTTACATTAATTCTTATGGGGAAATGGGATTAGCTTAACATTGTTTTGCTTAAAGTCACATTTTTCAGGAACATAACTACAATGTTAAGCGAGGAGTTACTGTACAGGGAAGGTAAGTGAGCCATAACTTGCTTTGGGGTTGATTTACTATTACCTTGCACCTTTGTGTGATGTGATGTAAATGATGATGCAAGGCACAGAGTAGCAGTGAATTTGGTCCATTAATCATATGATCCATTATATTTATCAGGTTGTCTGGAGTGGCTCACGAATGTAAGTGCCCTGTTTTTGAGAATCTGTCCAGGAGGCAGCTCCTGGGGATCTCTGGCTTTGGTTTAGAGTCTCTGGTCCTTTAGGGTTCAAACAGCCAGAAAGATGGGAATTTTTCATATGGTTTTGTTTTATTTCCTTCATTCAGCTTCCACGCCCCCAGAATAAGCTTCATAGCTCATAGCATTTTCTAGGTGTGATGGGGTCATTAACCAATCCTTTGGATTGCAGTGGTCCTTGCCCCATTTTATTTTGACAGTCATTCTGGATGGGTGGGGGAAAGGGACCCAGGCCTGAGTTCACAAGCCCAGAGTAAACATTTTCAAAGTTATAAAGGAAAGCTTAAGTATTTTCTTATAGCATGGAATACAAACATTGCAAGTGAGATTAATGTGTGCAACAACCATGGGCGCCGACTTCTTCTGGTGCTGGTGGGTGCTCAACCCTGCTCTGACCCCGGCCCCGCCCTGACTCCACGCAGCCCCCATTCCAACCCCTTCCCCAAAGTCCCTCCCCCAACTCCACCCCCTGCCTGCCCCTATTCAACTCCTTCCCCAAAGCCCTGCCCTGGCCCCCCCGCTCCCCAGAGCTTGCTACAGCTGTTTGGTGGCGGCAGGCGCTGGGAGGGGGGGAGGAGGAGGTGAGGCGGGGCAGGGAGCTTGGCTGATGGTGGGTGCAGAGCACCCATTAACTTTTTCCCCGTGGGTGCTCCAGCCCCGGTGCACCCATGGAGTCGGTGCCTATGGCAACAACTTACAAGCATTTCATAGAGTTGAAATATATTCTTACATAGGCACTGACTCCGTGGGTGCTCCAGGGCAAAAAATTAGCAGGTGCTTAGAAACCCACCGGCAGCTGAGCTCCCCCTGTCCCCAGTGCCTCTCCCCTGCTGGCGGCCCCACCAATCACTTCTCCCCCTCTCTCCCAGAACTTCCTGCCTGTCGCAAACAGCTGTTTTCTTATGGTTTTGTTTTATTTCTTATGGAAGGAGGGGGAGGAGTGGGGACAGGGTGCACTCAGGGGAGGGGGCAGAGCAGGGGTGGGAAGAGGTGTAGTGGGGGGCAGAGCAGGGGCAGGAAGAGGCTGGGGCTTTGGGGAAGGGATGGAGTGGGGGGCAGAGCAGGGGCAGGAAGAGGCAGGGGCTTGGAGAAGGGGTGTTGTGGGGACGGGACCTGGGGCGGAGGGGAAAGTCGATCACATACACTCCCCCCGGATAGAGGGGAAGTTGGCGCCTATGCATTCTTATAAGACTAATAGCTATTTTGAACAAAACTAATATATAGGTGTTAATCGTGGTGCAAATTTAAACTTAGGCTGGAGGCCATGATGGCATCATGTTGTCAGGTCTTAGCTAATGCCTGCAGCCTGGGGAAGAGGTGGTATTTGGCCTGCCAGTGTCACAATATTGTTTATGCTGACTGAAAGATTTTGATGTGGTTAGGGTGGCCAGGTGTCTGGTTTTCAAGCAGAAAGTCCAGTCGAAAAGGGGACCTGACAGTGTCCGGTCAGATAGACTGACCGGACACCCAAAGTCCAGTAAATGCAGCCGCGGAGGTGCCAAGTCATCACCCACGTCACCCCTACTCATCAGCCAGGGCTGCCTCCTATCTGTCCTGTTGGGTGGCTAGAGTTCCCAGCCCCGGCTCTTCAGGTGAGTCCCTCCAGACCTGAGCAGTGGTGGTGGTGAGGGGGAGTGGAAAGAGGAGTGAAAAGGGGTGGGGAGTCAGGGTGAGGGGTGGGGCCTTGGGGGAAGAGGTGGGGCTTTTGGGGAATAGGCAGGGCAGAGGTGGGAGCTGGGAGGGCAGAGGCAGGGCAGGGGAGGTTCCAGCACTCCTGCTGGAGTGTCTGGTATTTAAATATTACGAAGTTGGCAACCCTAGATGTGGTGCAAATTTAAACTGAGGCTGGAGGCCATGCTGACAGTCAATTAAGAGTGGTTTGGAGTTGGAAAAAAATGATCTAAAACCAGTCTGAAAGATGCAGGAACTCCCCTGGAGGCTGGATCACAGCTGATGTTTAGTATCAGCACAGCATAGACAGCCTCCCTCCCTCTTTCTAAAGAATTTCACAAGGAAAGATACCAAAGATAATACTGCCCTTTATAATAATACTACCCTTTATTTTAAAGGGTAACAAAAAAAGTTGTTTTGAATTAAGAAAACTATTTTAAGAGCTCCATTTATTCTGATCTGTTTTTCCCCGTACTTTTTGAATGTTACTTTTAGAGATGGGGAGAATGGCCGGCTGAGAGAGCATGAGCTGAACTAACTTGAAAGGTCAGCAAGATGTGTGGGGGCAGTGATTTGTGATATTCTTCGGCAAGCAGGAGAGCGAGGGGGAATGTCTCACTGAATGCATCCGATGAGGGGAGCTGTAGCTCACGAAAGCTTATGCTCAAATAAATGTTAGTCTCTAAGGTGCCACAAGTCCTCCTTTTCTTTTTGCGGATACGGACTAACACGGCTGCTACTCTGAAATCTGTTGCAGCCTGAGCTACATAACATGTCCTATTCTGGCAAATGCTAAAGCAACTCTTACTATCCAGAGGAGGAGAAAAAATATATCCATTCCCGTCTTGGGAGGTTAGCTTTTAGAGCTATGCAACAAATATGGGTATGAATGGTAGCAGCGGGATAAATTCTCTGTAATACACCCCCCAAGTAAATAAAAAGCCCAGTGTAAGAATGAAGAGGTTTCAGGTTGTCCCTAGAGAAAAGCCCTGGCCTGGATCGCTGGGCGGCGCTGCAGGCGGCCGGGAAGGTGGAGCGTGCCGTAGCCAGGCCGGGTTTTTGCTTAGCTCGCAGAAGGGGAAGGGCCGGAGTGGGCCAGGCCATTGGCTTTCCATGACTGTGTTTAGGGGAAGCAGCAGCTGCTGCTGCACCGGGGGAAGAAGCCTGGCCCGTGCCGCGGGGCTGATCCCCCCCCCCCCCCTCAGGTGTAAGTATCGCACAGGCTCGGCCGAGGCACGGCGCTCGGGCCGCGGTGGGGGACGCTGAGGAAGGACAGCTCTGTAGGAGCGTGGTGGACTTCAGAGGAAAATCCCGGGCGGGGGAGGACTCAGAGACTAGCCCACGGCTGTAAACTGATCCCGGTAAAGGGGCTGACCATCGGCAGAAAGACAGAGGGTAGCAGCTGGGTCGGGACACGCCTGTAAACAAGACTCCCTTACTAGAGACACTCCCTCCCTGGAAGGAGACGGGAGCCCGGGCAAAACCCGCTGGGGATCCAAACGCACCGCACTCTGGGGGGGTGGCTGGGCTCGTGTCTTAAAGGCAGGCGGAAGAGCACGTTTAGACAGGTGGATTTGGCTGTGTGGCCTTTCTCGGTGAGCTGCCTAAGCCCCGCCATACTTTTAAATGCCCCTGTACGGAGAGCCCCTGCAGCAGTGGAGGTTTTGTGCATTGGGGCCAGTTGTACGGAAGAATCACTTGAAGCCCGGGGGACTCGCTGCTTGGTGCCAATCCCCAGGGCTGGGGAGCGGCGTGGAGCGGTTTGATTGCCTGGGGCGGGGGGGGGGGGGGGGTTAGGAGGGGGCGAGCCCTGGGAAAGGGGAGCGGCTGCTTGGTACGGGAGCAGCAGCCGGGTATTTGACTCATTGTGCCCTGGTTTAAGATGGTGGCTTCGCTTCCTCCCTGCCAGTGCCCATGTGACTTCTCCAGGCGGTGTCCACAGCAAGGAGCCGGAGGTCAGGCCATAGGAGGGGTGGGGTGAGCACGTCCCTCCCCCAACCCTGTGATGTCTGCTTCTGCTCTTGCAGGGCCAGTAGCCGCGGCGGGAGGGGAAGGGGAGGCTTCCCGGTGAAGGTGGTGGGGGCTCAGCGGCGGGGGTCTGGGTGCAGCTAATTGGGGGTCAGTGGTGTGGGGGGCGCAGCGGGTGGGGCTCGTCAGGGTGGGGTTTGAGTGCAGGGAGCTCAGTGGGGGATGGTCTGGGTGCAGGGGTGGTGGGGTCTGCAGGCAGGGGGTCTTTGTGCCTGGGGCTCCAGATGCAGGGGTTGAGGTTCAATGGGGTGGTGTTTGGGTAGTGGGGTTCTGAGTGTACGGGGTGAGGCTTGGTGGGGGCATCTAGGTATGGGAGGTCCGGTGCACGGGGGTTTGGCGAATGGGGGAGCAGCTCCCTGCACAGTGACCCCTCCCCTTGTAGCTGAGGCGCGATGAGGGCAGGAAACAGGGCAGGATTCTGAGCTTTCTGCAGCTGGGGGAGGTTTGTGTGGGTGAGTCTGCCACAGCCCCAGCAACTCCTTGCAGGGGAAGAGGAAGTTCCAGCCTCCAGCCCAGCTGATCCCAGCTCAGGGTAGGAGCCACTGGTTGAGGTGTCCCCAGGCCTGCGGTGATTTACCTCTCTGGCTGCTGTGGATGTCTGAGAAAATGTACCTGCGCAGCTAGGGAGTGGCGTGTGACTGCCCTTGCAGTTTCTCTGTCAGAAAGTCATATTTCTGCAGGGAAACAAAGAAATCTGTGCGGGACATAAATTCTGCACACACGCAGTGGCGCAGAATTCCCCCAGGAGTATATGGCTCTGGTTGTTCTTCATTTCTGCCATGTTGCACGTTGGTGCGACCTTACCACTGACGATGATGTGATTATTTGTGTGCATTTAATTTTTCCTGTTATGAATTGTGTGGTGATATCAAAACATATAGCCAACACATTTATTGCAAAACTGAGTGTATGCGTCAGTTTTACGTACAGGTGCAAATGATGCCTTGGGAGACTGGGAATCAATACAAAAGTCGGATTATTTTAACGTAAACTCTGGAGTGCTGTTGTGAAGTGTCTGGGTTTTGTGATATGGAGCACTGAAGAACTGTTTTTTCAGATATGGCCGGAGAAAGCATCAGGCTAAAGGGGCAGCAGGAAAGAAGACTCATTTAGAAATGAAAAGAGAACATTGGGAGTGATGTGAGGAGATTAAATTTGATTTGATAGGCAATAGGGAGCCGATGAAGGTACTTCAGGAGTTTCTAAATGCTGTCTTAGTGATGGGAGAGAGAGATTGTTTTGCTATTTTCTTTATTTTTTGTGATGAACTGCCTGAAGAGATTGAGTTGGTCATGTGAATCATAGAATATCAGGGTTGGAAGGGACCTCAGGAAGTCATCTAGTCAAACTCCCTGCTCAAAGCAGGACCAATCCCCAACTAAACCATCCCAGCCAGGGCTTTGTCAAGCCTGACCTTAAAAATATCTAAGGAAGGAGATTCCACCGCCACCCTAGGTAACGCATTCCAGTGTTTCACCACCCTCCTAGTGAAAAAGTTTTTCATAATATCCAACCTAAACCTCCCCCACTGCAACTTGAGACCATTACTCCTCGTTCTGTCATCTGCTACCATGTAGAACAGTCTAGATCCATCCTCTTTGGAACCCCCTTTCAGGTAGTTGAAAGCAGTTATCAAATCCCCCCTCATTCTTCTCTTCCGCAGACTAAACAATCCCAGCTCCCTCAGCCTCTCCTCATAAGTCATGTGTTCCAGACCCCTAATCATTTTTGTTGCCCTTCGCTGGACTCTCTCCAATTTATCCACATCCTTCTTGTAGTGTGGGGCCCAAAACTGGACACAGGACTCCAGATGAGGCCTCACCAATGTCGAATACAGGGGAACGATCACGTCCCTCGATCTGCTGGCAATGCCCCTACTTATACATCCCAAAATGCCATTGGCCTTCTTGGCAACAAGGGCACACTGCTGACTCATATCCAGCTTCTCGTTCACTGTCACCCCTAGGTCCTTTTCCGCAGAACTGCTGCCTAGCCATTCGGTCCCTAGTCTGTAGGTGTGCATTGGGTTCTTCCGTCCTAAGTGCAGGACCCTGCACTTATCCTTATTGAACCTCATCAGATTTCTTTTGGCCCAATCCTCTAATTTGTCTAGGTCCCTCTGTATCCTATCCCTCCCCTCCAGTGTATCTACCTCTCCTCCCAGTTTAGTGTCATCTACAAACTTGCTGAGGGTGCAATCCACACCATCCTCCGCACCATTAATGAAGATATTGAACAAAACCCTTGGGGCACTCCACTTGATACCAGCTGCCAATTAGACATGGAGCCATTGATCACTACACGTTGAGCCTGATGATCTAGCCAGCTTTCTATCTATCTTGTAGTCCATTCATCTAGCCCATACTTCTTTTAACTTGCTGGCAAGAATACTGTGGGAGACCGTGTCAAAAGCTTTGCTAAAGTCAAGGAATAACACAACCACTGCTTTCCCCTCATCCACAGAACCAGTTATCTCATCATAGAAGGCAATTAGGTTAGTCAGGCATGACTTGCCCTTGGTGAATCCATGCTGACTGTTCCTGATCACTTTCCTCTCCTCAGAGTGCTTCAAAATTGATTCGTTGTGAAGACGATGATGATGGATTGAATAAGGATTTTTGTGCTTGGAAGATTTTGGTGATATTGGGTAGAGAGAGTTGTAAGTAAGGTTTCAACTGCATATGGGCTTAAAGATTCCACAAATCTGGGCTCAGAACCTGCATTAGCAGATTCATATTCAGGGGAGTGCCTAGTTCCTGTGTCTGGTTCCAGCTGCCTCTGTCATCAACACCTGATTCTCTTCAACTAGTGTGCATCTAACCTGGTCTGAAAATGGTAGGGGGTATGTATGTGTATAACCCTATGGTAAATACAAAAACTACTTGCAATAATATATGATGCTCTGGTTTGTTTGATTTTTTTTTTCCAGAAGTCTTCCCATATTAAGTAACTGATCCTTTCCACACCGTGATGAAGTAGGTAAATAATATTATACCCATTATACTGATGGGGGGAGCGTGGGTTGGTGGGGAATGACATGCCCAATGCCACACAAATAATCTGTTATAGAGCCAATTTATCATACAGGAGTTCCTGAATCCTAGGCCTATAGTCAGTCCACTGTACTACACACCTTCTTGTAATCTGAAACTCTCTCTGTAATTAAAGGTCAGCCAGGCAACAGTCTTCTAGGTTTACTCGCTTAATTAGCAACAGTTCTACAACATAACTAGAGATAGGAGGTTGTCTGTCTTTAAAAATGGTAAAGCACAATGAGCTCCCAGGGTGCAGTATAAGCAATTAAAAATAATCATTAGAACTACAGTGTGTAAACTTAGGGAGAGGGTGGAGCCTTAAGAGCACAGTGCAGCTTGTATAAATCTGATTGTTTGAATAAGGTTAGAAGTGAGGGCTCAGTTTTTCAGAAGTGGTCGGGGGAGATGTTGGACAGTCGAAGAACCCCAAATCGTGGAAGACACCTTTTTAAAGGCCTGGATTTTTCTGAAAACGCTAAGTACTCATCCGCAGAAAATTGGGCCCCATCAAATCATTAGTCACTTTTCTGAAGATCTTGGCCAAGGTGTTACAGTTTCTAATGCCCAAGCTACATAACTATGGTAGTCATTGCACAAAATCCAGTGCAAAGCTCTGATGTATGGTATTGGAAAAGCCTCTTTCTGTATTGTCTTTGTCATTGAACTTGTAGTAATGATCATCTCTCTTGCTTTCATCTGATAGAAATAATGTTGTCAACATGTCTGTGCCGTCATTGCTTTGTGAGAGAATCGCTGTGGCTAAGGAATTAATGAAGAGAGCAGAATCCCTTTCCAGATCACAGAAAGGAGGTATAGAAGGTGGAGCAAAGCTATGCAGCAAATTGAAGGCTGAGCTGAAATTCTTGCACAGGGTGGAGGCGGGGAAGGTGGCTATTAAGGAGTCCCATTTGCAGAGTACCAATCTCACACACCTCCGAGCCATAATTGAGTCAGCAGAGAACCTGGAGGAGGTCGTCAGTGTCCTTCATGTCTTTGCTTATGAAGACTGCTTTGGAGAAAAGCAAACGCTGGTGGTAGATGTTGTTGCAAATGGTGGCCACACTTGGGTGAAAGCAATTGGTCGAAAAGCTGAAGCTCTTCACAATATTTGGCTGGGCCGGGGCCAGTATGGCGACAAAAGCATCATTGAGCAGGCAGAGGACTTCCTGCAAGCAAGCCGTCAGCAACCAGTGCAATACAGCAACCCCCATATTATCTTTGCTTTTTATAATAGTGTGTCCAGTCCTATGGCAGAGAGGCTGAAAGAGATGGGCATATCCGTGCGGGGAGATGTAGTTGCTGTTAACTCTTTGGCAGAGCACTTGACTGAAGAGGGACACCTAAGTGCCAGCGAATCTGATGAAGAAAGCTCTGAGCTCCTGCAGGTGACCAGAGTAGACCGGGAGAATTTAGTAGCCAGCATTGCTTTTCCTACAGAGATCAAAGTAGATGTGTGCAATAGGGTTAACTTGGACATCACTACTTTAATTACATATGTCTCTTCCCTTAGCTATGGTGGCTGCCACTTTATCTTTAAGGAGAAAGTGTTAACGGAGCAGGCAGCACAGGAAAGGAAGGAGAGAGTCCTGCCTCAGTTGGAGGATTTCATGAAGGGCAAGGAGCTGTTCGCTTGTGAATCTGCAGTCAAAGATTTTCAGTCAATCTTAGAAACTCTAGGAGGACCTGGGGAGAAAGATCGAGCCATCTCTCTCATGAAAAGAATTAATGTGGTGCCAGACCAGCCCTCTGACCGTGCCTTAAGACTAGTGGCTAGTTCAAAAATCAATAGCCGCTCTCTAGCCATCTTTGGGACAGGAGACACTTTAAAAGCCATCACGATGACCGCAAACAGCGGTTTTGTTAGGGCAGCAGCTAACCAAGGGGTTAAGTTTAGCGTGCTTATCCATCAGCCAAGGGCACTGACCGAAAGCAAAGAGTCTGTTGCCACACCTTTACCAAAGAACTGCGCAGCCGATAGTGGGCTCTGACTAAGCCATCTAATTAATTACAGTCATTAAAATAACTGTTTAAACGTGCTGCAGTGGAGACAGTTCAAGAAAGAGAACTCTCAAAACAATAAATGTTTTCTTTTTGTGTGCCAGAGCCAGATACATGTGGTAACTTACCTTCAAATGAAAAATTCAAGAAAAGAAGAAAATCTGTACATCATTCAGAATAGTAATGTAATGGATAAAGAAATATAGGTGAAAACACGTAAATCCTCTGTATGTGGAATTTTTGGTCTTAACCAAATAGGGTATACAGTAATTTATTCATTGAGATAACTGCATTTCAGTGGAAAATGTTAACTGTGTTCTACCTTATTAAAAAGTTCCATTAGAAACTCAAGCCAAGCGTGCTTCTATTCTATCTGTGCGCTGTGACGTTCTCATCCCCTTTTGAGGGACTACAGTTTTTAAAAAGGATTGTTAAATCACCTCTGCAAAACTTAAACAAATAGGGTAAGTAAAAGGGCAATTTGATTTCTTTCATTTGTTGGATGAAGTGAATTACTAGAAAAACACGCACCATGTTAAACATGTGCAGTACACTAAGGAATGATTGTACTATACCAACTGATCACGTGTACAAATGCCAATGCCCAGATCCTCAAAGGTATTTGATTTCAATAGGAGTTAGGTGCCTAAATACCTTTTGAGCACCTGGGTCTAAGTCTTTCACTTCTTTTGGTTTTAAAAAGTGTATATCTGTCCGGAGTTTAGTACAGAAGACTGACTTAGGAGTTTTGGCTATAGCTTAACTTCCAGGGAAAAAACTGAAATTGGAGTTTCATTGGCATTTTCACTTTTTATTAATGTGCCAGGGCTTGCGTGGGGGTGCCTCTGGCAACCTGACGCTGTAGCTGCACTGAGGAAATTCTCCCCCTTCTCCTTGTGGGCTGTTTACATTTCCTATATGCTGCTGAAGCAGGGGGCAGAATCTCTTCCAGTGTTCCACAGAATGTGATGTTGGTGTTCCAGCAGACAGAGCTCTCTTGTATTGAGCCACCCCGGAACCAATGTCCAAGCAGAGTGCTAAGGAGCACTCTATTGCTGAAGGTTCAGAGCCAGATTCTTGGATCCTGCTGTATTTCCTTTTGTTGTTCAGCAGCCCAAAGGGAGTAGAAATCTCCCTTAGGTCCCCTGTTGGGGGTGGGCGGGGAATAATGCTGATTTGGAGAAATAGGGTTAGTAGGTAGCTGCTGCTGATTACTCATTCCATAACAGCAGAGGCTGTTTCAGTGGTGGCTGATGCTGTCACTGTCCAGACACTGTAAAGTGGAGAATTTAAAAAATCCATTTTATTTATTCTTCTGTCATATCAAAAAGGGAACACTTATATAACTCATTTCAAATGTTAATATTGTTTAGATGTTTGTCACATCACAGCACTATCTGTCTATGATTAGTATTTTGTTCATCATGGAAAATGAATGAATGCCAGAGTGAAAAATGGAGTACTGAGCAATACATTTTATCAAGATGGCGAGAAAGTATCTGTTGAATATTTTGTACAGTTGTTGAAAAGGTATCTTTATCCATGCCACTTGTAGTTCAAATGAAGGGCATTCCTTTATGTTTGGCTCTCCAAGGGCAATGCTTGATACATTGTTGGGGGGGAAAGGGAATCTGCAACACTCACTTTACCTTTAGAGAAAGAAATATATGCAGACTACATGAGGGTGAAAAAAATGGGAAAGCATGTGACACATAGGTACTAGCTATGGATTTCTGGTCAACAGTTTGTCCTGCACCTTTGCAGTTAAACAGTGTTCAGCTACACCTGTTGCTTTTCCCTCTAATCAGTGAGGTAATTCTTGTAGTATAGACAAGGCCAGTGAAATTTGCATATGTTTGTGCTACTTACATATCTTCTGTGAAATGCTACTGTTCTATAAATAGGGAGTTAGAGAGGGGTCCTTTACATTCCTATTGTTGGGTGTCCCCATTCTGGAAGACAGGAGCAATTTTTCTTTCACCCTCCGATGAAAGAAAGGGCAGCTCAAACCCCACTGAGTTTTCAGTAGAACATAGGAATAAGCATAGCAGTTCAGACCAGTGGACCATAACATCCTTTATCCAGCCAGTACCAGAATGTGCAAGACACCTCACAGTGAACAGTATGTGAAATAAGCAGTCCATATGGGAAGTTTTTCTTAGCCCAGTCACACAGTGGCTAGCTTGTACAGGTGTATGAAGGTTTATCACTCTTCTGTTTTGTAATTTCCTGTCTGATATGGGTATGGTTGTTCTATATTAATATAACTGTAATTCTTCATTCAGGCTCAATAAGTTCTTGGCTTCAAGTATGTCATGTCAGTGAGTTGTGCAGCATAATTATTCATTCTGAGTTTAAAAATAAGATCCCTTTATTCGTTTTAAACTTGCTGCTTTTCAGTTTCATTGATTGTCCCCTGATTGATTTTTGTTGTGAGACCTGGTAAACAGGAGTGCACAACTTTGTGCCCTTCATTATTTTCGCCCTGAGAACTGGACTTCCCCACTTTTTCTCCCCAACCTATTTAGTCACCTCTAAAACAAAAATCCCTTCCTCTTGGGGGACCATTCACCCCATGCAATAGGATAATCATTCAGTCTGGACTGTGCTTTGCAGTTTGTTGTAGAGCTGGTCTGGCCGACCTTGTGTAATGTGTAAATCTTCTGTTTCCAGGCCTTAGTGTATGGTACCATCATGGGGTGGTTTTATCCATTTCAAACCAAAGCACTTTTCCCAATTTTTTTTTAAAAAAAAAAGCTGAAATACGTTAGTACAGAGCACCAAGTATTACCTTTGTATCTTCCATCCAAGCATCTCAAAGTGATTTACATGTATGCATAAAGGCTCACAACATCCAGGCTGGGATACCTAAGTAATAATATTCCAATTTTACAGCTGGGTCTCGGAGGCATGGAGACATTAAATGAAGGTCACTCAGCAAATGAGTTGGTAGAGCTGGGAGTAGACCCCCACCTCCTATCCCACAGATCTGAATTTTCTGACCTACTCTGAGCACTCAACAGAACCTAGAAAACAGCATGAAAACTTCTTATTTGCTTCACCAGAAATCCATTTTTCATGAGGCCTATTAACCCTAATCTGTTCAGCTAAGAAGTGTTAGTTATTCTTAAAACATTCCATTCTGCCTTGCTTTTTTTTCTGGGAGCACTATGGGTGCAAATTGTTTTGTTTGACTGTAAGGTCCCTGAGGGGAGAGCTAGTGTCTTTGTCCTATACAGCACCAAACCTGCTGTCTGTAATCAACTAGTAATAATTTGGGGATCAGTTCCAGCTCACAAAATATACCCAAAGTATTAAGGGGGCACCAGCAGGGTATTTGGATTATATATTTACTGTTCCTGTTTCTAATAACCGTTTATAACTTCACATCTGAAATCTCTTCCAGGACTAATTTCCCCTTCTCTATTCCTATTTGTTTTTGTTGCTTAACTTGCACATCAGCTGGTAAAATTCCTGATGTTTATTTACCTTTAAGTGTGACAATACAAGAACAATGAAAACCCCAAAGACAATTTTTCACGTTACCATCACAATTGGCAATAACAAGCACTCTTGCAGGTAGAGTGCTTAAGGAATGAAGGGACAAGGAGAGTAAACTATCTTCTTTAGCCCGTATTGGTCAGAAAGGTAAAGCAGTGTGAGGAAGTTTATGCTACAGCTGTACAGTAACCAGTCTGTGGATAAACAGAAGGCTCCAAGCCACTGTTCCTGCACTAAAAATGCAGTTACAACATTAGAAAAAAAAAATCCAAACTTTTCATGAGTGAGAATGTGGTGCAGGAAAGTGGATTCGGAGTCACTGCTGGAGCCTGTATGAAGGCTTTCTCTCTCACTCACATTCACACCCTACCTGCATCCCAAGATTTGCACATAGGTTTATGCAGAGATTAACAGTTAGTGGGGCGTGTTATGAAATACTATTGTGATAATAGATAGAAAATCTCCCCCACACCTTCTGCAGTTTTAGCAGAAAACAGGCTGCCATTTGCAACAATAACACTGTACATGATGGTAATGCCATTCTATGTATTTAGTTAAGATTATTACAGCAAGGGGGATAGCACACTCCAGAGAGACTGCCACTAGTAATGCAGAAGGTAAGGGGGAAAGTTGCTACAGTATAACTGGTACATGTCAGCAGCGATCTTCTAACCTGTCCCAGATAAATAAATTATAAACAGGCATAGATTGGCAGTTTCTTGAAACCCAACCAATTGTTGCTAATTTTCTACAAATTGTACCTTCTAAAACTATAGCAAGTTTTATTTTGTCATCCCATCAACTGGAATTTTTCTTCATTGAAGCCAAAGCTGGCAGCAGGGGTTGGTCACGTCTTCTGTCAGGATTAATTTTGCAATTTATTCTAAAGGCAAAAACAAAGGTATGAATGAGAAAAAGTTCTGATGAATTATGGAGTATAGAGACCAAGCCCGTAGCCACTCCCCAGTAGGAGTCACTATTTCACAATTAATAGCCTTGTTCTTCACCAAGGACTTCACAAAGTGCTGTATGTACAACACTACTGAAATGGAGCCACCTCTGGGAAAAGGAGATAGGGGAAATGTCCTGGGTTGTGTGACCAAGTCAAGTATGTGTATTTCTGAAAAGTACCATGGGGCCTTCAATAGGCACAAGGTCCTATGCCCTTAGAGGATCTCATCTACAATACATCTTTCCTTCAGTAAAATGACTGGTAATCAATTTAGCTGCCTCAGCAGGATGAAGGGTTGAGTTGACTTTGCTGGGGTTTGAACCTATGAGTCCAGTGAGTCTAGGTATTTCATCCTCTCGGGGTAGAGAAGTCAGTTGGTAGTTAGCAGAGAAATCATCGTTTCCAATGAAAGATTCAGCATCTTCCTATGTGTGGTTTCACTATAGCTCTGTGTTATGGGGCCTGTCTTAGGGCAAGAGGTAACAGCTCTCTTTCACCGACCCAGAGCTGCCAGGTGGTAGGGGGCTTGGAGCTGGTGCTGCTAGTAGGAAGCTGGAATTCTGATGTCAATAAATCTTACCCTGAGCAGACAGAAGAGGTGTTCACCATGGACACAGCGAGCAAGGGGATATAGGACACAGCAGTTTGCATTACATCATGCATAATAACTTCAACGTGCCAAAAGGGCAAGTGGGGGGGAGCTGTCAGTAGTATTTCACCTTGGGTGCTTCAGCCTGCAAGACTATGTATTTACTAGGGAATGTGGGATCCATAATTCTTCCTCGGTGGCAGCAAGGGTGGAGGCAGTAGTGTAAACTTAGCTCTGGTGGTTTTACTCCCATGTCACCGAGCCAGGTGAGATTGCTCACTAGTCAAACAAGCTGACTTCTGTCTCTGCTACAGCCTCCAGCTCTGCTCCCATTATTGCAGCTGTACTAGTGGTGGTTTCTACTTTCCTAGCTGAGACAAGACACTGGACTAGCTGTCAGTGAATTAGAGAAGGGGACGTAGGAATAATAAGGCAGTAGCTCTTATTGGGTAAGACAGAATGAGCAACATGACCAATAATAAAGGAATAGAGAAATCCAAATCCACTATCTTCTGAGCCAACATGTGGAGGGGTTCAAAATCGGGCAGAAATATATCGGCACTGAGGGGGAAGCAGTGGCTTCCCAACATACTCCTCCTCTCCTCCTGACCCCACTGAAGGCCCTGTGGACATCTGGTCCCACCAGTGCAGCAAAGATGGAGGGGCTTTTGTGGGGAAAAGAAGAGGAGAAGATAAAGGGTGAGTAAAAGTCAGAATTAACTTACTGGGAGGTTCTGTGCATGGCTCTCTGGTTGGTTTTGTGCTTGGTTCTTTGGTTGGTTCCATGCTTGGCTCTTTGATGGACTCTGTGCTTAGCTCTCTGTTGGGCTCTGAGCTTGGTTCCACGCTGGGCTCTCCACTTCCTTCCCCTTTGGGCTCTCCAGTAGTCTCCGTGCTTGATTCCATGCTTGGCTTTATGCTCGGCTCCATGCTTGGGTCCCCAGACACAGGGGTAATTGATGTCTCTGGAAAAACAAAATTGACATGAATGGGTGTCATGAGTGTTCAGCATCTTTGAAAATAAGGCTACTTGTCTCGGTGCCTAATATAGATTTAGATGCCTACCTATAAGCAACCACATTTGAAAACTTTGCTGAGAGGCTCCAGGTCAAGCTTGCCCAGAGGAGACAACTGTGGCAGTTGGAGGAGGAAAGATCATGCACCAAATTCATCCTTGAATTTGAATCCTTGCATTGAAATTAACGGAGTTTTACCAGAGACTAATTTGGCTCTATGCCACTAACATAACAAAAATCCTGAGACTGTATTTTTCTTCAGGCCTTGGAACCTATCCTGTGAGTCTATAATGGGTTTGATTTACCTTGTGGTTTTATTGGATCAGCTAGAAACACAGCCAGTAGAACTGAAAGGATCAACATCTTTCTCAGCATGGTTGACTTGGTGCCTTATGTGAAGTGCAAGTGTCAGGAAGCAAGAGGGAAGTCTGCAGTGGCCAGCGGAAAGGGAGTTCAGGTTCTATTTAAAACAATCCCCTGGCCTCCGCCCACTCTAGAATCTTCCCAGAAACAGGACATTGCAAAATAAAATGTCCGGACAGCACGCTCAGAGTTGGGATTTGGGGTTGTCAAGGGCTGTACCATTCTCATTAATCAGTTCCCGCACACTGCCATGGAGAGAGATGACCTTAAACACAAGCTGTGGAAGAAAATTCCAGACTGTTGGGAGTGGCATGGTCATGGAAAAAGCCATAACAAGCTGTAGCAAAACCAATAATGATTTCACCAACTTTGCTTCTGGCATTGTTGGTTTCCCAAGACAAATAAAGCGGTTTCTGTTGAGGTTATTTTAAAATCCTGGTATGACTCTTGACAAATAGAAACTGCTTTGGGGTAGGTGAAAAGCGCAAAGGGTCACTAAAACCTGTTGTACATTTTTTTTTTCAGTATTGTAAGACAATTAATTATAGTGTAAGAGTGGTGATGTTTTGGTCAAGGCTGGGATGGGCATTTCATGCTAAATCCTTCTTGTCAGTCATTTATAACTTAAACACGGATCCCTCTGGGCTGAAATTTCTCATACTTTGTCTCAGCCCAAAGCTAAATGTTTTTGGAAAGTTTGAACAAACATCAGCCAGATCCTCAGGTGTGAGGCTGCTCTTTTGCACTTCCACATTGGTGGAATATGACCATAAAGCTGGTGTAACTGACTCTCAGAGGACCATCCCTAATGCAAAGGGGAATCCTCTGGTGGCACAGAGCTGGCTTGCCTTCTGTGGCATTCCCCCATCCCTACTTACAGCATAGAGAACATAACCAGAGGAAAGGTTTAAGATACCTATGTGCTGAGGCAAATCTTCAGCTTCAGTATTGGCCCTTTGGCCAATGTAAATTAGAATAGCATAAAATCTGGTCCTATACAGTCGGCTGTTTCTGAGATAATGTTACTGTGGGCCTGATTCTGACAGTACAGTGGTGTAAATCATGGGTAACTTAATCTGTAAAATCAGTGTAAGGCAGTTCAGAATCATGCTCCTTCATTTAAGAATGTTCTTATCTTTGTACTTCTGAATCCCATTCCTAAATATTGCATCAACCTAGTTTCTCTGTGCTGATTTTATTTCAAGTTGCTGCCACCTCTAGGGTTTGCCTTAGACAGTGTTCTTCTAATCGGGGGTTTCTGTGGTGCAACACAGATTTTTATATATATAATTTAGCTTGAGATGAAAAAAGAACTGATGTCCATTAACATCTACAACTATGAAGCTACTGCTATAGGCTTCTCTGACTTTACTAGGTTCAGTGTCAGCATCAGTTTGATTGAATTCACATACCTATTTTTAAAATCCCACATGAAGAAACTAGGGCTGTCAATCACAGTTAACTCATGCAATTAACTAAAAAAATTAATTACAATTAAAAAAATGTATCTCGATTAATCACAGTTTTAATCACACTGTTAAACAATAGAATACCAATTGAAATTTATTAAATACTTTTGGTGTGTTTCTACATTTTTCAAATATTTCGATTACAGCACAGAATATAAAGTGTACAGTGCTCACTTTATATTATTTTATTACAAATATTTGCTCTGTAAAAATGATAAACAAAAGAAATAGTATTTTGCAATTCACCTCATAGAAGTACTATAGTGCAATCTCTTTTTTAATTGTGAAAGTCCAATTTATAAATGTAGATTTTTTTTGTTACAAAACTGCCCTCAAAAATAAAACCATGTAAAACTTTAGAGCCTACAAGTCCATTCAGTCCTACTTTTTGTTCAGCCAATTGCTAAGACAAACAAGTTTATTTATATTTAGGGGAAATAATGCTATCCCCTTATTTACAATATCACCTGAAAGTGAGAACACGTTCCCATAGCACTTTTGTAGTCAGCATTGCAAGTTATTTACATGCCGGATATGCTGAACATTCGTATTCCCCTTCATGCTTTGGCCATCATTCCGCAAGACATGCTTTCATGCTGATGACACTCTTAAAAAAATAATGCATTAATTAAATTTGTGACCGAACTCCTTGGGGGAGAGTTGTATGTTTCTTGCTCTCTGTTTTAACTGCAGTCTGCCATATATTTCATGTTATAGCAGCCTCGGATGATGACCCAGCATGTTTATTTTAAAAACATTTTCACAGCAGATTTGACAAAATGCGAAGAAGGTACCAATGTGAGATTTCTAAAGATAGCTACAGTACTCAACCCAAGGTTTAAGAATCTGAAGTGCCTTCCAAAATCTGAGAGGGACGAGGTTTGGAGCATGCTTTCAGACATCTTAAAAGAGCAACACTTTGATGCGGAAACTACAGAACCCAAAGCACCAAAAAAAAAAAAAAAAGAAAATCAACCTTTGCCTGGTGGTATCTGACTCAGATGATGAAAATGAACATGAGTCAGTCCGCACTGTTTTGGATCGTTATTGAGCAGAACCCATCATCAGCATGGACGCATGTCCTCTGGAATAGTGATTGAAGCATGAAGGGGCATATGGATCTTTAGCACATGTGGCATGTAAATATCTTGCAACACCGGCTATAACGGTGCCATGGGTATGTATGTTCTCTCTTTCAGGTAACATTGTAAACAAGGCAGCATTATCTCCTGCACATGTAAACAAACTTGTTTGTCTGAGCAGTTGGCTGAACAAGAAGTAGGACTGAGTGGACTTGTAGGCTCTAAAGTTTGACTGTTTTATTTTTGAATGCAGTTTTTTTTGTGCATAATTCTACATTTGTAAGTTTAACTTTCATGATAAAGAGATTGTATTAAGTGAGTTGAAAAATACTATTTTATTTTTACAGTTCAAATATTTATAAAATAAAATATAAATATAAAGTGAGCACTGTGCACTTTGTTTTCTGGGTTGAAATTGAAATGAATATATTTGAAAATGTGGAAAACATCCAAAAATATTTAAATAAATGGTATTCTGTTACTGTTTTACAATATTCTGTTATTGTTTTACAGTGCAGTTAATTGTGATTAATTTTTTTAATCATGTGATTAATTGTGATAATTTTTTTTTATTACTTGACAGTCCTAGTAGAAACCTAAGCCTTGATGTTTAATATCTCTCTTTAAAATTGTGAAGGAATTTTATTGGCTGATGAAGATTCTGGCTGTATGGAATATCAGTATAACACACAGGTCAGAAATAGATAATTGACTCTAATTAGTGTGGATGTGACTCCTCAAAAAATTTAGCCTAGCTGTTTGTTGTTTTTCCTTAGAAATGTATTCACAATGCATAACTGTCTTTATGGGTGTGATGTACCCAGAATTACAATCCAGACTAATGAGTAGCTGTGTGACAACCCCCCTCTCCCCCATTGCAGGGGCATGCACAAGAAAGAAAGGGGCATGTCTCCCCCGCCCCCATAATCATCAGGGGCACAGAACTCCTCCAGCCGTGGGGCGGGGGAAGGAAGAGCGAGCGAGCCCCTATTGGGCTGGGGGCAGAAGGGGAGGAGGGGTGAGGTGGAGGGAAGGAAGAGCAAACTCCTGCTGGGGGAAGGAGACACAATCAGTTAAATTTTTGTGCATGCCCTTGCTTGCCTTCTAACGTGGGCTACTCTTTACAATGCTTTGCTGCTGTATCTTCCATCTTGGATGCTCACAAACAGTTTCCAGCATGCAAGTCACTCCCGTGTGTGTGTGTACACACTGCAGTCTGCCATTCACACATAGGCTCTTACCAGCCTGAATTATACTTCAGATTTTTTCTCCCCAGAAATGTCTGTCCTATACTACCCAGCACTATCCTCGACAATACAAATTTATATAGGTCTGTTGTTTCATCAATGGAAATAATGTGTACACATCTTGTTACCCCAGTTAGAGTTTCCCAAACTCTTCAATTTAAACAGACTGGATTAGGTAAAACAATAAAACAAGTTTATTAACTACAAAGAGAGATTTTAAGTGAATACAAGTACTGAGGCATAAAAGTCAGAAATGGTTACAAGAAAAATAAAGATAAAACAGAACTAATGCCTAACTTAACAAACTGTGTTAAATTCAAAGTAAAGTTTTTTTCACCACATGCTCTCAATACTCTTACTGGCCAAACTTCTTAGGCCAGGACCCCTTACTCTGTGTGATGGCTGCTTCCTTTGTCCCTTCTTGTGCAGTGAATCGAGAGAGAGAGAGGAGGACTGTCTTGGGATGTCTGCCCCTTCTTTTTATACTCCTTGTCCCCCCCTTTGAGAAGCATTTCCATCTGGGAGTAAAGGCGACAGGTGGTCTGTGTGGAAGGGAATGCCATGCTGTTTCTTTGCTAAAATGTAGCTTCTTTTTACCCATCTCCCTTTTCCTGTCAA
The DNA here is from genome assembly GCF_965140235.1 of Caretta caretta. Classification (NCBI taxonomy): domain Eukaryota; kingdom Metazoa; phylum Chordata; order Testudines; family Cheloniidae; genus Caretta; species Caretta caretta. The sequence goes on from NC_134207.1 coordinate 176,325,085, forward strand.
AGAATGGTCACTTAGAAAGCAATGGTCTTGTTTACACCTGGCTGAGACATTAGCTTGCCCTTTGTCTCCTTTCCTGCTTGATGACTCTGATATTGCTTAAATGCAAATTAAGCAGAACACACATTGTTTTGTTTGAGACAGACCTGTTTTCCAACTTCTGTTTGGGCAGGGCTGTGGTTTGGAACATGTGTTAACACCACCATACAGTAGCATCTGATAACTTCACATACAATGTGGCCACGCATATTTTACGAGGACAATAATGACCAGCAAATTGAGTTTTCAAATAGTAGCTCACAAGGCACACTTCGTACAAAGATTATTACACTAGAGGACATGGGTATATTCTGTCAAAATGGGGTGATGGGAACACAATGTATTCAGTCCTAAAATGGAATATGATACAGAAAGACCCATTCATCTACAGTGACTTATAAATGTTAGTACACCTTGCCCGGCACTGTCATTCCACTCCCTCTTGAATCCCAAGGTCAGTCTCTCTACAATTCTGAGTAGAGTCTCTCTCTCTCTCTCTCTCGTATGGGGAATTAATTGAAACACTTCAGGAAACAGAATGTGGGACAATTATTCACAGGATACACTGAGCAGAATCTCACATTCAGTACTAGTGAGATGTTCTCTTGCCTGCTGTCCTAGGAGTGTCATAATCTACAGTAAGTGCATATAGGAGTGAGTGTGGCAGTATGGAATAGAGTTCCTTCATGTGCAGAGTGCACCTCAGAATTTCATTTATCTGGGTATTGTCCAACAACAGCTATGTCAACCAGAATGCTCTCACCATGACTTGGGTCAGTCTTCCTGGAAATACATGAATAGCTGGAGCCTTACAGTGGGAGACTTGAAGAGCTTGATCTGTTGAAGTTTATCAAAAAGAAGATTGAGGGGTGAGTTGATTACAATGTGTAAGTACCTTCATGAGGAAAAGATACCAGGTTCTAAAGGGTTCATTAACTTAGAGGAGAAAGGCATAACAAGAACCAATGGCTGGAAGCTAAATCCAGACAAATTCAAATTAGAAATAAAGCACAATTTTTTTAAGAGAGAGAGTGAATAGCCATTGGAATAAACTACCAAAGGATGTGGTAGATTCTCCATTGATTGATATCAAATATGAATTAAAGACTGGCTGCTTCTCTGGGGGATATCCTGTAGTTGAACACAAGTTATTGGGCTTCATACAGGGGTAACTGGGTGAAATTTAATGGCATGTGATATATAGGAGGTCAGACTTAGAGCTGGCCAGGAAAACACATTTCAGTTCTGTGATAATTTGAGAATTTTCAGAGAATTTTCCATCTTAGATTAGGACAAAAAGCCAAAAACTTGAAAATGTTTGCAGAATTGCAATTCTAAAATACTTCATTTTGGAAACAGGAAACCCTAGTTATCTCTGTTTGAGGCCCAGGAGGCAAGGCTCAGTCTTGGGCCAGTGACACCTTTATTATATATAAAAGGATGCTGGCTTTACAGTCTACCACCTTGTGGTCCTGCTGAGGTAGAAAAGCAGCTTTATGCCCTGGTTTCTAATAGGACACATGATTTTTAACCTGACATTATGCCTTTAATATATCAAAATGGCCTTTTATTCCTGAAAACTTCAAAATATCTAACAGAGAATCCCATAATGGTTGTTGAGCAGTGAAATGAGCTGATGGCCACCACATGTTCAGGCTGATTGCAGTTCAGTCGAGCAGTATCAAGGAATAGTTGTAAAAAATGATTTACTGAAGCAGACAGCAAGCCACTCTCTAAGGACCAGGAGAAACAGTTCTGACTTTTGGTCCTGGCAGTATTAGTTTGGAAACTTGCCTAGGAGGCCATTTGAGAAATTAGTAAATCAGGAGACTCACGTTTGAGATCCATTAGGTTGCACAACATAGAATGCAAACCTGTCTTTAAACCACCCACCGCAGTAGCAAGGACCAGATTTTCTAGAAAGGTGAGGTAAACATGGGATGAGAAGATCTCATTCCTCCCTTGTGAAATGAGGATAGTTTGTCTGCCCCAGGCATCTACTGCAGAGGTAACTATTAAGACTCTGTGAAAGGGGTTTGTGTTGATTGCCTCACAGGTGCTTTAGCTAAGGTCAGATTTCATCCTTTTTGGATTTGTTAATTTTTGTACAGCACCCAAAGAAAATACAAAGTGCTACACAAATGTGAAAATGATCATTTTCTTACGTTATCAATGCCAGCTTTGGACATACAGGCCAGATCTGTGCTGTATTTAAAAAACCCAGTCTTCTCCATAAATAAGGAGATGAGACCATCTTTCCTTTTAAATTAGAGGTTGAACAATGTGGGCCTCTTACCCTTACTTTCCTTAAGATTAGCCACAGCAAAGGAAGGTGATCTAGTTACATCCAAAGAAAACTGAATTTGGATCCACTGGTGTCATTCAAGTAGTCCTTACTCATGAAAGCAGCCTCATTGACTTTAATGGGGATACTTGCATAAGTTGAATGTGTAGGCTCCCCCAGCACCTTTGTTTGAGTAATGTTCACATTGGAGCTTGAAGATACCTTTAATATCTGTCTGACATATAGACATCTGAAGCCACCTTTTCTCCCTTAATTTTATTCATAATTAGTTTCTGATGGCTCTCAACTGTTTTCCATATAATTTATTGTTATTAAAATAATACCTAGAGGCCCCCATCAGGAATTAAGACCCCAGCATGCTAAGAACTGTACACACATCCAGTGAAAAGCCAGTCCCTGCTCCAAAGATCTTGCAGCTTTTAAAATAACCTTTTCTATGATTTCAAACATTAGAATGAATACTTCACAGTCCCAAATTTTACCAAGAAAGAGAGACATTTTGCCACCCTTACTCACGTTGAGTAGTGTCTACAGCTGGTAAGAAAATGTTTTATTTTCTTTTTTTCCATAACAACCAGTGAGTTCTTAGCCTTCAGCAGAGACCAGGCATTAATAATCTAAGGAATCCAATATTTACAGTAGCTCTATTAAGTTCACCAGTGTTTTCAGAGTAAGGTACTACTTAATGTGAGCAAGGGTGGCAGAATCTGGCCCTCACTGGTTTTGATAGATTTAACATTTTCCCTAGGGTTTGTGTCCTTTTAAAAAATATTTCTTTTGACGTGTTTGATAATATATAACATATACACATGACCAATGAGACAAGTATTTCATGATACTGCCTCTAGGCACTTTGACGTGGTCTGACTTACACAAGAAAATGTCAACTTACTTTTTATCCAGCCTCAGTTAAATCAGGTTGTTACAGACCAATGTGATAGAAAACAATAAGCAGATACATTTTTACCATTTGGGGGTGGGATGGCAAACTCTTTTTTTCCCTCCAACTTCTGTCTACTGTGATCCACAGCACTACAAGACATGAAGGTTGGCATTTTAAAACTATTTGGGTGATCAAATCCCTATGGGAAAATTAATGGGAATTGAGCATTCAGATCTTGTAGGTCGCTTTGAAAAATCTCAGAAAGATTACATTTTTATTTAATACCCTCTTCACTAGACTTCAGGTCTAGCTGCCTAGGATTAAGCTGCTTGCCCATTTATCCCCTCCTCTGAGCAGTTGTGGGGAAGGGCAGGGAATAGAGAGTAAATGGGCAGAGCCTTGGCTCCACACCCCCTACTTGATGGCTCTCTTCAACTTCCCATGCCTTTCTCCACTCAAGTCTGTAGAGCTATTTCTCTTCTCTTCTTCTCCATTAGTTAGGATACATGGAGCCCTCCTGAATTTCCAGAGTGGTGGCTTGAAGGCTCTGCCCTTTCTGGATCCTTTATAAATGACTGGGATGCCTTTCTCTTCTCTAGGATCTTTCAGGGTAGCTGGTTGGTCCACTCTCAAATTACCTATGCTAATGTCATCTGGATGGTACATGGCTTGGCTGCTCCCCAGATGTAGAACAGCAGGCTCCCAGAATGCGCCACTGGCCTGTGGTAGGGTGCTAGCTCTTTGAAGATTTTTCCTGACCTTGTTGTTAACCTTTTCTTTTCTTCTTATCTAACTTGCTCCCTTTACACTCATCCTTAAGACAGGAACGTCAAGAAGTGTGAGTGTCTCTTTAACAGCAGGGTATGATGGGGCCCTAATCAACATATAAGAGAGAGTATTACTAGAAGGCACTCACTCAGGTGAAAGTCCTGTTGGAGAAAGGTACTCAATGAACATAGGGCTTAGTTAGGGAAAACAAGTTCTTCTGGTGTACGGTTTGTGGCTAATTTTTTCTTTATTACATTTGTTTTATTTGACTATTAATACCCTGGGATATTTATAATTTTTAAACACCTTGCACCTGTGTATTTTATGCTGAGTTCCAGGACCCTGTTCATTCCATGTAACATGAATCCCGCTGCTTCTGGCCCTTTAAAATTTAAAACATTCTGGGAGTAGGACACTAGATTATTCCAAAATCCATGATTATTAGAACATGAATATTATTCTCCAGTTGTGACCTAACTCTGGCCCTTGAGGTGCAATTCAGAGATCAACAGCACCAGCTAGTTTCCACAAAAAGGCTAGCTTGGATGGTATGTATATGTTAGAGAAGTGGGAGGACAGAAGAGGTAAAGAGAAGACTCCATGGACAAGGGAGGTGATGCCATTCTCTTTAGAGCTTTGCACTTTATAGCAAAATGACCGCTTCACCTTTTGTCCGCCTATCTTAAGGACACTTGTTTTTTGTTTTCTCCAGATCTAAACTCCATGAGGAACATAAAATTATAGTTGTAAATGTTCCTAATATTTCATGTTGCAAGCAAGCTCCCAGGAGCTTTGCTCATTTCTTTCTTGGTTTATAAATGATAATGTGTTTAGTCCATTCAGGGAGATTAGAGGCAAATTAAAAGTAGGAGCTAATTGGTTTTGGATGAAGGGCAGGCTGGTTTATATTTAGGGAGTTATAATATGTAACTGTCCATTTTGAATAATATTTTGTGTGCAGTTTCAGGCCAGAGGCTCCAACAGTGGCCAAGTACCAGGTACGTTCATCCAAGGATCTCAAAGTACTTTGCAAAGGCGGGTAAGTATTATTCACATTTAACAGATAAGGATACTGAGGCACAGACAGGTTTGAATGACCACATCTCACTGCCCCCTCAGAGAAGTATAAAGCTAACTTCTTCATTTCAGCTTTTTCAGAGCCACAACAAGGAGGAGGAGGACATGACAGAGTAGGATGTGTGTGCAGGGGTCAGATACCAAATGCCTCTGGGGAAGTGGGGAGGAATTGGTCTGTTTTGGCTGTGTAATTATTGGGGCTACCCCATACCCTAACCCCCTAGGATGCCAGTGGCATGCCAGGTGTACTACCACTCAGATGCAATCACTAGTGGTACTTCATCAGCTGGGTCTTGCAAGCATCAGCCCTGGGTCCTAGTAACCTCTCAGACACATGGCTAAGGGACAGGTTATTTTACCAGGGCTAGCAGGAAATGGAAAGTTTGCAAATACCCTAAGTACAGTGGCTTAAACAGGTACAGTTCAAGTGAGAAATAGCAGTGAATGTTTGGGTCTCTGGGCAGTCTAATCAAAACTCAGGGCTCTTCAGGCCCAGTGCCTGGGATGTCCTCTCCAGTTCAGTCTCTATTCAAGCAAATAGGAACTTGTAGGTTTCCAAGCCAGGCTCAGTTAGTATCTCTCATTGGGGCTCCTCTGCACTGGCTCCCTGTCCAGTCACTAATGCTCTCACACAGAGCTGTAATATCTGGCAGTCACAGCCTGTACCATAAGGGCTCTGCATCCATTTCTGACTCCAGGTTCTCTCCAGCTCCCTGCTTGCCATGCAGCCACTGCCTCAGCTTCCCTGCAGCTTCTCTTTTGCCATATGGCCACTGCCTTCTGACAGAACTCATCCACTTCCTGCTTCGGCACCTTTTCCCTTACCTGGCCAGGGGAAAGGGACCTGCAGTGGGAAGGGAACTGATAGGAGTTGTAGACTGATGCTTTGCAGATCCATTATAGCTGTAATCTTTTTTTATAAGGCACTTGCACACTTTGGTAATGGGCTCAGTATAATCTAGCAATTGCCATACTGGATCAAACCATCCTATCCAGTAGCCTGTCTCCAACAGTAGCCAGCTCCAGATGTTTCAGATGAAATCCTGCAGTGTGGCAGTTATGAGATAACCTGACCACAGGGAAAGTTTCCTACTAATGCTCATTAGCTAGATGTTGCTTTCTGCCCTGAAATATCAGGTTTTTTGTTTCTGATCTTTATTCTTATTCGTTCTTTACTGCTGTTACTCTGTATGATCTCATTATCCATATAAAAGTCCAACCTTTTTTTGAATCCCACTAAGCTCTTGGCCTCAGTGATATCTAGTGGCAATGAGTTCCACAAACTCATTGTGCATCATATGAAGACGGAATAAATGGCCTAGATAAGTTTAGTAACTGGCCCTTGGTTGCACAGTTAGCAATAGGGTGAGGAATGGAACTTCAAGCCAGAACTTTCAAAATTGGATGCTAGTTAAATTTAGGGTGTCTCAGTTTTTGGTTGCCGAGGGAGACCCTAGGCCTGATTTTCAGAGATGTTGAGTACCCACAGTTCCCACTGACTTCATGGCCGCTAGCCTTTGGTCTAGCCAAACTGTGCCTGGCACAGGATCTCAGGTTGGGGGATGGAGAAAGCAAAGGTCACTGAATGCTATCTTTGTGCTTTATGAATGCTATCTTTGTGCTTCATGTTGCCAGGTGCTATTCAACATGAATGAGACTATTAAAATCTGGCCCTTAGTAATTTATATGTTGGCATAACAGCTGTGATTTCTGGATAGCATAGTGATGTACTATTAGTATAGCAATTGTGATCTGTATGAAGGAATACATAATCTTTGGTTTAAACAGCAGGCTCCATATACATGAACAGGATTTACAACATATAATATTTCCCCCCCTTTCTTGGGACAAGGGAGCAAGTTCAGGTAGCACAATATACTTGTCTGATCTGAATATCAACATTTTATAAGCAGTTTCCATTCTGCTGGATTCTGTCATCCAAGGAAACTGAAAGAGTTAAGAGGAAAGTGTCCCAAATTTTTTTCAGCCCTGCAGCAGAAAGTTCCAAAGATAAAAGCATTTCTCAGCATGAGCAGACTGTGAAATGTAGTTGAAAATGAATTCTTTAATGCCAATTATATTAAGAATTTATTTTCAACTACATTTCACAGTTTGTTCATGCTGAGAGGACCTATTTTCTTTGGAATTTTCAGACTGCAGGGCTGAGTAAAATAGGTAGCTTTCCTTTTAAATAAAGTAGAAAGTACTGGAGTGAGATTATATCTGTCACAGATTATAATATTTATATTTATTCCTCACAAAACCAAAATCCTCCTAGGCATGTCTCGGATTCACATGAGGTCTCTGAGTTCTAGATTTTGCATCTGGGTATATGATTGCTTCAACCGAGAGACGTGCTATGTGCATTTAATACACTACAGCTGTGTTCCACTCCGTCAAATATACATAAAAGACAATCTGAAGCTATCAGCAAGAGAGATAGTTTAGGCAACATGATGAACTGAAAGACTAGTGGATCAACCCATGACATTTGGGTTCAAATTTGGAATTTTTTTCTCCATCTGTGATGAATGTTTATCTCCCTCGCAAAAACACTGTTCCCTCTTGATTAGGAGTTAAGGAGCTTGAGCTAGCTTGATGGCTCTTTCAGAGGTCAACTGTAGCTTATGCTCACTACAGTGGGTCAAGTTCCATCTTTTCTGGAGGGTAGCATTGCTTAAAGCACTGCAAACCCTGACCACTTTGGGCAGCTGTCACCACCCCAAATACCAAGGACACCGACAGCTTTGCACAGCTGAAATTCTTGACAAAAGAGCAATGAAACTACCATGCTTGCCTGCCCAAAACTCCTAGCGACTTCAGTGGGAGTTTTAAGTGTGCAAGGATTCAGGATTCACTCCCAAATGGTTCATTTACTAAACTCTTGGGAGATATCTCATGCAGATATGTGGTCAGAATTTATAATTTAGAATCAGGACTATTCTTCTTAGGCCAAACCTGAAACCCTTTCTCAGTTATATTGGCATAGCTACATTGGTCGGGGGCATGAAAACACCACAGCCCTAACCGACGTAGCTATGTTGAAAAACTCCCCACTGTAGATGCAGCTATGTTGATGGGAGAATGCTTCTGATGACGTAGCTAACATCGTTGGATGGAAAAATACCTTCTCCTAGTGTAGTTTGCGCCTACACTATGGGGCTATGCCAGCACAGCGTAGACATACCCTCAGTTTTACTTAGTTCTTTTTTAACATCCCCATGTAGATTATCAACAGGATTTGAAGTGAGGACCTTCAGCATCACAGCAGAGGACTAAAAGGAAAAATCCATTAACAGGTAGCCTCTATGGAGATGGTACCTTCTAGTTGGCTAGCCACTAGGGGAGGATGCAGCACACAATTTGCCAGCATGTTATACTTGCTCAAGGAAAATTCCTGAAAACACTTCAGTGGGAATTATGCCAGAATAAGAGCCAAGTAAAGAGTGAATAAGGACTTCAGGATTTGGCCCCTTGTGGATATATGCCCATAACTCCCCTTAATACCAATGAGCATTTTATGCTCACATGGTAGAGTAGACACCTCTAATGTCTAACTACCAACAGAGCCCTTACAAACCTCATTCACAGTTACAGTCAGTGGAAATAGTTGACACTGGGCCCACCTCCTTATAATATTACAAAAAATTATAAACTTTTTCCTTGAAACCTTATTGTTGGACAAATTTGCATTCCAATATAAATGTAGGCCTACCAAATCACACAGAAAGCAGTCTGATAGGGATTTTTTTCCACTTCTGATGTTACACTGACCTCTAGAGGTGCCAGGTATTATGTCTTGCTAACCTTTCAGGGTTTTTTTTTTTAGATTCAAATAGAATTATAATAGCCTGACTTACATCTATGAAAGTCATGAAAGGTTGAGTTTGGAATGGCTCCCCATCATTCATGGAGCAGCATATATTACAGCAGATTGTGCAGTGTTAGAGGACTACTTCATTACCTCAGCACATTCAGTCTCTATATAAGATAATAGGCACCTTAGAAACACCCTCTGAGGATATGTCTATACTACCTGCTGGATCGGCTGGCAGCGATCGATCCAGCAGGGGTCAATTTATCGCATCTAGTCTAGATGAGATAAATTGACCCCCGAGCGCACTGCCGTCGACTCCTGTACTTACCTGAGCGAGAGGTGCAGGCGGAATCAACGTGGGAGCGTCAGCAGTCTACTCACCGCAGTGAAGACACCGTGGTGAGTAGATCTAAGTACGTCGACTTCAGCTACGTTATTCACGAAGCTGAAGTTGCGTAACTTAGATCGATGCCTCCCTCTTCCCCCCCCTTCCCCTCTCCCAGTGTAGACCAGGCCTGAGAGAGTGTGTTTTCTTGCTTTTGTGGGTTTATGCCAGACCTTTTGGCCCAGATTCTCCTATGTTGCTCCTTGCATGGTCATTTACCCAAGTGCAATGTGGGTGTAAAATGCTTCTGTTCTCATCTGGTAGTACTTTACGATCTTAATCTGTCGCTGCCTCAGCTCCCCATCTGTAACATACCACTACTTCACTTCACAGAGGTAATGTGGAAATAAATCAGTTCCTGTCTGTGGAGCACTCAGATGCTGTAATGATGAGTGCCACAGAAAAGCTAAGGAGGCACTTCATAATTCTGTATTCAGAGCAGGATGTCAGTAAGGCCCGGGGGCCATACATTGAACAGGAATGAAAAAAAAAAAAGTAGTTGCTCATTAAGAGCTTGTCTCAGAGGTGACCTGTGCTGGCCCAACAGTGTGGGGGACAGATCGCGGGCAGCCAGCTTCAGCAGTGTTACTGAGCACGCTCAATCCATGTGAGCATGCTCCGTACAAGCCAAGCAGTAAATCAGGGGGAGGGGGGAGGAGCACAGGGGTGTGAATAACCCACACCCCTGAGCAATGTAAGTTACTCCGACTTAAGTGCCGGTGTAGACAACACTGTGTTGGCGGGAGAGCTTCTCCCGCTGACATAGCTACTGTCTCTCGTGGAAGTGGAGTAATTAAGTCGACAGGAGAGCTCTCTCCTGTCGTCTTAGAGCATCTTCACCAGATGCACTACAGCCGTGCAGTTGCATTGGTGCAGCTGCGCTGCTGTAGCACTTCTAGTGAAGACTAGCCCTGACTGAGCGCCATCCATTCTGTGCACTGAATGAGGTAGGGATCCGCTGGAAAAAATAGTACAGGATCATGTTATTGAAGACTGTATCATAATGTGTTAGCATAAGGGAGCCAAATTAAGGTTTCACAGGCAACTATAATTCTGTGTTCCCTAATGTTTCAGTGCTTGACTTTGCAATCTTAATAGTGGTCTATTAATCTAGTTATTTGTGTGTAATATTTTTATATACTGAGAAGACATATATCCAGGTTGATTCCCACATAAGGATGGTTTAAAAACCAAACAATTGGGAGACACAAAGCACAGTGCAAACCAAGAGATGAATGATTGTGCAACTAAGGTGACAAAGATGGAAACTAGTGACATTTTCTGCTTCCCTGTTGAAGAAATCAGGGATTGTGGAAGTGACTTCCTCACCCTATCTATTCGGAAAAGACTTTCCATCAAAGAGTGAGGGAGTAGGAGCTTTCAGTGTGGCTACGAGTTTGGCAGGGAAGGCTTGGTGAAGAGGAATCAGTGGATTCATGGGTCCCCTAGGTTTAGGGAACTGTTGCAGGCTGTGTTGGGGAACTGAGTGAGTCTGCTGAGCCTCTGCATCTCACAGCCAGACTGGGAAAGTCTCCCTTTCCCTCTTTGATACAGGAATTAAATTAGGCACCTCCCATTCTGAAGATAAGTATCTTTTGTCCCCACAAAGTTCTCAGCTGAAGCCCCGGAGAAGTGCAGGGGATGGATCCTAGGAAAGTCCAACCTTGCAGGAGACATTGGGTAGAACAATTCCATTGAAATTCCAGCAAGGAGTGAGAAATTAGCAGTGGTTGAAAACGTAAACAACAATAACATTCTTATTGGATTAAGTCACTGTAAAGTCTATTGACTTTTCTCACTATCCATGTTCTCCCAACACACACAAGACTGGTGGGTAAGGGCTGAGTTCAGTGGGGATAACCCCCCAGTTACTTTCCCCAAGTGGGTAACAGGTGGAGGCTTCTTACTGGGACTAGTTGCTGTGCGGAATCTAGAAAGCCAGGTTCACCCTTTGGTGACTGTCCAATTTGTACCAGCAGATTTACTGTAAGGGGGGAAGAGGTTAGACATCAGTGCCTGGTGACTCACACCAAGCAGCAGGGGAGTGGCCATACTGTGTACCACAAAGGACCTAGTCGTCTGATGTCCAGATCACAGTGCGGAGACAAAAGTTAGCTCCTTGTTTCTAGGAGTGCCTTGGCTTAATGCTCTGAGTTGAGGAGGAGTGACAGGAGAGTCAGTCGCCAATGCCAAAGAAATTTCACTTTTGAGAGGGAAATCAATGTGCACTTTTATAAATGTTTCCACACTTAATCATCTCCCTGGTGTTTTTTGCCCAACAGGTTTGTGGGGAACGAAATAGATCTTCCTGGTCTTGCAGACCATCCTGTCTGAATCAGGCTGAGATGGGAAATGCAGAGGCTCTTCAGACTGTCACACTTTGAGGATCCAGAGGATTGTCCTTTGGTTGCAGTTAGAAACCCCATTGCTGAGTTTTGTGCATGGAAAATGAAGTCACACAATGAAGTCACACAAATGAGGGTCATTCTTGTCAGTTGTCAGCTTGTGCGGATCAAGGAGTGAGTGGTTCACATTCTTTTCCAGGTGCAAGGCACACTCCATTGCTGTCAGCCCATTCTCCCAATCATCACGATCTGGTTTCTTGATGTCCTGCTGTGTGCAGTACTTCCAGCTAGAAGCCTTCAAGTACCAGAAGAGAAATGCTCCCAGAATCTTGACAATGTTTTAAAAATCAAGAGATTTAACATAATCTGCCACATTGTCGTTCATCTACCTTCCAGTTTTCCAGCAAATCAATCAGTAAACCACTGGCTCTTTCCTTTGGCATTTTTGTTTGGGGAAATGGTAAATTCCTGAGTGGGTACTACATAAGAACAGCCCTACTGGGTCAGACCAAAGGTCCATCTAGCCCAGTATCCTGTCGTCCGACTGGCCAGTGCCAGATGCCCCAGCAGGAATGAACAGAACAGGTAATCATCAAGTGATCCATCCCCTGTTGCTCATTCCCAGCTTTTGGCAAACGGAGGCTAGGGACACCATTCCTGCCCATCCTGGCTAATAGCCATTGATGGACCTATCCTCCATGAATTTATCTAGTTCTTTTTTGAACCCTCTTATGGTCTTGGCCTTCACAACATCCTCTGGCAAGGAGTTCCACAGGTTGACTGTGCGTTGTGTGACAAAATACTTCCTTTTATTTGTTTTAAACCTGCTGCCTATTAATTTCATTTTGTGACCCCTAGTTCTTATGTTATGAGAAGTAGTAAACAACACTTCCTTATCTACTTTGTCTACACCAGTCATGATTTTATAGACTTCAATCATATCTCCCTTTAGCTGTCTCTTTTCCAAGCTGAAAAGTCCCAGTCTTATGAATCTCTTCTCATACGGAAGCCATTCCATACCCCTACACTGTCTGAGTTCACAGGGGACTGGGCATGAAAAGTTTAAAAGTGACAAGGAGGGCAATTTGAAGCCCATGCTGGCCTCCTGGTCCCCTGGCTTAGTCTGGCCAAGTGGATCACAAAGGGAGAAAAAGGAAACGGTCTACAGGCGGATGTTGACAATCACATCTCCCAGGCGCCACATGGTGTGTGGATGCCAGGACTGGTGGATGGTGTGTAAAGCGCAACTTCTCTAGATGTCCAGAGACCACTACATCTCCTGGGTGCTGTAGGGTGTATGGAGGCCAGGATTTGTGTACCCTGTCCCATGAAATATGGGGACTTCAACTAATGCCAAAGTCTCCACGTGGGGCAGTTGGAAGTTCCATGCCAACCTCCTAGTCTGGCCCAGCAGTTGGGAAAAAAATTGTATTCACTTGTAAACTGCAAATTTCCTATAGAAATGATTGAAATATGCAACCCTTTGATGCCATTTTTACTTTGTCACTTTTGAGAGTGTAGCCACAGTTTTAAAAAGTGTTGTCCAGGGGTGGCCACTAGACTTGGACACAGGAGACCTGGATTCTATCCCTTGATCTCCCTCTGACCTGTTGGATGACATCTGGCAACTCACTTCACCGTGAAGTTTAATGTGAAGTAGTGTTATTTTAATTTCAGTTAAATCCAGAGATTTCTTGCCATTCCCGTCTTTTCCTAGAATAATGAATTTCCACTTGGCCAGGAACCTAATCAATAGCCACAGCCTCATAGCAATGTTTGCATTGGGGTATTATAGCCCTGCCCATGTTAAAAATATCTTTCTTCCAGCTTGAAAAAATTATTCTCCTAAATAAATGTTGATTTTTGTAATATACAGTCCCAGGCCTGACAATTTTGCCTATTTTTCAGGGAGTGTCTGTCTTTTGCAGGAATTAAATGCTATTCACCCCACAAGGCAGGAAATTTCTTGTAGGGTAAGGCAGGATTTTAGGACTGTATCTGTATGAAACTATTTTGATTTGTATCAACGCTAAAGAACAATAGTTTTGGTTTTGGGGAGCTTCCCAATCTATTGACACTTCCCTCCTAGGACTGCTGATCTGAAAGGCATAATCATCCACAGGTTGTGCTCCTTGGAAATATTTCCTATCAGTTAGGGGATTTGTGAAGTGAAGTAAGAAGAAAAATAACCACAAGGTACAGTAAGATCTCACTGATTCACTCTGATGACCAGAAGGTTCATTGTGCATCACTGAATTTTTGCAGCTTAGTAAGTAAAGACTCAGTCTGACACCCATTGAAATCAAGTATGATAATAGTTCATAAATGATAAATGTTTTGTAGTACAGGCCTGCTCCATCTCCAGCTGAAGACAATAGGAGATTTGCTATTAAATTCAAAGGGTAGTAAGATTGAGCCTATATTTTGCTACACTCATACAATAATATGAGACCTCTCTGCATCAGTATTAAATATCATTGCTGTACTATTAAATCTTTACTTAAAAGTGTGGCTAAGGAGTCATTTTTGTTTGTGAATGCTGAGTTTCTATTGTCCTGCAGCTAACACTTATTTTTGTATTTTTTTTATATAGACTGGCTCCTCTTATACATATTTTTACTATTCAAGCAGTTCTACCTGAGAAGAACTAGAAACGCTTCTGTGTCTGTTATATGTGAATTTGAAATATAAAATACAAGAACGTAGTGGCCTTGTTAAAGAAATACATTTAAAATTTCACAGGCCAGATTTCACAGCACCTGATGCTTAAACACGAAGGCTAGGTTTTTCAAAAGATCCTAAGTGACTAAGGTCAATAGGACGTGAGCTTCTAAGACATGTTTAGGTGTTTGAAAATGTCACCCTAAGTCTAGTAATAATTATGTTTGAAATGTATAGCAGGGCTATTCAGCCAAGCTTTGATTCCAGGAAATACAGTTAAATCAAAATCCAGAAGAGGGAGCCCTCTATCAAAATAAGATAATAAACTGAATTATTACCAAAATTCACAGAAGTTTCCACTTTCTTTTCCACCCACTTGTAAACCCCTCTGGATTATTTAACCTATCTGACTATACTTAAAAGACTAGCAGCTCACAATTTCTATCTTTAAACAATATTATTCAATATCTGAGAAGCATGCTTGTGATTTTTATCTGTGGCTGGGCATATCAGATGTGGAACCTGGTCCACATAAAAGAAGTTGTTTCCGTTATCCCCAAAAGCGAAACAGTTGTGTGACCTGTATTCAGATTAGTTAGGGAGGAGGTTTCCATTCCATTCCATTCCGAAAGCAGCATGGAAACCTTGGGCCCAATCCTGCTCCCATTGAAGTCAGTGGAACGTTGCCATTGTTTTCAGTAGGAGAAGAAACAGGCCCTTTGTTATAACAGATGATGTTTATGCAGGAATCTCCTTACACCCACTTAAAGTGTTTCAGCTCCCACAATTTGTATCAGAATGAAAAGGTTATTTTGCCGCAGGTATGTGGGGTGTTATTTTTTATGTGTACTGCACTCTCTGTTTAACCATTTCAGTACCACCACCCCCATACATTCATCCTGAGGACCCTACTGTCTGAATGAAGCTGCACTGATTTACTCTCTATCTGGATTTCAGCTGGAATCCATTTGCATGACTCGAGTTTACTTTAAAGATGATGTTCAGCAGGAAAAAAGTAGGTTTGTGTGGTTGTTTTTCTTCTTTATACCAGTTATTTATTTCATTTATTTATTTTTTTAAACTAATAAATAGCAGGAATGTCAAGTCAAGCGTGGTCTTCTCTTGTTTTGCAGGAAAACTCAATGGACGTCTCAGATGTGGATTTTCAGCTTCCTTTGCCCTTAATCCTACCATTTTTCTCTGTAGTCCGTAAAGTCTTCAAGTAAAAAAAAATAGACAAACCAAAAACAGGGTAAACAAGACCTGAATTTCTAATGCAAAACAAATCTAACAACCATACAACAGGCTGGAAGATATCCCTTTCAGGCAGTGCTTAATTTGTAATGAAAGAGATGCTGGGGCTCAAGCAATTAGGTGCTTTCGTAACTGATGCGGCAAGCCCAGAGATACCGGAGCTCTGAACTGCCAAGCTGAGTGGAGCTGGGGCTCAGTCCTGGCACAAATTAAGTGTGCATTCAGGCTTCTTTTATAAACATCTAGTTAGAAATGAAGGCCGCTCCAGGATTCACAAGGGAGTATAAGCTTCCCAGAATCAGCCACTTAAAGGCATGATTTTGCCCCTGAGGTAAATCCATCTTGCCTGCCTCTCTGGGCTTGTCTTCACTGCTAAAAATTGTGTCATTTTTTTTTACCTCAGGATAAACAACCTGCACCCCCTCCAGGGGATGACCTTAGCGAGTTTACCTCACAATAAAACTGAAATGCCTGGTCTTCATTGTGTTTTTACCTCAGGATAGCTCGTTTGTGTTAGTTACCCTGAGGTAAACATGCACAGTATTTTTGCATGAACACAAAGCCTCTGTGCTGACCGGAGCACTAAGTGCAGCAGAAGCAGGACACTTACACTGTGCTCTAGAGGGCAAAATCTCAGCACCCAAGAATAGGGATTTTGTACTGCCATAGAGCTGGGCAGGGGCAAAGGAATGGCGAGTGGATCCAGGACTATGCAGATCCACTTGCCAAGCCCCCGACTACTGGAATTAATGTCCCTGGGTCAACTCTGCTACTGTTCTTTAGCTTGTGGTGGAAGGGAGGTTTCCATTCCCCATATGCCCCTCCTTCTCCTCCACCCCGCAGTTCATACCACTCAGCACACTTACCAGGGCTGTGTCCTGAGACTATGATTTGTCCCTTGATGTCTATTTGAATTAATGCAGATCCACATTGAATAAGCACTGTAGGCACGACTTTACAAGGGAAATTTATTGATACGGTACATATTATATGGAAAAATCTAAATACAAAAGAAGGAATGAGTCAAAAAGTTTTAAATTGGACCCTAGCAAGTTAAGTTTGCAATATACTTTCCATCAACTTATTCAGTATCCTGTACTTTACTCTGCTGTAAAGTGGTTAATACTAGTTTCCAATATTCTAACCTTATATAGTAAGTGCTTATACATGTAGCAAAGAGAATGAGAGGAGCCACTAAAATAAACATATCTACAGTATTGTATATATGAAGATTTCATTGTGCTTTTAAATATGTGTGTTTCTGATTGCTGTGCTATGTCCGATAAGCATTTTACTGAGGAAAAAAACCCTAATAGTATACTTGGAAGGATGCAGAAGTTGTTGCTAATTGGATCAATAAAGGCTGGCCTTCCAAATTGAGCTATGAAAGGGAAGGAACTGGTGGAACCTCCCATCTTGTCCGACTGCCAGAATGTGAGATTAGGCAGGCAAATTCTCTTCCTCAGGTCCAAGCCTTGAAGGGTGAGATCACCCTAGCAAATTAACCCTTGCTGGAAGGTGTGAGTGGATTGGTAAATTAGATAGCTTTGCACTTCTAGAAGAAGGGCTTGAATAGGACCCCAAAGCAATGCACCTTTTGTTTACATTGCTTATGCTTAAACTAGGCGCAAGGGGAAAATAATGGATGATCTAATGGTTTACAAACTATGCTTTCCATTCCAAGCTGAAGAAACTTTATAAAAAAGGCAACACACTCTGTTTTCACACTGACATTTGGTATTTTAATAAAATACAGCCTAATTTTTTTTTTAAAAAAAAGATATAAATCAAATCAATGCTATAACAGAGCTCATGGGATCACTGTATAATGCCCTTAAAATAACCCAGTAATAAATGAAAAAGCCTCCTACTGCCCAAAGACAACCAGTTAACTTCCTTATATAAAGCTGTAGGTCTTTTATTAGGCTACAAAACCATTTCAAACAAATGAAAACCAAATGTGCAAAAAATGTGAGGGGTGTGCGTGTGCGCCAATCCCTTGTACTAAAATAGTATGAGCCCCTGGGCTCTTTAAACTAAGATCTGCCTCAATCACTCCCACTGGCGGGCTTGTACTTTCACGAGTGAATACAGGGCGCATCTTTTTAGAAACATGCTGCATCCTTGTGTTAGTTAGAGGATTTATACATACAGTAACTGTATGGGAGAGATTAAGAAACTGTTCTGTATGGAACTATTCAAAGTAAAGAACCCTGAGATACGCAAAGCATGATGCAACTCAGATTGGCACATGTTGTTCTCCAGCCCAAAATAGTTGCTATTGTAGAAACAGTTTTTTTAAATATTCACGTGCAAAAGCTTTCAACTTGTACTAAATCAATGCCCCATCTGGTACTATTGTGCATTCTTGTACTAAATAGACATGGGGCCAAAAGAAGCCCTGGTGTAAATGATCCTATTGCCATGAATTGCATCTGCTTACAACAGGGCTGAATTTTGCCCACAAACTGCAACTGGTTGCTCTGTGAATGTAAATATATATATTATCCTTCTATGAACATACACTTAGCTTATGTCTGGTGTAGGATTCTGCTTTTCAGTGATTGCTTGCAAATTGGAGAACAGTTTTAATGTTTTATTAATAAGAGAGCTTAGTTTCTTTATATTACACCTCTAGGCCCTGCTTCAGCTACCCTTACTTATGTAAGCAGTAACACTGACCTAAGTGGAACTATTCCATGATTAACAGCAGTAGGATTGGGGCCTTAGGCCTTTAGGAATTCTTTTCTGGATGGAAATAAGATAATAACTCCTTGGCAAGGATTCAAGCCAGGCTGCTGTAGCCAAGAGAGTGCAACAATTGGAACAGCAATTAGATATGTTGTTATGTGTGACAAGCCTTAATGGGCCAAATATGGGCTTCACTCACTAAGAACCCTGTCTTATGAACACCCTAATTGGGCCCCATTCTATCCAGCTCCTATTTAACTCAATGGCTAAACTCTCTTGGATGTCTATCTATCTATGCAAGCTTTCATGTTATGCTCTCACTGGAGTAGCTGAGGCCCGGATCCACAAACCCACACTTAGGCACCTAAACCTCATACTTACGCACCTAAATTCTGATTTTGACTGCACTGTGATCCACAAAAACTCCCACTGAACCCTGTAGGCACCTAGGCTCACTTGGTGTTTAAGTTTTCAGGGTAACCATTCCCTCAGCACCTATATTTTTGCCTCTGAGCATGTGTACTGCTGCCTCATTCTAGGTGTCCAGACACCTATCTCCTGCCTAAGCCCCAGAGCTATTAAAAACTAGGGGAAGACAGGCATTCAAAAGCCTATGTCATGTGCGGGGGCTCTTTCCAGTAGGTGAGCTCAGACGTTGCCTACTGGATTGGGTCCCATTTGAAATCACAGAGATGTGGGAAACCCAGGTTCAAGTCCACCCTCTGCTAGAGGGGGAGAAGGCATTTGAACAGGGGGGCTCTCATCGCTCAAGAAAGTGGTCCAAAAACTGGGCTAAAAGTTACAACTTGGGCTCCTCCTACTCTGTGATTTTGAATGGGACCTGATTCAGTAGGCAGCCTCTGAGCACATCCGCTGGATCAGGCCCCGTACATGACTTAGGTGGTCAAATGCATGTCTTCCCCTGGTTCTTGAATCAAACTTAAAAGTTGCAATACCTTAGTCCCATCATGGATCCCACCTTGAGGTCTATGGTAGTAGGACAGAGACACATTAATTTGCCTCATTCAGGGCTTGATTTTGCACCACTGAAGCCCATGGGAGTTTGGTCAGTGACTTCAGTGTGAACGATCCCTGAATGTGCACTTTGCATGGGACAGGCCATCCTACTGGTGCCTACAGTCAAATAGTTACAGATTTTCTTTAAAATCCCATTGGAAATTCTGTAGGAGCCCTGCCTCATTCACTATGGATATTGCAAGGTGTATGATGATTAAAGTAGGTCTGCAAAAACCCTTCCCTTGTTTACTGTGTATATAAATGAGTTTACTGGTTTCTCTTTGGATTTGCAGACTACTACCCAGTAGCAGAAGATATTACATGTGTGTCTAGGGTGGTATAAAAAATATAAAATTAAGTCAATGGGTAAACTAAATATTGCATTTGAGAAATAGTATGTGATCATGCAATTAAAGTCTACACCATAATG
Organism: Caretta caretta; assembly: GCF_965140235.1. Classification (NCBI taxonomy): domain Eukaryota; kingdom Metazoa; phylum Chordata; order Testudines; family Cheloniidae; genus Caretta; species Caretta caretta. The sequence goes on from NC_134207.1 coordinate 176,344,754, forward strand.
CATATGCATAAAGGGGTGCAGTTATATTTTGACACCCAAACGTAACTTGAGCATTTTCTGACTTTTGAGTATTTAACTGTGCTTCCCTTAATGCAGGTGGCGGTGCTTTGTTTGTTTGTTTGTTTGTTTGTTTAGGAATATAGATTGTATTTGCCATTTAGTCTTCTGTGGAATGATGTATGACATTTGGTCAAATGCATTTTGCTTTCAGAATAAATTATAAAGTACTTAAGTAGATTTCATTACACATTATATTTAATCTCCACGCAAAATGCATTCTGTGTAAATATTGCTTTTTATTATAAGGGCAAATTGTATACTGTCCACGACTGAATTTCATTGTGGGGAGCTATACAATTTGTCTAACCATTCTAAGGAAAAAGGACATCAAATACATATGAGCAACTCTATTGTTGAAATGAATTTTAATCATGTTTATCATCCTTCCAGATACACTGTATAATGGAATTTGATAAATTTCATTCTCTGGATCTCATTCTGATCACTGATGAGAGATTAATGTTACAACATTCCAATGGCAGCAAGCTGGATTCTTGCTCTTAATAAGATGTTGATAATACAGACACCAGTAATTTATCTATTACTTAAGAAAAGTTAAATCAGATCCTATGGAAGGGGGAAAATGAAGTAGGTGAGAAGTAATACATACATGGCCTAAATAATCTAGGTAAGCAGCTGGAGGTCTTCAAGGCCTAATTTAATTACTTCTGGGGAATGGTTTTGTTTTGATCTTGTAAAACAAGATTGAGAGTCAGGAGACTTGGATTCCATACTTGGCTTTCCCACAGACTTTGCTACATGACCCTGGGAAAGTCTCTTAGGACCAACCCTGCATCATGGAAGGTAACAGGAATTTTTCTTCAGTGAAGGAGCCAAATCATACTTTTATTTACACCCCATATTCTTCATAGAAATATTATGATATGAATATGGCATAACTAAGATATGTTTTATGCAAGATGGGTCATGTGCGGTATCATTGAAAAGGTTATGATCTACTAAATGTGTTTATCCAATTTGTATGCATGTATCATTTCTGTGTCTGAAGTTAGGAATATTGACTACATAACAATTACAACTGTGTATTTACTTGGGGGAATGCCCACCAGACAGTAGTGATCATTCAATCAGCCTGAATGAGCCACTTAATAAGGACAATAGAACTTTGAAGATACTAATCTCCCACCATTGAGGGAGGGGGCGAGTTTTATGAACTTGCATTTTACAGATCTCTCTATACAGCACAAGACAATATTGTTTTGGGGTTTACACTCCAGATGGTGTATGCACTGAAGTGCTGACCATTCCCCTAGTTGAATCCTCCTACACAGAACTGATTTCAGTCTGTGTCTGCAGCTTGGTGTGGCCTTGCCTGGGTGTGTGCTAGAAAGGGGCTTGAGAGCCTGGCACAGCAACCCAATGCAAGGGAAACCCAGGCTGGTCGGACCGCTGGGCTCAGTGGGACCCCAGCACATCTGGTGCTACCCTGAAAGGGAGGTCCAACCTGTCATCCATACCCTTTCTGTGCTCCAGTTCCTTCATATATAAAATTTGGATAACAGCACGTGCCTATCTCACACAGATGTTGCTAATCTAAATCACTTAATATTTGTGGAGTGCATTGGGCACTTCAGATGGACCTTGTTCTTTAGTTCCACCAACATAGGCTTTTGCTACTGGAGCTAACAGAGAACTCCTTAACTGCTAGTTGCAGCAGGTCCCTTATTCTTTGCGTAGGTCAGCCATTATAGGGCAACATCATTATCACACACTCAAACTTTGCAAACTTTTGCATTATCACACACTCCACACTTTGCGTAGGTCAGCCTCACCTCAGTCCCTGGAAAAATCATGGAGCAGGTCCTCAAAGAATCAATCCTGAAGCACTTGCATGAGAGGAAAGTGATCAGGAACAGCCAGCATGGATTCACCAAGGGAAGGTCATGCCTGACTAATCTAATCGCCTTTTATGATGAGATTACTGGTTCTGTGGATGAAGGGAAAGCAGTGGATGTATTGTTTCTTGACTTTAGCAAAGCTTTTGACACGGTGTCCCACAGTATTCTTGTCAGCAAGTTAAGGAAGTATGGGCTGGATGAATGCACTATAAGGTGGGTAGAAAGCTGGCTAGATTGTCGGGCTCAACGGGTAGTGATCAATGGCTCCATGTCTAGTTGGCAGCCGGTATCAAGTGGAGTGCCCCAAGGGTCGGTCCTGGGGCCGGTTTTGTTCAATATCTTCATAAATGATCTGGAGGATGGTGTGGATTGCACTCTCAGTAAATTTGCGGATGATACTAAACTGGGAGGAGTGGTAGATACGCTGGAGGGGAGGGATAGGATACAGAAGGACCTAGACAAATTGGAGGATTGGGCCAAAAGAAATCTGATGAGGTTCAATAAGGATAAGTGCAGGGTCCTGCACTTAGGACGGAAGAACCCAATGCACACCTACAGACTAGGGACCGAATGGCTAGGCAGCAGTTCTGCGGAAAAGGACCTAGGGGTGACAGTGGACGAGAAGCTGGATATGAGTCAGCAGTGTGCCCTTATTGCCAAGAAGGCCAATGGCATTTTGGGATGTATAAGTAGGGGCATAGCGAGCAGATCGAGGGACGTGATCGTTCCCCTCTATTCGACATTGGTGAGGCCTCATCTGGAGTACTGTGTCCAGTTTTGGGCCCCACACTACAAGAAGGATGTGGATAAATTGGAGAGAGTCCAGCGAAGGGCAACAAAAATGATTAGGGGTCTGGAACACATGACTTATGAGGAGAGGCTGAGGGAGCTGGGATTGTTTAGCCTGCAGAAGAGAAGAATGAGGGGGGATTTGATAACTGCTTTCAACTACCTGAAAGGGGGTTCCAAAGAGGATGGCTCTAGACTGTTCTCAATGGTAGCAGATGACAGAACGAGGAGTAATGGTCTCAAGTTGCAGTGGGGGAGGTTTAGATTGGATATTAGGAAAAACTTTTTCACTAAGAGGGTGGTGAAACACTGGAATGCGTTACCTAGGGAGGTGGTAGAAGCTCCTTCCTTAGAGGTTTTTAAGGTCAGGCTTGACAAAGCCCTGGCTGGGATGATTTAACTGGGAATTGGTCCTGCTTCAAGCAGGGGGTTGGACTAGATGACCTTCTGGGGTCCCTTCCAACCCTGATATTCTATGATTCTATGAAAACAGCACACTAGGACTTGAGCCAATGTACATTGAAGTCATGGGAATTCTTATCCTTGACTTCACTAGCTTTTGGATTAGGTTTTGATAGGGTGCTATATACATGCACAAACAAGCAAGATTGAGGAAACCCCATATCAATTCCTGATCTGAATTGACTCCCTTAAGTTACTTTTATGGACCTGGGTCTCCACATCACTTTTGGCTTCAGCCTATCAGCTTTTTATGTTTTTATAAATTGTGTGTGTGTGTGTGTGTGTGTGTTTACATTTAAAAAAATAAACATTAAAACAGCCATGACCATTACAACCTTTGCCCCTGTTTGGCTAGGAGCATGCAAGGGTCACCAACCCAGTCCACCTATGGAGAGAGAAAACAAGAAGAGAAGAGATAGGAATAACAACAAAATAAACCATCTTAAACTGGTATTTGCAGTTTAATCTCACCAGGAGACTGCAATAATACATTTCTACCAATGTGTGGTGCTGCGTGTGACGATAAATCAGCTGTACTCCCAGGCTTAATTATGTGGTTCCTTAATGGTGAAGTAACCATTGCTGGTTTTTTTGGGCTACTGGTCTTCAAAGAAACCCCAGAACTCCAAAGAAACATTCCCTTAAGGTAGGAATGTTTCTCTAGTGTAGTAGAAATAGGAATGAGGGGGCCTACCTTTGTAGTATGTACTCTGCAGTGGGTTCCTCCTCTGTTTCTCACTTGAACTCCTTGTTAGGTTTTAGGAAAAGGTTTGATGTAATTTAGGTTTATTTCTAGGTTAACTCTAATCACTCTGCCTCATATGCCTTCTTTTTCTCACTGGTGGATTGCTCCAGAAGAATGTCACTCCTAGCTTGTAAACAGTCCTAGTTCTAAACTTGCCAAAGCCCAAATGTGGGTGCAAGATGTGACAAAAAGTTAAAATACCCAAAATGGAGGGATACACAAATTGTATATGCAGGAAACTTAAAATGCTGTGGTATTCATCTGTGTAAACAATGTTTCCTTTAGCCATAGTTTCACAATTTTTTTATTTCTGATATAAAGAATGTCCAATAATAAATGTGAGGGGATGACAATTTTGTGTGGTAATATATAACTTTGAGACTAAAATGAGTGATTATTCCTCAAAATGAGGGACACCTGTTTCTGAAAGGTATGTGAATAGTATGGGTTTAAATTCTACCTTCAGATAGTCATGCTGAACCTTCATTCTACCTTCAGATAGTCATTCAGATAGTCATGGTGAGTTGCACGTGCGTATCTGGGAGCAGAATTTGGCCCATGATGTCAGAAGACATGCAGACTGTTAAGATTTTGAGGGGATGTTTTTTTATCTCTTCTTAATGGGCAAACCCCTATGAGAGTTGCAAGGTTTCTTGGGAAGGTGATCTAGGACTGTGTCAGAACTTCAAATAGTTATTTGGTTAAACTTTGGGCAAGTCACTTTGAAATATTTGTTAGAAGCTTACTAATTAGGAAGTTGTTATTGATTTATTGTCTGTAATATGGTAGCAGCTAAGACCCCCAATCTGTATTATGGTAGCATCTAGGACGCCCAGTCAAGGATTACAGTCCCATTGTGCTAGGTACTGTATAGTCACAGAACAAAGAAAACAGTACCTACCCTTGAGGGCTCACAGTACAGTTGCTGTGATAGACAGGATATGACAAAAGGACATAACAAACAGACTCCTGTCCTTCACCACTGTGAGATGAACAGAACAGAAAATGAACAGAATTGAGAAGAAAAGCAGACATGTTGGCCCTTTCTCTTTGCAGTATCTGTGGTGTGGCCACCTCTACTGCTGCTCTTACTGTCTTCCTCATGGACAGTTCTGATGATAGCTCAGCACAGGTTGTGGGAGAATCAGGAGAGGTTACGAAGAAGTGCTTCTACTTCCCCAAGATACTGACTGCTGCCTCTCCCTTTCTTCCTCATGGCCAGTTCATGTCAAACCCTCTCATTAATTTTCCATTTCTGCTTCCTCTGTGATGATTGACTTGTCCTCCCCAGTGCTGGCTTTCTCTGTAATTTTTCTCACTCTTGTGGTATATCGAAAACTGTGTTAAAAATATATGCTATCGCTTTAAATTCTCAAGAATTTTCCTGGTCCTGCTTGCAGACTAAGGGGATCTGGGGGAAGCATGTAATCTGGGTCTTTCGTCAATCAGCCTGTGAAAAGCCAGCCTAGATCAAGGTGGGGTGAGTTCTTCTGCTCTGCCTTAGGGAGCAGTCTGTTTTTTCTCTCTCTTTTTGGTTCTTGTGTGCTAGGGTTCTAGGTTAAGGGTCTAGATTGTAAGAAATAAATTAATGTTACACTGCAACCTTCCAGAGAGAGTATTTTTATCTAACTTTTCTATTTGTATTCCATGACCATTACAACCTCATTATCTGATACTAAACCCTTCCCTGGCTAACGAGTTAATATTAGGAACTCTGTAAGACTGCAGGTCTGAGATGTGCTTACAGTCTCTAGGAAGTCTGCTTTGTTCTACCAACAAAGTCTGCTTAAGAGCTGGACACAGGTATCTCACAGATTTACTGATTATACTAACCTACTACATCAGCAGTATAAGCAAATGAATATTCAGAGTAAGGTCTCAATCCCTCACAGAGTACCCGAATTCACTGAAGTTTTAGAAACAAAATCATTTTATAGAAGATTGTCAACCACCCCCCCCCCGCCACCGAGAATTTAATTGTCAATATGTCTTTCTAGAAAATGAGCGACAGCCCTCAGTTCTGATTAAGGGCGGGCTGCAATTCCTGTAAACCTGTTGGCTAAAGTGGCACGCTGCTTCACAATGTGCTATGATGACTCTACTGTGCCAGAGAATTACCAAAACAGAATTGGAGAAAGTAGATTTGTAAGATTTTTTTCTGGGCAGAGGCCTTGTCTTCATATCTATCTATAAAGAGCCTATTTAACATACTGGTGCTATACAAATAATAAGGTAGTGATGATAAGCAATGCCTAATAAACATATTCTCTGTGTGAGGCTAAAACCATTGGGAATATATGTCATACAAATATCATGCTATACTCAGGGTCTCTCTCTCTATGTGTGTGTGTGTTGTTTTGTTTGAATTTCCAGTGTCTTCTACAGAGCTGAAGCTTTTAGCTTTAGACCTTCTGGCTCTGGTATCTTTCTGAATGTGAACCCATGCTCTGCTGTTTACTAGATTTCAAGTGTAAACTGCCCCATTGATCTCCATGGGATGTTGGCTCTAAAGTCTAAACCAATTAAAGTAAACATTGTTAATTATTTTGGTTCATTGTAATAGGAGTATCCGGATAATGTGTGCGATTCAGCATGATTGAAATTACATCCCCTGAAATAGGTTTCAAGATTTAAAGATGCAAATAATAGACTATTCTATCAATATACCTATTTATAGATACAGCCTCTGCATAGGACTGAGCGAAAAAGGTCAGAAAAAATCCAGTTTTTCTAGAAGATCTTGAGGGAGGATGAATAATCTCAGGAAGGCAGGGGAAGACTTACTTATTTTTTTCACCACAGTGATAATTATTTAAAACTGTGAAGAAACAAGTTACTATGCCACTTCTTATCGTTTTCATGTGTTTTGACTGAATTTGCTTTGTAAAAAATAATCCTTCAGTTCATCTAGAAACTTCTGGAAAATATAGAGGCAAAAAAAAAGTCCACAAAATTTGGAAAGCTCTCCTATAGGGTTCCAGTGTGTCTAATTATGAGGCTGACAAACTGTTGCTAGTGGGTTTTTTTGTTCTACTAACACCTTGCTGTAGCTACTGATCATAGGTATATTATACACATGGGTTATCGTTTATTGCTGCGTCTATTTGACTTCTACTTGTGCCTCGCATTAAAACCATTCCTAGAGATAGGCCTGCATCAAAATTGCCAAACCAAAACCACCCCAAACTAGATGGTTCTTTATCTAAGATCTAAATTTTGCATACATCCCCCGTCATATTTGGCCAGATCAAAACACTGAATCATAAAAACTTGGAACTTTGGAGTGTTTTAAAATCAGGATTCATTTCTGAACTATTGTGGCTTGGACCATCAATCATTTGTACCTATTCAGAGAGTATTACCTATTTGTTGCAACAGCAGTATGATTCCCTCCTCCAGCAGCCTTAAAAATAATGATGTATCAGCAGAGTTACTTGGCCCACTCAACTTACTTGTGTGGTTTTGATTTCAATTAGGTGAATTTCACCTTAGTCATATCTTTCATCATAAGGGTTTGTATCATATGCTCTGTTGAACGCTATTTTGCATTTTGCATCAAATGAAAGGTAAAAATCTAATGTAAAAACTGATAGTAAGACCGTTCTGTAAAGTTCTGACCTTTGGAGGTGTGCAGTATGTGCTTCCAGACATGTTATCGCACTGCAGAGACTCTCAGACCTGCAGGTTTTTGACAGCAGAATGTCCATAAATGTGAGCCTGTCCGAATGGTGCTGGTTGTCTGAACTTTTACAGGTTTAACACCTGTTGTATTGCACACAAACACGAATGCACATAGTGGAGCAAACCCGGTCCCCAGCCCACAGTGTGTCTACTGGGCTGCGCACAAGGGAAGACGTGCAAAGACTTGGCCATCCTTTGCCTACAGCCAACATCCCATGGCTGCTGTTTTCCCCCCACCATGGGGGAGTGGCTAGTGGATCCATGTGGTGTGTCTAAGGTCTATGTTTCCTGACTCCAACTCCTATGCTTAATCCATTAGACCACAGTGTCAGTCATAGGCCTGTCATTTCACTTTTATGAGCCTCAGTTTCCAGTGATATTGGGCATATGGAATCGTAATTAAGGGGTCACATCCTGACCTAGCCCCTCATCCTAGTATGGAGCTGAGAGGACATTTCAGCTTGGCTCGGTTGTGAGGCTATGGAGGTGAAGAGAAAACCCTGTGGTGCTATCCAAGCACTATACTCCCTTCCCCAGCAATGGACCCATCATCTGTCCACATGCTGCCAAACACGGCAGCCGAAGTGCTGGGCACTGATGTTGGGCAAAATGGTACCTTTCCTATTGTCCTAGCATGTGGGTGGGAGCTCTCTGAATGAGTGACAGATGGGGAAATGGACTGAGATGAGTCTTCTACAGGAATGGCAGAGCCACTGACATTGCCACAATAGAGCTGAGGAAGATAGGCTTGTAAGGGCCTGAAATTTCCAATGCACCATGCACTTGAGGGCAGCACAGCCACCAGAAACGTCCCATCTCCCTCAGAACACACACAGTGGGATAACATTTTTCCTCCATCCCTGATGCCCTTTCCTCTCTTGTATAGCAGCTCTACAGGCGGGCATCAGCCTTGGGGCTGTAGTAGCCTTCACCAAGTTTTTGCAGGAGACAGACAGGCAGGATCCACAGAGGGCCAGCTGGAGAGCTGTGTGTTCGGTAGCCCTATGGAGTTTGTCCACAGAGCCCGTCTGCATCAGCTTGCCCATCTGCAAGTATGCTCAGGTCAGTGTGGAGTCCCCATGTGTGGGAACAGGGGGCTCCCACATTTTTCACATGTAAATGGTGAAGTGCTTTGTGAAGAGTTTGTGAAGTGCTATATAAATAATTATCATACCTAGTTTCTATATGGAGCTTTTCATCAGTAGATCTCAAAAGCCCTTTACAAAAAGGTCATCCTTGTTATCCCCATTTTACAGATGGGGAAACTGAGATGCAGGAGGGGGAAGTGACTTGCCCAGGATCACCCCAGAGGCCAGTAGCGGAGCTGGAAACAGAACTCAGGTCTCCCGAGTCCCTCATGTCAGCCAGTATGAGAGGGAGGAATAGAACTCAAGACCTGCTGGCTATTGAACATGTGCTTAATCTACTAGATCACATGGCTTGGGGGTGCAGAAGGGTTGGGGAGGGGTTATGGAACTCATCGTCTTTCATGCAAAAATTCACACGCTCATATTTTGAAAGTGGCTGTTTGCTTAAATAACTGTTCCTAGACTGCTTTCCCAGTATCGGAGAACAATTCAGAGCTATGCAAGGCTGAGTGGAAAGTAGGCAGAGCAACAAAGCTAGATGCACAAATGAAACCTTCAAAACATATTTGTTTGCATAACGTCCATTCCAATCAGACCACTTTAGATGACTAAAACCCATGCTGAAGAGAAATATTACTTTTTAAAAAAATGACAATAGAATGGTAGAAATTGCTCATATTAGCTGCTGAGGTGCCTCTGGGGGCTGGATTAGAAGGAGGACCAAGAGAGAAGACTGGCAGGAGAAAATTGACACCTAAGAAAAGAATAACTGACTACATTTTGCAGCTTGTGGAGGAACAAGTGTTAGATAAATGCATATGACAAGCAGCCCCCGTTTGATCCCTCTAAGAAGATTTGACAAGTCAGACACAGAGGAGCCATAAATTACCTGTAATGGCAAAAATTACATCAGTTATAACCTTTTAAGCAGTTGGAGCTCACACAGCGTCAATTCACAGATAGTAATCTAAGGAGAAGCAGTCTCGCCATCTGTTTCCCTTATAATATACAGCGACAAGAGTATGTACGATTTTTCATAAGATGTGATAATAATCTAATGGTTATAGGCTCCCTAGAGTAAACCTGTATCGATAACTGGCTCAGACTCCAACTGATAAACATATTCAGGTATGAAAATCATTTCTTAACTTAAGAATGAAGTGAAGATGAGAGTGAGAGGTCATGTGTTGGGGGTATAGTATAAGAAAGAGTCCTAGAATCAGTCATCAAACGGTTTTGAAAAGGGCAGTTTGAACATATATTAAGCATGCTGAACATTTTAGAATATCCCTAAGATTTCTATTCTTCATACACATATATGATAATTGTTCAGTTTTTTTAACTGAGCTGGCATTGCATCTCAGTGCTTGGGGAGCAAGCAGTAGAAAACCTTACAGAAAGGGGGACAGGCCCCCCAGCTGGTATCAATTGGTGTAATTTGACAGAGCTGATTTACACCAGCTCAGGATCTAGCCATAGGAGTTTAGTGAGCCACTAATGACTTTCATAGAAGCAGTGCATGGCTCAGGTCCTGTCTTGACCTGTGCTTGACAATGGATTTCTACCATATTTCCCTCTCTGAGTGACGTTGCCCTCTGGGAGCCCACAGAGAGAATATGGGAGCTGCTACTAGTCTCAACTAAGGAAGGAGCCTGTGCTTTTGGAGTTTAAAAATAAGAATTCTAGTCCTGGCTTCCCGTGTATGTTTTGATTTATAAAATAATTGTCTGTTTGCAGCACATAAATTCTGTGATCTGGTAATTAATGTGGATGGAGCCAGACTGTTTTCAACACCTGTGACAGTTAGCATTCCAGACTCGGTTGTAGCTGGTGTAATCCGGCCTTGGATAATCTAATTTCTTGCAGTGTCACTTACTAAATTTTACCAGACACTACCCCAGTCTGCAACTCTGAGTCACTTGCATGGCTGTCTTCCCATACTCTTACAGGAACTTTACAAATGAATTGCTTACAGCCTGTGTATGTACTTGGGAGATGAAGTCAAAGTATGCTAAGAAAACTATTTGTTTCATACATGACAAGGAGGGTTCTGTTTGTGATCAGATGCCTGCTCAGGTCAGGAGGGAGGAAAACTTGCATTGATAAGAAATATATATCTGTCTCTTTACTACTGTGTGCTGCTTTCATTTCTGCAAAACAGAATATCTTCCTGATACTTCCAGAAACTGAATCAAGAATGGAAATCCTTTCATCCTGTATTTGTCAGTCTATCTGTCCTTACAATGCCTGTGCACCATTGTCTCTAACAGGTGGAATGTCTAGCCTGATTGTGATTGTGAGATCATATCTTCCTGCAGTAGTTAAATACTGCTACTACACAGGGCACAATACTGATGCCCCAAAGTAAGTATGTGTGTGTGTGTGTGCTTGCGGTGAGTGAGAAAGAGAGACTGATCATGTTGACTTCTGGTGGCTCCTGTCTACAGATGATATAAGCCCTACTATTCTTATGAGTATGAATGGCTCATAGGTTTTATTGGCTGTAACCCATCAAAAATGCCAAGTTTATCTAGAAAAATTCTGCTGCCATGTTTCTTTGTTTGAACTAAATTTTTCAATGACATAATAAAATGTAAAAAACTATCATACTAGTGAATGTGTCTCTCTCATCCAAATCACCGCTGAAACAAACATCTTTATACTGGTACTTTATTGATGGCGTCCATGCTATAGCTTTAACTCTGTTGACAAAATCTGTAGGTATAGTATACGGAACCCTAAAACTGAGAACTGAAAAAAACCTTTTATTCTGGTACAGGTCCACATAGACAACTAAGCAGCTGCCATTTGAAAACTTCCTCACAACCCCCTGGGCCTGGAGCATGCTAAGCACAACATTAGGGCTTCTAACAGTAAATACTTATTCTCCCATTGGCCACCAGGTGACAAGCATAAAAAATACTTAGAACATTACAGTAGGCAACCCTAATTAGTCCTTTTGTTAACAGGCCCTGAGATTCTAGAAAATGGAAAACGAGCTCATCTCACCTCCTGGAAGTCAGGAGTGTGGTGCTTTGGCAGGGCCTCATGGGAAAACTCGCATTGCTGATCCCCCTTCTGTACCTTTGGGCATAACTACACTAGAGAGTTTACAGCGGCGCAGCTGTTTAACTACTCCAGCCCCCCTGAGCTCTCCCGCCAACATAGCATTTATTCACCCCGCCATGAGTGACATAATTAGGGCCCTACCAAGTTCACAGTCCATTTTGGTCAATTTCATGGTTGTAGGACTAAAAAAATGGTAAATTTCATGATTTCAGCTATTTAAATCTGAAATTTCAGGTGGTAATTTTAGGGGTCCTGTCCCATAAAGGAGATATGGGGGGGGGAATTGCAAGATTATTGTAGGGGGAGTTGCAGTACTGCTACCCTTACTTCTGCGCTGCTGCCTGCAGAGCTGGGTCCTCAGTCAGCAGCCGCTACTTTCCGGCCAGCCAGCTCTGAAGGCAGCAGCGCAGAAGTAAGGGTGGCGTGGTATGGTATTGCCACCCTTACTTTTGTGCTGCTGTTGGCGGGTCGCTGCCTTCAGAGCTGGATGCCCAGCTAACAGTCGCCACTCCCCGGCCACCTAGCTCTGAAGGCAGCGCCGAATTAAGGGTGGCAATACCACGACACCCTAAAATAACCTTGTGATCCCCCCTGCAACTCCTAATTTGAGAAACACTGGTCTCCCCCGTGAAATCTGTATAGTACAGGGTAAAAGCATACAAAAGACCAGATTCCATGGTTCGTGACATGTTTTTCATGGCGGTGAATTTGGTAAGGCCCTAGACATAATTTATGCTGACATAAGCTGTAGTGTTGACATAGCTTTTGTGAACAAATGGCAGACTGTGGTCTCTAGGTCACTAGATGTGACTCCTTTTCATGAGTGCCAGTTCACTTAAAGCAGAATACTTTCCCTTCCATGTTGCTTTTCTCTGCAAACATGTAAATGATACTATGTGTGCAAGAGGTCCAGTAAACATGTCCTTTGTCAAATGTATCATTGGGTCAGGTTACCACTGATGTCAGAAAATATTCAGTGTTGTGTGTCTCAGTGACTGTATGCATAGGTCAAATTGCACATCTCAGACACATGCAAACTGTGCGCTTTGCGTAAGGGAAGACCCTATAGCATTCTGTTTGCAGGCTCTGAAAAAAAACAAACGCAAACACATCGCTGCAAACTTCCTGAATGAGCTACAACAAGCTGAGAGGGATGAGATTTCCTTCCTTTCCCAAACCTTATCGCACGCTTACATTTGGGAGTGTTTTCTTTTGTTTTGCTTAATACTTCACAAAATGGTGCAAAACCATGATGTGTCATAATGCATCACCAATAGGAAACAATGAGGCAGAAAACTGAAGCATGTTTGGGTTTATGTACTGAATCAGACCATTTGAAGTACTAGGTGAACAATCTAGAAGGCAGGGCTGGGAATATAGGGAAAAAAATGTTGCCTCTGAAGAGTATTGCTGAGAATGTAAGACTCCTGTCTTTTGTGGGGCCCTTAGTGGAATGGAATGTTACCCAGAAGGCAGGTTTTACCTGCATCTCAGGCTGTTAAAGTCCCATGGTCAGGCAGGGGAAAAAAGAGAAGGGGGGAGAAACATGCTTGGATCATAACGCTGTGTTGATATCATCCCAGTGTGTGATGAATAGTCACACAATAAACTGGTCTGCACTACAGTGATGAGTGTGGAGCCTAATTCATGTCTGATTGAGCCTGAACTAGTAAATGCTTGGGGAATGGGATGAAGTGTCTACATAGTTCCCCATTCCAACTCTGAGAGAGGGCAGCATGTACAGTGCACACTAATCCTGCCTCTGTTGTGTATAAAGGATATGAAGAGATCTTATATTGAACAGAATGAATCTGGTTCTCTTCTTAGTCATGGTGATGTAAACCAGCAGTAATTCCATTAAATTAGTGAAGTTACACAAGTGTAAAACAAGTGTGAGAACAAGAAGAAACAGTCTAAACTCTCTCATTTAAAGGTACCCAAATTTAAGCTACCCTAAAAAGACTTTTTTCTGTATTAAGAATTAGGAAACACTTTTTAAAAAAAAAAACAGATCAGTCATAAGAGAAGAATGGAATGCTAATGGAATCCCATCTACCCTTATGATTACCTACCAGTAGATTACACCTCCATCCCGCATACATCCCTGGTAAGATCCCTGATGACAAAAACTCTAACTTTTGGTCCTTCTTCTCTCTTCTCCGCATTTTTCTAAGTCTTCTGTTCCTACTGATGGTCTTACAACCTTATATGTTTCCACACTCTTCTGGGACTAATATTGGCCATCACAAAACAATCCTCATTAGTTTAGACAATCTCTTTTGGTGTGGATGATAATAAATTTTCTTGTTCCTACTTTTTTCTAATTGTGTTTCTGGAGGATAACCACTCCTGCAGGGCCCTTTCTCCCCCACCCCCCAGTAATTACATTTTCTTTCCTTCAATCCATATTGCTCTCTGGCCAAACTTAATTCTTATCTTATTTTTATTTCATCCTGCCAGACCCAGCTATATATTTCTTTCTCTCTCTCGCTTTCATACATGCCTGTACCCTCTCCCACATCATTCTACTCAATTCAAGAATGCTGTTTCTGTTGTTACTGATGGTCTTTACATATCTTACCTACACTGGGACTCCATACTCTCCTCTTAATAATGATGGACCAGTGAAAGAATTTACACACTTCTTCAATATTTCTCTTCAAGTATGTATACGGAAGGAGGGAGGAGACAATCCACAAAATCTAAATAGGCCATCAAACAGAGACAATGCAAAATTTAAGCAGTAGATCTGTGAATCTCCTATAATTATGTAAAACTGGAAACCTACCACCAGAAATGAATTCAGATAGTAGTACATATGCCACCCCTTAGTCAATATTCTGCCTGAAAGTAGATAACAAGAGAATTAGAAAAACATCAAAGTCTTTCCTTGGCTAAGACATTATAGTTGCACAAAATTCGGGCAATGCGGTATTTTCTGGGTTCTGTTGCTATATATTTTAGTAGTGGTCTGAGCACCCCCAGCCTATGGGAAAGTTCAAAACTGGATTCTGATTTGAACTCTGCAGCTTGGGGTCATCTCTAATATTTAGTTTTGATGACTACAAGCAGACTCTAAAATAGGCATGAGGAAATCCTTCCAAATATGGAAGTAATCCCCCCCTCCGAGTGATTCCGAAAATAACTATTATATTTAAATGATTGCTGTCATTTATTTTTAACGGTATACCTTCTAGCATAAGAGTTAACTACTATGTTGCAAATGATTTGCACATTTGGTAGCAAACAATTTCTGTAGATGGCAAAAAGCTCATTGTTCCATGGTGTTTTGTGTGTATCTGCCTTTAATTTTTTTCCTTTGAACTCATTGTAACTTACAGTACAAAAGTGTCTATTTGCTGACACAAATTGATGCCACAATATCCCTTTAGGATAAACATTCACTCATTTTATTAGCAATAATAAAGTGATCACATCTATCACTAGGACATTTTTTTTTGTTGAGTTATCAGAAAACTGAACTCTTGCTGCCCCAGAAATTTAAGCCTAGGGAGTTCAGTGGTTAGTGTACGACTACTCTGGGGGAACAAAAGGTACCTTTCCAATTAAACTTAAGAGAGGAATAACTTCAGACACACAAAGGGAAAAAAGACACTTACAAGTCATGGTGTGTTCAAAAGGAAAGAATTAAGGTAGGCGCACAAAGCATCATGGGAAGTGCTATTCAAGCTACCATGTCAAAAAGGCTGATTAACAACAGTTCCAAGTCTACATGATCACCAGGGAGTCTTACTGATAAAATTATTCCCCCCTCCAAAGAGAAGAATCACCCTGAACTGAACAAATGTTTCGCTTTTGAATAAGGATTCATGAAAAGGCAAAGAGGGTGGGGAGGAGGGGAGATAAAGTCTATATTCACCAAAAGATCTGAAATTTGTAGCTTGAGACTATTTATCAGTCTTCAACTTCTGAATGAAACTGCCAGTCATTTGACAGTGAACGGGATTCAGATCATTAGTTTCAGGGTTTTTTCAATGGTTGTTTGCAGATACAAATTTTCTAGCACTGTCATAATAGCAATTAGGGAAAGCTAATGGCTTTGTCTGTTTTATGTTATTCAGATCTTCTAAACTGTAGGGATTTTCAGAAATCACTGAGTGAAATTCTCTAGTCTAACCTCTACATATAGTGCAGGCCAGGTGAGCATAATGGTGATTTCTGGACTTAAAAATCTATAGAATAACCTGGTTTTAATGGGCATTCAACATATAGTAATATATTTTTTATTTTTACAACTTCCATTTCTCTTTTTCCATTGGTTAAACAAGGATAGTTGAAGGTTTACAGGAGAGTGAAGAGGGCCAAGAAAGAAGCAGATACTTCAAAAATACCATACTGTAAGCATGATGTTATATCATTGCCAGTGATTCCTACATTTTGACCCTAGTTGGTGGTTTGGCCTTTTTTATGAATCTCCCTTTTGTACATGTCTCCATGCCTTTTTTTTTTGTTGCTAGTGTCAGAGGGAATTCTCTTCTGTTCTGTCTGAGTCGTTCTCTTATCTTTGGTTTTGGTCCTCCAATCTTGGTGATGTAGAACGTAATTTGATAAGAGAATTGCCCCATAGGGTACATAAAACAACATGAAAAAGTGAGGACTTGTGATGCATTAGTTAAAGTTTTCATACTAGGTATCACTGGGGAACAATCAGCTGGACTGTCTCTTGGCAACCCTTATCTTGGACTATCAGATCAGTGGCCTTCATGCTGGTTGTTAGAATTGTTTGAAGTTGTCCTGGACTTGGGCAGGAGTATGAAGGGAACAGAATTGGCTTTGTTATATTGTGATACTGTATTTGAGACATGGGGTGGGGGGGAGCTGAAGGGTGGAGGGAGTTAGTTTTTTTGGTAGTTGCAGAGCAAGAAAGAGGTTCTAGTGATGATGGTCTTTCTACACTTGGATATAAAGAGGCAAAAGAGTCTGATTCATGGTTACTCAGCCAGGGCAGCGTATCATGACTCCCTGCGTTTAAGTGCATCATAGGTCTGGAGTTCACTATTGGTAAGAACACTGATCAAGTGAAAGGGATTTCAAGCACTATCAGAATGAGATCTGTAACATCCACATTCAAAAGGTAGGTAGACGAGGATTTCAAGTAACATATACCGGCCTCCCCATGAGCAGAAATCTGCAAACAATGTGGATCTCTATGAAATGAGAATTTCATCTGTAATGCTACGATTACATATTCTGGGTGAAATCCTGGCTCCGCTGAAGTCAATCGAAATCTTCCTATTTTGCTCAATTTATTTGGGTCAATACTCTGAAAACAAATTTTCATTCAACAGCCATTTAAAGATACATTTCAAGTTCTTACACATTGTTCATATAGTTCTACTTTTGTAAATAAATAGTTTCTTAGGTCATCAGTTATTTTTCCTTTTAGTTTTCTGATGTTGCTGTGTTTAAATGCGACAATAGGCTTATTGTTATCTCACTTCCTGAATCTGCCATTCTTAACACCTTGGGGAGTTGTGCAATATGAATGCTCTCACTCAGCCTTTTAGTATCTCATCACTTATTCAGAAGATTATACAAAGAACACGCTAACATATGAAGTATGAACAAAGCCTCTGTTTCTTTCTAAACAATTAATAAGAGAGCTATTTAGTTAATATTTGGAATAAATTTCCACGTCTCCTAAAAATAAGTGTGTATGTATTTAGATGCATAGATATATGTGTACATATCAATGCATTTACATTTGTGTATTCTAAACTTCTTATATTTTGTGGAATACTTTAATGTACAAAAAATGAAATATGCAATAAGAAAATACATAAGTATATATCTATGTACATATCTCTATGTGTATTTATGTATCTATATACATACACTTCTATTGGGGATTTAAAACAAAGATTTTGAAATGTGATCATTTGTAGAGTTTAATAACAGAGGTAAGATTATGGTTATTTTTTATCTGAATCTTGTAACTCCTATCATTCATGGGGTGGAGCACAAAACAATTAATAATGAATAATGAGATAAGCCTTGCAACATCCAAAAGGAAACAACGGTGTTGGGTCTCTCCCCCCAAGTCTCTGATCCTGTTACTAGCATCTCTTTGACTGAAGAAGATTATGCTTTGCCTAAACAAAAATAACGTCTTGAAGGATTGCTACTCTGACCACGTGGAGGTCCCAGTTCGCCAGTTAGATCCTTATGGGCAGATGTTTGCCCTCACATGGATCCATTAGGAGGATCAGGACCCTAGAGAGTAGTTTTAAAATCCTAACACAGTTTGGGGGATTTTTTTAAAGGAATTCATTGAAGAAACTGTTTAGTGCGTTGAAGCTTATTGTTAGGTCAGCTGAAAGCATACTTAGTCACCACAAATCAATTATATTTAACCTCAGTTACAGCATACTGAGTCATCATGCTGTAACACATTTTCTACACAGAGGTTACAGTTTCTAGGATGTTCAGAACAGTGTTTGCTACATGAGGCATTTCCCCTGTTGTAACAGAAGAAGATGGGGGTGGGGAGGAATTCTCTCTCTCTCCCTCTCTCTCTCACACTCACACTCACACACACACACATTGCTTGCTTTAGAAATTGTTCTGGGAATCTTATGAGAGTCTCTTCATGTGACATTTCCAGGGTCAAAAGGTTTTTTGCCATTCACAAATCCAAGTCTTGCTATTCTTCCTCCTGGATGTCTCTAATTCCTATCCATTTCTCTCTGTCCCTATAGTGAAAGCTCTTGTCCAACCTTCATCATCTCTTGTAACTACTTGACACCATGTTGCTTCCACTCCACCCCACTTTAGACCATACAAATTTCCACAATAGAGATCATCTTCCTTGATCACTCCCTTTTAGCTCCTCATAGAATCATAGAAGTGTAGGACTGGAAGGGACCTCAATAAATCATTTAATCCAGTCCCCTGCACTCAAGGCAGGACTAAGTAATAATAAATGGTTACGCACCTTCTCATAACTGTTGTGCTTCGAGATGTGTTGTTCATGTTCATTCCAGTCAGGTGTGTGTGTGCCTATGTGCATGGTGGCTGGAAGATTTTTCCTTAGCAGCATCCATCGGGTCGGCCTGTGCGCCCCCTGGAGTCACGCCTTCATGGCACTCAATATAGAGTCCTGTCAACCCGCCACCCCCTCAGTTCCTTCTTGCTGGCTACTCCAACAGAGGGGTAGGAGGATGGGTATTGGAATGGACATGAACAACACATCTCGAAGAACAACAGTTACGAGAAGGTGAGTAACCATTGTTTCTTCTTCGAGTGCTTGTTCATGTCGATTCCAATCAGGTGACTCACAAGCACAAGTTTAGGCTGTGTGGTTGGAGTCTTCCATTGATTGGAGCACTGCTCATCCGAAGGCCAAATCGTCTTTGGCCTGCTGGGTAATCACATAATGCATGGCGAAAGTATGGATGGAGGACCACGTCGCCGATCTGCAGATTTCCTGAGTGGAAACCTGAGCCAGGAACATTGTTGATGAAGCCTGCACCCTGCTGGCGTGCACAGTGATTAGAAGTGTGGGAACCCCTGCCAGGTTGTAGCACTCACGAATACAGGACACTATCCATAACTAGATGCGTTGTGATGATACTGACAGACCTTTCATTCTGTCCGCCACTGCCACGAAAAACTGGGCTGATTTTCTGAACGGCTTTGTTCTTTTGATGGACTGCCATGCACTTGGGAAGACTTGAGGTGCTGCTGACAAGCCGAACTGAGGGACTGTGAATTGGTAGTAGATATTGTTCACCACAAACCTGAGGTACTTTCTGTGGGGCTGAGTGATTGCAATATGAAAATACGTGTCCTTCAAGTCGAGAGTGGCATACCTGTCTGCTGGTCCAGTGAGATGATAATGGAGGCCAAAGAGACCATGCAGAACTTGAGTTTCTTCATGAACTTGTTGAGTTCTTGCAGGTCCAAGATGGGTCTGAGGCCGCCTTTGGCTTTCAATATTAGGAAATACCGGGAATAGAAGCCCTTGCCCTTAGGCTCCTGAGGAACCTCTTCCATTGCCCTAGCGAAAGGAGCGAGTGCACCTCCTGTATAAGGAGTTGCTCATGAGAGGGGGTCCCTGAAGAGGGATGGGGAAGGGAGGTGGAAGGGCGGGAGGGCACAGAATTGGATGGAGTATCCCCTCTCTACTGTGTGGAGCACCCAGCGGTCCGAAGTAATACGGGATCCTGCATGGTAGAAAAGGAATAGTCGGGACAAAAAGGTAAGGTGGGGTGGATTCAGATCTTGCTCTGGTGTGCCATCCTCAACTGCACCTTCAGAAGGCTGGTTTGGCCCCTGAAGGTGACTTGGATTGTCCCAAGCCCTGGCCAGAGGGTTGAAGTAGCTTTCTCCTGCCGTTCCGATTTCTCCTTCTGGAGCCATCTTGGCAGTTCTGATGACTGAACCATTGAGGAGGCTGTGGACTGAAGTGTTTCTGCTGCATTGAAGGCATATAGAGGCCCAGGGACCTGAAAGTGGCTCTGGAGTCTTTAAGACTGTTTAGCTTTTTGTCAGTTTTCTCTGAGAAGAGAGTCTCACCCTCAAAGGGCAGGTCCTGAATGGTTTGCTGTACCTTGTAGGGGAGGCCAGAAACCTGGAGTCATGATCCCCTTCTCATTGCCACTCCTGTGGCCATAACCCTGGTGGCTGCATCTGCTCCATTAAGTGCCGCCGGAAAGGACGCCCTTGAGATCAGTCTCCCTTCTTCAACCAATGCCGAAAACTTGGCATGGGAGTCCGAGAGGAGCAATTCTGTGAATTTAGCCATCGCCGAGCAGGTGTTGTAGGAGTACGTGCTGACGATGGGCTACTGGTTGGATATGCGGACCTGTAAGCCTCCAGTGGAGTAGACCTTTCTCTCATAAAGGTCAAGCCTTTTCACCTCCTGATTCTTTGGGGTGGGTCCCTGGAAGCCCTGATGCTTGCATTGGTTGGCAGCATCGAACATGATAGAGTCAGGTGTGGGATGTGTGTACAAAAGCTCATAATCCTTGGATGGCACAAAGTAGCACCTTTCCGTGTGCTTAGCCATAGGGGGCAACAAGGCTGGGGTCTGCCACAGAGTTTTTGTGGTGTCAGAGATGGTCTTTATGAGGGGCAGGGCAATATATGCAGGTCCGGATGGGGGGAGGATGTTCACCGTTGGATCTGCATCCTCCACTACCTCCTCTGCCTGAATGCCCAGGCCTTGGGCAACCCTCCACAACAACTGCTGCAGAACCGTGTTGTCCTCCAAGGCTGGGACTGTTGCTGTGCCTGCCAATGCCTCATCTGGTGAGGACGAGGAAGAGGCCTCCATGAGGGGTGACTGCTCCCTTCCTTCTGCACCCAAGGGGTCCCGCAGCACCTGGGTTTCGTGGGCCAGTGCCGACCCGGATGGTGTCACGTCTCTCAGTGTAGGAGCTGCATACACCGACGCAGGCACTGCCGGTGCCAAAAGTGCCATTGGTGCTGATGTCATCCTTGATGTTGGAATCGCCATTGGCACTGGAATCACCATTGGTGCTGGAGACGCTGACAGTGCCACTTGGAGGAGGTACTCAGCGCAGGATCTGTCGACCCAGGGTTGGACTGAAGGCAGAGTGTGGCCTCCATCAACAGGCCCTTCAGGCACTGCTCTCTATCTTTTAAAGTCCTGAGCCAAAAGGTCTTACAAATGGCACAACGATCCTTCTGATGGTCCTCTCCTAAACACTTAAGACATGAAGTATGAGGATTGCTTCTGGGCATACACTTGACATAGGCTTTGCAGGCTTTGAAGCCTGGAGACTCCAGCATGTCCCGGCATCAGGAGAGCGTAGGAGGGGATTCCCCCCCAAAGGAAACTTATCTAACACTAATGAGCTACTAACTATTAACGAACAATGGAAAACTAATGGAGAACAATGTAAGAAACTGCTAAATGTGCTTGTCGAGACAAGCACACAGGGAAGTTCCAGCTAGCCATCACTGGTGGTAAGAAGGAACTGAGGGGGTGGCAGGTCGACAGGGCTCTATATTGAGCACCATGAAAGTGCGACTTCAGGGGCTGCCCAGGCCAACCAGACGGATGCTGCTAAGGAAGAACCTTCCGGCTACCGTGCATGTGTGCGCGCACACACCTGATTGGAATCGACATGAACAAGCACTTGAAGAAGAACTAGACCATTCCTGACAGGTGTTCTTAAAAATCTCCAATAACAGAGATTCCACAACCTTCTTAAGCAACTTATTCCAGTGCTCATCCACCCTGAGAGTTGGGAAGTTTTTCCTAATGTCCAACCTAAACTGCAAATTAAGCCCATTGCTTCTTGTCCTATCCTCAGAGCTTCAGGAGAACAATTTTTCATCCTCCTCCTTGTAACAACCTTTTATGTTGAAAACTGTTATCATGTCCCTGCTCAGTCTTCTCTTCTCCAGACGAAATAAACCCAGTTTTTTCAATCTTTCCTCATAGGTCATATTTTCTAGATCTTTAATAATTTTTATTGCTCTCCTCTGGACTTTCTCCAATTTGTCCACATCTTTCCTGAAATGTGGCACACAGAATTAGACGCACTACTCCAGCTGAGGCCTTATCAGTGAGCAGTAGTATGGAAGAATTACTTCTTGTGTCTTCCTATGACAATCCTGCTGATGCAAATATCATTCTGGGATTTTTTTTTTAATTTTTTTTTTTTTTTGCAACAATGTTACACTGTTGACTCATATTTGGCTTGTGAGCCCAGATCCCTTTCCACAGTACTCCTTCCTAGGCAGTCATTTCCCATTTTGTATGTGTGCAATTGATTGATTATTCCTTCCTAAATGGAGTATTTTCCATTTGTCCTTATGGAATTTCATAGTTTACTGCAGACCATTTCTCCAGTTTTTCCAGATCATTTTGAATTTTAATCCTATCTTCCAAAGCACTTGCAACACCTCCAAGCATTGTATCGTACGCAAACTTTACAAGTGTGCTGTCTATGTCATTATCCAAATGATTTATGAAGATATTGAACAGAACCAGACCCAGGACCGATTCCTGTGGGACCCCACTCGATATACCCTTGCAGCTTGACTGTGAACCACTGATAACAGTTGGAAAACCATACCCAGAGTGTTTATGCACCCAGCTTATAGTAGTTCCACCTAGGCTATATTTCCCTAGTTTGTTTATGAGAAGGTCATGCAAGACAGTATCAAAAGTCTTACTAAAGTCAAAATATATCACATCTTCCCCCCTATCTGCAAGGCTTGTTACCCTATCAAAGAAAGCTATTATGTTGGTTTGACATGATTTGTTCTTGACAAATCCATGCTGATGTTACTTATCACTTTATTATCTTCTAGCTGTTTGCAAATTGATTGCTTGATTATTTCCTCCATTATCTTTCCAGATACTAAAGTTAAGATGACTGGTCTATAATTCCCTGTGGGGTTCTTATTTCCCTTTTTCATAAATTGGTACTATATTTGCCCTCTTCCAGTCCCGTGGAATCTCTCTCATCTTCTGTGAGTTTCAAAGATAATTGCTAATGGCTCAGATATCTCCTCAATCATCTCCTTGGGTATTTTAGAATGTATTTCATCAGGCCTGGCCGATTTGAAGACCTCTAACTTATCTAAGTAAATTTTAATTTGTTCTTTCCCTATTTTTGCCTGAGATCCTACCTCATTTTCACTGGCATTCAATTGCTACTAACCTTTTTGGTAAAAACTAAAATAAAAAAGGCATTTAGCACTTCCACAATTTCCACATTTTCTCTTATTATCTTTCCCCCCTCATTAATGGGGGGAAAGTAATGGGCCTACCCTGTCCATGGTCTTCCTCATGCTTCTAACATATTTGTAGAATGTTTTCTTGCTACCCTTTATGTTTCTAGCTAGTTTAATCTCTTCTTTCAACATTATCCAATTCAAACTCTTATCATCTTCACAGCCCTGCCAAACTCTACACTTTCCTATCTATCCATCCGTGTGTGTTTTCCTCAGCCCCTTCTGCTCCATCAAGAATGTCAACCTCATCTACTAAATTGTCAGCTTCTCACACAAAATTGTCCATGCTCCTTCTACTCTGCCTCCTTTTACACATGAGAAGGCTCCTCCCCTTGCTACATGCAAGTCTTTTGTGAAGATCCACCTCTAATGATGCCTATGAGAAACTCATTGATTGTCAATATTGAGCTTAAGGAATAATTTCAGTACAACTTACATGCCATATATTAATTGTATATTTTGCACCAGTCTCTCATTTTCAGTTTACCTGTCTGTTTTTAGATTGTGAGCACTTTAGAGCAGAAATTTGGCTTTCTTTTCATTTGAAAGGCACCCCATCATACGTGCTACTCAGAATAATTAATTGTGTGTGTATTTATAAATAGTCTTTTAAATTTTTTTAAAAAAATTAATATTAAAGTAATTTACATTTCACAGGGTTCAAAACAGACCCATTATTTTTACCATAATGTTGGTTTTTTGTTTCCAGAAAATCAGATGTTAATAAATGAAAAGTTTTTCAATAAATAGAATGGAAAATTTTGGAGAAATCAAAGAAACAAAAAACTTAGTCA
Source organism: Caretta caretta (assembly GCF_965140235.1). NCBI lineage: Eukaryota > Metazoa > Chordata > Testudines > Cheloniidae > Caretta > Caretta caretta. The sequence goes on from NC_134207.1 coordinate 176,369,037, forward strand.
AGTTTTTAACAAAATCTTTCTTCAGTGAAAAAGCCCTGCTTTTTTTTTTAAACTAAAAACTTCATTTTGAAAAATTTCAAATGCATTTAATGAGACTTGAGTAATCATATGAAATTTTGGGGACATATCTGAACTAAAGCTCTCGGGCTTTGTCTAGACTTGGGGTTGGACAGAGATGCTTAAGTCACATTAGCTCAGTTGTGCTAGTCATCTCAATTTCAATGCCGACTTGCTAAAGGTGTTAAACAATGTCTATATTGGTGTTGAGCAGGGTTTTCCATTATGTTGATTAAGCTAATATGGTTGAAAAAAAGTACCTTTTTTTCCTAATCTGGACAAGATATCAGTATCTTGGGTGTCACCCGCTACTAGGAAACTACAAACAGATCAAAATTTCAACTTTCAAAACAGGCTGTGTTTTGTGTAAGATCTATTATGCCTGATAGGTTAATAAATTATTCTCAAACAAACAGCTTGAGTAAGTAATTTAGAGCCTGATTCTTTTGTTTAGGGCTTGACTATACTTAAAACACTAGAGCAGCGCAGTGAAGACACTACCTACACCAATGGGAGGGCTTCTCCTGTTGGTGTAGGTAATCCATTTACCCAAGAGGCAGTAGCTAGCTTGCCAGGAGGATTCTCCCATCAGCCTAGCGCTGTCTATACTGAGCATTAGGTCAGTGTAATTGTGTCCCCCAGGAGTGTGGATTTTTCACATTCCTGGGCAAGATAATTATGCCCACCTAGTTCCCTCATGTAGACCAGCCCTTACAGGAGTACCACTGTTGACTTGACTGGTTTTACACCAGGATAACAGCATTCCAAGTGAAAGAAGAATAGGGATAGAAGACAGCTTTTAAGTTACTTTCAATCATGGGGCCTAACTAAGAAGAACTTAACTGAAATGTAGTAATAAGAGTCTCTGAATCCCATATGTTCTTAAAGTAGGTTGTTTGGTATTTCATTGAGTACCAGAGTACTGGGAGGGTTGATTGTCTTTCTCCAAAGGCTTATAAAGAAACAAAAACAACAAAAGATAATATAAAAAGTATGCAGCAAAAAAGTGTTTCTTGAATGCAAAACACCATCCTACTCACGGTGCTTTGATCTCAAAAAGCACACTGTGGAGAATAAACAGAGTGTAATTTTTCTTCCACACTAACTTTTAACAGCAAGGTTGATGAACTTCTGGAAAACTAGCATCACAGGTATGCCATTTTCATTTATTAAATGGTTTTGACAAGGGCATATTTCATTTAAAGAGGCTGTTTTCATTTCCCTCCCTTTCTGTTCTTCAAAAAGCATGAACAGCCAACACAGTACTGCTCAGCTCAGCTTCCAAACTAGTCAAAGTGGGGGGAAAATCCCTTTAATGTCCTTTAAGGTGGGGACATAAGGGAGAAGAGTGTATAGACATTACAGCCTTACATTTGTGAGTTTTGGCTCTGTCAGCCTTTTCTTTAAAACCCTTTATTTCCATTTAACTTGCCAGAGAAAATTCCTTCTGGGATGAAATGTATTACCGTACCCTGTATGTATTAGAGATGGGAGCACTGATTTGAAAAACATAAGACCCCCTCCAAACCTCTAGCCTTATCAAGAGCTAAACCTTTTGGAAGGTTCTGAAATGTCTGGCTAATGTTCTCCCCTACTCCCTTACATTTTTAGTACCTCTACAACCATCCTCATGAGACTGGGATCAAAATTGCCGAAGTACAGTGAAAGCGGTTCATCTTTTTATTTCTGGCCCAACTGGAAGCAGGGGGTAAGAACATAAAACGGCCTTACCAGGTTCAGACGAAAGGTCCATCTAGCCCAAGATCCTGTTTTCTGACAGTGACTGGAGCCAGATGCTTCAGAGGGAGAGAACAGAACAGGGCAATTTATTGAGTGATCGAACCATGTCATCCAGTTCTGGCTAGCAGTCGAATGTATAGGGACATCCAGAGCATGGGGTTGCATCCCTGACCATCTTGGCTAATAGCCATTGATGGACCTATCCTCCATGAACTTGTATGGTTCTTTTTTGAACTATTATAGTTTTGGCCTTCACAACATCCTCTGGTAATAATTCCACAGGTTGATTGTGCCATGTAAAGAAGTACTTCCTTATGTTTCTTTTAAACCAGCTGCCTCTTAATTACCCCCAGCTGCCTATTAATTTCATTGGGTGACCCCTGGTGCCTGTGTTATATGAAGGGGTAAATAACACTTCCTTATTCACTTTCTCCCCACCAGTCATGATTTTGTAGACATCTATCATATCCTCCTTCAGTTGACTCTTTTTTCCAAGATGAATGATCCTAGCCTTTTTAATCTCTCCTACCCCTAATCACGTTTGTTGCCCTTCTCTGAATCTTTCCCATTCTAATAAAACTGATTTGCTTGGTACTGCAGTTAGGCTTACCGGCCTGTAATTGTCAGGATTGCCTCTGGAACCTTTAAAAAGAATCAATTTCACGTTAGCTACCCACTAGTCATCTGGTACAGAGGTTGACTTAAGTGATAGGTTACATACCAAAGTTAAAAGAAAAAGCGGACTTGTGGCACCTTAGAGACTAACAAATTTATTTGAGCATAAGCTTTCGTGAGCTACAGCTCACTTCATTGGATGCATTCAGTGGAAAATACAGTGGGGAGATTTAAATACACAGAGCACATGAAACAATGGGTATTACCATACACACTGTAAGGAGAGTGATCAGGTACGGTGAGCTATTACCAGCAGGAGAGCTGGGGGCAGGGGTAACTGGATACAATTAATTTAGCCTTGAATAAAGACTGAGAGTGGATGGGTCATTACACAAAGTAAAACTATTTCCCCATGTTTATTCCCCCCCCACCCCACCCCCGCTGTTCCTCAGATGTTCTTGTCAACTGCTGGAAATGGCCCACCTTGATTATCACTACAAAAGTTTCCCTCCGCCCCCACTCTCCGGCTGGTAATAGCTCACCTTACCTGATCACTCTCCTTACAGTGTGTATGGTAACACCCATTGTGTCATGTTCTCTGTGTATATAAATCTCCCCACTGTATTTTCCACTGAATGCATCTGATGAAGTGAGCTGTAGCTCAAATAAATTATTTAGTCTCTAAGGTGCCACAAGTCCTCCTTTGCTTTTTGCGGATACAGACTAACATGGCTGCTACTCTGAAACATACCAGAGTTAGTAGTTCTTCAGTTTCAAATTTGAGTTCCTTCAGAACTCTTGGGTGAATACCATCTGGTCCTGGTGACTTAGTACTGTTTAATTTATCAATGTGTTTCAAAACCTCTAGTGACACCTCTGTCTGGGACAGTTCCTCAGACTTGTCACCTAGAAAGAATGACTCGGATATGGGAATCTCCCTCACATCCTCTACAGCAAAGACCAATGCAAAGAATTGATTTAGCTTCTCTGCAATGGCCTTGTCTTCCTTGAATGCGCTGTTAGCAACCAGATAAGTCGTGGGCAACCTGCGGCCTGAATGCGGCCCATCAGGGTAATCCACTGGTGGGCCGCCAGACCGTTTGTTTACATTTGCACCGCCGCCCGTTGTAGCCTCTCCATGGCCACTACATCCCTGCTCTGGTAGGAATGAATGTTGTGGATCTAAACTGGGGAGTCCTTATAGAACTGTTCTCTGCAGCATCCAGGGAATGAAGCTGAAGTTTCCCTGTACAGGCTTCTCAAATTGTGCCCCAGCCATGTGCTTTATGGGATCAAACCAGTGTTGCTGTTTCTCAAGGCCCTCCAGGCTCACAGCAAGGGCTGGGTGGGCTAGATTTGTCCCTGTGTTGTTGAACAATTAAACACAACAAAGGGATCAACCTTGCTATAACACAGCTTGTCCCTTCCTAGACAGATGGTATTAGTATGCAGTAAAAGACCCATGGCACAGCTGCAGCTGGGCAGTGTCAGCTGACTCAGACTTGTGGGGCTCAGGCTGAGGGGTTAAAAATTGCAGTGTAGATGTTCAGGCTCAAGCTGGAGGCTGGCGTCTGAGATCTTCCCTCCTCACTGGGAGTCAGGGCCTGGGCTCCAGTCTGAGCCTGAATGCCTACACTGCAATTTTTAGCCCTGCAAACCCAAGTCAACTGACCTGTGCTCTGAGACTCGGTGCTATGGGTTTTTTATTGTAGTGTACACGTACCCTAAATCATGTTATAACCAAATTAAAACCCTCCCATACTTTTAGCTCTTGCCTTTCCCACAATGTTATGCGAACTTAGTTTTTACTGGATAATTGCATAGTACACTAGGATGAAAGACATTGATTAATATGCACAAGAAAGGGAGAAGCACCCTACCTTTTATGGTCTAAATCCTGCAGTACTTACTCAGTCAGAAATCCCATAGATATCAATGGGAATGATGCCCGAGTAAAGAATGTGCTATTAATTAAATTTCAGCAGGAAACGTAAAGTTGACACACATCCCACAGGACATCTTGCAATGGCAAATTTCCTTCTGACTTTCTGATTCTCACACATAGACAGGAACCAGTTGCAAAATCTAAGAGAGAAAATACATCCAGGTTAGATTACAGCAACAGTGGAACTGTGTTTACTTTATAAGATATTTCCCGTTATTAACTGACAAAATTTAATCTTAAAACTCAAACTTGTTTCATTCATAATTGAAATACTACAAGGACTGCAAGGTAGATGCAGAGGAAGAAAGGCTGTTGTCTTAATTTACTCACTACTACCAGCCAGTTATACAAGCTGGCTTCTAAATAACACTCTGCAAGATTCACAATTTTTCTTTCATTGAATTCCAGTCAAAATTGATCACCTTTTCATTTTGTTTGATTTTTGCATCCCCTGCACTCTGCTTTATTCCAAGTTACCATGCTTTATTCACATTTACCATGAAAATGACTATTTTTGCATTGAGAAAATGCAGAAACATAAACTCTCACTTCTGTTAATGTAAAAACCTTCTTTGCTCAAAAAATAGGTCCTTTTTTCCCTCAGACACACTCTTATACTCAAAAAATTAGCTTCTGTTTCACAGGAAAATGGAGCCTACTTGTTGCTCCAAAAATTGACATAGCTTAGCAAATGTTTCTATTAAAAATGAATTCTGAGTAGTTGTGTGTTTTGTTGTAAATATTTCAAACAGCTCTGCCCTGTCCATTTTTAGGGGCTAGGATTGAAGATTTTTTAGGGTAAAATCTTCTCATGCTACAGTAGTTTTATTTTTCCTGCTTCCAAAATTGCCTTCTGAGGCATGGCTGTTTTATAGATGATCTCAATGCAGCACAACATCTGCACATAAACCTTTTACCTTCAATTTCTGATGCCATCAGAATACAGAAACCACTGGTTAGGAAACAAGTACTAATAACATCCTTCCTTAATTTCCTTTTAAGATTTGTCTTGACATAGTCTTCAGAAAAGTAGAGAAATTATGCACAACACGATGAATTTCCTGATTTTAAAAAAATGTGAATGGATAAAGAGTTTCTGAAAATCACTTTAGTAGGTTTACAAAGCTACTACATCAGTTCAAATCCTGCCACATTAAGCCAAGGGACTTAAACTCTATCAAAAAGTCACTTTTGCTTAAAGATTTATCCTGTGGCGTCCTTCCAATAGAAAATGCCTTATGGCTTTCTTAAGGCTTTCCAGTTGTTGTTAATGGATATGAATGCAAGCTAAACCTCATGGCTGAGGTAAGGTTTCATGTTGATATGAAATAGATACAGACTTGACTGCGCCTCAAGGCTTAGAAAGGACCAATTGGTACAGATGGCATGAGAGAGAGTTCTAGGCAACGTCAACATATTGACGATGTTCTGACTGAGTTGAAGAACTGTTTTGAGCTGGGCTGCAGTGTGATGCTGCCTATACCTTCACCTAACCAGATGAATAATTCCAAAAATGAGAGGCTGGATCTGTAAATCAACGTAGCTACTCTGGTTTACACCCACTGAGAATTGGGCCTGATTTATTTCAATGTGCTGAGTCAGTGACTTTAGTTAAGTTCATCGCAGACAAGTGTCCTACTACCATGTTTGGCATCCTTGTTAACCATTTCTTCAATGAGGCCAAGGCTTGAACAAGCCTTGGAGACTTTATTCTATTTTCTCAGACCCAAGGGGTGGTTATTCTACAACAGGCTTGAGGTCTGTTGATTGGGAAGCTTGCACTGCTGCTAACCAAGCTCAGACTGCTGTGTGGATAAACAGAGAGCATCCATTGACCCAAGTGTCATTCATCACCAATAAAAATCTACTCCCCCCCCCCCCCGCAAATAATTAATTACCATGTGCACTTAGACTGAAATTCACCCTTCCTTGAACAAAGCACAAAGGATCCATCCCCAGCATGAAGACAGGCTTCAGTCTGCAGTGCAGGCCAGCCTGTGGACTGGAATAACAATTGGTCCCTTTTTATTCAGGGATTTCAGGCCAATGAATCTTAAGTGCAGATCCAGTGGCTGTTTTGACTGGTTTGGCCACAGAACCCCTCTCAGCACTGGCAAGCCCGCTGCTGCAAATAAGTAACGCAGAGGCCTCTCTGTATGCTTGATGTTCTCCCCCTTGTGAGGTGGGGAGTCAGCAATGTGGCTGGTATTACGTGGGCACTCCGCACAGGGGTGACCTCCAGACTTACTCAACAGTATATTAGTGTAAGATTTCCTCTCTCATTTGTGAATTGCAGTTTAAACCTATGACCTCCGAATCAGAGGTTCCACTAATGAACGTACCCTCTTCTCCAGCACCCTGGCATAGGCTTTGCCGGGGAGGCTGAGGAGTGTGATCCCCCTGTAGTTGGAACACACCCTCTCGTCTCCTTTCTTAAAGATCGGGACCACCCCTCCAGTTTGCCAGTCCAGAGGTACAACACCCACCTTCCATGCAACATTGAAAAGGCAAGTTAATGTGCCAACATTGTCCAGTGATTGCCACAGCTCCAGATGAATCTTGGGGATGAGATCATGGGTACAAGAGGCGGAAATAAGGTTTCTCTGCAGTATGGCTGGGCTTACTCTCCAAGACTGAGTGAGAGGCTTGGTTATTCAGGAGTGCCTTGGAGTGGAGCTGCTACTCCTCCAGATGGAGAGAAGCCAGCTGAGGTGGTTTAGGAACCTGATAAGGATGCTCCCTGAGAGGCTTCCTTGGAACTCTACCACACACATCTCACTGGGAGGCGGACCTGAGGCTGACACAGGACATGCTGGAGGGATTACATTTCCCAGCTGGCCTGGGAATGTTAGGGAATCCCCCCAGAAGGCGCTGGAACCTGTTGTGGTGGAAAGGGAGGTCTGGTCCTCCTTACTCTCCATGCTGCCATCTCCACCCTCACCAGGAAAAACAGGAGGAAAGGCATAAAAGAAAAAAGAAGAAGAAAAGTTTAAATTTATGGGTTATTTGAGTGCATTAACTGGGAATTTTACTATTTGGGTGGCTCAGATTTTTAACATATTTGGCTTTCTTTTATGTGTAATCTTAACTCTGAATTACCTGTGTTTGTAATGTTTGTTTTAGGGATAATTACAATGTCCCAGTAATGCTTTTTTTTTACTGTTAAGTTTGTGATGTACTCTCAACCTTAGCGCCAGCTTAATGTAGTTTCTGTTTTTTGCCTGGGAATGTATGTTTAAAGTGTGTGGGTGCATATGTATGTGCACATTATTTAAAACTAGTTTATTCTTCTTACAAGGAAGATGAAATGTGGCTAAGACCTAGCAGGAGTAAGTGGGACATACCATGCTGTAGTTCATTCCATTCAGATTGGTTTTTCTCAGGGTTTTGCACTGCCACCCATCAGCAGTATATGAGCTCCTTCCACATAATATAATCAGTAGTGAAGTCCCTAGGGGACTTCATGGAGTCTTTGGCTCTTCTCCGTTTTTGGGGTTATAGTTCCTTCCCCTTCCCCCAAGGATCTTGATGGGCAGCTGTTCCCGGTCATATAGGATATGAAATGGCTCAGTACGTGGCTCTTCTTCAATATTTATACCAGTCTGCTTGGAGAGACTGAGAGACACCATGGGCTCTGGAGCCACCCACATGTAAACTATGGTGGACTTTGTCTCCTACTTCACTGGAAGGAAGCCACAAGGTTGAAGAACAGTTGTCTCAGACTCAGTCCAGGAAAGACAGAAGTGATGTTAGTGGGAAGGAGGGAGCTTTCTAAAGATCACATGAGTTGTTGTCATCTCATTTTTGACCACCTAAGACCAGATTCAGAGCAGTGCAAGGTGTTGGGCTCATGCTGGATTCCTAATTCTAAACATACAGATTGTTACATTGGGGAGGAATGCCTTCTTCCACCTTTGGTGTATCAGGGGACTATACCTGTTATTCTGGGGAAGACAGTTGGCAGTCCTATTCACAATCTTCAAAGTGTGAAAATCCTGATGATATTTTGGTTACCTTTCGCTCTCTTTATCATGAAGAAAAGAGTAAATAATACTGTGCAATCCGATAGCACCTTTCATTGGGGGATCTCAACATACTTTGCAGACATCCAGGACATTAGCTGCATAACATCCTCATGTCAAGCCTGTTTTACAGATGGGAAAACTGAGGCACAAAGCGATTAAGCAATTTGCCTAAGGTCACCCAGGAAGCCTATGGTAAAGCTGCAGAGGGACATCAGATCTCCTAGCCAATTCTGTGCTTTAGCCACATCTTTTCCCTCTCTCCCTGATTTATTGTAAATCACATTTGATTAATTACTGTACTGGCTAGTGAAAATAAGGTGGGGATGCATAAGAAAAATTACACGTCGGTCTAAATAAAACAACAAAAATCCAACCCCGCATATGCAGACTGGCTGATCTATCCCATGGTGTTCTATCCCATGGCATCTTAATTGAGGTTTTACTTCTATCTACTACCCAAGATCCATAAACCTGGAAATCCTGGGCGCCCCATCATCTCAGGCATTGGCACCCTGACAGCAGGATTGTCTGGCTATGTAGACTCCCTCCTCAGGCCCTACGCTACCAGCACTCCCAGCTACCTTCGAGACACCACTGACTTCCTAAGGAAACTTCAATCCATCAGTGATCTTCCTGATAACACCATCCTGGCCACTATGGATGTAGAAGCCCTCTACACCAACATTCCACACAAAGATGGACTACAAGCCGTCAGGAACACTATCCCCGATAATGTCACGGCTAACCTGGTGGCTGAACTTTGTGACTTTGTCCTTACCCATAACTATTTCACATTTGGGGACAATGTATACCTTCAGATCAGCGGCACTGCTATGGGTACCCGCATGGCCCCACAGTATGCCAACATTTTTATGGCTGATTTAGAACAACGCTTCCTCAGCTCTCGTCCCCTAAAGCCCCTACTCTACTTGCGCTATATTGATGACATCTTCATCATCTGGACCCATGGAAAAGAAGCCCTTGAGGAATTCCACCATGATTTCAACAATTTCCATCCCACCACCAACCTCAGCCTGGTCCAGTCCACACAAGAGATCCACTTCCTGGACACTACAGTGCTAATAAACAATGGTCACATAAACACCACCCTATACCGGAAACCTACTGACCGCTATTCCTACCTGCATGCCTCCAGCTTTCACCCTGACCACACCACACAATCCATCGTCTACAGCCAAGCTCTGCGATACAACCGCATTTGCTCCAACCCCTCAGACAGAGACAAACACCTACAAGATCTCTGTCAAGCTTTCTTACAACTACAATACCCACCTGCAGAAGTAAAGAAACAGATTGATAGAGCCAGAAGAGTTCCCAGAAGTTACCTACTACAGGACAGGCCTAACAAAGAAAATAACAGAACGCCACTAGCCGTCACCTTCAGCCCCCAACTAAAACCCCTCCAACGCATTATTAAGGATCTACAACCTATCCTAAAGGATGACCCAACACTCTCACAAATCTTGGGAGACAGGCCAGTCCTTGCCTACAGACAGCCCCGCAACCTGAAGCAAATACTCACCAACAACCACATACCACACAACAGAACCACTAACCCAGGAACTTATCCTTGCAACAAAGCCCGTTGCCAATTGTGCCCACATATCTATTCAGGGGACACCATCACAGGGCCTAATAACATCAGCCACACTATCAGAGGCTCATTCACCTGCACATCCACCAATGTGATATATGCCATCATGTGCCAGCAATGCCCCTCTGCCATGTACATTGGTCAAACTGGACAGTCTCTACGTAAAAGAATAAATGGACACAAATCAGATGTCAAGAATTATCACATTCATAAACCAGTCGGAGAACACTTCAATCTCTCTGGTCACGCAATCACAGACATGAAGGTCGCTATCTTAAAACAAAAAAACTTCAAATCCAGACTCCAGCGAGAAACTGCTGAATTGGAATTCATTTGCAAATTGGATACTATTAATTTAGGCTTAAATAGAGACTGGGAGTGGCTAAGTCATTATGCAAGGTAGCCTATTTCCTCTTGTTTTTTCCTACCCCCCCCCCCAGATGTTCTGGTTTAACTTGGATTTAAACTTGGAGAGTGGTCAGTTTGGATGAGCTATTACCAGCAGGAGAGTGAGCTAGGGGGTGGGGGGGCTGTGAGAAAACCTGGATTTGTGCTGGAAATGGCCCACCTTAATTATCATGCACATTGTAGGGAGAATGGTCACTTTGGATGAGCTATTACCAGCAGGATAGTGAGTTTGTGTGTGTGGTTTTTGGGAGGGGGGTGAGGGGGTGAGAGAACCTGGATTTGTGCAAGAAATGGCCCAACTTGATTATCATGCACATTGTGTAAAGAGTTGTCACTTTGGATGGGCTATCACCAGCAGGAGAGTGAATTTGTGTGGGGGGGTGGAGGGTGAGAAAACCTGGATTTGTGCTGGAAATGGCCCAACCTGATGATCACTTTAGATAAGCTATTACCAGCAGGACAGTGGGGTGGGAGGAGGTATTGTTTCATATTCTCTGTGTATATATAAAGTCTGCTGCAGTTTCCACGGTATGCATCCGATGAAGTGAGCTGTAGCTCACGAAAGCTCATGCTCAAATAAATTGGTTAGTCTCTAAGGTGCCACAAATACTCCTTTTCTTTTTTCAGATAATATTGATAACATCAGCTAAGAACTGTGGAGAGCACCCGTAAACTGGGAGACTTCCCTGAGAGGGAAGACAGTCTTGTAAATGAGGCACCAGACTAGGTCTTAAAAGGTCTAGGTTCAGTTCCCAACTCTGCAGCAGACTTCTTGAGGCACTTAAAATCTCCCTGTGCCTTCTGTAAAATGGGGATGATAATAATGCTACCTACCTTTTTTCTGTCCAGTCTATTTAGACTGTAATTGCTTCAGCACAGGGTCTGTATCTTTGTGTATGTACAGCGTCTATCACTGTGGGCTTTCATCTTGGTTGAGGCCTCTAGGTGCTACAGTCATACCAATAGTAATAATATGGGCCCTAGTGAGCAATCTGTAAAATGTCTGTGTAACTGTTATAAAAGTGCCATCAAAAAAAGCTTCTCTAAGAGTCCCATGAGCCGCTGTGAACTCTCAAATCATATGCCTAGATTCCAGCACACTTGAGCCAAGCACATCATATAAATCCTGAATCCTTCTGTGATATACTGTCGCAGAGCATAAAACATAACTTTCTCGTGTAAGGGCATGATTTCTCCCTGCCTCCCTCCCCCTCACCATTTGAAATCAGCTTAGCTTTGTATCCTTCTTCTCGTTTTTAAAAGGGTAATTGGTGCCAAACCATGTTGCAGATCAGCATCATTGTTAATGATAATTAGCACTCAGCACAGCTGGTAGCCCCAAAATCTTCAGAGTTGCAGTCACACTTGTTACTCTAGCACTATTCTGTGCACACAGGTCACAACGGTACCATCTGGGAGAATAACAATGAGGTCTTCTCTGACAAAGTGTCACAGTCAGCGTGAGCATAACTTACAGTGTCAGGAAGAGAGAGCAAGAAAAAAGTGCAAGGCACATTCTAATAAAAGACCCCAGTACAGTCAAGATTCTTTTTCTTAGAAAGAATCTTAAGAAGTTCCTCTTTTTTTGTCTGCATTATCATCAACTCCCTACCTGCTGTGTCTGTCTCCTTTTTCTCTCTCTATTACTTTCAATATGCATGGCAACTTCTATCTCCTCCTTTGTTAACGCTAGCAGGATGGGTCTTTCGAGAGGAAGGAATGGGGACCTTTTGCTGGCCTAGATATCAAATAATTTTTCACCTCATGAATAGTGGGGGAGGCAATCCAAATCCCACAGTTCTGAAGCTCTTTCTTCTCAGATCATGCTTTGGAGTGGCGAGGAGATGCTGTTTACTTTCCCATTTGTCATTTGACAGATAGACGCACAAATCCAGGAAGCTATCTGAATTCTTTTATCCTCAAAGAAACTTCCTGGAAAGCAAATCTTAAGGGGCATGCTTGTGTGTGTGTGTGTGTGTGTGTGCGTGCGTTTTATCAGATTTCTACTCCCAATGGTGTCTAAGAAACTATTTATTTAATTTTGACATTTTGAGAGGATTACTTTCTAAATCCTATTTGAACAGGCTTATTCCTCTACAGCAGCAACAAGAGGCAAATGCAAATAAAAGCCAAACACAAGCAAATGGCAATGTTTAGTGAGGAGTAATTGTAAAAGGCTCCCTTTGGCAATGGAAGATCCTGTACAATGAATGGCAGGTTCTTGCTTTCTGCAGACAAGTCTCTTACCTTTGTTTGCAAAGAGCAACAATCTAATGTGCCATGTTGCTTTACTGCCCATTAGCAAAGGAAACTTCCTAATCCATTTCAAGCCTGCTGTTAGGGCTGTTTCCTGTTAAATGATAATGACACTTAAAGATTAAAAAGGGTTTGCCAAAAATCCAAAACTGGTTAAGATCCTGAACTGTGAACAGACTATAGGCCAAATTCTGCTTTAAATCTGGAGTAATTCCACCAAAATTGATGGAGCTACTTGATGCACTTGTGCCTTATATCTTGATTGAATCTGGCCTAATATGTTGATTGAAACATGGCTGTGAGGCTTGGTTACATGTCAGCTTGCCCTAGTAATGCAAAACTGAGGTCAGTGGGGTTTATAGCTGCTTTGTATCAACCAGAGCATACAAGCAAACTGGTCCTACATGGTATAGAAAATATAAAGTGTGTAAGGCCTGATTAGCTCACATTTGCCAGTGTAAAGTCACATGTACCAGTGTAAAGCTAGCATTAAGTAAGGGAGAATCAGGCTCTTGAATATATGAAAAGTCAATATGGGTAGACTAAAAATGTCAAATGTCAGATATTGACTTCTGGTAAATTTAATTACTTCTCTCTGAGGCTTTACATTGTGGGTGGCTTCAAAGAAAAGGCAATTACTATTAAATTGAATTAGTTTTCCTTCTGGATTACATAGTAAAGATGTGTGTTGTACGGACTACTTAGATAGTCAGCTCTTTGGAGCAGAGATCACCTTTTTTGTTCTGGGTTTGTACAGCCCCTAGCACAATGGGCTCTTAGGTGCTATGGTAATACAAATAAATAATATGGTAGGGATGTGACTACTCAAGAATGGGGGTGACTTATTCAAGATGGCATTTAAGAAAAGATTGTAAATGATCTTTGGTAGGAGGCTGTGGGAGAGACCAGACAGAAATGTGAGCCTGACTGAGGCAGGTAGGGGGTAATTGGGAGAGAATAATTCAAGACTGACTTATGGCTGGCTCTCTTAGAGGCTACAGCTTGCCCCCATCATGTGCCTTAAAGAACCCCAAAAGAAAACAGTTAGTTTTGAAGGCATTTTTTACATAGCCTGTAGGATGCTGACTAACCCATAACTTCTCCAGTTCTACCATAGATCTTAATTCTGTCTATGGAACTGAAGTATTCTATTTTGTAATTGGAGGGTAGTCTTCATACCTGCTTCAGGAGAAGTCCCTTTTCATAGTAGGATGGGAGATGTGATGTAGAGATGACATGAGGGCAGCGTGATACACACCCAATGGATGCCATATTAGCCAAGTGTCAGCTTGGGCAACCTAACTTCAGATGTTCCCCACGTGGTTTTATTTCCATAAATTTTTCAATCATAATGCTCTTACTTTTAGATTAAGAAAAAAAATAATGAGCAAATGCAAGGTCTCCATGAGGGAGCACAATGTGTTTGTTCTTCCCCTGACAGTCTGCACTGAGCTCTGAGAACAAAATGGCCACTGAACTCCACACACAGTGAGGGTCTTTAGAAAAGTAAAGGTTCCACACACAGAAAACTAAAGGCTTTGCTTTCATAGATATACATACCATAAATGATAGTTAATGTTAATATTTTTTTACCTCAGCCAGGGAATTAAATTAGATTGGCATGACATTAGTGTCACAATATCCAGTTATCAGTTATAAGTTTAACTATATTTTTGGAAAAACATGCCACAGTTTCAGTAGCCCGGAGGGGTAGGGAAGAAGGCTGTACATGCTGTCTTAAAGATGTTTTTGAACATCTTTTTTTTCACAAGGCCTGTGTAACTAAATGTCCTGATGGGTGGAAGGCTAGGTTGGAGCATAAGAGTTTCAAGTGGTATGTGATTGTAAGGAACTTATTTGAAGTGCTAATTATGACTGTTGCCAAAGAAGAATGGAGATGTGAAAAATTATGGTGATTTCAAGATAAAAACCCTGTGCTTAAAAACAGAAGAATTTCCTTTATCATTTGAAATGGGTTTAAATCACAAAATCCAGATCTGGATACAGTTTTCAAATACTCCATCATGGGAAATTCACAACCAGGGATTTGATTTTACTTACTATAAAGACAGATCATTTCAAAAGTCTGATCTGGGTTTGGATTTAGAATGTTTCCAAAGGTAGAGAAATTCACATTCAGGGTTTGATTTGAGCCTCTATATTTACCATGTATAGAAACTATTTTCACTGCATTGGGAGGTGCATAAATTCACAGAGCTGGGCTTGATTAATGCTTTGTTCTTTCCAAATGGGTGTTGGGGAGGGATGCCTCTGGCTGCACTCCACAGAGTGAATACTGGTATAGGATTCTTTCAATGTCTCACCAGAGTACCATCAGCCTCTGTGATATAGTCAAGAGCCATTGAAACAGGCATTACAGAGAACCCAGTCTGTTTGGTGATATTGTCACAGAGGAAATGAACGCAGAAGGCTTATACAAACTGAAGTGTTGCTTAGGCAGGAGGAATTCTTTCAAGAGAATTGAGTAATGAATCCATTTGATAAATGGAGATATTCAGCATAAATCACAGGATAAAATAACTGCTCCTGTTCTTCAAATGTTGTACAGTTATGCTACTTCCTAAGATTTGTAAACTATTTCAGCCCTCCCCCCCACCACTTTCAACTGCCCTGAACCCTCTGAATCGGTTGCTCAGGAAAGGATGAAAATGGCAGTGCACTGAGGCTGTAAAAGAAGACAAAAGTCTTGGAGCTCAATTCAACTCTCAGGATACCAGTGAAACTCATTGAAGTCCTTTGCAACTTAAGATGTAGGGCCAAATTCAGTGATGGTATAATTTACACATTGGTTGGGAAGTGGCAATGTAGTGTGACTAGCACATATCTATGTGTGCAAAGCGAGTGTAATACTGATGCAGTGGTCTGTGGATGACCAAATTGTGCTTTGGCATAAACGGATGTCACTCCCACTGAAGCTAATGGGAGTTTTGCTCACTTGGGCCAGAACTGAATTGGGTCCCAGGAATGTTGGGGATAATGAAAGCATAAATTAAAGTGGGGTGGGGGGCGCTTGCTTTAGCACACCATTTAGGTCACTCCAGTTTTATCCCTGGGACTTGCACCTACTTACACCAGTCTGCTCTGAGTTGAATTAGACTATAATATTCATGGCATTGACCCAAAGCTTCCTCTGAAATAGTCTTGTATTGTTTCACTTTATGGTATTGGAGTAACAATATCAAATGCTGCTGCTAAGACCCATAGTGTTTGCATGTCACTCGCTTCTACCATCTGAAAAGCACTAGCCTTCAGAAATGAAACCCGATTCTCCTATCATACTGATCCAAATCCACTGATTTCAGTGGCGTTGCTCCTTATTTACAGTGGTGTAAATGAGTTGAATTGACCCATAAGAAAATGCCATCAATGGCTCTGATTCAGGACTGCATTGATCCATTTTTATGCCCGTTTAATTCAGGTGAAACCAATGGAGTTTACACTAGCATAAAACTGGAGTGTAACAATAGTATATCAGGCCAGTATATGTATGGATGATCCTTTGACATTATTAACAAACTCTTTTAATGATGATCATTAGCCTCTGGCATCTGTTTTCAGCCTGAGAGCGAGAGATTTTGATTAGGAGCTGGACCCATTTGTGGCATAGCTGCATTTGATCTACTGTGTTTTGGCAATGGCTGTCATAGGCCTGGCAATGCTGGGCTTTGTTTTAGTGGATGTAAATATGAAAATTGATTCAGAACTTAGCAAAGCATTCAGAACGCTGCCAAACTGTCTCAGCTGCCACTGGAAAAATAGCTGCTACTCCAGACTCAGCGGTAATGTCATGCTTTTGTAATTACCATTTCTGCTTCTGGTTCTGACTGGAACCTGGAAAAATTATTGATGGGCTGGCAGAGGTGATGGAATCCACTTTAAATATAGGTTAGAGTTTACACTAGAAGGTGAATGAAGGCTAGGGCTTGGGTGTGAGGACAGAAAATCTTGTGAGATCAGCGGTGCTTGCAGGATTTGGGGAACGGGCTAAACCGGCAATTAGGACTCTTCTTGTTTTAGATCCCATCAGGAAGGAAAAGCATTGGGGTGGGTTTGGGTTCAGGTATTTGAATCTGACTTTGCTCTCCCTAATCCCTGAAATTGATACTGATTCTGGCTTTGGCCCATCTCTAAAATGAAACATTAAATTAAGAGGCATATGTGGGGAGACGTAAATTGAACATTTCCATATCTCCAAAATATGTTTTGGGAAGGTTTAGAGTAGTTCTGATTCTATCCAAATAGTTTCATCCACCATTAGTATTTATTTAGTTGAGATCATTGACAGACGTTTGACTTAAGTAGTCAAAAAGATCTGTGTTTCTAGAATACTTAAACTATTGCATACATTTTTTTTATCCAGCACAAAATAGCACATCCTGAACGGTTCCAAAACAAAGAAGCTTGTCCATTTAGCAATCCAGATTGCCATGCATACATCACCCCAAAGTTTACATGGATTTTGCATTGAATACAGAGTCCAGTTTAAGGCCCCTGTTCTCATATTCAAACCCCTTCTTGGGACTGGCACTAGTTACATGAGGGCTTGTTTACATGGGGACACTCAGGAAAGCTTAGTTCATTCTTCATGAGGTGTTTCCTAAACAGCTAAAGTGAGCTAAGGCCACTTTACTTCTGAAGGAGAGCGTCCACACAGGGGTTTAATGCACTTTAACTAATTCGCTTTAACTTCACACCTTTAAATTTGTCTTAACTCTCCTGAGTGTCCCCATGTAGATAAGCTCTGAGAGATTCTCTCTCCTTCTGCCACCCCACTTTCCCATGACAGCTATGTTCCACAGGAATAAAAATCATATTACCCACTTTCAGAGCTGAATGCAGAAGTGTTCTTAGCGTTAAGCCTTGTCTACACTGCAAATGCTTTGCTAGTATAGCTATGCCAGCAGAGCCCTATGTGGTGGAAATAGTTTATGCTGACAAAAGGAGGTTTTTTTCTGTCAGCACAGTAATGCCACCTCCACGAACGACCTTAGCTATGCCAACAGAAGCACTCTTTTGCTGGCATAGCTATTTTGGCTAGGAGGTGTGATTTTTATTTTTTATTTTTATTTTTTTTTCAGGCTCCTGACCAACATAGCTATGTCAGCAAAAGCTTTGTGGTACAGGCTTGGCTTTAGCCTTCCCTCAATAGTTTCCTCTCACAGATGTACATGCGTTCATTCGCACACATTCAAAACCAAGCTTCGTTTTTCAACAAAACTGAGTCAGAGCAAATGTTTATTGAGGGACTTGATAACTCCACAGAGACCACCAGCAAGGTGATTTGTCTAGAGTCCAATTGGTTGGGGAAGAAGGCTGACCTAGTGGTTAGTGTTAACCTGTGACTTGGAGGATTTGTCTTCTCAGCTCTAAGACAAAAATTAAAATCTTAAGAATTCTTTGCAATATAACCTGAGAAGGTTATATTTTCGTAAAAGCCTGGAGGCAGTTCCCCATATTACATATATGAAGTGTGGCAGGTGACACTGAGACATGGAAATTTCCCCTCTTTGGTGAAGACATTTCTTTTTTCAGAAAAACGTGGGTAGAACCATCTGTGGAGTTGATTGAGAGAGACGGTGCATGAAAGGTCTGGATAGCTAGCTGTCTGGTGGTGAAGCAATAGAGGTCCTCAGGTCTGGACAACTCTTAAGGTATTTTAGATCTCATCTCATGTTTATCTTTTGTTTTTCAGGGTTCTCCAAATATTTTTTTTTCAGTTCAGAAATAAACATTTTCAAATCCATTTTCAAAGAGAAAATGTGGTCATTCGTTCCCTGATCTTTCCATGTCTACACAAGTCCAGGAAACACTGATCCTTTCTTTTACAAAAAAATAAATATTAGATCTTAAATCTGCATTTTCTTAATTGTTTTCCTGCAACTGTCAGGTGAAATTTCAAGGGAATTCTTACTCTTTTAATATATATAGATCAATTATTATAGGGAAATCAAACCAGGTGCAGCTGGAGTCCTCATCTGCTTCCACAAAGGTTGAAATGGATGAAATGTTGGAGTTTGGCTTTGATGATGATTTGAATGGTAACTTGGAGACCATATTTCAGAGTTTGGAGACTACAGTATTGATGAAGCCTTCAACCATGAGATTTTGTAGTTTGAGATTTGAATTTTCTCTGGAGTGGCATAAAATCTAATAAAGTATTGTAGATTGAATGGATTTAGCTGACAGACATGCAGCATATGCAATATATTTTATAATTTCTTTACTAAGAGAGAGCCAAATTCTGAAATTTTTATTCCTCATTACTTCTACCCTTACACAGACAAATATTCCATTGACTTCAGCTTCCCATTGATGCACTGAAGTAAATGGGAGTTTTGTCTCAATAAGGACTCCAAGATTTGGTCCTTTGGATCTGCCTAACAATTGAGAACGATCAGCATCTCTGATATATTAATATATTTTTTCAAGTGGTATATTTTAAAAATTGTGTACAAATTGATGTCCTAGGTACCTTTACTCACTAGGGACAGCATCCGACCTTCCATGTCTATCCCTGCACTCGTAGTTTACCCATGAAATGAGAAACATGCTAATTGGTTAATAAAGCTGCTCTGCCCCTGTCAAGGATGACATGGGATGGATTTGAAATAACATAATTAAAACACTTAACTACTCTATGAATTAAATCAAATAAACCTTTAAATTAATTGTAATGCCTGAAGATAATACAATCTCGTGTTTAAAGAAACAAGCAGACCCACAGAATATATTTCCCAGACTATCCCATCCCCTCCTTGCTTTCTACTTGCCTCTTCCCCTTTTTTTAGCCTAAGCCTTCTACAAAAGCCACGTAATATGGCTAAGTCATGTACAGAACCCGTGAGTAGCTATAGAAATGAAAACTGCAGTGAAAGGAAAATCTACTTGATCAACTAGTCAGCTGCCACTGCTTCCTGGTGGTGCTCCCTGAACTTATTATGGGGGTGATAGATTGCAAAAATCTCATTGAGTTTTTTGCCCTGCTGTTCAAGACTCAAATTCGGCAGTTGGTTTCTTCTCTCAGTGTTTCTTTTTGGGTAACCGAACTCTCTCACCTTTCTCTAGCTTCTGCTTTTAACTGTAGAGTATTGTATTGCCTTTTTCAGAATTACCTCCTTTTCTTCAAATCTTTAAAAGTTTGATTATAACAGCCCAACAAGGCTTCTCAACCAGTGGACCTGGGCAAGAGACCCACATGCTCTCTCTCTTTCAAAACTGTCAATATCTTCACAATCCAAAACCTCTTTCAACTTTTTGTTAAAAAGAAAGAGTAGTCAGTAAACGTAAGCTCCAGAAATTCCTCCCCCCCTCAACTCCTCTGCCAAATAGACAGACTAATTATACTGTTGCAGATTTTCCAGCTGCCTTTTCCAATTTGTTTGTTTAGAAACCACATTGGCAGCAAAAAGGATTTAAAATTCTGTTTTCAGCATCCGATGCTCACGTGAAATTATTCAGAGATGATAGAATTGCTTCATTCTAGTCCTCCTCAGAAACGTCAATGGCTACAGATACCTGACATGATCATACTTCTATTCACAAAAATGTGGTTACATCTTTCTTTGGCTCCAGGCCTCTTCTTTCTGTGAGCTACTTTTGGGCTAGAAGTCTATTGTTTTGGAGCTGTACTTCTTATTTTTATTTTGTCTACTGTTGATGAGAAATCCACCAGTAGAGTCCTCTTCATTAACTCTTTTCCCCCCTCCCTTTTACACTTTTAGATTAACCCACTAAAGATTATGGCTAAGATTTGTAAAAGTGAGTAGTGATTTTGGGAGCCCAACTTGAGACATCTTAAAGGGGGCCTAGTTTTTACAGGGTTGGCACTCAGCACTCTTTGAAAATCAGAGTCTCAGGTTGGTTGCCGAAGAATTGAGGCACCATAATCACTAGTCACTTCTGAAAATTTTGGCATTTGGGCCTTCACTGGGCCATCAGTCTTTCTGTAGGGCAGCTACTGCATCCAGAACTAGATGCCCATGCCAGCATCCTCACTGCACTGCCAAGTTCATAGTCCATTAAAGAGAATTCATTTATGGGGAACTGCTTTTGTAGTCCCTTTTATTTCAGTGAGACTGTGTCATGGGAAGGAATGCTAGATTAAACACACAGTCAGTACCAGCAGCAATGAGAAGTTAGTAACAAATATTGAAATTATACATATGGATATTCTTGCTCCTCTCAGTCTGATCTACGTTCCAGCAGGTGGGTGGAGGGACTTTAATGGCCCCATTTTAATATGAAGTAAGATCGGTAGGACCTTGCTAGTAACGGACTGGATCCTATAGCCCTTATTCAGTCTTGGCAGGGAAAACTCCTACTGTGTTGGTATGGCTAAGTTATTCTCGTGCCAGTGATGAGCTGCCAAAATCTTAACAACCGGTTCCCTATAAAAAGTTCTGATTTAAGAGATGTACCCCAGTATGTATTTTTTGTACCAACAGGGTTACCATACGTCCATATTTTCCTGGGAGGAATTTTTAAAATTTAAAAAATTCCTCCCGGATGGCGATTTAAGAACCAAAAAGCCTGACCTGTCCGGGACAATACGGATGTATGTTAACCCTGCCTCAAGTTCTTTTTTAAAAAGATGGGCCTGAACTAGACACGAGCTCCGTTGCACATGTGTGGATCCCCGCCACTCCCTGGGGGTATGCTAGGGTGACCAGATGTCCCGATTTTATAGGGACAGTCCCGATTTTGGGGTCTTTTTCTTATATAGGCTCCTATTACCCCCCACCCCCATCCTGATTTTTCACACTTGCTGTCTGGTCACCCTAGGGAGTGCACATGTGTGAGTCCCAGCTGCTCCCTGCCTCCCTCATTGAAGCAGGTGTGCAGGATTACTGCCCTGGGAACTGCAGGGCACCAGAGGACGTGGGGCCAGCTGCAGACAGGGGCGTGGGGCAGGGCTAGCTGGAGGCAGGGGGTGCGGGGCTGGCTGCGGGCAGGGCAGGAGGTGAGGGGGTGGCTGGAGACAGGGGCTGGCTGCGGGCAGAGGGTGCGGGGGTGGCTGGAGACAGGGGCTGGTGCGGGCAGGGCAGGGGGTGTGGGGCTGGTGTGGGTAGGGCAGGGGGTGTGCCAGGGGCTGGTTGAAGGCAGGGGGTGCGGGGGTGGCTGGAGACAGGGGCTGGCTGCAGGCAGGGCAGGTGGTGTGGCAGGGGATGGCTGTAGGCAGGGGGTGCGGGGGTGGCTGGAGACAGGGGCTGGCTGCGGGCAGGGCAGGGGGTGTGTGCGGCAGAGGCTGGCTGCAGGCAGGGGGTGCAAGGGTTGCTGGAGACGGGCTGGTGCGGGCAGGGGGTGCAGGGGTGTCTGGAGATGGGCTGGTGCGGGCAGGGCAGGGGGTGTGGCAGAGGCTGGCTGCAGGCAGGGGGTGCAGGGGTGGCTGGAGGCAGGGGCTGGCTGCGGGCAGGGGTGGCTGGAGGCAGGGCAGGGAGTGTGGGGATGGCTGCAGGCAGGGGCTGGCTGCGGGCAGGGTGGTGGGTGCTCACGGGGAGAGTGGCTCAGAGCAGCAGGACGCAGCCCAGGCCCAGCAGAGCAGCCGGGGACCCACCAGGCAGCAGCGGGAGCCCCAGGGCCAGGGGTCGGGGGAGCAGCAGCAGCACCAGGGCTCCTGTGCAGGGCCAGGTGGCAGCCCACATGGCTCCCACAGTGCGGCGCCCCCGGTGGCCGGAGGAGGAATTACATCACTTCCTGGCCAGAGCCCATCAAAGCCTCAGCGCCCCTGCAGGGAAGCGGGTTAACAACCGGTTCTAAAACTGCTTCAAAATTTAACAGTCGGTTCACGTGAACCGGTGCGAACCAGCTCCAGCTCACCACTGCTCGTGCCACCATGATCCCCAGTTGCTGTAATGGTAATAGGGACCAGGGTGTAGTTTAAAACAGTCCTGAAGTTACTCTTAGCTTCGGGGACTTTCTCTGGGATCAAGGAGCTGTAAAAGTGGAATAAATCCACCTATCCCCTTACTCCTGGATCCTACACTGAGCGCAATTCAGCCAGACTAAAGATATGAGCCACAAAATTTACTGTCTAAAAATATGTGTAATGACACTCAGCTTGAAACTTTCCAGATAATATTAAAGTGCTCAGATGTATGTCCTACGGGTAGGTGGCCACTGGGATTACATGTGTATCAGTTCTGGAACTAGGTGATTTTTGTGGAATGTGGAAATCAGGATTGGCTCCTGCACTAAACGATTTCTAGGTCCTCTACTTTAAAAGAAAATTACAGGAGAATCATTAATAAAGAAAGACTTTGTTTCATAATCTGTGGGTTTATCTGAAATATTTATTTCACATACTCAGGACTTTACCCTCTGGCTCTGGATATTGCATTTTAAGTCTTTCTTTAACTCTAAAGATTAAACCCTTGGGCCAGACTTAATCACTGAATGCTACTCCTTTGGCCTGTTGTGTTTAGATTGCTGTCCTGGCACTTGCTCATGTCTGTCGCCCTTAGTGCTCACCAGTACTATATGAAGAACTAGCATGATTCAAGGCTTGGCATCATAATGGCTTTCTAGTTTAAAAGCCAGTCTTTAGCTGAGCTATTATCAATGGTAGGACTCAATCCTCCTGCTTCCATGTAAACTCTCAAAATGGAAGGTAAAAGCAACTTGTAAGTTAGGTCAAAAAATAAATGGGTTTAGAATCGATTCATTTAAGCACAAAAATTATGTAATAGATTAAAAAGAACTTTAATAAAGGATGAGCTGATGTTCCAAAGCCCCTTCTGCCTGATTTTGATAAGTATCCAGAGGGAAGTTAAGGATTCCAGGGCCTTTTGCAAAAACAGCAGGGCTTCAACACAATGGATCAAATTATACCCTAAAGTAAACTTGAGCAGTTCCAGTGATGCCATTGGGCTGCACAGATTCAAGTTGTTCTAAAGCACATTAATATAAGTTAGAAACTAGTAGTGCAATGTTAGTGAAACCAAATGTGGTAGCCACTATATACTCAGCAATAGCTGACATTTACGGCTAAGTATGCCTCGAGGGAATCTGAAGGCTTGTTTACACAGACAGGTTATATGACTTTGATTATATTTGTATAACTATGGAAACCCGCCCCCCCCCCCCCCCAAGTGTGAACACAGTTACGTGAATATAAAAGTGCTTTATTTTGGCAGAGCTATTCCCAATGGGAAGGAGAATAGCCATAGTGGTATTACTGTATTCATACCAGGGGGTTGTATCAATATCACTTTTTTAACAGAAATAATCATGTCCTGAACCAAAATAGTTATACTGATACAAATACTGCTTGTAGACCAGGCCCAAGTGCATGTGTGTTATGTTTAATTTAGACTTTGTCTAAATTTATTTAGATTATGTGATGAAAGTCACAAAGGCAGTCTGCCATTCCCAAGCTACCTCCGTCCCCACATGCATTCCTCATCTCTAAATTTGGTCCACTGCATCTAATGGAGGTTCTGGCCTGTTCTACACACAGGTTTTGTACCAATATAACTGTTTAGGTTAGTGGTGTGATTATTATTTTGTTTTTGCCAGTTATAGTTATAGTACATCCCGTTGTGTGGATGCAGTTGCACTGGTACAGTTTATTCCTCTTCCCATAGAGGAATAGAAATACCAGTATAAAGTAGGGCTGTTGATTAATTGCAGTTAGCTCATGTGATTAATTCAGAAAAATTAACTGCAATAAAAAAAATTAACCACAATTAATCACAGGTTTAAACAATAGAATACCAATTGAAATTTGTTAAATATTTTGGATGTTTTTCTACATTTTCATATAGATTGTATTCTGTGTTGTAAGTGAAATCAAAGTGTATATTTTTATTATAAATATTTGTATAGTAAACATGATAAAAGAAATATTATTTTTCAATTCACCTCATACAAGTACCATAGTGCAATCCCTTTGTCGTGAAAGTGCAACTTCAAATGTAGATTTTTTTTTGTTACATAACTTCACTCAAAAACAAAACAATGTTAAACTTCAGAGGCTACGAGTCCACTCAGTCCTACTTCTTGTTCAGCCAATCGCTAAGAAGAAAGTTGTTTGATTACATTTACAGGAGATAATGCTGCCCGCTTCTTATTTACAATGTCACCAGAAAGTGAGAACAGGCATTTGCATGGTGCTTTTGTAGCTGGCTTCGCAAGGTTTTTATGTGCCAGATATGCTAAACATTCGTATGCCCCCTTCATGCTTCGGCCACCATTCCAGAGGACATGCTTCCATGCTGATGATGCTCATTAAAAAAATAATACATTAATTAAACTTGTGACTGAACTCCTTGGGGGAGAATTGTATGTCCCCTGTTCTGTTTTACCTGCATTCTGCCATATATTTGATCTGATAGCAGTCTCGGATGATGACCCAGCACATGTTCATTTTAAGAACAGTTTCACTGCAGATTTGACTAAATTCAAAGAAGGTACGGATGTGAGATTTCAAAACATAGCTACAGCACTCAACCCAAGGTTTAAGAATCTGAAGTGCTTTCCAAAATCTTAGAGGGATGAGGTATTGAGCATGCTTTCAGAAGTCTTAAAAAAGCAACACTTGGATGCAGAAACTACAGAACCCGAACCACCAAAAAAAGAAAATCAATCTT
This sequence comes from Caretta caretta, assembly GCF_965140235.1. Classification (NCBI taxonomy): domain Eukaryota; kingdom Metazoa; phylum Chordata; order Testudines; family Cheloniidae; genus Caretta; species Caretta caretta. Next base: position 176,394,306 of record NC_134207.1, read on the forward strand.
CTGCTGGTGGTATCTGACTCAGATGAAGAAAATGAACATGTGTCAGTCTGCACTGCTTTGGATTGTTATCAAGCAGAACCCATCATCAGCATGAACAAATGTGCCCTGGAACAGTGGTTGAAGCATGAAGGTACATATGAATCTTTAGCGCATCTGGCATGTAAATATCTTGTGATGTTGCCTACAACAGTGCCATGAAAATGCCCGTTCTCACTTTCAGGTGACATTGTAAACAAGAAGCAGGAAGCATTATCTCCTGTGTGTAAACAATCTTGTTTGTCGGACCGATTGGCTGAACAAGAAGTAGGACTGAGTGGACCTGTAGGCTCTAAAATTTTACATTGTTTTATTTTTGAATGCAGGTGTTTTTGTACATAATTCTATATTTGTAAGTTCAACTTTCATGATAAAGAGATTGCATTGCAGTACTTGTATTAGGTGAATTGAAAAATACTATTTCTTTTGTTTTTTACAATGCAAATATTTATAATCAAAATTAAATATAAAGTGAGCACTGTACACTTTGTATTCCATGTTTTGTAATTGAAATCAATATATTTGGGAATGTAGAAAACATCAAAAATATTTAAATAAATGGTATTGTATTCCTGTTTAACAGTGTGTACAGCTTTAAGTATACTGCTAAAGTTAAAATGGTATAACTCCTTTACGTGTATGTAAGCCTTGAATTGTTCAGAAGAGAGGAGTTTGGGAAGAAAAGCAACTAACAGTATAAGAAGGTGTTAATTAAGCTAGCCCCCACCTTCTAGTATGTTTGTTTCCATTCCTTTCTCAGATTTTTTTTTTGATTGGCTGTAATAAATTGACCATCTACTGCTTGGATATTTTCGTCATAGATATAAAGCATATATATTAGCATGAAAACTACTGAATGTGGAATGAAAAGTATTGGCAGCTCTTGAAAAGTTGAAACAGATTCTGTGCATGAAAGCTTACTCATATGTTGGATAGTAGTAATCATAAAAGGTAATCTTGAATACTTAGGGTCTGATCCTGAGTCCTGTACTTTTGTGAGTAATCTCACTGATACCAAGGTTGTCTGGTGTTTATATAAAGTTGAAACTGTATATTGTGTAAAACCAAAGGTGACAGCAAATACTAGATACTGAAAAATCATGACTACTCACAAGAGTAACGACTGTATTCATGAGTAAGTGTTGCAGGATTGGACCCTTAATTAAATAGTTTTCTAGGAGGCACATGATTCAGATGGAAGGCTTCAGGAATCCTTGTGACATCCAGAGTATATAAAATATCTCCATCTGTGAGCCGGAGATGCTTTAGATTACAAATGTAGAGACTAGAGCCAAACTCTGAGTCCAGTAACACTACTGTAACAATCATTGATCTAAACTAGTGGTTCTCAATCAGGGGTACATGGTACTCAGAGGTTTTCCAGGGGGTACATCATCTAGATATTTGACTAGTTTTACAACAGGCTACAGAAAAAGCACTAGCAAAGTCAGTACAAACTAAAATTTCATACAGACAATGACTTGTTTACACTGCTGTATATAATATACACTGAAATGTAAGTACAATATTTATATTCCAATTGATTTATTTTATAATTATATTGTAAAAGTGTGAAAGTAAGCAATTTATCTGTAATAGTGTGCTGTGACACTTTTGTATTTTTATGTCTGATTTTGTAAGCAAGTAGTTTTTTGTAAGCAAGTAGGTTTTTAAGTGAGGTGTAACTTGGGGGTACGCAAGACAAATCAGATGCCTGAAAGGGGAACAGTAGTCTGGAAAGGTTGAGAACCACTGATGTAGTTATTCTAGATTTCATTGGTGTTACTGAGAGCAACATGGACTCTGAGCTGCTGTGAATAGAATAATGGCACAGGACCTGACTCACTCCTGATTTACATTAGTATAAGAGAGAGAGAAATTATTTTGATGTTAATGTAGTTCTATATTAGACCTAGTTTTGTCTTGTAGTTGAGTAGTTTCTTTTCCTGCCTTAAATATATATACCTATTCTGTTTTAAGAATACTGTAATGAGCCAGGTGTGATGAACTTGTTAACTCATTATTTTACATTTCATGTGGATGTAGTACTGGTGAAAAGTGTTGGCAGACAGCCCTGGAGACTGAAGTCCTGTGTCTATACACAGAACAGGTATGGTATGGACAGTCACTCATTAAACTCCACTGCACTGTCCACCAGCTCTAATCTGGAGGAATCGCTTCTAGGAGGGAGATTGTAGTTGTTGCTATGAGATTTTCTCTGTCCTTTCTCCTGTCTATGAAGAGTGGCAACAATGGTGTAACAGCAACAGACCCCAGTCAGCAGGCAGGATTGAACCTGGGACATCTGGAGCTTAGTGCACGAGCCTCTATTGCATGAGCTAAAAGCCATTTGGCTCTTAGCTATGGCTGTAGCAGACCCATTAACCGCTAAATGATCTCAGTGCCACTAGAGGGGGACAGAGCACCAAACTGAGGAGGTGTGTGGGTTACAGTGGCAGTTAGTAACAATTATGGCAAGCTTTTGTAATGTCAGCATCTGGCCATTGGAAACTGGACATGGGAGCACCTGGCAGTTTTCACATTGGCCACCAAACACCCATCATACAGCAACTACTTATGGTTCTTATCAAGCTTGGTTGGATTTCAACTAGTAAACTGCATGTGAATATCCCCTCGCAGGGCATGGGCTGTGTGTACAGCACCTGGCACAACAGGACTCCAGCCTTTATTGTGGCATTGGACAGTATTGTAATACAGAAAAATAACATGAATTACCAGCCTCCTGAACCATCTAGTCAACTGTGATTGGAGGCCAAATTCTCTACCACTTTTAAACTGGTGTATTTGTTGCCTTTAGTGGATTCACACCAGTGAGAGAAGAATCAGGCCCTAAGTCTGTTTTATGTAAATAGACACATGCAGCTCTTATGCCAGAATATGGCCCGGAGAGCAAATGCACTAATTGTACAAAGTTTCATTTTATTGTGGTGTGTTCCCTATATCAACAATCATTGATGTAAATTCTGGCAGCAAAGGAATCATTCTTTACACTTATGCTGTAATTTACAGCCACCTTTGGTTTTCTATAATGTACATTTTCAACTTTGTATTTTTAGTGTATTGGGGAAGACTTTCAGGTTTTATTAAACTGGCATATACAAATTGATTTTTCCAGCTGGATACAGCCACTTGGCAAACATTGCACATTTTAACTATATATGAGCTAAATTACACAGTTTAATAGCATGTTTGAATTATTTTATATGCAACATATAGTCACAGGAGTACATGGCAATTTCCCAATGCTTTGCTTAATTTGAGTTTTACCCCTAGCTGGAGGGATTATAACAGAAACAGACACAAAGAAATACTTTAGAAAAAGAAAATGTGTACTGTACATTTCCACAAAGTAGAATTTAACTAATTTGTCTTAATTAGAACAGACTATTGATATAAATGCTACTCAGTGTGAGTAAAGGTTGCAAAATGAGGTCCTATATTAGATCATTTACTAATATGAAGTAAAACAGAACCAGAATCTGGCATCCTCAAATCAAATGGACTGCTTGTATAACTGATCACTAGTATGAGTAAGGGCTCTACAAACTGGCCCACAAACATTTAAGGGATAGATTCCAATACCCTGACTCACAGTGTGTCACAGTATCCTACTCCTCAAGTATTTCAATTGGATTCACTGGGACAACTTGCCAAGTAAGGTACTACTCAGCATTTGAGGATATTACAGTCTGGCTCCAAATGCTCAGTTCTACTACCATTGCTCACATTGAGGCTATGTCTACACTACCACATACATACTAATGTAGCTGGAGTTGATGTACCTTAGGTCGAGTTACCACAGGGTCTACACTGTAGGCGGGTCGACAGGAGAAAATCTTACTCTTCTCATCTGGAGTAGAGTACAGGGTCAACTGCAGAGTGATCTGCAGTCGATCTGGTGGGTCTTTACTTTGACCACCAGTGGATCGATCTCAGAGCATCAACCCCGGCTGTAGTATAGACCTGCCCTGAGTTACTAGGACTAGGACTAGTAGTCCTTTGTTTCTCTCTATGATTTGCATAGGGATGTACTACTTAATGCGCATAAGAGTACAGAACTGGGTCCTAACACCTGAACCACTTGGGTATCAGAAGATGGAGAGTGGAAAAGGAGGGTGTAGAGTGCAGTTGAACATACAAAACCCATTCTGCATAGCCAGTCGTTTACTATGTATTAAGACTGTCTTGAACGTAAAATGTTTGTTGGGAGTCACATGTGTCCTGCCTAGAACACTTGCCTTGTCACGAGTGGTGGCCACTGACTTCTAGAAGGCTGAAGATTTTTAAATGGAGATGGGATTTTGGCGTGGGAGAGAAAGACAGGAATTTGGTTGGATTGGAGAGAGAGATGAAGAGTTGTAATGCCACCAATAATCTTTTTATTCAGTAGAAGTAATTTATAGGGAAGTAATTTGCATCCTTGCTAGCTAAGTGATGGAATCAGTCTTAGACTAGGAGTTAAGTGTTCAGAGTTGGGATGTTGCCATTGTTCTTGTTACTGTTGCTCCAGATGCCAAATTTATGCTGTGCATTTGCCACACAGCTAATTGCACAGAGGCCATTACATTTGCTTTATTAGACTACTACTAGCTGAGGGCTTGTCATATGGTAAGCTGTTATCAATAAACCTTGTGTTCATTGTGGTTATTCTGCATGTCAAGTCCTAGTCTACATTTCTGTCTCCAGTGTAGAGTGTCTGTATGGCTGTCTTGTACCTTTCCGCCTCTACAGCAAGAGTTTTATTCTTGGCTCCTCATCATGGAATCAGATTTTTCCACTATCTGTTTCTATCAAAAAAAGTAATGGAGCGTCTGATCCTGCTTCTGTTGAAGTCAATGAGAGTTTTGCCATGAGAGGAAGATCAGGCTCAGAACGGGCAAATGACCACAGAATTCCATTTTCTAAACACTATTCATAGAATCATAGAATATCAGGGTTGGAAGGGACCTCAGGAGATCATCTAGTCCAACTCCTTGCTCAGAGCAGGACCAATCCCCAACTAAATCATCCCCGCCAGGGCTTTGTCAAGCCTGACCTTAAAAACCTCTAAGGAAGGAGATTCCACCACCTCCTTAGGTAACCCATTCCAGTGCTTCACCACCCTCCTAGTGAAAAAGTTTTTCCTAATATCCAACCTAAACCTCCCCCACTGCAACTTGAGACCATTACTCCTTGTTCTGTCATCTGCTACCACTGAGAACAGTCTAGATCCATCCTCTTTGGAACCCCCTTTCAGGTAGTTGAAAGCAGCTATCAAATCCCCTTCATTCTTCTCTTCTGCAGACTAAATAATCCCAGTTCCCTCAGCCTCTCCTCATAAATCATGTGCTCCAGTCCTCTATAATCATTTTCGTTGTCCTCCGCTGGACTCTTTCCAATTTTTCCACATCCTCTTTGTAGTGTGGGGCCCAAAACTGGACACAGTACTCCAGATGAGGCCTCACCAATGCTGAACAGAGGGGAATAATCATGTCCCTCGATCTGTTAGCACAGTATTGGTATCTTTACTACATGGAACTCTCCTGAGCACTAGTTTCTGAAGCAAATGAACTGAGTGTCCTTCTGGTCAGAAATCCTTGTCACCTGATGGTCATGACTGGTGATCACCCTTTGACCAATTTGAAAATTCAAAACCCCACTGGATATGTGCATACTGTCTTATTGATTGATTCAGTAGAAAAAAGGTTTTTGAATGCAGTATCAGATCAGAATTTTAATATCAGAATATCATATTTTACCATGAATATAGGAAATAAACCATGTTGTTGCCTTGCAGATTTCCTTAGTGGAAGCACAGGGTACCTGGATAGCTTCTTAACCAGGAGACAAAATTTAACTTTTATATCTACAGTTCATGGGCCAGTTAGCCTACTATACATAGTTTACTGGTTAGCATGTGAAATTATTCTAAAAGCTTTTAAACAGCTTTGGAATGAATTGTCCGGTGGCAAGGGGGCATGGCCAGCAGGGCTGTGTTACACCATTGAACTGCCCCTGGAAACTACAAATAGGAGGGAATAACCCATATACATCAGAATTGTGGGAGATGCTGTTAAAAATTTTTACCCATTCATTTTCCTGCTGTGTGAGTGTGAGAAGACAAATGTTTGCCTTTAGAGTGTCTCCTTCTGCCTGACCTTTCCGCAAAGCTGAAATCAGAATCTTCCAACTTTGTGGAAAACAAGTGGGAGTGTGGGGGAAGCAATTTAATGTGCGGCTGTATGTAGAGCTGGCCAAATATTTTTTGCAGTTAGTGTTGCCTAACTCAGCCCTAGTTTCTATTTGCAAGTCATTCAGAAACTGATCCTGATTTCTGCAGATATGTCTGTTTTCTGTCAAATGGTTTGGATGAACCATTTTCAGCCTATGAGTTACTTGCACGCTATCAACTTCATTTGTTAGTTGTTGGCAGTTTGTGGTAAGTGATTTGTCACCTATATCACATGAGGTCTGAGACTCCGCTGGGTAAATTAGTATAGATGATGGAAGTCATTGGAGCTACTCTGGTTTGCTCCAGCCGAAGATTTGGCCCATAGTTTTGCTTCTGCTGCCTAACTGGATGACTAGAATTTTTTTTAAAGAGGAAAATGATGAATCTCAAATGGAGAATACTGAATTTATACTTCTGTTTGTGAGGGAATACCCTTGTTTGTATGTGAAGGAGGAGCAATAATCCAGCCATTTGTTCAAACGAAAAGGGCCAGGAACATGGTGGAAATGAACAGCCATTGTGAATGTGTACAAATATCTGTAAATACTGAATGTCATCCTGGCTCCATTGAAGGTGATGGTGAAACTTCCATTGACTTCAATAAGGCAGCAATCTGACCCACGTTTTTGTGGAGTCAAGTAGCCCTACTTGTGGGATCACTCCAAGTTAAATATGGGAGGGAGGAGCATGTAAAGTGAGTTTTTCACTGGAGACCACTGCAGATAAGAACAGACGTTTTGGTTCAGCTGCAGTCACAAGCAGATGAAATACAATTAGATCTATGTGTCAATGTGTGCACGTATGGTAGTAGCTTCTTCACTTGTCGCAAAGGCTGAATGAAGGCAGTTAGAAGGGCTAGAACAATTTCAATGATATCTATTTAGCATGCGTCTGTGAATGTTTTGTTACCCTGAATGAATGAAAAAGAGCCAGAGGCCTGCAAAAGGCTAATATGAAGTTGTAGGCTGAGAATATGCATATGGAATCGTTAAAGGCCACATCCACCAGTTTGGCAGCTGCATGTTTTCCTGTATCTCTACCCCCACCCTGCATCCAAGTGCGCTGTGCCTGCCTAGCACTGAACAGAGAAGCTGACAATGTGGTATAGATCAGAACTAACATTGGGAAAGGAAAACTTCGACTTTGACTAATGCCTGATTAAATCATATGTTTGGGATCTACTGGGTCACGAACTGTGAGAACATTTTATGAAAATTATGAGTCATAACTTAAAGAGACAGGTTTGTGACAGTTGCACAGCTGTACTAGGCATGCAAATTACTCTTTTACACTCAAGGTTGATTTTCTGTAAAAAAAAAAAATCAATCTGTGATTTGCAGTTAGAACTGAACTTCTACTCCATTACCCCCTTCCTAGGTACACTGTGGCTTTTCTAACTTGAGAGGCATGAATGTTGAGTCACATTAGAACTGCAGCCCTTTTGGAAGCTTACTACTTTTTCATTTCTGCTTGAATCTGGCAACCTTGCCTGTAAGAGTGCTGCGATGTGTTTTGACCCCTAGAGGGTGCTAACAGCATAATGTAAAGAGATTTTCTCTACACTGCCAAAGTTCTAGGGCCGAGAATTGACTTTATCGTTCGTTTCAGATCTTTACCCTGTATCGTTCCCCAAAACATCCTTAAATTGAATAGGCAACATTGCTTTCAGATTGCTTGTCAACTTCATGCCTCCATTCTTAGACTGAGAGAGGGTTCATCAAATCCCACTCCATGTTCCTATGTGTAGAGATCCTTGTGCGGGTCAGCAGGGTGAGGGTGGTGTGCCTGGGAGGGGACCAGGATTCTTATTTTCTGAGGCAGATAGAGGCCAATAGCAAATATGTGTGAGGGACTCTTCGGTCGGTGGTTGCAGCAGGAAATACTGTGCAACTCCCTCTCAAAGAGGGGCAATTGGACTCTGTAAAACTGTCAGACCCTGTCCAATCTACAAAGTGCGTTCAGTCCTTTCAGGGTACAGTCCTCAATGTAACAGTCAAATGCAGTGGTTTTCAAACTGGGGTACAAGCTCTCATCGGGGGTTTGGGGGGAGGGTGGGTATGTGAAAAAAGTCAAAAATGGCGGACAGCACATTTTGTTTAGCAAGACTTTGCAATCTAATCATAGATGTATTATGATCCTATCTCAGATGGGAGAATACAGTAGAATACATTATTTGGAAAGGGGTATGCAGCCTAAAAAGTTTGAAAACTACTGGTGTAAGGCAATAAGAGAGGAGAGTAGAATGGAGGGGGGCACCCTGTATTGTTAATACTCAGGTCAATCACTGGACAAGCAAAGAAGAGGGGAATTTAGAGTCGTAACCAGTGTGCTTTAAATAATTTACTGCTAAATTTCTTCAGAAATGTGGCCTCAAACTCTTATAAGAGTTTTCTTGTTGAAATTTTTAAATAAAACAAGGGGAGAAAAAACATAAAAGGTGCCCAGCTTCTCCCATACTATTTATAAAAGGGAGCGGGGGAAGCATACACAAATGAGTAAATACATATTTAATTCCTTGTTGCTAAAGTTTTAGTTAGAAAAACTTCTCCTTCTCCTAACTTTTACTGTTAGGCTACTTGGCATTGTCACTTCATTGATCTGATACATTGATTCTGTTATAGCAGGACTTGCAAGGAGTACAAATAAAGTATAGTTCCCTAAAGAGCAGGCTCCTGTCTCAAAAAGGATTCTTAAAGACTAGCAGCAGAAAGAGTACTACTAAGCAAGCTAAATAAAAGCAGATACAAATCCATAAACAATTATCTACGTGCTTAAAAATTCTCCTTTGGACACCAGTGCATTTGCTGGTAGAAGTCACCTTATGAATATCAGCAGATGAATTATTCTATATGAGTAAGGAGTTGGAAAAGCAAAGGACATCTCACTTTTTGCTTTAACCTTGGGGAATATAAAAGATCTGGCTTTTGCATCTCTTCAAAAACACAGTCACTGCAGGGGAAAATCCCATATCCACTCTGAATACATCTAAATAATAGGCATATCAATGAAATGCCAGACTCTGGCTCAACGATGGCCAGTATATAAATCATACAGCATGCTGTGTACATTGGATTTACACCCAAGTACAAATCTAAGTGTTCTGTCTTCTGTGAAGTTTGTTCAGACAAACTGAAGCGGGTCAACTAAGAATTATGTCTTTATATTCCAATTCTGACAGCAGAGCGGAATTGACTATCTTAAATCTATAATATAAGCTAAGCATCTTTTTATGACCGCAACATCAGCAGGACTTGCTGGCTAGAAGAGAATCTCCGTTTTATTCCAGGTTGTCTCAATGAAGTTGGAACAAATAGACAAACTGGAACTGACTATATTCATTATGAATAATAGTCATTGTGAGTTTAATCCCATTTTTAGGCTCACAAATCATTTGCAAAGCAATCCTGACTTGAGAATGCAATAATTGTTCCTAAATCTTTACTGTATAGTTTTGATTCATAGATTTCAGCCTGTGGGTTGTTTGTGAACTGTTTCTTCCAAATATTTGTTATTGTGTGACTGGGTATCTAAGACACATGGTACAGTTTCTGGATGCTGATTGAGTGACTCTCACATTTTAAACAGGATAATAACTGGCAAATAATGAACTTTCAGTACAAATTAACTATCCAGTCATCTGTAGAAAATTCAGTATTCTCAGGATTTCCACAAATACCTGGTGTTGCTATCTGAATATTCTCAGATACTGGATACTGTAATTGATAATCAATTGGAAGTTGGCACTCCTATTGACAAAATATTTGTGAATAGGGTTTTTGTGCCACTGTTTTTATTCAACTAGCACAAGTGTTATCACTTTCCAGCTCATATGATTTCTGTGTTGTCAACTCTTGGGATTTTATCATAGGTCTTGGGATATTTGATGGTATTTCTCAAAACTGTTGCTCCTAGAGACATTTAATTAGGTGAAAATCTATTTTCATTTTTATAAAAGTAAGTTTCTAGCCTTCCTGATTTTCAAGAATTTATTCACAATGTGACCCGAAGGCAACATAAAGGCTCAAAAACCAGAAAGAATCCCAAATTTATTTATTGATTATATATATATTTTTAATCCTTATCATGATCTTTGGTCCTGATTCAGGATTTTTAAATGCTTGAGGTTGGCAATACTGTTAACTACTACTATTTTCTCCTCCAATTTTTTCTACAATCCAAAATATTGGTGTATTTTTCAGAAAGAAGGAAAAACATTGATCATTGTGAAATTGGAGTAGGGTCATATGGCCAGTGTTCAAAGTATTCCCTAGCCACCTGTATTGTTAGCTCCATGTAACTGTGATCTGAACACATTTTTTACTTTCTGATATGTTGTTCAAGGGTCAAATTCCTTGGTTCCCAAGTGCAATGAAATCCATGACATATTGCCCTGCTAAAATGAGAGCCTCCCTACAGCATGCAAAAAAAAAAAAAAAAAAAAAGATAAATTTTCCTTCTAAGAATAAAGAAGCACCATGTTTGTGAACAGTAAAATTTAAAGATTTGGATGATGAAGTTAGTGAGTGTGTGTGTGTGTGTGCACATACACAAATAGATTATAAATTAATAAATTCTTTTAGAAATTTAGAAGATAGTCTATGTAAACAGACTAATATTCCTTCTGAACTGACCCCCTGTGAATTATTCATGAACCAATCCAATTTTTGTGAATGTATTCATTGTTCATATGTACTTATAATAGGAGGAATAAATAAATAGTAGTTAGGATAAATAATTTTCAGACAGACAATGGAGTTTTAAAACTGTCTGATTCGGGTTGCTGATATTCAGACCTGATCCAAAGACCATTAAAGTCAAGAAAAGGACTTCTATGGACTTGTGTGGGCCTTGGATCTGGCCATTTTGTTAATGGATGCATAGTGAAATGAATAACAATCAATTTTTCATAAAATATTGTGCTAATAAGGATGATCCTCCAACAATTTGGATCCAGATGTCTCTGAACTGTTGAGCTGGCCCATACCTTTACACTCGGTTGAGCTACGTTTTCTGTATCCAAATACCTCTGAAAGTTGGGGAAATTGTTTATTTGAATGATGTAGATGAAATTAATGCAATGGAAAGGGATAGCTTTCCATTGGGAAAGGCATAGCTTTTCCATAGGGATAGCCCAGGGGGAGGGATAGCTCAGTGGTTTGAGCATTGGCCTGCTAAACCCAGGATTGTGAGTTCTATCCTTGAGGGGGCCATTTAGGGATCTGGGGCAAAAATTGGGGATTGGTCCTGCTTTGAGCAGGGGGTTGTACTAGATGACCTCCTGAGATCCCTTCCAACCCTGATATTCTGTGATTCTATGAAAGGAATAAAAAGCCAGCAAAAGAAATGCATTGTAAGGAAAGTAAAGAAGAGAAGAAGAATTATGATAAGGCCATTAGTGAGATATATATTTCACCAAAAAGGGCATTTTACTGCTATGAAAACAATGAACACATTTTCAAAAAAGAAAAACAACAGTATATATTTGTCAGGGGCAGAAGTATCTTTAACTTACACTCTCCTACTGCCTTTTCCTTTCATATTTTCCTGAGTGTGGTGGAGCCTTGTTTCCTTCTGGCTGTTCCCTCTTTATGGAAGGCCACACCCCCTTTTTGTTACTTAGCTGTGAAATTTGAACAACTGTGACCTGGGACTGCGCATATGGGCAGCTCTCTAGTTTTCATGTGAATTGCATCCTTTTCCTGAGCAATGTGCTGGGCCTGGTGTTGGCATAATTTTTTTTGCCGCTTGTAAGCCATGCATGACACTGAATAATTAAGCCCTAAGTGTGAAGCAGTTCTCTTAACAGTAAGTAAACAAAAAATCTAAGTGAAGGAATGAGGAGGAAAAAGATAATAGAGCCAGAGAAATAATGGAGATCAAAGAAAGAGAGACCAATCAGCGTTCAAAGCTTTTCAGCAAGAAACACTTGTTCTGAGTCCATAAGAGCTAATCACAGAGCAGAACAGTTTGATAGTTCAGTAAGATGGATATTCAGATGCAACAAGCAGCTATCAAATGAAATGCATTATAATTGTCTCACAGTTAACATTCTCATCTTAACTGAAAAACATTCTTGACAAAAAATGATAAAATGGAAGACACACATTCTGCATGTATGGGAAATGTCAGAGTCTTCTTGCAAGAACAATCCTGTGCATAATAGCAAGACATGAGCCTACTTCTGATCATATTCCTCCAAAAGCCAGATATAAGCCTGGTTTTGAGAGGCATCAGAAATTCAGCCCTTCTCAACATCAGACAATTGGTATCTATGGAAGGGTGCAGTGAACAGTGTGCATTCTGCACCAGTCACCAGCCCTGGTGGGGCTGGTAGATTTAAGGCTTTTGTTGATTTAGTCGGAGTATTTAGGAGGTTTCCTTCCCAGAATTTACGAAAAGCAAAACCCCATTTCCAGATGCAACTCTGCCAGTATATGATATAGCAAACAGAGCAGCAATTTTATGACTGGGCTGATTCAGTCAGCCTAGCAAATGGGAACATCAGGAAACCTAGGAGACACAAGCTGAAGTATCCAGCTCCTTGGCTGAATCTCCATCCTGCAGGAAATGCCAGTATTTCAAAATTTGTTTTCATCTTCAATCGGGACAAAAAGTCAGAATATTTTTAAAAAATTGAAATGGAAAATTTTGATTTAGAAACGCCTAAATATTGTGCTGCTGGAGGGCCTCATGGAAGTTGTAGTTTGAGTGCCTTATTCTCCTCTATGGTCTGAGCTCTTCCATCCAGACTACACATCCCATGATGTACTTTGGTCTTGTGACTCCCATGATATGCCACAACCAGTCAACAGGAGGGGAGACACTGCAGTGCATCCTGGGTGATGTAGTGCGACCAGAAAGCCCATCCCATAAAAAAGAATGGGGTCATGATGCACTTTATCTACAATTCCCAGGAGCTGAGATGAACACAGATTAATGATGAACAGACATGAAATGATATGTTTTGATTTGGTTTGGCAAACCGAGATGTTTTTCTTTGGGTTGCACGAACATGAAGCTAAATCTCATTTAGATTTTTCCCAATGGAAACAAATTAATTTTTTTGGCCAGGTTGAAATTTTCCACACAAAAATTTTCTATTGAAAAAAACACTTCAGTGGAAACTTGCTGACTAGCTCTAGTCTAATGTTTAAACAGGTCTAAAACTGGACTTCAATTTTGTAGGTACAATTACTTGTGTCTGTAACTGTACTCATTTAGATGTCTAAAGACTCAATTTGCAGCTGCAGTCAGGTAGTTTGCTAAATCAGTTCAAATGTATCTGCAGTACTGAAGGCCAATTTTGAAAAGTTAGTCCTAAAAGTACTAGTGACTGAGGGCCAGTATTGTGAGCCTATACACACAGATCTGAGAGATGCTGTAGGGTATTTCTGAAATACTAGGAAAAGTGTCCTTAATGAAGATTAAAAACAGAAGTGCATGATGCAGAGGTTTGGATCTCACCCAAGAACTGATTCCATGGAGAGAAGTTCCCAGCAGTTCTAAGGAACCTAAAGTGGTATCATGGGGAAACCAGATAACTAGCATTGGCTGACCACACTGTGAGTGTATGTCTTCACTGCATAGTCAGCGTGGCGTTTAGCCCAAGCCCTTAGTCACTGCCTGCCCACTTCCCTTCCACACAGAAAACCCTCTGACCTGGGTTTGGAGGTGCTTTAAGGCCTGGCTAGCTTTCCAAGCTGGGGATGTGGGTTAGAATCTGGGCTACAGTTTAACTCAGGGTGCAGCCTGACCATTTGCAGTGAGGATAAAGGCAAAAAAAATCACTCAAATGCTGGTAGTCCTCCAATGCTCTTCCCACAATTCCCTCCCGACGACAAATTCTCCTGCAACTGACTAGGAAAGAATCCTAGATTAGAGCACCTCAGCACACAGAACCATGGCAGACACTCATGAGCAAGTGCAGAAACTGTGGTGACAGTAGTATGGGTAGGACTTTGCCAATCACCTGGGCTAACTGTGCAGTATAGGCATACCTGAGGGACTTGGAACATAGTTGATGAAAAGCTGAAAGGTCAGGCTGCTTATTTAGTGGATATATATTATCAATGTAAATTAACAACAACATCTGAACATTTTCTTTCTACTGTATTGGGAGATGATGAACTGTAAGACTGTGGATAATACCCAAATATTAAAAGGTGACCTGGAAAGAGGGTGAGAAAAGGTTTCCTGCACCCTTTTGTGCTTCTTTGAGGTGTAGAGAAAGCTTGAAACTTTTTTTTTTTATAGGCAGGGGTGTATGGGCCTTCTGGGTTGTTTGTTCTTCACATTGAAAAATCTGGTCTAGACAGGAGAAGCAGTGAAATCCAGAAGAATGAAGAGTGAAAGTCCAGCAGCTGAGACAAGAATGGGTTATTTAGTTAGGCTTTTTAAAAGGCTTGTGTTTTTTGCTGACACCTATTTCCCTTTGATGACTGATTAACCTTTTGGAGAAAATAAGCCTTTGTTGAAGATTCAGTATTTCCACCTCTTCCGTTAGATGTCAGTAGCTCACAATAAACATCTTCTGATATCTCTAACAAATCCTGTAGCAAAACTAGAAAAAAGGCACAACCCCAATTTAAAAAAAAAAAATCCTTCTTTGTTCACCTGTGGGCTAGGTAGGAGAGTACGATTACCCCATTTTACAGATGAAGAAAATGAGGCAGAGTGCTTGGAATGAGTTGCATGAGGTCACAAAAATGTTTAGTGTTGGATCTCAGTACTAGAAATGAGGAATTCCCAGGCCTCTCTTCAGAGCACAAGATTTCTCAGAGTAGAGAAAAAAGTCAGCGCTTAGAGAGTTTGAATAGGTCTGGGTGACTGGGAAAAAGCTAGGGTTGCCAACATTGTATTTAAAAAAATAAGGGACCGTTTTCTTAGCACCTATGCCCCACCCTCCTCCTGATATTATTAGTATTGTTATTGGTGTGTGTGCGTGCGTAGGGAAGGGGAGACGGCACCTCAAAAATTTACTTGTATCTTAGCTACAAACCCTGCCCTTGTACTTTGCAAGATGGATGTTGTCATTTCACCTCAAAATTTTGTTGTGAAAAGTAAATTGGGTCCCCAAAGTCCATTGAACCGCATAGTAATAAACCACCCAATCCTGGAAACAAAGGCTGACAGGAGTTCCACATGAGTGGTGCTTGCTGCTGCCTACCTTGGCCTCCTTCCACACTTCAGAATCAATTACTGCTGTCCTTCACAGCTCTTTAATGGGACCTGCTGCTGATGTGGTCTCTGTTCCTGTTGCTCTCCTGGATGCTAGAAGGCCCTTGGCCTCTGGAAGGGGGCACTGAGATCTTTCCCCCTGTTGGGGAAGGGAGTTGCTTGCTTCCTCACTCTTCCGCTCACAAAGCAAGGATTGAGCTGGGGCAAACTGGGATCTTCATTGCCTCCAAACCTTGTGGAAGAGGGAAGATTCCAGCAGCCCATACCTCGGGCTTGTAGGTAAAGATCATAGCACTTAGCTTTGATCTGAGTTCCCCTCACTATCCTAACTCTAAAACTGCAAAAAAGGGGAGGGCTGGGATGGGGGAGCCCATATCAAAGGTCCTGCCCTGCAGCTGCACTAGCTACCAGTGCCTGCTGAGCGTCAGTGGAGGAGGAATGCTAAACTCAAACCAGCTAGCAGCAGCGTAGCTATGTAGTCGCTCAAGGAGCTTTGCCACCCATTTAGCGTCTTTTGTATGCACCAAATTTATATATTGCACATTTTTGAAAAGGGCAGATATAGCCAGAGTTCCACGCTGTCCCTTTTGTGTCCATCCTTGAGGGACCAATGTTCAAATGATGCAAAGCCTTTGTCTTTGTGGGAGGCTGTCTGATATGGCAACAGATAAAATCTCCCTGAATCAAAGAAAACATGACCACCAACCAGGTCCCAGTTACCACCCTTTGTATTACTGTACCATCTGTGGCTGTCCTGCTGGTGCCCTTTTCAAAATCAAAGCTCCCCATTCCTGACAGCCAGTCACCAGCACTACTTGAAGAAAAGTGAAAAAGGCTGGCAAAGAGCTGCCTTGCCTTATCGTAATATAATGATCGTTTGTGCTTCTATGGCAACTTCCCTTTAAGAATCTAAAAAACCTTCCAACCATTAACTAAGCCTCACCTTCCTAAAAGGCGTGTGTGTGTAATCCACATTTCAAAAACTGATAGATAAAAGCATAGAAGGACTGAGATTATCCCACAATACAAATGAGTGGCAGTCAGGGGACAGGACCCAGGAGTCCTGACTCCCAGTCCCTAGCTCTAACTGACACTTTAGACATAAATAGTGATCCCCCTCTGCCAAGTGAGAGCAGACGTTGGGGTCCTGCAGGTCTGTTTCCTATAGGAGGAGAATTTAGTGACAGGATGTCTGAGAAGTTTCTTGGTATAACTTGTTTTATTTACACACACTGCACTCCTTGAACAGCACACTGGCAATCCCCTTCTTTTTCAGGAATCACAGCCAAACCATTCATGCCCAGTTCTCAGGGAGCAACTCTGCCATAAGAATTGAATGTTATTAGAAAGATTAAGGCAGAGAGCAAACTCTTGTGCTGCTTGCAAAGCTCTCTGTAAAAGGAACTGTTGCACAAAATTAACAATGCAGCATTTCTTCAAAGACTGAACCTGCTAAGAACTCATAAAATTATGTGTAATTGCGCCACCTCGTGACTCCTGCCAAACAATATTTGCTCCAGGCAATTAAGGAAGCTAAAAAATGATCACCCCTTCCAATGTAGTGGTTATATTTATTTTTATTTTCTGAAATGGTACGGAAATATTGTTTAATTATACATTGCCACTACCATATGAATCCGATTTTTCAAGAAAAAAATCTGTCCTGAGTTTTGTCTGATTTGTAGGTGGAGGAGAGACAGCATAAAGAATTCAGGATTTGGCTTTACTTATATACATAAATACATATGCAATGATAATACACACAAATATTTACATGTTGTGACGGGGCAAGGCCAGATGGCTATAGAAAAGTAGCAGGAGATAGATATATTAGCTCCACGCTAAACAAATCCCTGGTACCAGGTTAAGTGAAATGGAAGCTGCTCCAGGTCAATTAAGACACCTGGGGCCAATTAAGAACTTTCCAGAAGGCAGGGAGAAGGCTAGGTTGATTGGGACACCTGAAGCCAATCAGGGGCTGGCTGAAACTAGTTAAAAGCCTCCCAGTTAGTCAGGTGGGTGTGCAGGTCAGGAGCTGTGGAAGGAAGTTGCGCTGTTGGAGAGGCTGAGTAGTACACACCATATCAGGCACAAGGAAGGAGGCCCTGAGGTAAGGGTGAAGTGGAGCTTGAGGAAGTGAGGGCTGCTGTGGGGGGAAGTAGCCCAGGGGATTGTACATGTCATGTTTCTAAAAGGTCAGCTACTGTAGCCGATACTATTAGGGTCCCTGGGCTGGAGCCTGGAGTAGAGGCTCTCCCCCACCCCCCACCTTTGCCCCCCTGATTAATCACTGAGACAGGGAGACAACAGAGACTGTGCAAGGAAGATAACTTCTCCTCACCTCCCTTGCTGGCTTATGATAATGGCTCAGTAGACTGTGACCCTTGTCTCTAGAGAAAGGAGGGTTACGTGGAGGGTCACAGTGAGCCTCTGAGGCTAGTGAAATCCGCCAGGAAACTCGGGACCCACGGAGGCAAGGACAGAGCTTTGCCACAATGTATACAGTGTGTATACGTGCATAGGTAATTTGTGTATTAGCTCCAAAGTGTTAATGTTTTGTGCAAATTTACTGTATCTCTGTGATAGAGCCCTT
The DNA here is from genome assembly GCF_965140235.1 of Caretta caretta. NCBI lineage: Eukaryota > Metazoa > Chordata > Testudines > Cheloniidae > Caretta > Caretta caretta. Next base: position 176,412,344 of record NC_134207.1, read on the forward strand.
AAACCAGAGTCTTCTCTTGCTTCTTTTATGTCAAGTATTTCTCTGTTTATGTTGATTGTGCACTCTTGAGCTACAATAGTGTAAGTCAGGCTCCTTCACTTTAAACTGCTCCAAAAGTATCAAAAGTGTGATTCAAAGCAAACCATACAAGACTTTCAAAGGATGTAGTAAATATCATTTGGGAATAAGGAAAAGAGCAGAGAATAGCAAATATTTTGCTGCTACCACTGCCACATTCATGCTTCACTCCTAAAATTGTTTTTTTTTTAAAATGGTGATTTATGGCTATGTAGTCACTGGATCATCCTGACAGTGGATCCCTATGTCATGAGTCAAAATGCCATTAAATGAATAGTGACACAATCACAACAAGGCTGCAAACAATTTCTTAAATCATCATTTTTAAGCTTCTGAGCTGAGTCTCAGGGGACTAGAACTGAAATTTGGATTTTTTGGAGTTTGAGCTGTTTCTTTTCTACTCATAAAAAAGAAAACATGGGTATATGCAACCTTGTAAAATTAAAATTTGAATGTAATAAAATCACTAAAACAAGGACATTTAGCCTTCTCTCCCTTTTTTAAATAATTCCAAAGTGATGTTAACAGGCCCTGGCTGTTAAATAATCATAATAGCTGCATTGTTCTGAGCCAATGCAAAAAGGGATGCCTTTTTTAAAAACATTTCAGCATTTGACTTCCTGCCCATCATCCAAGTCCTATCTTGTACCAAAAGTGCTAGAATTAAATTAAATACCAAAGAGGCTTTGTATTTTGTATTTGTGGAGCAATCTTTGTGCTCTAGAAGACCTAATTTCTTCTTGAATTAGGTAATTCAGCTGCCAAAAGCTGATGAATGTATAGACCTTCTGTAGGCCAACCGCAAATCAAATAGTAAGGAAGGCAGGTCACTTCTCTGAGCATTGTTTTCCTGGCTTCTGTGTGGTTTTCTTGTTCTCAGTGTCATGATTCGGCACAGAAATCTACATCACAATTTGAGATTTCCCATCTAATATAAGTGACAGGAATTTGAATGGTCAGAAAACTGAGACCTCAAAAATAAATACCATGTTTCCTTTGATATCTTTCTTTCTAAATATTCAATGCTAATTATTACTATATTCAGAGAAGCAAAATTGTCTAGTTATTACAGCATAGGACTTGGAGTCTGGGGAGGACTTTAATTCAAGATTTCACCCTGACCTTAAAGCTGGGCTGATGCTGATTTGCTGTGTGACTTTGGGCAAGCCACGTCATCTCTCTGTGCCTCAGTTTCACAATCCATAAAAGATGATATTTACTTAACACATGAGACTTAAACAGACCCTCTTGTCATTAATGGAAAGACTCAGATCAATGTCATTACGCTTTGGATCAGGCCCTTAATGCTTGCAAAAGTGCTCTGAGATCCTCCTGTGGAAGATGCTGTAGAAGTGCTAAATATTATTAAAGTTCAGAAGAAAGTTTGAAAAGTAAACTATTTTACTAAGAGTCAGAAATTAATTGTACTGAGCTTAATTGAAATTACATGAATAAATGGATAGAGAAATGAACAGTTCTGTCTGGTTCCCTAATAATAATAATAAATAATAATGATTACAAAACTTTGCACTTAAACTCATATGGAGTTTACAGAATCATCACTTTCCTCAATAGAATAGCAAGTTGTATTACTTAGTGGATAGAGCACAGGGTTGGGACTCAGGAGACCCAACCCTGGCTCTGCCGCTGGCCTGCTGGGTGACCCTGGGCAAGCCACATCACACCTCTGTGCTTCAGTTTTCCCCGTCTGTAAAATGGGGATAATGATACGGCTCTCTTTTGTAGAGTGTTTTGAGATCCACTGAAAAGTGCTATCTAACAGTTTGGTATTATTTATTTACTTGGATTTCAGCAAAACAAAAAGGGCCTAAGGTGTCTAGGCATCTTTGGCATATATTAAAAAGACAGACCAATTGAGACCCTGATTCAGCAAAAGAATTAACTATGTGCATAACGTCAAGCACACAAGTATCCCATTGATTTTAATTAAGACTACACACATGCTTAATGTTACACTCGTGCCTTGTGAGATTGGGGCTTCAGACAACAAAAAAATAGATGGACATTTTCTCCCCTTTTGGTTTGAGGAAACAAGACCCCCACTTCCCCCAGTCCTGGTCAGGGCCTCATTGATGTGTTGTACAGTGTCTAGCACAGAGACGTGCACCAAGGTCTAAAGAATGCCAGACACGAAACAGCCAGTGAGTGTAAAATTATTGGGGAGAGATTGGGAGACACTTCACAGCAATATTCTCTGTGATTTGTTGGCTTTTTTAAACTACCACTATCAGAAGCACCCAGACTTTTATAACTTTTAAATTCACTATGCATGCTAATTCCTGCAGAGCCCAAGTAGAATTTTCTTGGGTGGAGAACAGTCTATGGGTTATCTCAGAATTTAACCACGTGAAATTTCTCTTCAATGCAGCCTGTTGTATCAAAAATCAAATTCTTCTGGTTCATTTAGATCTCACACACAACTACCATTGTGTGTCCGATCTGTCGTAATTCTTCATAAATGTTCAGCCCTAATACAGCCTGTGCTGCCAGACTCTCAGTCATAAAAGCAATTGACTTCACAGTGCCTTTCTATATATAATCAAATGTTGATATCCCAGTAACCCAATTATTTTTTTCCACTCTGTTGCTAATTGTACTTTTCTTTTTCCATCTTAGATTTATTCTTTTTCTGGCCATATACAGGTTTGGATGTCAAGTATCAAGTTTAACTGTGACAGGGCCTTTATTCAATTCCAGAGTTACTTCCCATTCTTTTATTTTCCTTGGTATTGACATGGGACAGAGTTCCAATAAACAGTTCATATAGTATGGGGCTTGCATCATTCATTTCTTTGACTACAAACACACCATTTGCTTTGCACATTCTGGCAAACTAGGTTTTCCTGTTAATTACTGCAGATATTCCCATTAGCAGGACGTGCTTTTCTGGAGTATTTTTTTTTAACATGTCTCCCATAGAGAAGCTTTTGCCCAAGTTTATTGCTCATTGATGGTGCTAATTATTTTTTACTAAATAAACTGTTTCTAGAGATTTTATATTATTCCCACACCAGCTCTGGTTACTTACATCATGTGATCACTCTGTACCTCAGTTTACCTTTCAGCAAAATGGTTATATATAGCTACCAAATTTTAAAAGGGTGTTATGTGAGACAATTAATTAACTCTATGAAATGTAAACAGCTGTGCTTAACACAGTGTTAAAATTTCACAAATAACTAAAAATCAGTAAACACAAAAAGAAGGTCCTTACTAGAACTGGGTAAATATTGCTGGGTGGAAATTGCAAACATTATATGAATAATAACTGAATTTGTTAGTTTACAAGCAACTGTGAATTAGTTTTCTGTGACCAATTGTGTGACTGAATTTTGTTTGCAAGAAAGTTTTGGGAAAGAGCTGTGAATACATGTGACTATATAGTCACCTACATACTCATCTCAGATCTGGCCAGTGGGTTTAGGAATAATTCAGCCAAGGAGCAGAGATAATTTGTGAATTACTGATGTTAGCCATACAGTGGGTGAAATTCACCCATAGGCATTTAAGTAGAGCTGAGCAAATAATTGATGATTTTGATTTGGTGGTGTGACAAAGTGGGACTCACCACTGTGGTGCTTCCTGCTGGCCATCCTCAGGATTAGCTCTCAACCCTTCCAGTCCACCTTCAGCTAGTGGTGTCACGCTTGCCATCACTGCTGTCTCCACTCTTTGGACCTGCATCACTCCCCAGACCACAGCATCCTCTTCTGGGCACAGACCTCCAGCTGTGCCCCCACTCCAGTATCATCCCCTTTCCGGGGGACCAGCAGTCCTTAGTCCCACCACTTGCCTCAGCATCCAACTGCAGTCCAAGGTCCAGTCCCTTGCCTCAGGGGCAAACTGCAGTCTGGATACCAGCCACTCTCCTCATTGGCATGTGGGGATCAAGGTGGGAGGGGACCACTCTTGGTCCTGACCCAGGGACCCGATAGCCGGCAGCCACTTACTGTCCTCCTCCAACCTGCTGCCTAATTTCCCTGAGCCACTTTCCCCCATAGTCCTAGCACCCTCTCAGCCCATGTAGCAAGGCCTCAGCCTGGCAGTGGTCAGCCAGCAACTCACCCTTGCACTCTGCTTCCCCTGCCCAGAACTGCTCTATTCTCCAGGCAGCCAGTCCTCCTCCCTTGCTTTCCAGGGAGAGACTCCCCTCTGCTCTGCTGAGCAGTCCTTTACATATGGCCCTCGCCGGCCCTGATTGGCTGCTCCAGAAAGCCTTCCCCCTATTGGTGGGTTTAATAAGCCCTTTCCTGCTTAGTGGGTTCTGCGCAGCCTCCCTGGTGCTACTTTTAACCCCTTCTTCTCCCTGTGTGCGGCAGCCGCCCCACCACAGGTGGCTAAACTGAAAAATAAAGTGGGGGAAAAAACCCAATCATTTGGTTTTGAACTGAAAGGGTTTTTTTTCTCATCAAAAAGAACTGAAAAAATTATGTTCGGTTCAAATGACATGTTTCAAATGTCAATTCAAAACAACATTTTGAAATGAAATGATTTGACATTTCCAAAAAAAATTTTTTTCATTTTTTTTCAGCCAAAACTATTCGCCAATCTGACCCAAATTTGCAAATCTGAAAAATGCATTTTTTTTGGTAAACGTACTGTTCACTGAATATTTTTTGCCCTACTCTCCTAAGTCTATTTAAGTCTCATTTTGAACACTTAAGTGGTGCATAGGCCTTGTTCTGGACTTCTACACAGGGTGAATTTCTCTGAGTGTGGATAGTGAATTATGAATAGTGACTACATGAAGCTATAGTAATGAATAGTTTGTGAACATGTTCCCTTTCCATAGTGAATATGTTAATATAAACCATTTACTGAGTACTTTTGAATAACGAACAAACTTGTAAAAATGGAATTCTGTTCATTAATAGTTCATGAACAGAAAAAGGAGTTAAATTAGTTGAATACATCATTCACCACACATAATTTCCGTGCTGTAATCTCTTCAGCAATTTACTTAACTCATCCACATTGCACTTCCTGTGTTATGGAACACACTGAAATACATACAGAGTATGTATCTACGTTTAATTAGGAAAAACAGGAAATTCATCTCTGTGCAGAGAGCCGGCACAAGATCTGTGCATTGTGGCAAAGTTAACATTGCAGTAGGAACTGAAATGTTTTCATTTCCTGACTTCTTGTGATATTGTGTGTAAATTTTAACTATGCATTCACTGAGGGCCAACATTTTCAAACCAGGTGCCTAAAGTTAGGCTCAGATCCATGTTCAGGACCTAATTAAGGGTACATCTACACGCGGGGGGGGGGGGGGGGAAACAAACAAACAAAAAAGCCCTGTGGTAGTGAGTTTCGGAGCCCAGGTCAATTGACTTGGGCTCATGGGACTCACGCTACAGGGCTAAAAATAGCGTAAATGTTCAGGCCTGGGCAGTAGCCCAGACTATGAAACCTGGAGAAGGGGAGGGCCTCAGAGCCCGGATTCTAGCCCAAGGGGGAAGTCTACCCTGCTATTTTTATTTATTTGTTTATTTTTTGCAGTGTAGGTATATTCTAAGTAGGTATATTCTAAGTGGCCTGATATTCAAAGGTGCCAACAGATCCCTTTGGCTATAATGGAAGCTGCTGGGTTCTCTGCACTATTGAAAATCAGGCCAGAGTTTTTTGCATTTTCTATCTTAGGAGGTGTTTTGGTTTTAAATAAAAACACTGCACAAATGGTAAATTTGGGGTATTTTATAAAGACATATTATAAATCAATTTTCCTTGGTTGGTTTATAATTACCATATTGGGTCAAGCCAGTGGTTCATCTAGTCCAGTGTCCCATCTCTGACAATGGCTAGCATCTGATGCCTCAGGGAATGGTGCAAGAAACTCTATAGTGGACAAATAATATCTTTCTAACCCCTATCAGTTAGCAATGGTTTTATGCCTTTGAAGCATGGGGGTCAAATCCCTTCTAAAACATTTTTTAAATTTTTTTATCCTGTATTGGTTTCTACCTAAACTTCAGATCTAGAAAGGCATTTCTCATTCAAGTGCACACAATTGCTAGAAAACTCTCCAGGAATGTAGTGGTCATTGAAATTTAGAAGTATATTTATAAAGTTGTATATTTATAAAGTTGATCTTGAGTCTATGCAGATCCTAATGCTTAATGACCATTAGCTGCTTGTTTGGACATTATTTCCCAGATCATCAGCAAATCCCCAGGAAATGCCCTGTATATTGTTTTGCCAGAATATTCTTTTTAAGAAGCAACTTTCCCAGTTACTAAATAAGTGGCCCAGAGTAAGATTAATGATTTACAGCTTTTGCTGGGGGTTTATATACAAATGTACAACTAAAAAGGATTTTAGTTTATGTGAAAGGCTGAGTTTCCTGCTAGTGTTCCTGCATACTTCTGGCATCAAAGGAAACCTGGATTCTGAGAGCACTACCAGGCAGACAATGAGGAATCTGTACCCATTAATGTCTCAGTGAAATGGAGAAAAGAGGTCAAGAAGCACTACATCTTCAGCCCTCACTCGCTAAAAGGTGCTCTGATTTGCTGATAGCATTCATAAGGCAGACACTGAACAGCACTTGCTACTGGCTGCAACGCAACTTTGTTGGTAAGGGATGATGGATCTAGTGCTATTTAAAGAACAGTGCAAAGACCAAACAATATAAACAAAATAATGGCAATAAGAATCCCTATTGACTGTCTCATGTTTTCTATTATATCCCACAATAGAAGTTACACTTCTCACACTACATCTAATGTATGTTGTACTGAACTGAATTAAAGAACATAACAGACAGGCATGTTTCTTTCATTGTTCACTGAGGCCTTGAACACCAGTATTGCAGTGAAATGGTGGGATTTTCAAAAGCCCTTAGTATTGGCCAAACTCCTTTATTCACTGAAGCCCATAAAATCTCCCTCCCACAGCATGTTGCTTTTCAGCTGTTGTACAACCAGTTCCAAGAACTAAGAAAAACATTTTTCCTTTGAGTGATTGTCCACATATACATTCCACTGTGCGCCCAGTGCACTCGAGTTCAACACTTTTGCCAGCAATGCTACTAGGTGGCCGATGCGCCTTTGCTCTCCTTATGTTCTCAGACAAGGGCGTAAAAGAGTCATGTCTGCCACCTCCCCTTCAGGTCTTTCTTACTGCCTATGGTGAGAGATGGAGTTTCCCATAGCTTTAGCTTTGGCTAGCTAATGTTGCAAACAACTGTTTTTGTAAGTAGTTAACTTATAGTCTAGTTTAGTAAGTCAGCATTTAGTATGGTATAGTTAGTATATAGTATTCTTGGTGATAGTTGTGTTTAGTATGTGGAGGATTCATTATGAAGAAATTCCCAGGTTTTAAACAATGTGCCTCATGCAGGGCTGTTATCTCTATCATGGATTAGCATGCTAGTTTAATTTGTCTAGATGAGGGACATATGTTCTGTTTGTACCTCCTTCCCCATCAGAACTCAGAAATAGAGGGACGGTCGTCTCAAGATTCACCTCATGAAGGAGGTGATGCAACCTGCTTCTGAGCCAGGTCCCGACCAAGATACAGGGGACTTGGCTTCAGCTCAGAGTGCCCCTCCAGCTGCTTTTCACTTGAAGCACAAGTTTGAGTGAAAAATGTCATATCTTGCCTTTTCACTCAGATTCAAAGTGTCCTAAGCTCCCTGACTCTGGCAGGGATTCAAGGACTTGTTCTCTTTTGAGAAAATTGTTAACAAAGTCTTCTGATACTGCTTCAAAGCCTCACAAATTTAAATGGTCACTGGTTCTGTCTGAGACAGCATCATCCACTTTGGTTCCCTGGGGTCCATCAAGACCAGTGTCTTTACCAGCACAGAATACTACCTCTTCGCAGCTGATTCAGCTTGCATCAGCATGTTAGCACTGATCTGTATGCCAGAGGTGCCCTTCATCCACAGGCTTTCTTATTAATGGGAGATCTTTTGTTTTTTATTACTTGACTTTCCCTTGATACAATAGACTCCTTTTCTGCCTCCTTCAATGACATCAGCATCACTGGTGTCGTCAACATCGTCAGTGACCACGCTGGCACTACTAGCTCCATTGATACTTATGACACCACCGATACACACAGCACTGCCGACGCATACCTCACTACTGATGTGCTCTCAGATGCCCGCACCATCAGCATGACTCACACCCTTGATGCTTGTGCCAATGACTTGTTTGGCACCATCTGACACTCCTCTACCACTGTCCTTGGCTTTGTCAACTTTTCAACCACCCACAACCCCAACGGGATTGTGCTCCTCTCTCTTCTGAGGACAGGTCATTTCTTCAGAGTCTGAGAAGTGAGGAACCTGTTTCTCTACCCAAATCTTTTATCCAGTACAGGTCTTTCGATACCAGACCTGAGAATCAGCACTGGGTCCCTTATGGAGAACCTTTAGCGTGGGGGTCCTCCACCATGGATGGCTTATTTTATGTCATTTCCTCCATGCTCTCATAGGTCGTGGACCAACAGACTCTAGGACTCCATCTCAAGCCACTTTTAGGAGGAAATATCCTTCTTCTGAAGTGCAGGATCCTTCTGTGCAGCACATAGCAACCCTTCCTCCACCTTCGGCCCTGGAACCTAAGGAGGAGGACAAGTTGTTGGGGGAATCATTAGACACTGCTTCTCCCATATCTTCATCATTGCCAGATGAGGCAGTCACCCATATATACATTGAAGCAGAAGAGGTTTTCTATTTGGGCACAATCCCATAGTTTATCACCCCAACACAGAGATTATACATGTGCTGAAATCTTCTGCCTCTAAAATCATCATGCCTCCTCAGATAATTCAGTGAGTTCACCTGGCTTCTGTTTAGACAATACATCCTCCAATAGATTGTAGTGAATGAGAGAAGAAGGAAAACCACTCTCTCTCTCTCTCTCTCTCTCTTTTTTTTTTAATGGCCTAATCAACACTTACTCCCCATGTCTGCTCTGGTACTTGTTTAGGATATAAATTTAGTTTTATCTAAACTTATGGGACTCCCTTTTGAGCCTATTGTGACAACTTCATTGCCTTAGTTGACTATGAAGATGACATATTTGGTGGCAATCACTTCTGCAAGAAGAGTTTCAGAACATCAAATTTTCCTGGCAAAGCCTCCTTTTTTATGTCCTTTCATAAGGACAGAGTAATCCTTGGGTCACATCCTAAATTTACACCTGAGGTAGTGTCATCCTTCCATTTAAACTGAACCATTAACCTTCCAGTGTTTTGTTTTTTTTCCGCCAAAACCCCACTTGTCTAAGGTTGAAGAGACCATGGCATACGTTGGATGTTCATTGAGCCCTGGCATTTTATTTGGACTGTACTAAACCCTTCAGATCTTCTTCCAGACTCTTTGTAGTCTATGTTGAAAGAGCAAGGGGTCAAACGGTATCATCTCAATGAATCTCACGCTTCAGTTCTGATTGTATCAAACTCTGTTACCAGATTGCTAAATTCTCTCCTCCACAGAGAATAACTCCACCAAAGCTCAATCTACCACTTCAGCTTTCCTGAGTAATTTTCCAATGGCAAGATATTTGCAAGGCAGCAGCATAGTCATTTGTGCATACTTTTTCTACTCATTACACCATTATTCAAACCTCTCATGATGAGGCCAGCTTTGGCAAGTTTGTGTAGCAATCTTTATCAAAAGATCCAAAATCCCACCTCCTGTAAGGGAATTGCTAATGACTCACCTACAGTGGAAGGTATATGTGCACAATCATTCAAAGGAAAAAAACAATTACTTACCTCGCAGTAACTGTTGTTGTTGTTTGAGACATGTCGTGCACATATACATTCCACAACTGTCCCATCTTTCCCGCTACTTAGGACACTACTAACAGCAGTATGAAGGAACCGAGGTGGGGAGGTGGCAGATATGCCCTTTCATGCCTTTGCTCGAGAGCATGAGGAGTGGGTTGCATATGCAGCTTAGTGACATTGCTGGCAAAAGTCTCTGATTCGAGTGCACACCTACAAAGGAATGTATAAGTGTTCAACACATCTAGAAAAAACACTGTTACTGTACGGCAAGTACTCTGTTTTTCTATGATGAAAATGCCCATGGTTAGTTCAGAATGGCTTGATCTTGGCCAATGTGGAAGCATCTTAAGTTTCTTGATAATTATGGTAGTACAATCCTATATCTGAGAATCAGTAGCCAATTCAAACAAAAAACTCTTCTTAGTTTGACCAGGCACAGGGTAGCCAAGGATGATTGTGGATTCTTGTCCCAATGAAACAGGAAGGAGGAAAGGGTGGGAGATGGACTAGAGGTGGGATTTTTACAAATGATAGTCAATGAGATTTGGCCATCCTGAATCAGGTGCTTTTTAAAATCATGTCCTAGACCCATTAGAGGTCCCTTAAATCCCAAATGATTCTGTAATTGGGACATTCATTCTCTCTCTCTTTTCTAAAACAATGTTGCTCTACTGGTGGTGATGACTGCAAAGCCTGTGGTAAAAATAGTCCTAGGCAAGGTCAGAATTGCACCTTTACAATTAAGCCTTGTCAATCCCAGTTAAATCTTTTGACTGCGTAAGTCAAACCAGGGTGAGCTGCTCTGTCTTTTTCTTGTTCTTTTCCTTTGTTCTCCTTGCCCCCACCCCGCTTCCAATAAAAGCTACTGCAGCACAGGCATGTCAAAACCCTGAAAGTTGTCTGGCACTTCAGATCAAGGAATGGATTCAAATTCACTGCCTCAGGATATATGCCAAGTCTCTGCACTTATCTTTTTCTTGTATTACTGACTTTTCAGCTTTCACTGGAGTAGCTCTCTGCTTTTACTTGTTGCATTCAAACCACAAGGAACAGAATCGAGTGGAAGGTGGTACCTGAACTCTAAGCTATGCAAGGGACCCTTCTCCTGAAGCGTCTCCCTGGCTAGAAGAAGAAAATGAGGATGGAAGAGCTGGGTGGGGGATAAGAGTGAAACTGAGTTGCCTTTAGCAATAAGCCATAATTTTTTAAACTCTTATAAATTAAGAGTATTGTAGACCACTTTGACTACTGCTGAAATCTACAATAATAATAAACTTACTGGGCAATTGTGATGGAACAGTTGATGTAAATATATTCACAGTGGTTAATATTCATTGGCACACTATGTTACTTCCAGATTTATTCTGTGAAGATACTGAGTTCAGATTTATTTGTTGGGAGATTTTAACCTTTCTGCAAGATAGCTTAGATGAGTCCTTGGGAGCTCCTTAACGACCTGAAAATCAAAAATCAATCCTCCAAAAAGTGTAAACATGGATGAATTGCTAAGGAGGAGTACCACTACTTGTACCATAGCCAGGAATTTGGAGGCCTGCTATGTGAGAACCTAGGGGTGTCCCCTTTCCTTTAATAATATTCTATTATCAATGTAATCAAAGTATGCAAATAATGATGCACAGAAATCTAAAATTAGTAATTGGTTGTGAATACCTTCATAACTAAACAAATAAATAAATTGCCTGTCCCATTTTATTCTTGGAGAGACACAGTAAGTAATATCTTTTATTGGACCAACTTCTGTTGGTGAGAGAGACAAGCTTTTGAGCCACACAAAGCTTTTCTTCAGGTCATGTGCTCCCATGCATTTTACTCTTGTCACTAGATAACTACTGGAAAAAAGAGTGAGTGTTTTTCTTACCTTCTTTCTGCTGAACAATGGAGTGCTGTAGTGATGAATTCTTCTCTCACGCCCTGGAAGTCCAGTGTCTTGCAAATGTCACTTTCTGTGGACAATGTAACCTGTCCTACCAAACGTTCCTGAGATGTGGTAGACCTCATAAGTTTTTATCAACTTAAGCTCTGAGAAACTTCTTTCTACTTGGAGCTGTGAGAAACACTCGGAGAGCAATACACGTGTTTGCGTACACTGTGGACAAACTGCTTCTAAAAATGAACGGAAGTCTCTTAAGTACATCCACAGGTTTCAGCAAAACACCAGAGACTCCAGAGTTCACGTACAAGCTTGTGCCTGTCTACATCAGCAATACTGCCATCAAAACTTTTCAGAGCTGATTCCAGGGTACTGCACAACTTTTTCCAATTCACTTGAGAAAAAGTTTGCAAAAGTTTTTCATATCACCCAGGAATCCAAACACATTCATGTGCTTTGACAATAATTCAAAACTTTCTCCCAGCTGCATGAGAGCATCTATAGCAACACTCAAGAAGTCAAATTAAAATCTCTTTTCTGCATTGCCAATAACTGGATCCTCTGCTTCGTAACTGAACAATTTCTTCTTTCTGTGGACTCATGTTTTAGCTAGTTCCACAGGCACTGACATTTCTTCTGCTTTTGTTTAGCAGTAAACAATGCCTCTTCAAATCCATCTTTATGATGATTCTATATTTCTGTCTGAGTAGCTTCCATTAATTTGCTGACATCATCAAGACCAAGCATTGAGCACCCCAATATTTGGTTTCCAATATTAATTTAAAACAGTAAGTTGTGCCAAACCACAGGGGTGACGAACTGAAATGAGGAGAGTTCATCTGCATATACCCAATTATCTTTTGTTTCTCTCCAACAGTGCCGATTGCACACTCTCTGTGTCTGAAACCACACAGCTTTGACACTTTCAATTTTGTTCTCCCACCTTGTGTCAGGGAGAGGCTTCAATGTTTTCACACAGGATTTCAAAACTAGCCAGCTAGCTGAAGCTGCAGATACATTCGTTGAACACTGAAAAAAGGTTTTTGACCAGTTTGAAGAATTTTCTTCTTCATTCAGCACTAGATTTAAGGAATGCCTTTTTGTTCTTTCGAATTAAGCAAGTTTGCACACCTTGATGCTGCCCTCTTATATTAGCCCCTTATCATATATCCCTGTCCCCTACAATTATCAAATGTCATTATACCTTGTCTGGATAACTCCTGAAGTACCTCATATGACAGAGCCTTTCCTGCAGTTTCCTGCACATTCAGAAATGATAGGAAGTGCTCTTCATTTACTTCTGTGTTACTCAAAATAACATTAATTCCTTGTGACTTATATCACATGTGCAATCCAAAATAAAGGAGTAATACTTCATCTTGTTTATGTTAATAATTGTACCTGTTACCTGTTGAAATAAGTTCAAAATGATATCATTTTGTACTGTAGGGCTTAAGTAATGGGGCCTTTCTTTTTAGCGAAGGACAGTCTACATATTCCTTCATCACAGGCTCAAATTTAGCCATTAACTTGACTTGGCAAGAGAAGTTTCCATTTTCACGCTCATTCAGTATTTCCACAGATCCGTGAGATGCTAGGTTCAGCTAAGTGAAGAACAATGGCTGCAATTCTTTCAAATACACCTCACAAGTGTTATTGCTCAAAATTGAGAGATGATTGTGAAGTCTGGTCAATTGGAGATTGTTTTCAGGCATAGTTCCAATTCTCTCCACTGTATTTCCAATATGAATGTGGCTTTTTCTCATGAGTTGAGAGTTGTGTAGATATTGCCATTCCTGAACACCACCTGAACACCAATGAGACTATGTTTATCAATTCCAAATAGTTTGCAACAAAAACAGAACACTGCATTTATTTGACTTGAATATACGAGCTAGTGTCATTGTACCTTTTCTCCATTTTCTTACATAATTTTCTTTTGTAAACCTTCTTCTGTTGTGACTTGGAAAACTTTTGCCTTTAGCTTGCAACGGTCCATGTCTCACTATGGTTATTCTAGTTTTGCTATCTATGAATTTGGGCCACATTGGAGGATCACTGACGTCAAAAAGTGACACTGGAATTAGTGGAATGTTTTTCTGAATTGTGGCTACCTTCTTCTACTTGTTGCAATAGAGTGCCATAACTGTCAGATGTTTCTTGCTCCTTATTTTCTTCATGCACTTCTAAGCTTTTTTTCCTGGATCTGTTTCCTGGATTGATTCTACATTCAAAGAGGTGTCAGGAGTCAAATCTCCCAAGTGCACATTTATGTCTCTTAATCTGCTCCTCTCCTCTTTTCCTTCCTTTTTGCTGCACCTGATGTAAATTTTCTGAAACATAACAACATCTTGTGGAACAGGGCCTGGATGTGTAAATGTTTAGTGCTAGAGGGCAAAAATGGCAGTGAAGTGATGCAGCTTCCTCACCCTGTCCTTGCTGTGCTAGGCCCTCAAGCCCTCTCTAGCGCGCACACACACAGGTAAGGCCACACCCAGCTGCAGACACAGACTGAAATCAGCTCTAGGGGGGGAGATTCAGCTCAGGGATTTATTTGGCACTCACGTGCACACCTCTTTTGGGGTGTAAACCCAAAACAATATTGTCTTGTGCTGTATAGAGAGATCTGCACAACGCAAGCTCATGTTGGGTTTGCCATTTCATGTGCCAGTTCTTTTAATATTCTTGGGTGGAATTATCCAGCCCTGCCCCAACTAGTCCCATTAAGCTGTCTGAGTTTGTCTTTCACCTTGGATGAGAATTTCTACTTCCTTATCCTCATTTCCATTATTCACCATACCACTACCCCTTAGCTCCTCATTACTTGTATTAAAAACTGAGGGAAAATATTCATTTAGGTGTTGGGCCATGCCTACATTATCTTTAATCTCCACTCCATCCTCAATCCTTAATGGTCCAGCCTTCTTTTTCCATGTTTTCTTTTTTATTTATATGGCTAAAGAATGTTTTACTATTTGTTTTAATTTCCTTTGCAAAGTCCAACTCTGCTTGGCTTTTGACAGTTCTCACTTTTTCCCTACATATTCCGACCTCCAAGAGGTAGCTTTCCTTGCTGATCCATCCCTAGTAGGCTTTCTGCTTTCTCTTAACACGTTTGAGATGCAGACCAAACTGGATAAACAAGCAACCTTTCCCTATCAATTTTTTCTTCTTGCTTGGGATGCAGCCTTCATATAGCTTCTGCAACTTTGACATAAAACAATTCCAAGCCTCCTCCACATTCAGATCCTTGAGTTCTTTCCTAACTAAATCACTTAATTTTTTAAAGTTTGCCATTTGAAATCAAAAGTCCTTGTTGCAGACCTATTTTTGTTTATCCTTCTATTTAGTTTAAACCAAATTAGATCATGATCACTCACGCCAAGGTTGTCTTGCACAACCAGTTCTTCTATAAGGGTCCTCGCTACTTACCCACTACTAAAATGGCATCACCTCTTGTTGTTTCAGTGATTATTTGGTGAAGAAATCTGTCAGTGATCACTTCCAGGAATATCTGGCCCTTACCATTATTGTAGCATTTGTCCTCCGATCTATATCTGGGAAATTAAATTCTCCCATGATTCTGCAAACACTTACGCATCTACTTAACTTTAAGCACGTGAATATTCCAAATGACTTCAGTGGGATTATTCATGTGCTTGACATTAAGTATGTACATAAGCACGCTGGCCTGATCCAGCAGAACACTAAGTCCCTTGCACGATTGACTATAAAATGCTCAGACTCATTATCCCTCTAGTGAAATTCCAATAAAAACAAAACAGAACTTTACTTCTTTAAATTTCTATTGCTAACCACAATTGTTTTTAATTAGGTTTTGATTGGGGGGGGGAGGGAGAAAAATCGTATTGACTGACACATCCAGGATGAGATTTTAATCTCTCCGAAATTGATGTACTGGGTTAAAATACATGGAGGACAGAGCTAGTGAACAGGAGCAGCAAAGAGGGGAGTTTTGCAAGGGAGTGTGAGAGCCAGATCCACTTAACAAACATACTCTAAACTTAGGGCAAAAAACAAAGAAACAACAAAAGCCTTGCAAGAATAAAAACAATGCAGGCAGATGTCCGGCAGTTGAGCAGGGGCTATCCAGTTTATTGCACTGAATGCAGCATGTACAATTACCTGCTTTGTGGGCAAGTGGAATATGTGAGCATTTGGTGCAAGGAACTCGTGGCCTTCAGAGACTGAGTATGGGCTCTTGAGTGGCTGAACTGGAGGAGCTAAGGGAGACAGAGTGGTACATGGTCCAGACATTCAGGGACACAGTAGAGCAGTCCCACCCCCAGCCTGACAGCTTCTGTGCTGTTCAAGAGGAGAAAAATCTCAGGGAAGGAAAATATCAAGCTGGAGCAGAGGCAAGCAATCCCATAGTTGGGAAGCTCCTTCCAGATGATGTCATGGTATCTATCGCGCTAAGGATACCGCTTCTGTGGAGAGAACGCAAGTTGTTAGAAAGAGACAAGTAATAGTAATGACAGATTCAATTATTAGAAATATAGATAATTTGGTTTGTGATGACCAGCAGAACCACAGGATGAATTGCCTGCCAGGTGCAAAGGCTGCAGACCTCCTGAGCCATTTATAGAAATGTATGTGCAGTGCTGGGGAGGAGCTGGTGGTCATGGTACATATAGATACCAGTGACAAAGGGAAAGGTAAGACAGATTTCTGGGAGGCCAAATTTAGTTTGCTAGGTAAGAGATTAAAGTTCAGGACTTCCATGATAGCATTCTCTGAAATGCTTCCAGTTCCATGTGCAAGGCCAGTTAAACAGGCAGAACTGTCTGAATGTGTGGATGAGGTGATGGTTTTGGGAGGAGGAATTTAGGTGTATAAGGAACTACAGAACCTTTTTGGAAAGGAGGTGCCTACATAGGAAGGATGGGCTCCACCTAAACCAAAATGGAACCACTTTTCTGGCATGTAACATTAAAAAAAGATCATAGAGGAGTTTTTAAACTGAGGGCTGGAGAAATGCCAACAGGTGCGAAGAAGCACACTATTTGGATGGAGACATCTGGTAGGAAAGCATGAATGAAACTGGATACTGTATGTCCTAGTAAAGAGGCAATGATAGAGGTTCATAACGTACAAGCAGGAACTAAGGAGAAACAGTCAACTGAAAAAGGGGCCCACACAATTACATCACATGAAGGTAGACAATTAAATATTGACAAATTTTATAACTGCTTGTATACAAACACTGGAAGTCTAAATATGCAGTGTTGTTGTCACCATGTCGGTCACAGGATATTAGTCTGACCGCTTGTCTTAGTTACCAACACAAGTTGGTCCAATAAAAGATATTACCTCACCCACCTCGTCTCTCTAGAAGTCTAAATACTAGGATGGGTGAACTTGAGTGCCTGGTATTAAATGTGGAGACCCATCACAGAAACTAGGTGGAATGGTGATAATCATGGGCAGGGCCGGCTCTATGTTTTTTGCTTCCCCAAGCAGCAAAAAAACACCAAAAAACTGTCAAATATGCCGCCACCGGAGAGAACAGGAATATTGAAGGGAGCTGCCGCCGAATTGCTGCTGATGGCGAGACCTGAGTCAGAAGCGTCGCCACATGATTGCCGCCGCAGGAAACAATGGAGAGGTGCTGCCGCCGAATTGCCACCGGGGCTGCTGCCAGAGTGCTGCCCCAAGAACAGCCAGAGTGCAGCCCCTTCAGCAGCACCACCCCAGGCACCAGCTTGCTTAGCTGGTGCCTAGAGCCAGCCCTGATCATGGGACATGGGGATAATAGGGTACAAAAGATATAGAATTAGAGAATAGGTTGCACTGGTGGGGGAGTGACACTACACGAAAGAAAGTGTTGAGTCAAATATAGTACAAATCTTAAATGAATCAAACTATACTGTCAAATCTTTATGGATAGAAATTCCAGGCTTGCATAAAGAGAATATAGCAGCAGGAATATACTACTGCCCACCTGGTCAAGATGGTGATAGTGACTGTGAAATGGTCATGGAGATTAGAGAGACTACAAGAACAGAAAAACAGAAAACAATAAAACTGGGGGATTTCAACTGTCCCCGTACTGGATGGGAACATGTCACCTCCAGATGGGATACAGAGATAAAATTTCTAGACATTGCTTCTTGGAGCAGCTAGTCCTGGAACCCATAAGGAAGCACAGGATCTGGTCCAAGAGGTGAGTATAGCTGAACTGCTTGGCAATAGCTGCATAATGTAATTACATTTATCATTCTTGTAGAGGAGAAAAATACCGGAGAAACCCACCACAGCAGCATTTAACTTCAAAAAGGGAAACTACACAAAAATGAAGAAGCTGGGCAAACAGAAATTAAAAGGAACAGTCACAAGAGTGAAATACCTGCAAGCTACATGGAAACTATTTCAAAACATCATAATCAAGGTTCAAACTAAACGTATACCTCAATAAAAAAAAAACAGAAAGAGGACCACAACGATGCCATCCCAGCTAAACAGTAGATTAAAAGAGGTCGATGTTAAATTCTACTGAGAAAAATAGAAAGGTGCATAAACTCTGGCAACTCAAGTGTAAAAGTATAATCAGGCAGGCTAAAAGAGAATTTGAAGAGCAACTTACAAAAGACACAGAACCTAACAGCAACAATTTTAAGTACATCAGCAGCAGGAAGCCTGCCAAACAATCAGTGGGGCCGATGATCGAGGTGGGCCTTTCCAGAGAAGCTAAATGAATTATTTGCATTCGTCTTCACTACAGAGGATGAGAAGTGATTCCCATACCTACGCCATTGTTTTTACGTGACAAATCTGAGGAACTCTCACAGACTGAAGTGTCATTAGAGGAAGTTCTGGAACAAATTGATAAATTAAACACTAATCAGTCACCAGAACCAGATGTTATTCACCCAAGAGTTCTGAAGGAACTCAGATATGAAATTACAGAACTACTAATGGTGGTATGTAACCTATTGCTTAAATCAGCCTTTGTACCAGATGACTGGAGGACAACTAACGTAATGTTGATTTTTTTTTAAAAAAAAAAGCTCCAGAGGCAATCCTGGTGATTACAGGATAACTTAAGTACCAGGTAAACTGGTTGAAACGGTAGTAAAGAACAGAATTATCACACATATAGATGAACAAGATATGTTGGGGCAGTGGTTCCCAAACTTGTTCCGCCGCTTGTGCAGGGAAAGCCCCTGGCAGGCCGGGCCGGTTTGTTTACCTGCCGCGTCCGCAGGTTTGGCCGATCGTGGCTCGCAGTAGCCGCGGTTCGCTGCTTCAGGCCAATGGGAGCTGCTGGAAGCGGCAGCCAGTAAGTCCCTCAGCCCGCGCCGCTTCCAGCAGCTCCCATTGGCCGGGAGCAGTGAACCGCGGCCACTGGGAGCTGCGATCGGCCGAACCTGCGGACGCAGTAGGTAAACAAACTGGCCCGGCCCGCCAGGGGCTTTCCCTGCACAAGCGGCGGAACATGTTTGGGAACCACTGTGTTGGGGAATAATCAACATGGCTTTTGTAATCATGAAATCATGCCTCACCAATCTATTAGAATTCTTTGAGGGATTCAACTAGCAGGTCCACAAGGGTTATCCAGCAGATATAGTGTTCTTTGACAAGGACCCACACGAAAGGCTCTTAAGCAAAGTAAGGAATGATGGGATAAGAGGGAATGTCCTTTCATGGATCAGTAACTGGATAAAAAATAGGAAACAAAAGATAGCAATAAATGTTCAGTTTTCACAATAGAGAGAGATAAATAGTGGAGTCCCCTAAGGACCTGTTCTGTTCAAAATATTCATAAAAGATCCGGAAAAGGAGGTGAACAGTGAGGTTGCAAAATATTCAGATGATACAAAATTGCTCAAAATAGCTAAATCTAAATCTGACTGTGAAGAGTTACAAAAGGATCTCAAAACTGGGTGCCTAGATAACAAAATGGTAGATGAAATTTAATGTTGATAAGTGCAAAGTAATGCACATTGGAAAACATAATTCCAACTATACATACAAAATGATGGGTTCTAAATTAGTTTTTAGTACTCAAGACAGAGGTCTTGGAGACATTGTGGATAGTTCTCTGAAAACATCTCCTCAATATGCAGTGGTAGTCAAAAAAGCTAACAGAATGTTAGGAACTATTAGGAAAGGGGTAGATAATCAAACAGAAAATATCATAATGCCACTATATAAAGCCCACACTTGAATACAGCATGCAATTCTGGTCACCCCATCTCCAGAAAGATATATTAGAATTGGAAAAATTATAGAGAAGGGCAACCAAAATTATTAGAGATATGGAACAGCTTCCATAGAGATTAGAAAGGCTGGAACTGTTCACCTTAGAAAAGAGATGACTAAGGGGAGGATATGATAGAGGGCTATAAAATCATGAATGTGAACAAGGAATGAGAAAGTGAATAAGGAAGTGTTATTTATTCATTCACATAACACAAGAACCAATGCTCACCCAATGAAATTAATAGGTAGCAGGTTTCAAAATAACATAGGAAATATTTCTTTGCACAATACAATTAACCTATGGAACTCATTGCCAGGGGACACTGTAAAGACCAAAAGTATTACTGGGTTCAAAAAAGAATTAGATAAATTCATGGCTGATAGGTCCATCAACAGCTATAATCAAGACGGTCAGGGATGCAACCCCTAAACCTCTGACTGCCAGAAGGCAGGACTGGATGAGAGGGGATAAATTAGTCAATAATTGCCCTATTCTGTTCATTCCCTCTGAAGCCTCAGGCATTGGCCACTATCAGAAGCCAAGATACTGAGCTAGAGGGACTATTGATCTGATCCAGTACTGCCATTCTTATGAAACTTTGCAGTTTTGGTTTGCAGGGGTTTATCAGGCCCCTCAGAGCAAAACATAGCAGAATTTCACCTCATTTCTGTTGAAACCCCAAAGGAACTGTTACTGTAGCACATGCTATCGTCTTTCTCTATAAGTAAACTTTGCACTGGGGATATAAGAAGGTTGAGGAAAGAGATTCTCCCACCATAGTCTGGAGGGTTGGCATGGAATGACTGTACAACTGCTCCATCTCTGTGCAGCTCCTGGGCTGTAGTAGTAGCAGTTGGTTCCTCTCCAACGCTCTACCCAATGCACAGCTACAGACTAGGGACCGAATGGCTAGGCAGCAGTTCTGCAGAAAAGGACCTAGGGGTGACAGTGGACGAGAAGCTGGATATGAGTCAGCAGTGTGCCCTTGTTGCCAAGAAGGCCAATGGCATTTTGGGATGTATAAGTAGGGGCATAGCGAGCAGATCGAGGGACGTGATCGTTCCCCTCTATTCGACATTGGTGAGGCCTCATCTGGAGTACTGTGTCCAGTTTTGGGCCCCACACTTCAAGAAGGATGTGGATAAATTGGAGAGAGTCCAGCAAAGGGCAACAAAAATGATTAGGGGTCTGGAACACATGAGTTATGAGGAGAGGCTGAGGGAGCTGGGATTGTTTAGCCTGCAGAAGAGAAGAATGAGGGGGGATTTGATAACTGCTTTCAACTACCTGAAAGGGGGTTCCAAAGAGGATGGCTCTAGACTGTTCTCAATGGTATCAGATGACAGAACGAGGAGTAATGGTCTCAAGTTGCAGTGGGGGAGGTTTAGATTGGATATTAGGAAAAACTTTTTCACTAAGAGGGTGGTGAAACACTGGAATGCGTTACCTAGGGAGGTGGTAGAAGCTCCTTCCTTAGAGGTTTTTAAGGTCAGGCTTGACAAAGCCCTGGCTGGGATGATTTAACTGGGAATTGGTCCTGCTTCGAGCAGGGGGTTGGACTAGATGACCTTCTGGGGTCCCTTCCAACCCTTATATTCTATGATTCTATATGGGGAAGTTGGATACACATACTCTCCTCCCCTGGTCGCTCCGCTCAATATTTGTAACAATCCTTTCCATGTTTCTGAGCTGCTTCAAAGAGAACACCATTGTGTCAGAGAAGAGCAGACCCTCTTTGCAGCTCCCCTGCTCCATGCAGCCTTCCACATCTACTGAGCCAGAGGAGTATTCGATTCAATAATATTGTCTATTCATATTTCATAATATGTAGGACCCATATAGAAATGAAAGCAGGGTTGGGAGTCAGGAACACTTTTGGCTCACTCTGGAGCAAGTCAGATTAATTTCTATGTTCCTCAGTTTGCCCATGTGGCAATAAGATTTCACAGGTGTGCTAACTGGTTCCTGAGGATTGATTAGTTTAATATTTGTGCAATGCTGTTTTGAATAGTTATCGCTCCAAGTATTAAGTACAGCAAATGTCTTGAAGGTCTATTCCCTGGTGCACACCACTATATGAAATGACAGTTCTGGCTTCTGAGGCACCTGATATTTATAGAATAAACATTACAGAGGTGCCAGATAACTTCATCCTTCATCTTAACTGTGCAGTTAAGAATGAGCTGAGTTTTGCATTTAAAGCAAAGGTTCAACCTCTTTGTAATGTGAGAAAAATACAGTGTATCCACCCCAAAATGACAAGGCTTATTCTTTGAGTACAGAATGAATTTATGGACAATTTAAATGTAAACCCATTAAGTTTGTTGAGTTTAATTTAAACAGAAGGAAAGGCACCGTGGTCTAAAGGAGGGCATGCGAGCTTAAGTCTGGCCATCCTGAGCTCTAATCCTAGTTCTGCCACCAACTCACTGTGTGACCCTGTGCAAGTCTCGTCATCTTTCTGTCTGTTTATGCATCTGTAAAAGGGGAACAATAATTCCTTTCCCCCTCTGTCACAGGGGTGCTGGAAGAACTACTTAACATCTGTGCTTTGAACATAAAATGCTCTTAAAACACCAAGTATTACATAAAATATAACTTTCTCCCTGATGGGAGGAAGCCAGCGTCTGTTCTTTGGCTGGAAGGCAAGAAGGAAAGCTCTCTCCAAAGAGCCTGAAGAACATGAGGGATTGATTTAAAAAAAATAAAGGAAAATGGGGGTTAAAAAGCTGTATCACAATATAGTGAAAAGCCCTCAAACAAGGTAACACAGGAGACGTATACAGTGGGAAATCCTAAAAACAGTTTATTTCAGCACTTGGTGGCAGACTTCAGTGTCTGAGAAACAGTGGAAGAGGGCACTGATAAGTTCCAGTACAATGAGGTTACCAGACTACTGAACAAACTAGCTGACTTACAAAAAGATCTACCTGGAGGATGCACATAAAAGCAAATAGCTCCACCAATGGAGGTGCATACAAAGCTGTTCACTTTACTGGATTTTACAACTGAAGAGGAGTACAGTACATGAGCAAAGTCACTGATCCATGCAAGCTGTGTATAGTGTGACCATTAAGGTACTTCAAAGTACCATTGGTGATGAAATTGTCTCCCCCAGGAAATATTAAAACAGTTGGAGAGGGGGGAAAATGTGACTGGTATGCTATTTTTTTTAAATTAAAATTTGATCTCTACGTACGTGACATGTAAATTTTTTAAAAGTTGTAATAATTAAATAAAAGATATCTTGATAAATTTCTTATCTCAGAAATGATGTGGGGAAGTTTGTTGAACAATTTGTAACCTGTACTAGCCATGTAAACAAAAAGAGTGACTAGACAGATAGATATAGATATATCTCCACACATAGATTCATAGACTTTAAGGCCAGAAGGGGCCATCTTGATCATCTAGTCTGACCTCCTGCATACTTAATTACAACAGTGAAATATTGGAACTGTAGGAGGCAAGATTTGGACAGAGCCTGGATGTGTGGGGCCAAAGGGAGGGTAGAATTGAAGATGTGTCTCATGTTATAGAGCCATTTGACAGGAGAGTGGATGGTATTGTTGACAGTGACTGAGAATGGGGACGGGGAACTTGGAGGATTTCAGAGGTATGACCAGGAGTTCAGTTTTAGCCTTGTTGAATTTCAGTTGATGGTGAGATATCCAAGAGGCAATGTCAAAGAGACAGGTGGGGAAGCAAAATGGATCTGGGATAGAGAAGCTTACTTGAGTCATTAAAGGAAAGATGGTGGTTGAAATCATGGGAGTGGATGAGATCACCCAGAGAAACTGGTGATTTATCAGGTCTGATAAACTGTCGAAGGAAAAGGCCAACACCAGGAAATAGCCAGACCTAGGGAATATAGAAAATGAAAGAACAAGAAGTTCAGATCTGAATTTTATGTTGTAACAAGCTATTTTGGGGAAAGAAAGTTTAATCTTAAACTACAAACCCATGTGGAAAAAAAACATTCTTCCATAATGGGGGGGATCAGTAGTCGAGTCATTCAAACTTGATAGCTCCAGATTGCCATTTGGATGGCTTCTCAGTGATAGTCCTCCACCAAGTAATCAAGTGCCTTTCCTGGGCCCAATCTGGAATGTTATTCAATAGGCTTGCCTTGGGCAAATTCAGATGAGTTCAACACATAATACAAAGTGGAGTTCCTAATCTGATACAAACACATCCTACTCTGTCACACCTCCCATTAATAAAAAGTTAACACGGCTAGTGGAAAGAACCTGTTTTTTTTCCCCTAGCTCTGCCAGACTTGCTATGTGACCTTGGGCATGTCATTTGTCTGTTTCCCCTCCCATCCTTTGTTCCTGTTCCTATTTAGCTCTTTAGAGCAGAGACTGTCTCTCACTATGTTTGTGGCGTGCTTTGCACAACAGGGCTCTGAGCTCAACTGGGGTGTCTAGGCACTACTGTAATCTAGTACTACTACTAATAACCATGTCTTTTGTGTGTGAGTTGTTGTAGCTAATGTTAAGTGAATACTGCAGGAGTGAATAAATAAAATACTAAGTACTAGATTGAATTGAATGTACTAGAGGGAGCTTTAGAGAAGGAGAAGAGAGAAGTATTTTAAAAATACTATTACATTTGCGTATGGAATACAGCAAAGTTAGGCAAAAGCCAGAAGCAATTCCTTTCCCCCGAGTGCCTTCCTTTGTGACTACCTGAGCCCTACTCACCATCCTCCTTTTGTAAGAACTTTTTCCCAGCATGCTTTTCTGAGGCTGGACCTTTACATTTGGCAGGGACAAGCAGCTGTAGCCCTAAAATGGCTATTTTGCAGCTGGCTCTTCTCTTGTAGCTGGTAAACATTTTTAACCTGTCACTTGTCAGATGCTTTCTCTTTCTTGTTCTGGAAGAGATGGCACATTCTTACATTGTGAGTTTGCTTGGATAAAGAAACTAGTTTAATCCAGCTGACGGCTTCTTGCTTGCTTACTGCAGCCAAAACACAAGTCCTGTTTTTGACAAGTTTGAATCATACCTTGAAAGCAGTTTTCAGATATTAAAAGTTCCCCTAGGTTTCTTCAGGACTAGGGCAATATCATCCCTTCATGACGCTGTGTGGTTTGTTTGTTTTCTTTTCCTTAAGAAATGTGCAAGATTTTCATGTTCATGAAAGATGTTGGTCTATTTAGTCCCAGGGGAAGGGAAGAGACAAAACCCTTGAAGAGGCCTCAGGACAAGAACAAAACCTCAGCCCTATAAAAGATGCTAGACTGACAATGCTGTAGACTGAAGACCTCTTTTTAGCCACAGAGTAGTTACATCACAGGTACTGCTTCCCCATCCTAAACAGCAAAATAGCTCTAGGGGAACTACCTCTAACATTGAGAGTGTATCTCACTTTTCATGTCCTTTCACACCTCATCCTTTCTATAGCTCTCATCATTATGCTATCTGAGCAGTGAGATTAGGATTAGCTTCGCACTTTTTCTTCCCCTCCCCACCTAGAAATGGGGGATGGGCGGGGTCAGCATTGGGGGACTATCAGTTACAATGATCTAATAAACTAAGCCCTGTAACACACATTAGGAACTTGTTGCCTGATCCAAAGCCTAATGAAGTCAATAGAAAGACTTTTGTTCAGGCACTTTGTCCATAACTTTTTATACACCACCTTGAATAACATACTCCATTCTGTCAGCGCTGTCTGCAGCACCAGGGCTCCATCCAAGACCCTTCATAATGTCAACTGCAATAAATAATGGAACAAACTATTCACACGTCATATGTGAGAATGTACCCTCATTTTACAGCCCATCTATCAAATATACATGTACTTAGCAAACCAGTAGATTTATGATTGTAACTGCCCTAGCACTGTTTTAGCTGTTTTAAAGGATCATTACTTCAAACACTGCCTAATATAATAATATATTTTAATGTATTGGAGTGCAGTTCATGAGACCCTCTGGGCACCTTAAAAAAACAAAAACAATCTAACTAAACCCAACATTTTACAAAGTAGCTAACAATCCTCAAATGCAAGAGAGGGAGTGGATTTAGAACATCCTCACATTCATGGGTGTTCAGGTCTGCAGTTTTGGTTTGGCCCATTATAAAGATAGAGGAGCCATTTCAAACATACACAAGTTAAGGGGATTCAAAGTTTTGGTTCAAGCATATCTGTAATCTAGGGCTTCCGTTACCGTTTACCATCCTCTAGATTGATCTATGAAATTATATTTAATAAAGCAACTAGAAGAGGATGGAAATGTATATCTTTTCCTAAAGAGAGTTGAAAATTTACAAAATGAGTTGGATGAAAGACAGAACACAGGTAAGAAAGAGTCTTTAAGAAGAGATTTCTGTTTTTCGTCGTGGTGGAGGAAGAGATAATGTAACCATGCCTCTCAAATGACCAAGGCCCAAATGTGGATTTCAATGTGTGACAAAGACCCAAAATATGAGAGGGGGGAATTTTCATGCAAAAATGCTGTAGAATTCCTTTCTTTAGTGTAAGTAACTCTTTCTGCAACTTTAGTTCATGCCCCTTTATTTCTGATGTAATTGATCTTCATCAATAAAAGTGAGGGAACATCAATTTGATAACTGTGGGATTTAAATGGATGAGATCTAGAAGCTGATCCAAAATTGGATTTCCCATAGGAAATTCTGACATTTCAACATTTCCTTTCATTCCACAGTGGAATGAAAAGTTGAAATTTACAGCTGAACAAAAACTCTGAAGAATTTTGTTTTGGAAACGTCAATGTTTCATTCTGATAATGTGAAAACATTCTTATAAAATATTAAATAGTATATATTTAATAAATATAATTCATATAAATATAATACAATGAATTAAAAGATTTAATAAGTTAAGTAAAAATAAAGTCAGTATGGAGCAAAATGAGCAAGTTGAAATGAAACAAAACATTTGAAACAAAATTCTTCATTTTGATTCAAATATTTTTGAAAATTTTTCTATCAAAAATTTTGTGAAAATGTACATGTTCCTGTGAAATGTTTAAATTTGACAAAACAGCATTTTCTGATGGAAAATTGTTTTGTCAATTTTTTTTTTTTTACCAGATCTTGTGACATCCCTTCAAATGAGGGCATTTGAGCTTGTGGCTCTAACTTCTTAGCCTTCTGACCCTCTCTAACTGAATTATGGTACCCTGGAGAAGAGGAGCTATCAAAAAGGGAAGAAGGGAGATGGATTCTCTCCCTGAACGACACTGTGCAAACTGCAAGTCACTTTCATAGGCCATTCCAGCGAATGCTATTGATGTTATGCTATCCCAGTGAGTCTCAAACTTTTGTTCTGGTGACCCCTTTCATATAGCAAGCCTCTGAGTGTGATCCCCTTATAAATTAAAAACACCTTTTTATATATTTAACACCATTATAAATGCTGGAGACAAAGCAGGGTTTGGGGTGGAGGCGGACAGCTCGTGACTCCCCATGTAATAACCTTACGACCCGCTGAGGGGTCCCAACTCCCAGTTTGAGAACCCCTGTGCTATCCCACATTTAAGATTATGAATATGTAGAAGTTGGTCAAACTGACAGTAACCTCCATTTACATCTCAGGGAACACAGGAGAGCTATAAAGTTGCTCTGTTTGGAAAATTCAATTCTAGCAGAAATTACATGTGTATGGCTAGCAACCCCAAGCAGATTGGAAACTGACCAGAATATTAGCAAAACAAATGACCACAAACCACAGAAAATTCTTAGAACCATGGCATGACAAAAAGTGCTCAAAAGACATGGAAGGGATGATTTATTAAAGACTTACACTTTTGTATATACAGAAAATTGCACAGTTACTCTTGGAAAGGCTTTTAATTCATTTGGCATTGTATGGAGTATCAGCCCTAACTAAAACAGCCTGTACAACATTTGTATCCTTATCTCTGTATCACCACTGTGTGTTAGGCAACTCCCCAAGCACAAATCATTGAAGGATTTTGAAAGTACACCAATCTTCTCACCCGCTTTCTACAAAGCAGAGAGAATTCCCATACAACAACAAGGACAGGAGCGCTCTTACTGTGCAGTTTGGTAATGAAGTATGGGAGGATGCCCTGGTGTTACACAGATTCTTCCATGATCTTTCAGGACCAGTTTATGAAGCCTGTGGTTTGCAATTACACAAGCAGTTCCATTGAAGTTAATGGGACCATTTGTGAGCAATTGCTCATCAATGTAAATCTCTCACAATCTGGCCCTCAGTGTTAAGTATCTGACAAAATGTTATGTAAATTATTCCACAGAAATACCCCTTCACCTTCTCACATCCCAACTCCCTTTCAGAAAATCTGGTCATTTCAGCTCAAGTTATGTCATAGCTTCTACTTAACTAACAAAGCTGTTCCAGTGCCGTGTGGTCTACTATAATGGTGCTTTCTGGTTGCAGTGGAATCTCTGATACTGGCTGGTGTAGTGGCTTTACACATATGCTCTCTGGCTCCTGCTTTTTCTCTCCTGGGGTGTTTTCTGTTGCAATACAAAATAGCTACCAGGGCTCCAAATGCAGGGAGTTATGAATACTAAAAGAGGAGATTGAAATCACGTGTGCTTGTGCAGAACAAAAGAATTGATTTTAAACTCCATTAAACTCTCCCCAGATCCCCATAAATGAGCAGAAACAAGCACAAACTACCTACATTTAAAAGGTGTGGTATTAAGTACTGCGTATAAAGGTTAAGAGCAGTGATACAATAGGTCAGATTTCTGTACTTAAGCAAAAAGAACTGGCCCCAAAAGTACATGTTCCAAATTGGGCTGGATTTGTTTCATTAGCAAAGAATGAAGCTGAATGCAGGCTAAGTTGAACAAGTGGAACTTAATTAGACCACGTGTACTGCTTTGTCCTTGACACTGTGTTGCTTCCAGTTCAACTCCTCACATTCTCTATTTTCCTGGTGTCCCCTCAGTAACAGTCCCTCCGGGGAACATGGGCCTCCTGACTCTAGTTCCACTGATCATGATACAGGAGTAAGGCTAAATGTGGCCTGGATCAACCAAAATCAACTTGCTTGTTACTGGGAGGGACAGGTGGGGTTGCAAAGTGAGAGGCCCCTCTGAAAATATGTTCTAATTGTTTTTGTCTTTCTCAGAGGAAGAATGGCCTTTCACATTTTTGGGGGGCCCTTTATAAACATAGGCCTCAAACCTATTTGTGTACTTGGACTGTGTGGGAGGTGGCCCTTTGAAAAATTCTGTGGTAACTTCAGTATGACCTGACCTGGAATGATTCAGCATATCCATCCAATCTTGCCTAAAGTGGCATATGAAGAATTCTTGAATCTTGCTCAACCAGAAGATTGATACAGAAGTCATTGGTAGAATTCTATGGTCAGTGTTATGCAGGTTGTCAGACTAAATGATCATAATGGAGCCTTCTGGCCTTAAAATCTATTAATCTAATATCAAAGTTAGTGTTTCTTGCATTCAGGGAGTTCTACAGAGGCTTCTCTCTTATAAACCACAGGCTATCCCAAGTGTCTTGCTCATAGCATTACCACAGCATGGTCCTCACTGCCATCATTATGGGTGCGTCAGTGTTTCCATTATTAATCTTAATTTTCACAGGTTTATATAACTGAGCTGTAAAAATTAGCTCCAAGGTGAAACTTGGCAGACAAAGTTTAGCCTAGAAGTGAATTTTTTGTTTTTGGTAACACTTAGAATGGAATAATCTTCACCATGCTTAAGTATGCATTTCCCTGTCTGAGCTCATTTATTGTCCCAGGTGCTCCGGTAGGTGATGGCCGATTGGGTAATAGAGGTTGGGGAGCTGAGAGTCTTAGTCTAGATGTGCTGAGAAAGGTCTTGGTTTATAGGAACTAGTCCATTGATACTGAACATGTTTTGATTTCAGCTTTCTGTGTGTGCCTAGAGTAAGGGAGAGTCATGTTTTAAATATATCTAGATAAATATGTCATTTAGATGGACAGTTTTCACCCTTAAAATCTTTCCAGTTTTTTACTTTATAATTAGTTGATATCTAAACTTCCCTGTACTTAAGGAATACCTAAGCAACCAGTAAATACTGAAGTATCATTAGTACCTCAGGCAACTGAAAAGTGCGTGACTGCTGGAATACAACAGCTGCTGTATATCAGTGGAGTAGCCTCTGGTTATTACAAATGTTTCTGATGTTTGTGATTGCAATACTACGAACCCCATGTGTGCAAAACTCATAAGTCAGTCTCTAAAAGAAATCACAAATGGGCTGAGAAATCACAAGATTAAAAAAAAAATGCTGCAATCTGTGTTCTTTTTATTTGAATTCGAGGTTCCGAGCCTTTTAGATTCACATTTTCAAGACTTTTTGCAACAGTAAGGGGTAGACAGTTTCTCTCTATTTTCCCCCCCTTTTTTAAATGAAACTGGAGATTCTCATTTAATAAAATGAGTTCAGGAGTTGGGGTTTTAAGGAAAACACCAATTATCCCTGATTCTCAATAACAACACAAAGATTGGTAACACTGATCATTAGCAATAGGTGAAAATACTATGCACTTTCAGGCACTTTTACTCCTAGGAGCTCAGAATTCTTTAGCATCATTTTATTAAGCCTCATAGAAGCTCTTTGTGATAGGTAATTATTTTTATTCACCTTTTGTTGACTGGTAATTTGAAATGATTTTCCACAGAGTGAGTCCAGGGCTTTGTCTTCACCAGGAAAAAGGTATTTTTATCACCTGGACAAGGCAGTGGAGTCGCATGCAGTCTAGGTGTTAACATACATTAGTAATAGCAATCCTGATATTAGCAACTTGCGGTTAAGTTGGGAACCAATCCTATCCCATGAACCGCCATGTTAATGGCATTCAGATATTGGCAATGGCATGCCACTTATTAGCAACTTTTTTTTTTAGAGAAAGACCCCACCTGCCGGCAGGTTTTCCAGGCTGCAACCAGGGAAGGAAGTGCTGGGACATGCCCTCTCTGGCTGCAGCCCCTTCAAATGTGCCTGCAGCTGGTGTTCTGCCCATCCCAGTGCAGTAGCAGGGAGTGGGGCTGCAGCCCGCATATCGGAGCTGCACAGGATCTCTCCCTCCACTCTCTAAGCTGTGCCCTGCCAGGGGGGCCAGACAGGGAAGAAAGCACTGGGACATGCTGAGCCCCAACCCCTGGAGAGCACAGGGGGAGGTACAGTGCAGCCCCTAGCACACCCGCTCGCTGTAGAAAGCCCCTGCATCTGGGCTGCAGCCCCTGTCCCTGCTGCCCTCCCCCTTGGCAATTTGCAGGGCTGCAGCCAGGAAAGACATGTCCTAGCGCTTCCATCCCTGGCTGTTGCCCCACCAACCTACCGTCCGCTTATTAGCAACTGCTAGATAAAAACACATCTTTTTCCGAGTGGGGACATGGTGGCAGAACCCAGTTAGAGTGACAACCAGTCCTTTCACCACCACAGCACTGTTCCTTACATAAGATGGCATGGTTGTAGGCAGGCGGCTTGGCATAGGCTTAGGTTTTCTTAGTCACGGTAGCCTAATGTAGATGCGGTAATGACATTAGCACAGCTGGGAGAAATATTAGTAGCAAAAGTTTTGTTAATTGAAATAGGCCTATTTTCAAGGTGATGGAAACAGGAGGTAATCTTGTGAAAAATTCTAAACTATAATGTATGTGTGTGTGTCTGTGTATTTCATTTACTGCTGGATAAATGCAAAACATTACAATGTAGTCATTACTTTTAAAATTTTGAATTGCTTTGGTGAGTCTTGGTCCCATAAATCACAGTTACTCTGATCCCTGAGGATGTCTAACTACACTGTGGCATGGTCATGCTGGTCCGGGTCAGCTGACTTGGGCTCCTGGGGCTCAGGCTGTGGGGCTGTAAAATTGCAACCCAAGCTTGACCATCTACACTCCAGTTTTGTAGCCCTGACTCTTGGGCTCAGAGCCTGAGGGTTATTTTTTTAAAATCATAGTGTAGACATACCCTGATTAGCTTAGCATGCTCAGTGTGATCAGAGCCATTTTGATTTCTTGTCTCACAGGTGTGGCCGATCTGAGTTGGCTAAAAAAAAAAAGGTTGGTGGGGAGAAGTGACTGTGTGCTGCTCTCTGGTGGATTGTGGGGAAGAGGGTTATTTGTTAACTTCAAGGGGGAAAGTCGATCTAGGAGTTTTGAGGGACAGTTGCCCTGACTGGTGGCTGTTTGTAACGTTAGAAATTAGGGAACAGTTCATCCATCAGAGAAACCAGTGGGATGTAGCAGGCCTGTCCTTCCACATAAAAAGACAATAATATTTGCTGGGAATTTTGTGGACACAGAAGATTGCATTGCATTCCATTGCATTGCACTACTGCTCGGGTAGTTCAGATAATTTGGACAGGGATCTATAGTCTGAACCTTTAAGGGTTCCCCATTACTTGACTCACATAATTTGGATATGCTGAAGCTGATTTTGCAAGAAGAACCACAATAAAATGTAGAGCTTCTGAAATATTGGGAAAAATGAAATTTTGAGGTCTCAAATACCACACAAAATGAATTAGCAGAAAAAAATGTGTGAAATTTCTTAGATTCATAAATTCCCAGGCCGGGAAGGACTGCATTGCAATCGTCTAGTTTGACACACAGACACACAGGCCATAGAACTCCCCAAAATAATTCTTAAAGTATATCTTTTAGAAAAACATCCAATCTTGATTTAAAAATTGCCAGTTATGGAGACTCCGCCATGACCCTTGGTAAATTGTTCTAATGGTTAATTACCCTAAAAAAAAAAATTCCACCTTTTATTTCCAGTCTGAATTTCAACTTCCAGCCATTGGATCATGTTACACCTTTCTCTGATAAATTGAAAAGCCCATTATCAAATCTTTGTTCTCCAAATTGGTACTTATAAACTGTGATCAAGTCAACCTTTAACCTTCTCTTTGTTAAGCTTTATAGATTAAGTTCCTTGAGTCTATCACTATAGGGCACGTTTTCTAAATCTTTTAATCATTCTTTTCTTGGTGCTTTTCTCCAAACTGTCTCCAATTTATCAACATCCTTCTTGAACTGTGGAAACCAGAACAGGACACAGTATTCC
The DNA here is from genome assembly GCF_965140235.1 of Caretta caretta. Taxonomy (NCBI): domain Eukaryota; kingdom Metazoa; phylum Chordata; order Testudines; family Cheloniidae; genus Caretta; species Caretta caretta. Next base: position 176,445,347 of record NC_134207.1, read on the forward strand.
AGCAGGGGTCACACTAATGCCAAACAGGTAAAATAACCTCTCTGCTCCTGCTCAAGATTCCACTCTTTATGCCCCCAAGGTTCACATTAGCCCTTTTGAGCCCAAAATCACACTGGGAGGGCATGTTCAGCTGATTATCAACCACAACACCCAAATCTTTTTCAGAATCACTGCTTCCCACGATACAGTCCCCCGTCTTGAAAGTATTCCATTAATTCTCTGTTCCTAGATGTATACATAACCATATTAAAATGCATATTGTTTGCTTGTGCCCAGTGTTAATGAAAATCACTATTAATGGTCCAGCAAGCTCCTCAGCCAGACCTTTTCAAACTCTTGATGCAAGTTATCTGGAACTGCTGGTTTTAAAATGTTTAGTAATTACTGGTTAACATTCTCCTGAGGTACTATGGAATGGAAAGAGTGTTCTTCTATGACTACATAGCTCAGCGGTTTGAGCATTAGCCTGCTAAACCTAGGGCTGTGAGTTCAATCCTTGAGGGGGCCATTTAAGGATCTGGGCCAAAAATTGGAGATTGGCGCTGCTTTGAGCAGGGGGTTGGACTAGATGACCTCCTGAGGTCCCTTCTAACCCTGATATTCTATGATTCTCTGTTTTTTCCTCCAAATACAGAGCAGAACCACAGTTTTGCCTTTTCTGCATTAATATTGATAATTCTACCATTTCCTTCTAGTAATAGACCAATAACAGAATTCTTTTTGTTCCTAATATACTTTAAAAAAATTATTCTTATTGTCCTTAATTCTTCTGGCCATAGAGGTCTCCTTGTATCCCTTTTCTTCCCTTATCAATTTTTTACCATTCCTAACTTCTGATTCATATTCATTACTACCAACTTCCCCTTTTTTCCATTTGTTTTATATTATTTTTAAATTTCTTATAGCTGTCTTCACTTGCTCTATTAACCAAGTTGGTATTTTAACCAGCACAGCCTTCTTCCTCAATAATGGCTTTTTGAGCATTCAGTAAAGTGTTCTTAAACAACTTCCAATTGTCATTCACATTCTCTCTGCTTAAATTCTTCCTCCCAGCTATTTGTCTCATAATTGTTTTCAGCTTTGTGAAACTGGCCATTTTAAAGCTATATACTGTATTACTGGTTTGGACTTTATTCTGTTTGCACATTGTAAATGTGATCAAGTCATGATCACTTATACCTAAGCTACCATTAATTTTTAGTTCTGTGATCAGTGCCTCTTTATCTGGCAAGATGAAGCTAACACAGAATTCTCCTGTGTAGGATGCAATACTTTTTGAGTTAAGAAATTGTCACCTATAATATTAAGAAATTTCAAGGATGTTTTAGTACTGGCAGCATGAGACCTCCAGCATACATCACTCAAATTGAAGTCCCACATGATCATGCAGCTTTTTCCCCCGATATGTTATAGATAGGTGCTTAATGAGCCAGTTATCCTGTTCCTCAGTGTGATTTGGTGGTCTGTAGCAGACACCAACTAGTACCCCATCTTGTACATTATCTGTTCGGTCACTGATCCATAAGCCTTCAAGATCATTTTTTTCCAAGTTGTCAGTGACTCAGAAACAGGTAATGTTATTTTTGACATAGACTCTCCTCCCCTTTTGCCCATTCAATCCTTCCTAAATAGTTGCTTATTATTTATTTTAACATTCCAACCATGTGAATCATACTACCAGGTTTCAGTAATACCAACTAGATTGAATTTATGCTCATAAATGAGCAATTCCAATTTCTCTTGTTTGTTATCCAGGCTCCTAGAATTGGTTCAAGGACACTTAAAGAATTTCTTCTCTTCATGTTCTTTGGGTCTTTGAATAACTTTTTTCTTAACATCTTGATTATTGAGATAATTAGAGATGCTTATGTCTTCCTTCTCCTTACCCTCCCCTTTTGTTATTAGTTTAATACCCTTCTGACTACTCTAGCCACCTTGTCTCCGAGGAGATTGGTTCCTTTTCTACTGAGGTGAAGGCCATCCAAACTATATAGCCCTTCTCTTCCCCATGGAAGGTGGACCAATGTTCCACAAAACCAAAACTCTCTACCACTTACCTTGCCAGTAGTTCACTTCCAAAACCTCTGTCTTTGTTAATAATTAAAAGTCTGATCGTGCAGGATCTTTAGCACTTTCAACTCCCATCAGCCTCTCACAGGATCAGGCCCTAACGCTGGCTAAAGGCAGATGTTTTAGGCAGTTTTACGTTCCTTAATATTGTTTGTTCACACATCCCAGCTGACGCTAAATTTTGTTAGGGAGGTGTTAAACATCTGTAGATGATAGGGGCTCTGTCCATCTCTGGAATGAGTCACCAAGCCCGGAGGACTGAGTCCAAAAATTACTGCCAACCATGGCTTCTGAGATTTTTTTTCCTCTCCTTTTCATTTAATGGAGATATTCATTCCATTCCCATGAATCTGAATTTGGACATATTCTGCTTCTTTTCTTTGGACATATTAATAGCAAATTTGGAAAGGCATCGTGTTTTTTTTTAAAGAATTGGAATAGAAATCTCAATATTAGATATTCCTCTCCCCCTGGTATTTTATTTGTAAGTAAAAAATTGTGTAAAAACATGTAATAATACCTTGCATGGGATTTCATCTGAGGAGTTCAAAATACTTTACAAACTTTATTTAAGAATTTTCCTGGGAGGTACCAAAGGTGTTATCCCCATGTTACAGGTGGGGAAATAGAGGTAGTGCAGTGACTTGCCCAAGGCCGTTCAGGAATACACCCCAGGAATATTGACTCCTGTCCCAGACCCCTGCTCTAACCAATCAATAACACTCGTGGTCTCCCTCTTCTTCTCAGTAGCCTCTTTGTTTCTTCTGTGAATTGACGTGACATGGATACAGACCTAGGCAGCTCTGTCTCTTCCCTCCCCACAACCAGCCTGGTTTTAAACCAGGCCAAATATCCATCCAGCTTTGAGCATGAGGAAACAGGCCCCTGTGAAGTATCACTGTACAGAAAATAAACAATGTGAAAAGGCCATTCACTCAAACTCTACCTTCCTTATACATGGTGCACAGCCCACTCAAACCCATTTAATGTGTATCATCCATGATTTATAGGTTGGATGCCCCAAACAAACACACCCTGAAACAAACCAAAAACTAAAAACACCAAACCAACACCGTAAAACAAACTATGATTTCAGAGAGCTGCTGAAAATGAAAAGCAGGAACAGGCACCAGGGATCTTTCAACAAATGTAATTTAAAGGGCTCACTTTCAGCTCTCTGGGCATTTTGACAAGCATTTAGTGGGATTCAAGCAACTACTGAGTAGCCAGGGGCAGCTGTCTCCCTGCAGCTTGGCCATGCTGAGGTAGGGAGTGAGAGTTGTGTGGTGCACATTTTGAGACCAGCACGAAACCAAGTCTGGAGTGTGTGTGACTGCCTGTCATGACTGTCACTAGGCAGGGAGTCAACACGCTTTTCGGTAACGACTCTGATAGTAAAACTGCCCTTGCCAAGGCAAACAGCTCATTGTTTCCAAGGCCCTGGGGACCACAAGGGAAGGGCTGTAGCTCCAGGTGGCTGAAGCACAGGAGAAGGAGGGGAAAGAGAGGAGGCGGGACTAGAGAAGCTGGCTGGATAGGAAAGAACAGCTCTGAAAAAGCAGCAGCAGCAGCTGCCTCTCATTACAGAAAACAGGTTTAGAAATTCTTAGAGGAGATTGTTGTTTAAGTCTAACAATAGGGCAATATTTTATTATAACACAACTTTCTCCCTCATTATCTAAGTGACGATAGAAGACAACAGTGTGATGTTTCCATTTGATTAGGTAATAATGTAGTTCCTGAGCAAATAAACTGTGATAATGAAGAGATCAAATAGCTTATCCCAACAAATGACCTAGACTGTTTCCTCATTTCCTTTACAATTAGAAATTTGCTCAAGGTGCAGAATCTTCTTCTGGATTTCAAACACTGCAAAGTTTGGTTCAATCCATTATGACAATAGAGGGATATGTGCAAAATTTGGATCTGGATTCAGATGTTGACAATACCTCAAAAGTACAGGGGAGTATTTGGAATCAAGATTATAGTTCAAGATTTACTTCATATTTCAGATAAAAGAAATAATAGACCTTTCCCTTCAACAGCAGTGCCTTGCACTCAAGGATCTTAAGGTGCTTAACAAAGATCAGTTAACTGAGTTTCAAACTACCCCTGGGAAGTCGGAAGCACTGTTCTCTCCATTTTAAAAATGAGTAAATCAAGACATCGAGAAATCCAGGGCTTGATCCACAGACCATTGAAGTTTAGAAGAGTTTTTCTTAATTTAAATGAGGTTTGAGCTAGGCTTGTTATGTGACCTTACAATCTCATTATACGTGAGTTAGTGCAGCCAGGCTGAGTCCCCGAAATAATGATACTGGAACAGGCTCAATAAACTACAGAGCTACCTCTATTTAGTATTGGGAGAGGTTACAAAGGGAGCTCCCCTCTTGCTGCTCCTGCAAAACTGCCTCCCTCTCCCCAAGGCTGAACTTTCTCTCAACTATTTCCAGAGACAGCGGTCCTTCTCCTAGGAAGAACCACACCCTTCAGGGCTGTCTGTGAGTGCTAAGAAACACCCACTCACCCAGCCAGCACATTAACTCAGTTACAGGCTCCAAGAGACTTTCCCAAGGTCATCTGGATTTTTTTTGGCAGGTCAGGTCCAAAATCAGTACAGGAGAGGTGGGGGGAAGGACAAATTCCAGTTCAGATCAATGCAAAACATTTCATGAGATTTCAGCCATGTAGTGCCAAAATCTCACAAAAACAGTTCAGGAGGATTTGGTGTAATCCACAGCAGTTTCATCCAATCTATGCTCCCTAACCTGAATTAGAATCCTAACCTGACTGGAACACTGCTTGTTAGACCATATACAGTATATCTAACAGGTGCTCTCTTATTATTGACAGAATGGGCAGTGTAATACCCCAGCCTGGATATCTTTCCTGATGCCTGGCCACCATATTGAAGCTTTTGCTGTCTCCCAGCACTTGTCTGACTTTCTTGGGAATTACTATTCTAGATCCATGCATTAGAAAGCCTCAGTATTCTCCCAGCCATATCTTACATACCCCAGCATGCATTGCAGTTCTATGTCTTCCTTTGTAATATGTTGAATGGATTCAAGAAGGGGTTTTGCCATGTAACAATGGCTTTCCACTGCCCCAGCAAAGGCCTGGATCTCATCTTCTAACTCTGGGTCTCCTGACAGTTTCCATAGATCTTGAGAGAGCATCAGCGACAAGTATTTTCTTCCCAGGCACATAGCCAGCTATAGGGTTGAATTTGAGCACGTGCATCAGTAAACATGGACAATGCAAGGGGCCTTTATCAAGATCTTTCCCATTCATAAGTGGCACAAGGGGCTTGTAATCACTGATGTATTTGTACGATCCCAGTCCACAAAGTTATTGGTAAAAATTTTCAGATGCCCACACACTAGTCAAACATTCTTTTTCAACGAGGGCGTACCTTTGCTCTGTGTCTGTGAGAGTCCACAAACAAAAGGCAACTGGCCTGAGTTTCCCATCATGCTGCTGAAGGAGTACACCACCCAACCCATAACTACTTGCATCTGCGCTAATAGCTGTTGGTTTGTTTGGGATGAAGAAACCAATGACTGATGTTTCCACTGTCAGCTTCTTTGCTTGTTCAAATGCCTTATCCTGATCTGGTCCCCATGCCCATGCCAAGGACTCTCTGAACAGCTCGTTTAGAGGCTGTAGGGTGGTGGAAAATCGGGTATCTCCCCAAACAAGTAATCATCCCCCAAAATAGTCTGTTTTGTGATGCTAATAATATGACCCTCCCTGCTCTGCTACAGATATTTGTGAATTCATCAACTGTTTCAAGAAATCCATAATGCAAGAGCCTGAACATGCTAAAATGTTCAGCTAAAATGTCATTTAGTTCAACTCATGGAAGAATAGATCCAAACTCTTCTTTCTCAGTCACTCACTGGTACTTGGACTCACCTCGGTGCTCTTGCCACCTCTGAGCCAGTCAGGATCAGGGAAGAAGCTATGGAAATAGACATATGGGGTGCTGTGTGACATGAATGAAAGAGACATTCCTGGGCTAACCTCTCTGTTGTTGTTGTGGGGAAGTAGATGCTTAACAGTGGTCCCAGCCCTCCATCATTATGGTAAAGGGGACTCTCACAGCCTTGGTATCAGGAGGCAGCTGCAGTTTGCAGGCCTGAGGTTCAAACCCTGGCTAAAAAAATGACTTTCTCGTTAGGCTCTGGGCAAGTGTTCCTGCTTTTGGGATCCCTGGTGAAGAGAAAGGGCCAAAAACTTGCTGAGTCAAAAAGATATATTAAATTACATAGAGAATGAATTGAAAGCTCACTGAAGTCCATGGGATGTTTTTCATTGCCTTCAGTGGGCTTTGGTCAGTGCCATAAATAGAGGGAAGCTGACCTTAGTGGAATCATGCAGCCAGACTAAAGGCTTCAGTTTCTGCTAAGAGGTCAGGAATTTTTAAGATAGATAAAAATACCCTACGATGTGGCCAAGAGAACAGTGGGATAAACAGGCAGAATCATGCAGTGACAAAAGCACCAAAGATGTGTTGAAACCTCTTAGGAGAATGCATAAAAATTCTGCATTAATTCAGACCAAAACACCCATCCGGGAATATAGGGTCAAGACAGTCCTCAGTATGTACAATAACCCAGAGAGAGGAAACCTATTGTAAATATATTTTTGAAAAGACATGGCAAATATATTTCCAGCATGTGCAATATACTGCAGGTTGACTATCATTAAAATGTCTTCTTTTGAAAATAATACTCATATGTAGGTCATTCAAAAAATATACTAATCATATTTATAGCCATGCTTTTGGTAGAATGTATTATATACTTTTGCTGATAGAGGCCTCTGGTAATCAATATCAGATTAATATATTTTCCATTGCTTGATTTGGTTAAACAGCCATCAGGATATATTGAATATTTATACATGGGATATTTCTGACTTCAGGTATTCATATAGGGCCTGATTTTATACATAACAGGCCCTAAAAGTTTCACTCATCTAATCAAGGAAAAGAAACATGCCATATGACTTGTGTAAAATCAAATAAAACCCACTTTTATATTGAGTACAATAAACTGCTTCCAGATAATCTACAGACCAAGAATTATTTGCATAAAATATTTTATTTGTCCGGTAACTTCAGACAGTCAATAAAGTCGATAAAACAGTAAGTTTCTCATGAACAATTTGTAAACAGGAGAAAAAAGGCTAAATTTACTGAGTAAATTGTTTTCTATGAATTATTCGCTTAGCTCTGTTATATTGCCTAATCATCATACTGAGTAATGTTATACTCAAAATTATTCTGATGATGATGATCTTCCTCTGAATTCTGGTGTTCATTTCTATTATTATGCTGTACGTTTGTATCAGATGACAGAAGGGGAGGATGTAGATTGTTGGGAGAGAGACCAGGACCCATGCACTTCTTAACTCGCTGCTTTACCTTGGAAAAATTAAGTCAACTGGTGACTGAGCCTATGTGGTGCTGAGTCACTCTCAACTCCCTTTTAAGTCAATAGTCAATGAGGGAAGCTACGGAAGATCATGCCCTTAGTTCATGTGATATTAGGCCCTGATCCAAAGCCCACTGGAAGAATTTCAAACAGTCCCATTGGCTTCAGTGTGACTGGGATCAGGCTGTTAGTGACCAAGCACCACTGTGATGGTGAAAGTGAAACCAATCCACTCATGCCCCCTTCTTAAGTTCTTTGGTCATGAACATGCTAATTGAAAGTATTCTATGAAGGAGGCTGTTATTAGTACACATTAATACACCATGACTTGCTTACTGCTTTAAAACGGGGAGGAAAAAAAGACATGGTCCCCATCTCGCAGAATTTACAGTCTAAGGGCCTTGTCCAAAGCCCTTTTATTTCCATGGAAAGATTCCTCTTGACTTCAGTGGGCTCTGTATCAGGCCCTTAATGACTCAGACACACAGCATTAACACAGCTAACGGAACGGGGTAGGCAATTGATGCATGAGGATTAAAGCAAAAGTGCCATACAGCATGTAAGTTCTGGTATTTTATAGCAGTGATTAAGGCAGTTCAAGGGGGTTGTAGTAGGTAGATTAGGAGAGGAAGCCTGTGACACGGCACCCTATATTCTTCATAAAGATATTATTATTATATTATTATGGCATGACTAGGATATATTTTATGCAAGATAGGTCATGTAAGATATCACTGAAAAGGTTATGGTTTACTGAATATGATTATTCTACTTTTATGCATGTATCCTTTTTGTATCTGAAGTTAGGAATGCTGTCTATGTATCTATTACAAATGTGTGTACACATGGGGAATGCCCACTGGGCAGAATGCACTCAGTCTAGATCAGTGGTTCTCAAAGCCGGTCTACCGCTTGTTCAGGGAAAGCCCCTGGCGCGCTGGACCGGTTTGTTTACCCGCCGCATCCGCAGGTTCGGCCGATCGTGGCTCCCACTGGCTGCGGTTCGCAGCTCCAAGCCAATGGGGGTTGCGGGAAGCGGCGCGGGCCAAGGGACGTGCTGGCCGCCCTTCCCGCAGCCCCCATTGGCCTGGAGCGGTGAACCACGGCCAGTGGGAGCCACGATCGGCCGACCCTGCGGACGCGGCAGGTAAACAAACCGGTCCGGCGTGCCAGGGGCTTTCCCTGAACAAGCGGCTTTGAGAACCACTGGTCTAGATGACTGGCTGGGAAGAGCCCATTCAGGTTAAAGGGCCATTAGGAGAAAACAATAGGCCTTAGAAGAAGCTCCTCTCCCACCAAGAGCCTTCCTGAGTATGCTACAAACATCCTCTGACTCATGGCTGCTCTGACACTACAGGCACATGTGGCCAGGTCACCTGGTACTGGACTCCATCTTGGGATACCAGTGTTTTTCCACTGACTCGTGTGGGAACCAAACTTTGAAACAAAGGGTTCCTGCCATATGCAAAAGCTATATAAGGCAGGGGAGTGACATCATCATGGTTCATCACTGATTCTCCACCCAAAGAGACTCTTGGAAACACCTGAGGAACAAAGACTAAACTGGGGGGAAGTGCTAGACCCAGGCTAAAGGGATTTTTAGCCCGTGAAAGGAACACCTGGGATTTTTAAGCTGTAAGCAAGTGCAGCTGACCCCTTAAGAATTTCTGCAGCCTGCTTGCATCATCATTTAGGGTAAGAATTTGCTATTCATATCTGATCTATGTGGTATATTAAGCTTAGTTTGCGTGTTTTGTTTATTTGCTAGGTAATCTGCTTTGATCTGTTTGCTATCCCTTATAATCACTTAAAATCTATCTTTTGTAGTTAATAATCTTGTTTTTGTTTTGTCTAAAGCCATTGTGTGTGGAAATCATAACTCGGGGCAGAAAGCTGTTGAATATTTCCTCTCCACATTGAGGTGGGGGTGAACTTCATGAGCTTCTGCTGTACTGTTTGTAATGCAGTGCAAGACGGTATAATTTTAGGTTTACACTCTAGTAGGGGGTACGTGCCTTAGGAACTAGGAGGTGACCTAGCTGTGCCTTTCCAGGCAGAGCTGATCACAGCATCTGTATGTACTGCAGCTGGGTATGTCCCTACCTGTATGTGTGCTGGTAAAAGTGCAGGCTGAAGCAGGAAGAGGGCTTGACAGGCTGGTCACAGCAATACAGTGTAAATGGAGTCCAGACTGGTGGTCAGGGGGGTGCAGTGGTAACCCAGTTCCAGGTGGCACCCCGGGGGGAACCCATGACAAAACCAATGGGAGAAAGCTGGTTTTGAGGCAGGATTGGAAGGAGTAGAGTAAAGAAGGATGCTCTAGATGTAGGGAGCAGTGTGGAGAAAAACAGCACACAACTGAGTGTGAGTAAGAGACTGGTCCAAGGGAGCAACAAGTGCCGAGTAGTTAGAACACAGGGTGTTCATGAGGCAATGAAGAGAGATGAGCTGTAGACATGCGGGGCATGGCCTAGGGCCTTAAAAGTGAGCCTGTCTTTGTGGGAGACAAGAAACTAGTGAAGGGACTTGAGTGACATTTTTAATGTAGTGGCAGAGAAAAAAGAGTATTTTAGCTGCTGAAAACTGGATAGAGTGGAGATTGAAAAAGGGATAGGCAGGAAGGCCTGAGAGGAAGAAATTACATTAGTCCAGGTGAACTAGAACTGTAGCACGAACCAGGGCTTTGGCAGTGAGAATGGAGAAAGGGGCATGTATTGGAAACATTAGAGGGAGAATCAACAAGATTTGGCGAGAGCCGGATATGAGCTGAGAAGGAAAGGTTGCAACTTCGCATGCAGGAGATATCAATAGAGCTGTCCATGAAGATGGTTTAAATGGAGTGGATTTAGGAGGAAGGATGAGAAATTCTGTTTTTACCATGTTTATGGTGGGATATTCATGAGGACAAATTAATAGAAGAAGGCCTGAGCCTGGATAGAGTGGAGGGGGTAGGGATTTGACATAACTGTGATTTCCAAGCACGCAGACATACAGGTTGTTTAATGTAAATAAATAGGCAAAGACTATCTTTGGGTGAAACATCATGAATACATTCTTTAATGCTATGCCTTGTAGCATGCAGTGAGTTATCAACCATGTAAAACCAAACAAATGGCCTGTACTGTTCTTTAACTAATTACTTTCCCCCTCTGCATTCATTGGTAGATTCCAGAAGATTTATGTGTACCTTTTACTTGTGGCCTGTAGTTCAAATTGCTAAGGAAATGCAAGTCCACAGAGTAATGGAATCCACAGCCTAACCCCAACAAAGCATTTGTTTATAAATAGGAAGAGAATTTTCTAATAACAGGAGGCAGATGTTTAACATCTTGATTCATTTCAAATGTACTTGGTCTCACTCAGCAAGCTCAAAATCAAACAACAGTGAACAAGCATAGCTTTATTTATATCCTTGAGGGTCATATTAAAATATATTTTGTGTTTTCTGCAGCTTGTGAGCTGACTACAAAACAGTTTGAACAAATTTGGGAGAGAAACTTTCAGAGCTGATTATAAAAACCATTTCATCATATCCTGGTTTCAGTTAGTATTATTTAATATTTTAATCACTCTGCATATTAAAAGCCGCTGGTGTGCCTTGGAGGTTTGTTAGTATGTTGATCATTTTACACATACTTTCTCCGCCTCCTTCCCCCCATCATTTAAGGCAACAGTACAACATTGTTGATTTTTTACATTTTCAGTGGGTTGCATGGCTTTGCAAATTTAGAACACTCAAGTGGTCTTTTCTGCATTGCAAAATATATTTTTTCAATCCTGCTGGTATAGAAATTGGGGTAATAGAATTAAGTTATTTTGATCTGTAGACTGATGCAAAAAGCCTACTGGAGTGCTTCAAAGCAAAAAAAACAAAAAAAAAATATTTTTTTTTACATATCATAATAGGCCGTGTTTACAAAATGCATGTAAAGTTTCTAGTGATTAATATCAATTAGCTCCAATATGTTTTGACTGGCTGATGATTATATATTGTGGGGCAGATTCCTAGGACATTTTCATTCTTCTCTTCACAGCCATTACACAACACTGTTACAGCTGTCCCTGCATCCAGATGTTGGCTGTAAAGCTCACTGAATTTAATATAGCATGCAATCCTCCTGCCTTTTCAAAACTGAATGAAGCTACAATGTCTGTGTTAGCATTCTTTTCTACAAGCACTGTTTCAAGGCACGTAATCCCAGTGTGGTTTTGGAAAGGGCTCAGATTTCAGCTAAACTTGTGCACAATCACTTCATTTGTTTGAAGTTATCTTTCTCATTCAAGGTGAAAGAGCTTTCTGAACACGCATGATACATTCTGTTCCTACAGGCATTGGCTTTAGAGGCAAATGCCTTACATTTCTCTGTGATTAGTCCACACCCTCACCAGTGCCCCCAATTAATTCTGGCATTACTAAACAAACACTTTCAGTAAGGTTTACAAGGCTTCTGCCTGGAACCCTTTACAGGAAAAACAGTATTTTTGTTTTAATGGGTCTTATCAATCTAGGCTCTTTTGCTTTGCCCGCTGATATTTTCTAGTCTATTCCAAGTCCTCTCTCCCCTTCCACTTTGCTTACTACAGTTATGCACCATTTTACAAATAACAGGTTTATGTTTTCAAACCACTTCATGAACAGGCAGCTACACATCTCCTATTTATTTTGAACAATAATACTTTCCACTTCTCTGCTACCTGCCAGCTGAGGATCTCAAAGTTATTTACAGATTTTAATGAATTAAGCCTCCAGGCAGCCCTGTTCAGGTAGGTATTATTATTTCCACCTTCATCAATGGAGAAGCTGAAGCACAGAGAGGTTGAGTGACTTATCCAAGGTAGTGTAAGGCACAGTCAAGAATAGAACCTTTGACTTCAGTGGGAGCCTCTTGGCTACAGTTGTGAATGATTAGTTGAAAATCTACCTCTGTGGCAGGAGAGGAGTTGATTGTTAGCTGTCCCAGGAATACCTGACAAGTCTTTTTAATGTTGGGAGGGGTATGTAATTTGATTCACTCTGTACCACTCATGGTCTCATCTGTCTCCTGAGAGCTCAAAGAGCATTGACAAATGTAGCTAATTCCCATAATATTCCAGCATAGGGTGAGATGTGGCACAGAGTATGTCCTTCAAATGATACTTGAGCAATCTGATTGGCTAATGGTGAGTTCCAGCAGCAGGTATGACATCTTAAACCTTAACTGCCAGAATACAGACTTTTAAAAGCATCTCCTGTCTTTCCCCCACCCCCATGTTTGTAACACTACAGATAGATAGATTTTATAATTACAGTAAGTCTCAACAGGGCATGCCTTGTTGGGCCATAATTACACTTCTCAGGTAGCTGATGGCACTTGCCTTAGGAATCATGTCTCGCAATATGCCCAGGGAGTGCAATTATGATACAACAAGTGCCCTGTTGTGCCTTATTATTCAAGCTAGGTACTAAAGCAAGTGTTTGTGTGTGCACACATGCAGAGACAGAGCACATCTGAGCCGATTCTTAACAGTTAATTAACAAATCCATATTAACCCTTTCCCCAACTTTCTTTAATTCAAATATTTTTTTTGTTTATGCCCTTTTGTCCTACTTGCTCATGGTACAATAAACCAGTGGTTCTCAAGCAGGGGTACGTGTACCCTGATGGTACACAGAGGTCTTGCAGGGGATACTCAATTCGTTTATATCAGTGTTTCTCAATCTGAGGGTTGTAACCCCAAGGGGGGTCATGGGACTGGTTCAGAGGGGTTGCTAGTACAGAGCTGGCATTACGGGGAGGCAAGCAGGGCAACTGCCTGGGGCCCTGTGAAGCTAAGTTACATGCTTCAGCCCTGGGCTGCGGGTCTTCGGTTTCAGCCCCACCACCTGGGGCTGGGGCTTCAGACAAGGCTCACAAGTGAAAAACAGGCTCAAGTAGCACACAGAAATGTAAGTACAATATTTATATTCCAATGGATTTATTTTATAATTACATGGCAAAAATGAGAAAGTAAGCAATTTTTCCAATAATAGTGTGCTGTAACGCTTTTGTATTTTAATGTCTGATTTTGTAAGCAAATAGTGTTTAAGAGAGGTGACACTTGGGGTCCGCAAGACAAATCAGACACCTGAAAAGGGTACAATAGTCTGGAAAGGTTGAGAACCACTGCAATAAACTACCCCAAACTCGTCCTTTGTCATTTTTATGGGAAGTTAATTCTGGTACAGGGTGCCAGATTAGTCTCCAAGGCTATCAAAGTCACTTCTTCATCCTCAAAAAGAACAGGAGGACTTGTGGCACCTTAGAGACTAACCAATTTATTTGAGCATAAGCTTTCGTGAGCTACAGCTCACTTCATTGGATAAATTGGTTAGTCTATAAGGTGCCACAAGTCCTCCTTTTCTTTTTGTGAGTACAGACTAACACGGCTGCTACTCTGAAACAACTCTTCATCCTCAGAACATCTACAATATAGGTAGTGGCAGCATGAGATTTCTCCTCCGCCCCGCCCCGCCCCGCCCCCACTGTCCTGTCCTGCCCTGCCCTGCCCTGCCCTGCCCTGGCTGAATTTCTCACCTGAGCCATCCCATCCTTCTTTTTATCTTTTTTTTTATTTTATTTTTTTTACAATTTAATTTTTTAATTCAGTTGAACACAGATACATAGAAAGGATATCTAATGTATTAAGTTTATGTAAAATATCAATATTCAGCAAAGAAGGCCTTGATCCTGAGACAGCTTCTGGTAGGATGGATCCTTGCCTACACTAGGAGCTTCTTTCAGAAGCACTGCATAAACATTTACCATGTATCACTTTCAGTTAAGGAAACCGTTTAAAGTATTCTTGTATTTTATTATTTTTCTAGGCATATGTGCTCTCTCCAATTTTTAAGACATGAGAATGCAAAGACTCTCATGATCCACATGTTCTTTGGTGGAGTCCTTCCAACACGGAGCAATTTTAATTGCAGTTGTTATTAGGATGTCATTTTTAGTGGCCTGTCAAAAAGATATACTATTCCCGAATTCTTGAGCTTTGAGCAGTGTGCATTCCTTAGCAGCTCAGCAGTCACAGCACATCTGACTCGTTGCAAAGGATGCTGAGAATGGGGACACTCTGTCTTTGCAGAGGAACGAGTGTTTGTCATTGTTCTGTGGCACTTCCCCAATTCATGATGTTGTAAGTTTGTCTTGGGAACACAGCTTCGCCAGAATTGGTCACAAGCAAGATTCTGTGGAAGCAAATACAATTTTCCCCAGTATTAGATGTTGTTAGACTGGGGTCTGTGTTAGGACTACAAACATAAGGTGCTTGAGCTATAAGTATTTTGCACTGTTTGCCAGATTGGCCAAATTTTCCATTAATGCTTCTATGTTCTGTTCTGCTGTAATGGTTACAGTGGATGCTGGCTTTTCTCTGCATCCTCCCTTGATAGCAGAAGATAATCACTAGCACATGGACTCCTTAAAAAAAGTGTAATGTTTACTTGTTTTTTCTTTTGTGTTAAATTCCATTTCCTCTACTCCTACCCATTTCCATATGGTAAGAACATATTGCTCATTGAGCTATAAACACATAGCTGCTTCTGGAACTATTGTTCATGTCTTCCCTCACAGGAGGTTATTTTGTTCTTTTTTTTTTTTTTTGTAAGACCAACTCTGCCCTCCAGAATCTACTACATCCAGCTCTCATAGAATCCAGAGATTTGACTGGGGCTTCTTCTGCTCTGAACAATCTGAGAGAGTAGAACACTGATCACTGGAGGATTTCTGTCAGCTGACTGGGAGGAAGGCTGTCTAGCCTAGTGGTCAGAGTGGACATCAGGCCCAGTGGTTGGAGCAGGCATTGGGACCCAAGGACTGAAGTCAGAGTCGGAGTCAGCAGTTAGAAATCAAAGCCATGGGTCAAACGTAAGGTCAGGAACTGTAGTGAGCAGGGTAGCAGGCAAGGAAAGAGTCAAGGCAGGGGAAGGACAGAGGCAAGGCTGGGTGTAAAGCAGGAGCTGCAGGAACAAGGTAACGTAGGAGCAGGCACAGTGGTGGGTTTGAGCACAGAGCAGGCAGTGAGGAGCTGCTGCTGCTCTCTTAAGAGCTGGCCTGCTGCCCCTCCAGCCAAACAGGTAATGTAGACAATCAGGCAGCCTGCTGTAGGCCAGCTGTACTGATGAGGCTGTCTGGAGATTAGCTCTGCTGCAGGCCCTTCTGCCTGACAGACACCCCCGGCCCCACACACACACACTTGAGATGCCGTCTAGGGGCCTTGAGGTCTGCTTTCTCAGGATAAGCATGGTGAAAGGCATGCAGGAGATCCGAGGTATTGACGTGTTCTTCAGGTTCCCATGAACATTCATCTGGGCTGTACCCGTCCCAGTCAGACATTGTAGTTTCCCTTGGACCCAATGAGAGTCTAGTATTTGCCAAACTACGTATTCTTCTTGGTCCCAAACAGTTATAGGTGGACGAGGAGGAGTACTACAGAGTGGGAAGGGATTCTTGACTAATGGTTTTAGAAGAGAGACATGGAAGACAGCTGGTATCCCAAGAATCTGAAGAGGAAAGAGAGAAAGGAGAGGAACCTCTCTATATTTTAACAGTTCAGGAAGGAGGCATGAGTGAGGAGATTGTGAATTCCTAAACAGAGGGACTTTGCCTTCTTTTCTCCTTGGAAAGTGCCTAGCTCATTGTGGGGACTACTGTTAATAGGAAATAACAGTGAAGAATTACAAACTCATGGTATGACGTCTGCATAACATTGCAGTACTTTCATCGCAACGTTGCTTTGGTGCTGGGGCTGCCATAAAAAAGTCAGCAGTTTCCACACAAGTTGTGCCTGAACTCAAGCAGTTATTTCCTCTGAGGGAGAATTTATGCTATTGTAAATGCCACTGAATGATAACGCTTGGTATGTTGAGGCCCATATTCTCCAGTTTGGTCCAGCTGTTGTCCACACAGAACAAGGACTGGCTAGGAGGAAGCCTTGGCTCTTCTAAATTATGCGTAACTGCATATGGCAACAAGAAGCTTTTCCAGCAACTGGGGATTGCCAGAAGTAAGAGCACTCTGGCCATACCCAGTTTTTCTTGGCCACACTCCCCGGTGCTGGTGGCTGAGGGAATGGTGGTGTTAAACTGCTGTGCCACCTCTACTCCACTTGGGACTGTCGCCATGATAGCAGACATCCCCAGGAGGTGAGTTAAGCCATCTTGATCCCCATTTGTGCAGTCAGAGCAGGATTGAGAATTCCGCCCTCACGTATTACTGGAGTCCATTATCCATGATGATGTCAGTCTGGAGCATTTTGGCTTCCCGGGGCTCCATTAAATGATGAGGTGTCTCTCCAACTTTATAGGGGCAAGTACCTCTGATCTACAGGCATTTCATTGCCAATCATAGGATTTCAGTTCTCAGCCTGGCATACAATGCTTTTGAGATACCATTCAGGATGGTCTTTTAAATGATATCTCTATCAAATATCCACCCTCATCAAATTAGCCTCTCTTCCCCTCCAAATCTGCATGCCAACCCTGCTGCTTTGATGTGACAGCACGGAAGAATTTATAAGACATGGTATTTTTCCCCAGCAAGAAAACATGAGCAAACTATCTATTATGATAATTGCTGAAACTGATTTACATCTTGTGAAAAGATTAAGCTGCTGCTGCCGCTGCCTTGGAAATGTCCCATAATGATATCAAATTTTCAGGCCTAAGGAGAAGCTCAGAAAGGCAGTTTGAACACCCCTGGATGTATATCTTCTGATAAGCCTCCCTGGATTTTCTGATAAGGTTAGCACTTGAAGGATTCTTGCTTCTGGTTCTCTCACCAGGCACAGGAATTTTCCTCTCTTCACACTAGAGCTTCCGTTGAGCTTTTGAATTTGGTAGGTCTTTAGAGAACAAAAACTACAGCAAAATTAGATTCATACAGTGACAAAAGTTTCAACCAGTTTACAGCGTCGGCCAAGAAATCAAACCTAATGGTCTTCCACCCACAAATGTACAAATCATTTCAGAGACAAGTCTAATAGCATTCTTTGGTAACACTCCTTCCCCTTTCCTCTTCCTCCCTATGCTCCATCTTTTAGATCCTGATCTTGCAAAAACTTGTATGCAATAACTTAGCATTGAGTGAGACTACTCCTATGAGTAATTTCACTTCTGTCTGTAAGTGCTTGCAGGATTGGGGCCCTGATCCTGTAGCATAGAAGTCAATAGGAGTTTTGTCTTGGCTTTGATGGGGGTAGGAGCAAGCCCTTGCTCCTTAGTTTGCTTTTCTCCTCTCTCAGTTTAGGCATCCCTCAAGTGTGTTGTATTTAGAGCTGAGTGAATTATGCAAAATATTTTTAGTCATGGTAATTCCCCCTTTTGTGTGCGTATGTATACATTTTTTCTGCAAATGTTTGGGGAACTGAGTTTTATTTGCAAAAATAATTGTGAATAGTGAATTTCAAAGTTGAATGGATGATTATTCACAGAAACTAAATGTTAAATTTTTACCAAAAATATTTGCATTCATCCAGTCGGAAATGAGACACAGTACCAGCTGACTTGACTGGACTGGGACAGTTCTCTTGATGGAGGTGACATACATGGAGATATGGTAATGGTTTACAAAATAATTAATGATATAGAGAAGGTAAATTGGGCATTCTGTACACCATTTCTCATAATACAAGCATATAGGGACATTCAGTGAAACAGAAAGGAAGCAAACTTAAACCTAATGGAAGTAAATGCTTTCCACAAAATGCATATTTAGCCTGTGGAACTCATGAGCACAAGATACTGGGTTCCACATTGAAATCAAGAACTTAGCAGGATTAAAAAAAATGGACATTTATGTGGATAATAAGATCTCCAAATTACGATTGTAAAGATTAACCCTTCTCTACCCCCAACACACTAAATAAAAACCCAAGACTTTTGGAAGGAATATAAGTCCTTCCTTTAGGACACATGCCAACCTCTAAGTATTGGAGATTTTATAAAAAGTTTTCTCTATAGTCAAGATTTTCTATAACTGCGTACTGCAGGGTTTCCTGCACTGAAACATCTGGTACTGTAAGGGACTGGGGCATAGGTGGTCTGGCCTAGCGGTCACACCTGGGCTGGAGTCTGAACATCAGGGATTGTAGTCACTGAGCAGGAGTCAGAGGAATTGCAAGAGCCAGGTGCAGTAAGCAAGAGTTGGGGTCAGAGTCAGGCAAGGGTCAGAAACTGGATGTCAGAGGTAGTACCACCCTGGAATGAGGAGCCAGAAATCACGGTCAAAGTCAGGCTGGAGTCAGAGGTAGTACCAGGCCAGAGTCAGGAGGCAACAGTCCTGGTCAGAGTCAGGCTGGGATCGGCGATCAGGAGGCAAAGCGAAGTCTGGAGTCTCAGCAGGTCGAAGTCTGGGTGGTTGCCCAGACAACTTTCTGGGAAAACCCCCAGGGTTAAATAGGGCACTTGGCCAATCAGAGGGCTGCAGGGTACTGTCACTCTGGCTCCCTTAGGTGGTACTTCATGCGGCCCCTTACTCTCCATGGTGGTCCTTGCATGGCCTGCTAGTGGCATTGTGGGAACATCAGCAGTCCCAGACTCTGCAGGCCCAGGTTCTAGTCCATGGGACTTTAGAGGTACTGGCTCTTTTAGAGACAGCATGAAGGAGTAGATGCACAAGTGGTCTGATGCAATTGACTATGTGCCTCTGACTGACTTGACTAGCTAAGCAAAACAGCTTGAATTTTGAATATTTGGGGTCAACCACAGAGTAAAAAATTTGATCAATGTTCACTTAATAATTTTAAACAAATACATTAAAGGAAATTGGGATTGGCTAAGTGGATATCCCATGGGTGAAAAGAAGGAAAATGAATCAAATAAATTATTCACTGTCAATCAGTCACTCAACCCTAGTCATGTTTATGCTTCAGAAGGATTGTGTTATCCAATATGGCATGCACATTGATTGCAGGGATAGGTACACTTCACTAACTCTCGTTCTTTCATGTATACTATGTAATATATACATGTTTGCAACACGTTTAATTCTTTCTATTTAAAGTGCATAAACCAGTACACAAGTGTTAGTCAAAGAAAAAATAACTAAATCGAAACTAAAAAGCTGTAACTAAAGTGACAATTTTGGTTGAGGGGAGTGCGTTAGCCAGAGGTTAGAATGTACACACTAAAGGATCTTTGAGACTGAAGAGAGGTTCCAGTCTCTGCACCTCAGAATACTTCCTCCTAGTTTTTATGTCCAACTTCATTATGATCAGGTAGGTCCATTTAAAGCAGAGTCAATATAAAGAGGAAGGTTGTTTTATGTGGCTAAGGCATGGGGCTGGGACTCAGGTGACCTGGGGTCTATCACTGACTCTCCTAGCAGCTCACTGTGTAACCTTGGGCCAGTCACTTAACCATGCTATGCCTCTATATCTCCATCTATAAAATGAAAAAAATAGAGCCCCCTAGAAATGTTGTTGGACCTGATCACTTTGTGTGTGCACATATGCCACTACGGCAACTAAAAGTAAGCTGTACACAAGGGCTCAAGTTCACAGTGAGTCTGCAGCCTGACAGCTTTGTTAAATTTGGAATATTGCCAAAAGGCTTGTCCATATGCCACATTAACAGCTTTTTTCAGCACAACAAGTTTATTGTTTTAAGTAATCATGAAATCCAGAGATGGAAAAGCCCTAGTCCTGCCCTCTGCCGGTATGGGACATTTTCTAGTCTAGTTTTAAAGGTTTCAAATGATTCAGAAATTAATAGATTCACTGGGCCAATTTTATTTCTTGAATAACTTATTTGAAGTCAATGGAATTACCAGAGGGTTAATTTTGGCCCGTTCTCAGGAAGTTTTTTCTGATATTCAGCCTAAAGTTTCCCTTACTTAAGTTACTCCTGTTAATCCTGGCTGTACACTCATCCTAATTAATTATTCTTCCTCTTTGGGTTTTACACCCTTTAAATGATTATTATGTCTCCTATTGCAAATAGATGTTGTTTAATTAAGATAGACTCTTCCATACTGAACTAATTTAAAACAGATTAATATTTCAGTATCGCTTCATTGTCATCTAGCTTCACGTTCTGTAGTCTCCAGATATCTAAATGTCCATTCACAGTTTGTTGGGCGTATGCAGGGAAGCAGCAAACTCTAATCATAAGGAGTACAGAAAATACGTATAGCTAAAATACTCTTTATGGATAGGATTTTAAAAAATGGTGCATATTGACCTAAATCTGCTTCCATTGAAGTCTGTGTAAAAATCCCTCAATTTCTTCCAACCTTAACATCAGAGTAAGGGTGCCAAAATCTCACCCTAATAGAATAAGATCTTCTAAATATAACTTTTAATCAAGCTCCATTTTCACTTGTGCAAATGTTCATCAGAAGCTTCTGAGATTCATTGTCTTCCCTGATTTCTAACAGTCGATTAATCAATAATCCCTCCCTCCCGCAATGTACTTTACTTCTAAAACATATATTCAGAGTTTTGCAAGGTACAGAATTGCATTTGCATTAGTTTCTGCATGGAAAATTCTCTTAACACATACCAGCAACTTTCTGCAGGACTGTGTAGCAGGGCTAACAGCTAGAGAAATTACTTTTTGTTTCCTTTAAATGTATGGTCTCTTTCTCTAATGATTCTCTTTCTCTGATGAGGCAATAATTTTATTTCCTATTTTGTTCATTGTAGGTGACCCCTTGTTAGAAATCCTGAAACATTTAGTCACATATTTACGCACACACTTAGTCATTTTGCCCACCTAAATCTAACATGGAGGGAATTTATACTCTAGGAAAACTATGGGATCAGGTACTTCACGGATGCTGGTATTTTAGACATGGATTTGGTTTATTATCATTTATAGTCTTCTGTGTGAAACTCATAAACGTTTATTTAAGCTTTTTCAGCAAAGTGGAACATGTAAGACTATTTGATCATGTTGTTGTCCAGTCACTGCTCCATGTTGGTCATATCTCTGTAAACAACGTCCATGTAAGGAGTTTATTTTGTACATAAAATCTCAAATTTGTCTTCCAAAGAAGATGTGTATGAGTGACATCTGCGAATGTTAATGACTCTAACAGCTCTTGGAGAGAGTAATACCTTTCTGGTTGGCGAGGAGCAAAGATGGCGGCCTCAATGAGTTCTGCACTGTTGCAGCTCCAGGATTGAAATTGTCTTTTTATCTCAATTTTTTTCACCTTTGGTGAGATTTCTACTCTAGATGTGGCCCACAGAGTTGCTGCAGAGCATCAGAACTTGTTCAACTGCAAATTATCTGAATGACTTGATGTGTTTGCTCAGGAACTCACCGGAAACATGTTTTCCCTCATGGCTAATAGGCTACCTGATGGAAAAGCCTTTCAGAATTTAATATTAGGGTCTATAGAAATGTGATATGGCCCCATAGAAACTACTATGAAAACCTATAGAATATAATAGAGAGTAATATTCTTTCTATATTTTTTTAAAATATTCTATACAATTATATAGCCAGGATATAATTCTATATTAAATTCTCAGGGGTGGGGTGGACTGTAAAAAGGTTCTACTTCTCGATTAAATTCTTTTGGACTTTCCCATAAAAGCATTGTAGCATTTTTAATTTTTCCCCATAAGTCCATCACTCCCAGCCCCTGACCTTACACATATTATATACACTTCACTTCCCCAGAGAACCTCATGCAGAGTTGTGTTAAATCCCATGAGAATTTGGAGTTCTAAAGAACACCCCCACCTCTTGTTTTTGAAGGGAAGGACTAATAGTTGTGTAGTTATAAAACTCTAATGTTTTGGTTCAAAACACCCTAACTGTTCAGGATACCTTTCACTGTTCTCAGAAAGCACATCAGATCAGACAGATTTTCTGCATCCTCCCCCTTCAATTATGCAATAAAGCGTGGCAGGGAGTTGCCTGATCCTCACATGATAATTGCACCATCTGGAGGAGCTTGAATTCCTACCAAGGAAAGTCTTTTTGGAGGTAAGAAAAGCACATTCATATGAGCTATGTAGATGAAATAGGCAGTTGAACAGAAGTTCCAATTGACCTGTCTGACTCATATGAATTAAAACATTCACACTCTGACCTGATTTTGAATGCTTCCTTTGCTTAGGCAGTTTTGCAGAGTGTGGTTTAAGGGGAAATTGTGAAGGCTCTTTCCCTGCAGATTCAGTTTATTCCAACTCTGGTACTCAGCCCACCTGATGGGAGTGTTATGTATGTTTGTTTATTTTGCTGATGCCCTGCAAATGTCATTAGCAGTCTGTTTCCTGCTCTTTGTGTGTGTGTGTGTATATATATATGCTGTAATAACTCTGGTCAGTGTACAGTATGCAGGAAATGTAAGGTAAAGCAAACCAACACAATCTGCAAATAGAAGAATATTTAATTCTCCTTTGTGGATGCAGTGATTATTTTGCTCCCATGAGCCAATATTAAAAGTCCACTAATTTTGCTTCAGAGAAGCCTAGAATGACCAAACAGTGATAACACAATGACCTCTCCCATTCAGAGATGGGCATGAAACAAAACCCTAGATCTGAACGTGCTTCAAACTTCTGTGGCACCGAAGTCCAGACCTGAATTTTGTGAATGGCCCCATTCTCTACAATGGGCTGAACCGCAATTCCAGGCCTGAACATTTTTGGGGCACATGTCTGTTTTCATGTCAAAGGATCTGTGTGTCCTATATAAATGTTATCACATGATTTATAAATGATGATCCAAATGTAAGTCCTGTTTGGATATGTGGTGGAGACAGGTCTATATTAATGCTTTAGAAGCAATGCTTTCACAGCACAGATGGGAGGAAGTGTTCTGGTTGGACCTCTTTTGGTATATATGAGAGTGAGCTGCTGACTGGATGTTCTTCAACAGGGCCCCTCAACTCTGGAATTGGCTCCCCCTCCCATGGTCTGAAATAACCCAATGTGGTCAGTGTATAGCAGTGCTTCTCAAGCTATCTGATGTGGGGGAGCGGCATTTTTTTTTCTAATGTGCACGCAGACTGGCAGCCAATGGCTCGCGGACTGGCACCGGTCCACGGACCACCACTTTGAGTAGCACTGGTGTAGAGTATGCTAGAAATCACATCTGTTTTGGCATGCATCTGAAGAGTGCTTAGGTTTGGGAGTCCTGATAAGGGCTGTGGGTTTTGTATTGGGAGGAATTAGCCTTTTGCAGGCGCTTTTGAGGGCAGTTTGGGTTGTGTGGTTGGACTGTTTTCCTTCAGAGAAAAGCCATTTGATTGCTACTGTTCTCTTCTGAATTTGATTGTATTATTAATCGATTAGGCTGTCTAGAGCCTGGGGTAGGAATCCTTTTTACGTCTTCATGTTCAAATCAAAGTATGTAAATACGATAAATAAATAAAAGGGGCATTGTTGTGGGCCTGTATATTGAGCGATCCAATGAAGAGCCATCTGTTCAGACCATGCTTGGCAGAGTTGGAAGTTAAGTGCACAAGGTATCGGGCAGCTGGTAGTGTACTCGCTAAAGCACACTTATCAAGCCTCCTGACAGCAGGCACTCCCCTAGACCTATGGTGTGTGACTCTCTAAGGGTTTGGGAGAAATAGGGCACAACTTTTACCCATCTCAAAGGACATTTAAGACTGAATTTTGTGCTCAGTGGTGTAAATCAGTGGTATCTCCATTAAAATCAGTGGAGTTACACCAGTGTAAAAATGTTTTAAGATCAGAATCAGGCACTTAACTTTTCTAAAAGCTATTAATAGAAGTTCTGACCTTTACCTAGGGAGTTTTATTTCTGTTTAACTGTATCCATAGGGTTAGCAGATGTCCTGGATTTCTGGGATCATCCATGTTTGGAGAGACATTCTTGGTGTCCCTGCTGATTGTTGTAACTGGGAATCTCCCCTGATTTCAATAAAACCCAGGGATTTCTGACTAGCCCCAAGGGTTTTCCTGACTGTCTTCCCTAATCTGGAAGTGCTGTTCTTTGTGGTTTTGCCTTTCCTCTGCTTCTTCAGCCCCTTGAACATGGGTTGCCTGTCAGTCAAACAGTGCAGGCTAGGAAGTCACATTGCTCTCATCTGCAGTGAAAAGGTGTGAGCAGCAGCAGTAGGAGCACTGCAATATCATAAGCTCCAACCCTGCAGTTCAGAGGGAAGAGTATCTTCAACCCTGCTTCCAGGCAGCAGGGAGGTAAAAGGGGCAGATGGATTCCAGCAACTGGGGAGGGAATAAAGAAAACAAAGACTAGTAAATACAGGAAGAGCAGAGCAAGAAGGAGCAAGATATAAAAGACTGGGAGATGAGGAGATGATAAAAGCAAAGAGGAGCTAGGTCTAAAGGGGACAAAATTTTTTTTAAAAAGTATGCATTAAAAAAACTCGCCACTACTGCATGGCATGAGGAGGAGACAGTAAAGGAGATACCCAGGGTCAATGCACTAAACAGGTTGGGTTCATGTAGCAGGGTGATCACCCTGCTCCAGCCCTGAAGGGGTTAAAACAGCCCTGGGAGAGGGCTGCCTGGGGGAGCCAATAGCAAAAGCAGCCCTGGAGAGGGCTGCAGCTGGGAACAACTAGGTTGACTGGGGGAAGCAGCCAAAGCTGGGGCCACGCTGGCCCAATAAGAGGGCTGTGGGCCAGAAGCAAAAGTGATTCACTCTAGCCCTGGAGTGGGAAGGGCTAGCTGTCTGGGAGTATGGTATCTGAGGTGGAGCAGTGCTAGTGAAGGGCAGAGGGAGCTGGGGAGCTCCAGCCTGGTAAAACCCCAGGCCTTGGTGAAGGCCTACAGAGGTACTGGGGCTGAGGAGATACAGCCCAGTGATAGGCAAAGGCAGTGGGTCCTAACTCCTTGCCAGTGATGAGTGGCCATTACACTGCAGTCTGCCCTAGTGAGCAGGGGCTAGATGATGACTGGTAGTAGCCACTGAAGCAAGGTGGGTTTAGAGGGTTGGGAGTTCCCCTGGGAGGGGAGACCCAGAGCGTGGGGACTGCTGGGGCAGAACCCTGAAGTTAAAGGGCACTGGTGCCCAAGAGGGATATGGGGCCTGAGGCAGGGGAGACATTAGCCAGCAGGGGGTGCTCCAAGGCTGAAAAGAGCTAATTCCCAGATGACCAGCAGGAGGTGCCATGCAGGTGAGTCAACGCATTGCTACAGTGCAGGTTTTGAAACTCTAGTCAGGCTTATGGATCTTTTGGCAAATCTAGAGAGACAATTTCTAGGGTTCGTATGAAACTCCAAAACCAGGAGTAGTTAGCTTGGTTTTCACACATCATTGGTTAATATCCTACTCTTCTTAAAACTGCAGTGGGATTTCTAATGACAAAGTGTTCAAGAAACTGCTTTACTGTCTTTTTTTCAAAGGCCAACCCTTCTGATAGCGCAGCACTCCTTAACAAACACACTAGGGGCTTGATCATAGCTTTACTTCAGTAAGGGATGGCATGTCGTCGCCCTGCCCAAGGAGCAGACCAGAAGATGAATGGAGACTCAGTCTGAATTCCTCCTCTTAATCCCTACCCTCCCTTATTTCTTGGGAGGGGAGTTAAGTACTTATGAAAATATGCTTATATGATGTAAATGAGATACTTTATGCAAGGTGGCTCATGTAAGATATCATTGGCTAGATTATGATTTACTGAATGTGATTATCCAATTGGTATGCATGTATCATTTCTGTATCTATAGTTAAGAATATGGACTATGTAACAATTACAACTGGGTGTGTATTGGGAAGACACCCACCAGATGGCAGGCCATCAGATTTGATGGGCCATTAGGAAGAAACAACAAGACTGTGAAGATACTAATCTCTCTCCTTCCTGGGAGGCATCCTGGGATGTAGCTGTGACACTACTAGGTCACGTGGTCTTGTCAGCTGATACTAAACATTATCTTGGACTTCTTGTATCCTTCCACTGAAAGGAGAGGGTGGTCAAGTTTGTGAAAGAAAAGATTCCGCCTTATGTCAATCTTATTTAAGGTTGGGGAGGAGGGCAAACAAGACTCCTCCATTGCCTACCCCAGAAGAAGGACTGCTGAAAGAATCTGAAGGGACAAAGGACCTAACCTGAAGAGAGAGGCAGGGGTGAGTCCAGACTAGACACTGGTCCAGTCTCTAAGAGGAAATTACTGGAATTCTGAGCTACAGAAACTCCATATCCTGCCTAATTCACCATTTAGGGTGAGAGATTATGAAATGTAATTTATTTCTTTAGTGAATCAAGCTTAGTTTGCATATTTTGTTTTATTTGCTTAGTAATCTACTTTGTTCTATTTGCTCTTATACTCAAAATCTGTTCTTTTTCTAGTTAAACTTTTTTTGTTCTAAAACCCAGTTTGTACAATTCATGAGGGGGGAGGCTGTGCGTAGCTTCCTCCATATTGTGGGAGGGGGCGGATTTCACAATAGATCTTTGGGTCTGCACTCCAAGGGAGGTGGGCACCTGAGTGCTGGGGCAAGTCCCTTAAGCTGAGTCTTCCCAGAGCTGATTTGTGTCTGTGTCTTAGGCAGGGCTACACCCAGCTGCAGTGTGAGTTTGTGTGTGCTAGAGGAGGCTTAAGAGCCTGGCTCAGCAAGACAGGGTAAAGGCACCCAGGCTGGCAGAACAGGTGGGCTCAGCAGTATCCCAGTACATCAGGTGGCCTCATAAAGGGGGTAATCTTTACCCCTTTTGGTGGGGTAGATTACCCCCTCTGTGTGCCCAGCCAGCTATTGTGACCAAGGGAATGGGGGACAAAGAAGGCTCCTCCCCATCTCGGTCTCCCTGTCTCCTCCCCACTCACTTCCTCATAGCAGGGAGATCTCTGCTCCTTTCAGCACAGGGTGGCAACAGGAGCCAGGGGAGAAGTGGGCATGGCTGAAGAAGGGCTGTGACAATTTAGCCCCATGCTGGGACATCTATTTAATGCCAGCAAACGCCTCTGCAGCATGAGGCACATTAAGCGCCAAACAATGTACAACTTGCAACTTCATACACAATAGTCAAAATAAAGGCTACAGAATCTTATGGAGGAATTGATCACCAAAGCAACAAGGCCATGATCCTGTGCCTTCTGAAGTCAATGGCAAAGCTCCCATTGATGTCAATGGTGCAGGATCAGGTCCTTTGTCAGGTGAAGAAACCCACCAGATAACACTGTATTTTGACACTAATCTGTATCAAGTTTTTGTTATATCGGAAGCACAGGATGTGGAAAAATTTTTGACCCTTTATTCAATCTCTCCCACTGCATTGTTGTGGAATATACAGTGTGTGATTATCCTGAGTGCACAGTACCTGCAAGTAGGATAAAACTAGCTACTTTAAATGAAGTGAGAGTGATTCGATAGCTAATTATGTGGGGGAAATGAACAAACTGAGTTAGCTAGAGATTTCTGCTTTTTTTTTTTTTTTTTTTAAAAAGCAGTGTATTTTTGATTTAGGTTCAGAGTATTGCTTATTTGACACAATGATACATCATGCTATTATTATAACGAGCCTCCAAATTCATGATTTTCAATTTAATTACTGTTTAAATTAGTTTTTGTTTCTTTGGTGGCTTAAGGCAGTTTTTTCTGAGAGTATCTTCAGGAAATAAGGCTCACTGTTTAGAAGAACCATCTCCTATGCAAGTACTTTAGCATAGACCACTGTGTAGGGTCACTTTATTTACCCACAGCAATGAATAACTAGCAAAGCTGATTCCTCCAGACATAGCTGGTCCTCCTATGGTGCTGTGTAAACTACCTTACTGTGCTACAAATGACACGCATGAGGAATCGACTCCACCAGGAGGAATGAGTACAGAGATGAGTCGTGTGTTCTGCTTCTACCACTGGTTTGCTGTGTCCTTATCAGAAATCCGTCAAAATGCACAGCACCATATGAGGACCGGATATGTCTGGAGGAATCCGTTGTGCTAGTTGTTCATTGCTGTGAGTAAAATGTGTGCAGTAAATACTTTTTTCCTAAAGCGCCCCCTCCCCCCACGGCAAGAACACAGTTTGCATACACACCACAGGGGGGTCTTCCCAGCAGTTTGAGAAACATGTAGTCTAGACAGTCTGTGGACTCTATTCTGGTCTCTTACTGATTTTTTTTTTTTTTTTTTTTTTTTACACTGGTGCATGTCCATTGACTTTTGTGGGGTTACTCTGGAGTACCACCAACATAACTGAGAGCAGAATCAGGCCGAAGGGTGCTTTCTTCCTTTAGTTAAGGAGTACTGAGTTATGAACGTGAAATTTGAATCTGAATAAAACTGAAGAAATGAAATTCTGTAGCCAAAGGCTTCAGCTAAATGCCATCACCAGAGTTTAGGACAGACTGACGCTACTCTTTTATTCATAAATTCAATGCCAAGGAGGAATATACCCTGTCACTTAGTGCATAAAATCACAATTAATGTACTATAATGCCCTTCTAAGGGGAAACTATGTAGAACTGATTTATATCTTATAAAATATTACATTTAAACCCCTTCTCTTTCTCCTGGCACTTCTGTTTTACTTCCACTTCCTGCCTATGTTTTATGTGTAACTCTGTTTTTTGTTTCATGCTTGTGCTGAAAGGCAGGAGAGGAGATAATGCAGCAGGACAAGAATACTGGGCAAAACATAACCATTTTTCAGTCACCAGATCCAGTCCTTGTGGCACATTCTTTTGCATTTGCTGTTCGCTTTTAAAGAAAGGTGATACAGTAAGGAGAGGAGGGAGCAGAGGAACAGTGATGACATTGGATGATCCTATGCAGCTGGTACATAAGGGTGTAAGAAACAGGCAGTTGCCCATATTCATCAGTAATTAGATATTCAGGGCCAAAGTCTGCCCTTAGTTACACCTGTGAAATCCCACTGAAGTCATGTGTACAGCAGTCAAGCAGCATGGAACAGTGGGTCAATGGGGATGACAAGATATAAATGGGGGCAGAATTAGAGGTCACTATTTACCTCTTTCACCAGCCTCCACAAAACTATATAGTAATTCTGATCCATATTCAGTTTACTAAAATAGCAATTGTATACCTGACTTGTGAGTGCATTTTCCACAATTGCAAGTTTAAAATTGTATAATTACACGTGCCATTGGCAATTTGAGGCTAACTCATTGTTTGCATTTACAACCATTGTGCATGATTTTGTGTGTGGAATTGATGCACCTGTATCTCAAAGTCAATCCACTGCACAAAAATATTGCTCTACTAGTAGAGAAGAGCTGGTCTTGGTCTAGAGTTGCACCTTAACAAGGTTCCATTCAACAAGTTAGAAAAACATAGGACCAGATCCTCAGCTGGTGTAAGTCACCATAGTTCTATTGACTTGCCACTAGTGTCACTCCATTTTTGACAAGCTGATCTACGATGATCTTCTGCACCTAGAAACCTATCTTTTCCTTAACCTATCAGATAGAATGACTTTAGATCACCAGGTCTTCCACCAGCATTTCTGGCTCCTCAGCACCAAGGTAATCAAGCAGAAAAGTAAGTATGCCAAAACGCACTGAACTTTGAATAAATGAACAGGCCAATGTACTTGAAAATGCTTCCATCTGTAAGTCTGAGGCTGATGGACCTTGACATTGCATAGAATTCTGAGATTTTTTTGTCTAATCACTGGAGAGGCACTTGTTGAAAAGGGCCTACAGTCCTCTGACACTGGCAGCTGAGGCTGCCTGGTCCACTTGCACTCATACAAACATGATGGTGCAGCAGGGGCAGACAAACACAGTTGACACATGGCTGTGCCAGGGACAAAGCTACCATGTGGTCATACTGAAATGTTATCTGTTGCTGTGTCATATGGAAGTGTCAAACCCTTGTCACTCTTCAGATGGCCCTGTCTACAGCATGTAAACAAGTAATGTTTGTTTTTTTTAAAAATGTTGTACATACTTTTATTAGATAACAGACAAAGATACATAAATTATAAATTCAAAGGCAGTTGCACCGTACCATTGTTCATTAGTTTAAAGCTATTAGGCCAGATCCTCAGCTACTGTTAATTGTCACATTTTAACTCCACATTTCCATTTGAAATGATTGAGTGGGGGTGGGATAAAGCTGAATTTTGATCTAAATACAAGCTTACAACTGGAGGAATAAAAGGGATTCCTTTAAAGCCCTTCTAGTCAGAATCAAGGCCATCTTACACTTTCACGATTCTTAAGATCAGCACCTTCAGAGTTTCTCAGAAGTGTACTTGTTGGCATGTGGGTGTGTTTTGAGGCTGAGAGTAGAAGGGAGAAAGAGAGAGTAAAATATCATTTAACGTGAAATTCAGAGTTGGGAGGGGAAAGGGAGAGCACTGATTCAGGAACTTGTTTTCCTTCAGTAGATAGTATATCATAGTTGAAATCAAAACCCCAAAGCAAACTCCCTGAAGACAGCAGCATGATAAATAGGTCTTTTCTGAATGACATGGAATGAATACCCCTTTCTCTTCTCTCCCTCCACTCCCCTGTTACTCTTTCCAAGATAGAATTAGAAAATGATTCTCCACGTACGGACATGCGAGCCACACTAATGGCAGCAAATGAGAGTGCCAGCTGCTGTTCCATCCTCTCTTTCGCCCCTGCCCCCACCTCCCCACAATTGCTCTGGTGGTAGTTTCATGCTTTATTCTAGCCTTGCTGATTGAGTAATAATTATAATAATGTGTTGCACTTCTGTAGCTTTTTGCATCTGAGGACTACAAAGTGCTTTTACACTTTGTGCTATAGGGATTCATTTTGCAATGCACCAAAGATTTTTATTTATTTATATATATATATATCCCTATTCTTTTAGGACTTATTATTTACACCTGCTAAAAAGATCCCAGACTAGAAGCCACCATCATGGTCTTCATAAATTCATTTAGATATGGTATAATGCACGTGTGGTGCTGTGCAATGACTTCCCAGCCCAAAAATAAAACAGACAGCTTCAGCTAGTTGTGGTCCCATCTTCCCAGGGTCTCCTTTATGAGCACTTACGAAGAGTCCCAAGGGAATAAAACAGCAGTAGCAAACCAAGGACAGCCGCTTCAATCTACAGTCATACAGACTTGGGTGTGCTCCCACCCAGCTGTTCTCCTGCCTCCCAGGCAGCCCTGTATATTTCAGTGGTTCCTTCTAACAAGTCAGGGTTCATTGGCTGCTACATTAACCCTTTGGGGTGTGGTTAGGGGGTGCCCTTGTACCCTGTCAAAGCACAGTACAAATCTGCAAGGGGGGGGTGGAATTCCGCAGTCCTCCCACAAGGCCTGCCATCTGAGGGGGTGCGCTCAGAGCCCAGAAAAGAGACAGAAGTGCAGTTAGCCCTGAAACTGTGACAGGGGCATGGGCTTTTTGTGTCTTCACAAAATGTTCTTTTAGTTGCACTGAACCATGGCTAGAACAGGATTATTATCCAGGGTTGACATTATGAACCAAGGCTTATCAAAAGCCTTTTAAAATTATGCTTCCACATATCAAAATACTTCTGTATGTTTACTGTTATCTGACAGAAAACAAAGCTAGTACTCCGTCTCAAATTGTCCAGTCAGAGTTTACATTTGAGGCTTTCCCTCAAGGAAGTTTGATTTGACCCACCTTTGCAAAGTGGGCATTACTGGTGGAAACAAAACAGAAGAGGATTTTACGTCCAATGTTTTCTTTCCTTTTACTGACAGCGTTGAGCAAAAATTGGAATGTCCATCACTGTCGAGATGAAATCTTTTGTTTTTTTTCACAGAATAAGAAGATTAAGAAACATTTATGGATTTTGTTTTGAGTCAGTTGGACATTAAACTGTATCTTCCAAAGGTGCTACACTGCCTCATGCGAGTTATAATTCAGTTCCCTCATACCCTTATTTTTCCCTATGGGCTGAACTCCCTGGCTGGACTACATCTCCCATGGTGCACCACCAAGTTTGATTAGAGGGGAAACTTCAGGGCACCATGGGAGATGTAGCCTAGCCAGGATCCCCTAACGATAGCAGACTGGGGGTGTGAAACAGCTGATGGCGAGCTGGAGCCGGTTCGCATCAGTTCCCGCGAACCGGTTGTTAAACTTTGAAGCAGTTTTAGAACCAGTTTTAACCTGCTTCCCTGCAGATGGCGCTGAGGCTTTGATGGGCTCTGGCTGGGAAGTGATGCAATTCCTCCTCTGCCCACCGGGGGCGCTGCGCTGCACGAGCCATGTGGGCTGCCACCTGGCCCTGGGCACAAGCCCGGTTGCTGCTGCTGCTCCCCCGACCCCTGGGGCGCCCGCTGCTGCCTGGTGGGTCCCCGGCTGCTCTGCTGGGCCTGGGCTGCGTCCTGCTGCTCCGAGCCACTGTCCCCGTGAGCACCCCCGCACAACCAGCCCCTGCCCTGCCTTGCTGCCAGCCCCGCCCCCAGTCCCTGCCATCAGCCCTTGCCACACCCCCTGCCCTGTGTCCAGCCCCCCCTGCTGCACACACCCCCTGCCCTGTCTCCAGCCAGCCCCACACCCTCCAGTCAGCTCCACACCCCCTTGCCTCCTGCCAACCCTGCACCCTCCTGTCTCCAGCCAGCTCCACCCCCCCTGCCCTGCCCGCAGCCAGCCCTCACCCCCTGCCTGCAGCCAGGCCCTGCTGCACCCCCTGCCCTGTATCCAGCCAACCCCTGCCGCACACACCCCCTGCTCTGCCCGCACCCCCTGCCCTGTCTCCAGCCAGCCCCGCACCCCCTTGCCTCCAGCTAGGCCTGCCCCACACCCCTGTCTGCAGCTGGCCCCACATCCACTGGTGCCCTGCAGTTCCCAGGGCAGTAACCCTGCACACCTGCTTCAATGAGGGGGGCATGGAGCAGCTGAGACCCACACATGTGCACACCCTAGGGTGACCAGACAGCAAGTGTGAAAAATCAGGATGGGGTGGGGGGTAATAGGAGCTTATATAAGAAAAAGACCCCAAAATAGGGACTGTCCCTATAAAATCGGGACATATGGTCACTCTGGCACACCCCCAGGGAGCGGCAGGGACCCCACTCATGTGCAACGGAGCTCATTTCTAGTTCAGGCCCATCTTTTTAAAAAAACTTTAAGGCAGGGTTACCATACGTCCGTATTGTCCCGGACAGGTCAGGCTTTTTGGTTCTTAAATCGACGTCCGGGACAATACGGATGTATGGTAACCCTGTTGGTACAAAAAATACATACTGGGGCACATCCCTTAAATCAGAACTTTTTATAGGGAACCGGTTGTTAAGATTTTGGCAGCTCATCACTGGAAACACCCAAATTACAGATCCCTTGAGGCATTGTAGGCAGATGCAGTTTAATGTTGAACTGAACCATAACAAAACATTCCTGAGAGAAAATCAAAAAGATTTTGTAGAAACTGCTTTTTCTGTCAAAAATCCTTTTTTGTCCCAACCCACTCTAATAACTAGATGTTGGCCTAGCCATAAAGTTTGGTTCTGGATCCAAATTACTCCAGATGTTCAGAGGAGGGTTGCTTCTGATCCAGAGTTTTCATTGGGAACCATCTCTTATTTTATATTTCCACATTCAGATAACTATGCATTGAACATGACGCCCACAGAAATGATTAAGCTCTAGGTCAGAAAGTAATCAGATGTAAAACCATTTAATTACCTTTTTTAGCCAATAACATATTTTACACTTTTTTTGTTTTGAATGGTGAGTTATAAATAATAACAGTATAATTTCCTAAATAAAAAATATTTTTATTACTGGCAGATGAGAAGTGTCTGGGTTTTTAGAGCATTGGCTCATTAATTACCTTTAAAACATTGAGTAGAGCCAGGGGTGCTGAAACAAATATAAAAAGGTGTGCTGAAATAAGAACGGCACCTAAATGCCAGAAACCTTCTAAATCTTATTATAGCATCATAGTTAACAGTTTAAGATGAGTTTTTAAAGATAAATTTTAGATTTCAAATACTAATTTTTGTTGTAAAATCAACTCCACTTTTGAGTTAGATTTCTGAACTGTCCGTTTTATTTCTTTTCTATATCTTTTGAGAGTGGTTTTTTATTTGGTTACAGAAAGCTAGAGATAATTTTCATTTGTATATTACTTTTATAATGTTTTGACTGGATAATGGTCTAGGGAGGTTCTGGATCTGGATTATTTTAGACTAGAGTTTGGATTGCATGGTGCAAAATTCTTGAGTGCTGGTTTTGTTAGATTTTAGGCTCAAACTGCAGAAATTTTATAAATGAAGCTAGTTCACCTGAGATTTCTGGAATTTCAAGGTAAAAAAATAACAAACACCTTAACAAAAAAGCTGTTCTAGAGAGATTTTGGCCACAGAACCAGATAAGAGGTACTGGATCCAACATAGAACCAAAATCATAGGTGGCAGTTCTGATCCAGCCAGTATTTTAATTCATATCTCTCCCTGCTTCAAAACTTGAAAGGGTTTGGATTTGAAGTTTTGCTTATGGCCCACCTCTCATTTGGGCAGCTGTTGTGCCTCAGCTTTTTCTTATAGCTGAGTCTTCACTTTCTCACTGGTAGACGTATATAATGATCTTGATACTGTAGTCTATTCTCTCCTTGTGCATGATACTTTAGGATGACGCTCTTTACATCATAATTACTCTGACAGACTTCAAGGCAAGGTTTAAGGGCTTTTTTCTTTTTAATTTTGGATATATTGGCATTCTATTATTTACTGGAGGAAAAGGAAGTAAATTGCCTTTAAAAATTCTTTATTTCCTGCCCCCAGTGACATGACAGGGTCAGTGTCCCCTTACAGTATTCAGTTTACAAGATACAGTAATGATGGATTTTCTTTTTTTTTTTTATTTCTGTCTGTGGTCTATTTGAGACATGTATACAGTGACTGTTAGTTGTGAATTGTTTATTATTGAACCTCCATAGTTAATGTTGCATTGAGATTTATATTTAAAACAGGGATTAAATCTCTACTTTTTTTGTATGAAAGTAATAGTGCATTCTCTCCAAATTTAGAGTACTTGCTTAAGAGTGAAATGTTACTTCTCTATGAATTTATAAGCAAATATCTTAATTTTTCAAATGATAAGCAATTAAAATTAACCTTCCATGATCTGTTGCTGGGTTTTGGTGAGTCTCACTTTTTTTCAGGTCCTTCTAGCAAATAAACTACAGAAAGTAGAGATTTGAACAATAATTCACCTGTGGATTATTCTAAAACCTAGATCATAAGTTGCTATTTATATGTAATAAAATTAAATTATTTGGTTTAGTAACCCTATTGATCTTAAACATTTCTACTAACACTGCAAAGTTTATCATGTAACATTTTTCTATTTACTTATGCATAGGGCCCTATCAAATTCATGGCCATGAAAAACACATCATGGACTGTGAAATCTGGTCTTTTATGATGGGCCTCGTGCCAAAGGTTGCTGATCCCTGCGCTATACGATAAAGATTTTATGGTGGAGACCAATATTTCTCAAACTGGGGGTCCCAAATCAAAAGGTGGTTGTGGGGGTGGATGGGTGTCGCAAGGTTAGTGTTAAGGGGTCTTGGTATTGCCATTCTTACTTCTGCGCTGCTGCTGGCAGCAGTGGCGCTTTCAGAGCAGGGCTCCCGGCCAGCAGCCGCCACTCTCTGGCTGCCCAGCTCTGAAGGCAGTGCAGAAGTAAGGGTGGCAATACCGCAACTCCTCCCCCCCCCCCCCTCCAACCACCACCACAACCTGCTTTTGGGCCAGGAACCCTAGAGTGGCAACAGCTGAACATTGGAAATCATGAAATTTACTATATTTAAAATCCTATGACCGTGAAATAGACCAAAATGGACCATAATTTGGTAGGGCCCTACTTATGCCCTACTGTAATGGGTATTGTTGAGGAAACTAATCTATATAAATGGATGATATTCAGTCGGTCTTGAATTGTTAAAGTATCTATGATTTTGTGGGTTGTATATAACGTGCAAACTTTTGTATGAAAAATTAAAAAAACGTTGTTACAGTTTTTGGCAAGTACAATACAAGAGAAAAGTACCATTAAACGACTGTTGGTTTCAATATTTTTTGACGAAAAAAAGTTGACCAAAAACAGTGTTTTGTCAAAAATAAAACTTTTAATAAAAAAAACTATTTTGATTTTTTTCTCAAATGAAAAAGGTTGAATATTTTTTTTGCATTTTTTGAAACATTTTTTAAAAGTTTTTTGTTTTGAAATAGGAAAATTTCCATTTTTTCTCAGTTTTTTACTTCCCCCTTTTTTGCTGGAAAAAGGCAGGGTGGTGGAAGGAGGGTAAAAAAGTTAGAGTGAGGAAAAAAAATCACTTTCTTGCACTTGTTTGTTGTTTCCCCATTGCATAAAGGTTTTTTTAAGTATAAGAGTGAGAAAGCGAATTATTTTTTTACATTAGCAGAGCTCTAAAAATAAAATGTACATCGTGGCTAGGGTGGCAGCTCAGGCCTGGGCTCTCAAATCCACCCAACCCGTGAGTATGTCTACACTGCAGCTGGGAGCAGGCTCCCAGCCTGGCCTGACAGATCTGTAGGGCTCAGCTGGCTAGCTTGAGTCTCTGTTGGAGCCACAACATCCACCCTGCTATTCTTAGCTCACGCCCCACTACAGCGAATTTGTCTACCTGGGCTGGGAGGATCATTTCTTCCACCTGCACATACCCAATGTGCTCTTTTGTGTTCTGTTGTAGCAGCTCAATGGAGAAGGCTTTCCATGTGGTTTTCAGGGGAGCCAGAATTGTGGCAGCCATCTTCCAAGGTAAGCTCCAGAAACAGCAAGGGTGGATTTATGGTATGTTCATCTCTGTGCAAGGTATGCCAGAATTTGGTCCATGGAGTTTAAACTGTTGATACTAGTCCTTGTTCAAAATCCAAATTTGCCTCATGTTGGTACCTAATACTGTTCATGACAAGTATGTGTCGGGGGAATCAGCCCCAAAGTGTTAATTATAAAAATATGGTGGAAATGTAAAGTCAACAGATTTTTTTCCCAGATGACTGTTTTTGTGATTTTTGTTGTTGTTGTAATAATTTTGACATTTTTTTTACATGTGTAGTAGAACATTTGTTACCTCAGAGAAAATGAGATAACTTAGACCTCTGTTCCAGAGAGGAGCTGAGTGGCCTAGTGGGCAAGTCCCCTGGACTGGGACTCAGGGGACATATTCCACTCCTAATCCTGCCACAGGCCTGCTGGATGAGCTTAGGTAAGTCACTTTCACCTCTCTGTGCCTCCTCCCTACCTTGCAAAGCTCTTTGAGATCTACGGATGCAATGTACTACATAAGATCTAGGTGGTATTCATCCTTATTACACACTTGTTACTACTCCAAGCAAGAATTATGGTTTCACCTCACTTTTTTGCAGGGGGGAAATGCTTTAGGATCTCACTGCCAGAAAAACCTTTTCTTAATATAATTGTAAGTTAGAGCCATGTACAAAACATGGATAAATTTTGGCCTGATCCTGTTCTCATTGATCTCAGTGGCAAAGCCCCTATTGACTTCAGTGTACAGAATGGGACCTGCCACCTTCCAGGAAATTTCTTCATATCAATTACAATTTTCATATGACCAGAGAGCTTTCTTGAATGTTTTAAATTTAAGTAAAAATTGGATGTCTGCTACAGATGACAGAAAACATAGGGAGATGGATTTGCCAGAATGCTCTGACTGCCTTGTGCCGGCTCTGGCAACACAAAGTATCTGTGAACCTGGTTTAACTGGCCAGTAACACAAAAGCCCGTGCACATATGTCTATATAGCCCTTTTCTATCAGCCCCAGACTTGGGGTTTCTTAGTGGTATGAAAACAAGTGCTCATCCCCCTGCCTGAAATCCCTCCCCGAGCTTCCTGAACTCTTCCTACAGCTAAATGCTTAAATTGTAAACTCTTTGGGGGTGGGGATCATCACTTTGTTCTGTGTTTGTACAGCACCTAGCACAGTGGGGCTCTTGATTCATGATTAATCCCCCTAGGCAATGCCATGATACTAATAATAATAATGAATAATTAATAACAAGGGACTGATCCTGCAGTGCTGAGTAGTGTACTTTGCTCCTGTTGATTTCAACAGCAGTTGAGAATGCACAGCATGCTGCAGGAAGAGCCTGGAACCTCACAGCATCCTACCCATTGAGAGACAGAGGTGGAAAGAATATAGTACTGTGTGCTACAATTATAAGCCAGTTCAAAATTAACCTTCAAAAACAATAAATCACCACATCCTCCACCCCAAAAATAGTCAGTCAAGGAATTTACATTTGTAAAGTACACACCTGAAGCGTGAAACACGTTAACCTCTGTAAATAAACTAAGCTCTTCAAATCCAAATGCAATTAGACATTCAGGGCAAGGAGCCATTGAAATCAACGTAAGCTATATGTGTATAATGAGGGTAGCATTTGGCCCTAAATGCAGACTATTAAATTTCCCCCTTAGGAAAAGGATGTTTCAAAATATTGGCACTAGCTTGGTATTTACAGGATAACAGTGGCCAAGATAATGAGTAGATGGAAATGCTTTATTCCTTGGATGCTGCTAATGCATGAAGCTGTATGGGGCGGGGATGGAAGTGCCCTGCAAATGCTGGGGGAGGGCATGAAGGGATGGGAGGGGTAGTGAGGGGAGATATTGAAATGTGTGGTGGGGGGAGGAGTAGCCAACTCCAGTCTTGGAAGGAGGGTGCCAGGAGTTCCTACATATGCCTGGACCCATTCCAGCTCCTCTGGGAACCACTCCATGCTCCCCAGCTTGATCCTGAACCCACGGTGGCTACTCAAGCCCCTCTGGGTCTTGCTTGAGGGGAGATATTGAAATGTGTGGTGGGGGGAGGAGTAGCCAACTCCAGGCTTGGAAGGAGGGTGCCAGGAGTTCCTACATATGCCTGGACCCATTCCAGCTCCTCTGGGAACCGCTCCATGCTCCCCAGCTGGATCCTGAACCCACGGTGGCTACTCAAGCCCCTCTGGGTCTTGCTCTCTTCTCTACCGGGGCACGCCCCCACCCCACCCCCGCCCCAGATGTGCGTGAGTTTATGCTGGGGCAGAGCCCCCACAATACTTCCATTGTATAGGCACTTGGCTTCCTCTGCCTCCCCAGTGGTGCCACCCCTGCAGCTGTACATTTTTAGAAAAAGATGCCTGAGGTCTCTCTACGTAATTGCACACCTATATCTGTCCATGCAATAACTATGATGTTGTGTGTAAACTGGCTATTTGGGCACTGAACTAGTCTTTTACATGTGCAATTCCCCTGCCTGCTTGTGCAGTCAGAGTAACTATACATGGAGATGTAGCTTTAAAAAAATGCTAACCCCATTTTAAGCATCCTCACACCTCTTGTCAACTGTCTGAAATGGGCCATCTTGATTATCACTACAAAAGTTTTTTTTCTCCTGCTGGTAGCTCATCTTAATTAATTAGCCTCTTAGTGTTGGTCTGGCAACTTCCAACTTTTCATATTCTCTGTGTGTGTGTGTGTGTGTGTGTGTGTGTGTATATATATATACTCTTACTATATGCTCCATTCTATGCATCTGATGAAGTGGGCTGTAGCCCACGAAAACTTATGCTTAAATAAATTTGTTAGTCTCTAAGGTGCCACAAGTACTGCTGTTCTTTTTGCAGATGCATACTAACACGGCTGCTACTCTGAGAACTAGAAGGGAACTTCTGAGTCATCAAGTCCAGTCCCCTGCTACTTCTGTGGAAGGCTGTTTCAAAACCTCATTCTTCTGATGGTTAGAAACCTTCTTCTAGTTTCCAGCCTAAATTTATTTGTGGCCAGTTTATACCCATTTGTTTTGTGCCAACATTGTCCTTTAGTTTAAAAAGTTCTTCTCTCTCCCTGGTACTTACCACATCACACTACACTTATTCTGAAGCAAAGAAAACCTGACAGTGGTCTAAGAATCATCTAATTGATCCTCCCTAACATACTCAAGCATGCCTCATGCACAGAAGGATGGTCACTGGGCCAAGTGCTAAAATTGCTTTGCAGATATACCCCAAAATACTAAGACAAATTTTGGATTGCCACCAAGCTCCCAGTTAATATCTTGCATTACACTCCTTCTTCGCATCCAAGGATCTTTATAAAAACGTTAAGGAATTAAGAATCCCAACACCTCTGTACAAAAGGAGGTCAAGAGCCCAAGAACACGATATGAAAAACAAATCAGATCTCCAGACTCCCAGCTTTTGTACTTTAACCTTCCAGCCTATTAACTTAAACTTCTCGCTGAAATAATGGGCTAGATTCTGCCCTAAAATACAGTGGTGTAAATCCACTGTAACACCATTGATTTAATTGGGGTTAGTCGGGATTTACATTAGTGTATTTTAAAGCAGATTTAGACCCAAGATTGCCAACATTCCATAATGTTAATTTTTGTTTATATTACTGCTTCTTGGGAGACGATCTTTCAATTTTAAACTGAACTACTTAACATGTATATTGTGTTCAGGAAATAGAGCATGTGCTGTACTAGCATTTTTTTAAAAGGCGCTACTGGGATTTTGAATAGTTACCAAATGTTTAGGCCTATTTCCATAAAGAGACTTTTGGAGAAAAAACAGCTTCCTAATAAAACTTTATAATTTTGAAGCCACAATTCTCAGGATTGTTTAGACTGCTATGTTTTTTAAGGATTTTTAGTGCTAATATTCTTTGGCATTTACTGTGCTGACATATGAGAAGGGCATTACAAAGAAAGTGGAGTGTATTTGTTCCCCTTGCAGCTAAGGACAAAAGGGTCAGAGAAAGTGCTTTAGCTGCTTCATTTTATCCATTCTGTTTTGTTATGAGAGAGTTGCTTTCAGCCAACTCTGCTCAGCCCAAAGCCCTGTTTAGACATAAGAGTCATATCTCACTGATCCAGCTACTCCCAGCTTGCATTGGCTTTGCCCTCCACTGGTGTCTTGTGGTTGTGAAATGAATCACTAAGGCTCATGCCAGTTTGACAGAGAGCTTAAAGCAGCTCAGCAAGTCAGAGTTAGACTAAGTGTGTTAGGGCACGCTGGGTCTGATGTGTTAAACTTTTGGCTGTGCAGCTCAGCATCTTAATTGTGTTTCTGCTCTTTACAAGCTGCTAGATTCACAGAATTGGTTCCTAATTTTTTTTCATCTGGCTAATAAGATTTTTTCAGAGCTTAAAAGCCACATGGGCTTGAAAGGAAGCCTCCATTAGTTGCTTAAGAAAGATATTCCTAGATTTCTGCAGTGATTTGGGCAACTGTCACATTGACCTATGAAATCATCCTCAGGGAGGACAACCTGCCCTTTTAGCTGGGAAGAAAAATAATACTTTACACTAGAAACTTTCATCTGAGGATATAAAAGTGCTTTACAATTATTAGTAGTTCTAGTAATGGTATTGTTAATGCTGAGCACTTAATATAATGCTTTTTACCTCAAAGGGCTTCCTGTGGGTGGGTATCCTCTCCATTTTACCTCGGGGAAAACTGAGGCACAGAGCCATTAAATTATTTACCGGCAGAGTCTGAGGCAGATCTGAGACTGGAAGCCTGTTCCACGGACTACTTGTACAGTAGCATACTGTACAAGATGTAAAAATGTTTTCAACAGACATCATTTTATCTTTTTAAGGTAAATGACTAAATAAAAATGGCTTACTGCAGTGATACGATATAGTCAGGAATTGTGGTAAGGCTTTTCACTAGATGATTAATTATTCTTTAAACAGCAAATAGAATTATTTTTGGGTTGTGTTTTTTTTTGGGGGGGGGGGGAGGAGGCGGAATCAGTAGATAACATTAAGTGTGTGTGTTCTTAAAGTGGCATGGAATGAAAATTAAACAAGTTCCAGAAGTCGGTTTGAAGGTCATCTTCACATCTTTTTTTAGATATAAAGCTCAATACATCCAAAATCAGTCTTTTGAAGCTAGGAGTATGACTTTTGACATAGTGTAAAATGTGAATTCATAAAATAATAAACTCAAGAGTTAACAAGCCCAAGTTATCCCAGCTTTGGACTGGAGCAGTAGAAACTAACTGTGTTTACCAGCATCTGCGTCTGAGTCACACTTCTTAAACGTCCAGCTCTAGTCACATTCATCCTTCCAAGATGGGATCATGTTAAAGCCCCACTGCTGAGATTTGCCTTGCAAACTATGTTGAAGACTGATATTCACACACACACACGCTAAGTTAAAATAACTGTAGTGATCAGGAAAGCTAACAAGATCTAAGAAATTCAGAGTTCAGGCTAAAACTCTGCCTTTAACTGTGCCCTTTGGACCTTAGATTTTGCATCTTTTACTTTATGATAGGTGAGATTTCTAATGGTTCTGAGGTTCCCTGCTATAGCACAGTATGAGGTACATTCCCTAGTCATAGTAGAATAAATTAGCTCCTTTGTACCCAGGCTCAGATTGTTGATGAAAGATACATTGGAAACTCTCATTGTGAAAGGATTAATGACAGATGAAAGCATGATTCTTATTTAGAGTAAGTATCCTCTACGGTGCTCTGGCAGTGGAAAGACAGGTTTCAGAGTAACAGCCGTGTTAGTCTGTATTCGCAAAAAGAAAAGGAGTACTTGTGGCACCTTAGAGACTAACCAATTTATTTGAGCATAAGCTTTCATGAGCTACAGCTCACTTCATTGGATGCATACTGTGGAAACTGCAGAAGACATTATATACACAGAGACCATGAAACAATACCTGCTCCCACCCCACTCTCCTGCTGGTAATAGCTTATCTAAAGTGATCACTCTCCTTACAATGTGTATGATAATCAAGATGGGCCATTTCCAGCACAAATCCAGGTTTTCTCACCCCCCCCCCCCCACCCACACAATACAGCATGAAACAATACAGTGGGGTGGGAGGAGGTATTGTTTCATATTCTCTGTGTGTATATAAAGTCTGCTGCAGTTTCCACGGTATGCATCCGATGAAGTGAGCTGTAGCTCACGAAAGCTCATGCTCAAATAAATTGGTTAGTCTCTAAGGTGCCACAAGTACTCCTTTTCTTTTTGCGAATACAGACTAACACGGCTGTTACTCTGAAACCAATAATTATAATGCTGTTCTCAGAATTCCCTCCTGTTTGTCAATTTTTCTAGTAATGAGGTCCCCAGAAATTAACCCACTTTTCCAGATGTCATACAGGAAAGGGCTATTTTCTGCTTGCCCAATAATGTTTTGCTGATATAACCTAAAACTGTTTTACTGTATTACTCTCTAGTGCTACTGCAGTAGGACTCTCATATGTAATTTTACTTTCCAATATCACCTCTATCTCTACTCACAGGGTTTCTACCTCCCATTGCATGAATATTCCCATCTGGGTTTTGGATTATTTCTCTCTCTATGGGAAATAGTCACACAAATTCAAGACTTCAGTGTAGTTTCCCAGGTGGACTAGGCATTTCAACAATAAATCAGTGCCTCCTGTGGCAGAAGGAGAAACTGAGCTTTTTTGCATTCCATATTCAGGGATAGCTTACCATTTTCCACCCTCAAACTCCCAAATCCTGCATACTATCACAAGCAAATGTTAGAAGAGAAAATTAATCTTTCAGTGTTCTTGGGAGGGTCCAAAGTTCGAGTGTTCGCAGTTGCCCTGGCCAATATCTGTACTATAAGCTTACATGACATGCAACCACAAGCTGCCAAAATATCACTGAATTTATTTTCACATGTGACCTAGCCCAAATTTGAACCCTGTTATCTGGGGGTGACGGTCTAATGCACAGCCGCCCAGCCCAGCCCTCTGTTCCTTATTGTTTGGCTAGGATGGCATTATAATTTGATGTAATGTAGATGTGACAGTGTTGATTTAGACCAGCCAGCATGCCAGAACATGACTCAAGGTGGTAATTTGAGTTTGCGAGTCAACACAGTGACTTCTTCCTCCCAGTGTAGTACACTGCCAGCTACACTCTTGTAAACAGATTCTTCTTGGAGCTTAGAATGGACTGGTTCAGAGGAAGGCTACAGAGGGACACTGTGTGCTTTTAGTTAACAGGACACTTCACACTCAGTGCTGTGAGTGTGATGTTCATCCATGATTTTGAAAGGAGAAAATAGTAGTGGGTTATAAGGCCTCATCCAAAGCCCATTCATGTCAATAGAAAGACTTCCATTGATTTAAATAGGCTTTGGATCAGGCTCAAAGAGACGGTCACTTCTAGATAACAAATTGGAATCCAGCCTCGGTTGGTAATAGTGAAAACATTTTTTAGTCTGATGTCTGTTGAAATGGAGCTTAGTGGCATTAGTCCAATTCAAGGTGGACAATGGGTCATATT
The DNA here is from genome assembly GCF_965140235.1 of Caretta caretta. Lineage (NCBI taxonomy): Eukaryota > Metazoa > Chordata > Testudines > Cheloniidae > Caretta > Caretta caretta. Next base: position 176,489,993 of record NC_134207.1, read on the forward strand.
ACAAAAACTACTAACACAATGGGCACTGATTGCCAGATCAATCTCAACAGTGAGGCCAAAGTCTGAATGGGCATGGAAACTGAGCTAACTTCTCAATTCTAGGTGTTGATCTTCTTCCAGGTCAGAATTGAGGCAGTTGGTGACTATATAGCATACGAATTTATTGTACTACCTAAACCCCTGCTGATTGACCCTGCTAAAGATTGACTGTGAACTTCTGTTTTAGGGCTTTCAATCTGACACATTTCACAAGCACTAAAATTAGAGTTTCTTGAAATATTTTTGATGAAAAGTGTGTGTATGGGTCGTTCTTGTTTTGTTTTTCTTAAACCAGTTTACGAGTGCCTACTCTCGGGGGGTTACACTTATTTAACTGGTTTCTAAACTAATTTAATGAAATCAGTACACAAACAATGTGTAAACAAGCCCTGAGTTTCCAGGGCCTATGCATTGGTCTCAAGTCATCTGGGAGCATGCTCATATGATGGTCTCCTCTGAGACATGCTAATGACAGAATCAGAATGAAATCAAAGAAATTGTGGAAAAAGTTGATTGCTGGGAAAATAGCAATTAAACCTTGCTCCGTGGTGTGTAGACCACTATTTGTCTGAGTAAAGGGCTTCTGGCAAAATTTGCCCCATGTAATTGTGTTCAGAAAGTAGACCTGTTGGAATAGCTAACCTGAGACTAATGCACTGTGGGATGGTAGTGGGAGTAATATTTTTGCCATGGAGACTATTACACTAGTAAACCCTATCCACTCTGGCACTGCCCCAATGAGATTGGTACGGTAGAGGACAACACCGCAATTAACCTTGCTCTGTGCAATCTAATCCAAATAGTAACTGGAACACCTGTCCTCCACTGGAAGCATTTCTATGTGCACGCGCAAAGTGTGTTACAGGAGTTTTAGGGTGATGTAATGGGGTGTACAAACCCTACACTGGAATGGAAGGGGTAAAGAAGTTTCTCTCAGACAGGCAGGTGTGGGCCAAGGCAGCTGGGCCACACCCTGCCTGCAATGCATGCATAGGCTGGAGGAGGAGCTTAAAAGGGGAACTGAGTAGCTCACATGCAGGCAGCCAGTGGAGGTGAGCAGACCTATACTCTGGATCTCTACAGAAGAAACACTGAGAGGCCCACCTGCCCACTGATGGTCTACACGACCTGCCAGGAATGCTGCTTAGGGAAAAGGATTCTGGGCATTTGCAAGGTCAAAGACTTCTTACCAGTTTTTTGCTTTTCCATCTTGCTTAGGGAGGCTGGTGGATGTGATCCAGGGAGGCAGCCACATAGCACTCCAGGGTGCAGAACTCAGATGCCTACCTTTTGGGCCCTGGCTTGGAACCTGGTGAAGAGTCTGAACTTGGGTTCCTCCATCCACCCCATGCCAGAGATGGAGGCAAAAAGCCTGTCCTTGATAGTAGAGACCACAGGTGCCAACTTTCAGCTTTCCCTGGGAGTGTTCCACTCCTGCTTGGCTCAAAGATCCCTCCCCCACTCCACCTCCTCCCGCCCCCGCTTTACTTCCTCTCCCAAGGCTCCACCTGCTCCCCTGAGTGTGCTGTACCCTCACTCCACCTCTTCCTGTCCCCACTCCTCCCCCCAGCACCTCCCACCTGACGCCAAACAGCTGATGGATGGTGGGTGAGAGATGCTGGGGCAGGAGGGGAAGGAGCTGATCAGCAGGTGGCTGCTGGTGGGTGCTGAGCACCCACTATTTTTTTCCCATAGGTGCTCAAGCCCCAGAGCTACTGCGGAGTCTCATAGACTTTAAGGTCAGAAGGGACCATTATGATCATCTAGTGTGACCTTCCGCACAACGCAGGCCACAGAATCTCACCCACCAACTGCTGCGAGAAACCTCTCACCTATATCTGAGCTATTGAAGTCCTCAAATCGTGGTTTAAAGACTTCGAGGTGCAGAGAATCCTCTAGCAAGTGACCCATGCCCCACGCTGCAGGGTCGGCACATATGGTAGAGACTCAGGACTCGGAAGACTCCATATCCCAGAGAGTCCCAACTCTGGGACTTTAGTCAGGTAAAGCCTGAAACCCCTTGCTCGGCAGCAGAACTAGCATTTGTTGGACTCTTTACATATGCTGGAGGGGGTGACACAATTTGTGACCCCGATGGAGGGCCAAGTCACAGGGCTGGTCTACACAAGGCAGCTTATGTCAACCTAATTATGTTGGTGTTTACACTACAGCCTTCCTCCCACTGATATAAGTGCCTGTGGCAGGGTGCTGCTAGAGGGGCCTTAATCAACTCCTTCCACTCCAGCCCCAATCAGGGGGATAGCCTGATGCTTGTCTGGTAACTGACCAACCTCCTTAGCAGGAGCTATAAGGCTGAGAGGAAATGAGAGCAAAAGGGGGGGTGGAGACCAGGAGGGGAAAGTGAGACTCAGAGGGAGGTGGGAGTCGGTAGTCTCCTAGTCTGTTGCTGACCAGGCCTGTGGTAGACCAAGCTGTTGTAAAAAGCTTGTACTGTATATAGTTGGAAACTGGTGGTGGGGACTTGATCACAAATAAAGAGCACGGGTGTGGCAGCCACCTGAAGCCTCCCTGAGCCTCTGAGAGGAGCGGGAGAAGGGCTGAACCGGGGGGGCACAGCATGTGCCCTGTTACAGTGCCCTACTACACTGGCATAATAATTCCATCTCCATGAGAGACATAAGGCTTATGTTGGTGTACTGAGGGCGATGCAGTGTCTATGGAGACACTGCGTCCCTTACTACAGTTGTCTTGTCAATTTCACGGCAGAAGCCATGGAGTTGACAAGAAAGCCAGGCAGCTACAGCCCAGCTGCCCTCCACTGTCCTGGAGAGCTGAGTGACGGGACCCTGTTCCTGGCTGGGAGCTGGGGTGAGACATCTGTAGGGGGCCTGGGAGCTGTCATGAGAAGCATGAGTGTTTCACACTCACACTAGTGAGTCATGAAATTGACAAGGCTGCTGGGCTCCTGGCAGGGAGTGGGTGAGGGGGGTCAAGAAGCCAGGGCACCTGGACTCTGCTCAGTGGGGGCAAGAAGCCCCGGGCTTCATTCACTCCCTGCATGGAATGGGGAGCAGAGTGTGGGGAGGCCGCTGGGAGCCTTTGGGGCAACTAGGCTCCAAGCAGGGAGCTGCCAGCAGAGCTGAGACACCAGGCTCTCAGCTCCCCACACTGCCCCTCTTAGGTCAGTGTAAGTGCTCCTGGTGAGAATGCACACCACCGACCCAGGGAGGGTAGTGTGGTCATGCACCACCACAGTAATTACTGTGGTGGCTGTAAATTGACCTAAAGCGACTTAGGTTTGTAGTGTAGTCATACCCACAGAAGGGGACAGTACAGGGTTGGAGTGACTATCAACAGGGGGTGACAAGACAGATGGCCTTGCTTGACCACTAGGTGAAACAAGCTGGAAGCAGACTCCTTCACAGGGCCAAGTGGTGGTTAGCATGCCATACTGGGTCAGACCATAGTCTATCTCACCCAGTATCCTGTCTCTGACAGTGGCCCATACCTGAGCTCAAGCGGGAGTGTACAAAACAGGACAATTATAGTGTGATCCACCCCTGTCTTCCATTCCCAACTTCTGGTAGCATGGGTGTGCATCCCTGACCATCTTGGTTCCAGTGGAATGTCGCTATCATGCAAAGTTGCCATTATGGAAGGAGATGCAGTCTTTCAGGAATGTAGGGACAGTTTTGTGGAAGGCACTGAACACCATATCATGGAGAGTCAGTTCAGAGTTTGGAGCAGAGGAATGATATGTTTGTTCGCAGAGTCCTGTATTGCTAAGCAGGTGGGCTGCTGCGCTTTGTACCAGTTAGAGCTTATTTAGGATCCTGGGTTTCATTCCACTGAAAATCAATGGAACTGCAGCTGGGTAAGTCACTTATGTGCTTTTGAACATTTTATGCACAATGAATTTCAGCGACCAAGCCACGTGACTGTATAGATCATCCATTCCAAATCTGTGTATGATAAGATGGGATGCAATCTATTGTGCAGTCATGACCAAATATTGTGAGGCTCGCTTTCAAATCCAGAGAAGGGCAGCACTGTGTGGACAAATTCTTCAAAAGGCTTTCCTGTCCCCATTAGCGTCACCTCAGTCTTGCTGTGTTCAGCTTTAACCAGCTGCTTTTCCAGGTGCTGATTTAAGTTAGGCATGGAGAAAGCGGGGAAGTGGTGCTGTTTGTGTTTGATATCAAGATGATGTAAAATATGGTGCCATTGATGTACTGAGGACATTTCAGCTATTGTTGTCTCTCCACCAATCCCAACAGCACATATAGATATGAAATAATTTGCGAGTGCGGATTGAACCTTGGGATGCCATAGAAGAGAACTCTGACAGTGGAGGAGCAGTTGCCCTTGGTTTGGTCTCTGAGGCATCATTGTGCTAGATATACATCATGAAAAGACAGTCTCTGTCCCAAAGAACTTACATCTCTGTGGAAAGGAGGAGGTCATCCACCAGAACAAGTACTATCTGTGCTATTCCAAGCATGCTGATTCCTACCTTCCTTAGGCTAATACAAATCCTTACTCACGCTCTCTCAGGCAACCCAAACATTGAAGTCAATGAGAATTTTGTTTAATAATGAGGTTCAGGATTTGGCCTTCTTCAGCTGACTATGGTATTGGAAGGCTTCAGAGACACAAAAGGGACAGAGCTAAAAGTTTGGGCTTGTTCAAATCCAGGGGTTTAGTTCAGATTATTATATAAAGAGAGTCTGGTGGCAAAGTTCAGATCAAATCTTGATCCAAGGTCAGGGGTGTCTGGAACTGGAGTTTTGACCAGGCTCTGTTCAGAGTTAATATCTTTACCTCTAAAAAATCTGTATCCTCCACTGCTGCTGTTATTTATGTGCAACATATTTTTTTAATTTTAGAGAATAAGCAGTGTAATAAATATGTAAGATCTTCAGTTTAACTTCTGCAAATATCTCCAGGGAGAGATTCTACCCATCTCTCAGTGTGTGTTCATGCAGGGTTTATGTCCTGATAATCACAGCTCTTACTTGTAACTGAATTAATTGATCAGACTCCGATTTATCTCAAAGAGTAGTGCTAACATTCCTGAATCTGATGTGAGGGGTTCCTTTTGCTTTCAGCAACAGCTAGGGTAAAGGGACACTGAGCATTTAAAGAAAATCACGTTCAGGTTTTTTATTATAAAACCTGAAGATGTTGGTAAGCCTGAAAGGCTTTCCTGGAGGCTTCCCAAGCCTGGAAAGTCCCGGGATTACCAATCTAAAAGTGCAATTTACTGTCCCCCCTCCCCCCGCCCCCTCATTTCTAGTTGCAGCCACTGGCAAACAGATTCTGTCCAAACTAAGGAATGGATCTCTTTCTAACATTCCTTCAGAGTCATTGAGTTCCAAACCTTTTTTAGAAAGACTGAACTTGTAATGCTTCCAACTGTAAATACATGATAGATGGATACCAGACACCTGTTACCTAATTCCTTGCCAGGTTTTTCAATTTTAAATTGCATTAGATGCTTGTTGAGTGGACTCCTTGTAACTTATTAGCTGTTGAATGTATGGGAAAGGGCTGAGGATGAGCGTGGAAAAAATGGTCTATTGTCTGAGATATCAGAGAAAAGCAACCCCCCCCCCTCCATTTTTCAGAGTAAATTGCTGAAATCTGAAGAGACATCTGGTCATAATTCTTCTGTTGAAACATATATCATGCATGGAAATGATTTACATCAGGTGAAATTCCACTCAGTTACACCAAATGATTCCAGAGTAACTCCATTCAAGCTAATGGATTTATACCAGAATTACCTTTGTGTAACTGAGTGGATCTTGGCCCATCAACTAATTATGATCCTCTCTAATGTGAAAATATACAGTACATTACACCTAGGTAAAGAAACGTGTAGGAAACAGTGGCAAGCTGCCCTAAGGATCACATCTAATAATACATAATTCACTGTCTTAACTGCCCTCTTTAAATGTCACACAAGTTATTATTATTTGTATTACAGTAGTTACTATAGGCTGCAACTGAAATCATTGTACTAGGCATGGTACAAACACATAGTTAAAAACCGTACGTGTCCTGAAGAGCTTATCCTCTAAATAGATAGGAGGTTTCCGGTAGAATTCTATTGTAATTTTACTTCTAATAGGCAACCAGTTTTTGCTGATACATTTGGAAGTTGCTTGAGAGGCTTGCACTGTAAATGCTTGAGGCCCTGATGCTAGCAGGTCACTTTGCAGTGTAGATTTCTGAGCTATGCAGAGCCCCACTGAGGGATCTCAATAGCCACTTCCGAAGTTTTGAAAGCTGTGTCCATTTGTAGTTAATGCTTCACTGAGCATGGTTAGTGTTCAAATGAAAAGATCCAGGATGGCAGCCACTGAGAGATTTGAACTGCTCTTTCACAAGTTCCTTGATGCAAAATCTTAAAGGACTTTCCAGAATCAGGCAGGGGGGTTCCTAAATGGTTGTGCATTTTATTATTTTTCTAGTCTGATAAAATGCATTTCCTGTGTCTCACTCCTTTTGTTTCATTTTCATATGCTGTAAAAACAAGGCGATCCATTCCCATCCTTTCATTAAGGTGGAGAGTTGACTCACAATATATATTTCTTTACATATTGTTGCACAAGTATGTTCAGAACACAGCATGGGTACTTTACGAAATAAAACTGACAGATTTAAACTCTGGTCTTGTAATGTGACCCTCTGTAAGACTCTTCCTGGATGCAGGGTATTTTTTTCCTCACTGAATTATTGCGATGTCTTTTCTTTGTACACATTGTGAAAGAGTAAAAGTATGTGTTGGTGTGGGATGATATAAAGGTTATATAGGCATAAGTTTGGGTTGACCCCATTTCTCAGTGAAGAAAAGTTGGCCAGGGCCCATCGAAGAAGCTGGCATGAAGATAGTTTCTTTTGTTCAACTTCGTCATTCTTGGAGCTAGATACTGTTTCGAATTCAGTTGATTTTTGCTGTGTGAAGTTGGATGAGAGAGTTCCTTGCACTGGAAAGTAGGCAGGGCTGTGGCTAGTGGAGGCAGTCCAAGTTGATTAGAAGGCTAGCTATCTAGAATAGTTCAACTGGTAGTACTGTGAGGAAGGAGAAGGAGGTTCTTGTTCTTTCATTCATAGCATGAACTCAGGTACGTGCTCATGCTGCATCTGATTAGGTTCAGCACAGAGCTGGCAAATATTGCAATCATTTTTTAAAATTACATTTGTTTCAACTTCATGTGTACCCTTTGTTGCTTTCTGTAAGTATTCTAGCAAATGAGATCAGTGGTAGGAATGATCACCGAAACAGCACATTTTAAACAAATATTACCAAATATTCATGGCAAGCAAATTTCAGAATTGTACTTGTGAATGTTTGCTTTGGAATTCTGATTGTAAGTGCTACACCCATACAGTCTGGATACAAAAACATATTATATGGCCTATGTCTCCAGTCTAAACAGATTGAATTTCAAAATTATTTTATTTCATAGTGACCAACCATTCGGATTATGCTGGAACTGTAAAGACAAAGAAAAGAGATAAGTATCCAGTAGGGCTTACAATCTAAAGACATCAAATGATAAAATTTGTCTAAAGAAGTATTTGCAAACTAGCTACTGACCACAAATTTCACTGAAATTATTTTGTGAACATTAGAAAATGAAATCATTGCAGTCCATTGACAGATAATTTAGGTACAAAAAGGAGAAGAATTTAATTGAATTAATTATTGATTGTAAATCATTGCTCCTGTTGCATGTCAGACTGCGTCATCTTCCTCTTCAATCTAGTGGAGCATGAGAGAAACCACATTCTTACAATTTTCCCTTAGTTTCTTCCATTCTTTTTGGTCCGTGGCATCCCATATTTCACTAATGCTCTGCGTTATTACTCTTTTAAAATGTTTTCTAAATACATGTCCATACCATATTAGTCATTTTCAGCCCTCTGAGAAAAACATACACATTCAAGAGGTGCTCTGTAAGGGTCTGCAGGAGGCTTTCATAAAAGCACTCATTCCAACTTGAGCTTCTCTGTGTTGGCCGGTAGGCCATTTGCAATTAGTGCCAACTGAAGAGAATCGGTTTTGTCTGAAATGATGGAAACGCAGAAAAAATGTATTTTTCCCCCCAATCAAAGTTAAATTTTACATTTCCCATCAATAAATTGGGCTTTGTCTTATTTGAAGCCATTTTCCCAAAGAGACTGCATTTCTAAAATGAGCAGTGTATTCCCAGATAGCCTGTTTACCCACCAGTTACGTAAAGCTTGAGGTGAAGTAGCTGGATCTGTAAGAGGGCTCCTACCTGGTCCTGAAGACTTCAAGATGTTTATACTCTATCAAAGTGAGGTAAACAGAGCTAAAGCTAAACATGGAGTTCCTTTCCCCCTCTCCTTTTCAGACATAAAAATCCTAAAAACTGGATTAACATGGCAAATTGTGTAATGTTTGGGGTCATTATTTTAGAACGCTGTAGTAAATGTGAGGATACAGTAAGTGTACTGTCTTTTTAAATCTGTATCAGGGAGCAAGGCGGGAGAGGGAGTGGGGAAGGGTCTGGTTAGAAGCTCTATGGTAAAACTGAGAGGGGCTAGCTTTATGAAAGCTGTTTGCTTTCATCCTAGGAAACTTCCTTGATCAGTGTTAAAAGAAAATCAGTCTTTCTGGGATTCTTTACCATGTCACATAGCAATAATCATAAGCAGTCATAATGAGATATACCATATAGTCGTTGCCATTAAATGTAATTGTTTGGTTTCCACACAATGGTATCTAAATGTAGGGAAATACGTAATTTCTTGGTTCTGTCCCTTTCAGAAAGTGTCCAATAGGTGTTCCTCATCTCTATGGCAACTAAAACTAGGCCTGGGCTTAGGGTTGCCTCTCTGGAACCACTCCCCATACATTTCTGCCTTCCAGCTGCACACATGGCAGACTGCAGCTCTCCATTTGAGACAGAGCAAAAAAGGTTTTTATTGAAATGTGTCAAGTTCTTCACTGGCTTCAAGGTTTTTTTCCTCAGAATGCTTAAGTCAGGCTTTGGCCTCCCTTTTGAGTTGAGTAGCACTTTTAAACTTGTACAGAGTTAGTATTTTTCAACTTTGGAAGCTATTGTTCTAGTGAGTTCTTCCTGAGGGTGACCCTAAGCTCAGGCTCAGAGCAAAGATTTGGTCCGTCTCCATTTGTCATGGAGATGGGGAATGCCCACTGTGAAGACACGCCGTCATGGAGGGGCCTAGAAAAAAAATTCACAGGTAAGACAAACTTCTCCCAATTCTCAGATGCCATTGTACAGTAACCGTTTTTAAAGGCAGCCCCCTTTTGGCACAGATTGGCATCTTTGTCAGGCAATAAGAGTTTTTGGTTGGCCTTGCCTGTTTGTTAAACTGCATCCATAGGCATAGTTTGACTTCTATATTTGGGGGGAGAAAATTTTCCATTTTCTATTTTCCAGTCAGACCAATGGGGTTGCATATGAGGGCAAATGCTGTGCCTGCTTGAGGCTTGCAGTTTGGAGGAGCAATGCCCCCCCACCCCCCAAAACTACACCCATGACCACATCTTATGGTATTTTATCATTTCAGGAGGTGTGGTGCATGTCCCCCACTGACACACCTCACCCTCAAATATTACATTTTGTACATAAAGGCACCTCACTTTCTAAAACTGAGCGAGATGGAAAAATGCAGTATCAATAAACAGAACAAGGTGTACAGCGAATTATTCTACTCATACCCCATAAAGTTACATGACTACTGGTTTATACTAACTGTAAGGCACTTTTTAGCTGAAAGTGTTTTAACTTTGCCCAGCATGTGTTTAGCTGTTTAATTTTCTTTGCTGTTAAAGTCCATCTCATTTTTGAGCTACTGGTATGCCCTTAAATGTGCTAGCCTCCACAGAAAAAATAGCTCTGGAAGACCTAATTAAGTAATTGTTCAGTTACCGGGCACAAAGACCCCTTGGACTGCTCCTAAACAACGCTTGGCACAAACCTATGTTTAAAGCTGTTTTTCCTTTAGCAGGAATTAAAAAGAATCTATTTTTGTGTGGGTATTATGTTTTCAATGGTATAGCAGCCCTTGCTCCTTTTCATCTCTCTAAGAACATGTAAGATTGTCTACGCTAACAAAGAATGCAAGCTATCGTCTGTAATCAGTTGAAATATCTACTACTCAAATTCCAGGTTTCCTTTGATTTATCAATGTCACATTTCACATTACAGCACCCCACTGTCCATTTTCTTCATTTCCTTTCTAATTATGGCTTCTCAGCTCAGTAATTTGCTGTTGCGCCTTTTTTTGAAGTCTTGTTTTTAGTTTATTCAGCAAAGTGGGAGAGTAACATAAAGGGCAGGCTTTGTGATCGAAAAGTTGTGCAAAAGCTTCCCCCCTCGACACTTTTAGTTGTGGATGAGCGTAGAAAAGCTGGATGGTTTAACAGCTGTATGAGCTAAAAGGGGACATTATTTCTGGCTGTTAAATGAATAGCACATCTTCCAAACTGTTAATTGTTGTTGCAGTCTCGTTAAAAAAAATGCCACTCTTTCATTCAGTAAAAAGAAAAGGAGTACTTGTGGCACCTTAGAGACTAACCAATTTATTTGAGCATGAGCTTTCGTGAGCTACAGCTCACTTCATTCAGTAGTGTTTAAATAGGAAAAAAGATGTGGATTTATGAAAGTTTTGTATTGAAAGCTTCTTCTGTGGTCCTCTGCATATTCTCTACATTGTTCTGAATCTTACAAATTCATTATTTAGTGCTCATCCTTCCCCTGAGATATTAGTCAAATCCAGTATTTTGGCCATATATACAAAGAGAGAGACTCACAGAAAACACTCTTACACACACTATGGAAAATATGCACAAATATGTGTTCTTTTTTCCACCTACATACACAAAACAAACACATTTCTTTCACACACACAAAACATTCTTTGGAAGCACAGTTATGGACACCATATAAGATTTTTTACCCTCTATAGAAAATACACATACAGAGACACTCAAAAATAATACATAGCTCTTATTGCTTTTCATCCGTAGATCTCAAAGTGCTTGTTCTGTCTTCTGCATGTTCTCTCTCACGCACACACACAATGCAGTACAACAGAGCACACTTCTGTTTAATTCATTTGCACTGTGCTCTTCACACCTGTGCAGTCATAACTCGGGGCAAAATCTTGGTCCTATTGAACTCAGTGGGAGTTTGCCTTAGTAAAGACTGAATGAGGTCCAGGGCCCTATAGAAGTAAAAACAGCTATTGTAGGTACCATAGGTAGGTTCCACACATCCCTTTCCTTTTTTACTACTTCTGAAACAGTGTACTGTACTTGGAAGTTAACATTTTGTGCTTAGTTCACTCAAGCAAAGCAATTCAGCTCTCTGAGTGTGCAGTAAATAAGCAGGGTGACTCACCAGTGGTAACTATTATTGACAGCACTTCAGGGCTTAAAAGACATGGCAGAGCAATATCTTTTCAAATCTGTGCAGGAGATTTCTACCTACTTGTCCTAATTTCAAAATCCAGTGGTATTTTTTTTAAAAAAATCTAGACTCTTTCATCTGGTCACTGTATTGCACCAACCTTCACTGAGTACTGATATGTTGTTAAAGCTGATCCTCTCCATGCTGCCATTTGCAAGATGAACTGCACACAACCTTCATTTTTGCCACTTCATTCGAAACCCAGACCTGCTCAGTATAATGTGGATTTTCTAGTGTCTGCTTTTGCAAAACCTACATATAATTAATAGAAATGTGATAAAAGCTGATGATAGACAGTCTGATGGTCCATCCTTAGCCCGTGATCTTATCCAGGGGGGTCAACCTTAAACAGTGACTTGGAGAGGAGGGATTTCCCCCAAATGAGATTCCTCCCATGTTGGAGACCCCAAAGCAGAATGAGGAGTGAGGACAGAAATTTCCCCTTCACAAGCTCTTAAGTAACTTGCTTTACAATGTGTCCTATTTGATAGGAGACTGGGTCCATGCAGAGGAATTACTCCTGTGTTAAGGTTACAGGAGTTCTGTGCATGTCGCTAGATGTGAGCAAGTACTGCCAAGAGCAATGGGCAGCTGAGCTACAGGGTGGCAGCCATGTCCTGGGCAGCTCTACAACCCCTCATTATGGAGTTTGAAAATGGGGAGGGGAGGGGAGGGAAGGGGATTCAGTACCTTAGACAAGATGATAAAAAGACTAACCCACTTTGGAATTTATAGGACTGATTGTGCCCTCACTTGTACAAGTTTTGCACTGGAATAATTCCATTGGTTTGGAGTTACTCCTATTTAACACTGGGGCATTCTTAACTAGTGATGTGCTGTCAATATTTTAACAAAGGGGCTACTACAAAAATGCCCCCTCTTGGCCTATACTTAGATCAAGTATCTCAGGGGCAGATGGGCAGAGAAATAGGGCTGAGGGACTGGGGAAATCTATTAATTTCCCACCATTTAAGATCAATTACTCATAAAATTACAGAGCCAAGAAAGAAGGCAACACAACTTGGCAAACAAACTTGTATGACATGCTCTATGCTTCTGCTGAAACATGCAGGGCAGGAAGCAGAGCTCCTAGATCAGCACCCTCCGGGGGACCATATGTTATAAGAGATGTCTGCCTGTATATTAATAGTTAAGGTGTCAGTAGATGGTGCTCAAGGAATATGTGGCATTGTTCCTGAGTTTTGAAAGTCCAATAAAACCTACTGTGCACTGGAAATGTGTCTCTGTGCGGCTTTTTACCTCCACGCTTAACACCATAGGGCTGTTTCTTCCTGCCCTTTTGGCTGGTGATGCAGGCTCCTCATATCACCAAACTGAGGGGCTGGTGGCTGCTGTATGGGGTTAATGAGGAGAGGAATGCTTCGGGGCAACAATGATGGAGGAGAGAATGAAGCACTGAAAAATGAAGAATGTGAGGGTATCTTCCACGGGGAGCATGGTTTTGAAGATCCTTTTGATTTGGTGTAATCAGGTGTAAGCACATTCCAAAGATAAAATATTGTTCCTCAAATATGTTTATGAGCCCAAGGTTAAGAGTCATAGCTAGCTGGGATGATTTAGCAGTATCTAGAGAGGGGGTGAAGTTCATGAGAGGCTGAGAAATCACCTAAGCTCTCAACGCAGTATGAAAATTAGTATAGCACATACTCGTTATATTTCCTTATGAAGTGAGCAACCATATCCTTTCTCTCAGAATGCCTTGTATTTTAGATTAAGGGAAATCACAGAACAAGAAAGGAGCGCACAGAGTATATTCTAAATAACATGCTGCATTGACTCTACCTTGTGAAATGGCAGCTGCCCCAGTTGATAGAATTTTTTGAAATGTAAAGGTACAGAGCAGAGCAAACAGTTCTAACAAATGATTACGCCACAATGTGTATTTTAACAAGGATTTGGCATCCCTGTATGGGTTGTGTGAGATCTCTAGCACAGGGGGCTGGGGCACATGACTTACAAGGAGAGGCTAAGGGAACTGGGGTTATTTAGTCTGCAGAAGAAAAGAGTGAGGGGAGATTTGATAGCAGTCCTCAACTATCTGAGGGGGGTTCCAAAGAGGATGGAGCTCAGCTGTTCTCAGTGGTGGCAAATGACAGAACAAGAAGCAATGGTCTCAAATTGCAGTGGGGGATGTCTAGGTTGAATATTAGGAAACACTATTTCACTAGGAGGGTGGTGAAGCACTGGAATGGGTTACCTAGGGAGGTGATGGAATCTCCATCCTTAGAGGTTTTTAAGGCCCAGCTTGACAAAGCCCTGACTGGGATTATTTATTTGGTGTTGGTCCTGCTTTGACTAGATGACCTCTTGAGGTCTCTTCCAACCCTAATAGTCTATGATTCAAGAACGCAAGCTGATCCCCATTTAGGGCCTGTTGCAAAGCCCATTGAAGTAATTGGAAATAATGCCATTGGGCTTTGGTTCAGAACACTAGAACTGGGGTGCTTTGCCAAAAACACATGCCCAGTTCTTGTTGTTATAAATTATTTTGTTAAATTATGCTATCATGGGTCAATCCTGTATGTGCTGGCTAGGGAAACTGAGTGAGAGCCCTGTTAACCAGAACTGTGTTCAAACATGATTCTAGCTAACGCAGTAACAACATGTGTGTAGACTGAGTCCAGGTGCCTGAACCAGTGACACTTGTGGAAAAGAAAGAGAAAGTGATCCTGGAGGAAACTAGGAGAGAATCTTCATGAAGCAACATGAAGTGACCGTTCTTAACAAGTCAAATGACAAGTGGAGGGAATAAAAACAAAAGAAAAGAAAATCAAAAATAAAAGGTACTACAGCAATTCAGGTATTTAGCTACAGAATTCATAGTCACTAGCATCTAAAAGAGAACTTTGGGGTGTCTTTTTCCCCATTGACTCTTTAGAGCCTCTTCCTCAGCTTCACTCCCTGCAGTTTATTTTCTCTTTCCACCCCACCCCCTTCCACCATCTTAGAATTACCCTTCCTGTGAGGGAGAAGAAAATACCAAATGATGTCTAAGACCTGGTCTCATATCATGTCCCCTCACCTTGATCCCTCTACTGCACTAAAAATACCAGCCTCAATGACCTGTTTATTTCCATCTCACATTTTTCTATGCTGCCTTTACATGTGTTTGTGGAGCACATGGTACAATGGTGCCCAGATCCTGATTTGAGTACTTGGAACTCTTTGCACTAACAAACTTAGTTTGGTTATTATTCATAATAAATGAGCTGCCATCATCCACCTCTAAATTTCCCAGTGTGTCCTGGCTTTGATGTATCTCTCTTAGGTTGTAATCTATTGGGCAGGAACTCTCTTTACCTAGTGCCCTGTATAGAAACAAGCACAGCATGGGTATTAAACAGATAAATAATAGTTAATCTGCATTCCTGATTAATACCCTATATTAATGAAAATAAATAAGGATACTGTTAATGTTTTATGAATTGTGGCTGCTAAATACTTTGTCTGTTCTAGAGTCCCAATATCCTTCAGTGTTGTGTATTCCAGGATGATCATGTGTGTTTTATAGTGTCCTTGCCTTTTAACTATTGTTAGTATAAGAGTGAAGTAAACAGAAGTTTCTATGTGTTAACCCAATGAAGCTGGATGAAGACTGATTGTGGCAATGACCTGAAACCACGAGCGAATTACCATATAAATATGAGAACATGCTGGACTGTTTGTGCCGAATGTTAATGGTTGATTTGTGGATTCAGTCATATTTTATAGTGTTCAATTTAATAAAAAAAGCTTAAAAACCCCAAGAGTTTTTAGGCTAGAGGAGAACAAAAAGATTCCTACCCTGGCAATGCTTATCTATTTGAACTTTTAAAGCATTTGTAAAATACAAAGTTCTTGAAATGTTCAAGCCAAGTTACAAATCACTAAAGGATTTAGATATCTTACAGGAAGTGTAAATATTTTTGTTTTATTTCACATGGTCTACCTTCTCTGAATTCAATTTTTTGTTGGTTCAAACCTGAAGCTCAATTTCTTAATGGGAAATACAACCAAATTTTATTAAATACGTTAGTTTCCTTTTATTCACTGAAATTTTGTTTTTGGCAAAATTTTCTGATTGCCCTTATAATGCCATTATATAAATTGATGATGCTCTCTTAACTGGAATACTCTGTTCATTGTGGATCACCCCCTCTTAAAAAAGGATATATCAGAAATTTTTCAACTAACATTTTCTTGATGAAATATGGAATTTCATCAGACCCTTTTTTTAGTGAGAAGATAATGATTTCAGGGACTTTTTTAAAAGGAAAATTAGAAGCAAATATTAAATTAAACATTTTGAAATGTTTTGTATAGATATTTCAAAATTAAATGTTTTCCTTCAATCAAACAGATCAATTTTCTTTTGTTTTGACATTTCTGAAATGAAAATTTTTGGAACTTTTCTGTCTGTGAAAACGTTTGATATTTTGACTTTCTGTCCCAGTTTGGAATGAAAAGAAATATTGGAATTTCCAAAATTTCATTTTCTGAACCGCTCTAACTAGAGGTTCACATGATTAATAGGGAAGGGCTGAAGCAGCAAACTTTAGGTCTAGTTTCCAAGCAACCTAAAGTTTAGGGGTGTTTGTGTTGGTTGGCCCATTCTAAGGACAGGTGCCATTTGCAAACATTTTTATAGTTTTGAATCCATAATATTTTCTCTGGAATCAAAGTAAAGACTTTCATGGGATTTTCCCACTGAGTCCCAGACTTTTTGGTAGCACAATGGGAAGAGACAAAGATTTTATTGACCTCTCAGTAATATTAGCAAAAGGAGAAGTTTTCGAATTTTTTTTATCATGCTTAACTGTTAAGTCTAGAGAGGTTGGCATAGTATGTACAGGTAATGATTGACTCTGGCAAAAAACAGTTGATTATGTGCAGTGGAGATGGGCTGAAACAGCAAAATTTAGATCCAGTGTTCAAGCGCTCTAAAGCTTAGGTGTGTTTGGCTCTTCAGTGTGGGCTGGCCAAATATAAGGATGAATGCCATTTGCAAAATTCAGATCTGGATCCAAGTTTTGACTTTGAGCACTCCCAAAATTCAGGGCTGTTTGGAATTAGGGTTTGGCTTTGGGTTCACTTCCAGTTTTTAGTTATACGAAGCTAAAACGTTGCATGCTTTGCTGCCTCTATAGGCAAAGCACACTGCACACACCAGGGGCTCCTTGCATCCCTTAATTCCACCCTTCCTGTGTACTGCTCTCCCATCCACTTTCCTCAAGCTGTGTGTGTGTCTCCATTGCATCTCTGCCCGTTCAAAGGGTTGTGTGAGATTCCTATTCCCCCCCTCCCATGCCAGGGTCCCCCATTTGTTTCCCCATGCCAGCAGCTATGTGTGCCCCCTTTTCCCCCTCTGCCATGTGCCAGGGCTCTGCATCCTTCATTTTCCCCTTTTGCCACACCACTGTCCCCTATTTTTCCCCTAATCCTCTCTCTACCAAATACAAAGGGGCCTCTGTGAGTCCCCTATGGCCCCCTCACCATAGTACTGTTCCCTATTCTGCTCCACAATGAAAGGGGCTCTTTATGCCTCTCTCTATCCCATATAAGGGAGTCTGTGTACCCCCCTTTTCCTCTTCCTCCATACCAGGTTCCCCCTTTTTCTCACCTCCATGCCAGGGGCTCTGTGTACACTCCCCCTTTTTCCCCACCATTATTATTTCTTTTCTGTCTGGGAGGGAAGTCATTCATGGTATCAACATTTAAGATTAAGTATTAAGATACTTAACACCTGTCTCAGATCTGTATTAAGATAAGCAGATCTGAGACAGGTGTTATTCTGGAAGGTGTTAATGGCTGTGACACTGTCTCTTTGATCTATAGATAATTACAGACCTGGTTGAACTGATCGGTCAGCTGACCAGCTGCCAGTGGCTTCATGTGTCCCCATGTTCCGCTTTTTGGTTTTCAGACTTTCATCAAAATCTATAGTAGTCTTGGCAGAATTCGATTTTTATTCTTTTTATAATTTCAACAGATCTGACTATTTGTAAACCTTTTTTAGGGTTTTATCGATTTTAAATTTTCACAGTTGCACAAAATTATGGGGTGGGTGTCCGACAATAATCTTTTAATGACAGACACTGAGATTCAAAAAGTTAAACTTGTATAACCATTAAAACACAAATTATCAACATCAAATGTCAAAATATGTAAAGTAAACATCCTTAAATTAAACTCTAATACGTTCTCAAGTAGCATTTCCCACTGAGTCCCAAACTTTTCGGTAGCACTATGGGAAGAGACAAAGATCTTATTGACCTCTCAGTAATAGGGGTGGATTCTTGCTATTAGCAAAAGGAGAAGTCTTTGAATTTGTTTTATCATGCTTAACTGTTAAGTCTAGAGAAGTTGGCATAGTTTGTGCAGGTAATGATTGGCTCTGGCAGAAAACAGTTCGTTTTTGTGCAGTGGAGATGGGCTGAAGCAGCAAAATTCAGGTCCAGTTTTCAAGTGCTCTAAAGCATGGGAGTGTTGGGCACTACAGTGCTGGCTGGCCCAATATAAGGATGAATGCCATTTGCAAAATTCAGATCTGCATCCAAGTTTTGACTCTGAGCACTCCCAAAGTTCAGGGCTGTTTGGAATTAGGGTTTAGCTTTGGGTTTACTTCTATTTTGGAATTGATCGGATCCCGCATTTAATAGTTATCGCATTACATCCAGACAGAGAAACAGAGAAATGCCATCAAGTTGAGTGGAGAGTCTTGCTTTGCTTGGCCAATATTTATCTTGTTTTACTGCTTCTCAGTGAGGCTAAGAATTTATCAGGATTTGACACTTATATGGATAAAAAGAACATCCACCATTATATCAGACAAGATTAAAAAAAAAGGCAAACTCTCATATGACAGGACAAAAGGCAACCATTAAGTGCTCAGTGTTAAGAAGTCACTTCCTCTCTGAGGAAGCGTAATGAGTTGTGCTCACCACAATGGCGCCTCTTGTTGTTTGCTCCAGGAACTAGCTCTGTCCATCAGTAGGGCCCCCTCCTCTTGTGGTGCCTCATTCTCCATCACTGCTTCTCCACTGTCTTTGCTGTCTGTGGGGACCTGTGTCACTCCCGGACCATGGCGTCGTCTTCGGGGCATGGCCCTCCGGCTGTGCCCCAACTCTGTTGTCTCCTCCCTTCTGGGGGAACCGGCAGTCCTTCGCCCAGCCTCTCGCCACAATGGCAAACTTCAGTCCCCTATTCCAGCCCTTTGCTCAGCGGCAAACTGCAGTCCTTTGTTTGGCCACTTCCCTCAGCTGCCAGCAGGGCAAGGGTGGTGGCACAGGCCCTCCCACTACTCTGGGCCCTGACCCAGGGACCCTATAGCTAGCTCATTGGCTCTCCTTCCCCTCTGTCACTACCTGCTTTCCCTGGGCCACTTCCCCGTAGCCCCAGCACCTACTCGGCCCCTGTATGAAGGCCACAGTCTGGGAGCCAGCCAGGCTGGAGCTCCACTTGGTCCCCTGACCCTGCCAGCACTGCTCTGTCCCAGGAACTTCTCTAAGAGCCAGGTCTTCTCCCTTTGCCCTCCAGGGAGAGACTGCCCTCCTCTCTGCCCTGCAGCCCTTCTCATAGGGCCCAGCCTGGCCCTGATTGGCTGTTTCATAGAATCATAGAATATCATAGAATATCAGGGTTGGAAGGGACCCCAGAAGGTCATCTAGTCCAACCCCCTGCTCAAAGCAGGACCAATTCCCAGTTAAATCATCCCAGCCAGGGCTTTGTCAAGCCTGACCTTAAAAACCTCTAAGGAAGGAGATTCTACCACCTCCCTAGGTAACGCATTCCAGTGTTTTACCACCCTCTTAGTGAAAAAGTTTTTCCTAATATCCAATCTAAACCTCCCCCACTGCAACTTGAGACCATTACTCCTCGTTCTGTCATCTGCTACCATTGAGAACAGTCTAGAGCCATCCTCTTTGGAACCCCCTTTCAGGTAGTTGAAAGCAGCTATCAAATCCCCCCTCATTCTTCTCTTCTGCAGGCTAAACAATCCCAGCTCCCTCAGCCTCTCCTCATAACTCATGTGTTCCAGTCCCCTAATCATTTTTGTTGCCCTTCGCTGGACTCTCTCCAATTTATCCACATCCTTCTTGAAGTGTGGGGCCCAAAACTGGACACAGTACTCCAGATGAGGCCTCACCAATGTCGAATAGAGGGGAACGATCACGTCCCTCGATCTGCTCGCTATGCCCCTACTTATACATCCCAAAATGCCATTGGCCTTCTTGGCAACAAGGGCACACTGCCGACTCATATCCAGCTTCTCGTCCACTGTCACCCCTAGGTCCTTTTCCGCAGAACTGCTGCCTAGCCATTCGGTCCCTAGTCTGTAGCTGTGCATTGGGTTCTTCCGTCCTAAGTGCAGGACCCTGCACTTATCCTTATTGAACCTCATCAGATTTCTTTTGGCCCAATCCTCCAATTTGTCTAGGTCTTTCTGTATCCTATCCCTCCCCTCCAGTGTATCTACCACTCCTCCCAGTTTAGTATCATCCGCAAATTTGCTGAGAGTGCAATCCACACCATCCTCCAGATCATTTATGAAGATATTGAACAAAACCGGCCCCAGGACCGACCCTTGGGGTACTCCACTTGATACCGGCTGCCAACTAGATATGGAGCCATTGATCACTACCCGTTGAGCCCGACAATCTAGCCAGCTTTCTACCCACCTTGTAGTGCATTCATCCAGCCCATACTTCCTTAACTTGCTGACAAGAATACTGTGGGAATGCTGACAAGAATACTGTTTCTAAGCTTCCTCTGCACAGCCACTCCAAGGGTTGCTATTAACCCTTTGACAGCCAATGAGGGGCAGCTGTCCTGTCACTGGAAGTTATTCCATAATTGTCCATTATGGGGATTTTTATATCTTCCTTTAAAGCATCTAGAACTAGCTTCTATGGGAGACAGGATACTCCCATATGTGTACTGCTGGTGTGATCTAGTCTGGTAATTCATAAAATCATAGAATATCAGGGTTGGAAGGGACCTCAGGAGGTCATCTAGTCCAACCCCCTGCTCAAAGCAGGACCGATCCCCAATTAAATCATCCCAGCCAGGGCTTTGTCAAGCCTGACCTTAAAAACTTCTAAGGAAGGAGATTCCACCACCTCCCTAGGTAACGCATTCCAGTGTTTCACGACCCTCCTAGTGAAAAAGTTTTTCCTAATATCCAACCTAAATCTCCCCCACTGCAACTTGAGACCGTTACTCTGTCATCTGCTACCATTGAGAACAGTCTAGAGCCATCCTCTTTGGAACCCCCTTTCAGGTAGTTGAAAGCAGCTATCAAATCCCCCCTCATTCTTCTCTTCTGTAGACTAAACATCCCCAGTTCCCTCAGCCTCTCCTCATAAGTCATGTGTTCCAGTCCCCTAATCATTTTTGTTGCCCTCCACTGGACTTTCCAATTTTTCCACATCCTTCTTGTAGTGTGGGGCCCAAAACTGGACACAGTACTCCAGATGAGGCCTCACCAGTGTCGAATAGAGGGGAATGATCACGTCCCTCTATCTGCTGGCAATGCCCCTACTTATACATCCCAAAATGCCATTGGCCTTCTTGGCAACAAGGGCACACTGTTGACTCATATCCAGCTTCTCGTCCGCTGTAACCCCTAGGTCCTTTTCCGCAGAACTGCTGCCTAGCCATTTGGTCCCTAGTCTGTAGCGGTGCATTGGATTCTTCCGTCCTAAGTGCAGGACTCTGAACTTGTCCTTGTTGAACCTCATCAGATTTGTTTTGGCCCAATCCTCCAATTTGTCTAGGTCCCTCTGTATCCTATCCCTACCCTCCAGCAATCTACCTCTCCTCCCAGTTTAGTGTCATCTGCAAACTTGCTGAGGGTGCAATCCACACCATCCTCCAGATCATTTATGAAGATATTGAACAAAACCGGCCACAGGAACGACCCTTGGGGCACTCCACTTGATACCGGCTGCCAACTAGACATGGAGCCTATCCTCCTATGACATTGTGCAATATCATGGAGTTCATAACAGAGTATTCAAGTGCAAGGTAATGCCCGCTGCAAAGAACAATTTAAACTATTCATAACTGTTGCTGAGTTCCGAATTAGTTATAACTATTGCTGGTGGAATAGCATAAAAACCTGCTCATAAACAACTCTGATCAAATAAGAATCTGGGGTGTGAGTCAGGCTTTTTGACCCTTTTAAGGTCTGTTGTTTGTGAGCATTAATACGACAGGAATTTTGTTCGTGCAAATTTTCACAAACAGTATATTTGCTGAACCGTCATAGTGCTCAGTGCCTGGTTTATCCATAGGCTGTAATTTGTTCTCTCAAACAGTTTATGAATAATGAACAAATTTGGGAAAACTGGGGTTGGCTTGTGGATACCTTGCAGAGAGAAAGGGCTACCATTCCTTAACAGAATGTTGATTATGTTATATAGTTTCTCCTGCGGTCAGAAGAAAACAGACATCTAGGCTTCATATTAGATAGCTCAGTAAATATATCTGCTAAATATACAGTGGCAGTCCAAAAATAAATAAATATAAAAGCAAGTAAGATGTTAAGAAAGGAGTAGAGAATAATATGGAAAATATTATAATACCATTAGGTAAGACAGCGTGTGACTTGGGATGCTGTGCTCATTTTTGGCGACTTTAGGCAAATAAAGGACACAGCCCCAGTAGGAAAAGTCTAGAGAAGGAAAATATTAATGATGTGTGCAGGTGAGGGAGCAGCTTCCATAGGAAAGATTTTGCCCAGCTCCAAGTTAGTGACAACAGCAGTCCTAGCATCTCAAAAAGGAGAGGTGTCCAGAGTCCCAGCCCTTCTGCCCTTCCACAGAGAGGAAGCACATGCTGCTCCTCTTGAAGCATGGTACAACTGCCATGCTCCCCGGAAACATTGTGCTTGTCTGAAGCATCCATCTGAAATGCCTGCATGATCATCTGCTGAGGGCTCATTTTGAGTGCAACAATTAAGCCCTAGGATTATTTCATGTGGAAGGATGAGAAGTACGATGAGATGTGAGAGAGGTATATAATATAGTGGCTAGTACCAATTGGGTGCTTCTGTTTACCCTTTTTTGGAGATACAAAGCAGACGACACTCATTAAATTAAGAGGACAGCCTTGAGCCACATTCTCCGTTGATGTAAATAGGCATAGCTCAATTAACTTCAATGACTGTTCAATAGAGCTATGCTGATTTATACCAGCTACAGGATATGCCCCAAGAAATTTAAAATTAATAAAAAGATACTTATATATTCAGTGCATAATTATCCATTGGAAAGCCAGTTCTGCAGGATATTATTTCTGAGGAAAATATGGTGGTGAACATATAGGTACCCTTGGAAGGATTTGATTTTTATACGTAGATGTCGGCAAACATCAATTCACTGTACACACACAGGGGACAAAATATTTCCATCAATAATAATAAAAATATACAGATAAGAAATGCTGCTTAATAATGTATTAGAGTTTGATTTAAGGATATTTACTGTGTATACTTTGCCATGTGATGTTGACAATTAACTTTTTAAATCTTGTCTACTGTCAATAAATAAATATTATCTGACATGCCCCCTGTGTCTGACTGCCACATTCTGGATGCAATTTATACCAGTGAGAGGTTGTCAGTGCTTGTGCTGTAACCTTAAGTGCCATAAAATGCTCTGCTGCTGTAGCTCCATCTCTGGAGGCTCCCAACCAGCATATATGAGTGAGTGTCTGTGTTGACCAGCTCTGGTTCAGTAGTTCTGACTCCAGTAGCCTGCTTGCCACACCACAGTCACACACTGGTCTCCACCAGCCTTGGTTACTACTAGCCAAGTTACTCCAGCACACCCCCAGTCCCGAATTTCCCCAAAAACTGTCTGCCCTGAAATGTCCAGCCCTCTTCTGGAACATTCAGAGGCATAATAAGGTCCATTGCTCCTATGAAGAAACAAAAGCACAGCAGCTTGTTGCTTCAACTGGAGTTCATAATCACTTCAAGCCAAACACAAACAGCACTGGGTTGATTTAGAATAAAAGTAAAGCAACGTTTATTTACTCAAACAAGATAGGTTTTAAGTGAGTTCAAGAATAAGGATAAAGTCAGAAATGATTATAAAAATACAAATGAAAAACACTACAGTTTTGTTAAGATTCTTACCACGCTTCCTTCCAGCAAGGTGGCTGACCACCCCACTGGAGAGGATCTCCCACAAAGTAGAAAGTCCTCAATTCCTTTGTCATCTCAGGTGAAAGATAGCTTTGGAGTCTTTGCCACTTTCTTTTATAGTTCAATGAACTTTTGAAATGGATCATTCTCAAACTTGAGTGCCCCTGCTGTGAGGAAAGATGATGGAGAAGGTTCCCCATTGGTTGCTTCCCCATGGGTGCTTTCTACAATGCAAATTGGTCTGTCTCTGCAGCCTCCAATATGCCAATGAAAAGCCCCTTGACTATGATTGCACTTGGATGGAGGCGCTGGCTCCTTTGTCTGAAAAAAAACTGTTTACCCACTCACATACTTCTCTTGTTCAAATATATTTTTGTAACATCTTACAGAGGGAATTCATAACTTCACATATAAGATTAACACCTTCATTTTAAAGTGATATGAATAACTACTGTATTATGAGCTTTCATATGATACCTCACAACATATATTGTGAATAAATATTATTTCAGTAGTGAGTAGGGTGTGAAAATAGGGGTGCTTAGGGTTAAATGTGAAAATGTAAATAAAAATTGAAAGCATGTTTAAAACCCGTAATTGTGCACAACTGTAAAAATTTAAATCAATATAATGCTTAAAAATAAACATTGACATTATCCATTGAAATTGTAAAAAAGTAAAAATCGAATTCTGCAATTTAGGGCTTGATTCTTCACTACCCTACATCGTGTGTTGTCACTTATACCCTCATGCAAAGTAGGTGAAAAATTCAGACATTCTGATGCAGTATCCTTATACACTCTCTTTGAATTGGTATCATGATAATGCAAGGCACATAGTAATGGAGAATCAGGCCCAAAAAATTAATTCCTGTTATTGAGATATTACTGGCTCCAACAATATTCCTTAATTGCACAGGGAAAACCTCTAAAATAAAAAGTTCATTCAATTTCATATGTACCCACTATAGCTTAGTAAGTTTTTTTTTAAAAAAATAGACTTTAATAGTATTATTACAGTGATTTATTATTTGTATCACCACAGTGTCTAGGAGTCCCTGATCCAAAGAGCTTACAATCTAAGTAGAAGTCAAGAGATAACAAAAGACAGGCAGACGGGGAAATACAAAGAAACAATGAGATAATATTGGTTGGAATAGGAATATCATCTGCAGTTACACTTTTTAGGATAAAATTGTTAATGGTTTTCAGTTCTCATGGTTCCTAGACTTATTACTTATTATTCATATTTACTCATGTGCAGTAGTACCTAGAAGCCCCCATCAACAATCAGGGTCTGATTACGCTATGTGCTGTATGTGCATATAATGATCCAGCAACTCTGACCCAGCTGGTTGTCAGCAACACTCTAGTCACACTGGCTTCCACCAGCCTTGGTTACTACTTGCAGTGTTCCCAACACACTCCCTGCTCGAATTTTCCCAAAAACGCGTGTTCTGCACTGTCTAGCCCTTTCCTGGGAAGTTCAGACATTAAATGTCTAATGCCCCTGTAAAAAGTCAATATTCAATAGTTGGCTACTTTAATGGAGTTACCAAACAGTTCAGTTTAAATACAAGATTGTATTAGTTTAGATTAAAAATAAAATATGTTTGTCAACAAAAGGTAGGATTTAAAGTGAATTAAGTATCTGGTATTAAAGTCAGAAATGGTTACAAGACAAATAAAGAAAAAATGCTTTCTAGTAGCTAAAACTTAACAAGCTAGACTTGGTTCAAGGTCAAATCTTACCACGTGGTCCCAGCAACATGGTTGACCAAGTTCACAGTCAGGAGCTCCCCTCAAAGCCAAAGGGCTGGGTTCTTTGTCATCTTAGGTGAAAGAAAGAGATGACTTGGGGTGCTTTTGCCTCTCACTTTTTATAATCTACTCACCCTTCAAAATGGATTTTCCTGAGGGTTACTCCTAGGTAAGGTGAATGCTAGCTGTGAGGAAGCAGATATGGAGTCTCATGGTGAAAGAGTTTACATGCTGTTTGCTAAAATGTGGGTTGATCTGTTTCTGCCCCCACTTCTTTGACAAAGAATGGCCATTTGGCAGGTGATTGCCAATCAATTTTGACATGTGTCTAGAGGCAACAGCTTGGCCTTTATCTCTGAGAAACTAGTTTACCCCTGCCCCAGACTTGTCTGGTAAACACATTGTAGTAATAATTTTATCCTATGTTCACAACTCTTAATATGCATTTGCACATACATTACAAAAGAATATTGATGATCAGTGAGTTTTTAATTGATACCTCACAAGGCATATTTTGCACAATGATTATTACAGCAATGTGTAGGATGTGAATTCCGGGGTGCTTTTGGTTACTGATGTTGACTGTTATAGAATGCAGTGTGTCCATTTGGGCCTTGTCTTCACTATAAAATACAGCCATTGCTGAACATGGTTGACCAAGGTCATTGCAGCTGACCCAAAGGCGAACGTAGTTTGTTCTTGTTTACACTTACAACTAAATCATGTTCAGAACCAGTTCAGCTACACTCATTGCTGACAACTATGTTCAGTAATGGTTGTATTTCATCTAATGTTCCCTTTAATTTTTGACAGGCCACGTGCACAAAAAATTTCTTCTGTGCAAATTTTTGTGCGCATGGTGTTTCGCCGTGTGTGTGGGGTTTAGGGTCTGTGTGCACACGCACACAGCTTAGAGAGAACAATGTGGGCAACTCCTTAAAAGCCTGGGGGTGTGAAAGACAACTGCTTGTGAAATCTTAGAATACAGTGTGAGCCACTAAAGACAATTTACATGTTTCAATTACATGTTAATTTTGTTTTTACCCTAAATTTCTACACCCATTTTGTTGCCTTGCTTTACATTCTTCACTGAAGGAGAATTGGATGGGGATGGAAATCATTTCAAACGTCGTTAATTTTACTCCTTAACAGCCAAAGGAGTATCTGTTTAGAACTTGTGTTAAAACTTTTGCTTCCCAGTGATTACTGCAAGCATTTGATCCTATTTCATTTCACATGGGTTCTGTCTTTGAATAAAACTCCTTCATAAAATGTTGAAATATCCCTGATGTCATGTGGGAACTGTCAAGGTATGTGTATTGTGTCTTTAAATCTGTAGCAGGCAGTCTGGAAGGTCAGGGTCTAGGGAAGATTCTAGACAGAACCTCTGCAATGGTGCTGAGACAGGCAGAGTAGTGTTAGCGGTAGGACAGCTTTCCTTATTTTCTTCTTATTTCCTTTGCCAGAAGGCAGCAACCATTTTAAACTGACTTTTGCATACGTTTGATGCAGAACGGTATATCTGCCCAGGTTTGCTCAAAATGTTTGTTTTAATTTTGCAGCAATTCCCACGTCCAGATACATTAAGTACTGCAAGATAGTCTCATCCCCCGCAAGGGCTATACGAGTGGTCAGCACGTAGTTTGTCTCATGAAATCAGTGCATCCTTACTTTGGAGTCAGAGTGCTCTGTTCAATTTTGCTTCCTTCGATTCCTTACTAACCATTAAACCGGTGGTCAAAGAGTGTTGACAAGGCCTGTGGTAACTGGCATCACGGTGCTTGCAGCCTTTGGCAGCACCCCCTAATTAGCAGCCGATCAGGAATGGCAAATGAACCTGAGTCTCCTACATGGCTGTCTGTAGAATATGATTGATGGATAGCCTGATTCTATTTTAAAGTGCATGTGTTTTAATGGCATGCCACTCAGACCTCTGGCCTCTCGAAGCATCTTTTGGATTAACCAATTGCATGACTTTCTCCATCCCATGTTTATGTTGTGTATTGTGTTATACTGTATTTGTTGTGGAGTTATCTTCTGAATAGATAGGCCTGCTAATCCAGCATGTGCGAGCCTAGAGGCTAAGATTTCATCTGTCTGCACAGTTACTGCTCTTCTTATTGCCTCAGGAGGAAATAATGACTCTTTCAGACTCCAATGAGAGGATGATGCAGTGAGCTTTGGATCCTCGCTATAATTTTCAAGATGTGTTTCAATCTATGTACATTAGATTAAAGAAGGCGAGAGTTGGATGTGGAAGTAAGAGTTCAGTCTTAGCCAGACAAAACTGTAATTCATCTTTTATTAGCACATAGTGAATCATTGTGTTTCAGTTCAAACTATAGTAATTCATTAATGTCTACCTTACTTTATTTGAATCTCTTCAGTCATTCAGTGAATGTTTTTCATTACAGTCGGTCTGTCCAGAGTCACCGCGGAATCAGTTTCTTGTCTTATTTCTTGCAATGTAAATGTTTAGGTTCCATACAAATATTTCCCCCTTTTGTTGCATCTCCTCAAGGTTATACCAGCTAAGTGAATGAGTGGGAGGGAGTTCAAAAACACTGGGCAGAACACAAAGAGAATGTATGCAGTCCTTAGCACAAAGACCTGTGCTAGGACTATCAAAGTCTGCCCTTTTGCTTTTCTTCATTTTGGGTATTCTCTTTTTCTCACTACCTTTACCTTGCCTTTGCAGAAAACAAGGATAATTGTGTGTGTGGAAAGTGGTGATGCCCTACCCAATCTCTCCCAACAATCCCAGAATAGCCAGATATTTCTACTAAATGTCAACAGTGAAGCAGTTGATTTAATTTGTTCTTTTCCCTCAGGCTTCAGAGTTAGGGCCAAATTGAGGGAGCAGTTCTCACCTTGCATGGTTAATGTGTCAGACAGTTGTTCATCTGCAGATTCAGTAAGGCAGCACTATCCTGGGAGCATGTTTGGAAGTTTTCTTCTACAGCTTTAAGTGCAAGAAACTCAAGTTTTTTTAAATGAAAGCTTAAAATATGCAGAAACTGGCAAGGTCCATCAGAAAACTGCCAGTATGACATAGTAAGGTCAGTTCTGGTTCAATCCCAACCCTTTGCACCAAATCTTCTTGAGAGATCTATAGAGCTGTATGAACCAAAACCTGAAAAAAACACAGGGTTTGAACTTTGTTACAAATAAAAACTCTGCGATGACTTTTCAGCCTCACTACAGCCCACAAACCTTCTGAGTGAGATTTGACTGATTCCCTTCCCCTTTTTTTCAGTTACTGAAACCGTGAGCATCACATGATTTTCAGGCAAAATTATAAATCAAAGTCCGTCATGAACTCCTCTGAAACACACTACTAAGCACCTTAGGGAAAAGAGGGGATAACCAGTCCTGTTGAACAAGGAGGTCATTTAATAAATTACACTACATTTTTAACTAAAATTTAGATGTGAACTCAAAGCCAAAGCTTAATTCCAAACAACACTGAACTTTTGGAGTGCTCAAAAGTCTTAACCTGGGTCTAGATCTGAATTTTGCAATTAGCACCTTTCCTTATAATGGACTGGCCAGCACCGTAAGTCCAGACCCCTAAGTACTAGAGTGCTTGAAAACTTGAATTGAATTTTGCTGCTTGAGCTCTTTTCTACTGAATGCAATCTGCTGTGTTCTCCCAGAACCAGTCATTACCTGTATATACTATGCAGGTTCTTTAGCATAAGAAAAGAACAGTTGCACATAATAAAATTAATTCAAAAACTAAAGAAGACTTCTTATTTGCTTATAGCAAAAATCCACCCCAATTAGAGACAGATCAATAAGGTTCTCTTCTCCTCCAGCAATGCTTACGAAAAGGTTGGGATTGAATGGGAAAAGTCCCATGAAAGATTATACTTTGATTCTGCAGGAAACATTATGTGTTCAAAACTATGCAGCCCGTTTCCCACAAAAATGCTGATCACACATCCATTTTCTTATTTCCCTCCCTTTTTTTAAAGGCAACTATGTGATCTTGAATTAATTAAGTTGCATAATATCAGCAGTGCACGTGGAAGATGCATTGCAATGAAGAAAGCAGAATCTACAGAAATTGTCATTAGCTGTCTATTTTGTCCATAAGTCGCTTTTAGACAGAGATTACAGCACCTATATGTCAGCTAATAATGAAGGATAGATTGCACAGAAGTGAAAATGGGCCCACACTGTTACGTTCTGATTCAGTACTAGACATTCCTAATGTTTTGGGGGCTCTTAATATATGGGATTTTTGTTCATTTTAAAGTTTGAAACTGGTTCCAGATTTGACTTTCCCTTAAATTTGGTGTATTTGGTTCTATTATGTGATTCAGACCCACTTTTGTAGGCACTCAGATACCATGAGGATGAGCATGGTATAAAAATACATATAAAGATGGATGGATGGATCTCTTAAACTCACATTATTTCTATGTGTAAAAGAGCCACTTCAGATCCAGAAGTTCCTATCTGCATTAGTAACTTTAAAAAAATTAAAGTTCTCTAAAGTTTTCTAAAATAGCTTTTTAAATTATATTTACATATATGGTATATACAGAATCATGATGGTGCACTGTGGTATATGCAATGAAAGTCTGCTTATGTATCTTATGTGGGGTATCTGTCTGTCTTTTTAGAACCAGATTTTTCTGTAACTTTCTTCAACTCTATAAGTGTATAAAGTTACTCTGGGAAGCCAGGTGGAAGGCAAGGAGTGTCTCCTGTGTGAGTGTTATACCTGAGTAAACATGTTCCTGTTCTTACCTAACTCTAGATCTTCTGCTAGGCTATTTCCCAGCTGACATAGCACTGTTCAGATTTATTGGCTAGCATTTGGTATGCCATGTATATGGAACAAGTCTTCTGTTTGGGTCATCTCCAGGGATTGAACCTGAGACCTCAGGATCTAAAAACATTAGCTTCTGTTGCTTGAACAAATTTTAATCTTCTACTGCTTCTGAGATAAGTCCCTTAGTACTTTGGTACACAAAAGGGGGACAAAAAACTACAGACTGCATAGCATAGGTTATATATTACCTCTGTCTGGGAAACTCATCCCAAACTTCAGAGGTCCACAGCAGTTCAAATCCCTGTACAAGCCACCACTTTTAACCAGGAATTGGATTGGGAATAAACGATGTTCGTACTCTTCTAAGGTCCACCCACAAAATTAGCTCCACCCATGTGAGTTGCCAAAATAAGATGCTGCTTACAGTAGATTGTGCAGATGTTCAAAATATGATTGTGTGTAATGTTTTGCTTCCCATTGGTGAGGTTTAAATATGCACATGGGCTCTGCTAGGCTTGTTGGACTCTTTACTGACTGGGGAAAAAAATAAGTGGTGGTATCTTTTAAACTCCACCCACTTGTGTCACCAAATGAAAGGTCATTCATGGTAAATTGTCAAATCTTCCCCGACGTCCTTACATGAAGAATAGAATAGTCAATAATATCCACATTTAAATTAGCATCACTGGGTATCTGAGTTAACACATATATGAGATGAATGGGGCAAGTTAACACCTCTCAGAGCTATGGTTCCTGGCTCTCTCAGGGCTTGTACACACGAGTGCTTACTTCAGTATAACTTACGTTGCTCATGGGGGTTGCTCACCCCCCTTAGCGATGTAAGTTACACTGACCTAAGCGCTGGTGTGGACAGCACTATGTCAGTGGAGACACTCTCCCGCTGACATAGCTACCGCTGCTCAGGGAGGTGGAGTAATTATGCCAACGGAGGAGCTTTCTCCCACCACCACAGAGCATCTGCACTAGCTTCATTGGTACAGCTGCGCCGCTGCAGCAATTCTAGTGTCGATTAGCCCTCAGACTCATCTCTGCCTTGGTTATAAAGGGACTTGTTTCACCTTTTTGAGGTTTTCCTCACAACTACAACCCCGAGAGACTTTTTTTTAAGATGAAAGCTGAGATTCTGGAGAACAGAGAGTATCTTCAGAGAGGTACCAATATAGCATAGCTGTTCCAAGCCATGCTTGTAACAGTACCCTTTGGTTTGGTCATCTCTGAGCAGTGAACCTGGCAACCTCTGGAAGTAAAAGCACAAACTCTACATGTGATCTAGCACTTGGGGGTGACAAAGAGCCACATTGTGTTACCTTGGGTTAACTGTAGCTTGGGGTTAACTTGCAAGCATTGTAGCTATCTCGGATGAGTGCCAGTAAAACTTCTTTACCTTGCCACACCTCACTGTTATGCATTCAGTCATACATGCACTGTACATGTACACAAACCCAGTCAGCATTGCTGGCAATTATTCATTCTGGTGAATATATTGCTAAACTGGAATCAAACTCACAGGATGCAATGCTTGAAAGTGACTGGGTGTTTGTCATAAAAGAAAGACATGGGCAGTCATGGGAACAATGTTATATTAAAAAAAATCCCCCTAGTTTAATGGTATTTATTGTGTTGTCTCCTAGCTACAAATAGCTGATTCCAGAAGTTAGCGATTTAAGGGATAACTCTGATTTCTTGTTTATATTTTAGTGTGTCTCCTCCCAAAGAGAGGGAATTGAAAATGTCAGTACAAGCCATTACACAAAATCTTTCTGGTGGGTTAGCAGCAATCATGTTGCCATGAGTTCTCTCTTAAATAATGATATAAAAGAGGGTTTTGTCAGTTACTTGGAGAATGTACCTGCCTCATCAAGCCCTGATGAAGCTAATAAAGCAAGAAGGTATACTGGAATTCCTCAAAAATCCCTCCAAATATTTGTTTTATTGCATTTCAGATGGATTTCTTTTAAATTTCCTTGCTTGACTGCCCAGAGCATTTCAGTCAGATGCCCCTATAGCCCCTCAATTAATGGTTCAAACAGGAAACTCAGTTAGACCTTCAAAGTCTTAATAAAAGACAGAGAGAGAAGAAGACAAACAACTGTACAGTGTAAGTACCTCCTTCTTATCTTCTTCATGTGAAACTCTTCCAGCAAAGCTAATTAGCAAAATTAAGACAGGGCAAAGAAGCATCAGAAAAGGGAGGGAGGAAGGGAAAAAGAAAAAGAAAACCATAGGCAGTCTGAGGAAAGTAATGGCTCCTATAAGGGACAGTTACAATCAGCCTCAAGAGAATCCCAGAAGAGGATGAACAGTGAATTTGTGACTCTGTGATTCATTACTCGCAGGAAAGATTTAACTTAGCTTGGGAGGGATAAGCAACTCCAGCTTCTTAGTGTCTGCGACATAGCCACTTGGCCTAGTGGTGATTTCAAAACACTCCGAGATTATGGTCTTTCACGAGTGACAGAACTTGGGGTTTAAATGTAGTCCATTTTTGAAAACAGTTGAGTCCTCCTTGGAAGGGGTTGATATCATTTCTTTCCTGATGCACCGACGGCAGGATTACAAACTGTCTGAAAAACATCACACAGCTCACTCAGCAGCACCAAAAGCTTCTCCTGTCTTCAGAAAACCAAGGGCAATTGCTATAGCATTGCTTACTACAGTTGCAGCTTGGAGGCATGGGCTTTAGTGACTGCAGTAGGATAATAACAAAATTAAAGGGTGAAACGTGCAGCCACTCCTTTCAACAATGTGATGATAATAATAAGTGTAAGTGCGCTTCCCTCCCAAAAGATTACCTTTCAAATGAATCAGGCTTTCTGACTGGTCAGTAGCTATGGTGCTCCCCTGGCAAAACACCACTTCTATGTCTAATTTCAAAAGCCAAATTGAAAGTTGTATTTATGTTTTATTTAAAGGTGAAGTGAAGGGCTTGTTAATAAACACAGTTGCTCAAGCCCTGATACTAGGAGGAGGTGAGAGCTGCTCTCAACTCCAAATGATTTCAATGAGAGTTGAAGGTGCTGAGTGCCTTGTAGGATCAGGCTCAAACAGAACCTCTAGGCTGACTTCAAGAGCTGAATCCTCAGCTGGTGAAAATCAGCACAGTTCCACTGGCATCAGTGGAGCTGGCTCTGATGCTGATTTATATCAGCTGACGATCTGGCCTAAAAACTTCAAGTAAATGCATCTTAAAACAAAATATTGAAAAATAATTTCTTCTTTTATATACCTGACAAGACCTGATTGCAAGGCTCTGCATTTCCCCTACAAGGGTTATTGGCATTGCAAACATCTAAAGTAGTGTGTGTGTGAGCTTGGGAAGGTCATTAATAGTTCTGTACCTCAGTTTCCCCAGGTGTGCTTTCCAAGCTTGCAGAGGTGTTGTGAGGCTTAATATTTGTGAAGTTCTTTATAGAATCTTTTATCCCAGGATTTTAAAGTATAATTGTAACATATTCTAATGAAAACATATGGCAATATTGTTTGTGCTGTTGGATTAATAAGTGCTTCCTTTCTCTCTTACTTTTTTTTTTAAAAAACCAAGATAGAGTTCCTTCAGTAATCTGTGCAGTTCTCTCACAACAAACCTCCTTTCAGCTTTAAAATGTTTCCATTTTAGGTCATCTTTTTTGTAATCTTTCTTTTAGCCTGTTTCCATTCAAATGTGCCGGTCTTCTCCGATTCCATAAAATCCACACCTTGCGTATTAATTTCCACTGTGAAACTTGTCAAACCACTTTCAGAAACTCCCAGCACTCAATGTGACGAACACTGTATCCCCCTTGTCTAGCACAGCAGTAATATCTGTGAAGAATGCCACAAAGCCAGTGAGGCATGATGACCTTCCCTTCCTGAAACCATGTTGGCTCTTTTCAGACAATCTGTGCTTTTCCAAATGTTCTCCCATTTGACTCTTAAAATAATTTCAAAGGCTTTTGCTCACAATTCATGTCAAACTGACTAGTGTGTAGCTTCCTAGTGTGTCCCGACAGAGTCTCTTTTAAAGTACTGTCATTATGTATTAGTCATCCCTTTTCCTTGGAGACCACTTTGCACTCAATAAACTTGCGAAAACATCCACCAAAGCTTCTTTACTTCTTACAGCCATTCCGTTTAGTGCTCTATGAGGTTTGTCAGATAGAAGACCTAGTGTTTGGTCCTTTGTAAGCCTCAGGTCAAATTTCTGAGATCATATCAATACAACGCAACTCCACTGCAGCCAGAGAAATTATACGAGAGTAATTGAGATCAGATTCTGGCCATCTCATATTTCAAGGAAAGTTTCTGATGTCGTGTGCAGCAGCAGCCACTGGAGTACCCATGCCATGTGGTACAAACCTTTTGTAATCCCCAACCCATATTTTATGTGACTGGGGCCAAGAAAGAGATCGATTTCTTATCAGGACTCTAACGTCACACCTGTATTATTTTATCTACCTAGGTTATTAATTTGCCATCTTCCGTCTTTATTAATTATATCCCAGACAACCTTAATTCTACCTTATTGTGGCAATATGATGTAGGTGAGGGAAGGGGGACAAATCTAATGTGTTTTAGCATGGTGTCATTACAGGGCAGAGTTACAGTTTCTGCTGAGGGAGAAACTCCTATAAAAGAATATTTACTACTCCTTCATTGCTAAAGATGAATTAAATAAAGCCGTATGGTGCTTCATCTAGTTCCTTATAAGAAACACCAATATATTTCCTACAGTCTACTAAAGTCATACAGTCTACAGACCTCAGTTCTGTAACTCACTGCACAGCAATAGACCTTCAGTGAAGTCATTGGGTCTCCATGGGATCTGGGCCTTCTCCATGCAAAATTCTGTGCCAAACCACAATGTTTCAGCAGGTATTATTTTGGAAGGGGAAGTTTGGTTTTCCTCCGTTACTTTTTTATATTTGTGTTCACTTTTTTTTTAATGATATACCCAATCATCCAATTTGCCATCTTCTATGTGCTTTCTTTATATTTTGAATACCTTTCCATTCTTCTTTATAGGAGTTGTTTGCCTTTTGTGGCTTCTATTGTCCTTCTTGAAATGCAAATGTTATTTTTTTTCAATAACACAATCACTGATTTCCAGTGACTTCAGTGGCTAATTTACAAAATTCACTTTTTATTTACACATGCATGAAACCAGAATAACTCTACCAAAACCCATGGAATTATTCCAGTTTAATAGTAGTCTAATTTCTCCTTTTGACACACATGTTCAGAACTCCTTAGTGCTATTGTTATGCACAAGTCTTTCATTTGCTGCATTCACTGAGCTGCTCAGGGAAATTTTAATATTAGTTGGAAATCCCAATTTACATAGGATTCCATAAGATGGTTGTATTTTATATTCACATATATCCAACTGAGTCTGCTTGCTGTTCTTTCTCAAATCTTGCCAATCTCTAGAAGAATCAACCATTAACCATTTCTTTCTGAGTCTAAAGTCCTACAAACATCCACTCCATATGTACAGTTCTCTACTGTCTTTGATCTTGTTTGGTCATTTACAAGCTCAGTTGTGCAAAGTGTAGTTGTAAAATACCACCAAGTAGTGTAAAGCAGTGGAGAATGCTGATTTGGTAGCATTTTACACTCACTTTGCACTGGTATAAATGACTATCCAAGGTGCAGCGTAGTGGAAAATCAGGCCCAGAATTCTTAACCAGTCTTTGCAACAACCAGAGTGAAGACAACTCTCACAAACCACCACCCTAAACTTTACATAAGATCTAAGGCATGATGGAATGGGACACTTTGGGGAATTTTAGATTGACTCCCGGATATATCCAATAAACCTGCTTAGTCTTTATCCTAAAACACTGATTTACTGTGTTCAAGGCTCTTGCATGTAGTGATTTGTTTTTTCATCTATTAAGCCAACTCTTGCATTGATTCAGTATTTTCTTCAAAATCCCCACTATACATATTTAGATTAGATTTTTTTTCTTCCTCCTTCCAGGAACTGAATTGAGCCAAATAATACCAGGGCAGAGGCCTTCATGTGCCTTCCTATTAATGCAGGGCATACTATCCACAGCCACTTCTTCCGTGAGAGTGAGATCTGCTTTGGGATTGTATCCGTATGTGGTGTTCCAGCTTCCAAATCCTCTTTTAAGAGGCTCCCTGAATTTGGGATGGTCACATTTTCTGTTACTAACTGTTCCAAATTTACCATCTGGTTGTTCTCAGAACTGGAGAGTGAAGATTACTGCCCGATTAATGCAAATCATGGTTGTTCTCTTAAAACGAAACTCTAGTATATCCCAATTTTTTCCTAATTGAATGGGTATGGATAATAATGTATAAAATCAAGTAAACACACATGCAAACATATATAAAACCTCAGCCACATCCTAAAGTCCTTGCTTAGTTTTCACTGACTCCTCTGGTAAAACTCCAGTTGAGTTCAGTGCGAATTCTGGTGGCATAAAGGCTGAGTAAAATTTGAGTAAGAGCTTTGATGGAGATTTTAAAAGGCACCGATGGCCATGTGGTGTCTTTAACCCCCTCTTTTCACTTTATAACTGTTGAGTAACTTTTAAATTGCTAATACCTATGGGTGAAATCCTGAAGAACTTACTCTGGGACCCTCCTGTACTTGTTTAAATCAATGGGAGTTTTACCATTGATTTCCACAGGGGCAGACTGTATTATTACTCGGACAAAATTCTACTGAATTGAAATCAAAGGGAATTTTGCCCATTTAAGGACTGAGGGCCTGATACATTAAGATTCTCACATAGTGAAAGGTGAAATCAACAGAAGTGGAGGGTGTTCAGCATGTTGCACAAGATCCTAAACAGAGACTTCAAGATTTGTCTCTTTGCTAATAAAAGTATTAATAACACGTGTTGCTTGAAGCAACTTGCTTCTTTATACACAAAAGGCAAACAGCTACTTCAGTCTGAATTAATTATTTTAAATATAGGCTTAGTCTATACTACAACATTTTGCGGCATAGCTATGTTAGCTAAGAATGTGAAAAAATCACACCCCAGGCCAACAGAGACAGCTATGCTGGTGAAAAACCCCAGTATGGACAAAACTATGCTGACAGAAGAGGGCTTCTGTTGGCATAGCTAATGTCATTCAGGTGGTAGTTTAGCTGTACAGGCAGAAACACTCCTTCTGTTGGTTTACTTCTGAATTTGCACTAGGGGGCTCTGCTTGTATAGCTATACCAGCAAATCATTTGTTTAGTGTAGATGAGCCCTAGCAGAACAAAGCAAGAAAGAACTAATGTAAAGACTGCCATGAGAGTGAAGTGTGTGTCTCTTCTATAACAGCCTGCACAAGACTGAACACAAAATGGCTGCTAGTCTCTAAAACAGTCTTTAGAGATTTAATGTGCAGTGCACATCAACAGTCACAAGTTATATAGCTAAATGCATCACAATAGGGCCTTCATGATATCTCAGTTCTTAGTGAGTTTTGATCAGTCAGCTGCATCTTGGTATGTTTAATTAGTGATTCCGTTCAATTAAGCACCAAAAAGTTAGGTTACTAATCTGATATGCAAAATTGGTGTGAAAATCTGGAGAACAGGATCTCTGGCCAAATTTCTAGTATCCTTGTTTCCAACACACACTGGGGGCTGCCATCAGTGACACTCCGTGAAGTAGCTAGTTAGTGATGCTGGAAAAGGGAGGAGTTGCCACCCTTCTTCCCTGAGATTGTCACCCTGCAAAGTTCTGATCTACTCCAACCTAACAGGCAAATGAGATCATTTTTCAGATATGAGTTTTTGTCAATTAGTAGCACAGAGATTTTTTTAAAAAAAATTAACAACAAAACAATCTTGTGGAAGAGAACACCATAACTGTGTCAGAGGAGCAGTTAAGACCTGTTTGGAGATCTTTGAAATTTCCTTTCTCCAGGATTTCCACGGTGATAAAATCTAACACTTTTTTTAACTATACACTTTCATTCTGCTAAAATATCCAATTTATCAATCTCTTGATTATAATATTCATAATACTCAACCAGTCCAGAAAAGCTTTGAAAATTTAATTTAACGTAACCATTTCTACTTCAGTATTTCTAAAGGCAAGTAATTGATTTCCTCTCTTTTTATTTTGGAAAAGTGTATTCGTACATCACTGTCTTCTATGTTTTTCTCTCTTTTTTAGAACTTTGGGCCAGATTCTGATCTAATTTAAACTAGTGTAAACCCAGTACTGCCGTTTGATGTCAGTACCATGGTCCCAGTTTGCACTGGTGTAATTCACAACAGAATCTGACTCTTTGTGTGGAGGAATACTTTTTGTGGTGGGACAGAGCCTCAGCTACTATAAATTGCCGTAGCTCCAAATCTGGCCTAGTGTTTCAGATTTGGCCGTTCTGTTGTAAGGTCTCCTACCTTCTTTTGGTGTTCAAAGTCCATTACCAGCAAAACTGCTCATCGGGTGCAGTCTCAGTTTATTCCTTTATGTAATCTACAGAAGACTACTGGAATTTTCCATCATGTATTCTGAACTAATTGGAACTCCAACTGCCAGATTGCCCCACCACCCACCTAAAAAATAACAAGGAAGAGAGAGAGAGAGAGACAGCCAGAGGTTCAACAGCACCAGGCTAATCTGTCAACAAAATCTCATTATAGTCCTATACTGTGAGTCTCTCCTTGTACTGCTGAAACAAGCCTATCCTTGCCCCACACTGCCTACCAGAACATTCTCCCTGCTATTGACATCCCCTTAAAGATTGCCCTGCTTTGCTTCACATTTCAGGCTAGATTATTACAGCCTTATGCAGCTACTCATGGGAGTAAAGTCCCCCATACTCCCCTACCTGGCTCTGCTCAAATTGTGACTCCAGCCAGGAGGGAGGAGGGGAGCAAGGGCTGCTCAGTCAATCTGAGTTAAAGCCAAATATGGTATAGAAACTGCATTCTGGCTTTGTTTGGGTAACTCTTAGTGCAGGATAATGCCCAAGGTTTCATGCTGTTGCTGGATCTATCAGCTACCTTTAAAACTATAGACAACAAGATGTTGAGTCAATTATGGATAATAAAAGCAATACATTCAGATAATCTTCAGTGGGGGATTATCTCTGACACCAAGTATATGCTACTGTGTTGCAGTGCTCCATCTTGTCACCCATTTTAGTGTTCAGTATGTACCTGAGATGACTGGGAAAGCTAGGGCCTGATCCAAAACCTCTAGAAATCATTAAAAAGACTTCTACTGATTTCAGTCAGCTTTGGAACCCCATGGCTAAGCGGCAGTTCTTCAGACAAGGACCTGGGGATTACAGTGGATGAGAAGCTGGATATAAGTCAACAGTGTGCCCTCGTTGCCAAGAAGGCTAACGGTATATTGGGCTGTATTAGTAGGAGCACTGCCAGCAGGTTGAGGGAAGTGATTATTCCCCTCTATTTGGCACTGAGAGGCCACATCTGGAGTATTGCATCCAGTTTTGGGCCCCCCACTACAGAAAGGATGTGGACAAATTGGAGAGAGTCCAGCGGAGGGCAATGAAAATGATTAGGGGGCTGGGGCACATGACTTATGAGGAGAGGCTGAGGGAACTGGGTTTATTTAGTTTGCAGAAGAGAAGAGTGAGGGGAGATTTGATAGCAGTCTTCAACTACCCGAAGCGGGGTTCCAAAGAGGATGGAGCTAGGCTGTTCTCAGTGGTGGCAGATGACAGAACAAGGAGCAAAGCTCTCAAATTGCAGCGGGGGAGGTCTAGGTTGGATAT
This sequence comes from Caretta caretta, assembly GCF_965140235.1. Taxonomy (NCBI): domain Eukaryota; kingdom Metazoa; phylum Chordata; order Testudines; family Cheloniidae; genus Caretta; species Caretta caretta. The sequence continues at coordinate 176,529,884 of NC_134207.1, forward strand.
TAGGGAAAACTACTTCACTAGGAGGGTGGTGAAGCACTGGAATGGGTTACCTAGAGGGGTGGTAGAATCTCCATCCTTAGAGGTTTTTAGGGCCTGGCTTGACAAAGCCCTGGCTGGGATGATTTAGTTGGGGATTGGTCCTGCTTTGAGCAGGGGGTTGGACTAGATGACCTCCTGAGGTCTCTTCCAACCCTAATCTTCTATGATTCCTGGCAGAATGACCAGGTGGAACTGCAAGGAAAAATCTCAGAGTCCTCCTCTGCCATAGCCTCCTCCTATGGGTTTTCCCATGAGAGGCGGCTGAGTGGCTCAGTGTGATTAAAAATATAACTGCTCTCAACATAAATGTGGAGGGATTCTAGCAGCACAGGGAAGATTTAGGGATTTGGCCCTATATTTGCAAGTTGATTTGTACCATTGATTGCCACTGGCAGATTTTCACCCATTACCAAATGCAGTTGAACTTGGGGGTACCATAGGAGAAACTGGTATATCTCTTCATAAAGGATAATAAGTGGTGTTCTTATTTAAGCTTCAGAAGAATCAGGTCTAGTAACTGAACAAAATTTTAAATGCCAGCAAAGCATAAGAGGAAATAGATTAGCAATTTAAAAAAAAAAACAGTTTGTCTCATTCCAATCATGGTCCAGCCAACCACCTGATGATGAGGGCAAGCGGTGGATGAAAACAACTCTTGCATATTACATTCAGTGTGAACAGCTAACGACATATTTTATTGGCAGTGATGCTAAAGAAAATATGTGGTATTCCCTCTAATTCATTTAGGGTGGGATATATACATTAAGTTTCCTGGGTTTCATATCTAAGAAATGTATGGACTGAGGGTTGCATTAAAGGATTTGTTGTTTATGAAAGAGGCAGTGTTTTCTGAACTGTGCATTACATAACAGTTGCAGCTAATCTGGTACACAATCTGGTGTGGCTACAACCACAAATACAATTATTTTGTGTCTGACCTTTTTGAGAATGTAGATTATTTTGGGGTGGAGTGGGGTGGCAGTGCAATACATTGCATAACAAAACCTGATTTTGCAAGACTCGAAAAGGTGTTAATTTTGTTTCTAGGTCTGCTGGGGGTGTTTTGGGTTCAAAGTAAAAAATGGAGCTGGAATTTTCAAAACAAAGCTCCACATCCTGGTATGCAAACAGGAAAAGGGCCTAATGTATAGATGTTTAGTGATTACACTCTAGTTAAACTACCCAGTCATTTTTAAATTCAGTCTCAATGCACAATCATTCATTTAAGAGCCTTCTTTACCACGCATCTGCTTATTTTAAGGAAAGCACTACATCATCTTAAAATGTGTGCCTTTATTTCTTAGGCCTTTATAGAAAGGAAATAAAGCAAAGCTAAGATTCTCTTGACCAAGGTCAGTAGAACTAAGAGTTTTCTTTGCCTGCTGTACCAGAAAGAAACCTGTATCTAAAGCAACCTGTCTCTCTACCCAACTGTTAAAACAGGCTCCTTTGTCAGCGTGCTGACTCTACAAAAGCTGCAAGACTGTACCTAAGACTTGACCAATCAGAGCTGCATGTGAGTGTGAGACAGGAGAGGAATGCTATGGAAGAGTGCACAAAAGGGTGTTCCTCTAGCAGTGCAGAAACTGAGGCTTGAGTCTGAGATCACTTTTACTAGGGTAAAATCAAACCTAATATGTCAAACTCACTGGAGTGGCCACCAGTGTTGGTGGTGTGAGATTCAGATCAGGTCCTGTGATTTCAAGGGCTGAAGGTAAGACTTCTCTGCAATAGCTGAAGGGCCTTTGGGACTATGACATTGAGGGTTATTTAAGGGAATGCTTGAACAATGATTTGGAGGCAGATTCTCTGCACTAATACACTCCCTTTTGCTGTTCAAAGAGCGTGGAAACCTCTCATAAGTTCCCTGTTCAGTATACTCCTGGATTTGAGGAGTCCCCAGTGAGCCTAGAACTGGCTCTTAGCCTCCCTCCTCACATCCAGCAATACAAAGAGTGTATTACGGGAGTAGCCAAAGGGTTCAGCTATTCCCAGCTGCCATATGGTGCCTAGACCACCATGCCCATATGGTACAAATTAGAGCAGCACCTAGGCTTCATTAAGCTACCCTGGAAAAGGTCCGAAAATCAGGGAGCGACAGTACTCCCCTCTCTATCACTGGCCACTCTGCTACATCCTTCATGTTTTAGGGATGGGTGAATACATTTGGATGTAATAAAAAAATAATCCCTAAATTACAACAGAATCCAAACAAACATTGTGAGGCTCAAAAAGTTTTGATTAACTTTTGTTTTTTCTTGTTCTGTTTCATTTTTACATGCCTAGGCACTTTCGGAAGCAGAAGTACAAAATTATCACAAGGAAAGTTGTTCCCAGGGTGGATTTGGTCTAGTCAAAAGCCCAAAGCACACGCAATTTAATGAGAAAGCTTGTTCTCACAAGATTTCCAATACTAGAGTCTGATTTTTCAGTTCTTAATGAGACTACTCAGATAACGATCTTATGCTGAATCATGGTCTGATTTTGCAGACACAAGGAATCAAGTGCTATAAATGATGGTGTAAGTTACACATCAGTAAATTGGCAAGATTGTGAGTGCAAATGAATCACATTCTACTCTCTTATGCTGATGTAAATACAGGGCAACTCTCCCTGCCTTCAGAGTTTAACTCAGTGGGCATAATTTACAACTTGCAGTGGTGGGGTGATAATAGGAAAAGCAACCTACTGGAGGGTGAAGGAAGGCGTAAGATAAAGAAGCATGGAGAGGTTTGAGGCCTAAATGCACCCCTCCAATGTGAGACCGGGGTATGGGACTGCAACATAGTACCCACTCCATGAAGTTTTTCAGGATAGGGAAGAGAATGTTGGCTACAAAATGTCTGCTCTGCTTGTGCAGGATGTTAAGGCTCCTGGATCTACAGAATCATGGATCTCATGTCCTTCCCCCATTGTGCCCCAAATGCCACCCTATGCCTATCTCCATTTGCAGCCTTGCTTTAGACCCTCCACACTGTGGTTGCAGGTACTGTAGCCAGGATACCGAAAGATGTTGTTCTGAGTTCTGTGTACTGCATCTTTAAACGGAGGAGATTCCTTACTTGCTGCAGAGACAGCTGTGAAATAATCACATTCTGAGTTAATTTCAGATGCAGAACATTACAGCGACTCAACATCCACTTGCACTGTCTCTCAAAATGCAGGCTTTATATTTGTGCTTTCTTTCCTTTGCTTGTTCTAAAATAAAAAAAATTTTAGCCTGAAAAACACATGCTTTGGTCTTTGCATGTGAGTCTACATAGCCCAAGGGTGAATTTCACCCTTATTGGTCAAGACTTCCGTTTCCAGAAGTGCTGCTTTGTCATCTTATTTGTTCTGCTTCCCCTGGCTGAGGCTGCTCTGAGGAAAAGCCTTTTTATGGGCTACATTACTTATGCAGCAGGCATGAAACTGCAAACACCTGGCAGAGTTTCCCTAGTGTGAGCTGCAGTTCACCTCCGAATACTATCCAAACATCTGAAACTCATTCTGGGGATCTCGAAGGCCCTTTCCATCACTGACTGAATTTTTCTGTGCATTTCATTATAGAGCGGCTGTGATTGATACTGGTGATCAGACAATGGGGGTCATTAATGTTTGAGATTGTGGTCACTGTCATCCAGAAAATTAATAAATGAAGATAAATATAACATGCACCCACATCCCACTCAGATTACTCCTGCTCTTGGCAGGAATCTTCTGGGTGGGGGGTAGTGCTGGTTGTTTTCAGGGCCAGGAACGGCCAGAATACTGGCTCACTAACGTTTGCTAGTGAACTAAAATAAGTGAATTAGCTTAATATGCTTCTAAATCAATATCAGACTCCAGAATAGCCAACCAAGAGCTGACTGGACTGCAGAACGTTTCATCTTGTGACTCTGTGGCTATCTGTCTGTTTGTTTATTTAAATGCTTTCTGTGCAGTACAGGGAGAACTACTGATTTCTCACCCAAAGTATTGGCAGTAACCGGTGGTATCTCTCTACACTTACAAACTGTGGCACCAAAATTACAGTAGGGTGGAAAATGCTGAATTTTTCTAGGTCCCCAGTGTATGTCTTTTTCATTGTCTGATAGAAACACAAGGAGAATTCTGGCCAAATTCATACCTGATATAAGCAACAACTTTGACTTCAGCAGAGTTGTATCTGTTTACACCAGATCTGATCGAGTGAGTACAGACAGGCATTTGTACAACAGCAATGCTAGAGAAACCAGTCTTCATGTTTTGATCAACATGGGAGTTTCTTGGTAACTTGGAGATGAACAGTATGTGCTGGAGCACAGCCACTAGGAATTGAATAAAGCACCTTGGCACAGATGTCTGATTCGAGTGGCATCCTGTGGAAGTAATACCCTTTGAAGGCATTCCAGGCCTGCTACCGAGAGGGCATGTAGTATTTTCTATGAAGAGGAAGTGAATAATTTGAACCTGTTCTTACTTACCTGCACCCCCAATAATCCTCAGTGAGTGTCACGCCTTTGATAATGATAGCGGTATTGACCAGTAAAAACACAGTGTTTTCTAATGCTATTTTATCATTTTAAACTGCTTCGTTGCTGATAAGTAGGACCTTACCAAATTCATGGTCCATTTTGATCAATTTCACGGTCAAAGGATTTTAAAAATCGTAAATTTCATGATTTTAGCTATTTAAATCTGAAATGGCATGGTGTTGTAACTATAGGGGTCCTGATCCAATTCTGAAGGCAGCAGCGCAGAAGTACCATACCATACCATGTCACCCTTCTGCGCTGCTGGAGGAGCACCACTCTCCAGCCACCCAGCTCTGAAGGCAGTGCGGACGTAAGCGTGCCAATACTACAACCCTCATACAATAATCTTGTGACCTCCACATGACCGTCTTTTGGGTTGGGACCCCCAGTTTGAGAAACACTGGTCTCCTCCTTGAAATCTGTATAGTACACAAAGTACACAAAAGACCAGATTTCACCGGAGGGATCAGATCTCATGATCCATGATGCATCTTTCCTGGCCGTGAATTTAGAAGGGCCCTACTGTATAGGAGAGACCCCAAAAACATCACTATGGTAAATTTTATCAGTAGAGTGTAAATCCTGTTGCACAGCACCATTCATTTACAACACTCCAGATTCTCAAGGTGGTATAAATCAGCACAGCTTCAGTTCAGTGGAGCTATGCCACTTTACACCAGATGAGGTGCTGGACCACATGTCTTTAAGTAGTGCAACATGGTAGAGAAATATCTCTTTAGTTTCAAGCTGCTTTTGATTTTTCCTCATTAATTTAGTTTCTTCCTCTAGAGTTTATTCTGTCTATTGAATCATGTTCTTTAAAAGTTAGTTAACAAGATAAGACCTCCGATAACAAACAATTTTTAATTATAAAAAGGAGCAATGAGAGACTATATTTTCCAAAATTCTTTAATCAGAATTTTTTTATAGGTAGACTACGCTCTTCTTACTGTTACTTGCAACTTACAGGCAAATAGGGCTTTAAAGTCAAAGGCAATGTGATCAGTACTTATAAGGTGGGGGAAAAAGCCCCTACTACTATATTTTGCTGAGCTAGCAACAGCACAAATCAACTCTTTCTGGGTTTAATATTGGGACAAATTCTCCTTTCAGTTACCCCAGTGCACCCACACTGATGTCAATAACATTTCACCATTATAAAAGAGAATTTAGCTCATATCATATATATTCTATAAACGAATGAAATATTTTACCAGGTACCTCTTTCCACCCACTTGAAGCAGTCACACAGTACATAAAGAGACTCACTACATCTGGGACTTTACATACTACTCCATAGTAACCACTGATCAACGTCAAGTTTATACTGGAAAAAATCTTTAAACATTCAACAGAACAGAAAGTCAAGGTTCAAGGTCAGAGAATTCATCTTTTTCCAGATGTAGCAAAATCTGGTCATTGTAGATGCCATTGATTTATGCAGCTGAAAGATGAATTTATTGAAAGGGCAGCTCTGGCTTAAATTTTATATTCAGCTAAATTAAGGGTCCCATACTTGGTCTCTCCTCGTTAAGAGGTGTGTTACACGTGTGCCGGGGTAATGACACAGTAGCTAACACACTGGATTTTTCAAGTACAGACAAGGCTTCATTCTGCTGATGTTAAGAGCTAACCTATGAACTCATTCTTTGTAGGAAATTATATCAATCAGTTTATGAGCATTGGTGGTAATAGATTTGTCATCTTTGCAAGAGCCCATATGTCGAGCGGCATATGTTGCAATTGCCACTCCATTTATTTGAAGTTTCATCCATTCCACAATTTTTCTAAAACCGTGGAGTAATGTAAGCTACAATGGTGATGGGATATGATACATTCTATAGAAACTATATAATGTCACTCTATAGAGCTGCATGATGGCCTAATCAACAATATCCATACAACTTCACATTCCTCATCCTGGCATTTCTAACTCACCATTATTTGCTAGATCTGACTGCTTCATACATATCAGGTACTAATGCTAAAGATGGAACAATTTCAGCTGGGTAGCATTTAGGTTGGCCTATCTTGCAACATTAAAAGTAGCCTGAGCACCTAAATCTCCCCACTGTGTTTTCCAAAAAGTAGTCTTTACCTTTCTCTCCAATTTTGCTTTGAGGTGCATTAACTATAACATAGGATAAGTGTATTCTAAGATTATATAGAACCAAGACATAATAAACAAGACCTAAAAAGCAACTAGTAATCCTAGGTGCCTCCATTTTTTTGGCTGGCTAATATGAGACACCTTGAAGGAGCCTGATTTTCAGAGTGCTCAGCCCTTCGGAACATAAGCCCCTGTTGGGCTTGGAGCAAAGCTTAATGACATCAAAAGGAGTAGGGCACCCAAAAACATAGGCCTTCAAAATCACTTTTGAAAACCTTGGTCAATGGCCCTGAACCAAAATCCCCTTAAATAAGTGGGAGTCTTTTCATTGATGTCCGTGGGCTTTTGTAAGGTTCTGTGCCATTTATATGTATGTGATCTGTAAAGTAAAGAGGAAACAAAGATGGCTGGAAGGGTGTCTCTGGGAATCTAATCCTGAGAGGTACTGAGCATTTGCAACTCCGTGATAGCTGTGGGTGCTCAGTACTGCTCTGGTGGTCATATGCTACCATCATACACTGCTGGATCTGAAGATACCTCAACCTATGCTGATAAGGAACGTGATATTATTGCCAGTTTTTTCCAAGCATACTTCCCTACAAATCAAGCCATGCTTCTAAACCCTCCAGATTTTAGTGTGTATGTTTTTCTAACCTAATTACATTTCAGAGAGGATTTCTTTAACAACCTGAGATGAGGTCATATCCATGGCAAATGGATAGGAAGAACTTGCTTCTCATCATAGCAACCAGATGCTTAAAAAGAGTTCTCTTTCAGTTATCCTTTCAAAAATCCTACATAATTTCATACACTTGTGTCGATTCTACTTAGTTGTGCACCTTGTTAACATGTTTTATTTATTTTTTGTCTTATATTATATGATTCAAAGGGAAACACAGTGCTGAATAGCTGCAGATAATCTGGTGAGGCCTGATGGTGCACACTGCAGCATGCCTCTGAAGGTCATGTTGAGTTTGAAGTAAGATTCACATTCCCTGCAGAGATGAAATTCAGCTATAACAAAAACTTTTTCTCTTTGTTTCACTTAAAAAGTCTAAGATAAATGCACATTGAGCAAGGACATTTGGAGTTAAGCATGCAAATCAGGCTTACCCTTCGCCTTAACGAAAAATAGAGGTATATGGGGATGCACAGCAGTATGCGTTAAGGTTTTGTTAGTGTCAGGCCTGATTTTCAGCCTTTCAATGTCTTTATAGCCCTAAATCAGACCATAATGTTGCTTAAGTGTATTTTGTTATTGTTACTTACGTTGTGGAAGTGACCTAAATGTGCTATGTACTGTACAAACACAGAGGTAGACACAACCACTGCCCCAAAGAGCTTACGTTTTGCTGTGGTAAAATTAGAACAAAAACCCCTCACATTCTTGTTGTGATGTATTCCTTATAGTTTTTAAAGACATCCTTTGAAAATTGAAAGTCAAATCTTCCTGGCAATAGGTTTCAGAGGAACAGCCGTGTTAGTCTGTATTCGCAAAAAGAAAAGGAGTACTTGTGGCAACTTAGAGACTAACCAATTTATTTGAGCATGAGCTTTCGTGAGCTACAGCTCACTTCATCCTGGCAATAGACTCTGGCAATTCAAGTGTAAAAGTATAATCAGGCAGGCCAAAAAAGAATTTGAAGAGCAACTAGCCAAAGACATGAAAACTAATGGCAACAGGTTTTTTTTAAGTACATCAGAAGCAGGAAGCCTGCCAAACAGTTAGTGGGGCCACTGGACAAATAAGGAACTAAAGGAGCACTCAGGGAAGACAAGGCCATTGCAGAGAAGCTAAATGAATTCTTTGCATCCGTCTTCACTGCAGAAGATGTGAGGGAGATTCCCACACTTCTTTGTAAGTGACAAATCTGAGGAACTGTCCCAGTTTGAGGTGTCCCTAGAGGAGGTTTTGGAACAAACTGATAAATTAAACAGTACTAAGTCATCAGGATCAGATGGTAGTCACCCATCTTTTGAAGGAACTCATATATAAAACTGCAGAACTACTAACTGTAGTATGTTACCTGTCACTTAAATCACACTCTGTACCAGATGACTGATGGACAGCTAATGTGACACCAATTTTTTTTAAAAGGTTTCTGATATCTTGGCAATTACAGGCTGATAAAACTGACTTCAGTACCATGTAAATTGTTTGAAACTATAGTAAAGAACAGAATTATGAGACATATAGATAAACATGGCATGTTGGGGATTGTCAACACAGCTTTCGTAAAGGGAAATCATGCCTCACCAATGTATTAGTATTCTTTGAGGGAATCAACAAACATATGGACAAGGGTGATCCAGTCAATATAGTGTACTTAGACTTCCAGAAAGCCTTTGACAAGATTCCTCACGACAGACTTTTAAGAAAAGTAAGGAGACATTGCATAAGAGGGAAGGCCCTCTCATGGATCAGTAACTGGTTAAAAGATAGGAAACAAAGGGTAGGAATAAATGGACAGTTTTCAGTATGGAGAGAGAGGCAGCCCCTCAGGGGTCTGTACTGGGACCAGTGCTCTTCAACATATTCATAAATGATCTGGAAAAAGGGTTAAACAGTGAGGTGGCAAAATTTGCAGACGATACAAAATTACTCAAGATAGTTAAGTCCAAAGCTGACTGTGACAAGTTACAAAGGAATCTCACAAAACTGGATGCCTGGGAAAGAAAATAGCAGATGAAATTTGATGTTGATAAATGCAAAGTAATATACATTAGAAAACATAATCTTAACTACATATACAAAATGATGGGTTCTAAATTAGCTGTTACCACTCAAGAAAGAGATATTAAAGTCATTGCGGATAGTTCTCTGAAAACATCTGTTAAATGTCAGCAGCAATCAAAAAAGCTAACAAAATGTTGGGAACCATTAGGAAAGGGATAGATAATAAGAAAGAAAATATCATATTGCCTCTATATACATTCGTAGTATGCCCACATCTTGAATACTGCATGCAGTTCTGGTCTTCCCCTCTCCAAAAAAGAAAAAGCTACATTAGAATTGGAAAAAGTACAGAGAAGGGGAACAAAAATGATGAAGGGTATGGAACAGTTTCCATAGGAGAAGAGATTTAAAAGACTCGGACTGCTCAGCTTGAAAAAGAGAAGACTAAAGGGGGAAATGATAGAGATCTGTAAAATCATGGTGTAGACAAAGTGAATAGGGAAGTGTTATTTACCCCTTCACATAACACAAAAACAAGGGGTCAACCATGAAATTAATAAGCAGCAGGTTTAAAACAAACATGAAGAACAAATGGATATAAACTGGCCATCAACAGGTTTAGGTTTGAAATTAGACAAAGGTTTCTAACCATCAGAAGAATGATGTTTTGGAACAGCCTTCCAAGGGGAGCAGTGAGGGCAAAAAACCTAACTGGTTTCAAGACTGAGCTTGATAAGTTTATGGAGGGGATGGTATGATGAGATTGTATACAGTGGCATATGGCCCATCTGTGACTGCTAGTAGTAAATATCCCTCATGGCCAGAGATGGGACATGAGATAAGGAGGGCTCTGAGTTATTACAGTGAATTCTTTCCCAGGTTTCTGGCTGATGGGCCTTGTTCACATGCTCAGGGTTTAACTGATTGCCATATTTGGGATCAGGAAGGAATTTTCCCCCAGGTTAGATTGGCAGAGATCCTCTGCAGCATGGGGCACAGGTCACTTGCTGGTTTAAACTAGAGTAAATGTTGGATTCTTTGTAACATGAAGTCTTTAAATCTTGATTTGACGCCTTCAGTAACTCAGCCAGAGGTTATGGGTCTAATACAGGAGTGGGTGGGTGGGCGAGGTTCTGTGACTTGCAATGTGCAGAAGGTCAGACTAGATTATCACAATGGTCCCTTCTAGCCTTAAAGTCTATGAGTCTATAAGACCTTCTTCACACAACGCACATTCAGCCTGTGGAACTTGTTGCCAGGGTATGCTGTGAAGGCCAAAGTATAACTGGGTTCAAAAAAGTATTAGATAAATTCCTGGAGGATAGGTCCATCAATGGCAATTAGCTTAGATGGTCAAAACGCAACTCCATGCTCTGGATATTCCTAAACCTCTGACTGCTAGAAACTCGGACTAGATGGCAGGAGATGAATCACTCAAAATATTGCTCTGTTCTGTTCACTCCCTCTGAAGCATCTGGCAGTGGCCGCTGTCAGAAAACAAGATACTGGGCTAGATTGGGACCATTGACTTGACCCAGTATGGCTATTCTTATGTTCTTATGTTGCTGTGGCTGATGGTAGGATGGCATTTTTAAAAAGAGGGAGAAAATGCATAAATATAATACTGATTTTTAAGGTATTTGTTGATAGATTGCTCCCCACCATCCCTCATGAACAGAAAGAGGCACAGGGAAAGATTTATCTGCCTGAAATATAGTCCCTCTGGTGCTCTTGCTATGCAGGATTGTAGCTTAAAACCCACAATCTAGCTCAGAAGCAGGTATATGAATATACACACCACCACCGTTTTTGTACCATGTACACAGTATCATATTTACCATTGGAAATGAAAAGATTGATTCACCTCTGCATTATTCTGGTTTTACCGGAATAATGATTCACCTCTGCATTATTCCGGTTGGTGTAACTCCATTGAGACGCCTGTCTCTTTAAGTGTGCAGGAGGAATGGTGATCACTGAATAGGTATCAGAGTAACAGCCGTGTTAGTCTGTATTCGCAAAAAGAAAAGGAGTACTTGTGGCACCTTAGAGACTAACCAATTTATTTGAGCATGAGCTTTCATGCATCCGATGAAGTGAGCTGTAGCTCACGAAAGCTCATGCTCAAATAAATTGGTTAGTCTCTAAGGTGCCACAAGTACTCCTTTTCTTTTTACTGAATAGGTAGCTTCAGTATTTCTTTTTATCCTCCTTATCCAGTGTGTGGCCTCATGCCCTTTTTAACGCACATCATCAAGCTTACACTGAACACAGAATTATTAATTTCCAATGGGGCTTTTCTCTGGCACCCTGACCATCATATATGAGTGCTTCACAACAATAATTAATTTATCCTCGCAATATCCCTGTGAGATGAGGGGGAATTATCCCTTTTTTACAGCTGGGGAACTGAATCACAAAAGGAGTGAGGCCAAAATTGTCAAAAGTGTCGACTAATTTTGGATGCCCAAACTGAGACACCTAGGACTTGAGTTTTCAGTGTAGATAGCATTTTTGTAGAACTTTATATGTTCAGTGCACAGCTCCAATTTATTTCAGTTGTAGCTGTGCTCAACACTTCTGCAAATATGACTCTAGATGTCTCAAATTAAACATCCAGAAAATGAGTGAAAAATGTGATTTAAATGACTTGCCCAGCATCACACAGGAACTCTGGGTCAGAGGCAGGAATAGAATCCAGTTCTCCAGGGCAGCATTCAACTAACTTAACCATGAGACCTTCCTTTCTCTTCCTGCAATCCCTTGCCTCATTTGCTACACAACTTCTAACTTCTGCACCAAATGAGGCAGGGGTCCTACACACAATAGTTTCCTTCACAACTCTGATTCATCCCCAGAGCAGACCACCTTGTGCATTGAATGAAGCAGGGGGACATGCTGAAAAAAATAGCATGGGATCATGTAATTAAAGACTGTACTCTAAAGCCTACATACAAGGGTGGGGTGTGGGCTGACTTAAGGTTACACAGTCAACTTGACTCTGACATTTAAATCTTTGAGTACTTGACTTTGCAGCCTTACAGTTTCTTTAACAGTTTTGGGAGGGGGAAAAATGGAAATAATATAGTGTATACAGTATAGTATCTATAGCTGCCACTACTCTGTCTATAATAATGTATTCTATATATGTATAATACATGTGCACATATACACATGTATGTGTATTTTGCACACACATTATTTATATATAACATCAATCAATCAATCAATCAATCAGGGATTTTCCAAGAAAATGAAGGGCAGTCAATATATGGCAGGAGTATACTTTTCTTAAATTGAAATTTAGATGCTCTTCTAAAGGAGCAGGTAGAGTTTCATGTTAACCAGTTAGGAAAAGAGTGTTGTGTTCTTTATTACTGGCTAGCTGTGGGAACTGGCTGGAAATAAAGCTAGAGATTTACCTGGCAGGTAACAGGATTGCTATGTTTTTGTTTTCAGGTGTACAAACATTTCTAGTGCTTTGGAATTAATTATTAGTAACCTTTGGTTTTAATTTGTTAAAATGTAAATAAACCAAATTAAATTCAGCTCATTCTGTCTAGATTTGTTTTATAGCAACAAGAGTTTTACTCTAATAATTGCCTACAAAGGTTGCGCACATGACGTGTGGGCAATTTACCATGAGGTTATCTGATTTGTTGTTTTAGCATAGTAGTGGTAATTCACTTCATGTCTAGAGATCTGAGAAGATGCTGTCACTTTTCCAGCAATACAAACAGAGGAAGTGTTAATCAGCTATGTTCCTTCATTTCATTTACTCCCTGCACCATGCTGGATTGCATTCCTTGAGCTTGCAAAATTCAACTAACCTGGTCTTTAGATGAGAGAAATATAGCTGCTAGACTTATGTTGTCCTATACATGGTGGTGTTTTGACTGTATACATAGTAATGCTTCAGATATCAATAGATGTGTTATTCTGATTATGATTTATATGCCTATAGGAAAGGAGAGAGAAGAATGAAAAGAGGCAATCGCAGAATGATGCATCCTGCTCATGCATCCTGCTAATGAGGTGGCACATCTGAAGTGGTATATCTTAGTTAATGCACTCTGCATAAGTGAGTGAATGCATTAAAAACATAAATAAATAAAAAGGTCATATTATATTAGAATATCCTCTTCCCACCTCTCCTACCCCTCCCCTTTGTTACCCTAGTCAGTGTTTGAATTGGGAAGCAGAAATAATGGCATTGTTTCTGTCCCAAAGGCAGTCTCTGGTTATATATTTCTCAGTTCAGATTAACAACAGATAGATATGATTTAAAGAGAATTTAAACAAGAGAACTGTCCCCTCAATAATTAACTTGTACCATGTCAATTGGACTGCTACCTTCAACTATATTATGCTTCCATTTCTGTCTCCCTGCATTCCCATGCCACCTCCCTCAGGCTCAGACATGAGGTTTATTTCCTATTAGTCTCTATCCCGCCTTCTCATTAACCCTTCACCTTGGAAAAACAAGTGATTTGTTCTATAGTTCCCCTGAAAACATCCCATCCCATTTCTCAGACTGGAACCATTAGCATTGTGTTTGCAGGACATTTTGTTTAAGTAAGAGTAATTTGGGGGAGGAGGGATGAGCCTTCCCATTTGGTGTCCATCCACTAATAAGCTTAGAACACGTACGCTTTTCCTTCAGAAGCAGCGTGGGCCAAGGGATGTGCTGGCCGCCCTTCCCGCAGTCCCCATTTACCTGGAGTGGTGAAACGGGGCCAGTGCGAGCCACGATTGGCCGAACCTGCAGATCCGGCAAGTAAACAAACCAGCTCGGCCCACCAGGGTGCTTATCCTGGCAGGCCATGTGCCAAAGGTTGCCAAGCCCTGGACTAGACCCGTGGTCCATCTAGCTCTGGATCCTGTCGCTGAGGTATGATGCTTCTAAAGAAGCTGCAGGAAGCCCTGCAGCTGGTGGTTATGGGATATCCTGCCCCCAGAAAAAGTTTCTTCTTACCTCCCCACCCCAATAATTAGATATTAATTTATGCCTTGAAGCATAAGGGTTTATATCCTTTCCAACTTTGTTATTCTTTTAATATCTATGATTAAAACATTGACTAGTCTTGTTATCCATGTAAGAGTCTTGTTCTTTTTGAATCCTGTTAAGCTTTTGGCCTTAAATATGTCCTGTCATGATAAGTTCCATAGGCTAATTATGCATCATGTGAAAAAAGTATTTTGAATGTGACCCTTTTCAATTCAATTGTCTATCCACTGGTTTGTGTGTTATGAGAGAGGCTACACAGGAGTTCCCAAACTACCTTCTCTGTACTGTTCATTATTTTACATATTTCTATCATATCATCTTTTATTAGTCTCCTTTTGAGGTAAACAGTAGAGCTAGTAAATTTCTAATTAAAAAAATTCTCAGTGGAAAAATAGGGGCAAATTTTTTTGAAGAGCTCTAGTAAACACCATCAGTCTTTACAGTCTCCCATGATGATTTTTGCCCCATGCCCCAAAGCGTTCCTGTTGCCTGTCTCTGAACCCTGTCTAATTACGCTATATCTTTTTTGAGATAGAATGAGCAGAACTGAGCTCAGTATTCTGTGTTGAGGTTTCATTGATTTACATAATGGCATTATAATACTTTCCATATTATTCTTCATCCTATTCCTTATGTGTCCCAATATTTTGCTTTCTTTTTTCACTGCTGCTGCGTATTAAACAGAAGTCTTCATTGAGCTGCCCACAACGTCTAGTTCTTTTTCCCGAGTTGATGAAGTTAATTTAGGACCCATAAGGTGTGTGAGGCGTATTATGAATACATTTTTAAAACTACATTGAAACACATGCAGACAACTGTGCTGGAAATTTTAGAACTCAAAAACAACTCATATATCCTAACGGCCTTCCCATATATGTTGTATAATGTGAAAAGAATGCATCTTGTAGCACAGGGATGGGCGAGTGGGCGGGGGATCAGGACTGGGGCAAGGAGTTGGGGCATGGGGAGAGGCTCAGGGGTGCAGGCTCTGAGCAGCCCTTACATCAAGTGGCTCCTGGAACAGTGGCATGTCCCTTCTCTGGCTCCTACTCAGAGGCGCGCACTCAGAGGCCCCACCTGCAGGCACCACCCCTGCAGCTTCCATTGGAGCACTGAAGGGGGCCATTGGAGGCTGCAGCATGTAGGAGCCAGAGCAGGGCCATGCCGCGGCTTCCGGGAGGCACGTGGTACAGCCCTGACCCTGTGCCCTGGCCGGAGCACGAGAGTGGGGGCTGAGCCGCATGGTGCCCCAGCCAGAGTGGGGCTGAGTCACATTGTGCAGCCCCCAACCCAGCTCCCCGGCTGAAGCACCGGAGTGGGGCAAGCCCCAGAACCCGCTCCCCAGCTGGAGCTCGTGGGCCTGCTTAAAACAGCCTGTGGGCCGGACTCCGGTCCCCGGGCTGTAGTTTGCCAGCCCCTGTTGTAGCAAGAGAAATCATCAGTTTGTCGTGTCCAAAGGCAGATGCTGAAGCACAAATTCTTACTTTATAATTTAGTAATAAGCAACATTCAACAGAGTTTTCCTTTGACAGTTTAGAATAGCACTGGTGATCTGCTACACTGATAAATAAAGTAAGAGCAAAATATTGCCCTCAGACCAAACACCGGGTCTCTACTCCTATAGTCTGTTGTCACTACATATAAACAGTTGTTGAACGTGTTCACTTTTGCTCTCCTCTAGTGGCCAAAATCTGCAACCCATGAGGTATCCCATTGTATTCAGTGAAACAAAACATATGAGCAAGGGTTGCAGAACTAAAAGCCCTATGGGCCTGATCCAGAGCCCCCTAAAATAAATGGGAATCTTTCCACTGACTTTAATGGGTTTTGGATCAGGCCCCATTTGCACAAAATTAATGACAATGGGAGGAGTATAAAGGTAGGGAGTGAATGATCTGAGAACTGAGATCCACTATGTGGGTCTGAGAACATAATTCTGCTCTCTGATTTTCAAGACAAGGTTCACTGATAATGTATGTGGGTCCTTTGGGCCTGATTCAAAACCTGTTGAATTCAATGGGAGTCTTTTTACTGATTACAATGTGCTTTGGATCCGACTCTATACGATCTGCACACTACTGAGAAAAACACCCTTCCCCAGAAAACAATCGATGTACCATAGAAAGTGTGCATTTTACTAATTTTCATTTGGCATTCTCAAGCTATATCCTTCAATACAAAAATCAGTAACATAAATAAATAAAATAATACAATAAGATACCTCTTTTTCTCCAGAAAGCTTAGAGTAATAAAAAGAACAGTGGGCAAAAGTGCTTTAAATATATTAACATTTTTAACTCTGCAAGCCTTTGTTCTAAAGAAAGAAAACTGCTGTTTCACTTCCCTGAAGCCATTGATAATATGATGCAAGAACATCAGAGAAAATCTAATCCAAGATAGGTGCAGTCCCCAAGGGAAAATGTTCTTCTTTGTTTTAAATTTCCACTGGAAATCTGGGAGATTTTGCATGCAAACATCTTATTTCATGGGGCTGCTTCTGAAATTGAGAGATTAAATCTAGCACTGTATAAAGGGCTTTTCAATAAAGTGGGTTTCACAGTTTTCTGTTTACAGAAAATTGATGCATCATCTGATATGTCTGAAATTGCTAACTTCTGTTTCACTAAAGCTGAAGGAATTTCAGCTGACCGATTATCTAATCAAGAAAAATATTCCCTTAGCATCTTGTCTTAACATAGCTGGTTGGCAAGCAATGTTTGAATTGGTATATATCACGATTTGTTACAGCAGCAAAATGGACTCTGATTTTCTTGAGAAACTCATATTTACAGAACTATCCATCATCCGTTAAGTGCTCACAAATATATCAAAAGCTGTGAAGAAACTATTGTGTCCTAATTTCTTCTTCTTCTCCTCTTTTTTTCCCCTATGAGGTTGATGCTTAAACATTTAAGATTGGTGAGAATTAGAGTCAGGTGAATAGTGAAATACTTCATTTCATTAAGACATTCTGTGCTAGCCAGAGCTGACTTTTCAATTCTCAAAACTCTAAAAGGTTTTTTTTCTTGACATTTTTCATCACTGATAGATACTTCTATTGAAGCAGCAGCAGACTGACCTTGAGTGGATAATCCTAAATAGGCCTAGGGTTTGCATTTCCTACTAGACTAAGTATGTGACTGGACCACTACATCCAAGGAGCACTGCATTAACACTGGGACCACAATGGCCAGTATTTTCAAAAGGAGCTAGTGATTTTGAGTATTTCAATTTTGGGGTGCCAATTTGAGACACTGTAAAGGAGTGTGAACTCTGAAAATTGAACCCTTTTAGGGTGTTTCAAGTTAGGCACCTAAATCACTAGTTGCTTGTGAAAAACTGGGCCACTAATCTGATGCTGTCAGAACAACTTCTAATATTCCAAAACTCTGAGCAGCTTTCAAACAGGCTATGTTATTTAACAAAACAACCACAAAAAAATGCCACAGAAATGCTTCACCCCAAATGTGGAAATTCCACCTAAAACTAGTAGTCAGTACTCAGCTCAATAGTTAGCCCAGTACCATACTGAAGGTCAAATATCACAGGGCCAATTGGGATTAAAAACACCTGCGAATACAGCATTTGTTTCTAGCCCTGGCAAGTCTCTGGATATCAAATCTTTAATACAATAAACAATACCTAGCTCTTATATAGTACTTTCCATCAGTAGATCTCAATGTGCTTTTCAAAGGAGGTCTGTATCATTAATGCAATTTTCCAGGTGGGGAAACTGAGGCACAGAACTGCTGGGACTTGCCCAAGGTCATCCAACAGGCCAGAATCAGGAATAGAATGCACGTCCCGTGTGTTCCACTCCAGGCTTCTGTTCACTAGGCCACGCTGCATTCCCTAATGAGAATATTTTAATTTATACAAAGGCTGTTTTAGGGGTTTCTAAAGTGTGTAATTATAATTTTTTCTTTTCCTCTCCCAATAAAGTACAATGAGAACATAGGGGTTACAGGTAGAGGGATAGAAAAAAAAGCATTACTCTTTAAAACTTTCTAAAATAGTTTTTCTCTGAAACATATGACACAGACAAAATACATGAAGGAGTGATGTATAAAGGTTTTATTGATTCTCATTCAGAGTGACTTGAATAACTCACTCATGCCTTCACCTTGTGTGAGTAATGTGGCTATTCAGAATTCATGACAATACAGCCTTTATGCCACACCATCATGACTCGGTCATCTCTGTCTCTCTGTCCCTCTCATATTTAATATCACTGAGTGATGTACATTGAGGTCCAAAGGCTACAAGTTCTGCCCTCATTTACATGGATGGATTCAATAAGAGGTTTCAGCTATCTAACTAAGGGCAGAATTGGGCCCCAGTTTTCCAAAGCCTTTATAGTAATTCTGATAATTTAGGGCAGGCCTTTGTTCAGGAAGGTACTTAGGTGCCTGTGTAATTTGAAGCGCGAGTAGTTCCACTTAAGTGAATGGAACTACTTGTGCTTAAAGTTATGGGCATGCTTAAGAACCATACTGAGTCATGGAAACTTGATTCTCAATGTACACTGCTCAGTCTCATCAGATGGGGCTGTAGAACACTGGTTTCATGAAAATGTAACATTTGTTATCATTTTAAGATTCTTTTATTTGGTTATAGAGCAAGTTTATGTGTTTGTTAACCTAAAATTATTTGGAAATGCGTTAAATAGCTCCATGCCTGTTTAAAGATTTGCATAATTTAAGCATAAGTGAAATCTGAGAATATTTTCTTTGCAATTTGAAGCTGATGGTAAAACAAGGGAAGCTGAGCAAGAAGACTGGAGGGGACTGGTTAGTATCCAAGCAAAATCACCAGTTGAGTTCCACTCATTTAAATTCAGGGATAATAAAACATCCCAAGTTTGGGACTAGAGGAAAATTCTAAAATTGGAGGTTTCTAGAGATACAGAGTGAGAATGTAGAGGTTATAAAGGGAATTGAGGGAACTCTTAAAAAGCTGGAAATTAGAACTTAGAGTTTGTACTTTATCCAGATATTGCTTCAAGAAATTAAAAGCTGATCCCTTTTCTAAAATACAGAGACTAAAATTAGAATTGTATGCATGTCAGATGGCTGGCCTGCAAGTACCATCTTCATCTACAGAGTATTTATATAACCATGCAAGACCAAGTGTATTCATGGTAAAGAGATTACAAATAAATTGATTTAGAACTATGCTACTGCAGTTGATTATTTTTATTTTAACCACGGAAAAACAAAATTCACAAATTTCTGAGGTTTTTTTTAATGTTCCCAAGATTCAGCAAGGTACTTACGCATAACTAGAGACATTGACAGCAGCCCCAGTCCCACCAAAAGTTTGTTTTAATGACTGATGGGATGGGAGGACCAAAGATGTAGATGGCATAGGGAGATACAGGGTGTCAAGCCAGTTACATGCAGCATAAATGAGGAGGCACTCAGATTGCTTGCTTCAGCCACTGATCCCACTTGAACAGGAAATGGTGCAGAGGCGGCCCTCCTGAAGACACTGCCCTAGCGCCCTTTTAAGTATGGGAATGATGAAGGGGCTTCAGGGAATCATTTCATCTCAGCTTGGTCACTGTCAGCCTCAGCCCTATCCACAGGATGAGGGTAAAGTGGATCTCTTTGCAACAAGGTGGCAGGGAGCTCCAACTACTGAAATGATGGGGATGGAAGCAGAGTAAAAGTCTTCCAGTACAGAACCACTGATATTCTTTTGAAAAGCCTCACTCCAAAGTAAAGACTTGTGTATAGAGTTGTATAATTAAACAAATACTGATTAACTCATTATCTGATATTTGCATTTGTTGTGGTGGGAGTTTGGGGAAGTAGCAGGTAATTGATTACCACCTAGAATCCTTGTAACAATCAATTTCCACTTCAGAAATCATCCTATCCCAAAAACCAACTATTCACCTGTTTTAAATAGTGCCACCTGTTGTTGAAGAGAGTGGGCAAGGCCAAACTGCAAAACAACTATATGGTCCCTCATATTCCATTTCATTCAACTGGTAAGGCATATAGGCCTATGGTAACAGAGACAGAAATATCCACTTTAATTTGCTATATTTTAATACATGTATGTTAATGGATTTAACACGTAGCTTTGAAGCAGCTTGGCTTTGAGCTTTGATAGAGTGAAATAACTTTTCATCCAGTTCCCTGATGTCCCAGACAGGGTGACAGTTCTGTAATTTCTTACTTTGGTCATGAGGTCCTGTAAGACTTGAGAAAGTGTAAGCATGAGACATATGAATGGGTGGCATACCATAGCATGAATGGTATGTCAAAAGTCATTAGTTATCACCAGGAAGGTACCAGGCCCTAATAGTAGGAATCTAGACTGTTCACCTATATAATAAGGGATCAGATCATTTTGGTGGAGCCATCATCTCCTGTTATTCCCACATTATCACTTACTTGGGGAAAAACACAGACTCATGGATGTGACCAAGAAACAGTACCATAAGAAAGAGGGCCCCAAAAAGTGGACCAATGTGGATGGAGCTTCCTTGATTAGGATTGGATGATTCAGCTGGGGTGGAAAACTTACAATCCTGATTAAGATCACCAGGGAGATCCTGTGGAACAATACCAGCATAGATTTCACCCTTAAAAAAACAGGTAAACAAGGAGGCAAATGTGCTCCTCCTAAGGTTAAATTATGACAACCAGATGGCTGATACCCCTGCTTTCTCTCCAAGGAAAGAGGACACAAAGACATTGCAGCCCAGTTGATCTGAGGAAAATACCTGCTAGTATGATGGTACCTGAGCCAGATGACATCACCTGGTTCCCTACTCTCTAGTTCTTGACTGACTCTGAAGCTCTGCAGACCAAGCAAGCTGAGGAGCAAATCATTTTTCTTTTTCTGTTTCCTTAACCAGACATCCAAATATCTGCAAGGGCATCTGCCAGGAAAGATTTGTACTTCCCTTTTCTAAGTGTTGACGGTCGTGGCCAGTAATAGCATGGGTATATAAGCCCTTAGTGCAAATTATCATTGGGCATTAATTAATCTAGGTTCAAAGCAAACCTCTGAGGATCCACAGGGCTAGAACTTGGGTCTGCTGATCCCAGTGCGAACACCTGCCACATCCACACCACCACCCAACAGCTCTGGCAGAGCAGCGATTGATGGGCTGTGAACCTCGTTGGCCCAAGCATCACAAGGGCCTGATTGGTCCAGGTGCACTACTTAGCTGGAGGGGACACCAGGAAGTTGTCTGTGTAACTAGGGGATCTCCAGCCAGCTGCTATGGCACACTTTGCTCCTTCACCTGGCTTCCCATTCTGGATCTGATCCTCAGTCCTGGTTCCTAGCTTCTATCTCTATTGCTGACCTTGGCTCTGGTCATGGACCTGAAGGCAGTTGAGCACGGAAGAAAAGGAATGGTGCCAACACAACAATTTGTTGTTGTTTTTTATGATGGTGAGGCAGGACACACACCCACGCCATGTCCGTCAAGGATTCCTGCTTGCAGGGAGTTGGGAACTGGGCATTTGCTGTAGAGATGGACGCATCCTATGTGGTCATCAGGGCCACATTATCCCAAAAGCACAGACCCCAACAACTACTGCATCCTGGCATGTACTATTCCTGGGAGCTTTTTCTTACAGAACAAAATTAGGAGATTCTTGATAAGGAATTACTTGCAATCAAATTTGCATTCAAGGCGCAGTGCCACTGCCTCAAGGGGGCCCTATATGCTGTACAAATTTACATGGACCATAAAAACCCTGAGTACCTAAGTAAGGCCAAGACATTAAACCAAAGATAACTCTGGTGTGCTCTATTTTTCTCCTGCTTTGATTTTGTGATCACCTCTTGGCCAGGAGCGAAAAATGGCAAAGCTGGCTCTCTGAGGAGGAAGAGAGATCTAGCAAGGAGACACCCTTCTTCCTCAACCCTTACAATTTCCTCAGTACCACTGTACATCCGGATCTGGTCACCTTGATCTGGGCAGTCTTCCAGGATGACCCACTGGCCAAGGAGATTGTGGCTTCCCTGGAACCACCTGTGCCAGGACCAAGCGACAGCACACCATGTCAGGTGGGATAGTATGGATGGATGGTCAAATCTATGTTCTACCAGGCCACTCCCAGTTGGATCTGCTGTGGCTATGCCACAATACCTCATAGTGGGCCATTTCAGCCACTTCAAAGCCTGTCTTCTGGCCCCCTATGTCTTCTGGTGGCCCAGAATAATCAGATCCAAGCCTCCATCAATTCCTGTGACGTGTGCACCCGCATCAAGGCCCCATGAACCAAGCCTCCTGGCACCATCATGTCCTTGGAAACCCCAGAATGTGGGCATCTATTACCATAGACTTCATTGTAGAACTCCATGAATCAAATGGTCAATATGTAGTACTCCCTGTAGTAGACCAGCTAACCAAGATGGCGTGTTTTATTCCTTGTGCTCAACTAGCCTCTGCCAAGGTGACCATCCAGCTATTCATGTGTGTCTTCCATCTCCACAGGCTCCCTGATTGCATCACATTGGATCAAGGCCCACACTTTGTCTCTTGTTGGTGGCACATGTTCCTCCAGCCGCTAAATATCCTCATCTTTGTTTCATCAGTGTGCCATCCCCAGACAGATGGTCATTTTTTATCAAGTATCATCAAGAAAACTGGTCTACCCTCCTTCCCTATGCTGAGTTTGCATATAACAACACTAACTATGCCTCCACTGGCCAAAGCCCCTTCTTCACTAGCTTCAACCGCATTTCCACCTCGCGCTACCAATGGTCTCTCAAAATCCTGCAGTTCCCCATCTGGTTTGGCAAATCCACCAGATGCAGAAAGAGCTAAAGGGTCACCTCAAGGATATTAAGAAGGCCTTTAAGCAACAAACAGACTGCCAAAGACAAGAGGGTCTGGCCTTTACTCTGGGTCGGAAGGTATGGTTACCCACCATGAGCTTCCACATGGGCAGACTGTCACAAGTTGCAAACTGGACCATCAATATGTTTCGCCAAACCAAATTTGCCAACAAATTAGCCCTGTAACTTTCAAACTCCACTTACCTAAGTCTCTCAAAATACAACCCATCTTTCACCTCTCACTTTTGAAACTATTCACAGAAAACCAGTTCCCTGACCAGCTGCAGTCATCTCCTCCACCTGTTCAGGTCCACATTCACAAGGAATTCTTAGTCCGTGCCATCCTGGACACTAAGATGAGGCAAGGCAAGTTATGGTACTTTGTGAATTGGAAAGGTTATGGCTCTGAAGAACAGTCTTAGGAACCTACCAGTTATATACACACTCCAGACCTGATGGAGAACGTCAACAAGATCTGCCCCTACAAACCCAATCCAGCAACAGCAGGGTTGCTAGAGGAAGAGGTGAGTATCCATGAGTCTAGAACCTGGGTCTTCTGGTCCCTGAGCAAATGCTTCATCTGTGTCATCACCAGAAGCCTAGTGATTGATGGCCTGGGAGCCTTGTGGGCCCAAGCACAGGTTGTGCTGCCCACAAAGGTCCTGATTGGTTTAGTGCACTATGTAAACCTGGTTGAGACACCAGAAAGCTGTCTGTGCAACTATCTGGCTCCTCCGTCAGGCGCTATGGCAGACCCTACTCCTTTGCTTCTGGTGGTTGGCCCTTGGTTCTGGGTCTCTGACGCCACCCACTAGACCGGGCTGTTCATGACCCAGGCATGACAAAACCTTACTATAGATCTCTAAAGATTACCTAGGATCTATAAAGAATCAAATCTTAACCCATTGCTTCCACAGGGGAAAGTATAAGTTACTAAGTAAACTGCACAGAGGACAGACAGACAGACTAAATAGGCCATTCAATCATTGGTCTTATATTAACTTTGTGACTTGATTACTGATTGTACTCATGCAATAATTTGACAAATTGTTGGTTTTAAATTGTTCTCTTCTAGTTAACCACTCCTAATTTCTGTAACTGCTAACTCCTTGATTTACACTGTATTTCCAATCTAATTTTCATATTGCTTAGTATTTTAGGGATGCACAGGAATTTAGTTAACCTTCCAGTTTTATAAAAGTTCTTGAATAAAAGTTATAAAAACACAACAAATTTGCTTTTCTCTGATCAAAAGGCAACTAGGTAAAACTAGCTGTAATTAAAGGGACTTTAATTAAATACTAATAGAGTATTTGGCTCAGTCCTGAAAGCCCTATTAACTAATTAGTAGTACAAACTGAAGGGTTTCACACAGTCATCACTAGCATAGAGCTCTAGCAAATTGTTGACAGTTTGAAACAATCCCCAATAAGATGACCAGAAAAACTCTGGGCTTACACTGCTGGGCTTCCATCCAGCTGGTTCTTTCGTGCATTAACTTTCCTTATTTCTTCTGCCAGGTGTGACAAAGAGAGACTGCTGACATCACCCTGCTGGGGCTAGTCTGGCTCTACACAAAGGTGAGTGAGCTCTGAAGCCTTCAGTTACAACCCATCAGTGCCTTGAAGGGGAGGTGTTTAGTCAATTTGGAACTAGCACTGGGATCACTTGTGAGGCTGGAAATGGAGGATAAGATAGGAATGGAATTCTGCAGCTGGGGAGCAGAGGGCAGAGATTTTTATTTTAACCATATGTATTAATCATGGCTCAAAGCAGGGATGGCAGTGGGAATCTGCATCTGGAAAGCTAAGGCAGGAGGAGATGATTTTTATTTCAGACATAAATTATGCATTAATTGTTGCTTGAAGGAGGGATCGGTGTGGGAATCTGTAGTGTGGAGAAGGACAAAAGGCAAAGATGATTTCAATTTTAAGTATATTTATTAAATCATAATTCAAACCAGAGATTGGGTGGAAATCTGCAGCTGGAAGTGATAGGGCAAAGGGAAAAGATTACTTTTTTGTATTTTAAACATATTCATCAATCATAGCTCAAAGCAGGCACTGGTGTGGGGATCTGCAACTTGAGGATGGAGGGGAACACTCAGGGAGAGACAAATGTTATTGATTTTTACATTTAAGTCAGTTTAGGCCAAGTGAAAGATGCTGGAATGACATTCCTGGAGACCAAAGTCCCTCCATTTATCCATATTGCTGGAGAATGCAAGATTCTCCACTGTACTTCAACAGTGTGCCTCTTTTTTTCAAAGACCTTGTCTACATTGCTATTTTTACCTGAGTTTGTAACCAGTTAGTGACACAGCTGGCTCTAAACATGGTTTGTGACACCATTCAACATGGCAAGTATTCCCTCAGTGGACTGAGATTAAACATGGTTGTCTTTTTGTCACCTGTTTAGTTCACAAGTGTCAGTGGAGGGGTGTTTTTATTTTATTTATTTACTTGTAGAAAGAATCTCCTAACCGTGTCTGTGTAATTGGTGTGACCAGTCTATCTTCCTCCCATAGGGTGACCAGATGTCCCGATTTTATAGGGACAGTCCTGATTTTGAGTGTTTTTTCTTGTATGGGCACCTATTACCCCCGACCCCTGTCCTGATTTTTTACACTTGCTATCTGGTCACCCGATCCTTCCATCTCCAGCGAGATAGATCATCAAAGTGTATTGCCCCATGTATTAGTAGTGTCGCATGTTCTCTGACAGAAAGACTGTGTGGGTAAGTGTGGATATGAATTGTGGGGTGTGTGAGGGTGGTTGTTTTATTAAAGTGGTTAGATGCCTACTAAGAATTAAACTAAAACCACCAATATGGTTCACATAGCCCCAGAATGATGGCCTATCTGATAACAAGGCTAAGTCACTACCCAGTTGGGCTTGCTTCAAACTAGTGACATAGATATGAAGAGCTCTGTATCCCATAAAAAGAGAAGCGAGTTTGTTGCAGAATAGTTTTGGGGTTCTCATTGATTTTACCCCTACACTTTACAGTTCCCCCTTCCTGCATCTCCCTTAGCCCTGATTGGTGCCTCTTCACCTCCTTCTGCCTCTCTAGACAGCAGCCACTTCTCCCTGCTTTCCAGTAGGAGAACCTGTGGAACCAGCAACTTTTCATCATTTTTACCAACTCTCTACCAAGCAGAAGTTAACCTTTGGGACTGGCTGTTTCTCTTTATCCACTTACAGGGAAAGTGGGACTTATGGGGAAAAAATGAGAGAGCACAGTTCTCCAACTCCTTTGACGCAACTTCCTGCTCAGTGCCATTGCTATGAGCCATCCTAGCTTATTATAATAAATGTGTTGCATTTACATTGGGATGGAACAAGTTGCAAATATCCAGCTGAAAAGGTGAAAGCATAGAAGTAATTCAGAGAAAAATAATAAAGGAGGATCCTACACCTGCCAAAAGAAATGAAAGTGCCATCCTACATACACACTAAGGGGCTGTAATTGTCCTTTCCAGTGCGTTTCAGGATAATCCTTTTGTTCAGGAAGTTCCATCATTATTTAAATGTTGTATAATGCTGATTGCAAAGAGGGAATGAAAGGTTAAGCCTAGTGAACACGTAACAAAAGTGCTAGAGCTAATCCATATTTATCTTAGAAAAATCAGCTCTTTTACTAGCTATGATCTGAATCCACACAGCTGGCCAGTATGTTTTATATTATGGCTCAGGATAAGAACATTTGTCCATCCACAGGTTGATGTATATGAAAGTCACTAAACACTATGAATTTTCTCAATGCATCATTACAAAACCACCTGTGCTAAATAACTTTCTAATACACTGTGAAAACTGGTAGGGCGTTCAATGAGCTTCATAATATCTCATTTTCTTGGTGACTAGCTTTAGTGGTTGCACATTTGTTGTACAGGGTAAAACGAGTAGGAACACTTGTTTGAAGACTGTTTTACATCCTTTTCATGGTACGCACCAGCATCTGTCTCTTCTGGCTGCACCATTCACACACCAGAACAACTGTGTTAGTATTTGGCCACTAAATTTCACTCCAAGCTCAAAACTGCAATTTAATAGTACTTGATATATATCAATATATTTAACCAAATTGAAAAGCTGCTTAACTGATTAAAAAAATTCAATTTAAGTGTAATACCTCCCCTGTGCCTACTACATTCTCTTCCCTAAACACAGGTCTACTCTTTGCTGTTTTTTTTTAAAAAAAAAACAATGCTCCTCTAAGAAAGATTGTCTCCTGGAAATTTTTGAAAAAACACTTTACTTCGAAACAGCTCTTCTTCAAGGAGTCTTTACAGATTCCCACTCAAAGGGTACAAGGTGCCTGAACTCAGGGGTGCTATGGGGGAGGGGGGGACAGGGAGCCCAGCCACCGCCCCTTTGACTGGCTGAGCGGAGACCCAGCAGCTGCCACCTCACCTCCCAGCCATGTCTGAGACAGCAGCATGGGGTGGCCCCACAGCTGGGTGCGCACCACCAGCACAGCAGGTAATGGGCCAGGGTACTTACATCTACACCCAATGGGGAAACCTCTTCAGGAGTTCTGGTTGGGGAGTCCCTGGCACTTTCCAAAGCCCCCTGCTCTAACTTGGGCTGTAGCCCAAATGGCAGTGTTTTCCATGGGGAGTGGGGGACTGCATGATACCCTCCTCCCACCCCATCCTCACTGGTTTGCCCTGCCCTGGCACTGGTTGCTCAGTATCGGCACATCCCAGTGCTTCCTTCCCTAGCTGCCTGCAGCTGTCTCTGCCCTCTGAGCCATACCTGTAGGGCACCATGTGCCCTCACCATCTTCTCTGCCCCAAGATAGGCACCCTCCTGGAGAGGGGAACTCTCCCTGGCTCTCCTCCTTAGGAAAATTCTGGTTGTACTCCTGACTGAACTGTGGCCTTCTGGTAGGTTGTGATCTTAGGAGCACATGAGTACCACTTTGCAGCACTGAATGTTTGGAGTCTGTCTGTATATGCGAGACTTAACTGCCTCAGTTTGTTTTTGACCACTTTCCATGGTGGACATGAAAATTTCACTGCTGTGCCGGAGTCTGACTATGTTGTACATAGAGAGACAAGGTGGGTGGGGTAGTATCATTTATTAGACCAACTTCTGTTGGTGAGAAAGACAAGCTTTCGAGCTACACAGAGCTCTTCTTTTCCAGTCCTGAAGAGACTGAGCGTCACAGCTAAATACAAGAATAAACAGAATATATGCTAACTACTTATCTGTTTTGTTCTTGTATTTAGCTGCAACGTTCTTAGTACCTTTCCCGGAGCTGAAGAAGAGCTCTCTGTAAGCTCACAAGCTTGTCTCTCTCACCAACCGACCTTGGTCCAATAAAATATATTATCTCCACCCTTGTCTCTCTAATATCAACACTGCATATGTTGTATGTGTAGTATTTGGAGTAGTATTCATTGTAAATAGGTAACATTTTGAAAGTTTTAAAGTGAGTTTAGTTTTCTGTGTCCAGAGTAGTAGGTATATTCTTGAAATATTTACCTTAGGGCTCCTCTTGGGTTCATGCTGATGATGGCCAACCTGAAGAAAGACAGTAATAGGTGTGTTTCCTGATCAGAGTTATTTCCTGAGTCAGATACCCACCCTCCTTGCCTTCTCTATTTAGGAGATATACACCACCCCAACAGATATGAAGTCTGCCATAGTTGCACTCCTTGAGCCCACTGAGACTGGCAGTCGGGACTTCAAATCTTTTTACTGAGGCAGTCATTGAGAGCTCAGTTTGAGGAGCCATTTGAGGTTCCTGTTCAAGGCACTGTGCTGGGCCCACAGTGAGTGTGGTTGGCCTCTAAGCCCTGAACCACCAGACTTAAAAAGCCAGTCATGGTACTGCCTAACAAGAGAACAGATACAGCAGAACATGGAAGCCTTCTGAGGCTCATCAGTTGGCAAAGACTTTCTGTGAGGGGGGGTATGCAAATCCCACACTCACCAGGATAGAGTTAATGAGATGTTGTGGACTCAATCAGCCCTGCCCCCCTACACATGTAGTAAGTGTCAAGCTTGGAGAGAGGGGTTATAACAGAAAAGGACAGCTCAGAGAAGGGAGGTCTGATGTGGGGCTATTGTTGAGACTTGCTTCCAGTGCCTTGCTTGTTGCTGCTGGGTATAATAGCAGCAGGTGATGTCCTACCTGAATGGGGCAACAGCCAAATAAAATCTTTTTGTTTTGTTACACCTGACCAAGGTTGCTGCAGTGATTTGTCCCATGCTCAGGAGTGACCTGGGCCATACTTCCTCAGTTATGAGGGTGTCAAAAGCTCTACTTCAGGCTTTGGTACCTGGCTCAAATTTTCATGAAAGTTTATCACCTGAGGCCCACATTTATTCAGTTACCCTTTACCTTGAGGATGACTGCTGAGTAAGAATTTAAGGCCAATTCTCAATCTGCATTTCTCTTACTCTGTTTTTCCATTGCTCTTACTAATTAGAGAGAGACTGTAGCTTCACCTTACTTTTAGGTTATAACTAGGATCCTAGCGTAAGGTTGACTTTTGAACCCCTTTGTTAGTCTAAACCAAAAATCCTCAAAGTTTGCTTCATTTGAAGCTAGTATAAGTTCAACCTTGAGAAAATTGAACAGGTACTCTGATTCAAAGCCTTAAAAACGATTCTTTAGACCATTTGCAAAAAATTTAAAATTTGTTTGCATCCCTTTATCTGCTTAACCAAATCAACTACCTTAACTCTTAACAAAGAAGGAAATATGAGCACTTTTTGTATGGTTTTAGATTTACCTTGAACTATTTGAAGTTTTTATTGAGGTTTCCCAAAGGTAGGTTCTTTCTCCACTGTAGCACCCTGTCTAGTGCTGGATCATGAAACTCCTGAGTCCTAGATTCTATTACAGATAATACACAAGGCAAAAAGATGTAAAAAGGATGCTTAGTTCACTTAAAATTCTGTGGTTTCAGGTGTGTAGAAGATAATCCAAGCAGCTGGAATAGGCCCAAGTCAAGAAAAGTCCACACTGGACAGGTGAATAGGTTGTCTCTGTTTCAGTATATACTATCCAGTAGAATGGGTAGAGAATGGTTTCCCAGACTCACAAGTCAAACTTATGAACCAAAACCAACTTCAGTTTAGATCAATTGAAAAATTGTATTTAGATTGACTTTTTAAAAAACTTTTTTTAGAATAAATTAATTTTTTAGACTAAATTTGGAAATTAAAAGTTATTTTGTACTTAAACAGAACTTTTCATTTAGAAAATGTTGAAAGGAGACACTGATAACTTTGAAGCATTTTTCAGTTTTTTCAAAATGAGAAACTTGTCAAAACTAACCCATTGATTTCAACAATATGGCTTTTTCCAATAAAAAAATGTCAAATTCCTGAGCAGACATACTAACTAGCACCTTCTCAAGCTGATATTTTCATGATGTTCAGCATAATAATGTAACCTCTGGCTCTTGGGTTTAAGATTTTTCTCTTGACACGTTTGTATCCTTTGTTAATAAAAGCAAATGTCTGCAAGCTATGCTACACATTTCACTTGATCTTTACTTTTACCTTCAACTCTTTTTTTCCAGTTACCAGTTAAAGCTAGACAGTTTCAGATCAAGATATTTTTACTCTGTAATACTCCAGGGATTCTGCATGTATAGAGCTTTAACCATTCTATTCTCTGTAACTCAGGAAAGGATCAACTCTTAACTCTTTGAAACCAAACCAGGACATAAACATAGCCCATGTTGTTTTAATTCACACCTTCTTGAGACTTTCCTTAGTTCCCTATACCATTTCTTCACATTTTAGTTAGCTTGTATATTGAATCTTTCAGTTCCTAAACTTTGACATCTTAGAGTCCACCAACTCTGGATTCCTACAGTACTCAACCTCAAAACCCTACCTGTTTATATCCTCTGTATGGTTCTTAATTGGGGATTATGACAGACAATTGATTATTCACTTTCAAATCCTCTTCTCAGGTTCTGGTGTTTCTTTGAATGTTGAGTTGTGCAGAAAATGCTCTCTGCTGCTGTTCATTTATGTTTAAATTATGCTAACTTTTAAACATTTCAAGAGATAACAAAACAAAAATCTGGTCTTTTTTAAAGCTAACATAACCAAATAAAAATATTACACCCAAAAAATAAGAACTGTAAAAATTGAGTTTGCTCTAATCCAAAGCAAAATCGCTATGCCCCTAGCTAGTGATGGTAAGAAGTATACGTTAGAGCCAAGTTTCCAAATAATACTAATATTCAGACCAGCATTTGAAATTAGACTGGGGGGGAAAGGCGAATGGAGAAGATAAAATGTGCTTTTACAATTCTGCAATGCAACATTGCTTTCACAGTGATGCAAATAGGTAGCTAACCTCAGAGAGAAATTCTACAAGTCAAAGGCAAAGCTCATACAAGACTAATGCAATGAAGTAATAGCTTCATATCACCAGAACCAAGTAAGCAATACTACATTCTTGTCACCTTTTTATCTGGTAGAAGGTTACCAGTTTGCCAGGACAAATAGGCAAGCTAGGGAGATCTACATGTACATCCAAAGAAAAGGTGGTTGGCAGTATCAAAAAGGAACCCTGGGCAAAGAAGCATGAATGTTAATAATCTTGCCAAAGATCCTTTCTTCAAGGCTAATAGTTCAGTAACCTCCTTTGATGTATCACTTGAATATATCACAGCAACTGTATGCCTCTAGCACCTCCCCTAATGCAGATGACTGCAGCAGAATTAATTAGTCAGCAGGAGCAGGAAAGAATAAATGACCCAGTATGATGCAGATCAGTTTGTTATTACTGGTAATGGTAAGGCTGCCAATAATTTAAGCAGAATTTAATGGGGTACACATAGTGGTTGGTTCTCAATATGCAGTAGTCCACAGTACACTTCCAGCCCCTATAGCCTTTAATTATTCATTTCTATGCACAACAAAAACAGGGATGCCAAAGGTACCCAACAAATCATTTGACCTGCTCAAACAAGAGCTGATTATCCACTGGGTTCATTTTACTGTTTACCACTAGGTTTCATTACTCCTAAGTCTAGAGAATTTTGCCTGCACCAGGGAGAAGCCCTGTCTACCAGGTGAGTCACATCAGTTACACGGAGAACTCAGCTGTGTTTAATCTAAATTGCTTGGAGAGAAGAGCTGGATTTCTGTTGTTAGTGCTAATAATTAAAGTTCAAATGTAAAAGGCTCGGTCCACCCTTTTGGCTGCTGAATGTTATCTGCCATCTGGTAGCCAGACAGAAAGCATAGCCTTAGCCATTTAACACACTTTTCCTTCCTAACCCTGGAGTCACTGAGGAGATACATACCACCACATCTGTGATCAGCACCTAAACCTTGGTTAGATCCATCACAGGCACAAGGTCATTTAAATGAGGTAAACAGAAGCTTCTCAAAGTGGGACAGTGGAGGCTGCATCAAATTTTTTTCAGATGGCCCTCAACTTGCAGGTGCTGATCATTAACTTATTGGTTTTAATGGTCAGCAGCTCCTATTGAAAAACATTATACAATGGCCTGAGTGAACATGTCTTTAGTTAAGTATCCAATCTTGCATTATAGCACTGCTATATGCTACCACTGATATTTTCAATAGCTGGATTATACCATAGCACTACCACTTAATTGATCTGCATAAAACAATAGAGTACTGACAGATCAAACAAGAGGCCTTAATATCACCAGAACAGTGCTGTTCAGAATCATTGCCGCCTACTCACAGATGAGAGAAAATCCTAATGGCACTTACAGCAGTTTCTTGTGCTGTGCATTCTGTAATGCTGTGAAGGTTATGTATTATAAGTTGTTAGGGAGCCACTTATATCAATGTACTGAATCTCAATAGTGAGGTGCATAACTATTAGCTTGGTTGTTTGTCAGGACTGTCTGGATATTCACACAGCACTGACTAAGCTCCCAAAATCCTGTCCTGGCATGTACTTGGTCCCCCCGTTTCAATACTTGGATGGATTCTCCGAGAACAGTACCTGGAAGAGAGATTCCCTAGACATTGCAATCTGCTATTTCAACTGGAATCACACTGAGGTAGGTACTGATGTGCCCAGCATTAATGAGCAAAAAAAAAAAAGGAAACAAATTGCCATTTTTAATAGAAGTGGCAGGACCAATAACAAAGGCTAATGTAGTCCTCTCAGTGAGTTCAGGGAAATGCCATTATGGGATTCCCTACTTATTTGCTCACAGTGACCTCCATAGGCAGCTTTCTCACTTTACTAGTGACAAGGTGACTTTTCTAACTGCCAGCCCTGCAAACACCACTTGGTTCTGATGGTCAAGTATAGCCTTTTTTGCCCATTGCATCTTGTGCTGGGGCATATGCCCCACATTGACAAAGGGTTAATGGGGAGACCGAGGGCCTGATTAGCCCATCTTGGAGGCATCTGAATGAGAGACAGCTAATTGAGGATTAGCTCCAAGAGGGGAGAACCAGACTAGTAGGTTCCTGTAAAGGAAGGACTGCAGGGCCAGTGGAGGAGAACTGAGAGAGGAAAGCAGCAGTAGGGAGCTTATATCCTGGGATAAGTGGCCCTGAAGGGAGAGAGCATCTCTGGCAGCTACCAAGAGACACCCTGAGAAAGTCCTCAGCAAGAGCCTGGGAAACGCTGTACGGAGAGATGAAACTCCAGGGAGATCGGACCCAACCTGCGGATCATGGTTATAGAGAGGTGACAAGCTGCAACTACTCATTTATTTTCTTTTGTACTCCCTTTCTCCCTGTCTGTAACCACTATGAATAAACAAAACATAATCCTGCAGTACATGTAGCTAACAAATCCATGCCAATGTCCTATTTCTTTGTTTGTATGTTGGTTCCACATCTCCTACTCTTAGTCTGCTTGTCTTATATTGTCTCAGAACAGGGGTCCCTCTTCAATGGCTGTAGAGCATCTAGTACAAGGGGGGGGGGGCGATATGCAGCCAGATGGTGCCCTTTGGGCACTTCTATAATATAAGTATTAGTCACTTTTCTGATCAAAACCAACATTTGTATATCTAAGCCTTATGCAGTCAGTAAGATTGCTATGAACCACATTTGCATTTCATAACTGGCATCACTACTACCCCACAGATATGATAAAACTTCAGGAGAATAATGAAATACCTTTGAACTGAAGATTCCAAGAGTAAGGAACTCAGTTGCCCTGATTTAAAGCAGACTAAGGAAAAACCATTTGAGGTCAGAACTATCACTGAAGCAATGACTGATTCAGTGGGCCACATTCACTCTAGGGGTGAGTTTGGCCTGTTGTTTTTGTATTTTCTACATGTAACTCTGGCCAATGTACTATCCTGCTAAGAATTAAATGCACTCATGAATTTCTGTCAGTGTCAATGTCCAGGTGCTACAAAGCATGCACCTTCTGATGAATGCTCACATCTCAGTCTCTCATGCCCTGGATAAGAATGAAAATGTGAAGGCTGGTCCCAGGAGACTAACCATAAACATGCTGGCCATGGACTCGTGTTGCAATCAAACAGTACATACCATCCTTGGCCTGGAACAGCCACAGAACACAACAGGATTGCCTGTCTCTCTGTCTGAACACTCTTTCAAGCCTGACTTATCCTTGCCACTGCATCATTCAGAGCTAGAACCATAAATTGGGCTTGTTGGATTAAAGGTTTAAAAGGCACATTCACTGCTGCCTTCAGAGCTCAAACCTCATTTCCTGTCTTTATTACACTTGGTGAGTTCTGTGGTATGACATCCATTGTCATGTTGACATAATTAAAAACAGATGTTTAAATAAAGTTGGGGAAAGCTGAAACTGTCCTTAAAGCAAATGGAAATGTTCATAAACTGCCTCCATCCTGGGCCTGGGCCATGGCTTGCCAGATTGTGGGTGGTGTGGG
Organism: Caretta caretta; assembly: GCF_965140235.1. Lineage (NCBI taxonomy): Eukaryota > Metazoa > Chordata > Testudines > Cheloniidae > Caretta > Caretta caretta. Next base: position 176,564,879 of record NC_134207.1, read on the forward strand.
AAAAGATGGATGGAATGCAAAAAAAAATAAAAATGGAAAGAGTGGGGTTTTTTTGGTTTTGTTTTTTTTGAGGGGTGGGAGGGAAGGCGCTTAGATGTACAAAAGATGGTTGAGCGAGTTTCCACCCAAGGTAGAATCTCAGAGGTGGCACAAGAATGCCTGTGTATCTTTTGGTATCTATTATGCTGGACCAGGGTCAGCTGAGCTTCAATCCCATCAGTCCTGAGCTTCAAGGAATGTTTTGAATGGGTGGAAATCCTTCCAGTTGGTACTGTATTTGGAATGTATTTCCACCTGGTTCTGTCTGAATGTAAATCAGGCCCCAATAGATCACAGAAGATAAAATTTTTCTCTTGATTCCTGACTGAATCCAGTAAGGGTGTGAGTTCCCCAGGAAATAATATACAACAATTCCCATCAACCCCCAGACAGGGTTCAGCAAGATCAACCAATCTTATTTAAATCCCTGCATGACAAAGTGAACGTAGATGTCTTGTTGTAGATGTGCCTTAAATGTTTTAGTCAAAGAAAAGAGACAAGATCTGGTAGCAGCTTACTGTGGTAATACCTTTTATTATCTATGGTGACTAGAAATCTCTCTACACAGTCAAGTAGCTTCACTTATACCTACCGGTAGCCTGAGATCCTATAACCATGACCTGGAGCATTTTTGACACTAGCAACATTTTTAGTACACTGCCTGCTCCTTTCTCTGCACTCATAAGGACAAGTGTCCACATGCTCCACAAAGATTTGCTGAACTAAAGCTTGCAATTTAAAATGTGATTGTGTAGCAGGAGGAGAGAGAATGCTCCCTCTTCTGGAACACCTTGAGTGTAACTAACCTTGCTGTTTGCGGAGCTGAGTGTTAACTCTTTGAGTGCATGTGACTAGCTCTGCCATGCTGACTGCTGCATTGAGGTTTTTACCTGCTCTATCATGTTAATAGTAAAATTGAATATTGTTAAGTTTTCTCTCTCTCTACCTCTTTCTCTCTCTCTCAAGTGGTTAGGTAAGGGTTAACAAATATTTTAGCAGTTGCTCTAGTTGATTGTTGCTTGTTTGAATGAAACGTTAAAGCTTGGCACTAGCAGGAAATCTCTCCCAACAACTGTCATAGCTCCCCCTTAACTATTTATAACTTTGCTGAGTGAGGTGGAGGCAGAAAGATCAGCCTGAGGAATGAAGGTTCAGACAGTGAATCCATCTCAGCCCACCAAGCTCTCCTGTCATTATAGGGTAAGACAGCTTATAATCAGGGAAATGACTATATGATTGCCCTTTGCTTTTAACTAAAGGTTTGAAAGAAAACCTAGACTGTGTGTAGGCAGCCCAAACCACCACCAAAGATTAAGCCCCTGGAAGAATCCTGGGTGAGTTGGTAATAGATTGCCATCTACAATTTTGAAAACAGCAATATATGCTGTACAAGCTCCGGATGAATGTGGTTGACACGCCCACCAATCACTGAAATCCTCCTTTTCTGTTGCTTCAGGCTCTGACTTTGTTCAGATGCTGGTATAATACACCAAAGCAGGAATGGATATTGTGCAACATGGCCTGTAAATTTTCACACTGAAAGAAGAGAGAAATGAACACTAGCTCACTATGAAACAATTTGTAACCTGCAGAGATTCAGAGTATGTCTTTTTTTAAAGTAGGATTCTTTACGGTATTTTGTGGAAGAGTAGTATCCTTTTCAAGACTTCATTTAATCAGACAAAGTCCTGGCTATAACACCTATGGGCCAGAGGCTGCAAAAACACCTCTTTTGTTGCCAGGTTTGCCCACTGTACACTGTTTCCCAATGTATGATAGATATTTGTGTTTGGGTAAGGGAGAGTTGGCAGAAATTCAAGACAGATAAAATTTAGGCAATGATTGTAGGTCGGGGGAAGTGCTTTAAAGATCTTTCAATTAGTTTATGTACAATTGTTCAGGGAGTAAGGACACCATTCATGAGATGGATTAGGAGTTTGGGGATCTCTTTGGATTCTCAAGCCCATGTTGAGACAGTTCTTTGGAGCAGATATTATCACCTTTATTTGCCTGGAAAGTCCAGGCTTTCCTCTCTCTAACAAGGCCCCTGTCACAGTCATTCATGTCTTCATCACCTTCATGCTAGATTACTTTAATTCTCCTATTTGGACTTCCTTTGAACTTGATCTGGGGAGCTACAGCAGTTGCAGGACATGGGGACCCATTAATCCTTGGAATAGAGGCAAGGGACTCAATAATGTCTTCACTCTCATATTTGCACTGGATACCAGTGAGCCTATGTATGAAGCTTATACTGATTATATGAAAAGCATTGAATAATATGGGCATGAGGTTCTAGACTGACCATCTCTCTTTCTCTGTGTTCTTTCAAGGTAATTATGATAAGTTGTGACTGCTCTGTGCCCTGAGTTTCCATATGAATTGGGCTGTCAGCAGGGCCATCTCTGTTTGTATACCCCCATCTTTAGAACTCATTCTTTGAATGTGTCCATCAGAGATGTCCTTGAGCTATATTTACATGACATTGTCAGGATTTTCTATTTGCATGAGTTCACCCTTGACCTTTTCAACCTCCCCTTTTTTTTTTCATTCGTTCTTCTATTTCTTTTTTTCCTCCCCATTTTTGATAGCCAGATTAGCTATTTTCCCCTTGGCCATTTGGCCCAGTTTAATTTAATGAACGTTGTAAATATCTTTTTGATTGGTGCTGCACAAAACAATGGATACTATTGAAATAAATACAGTAACAGCATTACCAATATCCAATTCAATGCTTTGTAGAAAATTTGAGAGTGAAAGGTAATATATAAAACCAAATTCTCTTCCTTTCTGTCAATGGTATGGAACAAATGTAAAGACTGAAATGGGGAAAATGTAGTAGTGTCCATACTGATTCCAGATGTTCATCTAAAAGGTGCTATTTATGAGAGGATATTATTGGGAACAGTCCTAACCTAATATGTAAAGGATTACACAAACTGTTTCACGTGCATGTGCACGCACGTTTCTCCTCACAATGTGAGAGCTCTATAAATCTAGAGAGGAAGAGGTGAGAGAACTGGATCAGCAGTACTGTAATAGCAAAAATGGCTCTATTTAGATTTTAAAGTAGAAGGTCTCAGTTTTAGCGAGAATCCACAAACTTCACAAAAATAATGTCTTGGTGTAACTTAAATTAGTAGCAAGAAGATCTCAAACTTGAGGTCCTTTTCTGTTTGGATAATTGTTTGAAAATTTGGATACTTATATGAAAATTTCTATCTAGTCTTCAGAACAAGGCTGGAGATCTCAGGAGAAGAGGCTTTCTTGCAAAATTTCTGATATTGCTTCCAATAATTAGAGCAGAATTACTGTAAGACTGGACTTCTTCGTGGTGTTTAGGCACCTCTGCTACCAATCCCAGTTGGAACAAGGAAGTTCAAAGGGAGGAAAAAAAGTGAACTTGTTGAAATCACAAATAAAGCTTGTTCAAATTGTGGGTGAGGTTTAGGGAAGTGGGGAAGTTTTCAGACTCCCATTTAATACAGACCTGCTCATCCACTTTTAATAGATAAATTACAAAATTTAAAACAATTTTAATATATGTGAAAGATCTTAAAAAATCTGATAGAGAATAAGCAATGGGTGGGTACAATTTTCATGTTGTCACTTTAAAAATGCCACACTTTTGCGGTGGGCTCTAAGGGAACATAAGAGTGCATGGTACTTTACAGCCATATAGGAAGATGCAGTCCCTGTCCTGAAGAGTTTACAATGTCTTGAAATCAATGGGGATCCAGGTGTGTGCATAGGCTGTCTGTGCATCACTCATTGCAGCAAAGGTTTTAAATACTAGATTTAGAAATGGAAGGCTATCTGGAACTGATAAATCCACATGGATTAGAGAATGTGTTTGTTCTAATGGCAACTGTGTGCTGCATCACCTTCCCTAATAGGGAAGCTATTAAAACTTCAGACTTGTGCATTAACTACTGATGGGTTGATTTCCTGTTTGTTAGTGTACCATTAGAGTGTCAAATGGCTCTGGAAAGTTTCAAGGCAGTTGTCTGGACTTTTCACACTTCAGGGTATTTCTTTCAGACACACTCTCTGCTTGATTCTTGAACATTAAATATCAGCTGAAGACCATGAGTGGAAGAGAAGTCAGACTTCAAACCTGAAAAATTGCCAAAAGTGAATTGCTCCTTAATTATGACCTTGGAGTCAATAAAGTCACCTGATGGCAGATTTAGAGGAACTCATTAGGAAATGGAATTCAGTCCTACAAGCTGCAATGGCTCTGGAACCAGGCCATTTCAATAAGGTCTTCAAATAAGATATGAGAGAGGGAGCCTGCAGGGCACAGTTCTCTGAAAGCACAACCAGGAGGAATCTATATGTATGCAGCAATTGGAGTAGTAAGACCAAAGGTGTGGGGATCTTAGATGAAATTTAAAACTAAATAAAAAGAAATTTAGGACATTCATGCCCACTTATAAGTAGGGTTGCCAACCTTCCAGGATTGACCTGGAGCCTTCTGGAATCAGCATTGATCTCCTGTTGACTGTTGAAAGCAATTCAGGAGATTTTAATAGGATATTTTAAGAAAATAACATTACATCGTGGGGGGGAGCGGAGAAGTCTCCTGGAATAGCTTCAATCAGAGTTGACAAGCCTACTTATAAGTGACATTTTACAATCTTAACTTGTAGTGAAAGCTATGATCTCCAATGAGGATATGGTGTACAAGGCCTCTTATTACATAATTTTGGGGTTGGTGTATTTATTTTGCCTTTTAATTTAACAATTCCAGTTTTAAAAGGCTGTGTTAAATAATATGAAGGCTTATCATAGGGCCAAACCCTGATGCCTGCACACATTCCTTTAATTTATTTCTCCAGGCCTTGCTGTTGTTGCAACTAGATGTGAGTTTCCACTGTGTTTGGCTCTGGTGGAGTGGTTCCCACCTCAAAAACTCCTTGACCTTCCCCAAAAACCTCCTTTTATACTACGGTGTATGAAGCACTTGCAGAGCCCAGCCCCATGGCACACAAGAAGTAAGGATCTCCCTGCAAAGCGTTCTGTAGCTTTCCCCACCTCTTCTGTGGTTCAGTAGTTCTGCTGCCTTTCAGACAGGGTGTACCCCACATGGATGAATGGGATCTTTTCCCTAAAGAAGCAAAAGAATTTGGGGGAAATAAGGGTTACCTGCTCTGGAAATATGGAATATTATCTGCAATTTCATATGGAATATAGAGAAAACAGTCAATAACCATCTGATGGAATCTCCTTTTAGTAAACTCAGAAGCATTAAAGTCTAAAGAAGCAAAATAAATTTGTTTCAAAATGAATATTCCTTGTATTTTGCTTAGAACCTTGAGTCTAGTTTTAATTATTCTCCCTCCCACCTCCCTCCTTTAAAATGAAAGAATGACAGCAGCGTTCTGCACAATCCCCCAAGGAACCTGCAGGCAGTGTTGTCCACGTTCTGCTTCAGCCCGGACCCTGTATTTTTCAGTCTTGTACATCTGTCTTAAAAACTTTATTGCAAACTTTGCCCAATAGCATTATGGGCTCAAATGCAAAGAAATACCAACAAGGGACAAGATTAAGATAATCAGACTAATTTTGCTTGTTTCTTGAGTGCTGTGAATCAGTGGAAAAAGGGTAGCTAATTATTGTATCATTTTACTGTTTTGAAATGTTTGGGTCTCCATTCTATCCTTGTTTTAAAAAGTGAACAACTGGAGCAACCCAATCTTAATTGTCTGCTGCTGTGTTTGCTGCAGCTGATCTGGCATTCAGCAGGGTTTCCAAAACCATATTTCTAGAAAATACAGTCTGTGTTTAACTTATCCCTATGAATATGTAAAAGTCTTTTTTCTTATATATTATTTGTCTAGTATGTGCCTCTGCCTGGCTGGCTGTCCAAATTAGAACAGGCAGCTTAGACTTCTTTACTAAACTGCGTAAATACTGCAAAATATTTTATTTAAGCATTCATTCAGAGTGTTAAATGAAATCACTTCAACTGTGTTCACACTATTTGTTCACTTTCTACAAGTAGTCTAGGAAACCAGGTTACTTTCATTTGTTTATTTGCATTACCATAGGAGCCACAGTCAGGGACCAGGACCCCACTCTGCTAGTTTCTGTACAAACACAGGGGGAAAAAAAAGGTGGCTCTGCCCCAGAGAGTTTACAATCTAAGTGTAAGCCAAGAGACAACAGATGGGGCAGTACAAGGAAACTATGGGACAGTACTGGACAGCATGATAGACTGTGCTATCAGCATACCAGCAGCCTATCCATTGTCAAATTTTTGTAGACATGCAGCAATTGAGAGTTTTAAGGAGGGATTTGAAGGATGATAGCAAGGTAGCTTTGCAGATGTTTATGTGGAAGCTCCTCCAAAGCACAAAGGGCAGCTCGGGAGAAAGCACAAAAGTGGTTTGAAAAGTTTGAAAATTTAACAAGTGGGTGATGGAAGTTAGCAGCATGGGATGATTGGAGGTGGGAGTTGACAGTTTGATATAAATAATGCATAGAGTGGGGATGGGCCTTGAAAATAGGGAGCTTTGTGTTAGATGTACCATGGATGGGGGAGCTAGTGGAAGGGTGCAAAAAGAGGGATGGCATAGTTAAAGCAATGAGCTAGGAAAATAATCTTTGTAGCAGCATTCTGAATGGATCTGAGCAGGGCACAATTACATTTGTCAAGGCGAAAAGGATGCTGCAATAATTGACATGTGAGATCATAGAATTGTAGGACTGCAATGAAACCTCGAGAGGTCTTCTCCCCTGCACTCAAGGCAGAATTAAGTATTATCTAGACTATCCCTGACAGGTGTTTTATCTAATCTGCACTTAAAAACTTCCAGTGATGGAGATTCCACAATCTCCTTGGACAATTTATTCTAGCAGTTACCCACCCTGTTTTTCCTAATGTCCAGCCTAAACTGCCCTTTCTGCAATGTAAGTCCACTGCTTCTTGTCCTATCCTCAGTGATTAAGGAGAAAAAATTTTCACCCTCCTCCTTGTACAACTTTTTATGTACTTGAAAACTGTTATGTCCCGCATCAGTCCTCTCTTCTCCAGACTAAACAAACCCAATTTTTTCAATCTTCCCTCATAGGTCATACTTTCTAGACTTTTAATAATTTTTGTTGCTCTTTTCTGGACTTTCTCCAATTTGTCCACATCTTTCCTGAAATGTGGCACCCAGAACTGGACACAGTGCTCCAGCTGAGGCCTAATCAGCACTGAGTAGAGCAGAAGAATTACTTCTCGTGTCTTGCTTACAACACTCTTGCTAATAAAGCCCAGAATGATGTTTGCTTTTTTTGTAACAATGTTGCATTGTTGACTCATATTTAGCTTGTGATCCACTGTGACCCCCAGAACTCTTTCTGCAGTACTCCTTCTTATGCAACTGTTGAGATGATAGCCTCGACAAGAGTTTTAACTGTGCGGTTGGATAGGAAAGGCCATGCCTTAGATTATGCAGAAAGAATCTGCAAGATTTAGACATAACCTGGATGTGAGGATCTAGAGGGAGGTCCCAGCTGAAGACACCACCCAAGTTACAGGTCTGAGTCACAGCAAGATGGTGGTGTTGCCCACCATCGGGAAAAGCAGTTGGATCTTGGGTGAAAAGACCAAGAGATTTGTTTTAACTATGCTGAGCTTGAGGTGATGGCTAGACATCCATGAGGAGATTTTAGTTTGGACAGAAGGAGACAGGTGTGGAGTAGAGAAGTAGATATGTGAGTCATTGGTATAGAGATGGTAGTTGAATTTGTTTATAATGAGATTACCCAGAGGTAAGGTGTAGAGGAAGAAGAGGTTTAAGGCAGAGCCCTGTGGAACCCCCACAGAAAGTTGGGCAGGGGATGAGGAGGATTGTCTGAAGGACATGCTGGAGGGGCGATTAGAGAAGTAGGAGAAAAACCAGGAGAGGACGGGATCATGAAAGAAAAGGGAGGACAAGATTTGAAGAAGAGCCTGGTTAACTGTCAAAGATGACTGACAAGTCAAGGAGGATGAGGGTGGAATACTGATTCTGAGATATGGCTGAAAAGAGACTTCGGCTAGAAGATTTTCAGTGGAGCATAATGGATGGAAGCTGGATTGGAGAGGGTCTAGGATACAATTGGAGGAGAGGAGCTCCAGACAGTGACTGCAAGCAGAATTTGCAATGAGTTTAGAGATGAAAGGGAGAAGGGCTGTAACTGAAGAGGCAAGTGGGGTCAAGGAGGGAGGGATTATAGCCTGCTTGTATTGTGAGAGGAAAGAGCCAGAGGAGAGTGAGAAATTAGGGAGGGAAATAGAGGAGATGAGAGCACACGAAGGAGATCTGGAGATGGGGTAGGGTCCTGTGGCAAGTGGAGGGGTTAGAGGAGGAGAACAGACCAGACGATTCTGCATCTGTGACAGAAAAGAAGGAAGAGAGGGAAGAGGGAAGGCAAGGCAAGCCCAGGCCACTTAACATTTTGTCAGTTTTCTCTTAGGCAGAGAATGTAGTGGACCCCAATGTGTTTTGCAATATTTTGGATTTCAGAATGCAGCATTTATGCAAAAGGTCCATTACAGGGAGGAAGCTGGCTGGTGGTTACTTCTGTGCTCCACCCTTGCTCTCAACCCACCACCCACAGAGAGGAAAAAACTGGTATGCTGCTCTGGGAACAAGGGATGAGGAATCTCCCCCGAAGGTGGAGAAAGAGAAGCCATGCACCCCCAAGCCAGGAGGATCACTGGATCTGCCTCCCACTCAAAGAGGAAATGAAGGGTGGTGGTCAGTGACTTCTTTCTAGGGGGGGATGGAGGCATCCATCTGCCTGCCTGACTTCGCATCCCAGGAGGTGTGCTGCCTGCCAGTGGCCTGTATCTGAGACATTACAGAAGGATTGCCAGGGATCTTCCAGCCCTTTGATTACTACCTAGTGCTGCTCATCCATGTAATCACTAATGATACTGCAAGGTCTGACCCTGAGCAGATAAGAAGCGACTACAGGGCTCTGGGAGTGAGGGTGAAGGAGTTGGAGTGTGTAGGTGGTGGTCTTATTGATCCCTCTGCCCAGGCAGAGACAGATAAATCCTGGAGGTAAATGCTCAGCTGCATGGATGGTGTTGCCATGGGATCTTGTTCTCAGAAGAAGGACTGCTGAGCACTGATAGGGACGCATTGTTGAGGAAAGGGAAGAGTGTCTTTGGATACAGGCTGGCTAACCTTGTGAGGTGGTCTTTAATGTGGATTTGATGGGGTCAGGAGACAGAAGTCCACAGGAGTCTGAAACATGGAGACTTGGGTTGGAATCTGGGGGCAATGTGTAATCACAGGGGGGACAAAGGAGCAACGAGGGACTATAGAGGGGAAATCTAATGAATATCTTAAATGTCTGTATGCTAATTCAGAAGTATGTGGAATAAATAGGAAGAACTAGAAATATACTAGTGAATACAATTATGACATAACTGTCATCACAGAAACTTGGTGGGATAATTCCCATGACTGGAGTATAGGCAGAGAAGGGTATAGCTTGTTCCGGAAGGACAATGAGGGGAAAAGGGGGTTGGGGGGGGCATTGCCTTGTATATCAAAGATGTATATACACTTGCACTGAGGTTGAGATAGAAGTGGGAGACAGACCCGTTGAAAGTCTCTGAGTAAAGACAAAAGGGGTGAAAAAACAAGGGTGATGTAATATGACCTACCATGACCCAACCAGGAAGAAAAGGTGGATGAGGCTTTTTTTAAACAACTAACACAATCATCCAAACCACAGGACATGGTGGTGATAGGGGGACTTCAGCTACCCAGACATCTGTTGGGAAAATAATGCAGTAGGGCACAGATTACCCAGCCAGTTCTTGGAATGCACTGGAGACAACATTTTATTGCAGAAGGTGGAGAAAGCGACAAGGGGAGAGGCTGTTCTAGATTTGATTCTGACAAACAGGAAGGAACTGGCTGTGAAGTTGAAGGTGGAAGGTAGTTTGGGTGAAAGTGATTGTGAAATGTTAGCGTTAATGTTTCTAAGGAATAGTAGGAGGGAAAACAACAGAATAAAGATAATAGACTTCAAGAAGGAAGACTTTAGCAAGCTCAGAGAATTGGTAGGTAAAATCCCATGGGAAGCAAGTCTAAGGGGACAAAAACGTTGAAGAGATTTGGCAGTTTTTAAAAGAAACATTATTAAGGGCACAAGAGCAAACTATCCTAATGCTTAGGAAAGATAGGAAGGCTGGTAAGAGACCACATATAGCCAGACACTATCTGTTGAAAAGACATCTTAATATTATTGTTTTATTACTAATGATGACTTACTCACATGTAGCATCATAAACATGTATGGTACTTTAAAAAAGTACATTTCCAAACTCCAAAAGCTTAGCCTAAACTAGATAAAACAGGACGTGGGACAACAGATGAGTATGGGAGGGCATTGGGATTACTGCTGAGAAGGTGTAGGGAGGGTTGCTAAAAGAAGTGAATTTTATGTAAGGAGAGAGAGAGAGAATGAACCTTTTCCCATTTTCAGGAACTTTAAGCCCAGATAAATGAAATAGCTGTATCTGGCCTGGTGCTTGCTCTCATGGGGCAACAGTTGTGTGCAAATTTGTAATGAAGGAGGTGCCAGGGCTCAAGCAATTTTTTTACATTCATAACTGATGCAGCAAGCCCAGGCGTGCCACGGCTTTGAAATGCCAAGCCTAGAGGTGCTAGGGCTCAGTCCTGGCAATCCCTGGCACAAATTAAGCACTGGTTGTGCCTGGTGTCTGATATTAGTGGGTTGACTAATTTTTTCAGAGCAATAATGGACACTGTAAGAATAAATTTAAGGCACCGCACCCTGCGGTGTTGTATTCAAGTTACAAAATCCTAGACAATATAAAATTATAGAATTGTATGTGAACGTATGATCCTTTGCGTGGTTACTGCTGAAACGTTGGGCAAAGTATGCCCTATATAGACTTGATACATTGAGTTAAGTACATAAGGAACAAAATACAGAATGGGTGGGCACCTTAATTTGTTGCTTTGAAACAACATGAGGAGTAAGGGTAAAAGAAGCTTTTCTTTGTAGTCTATTATTTTTGTTTCTTTTTTGTCCTCTTAACTTATATGTTAAAATATTCCCCTCCCAAAGTAAACCGATTTCAGGAAAGTCTGGGAGAATCTTCCCTGAATCAACTGTTTTTGTGGAGAAGCAGTGTATTTTGGAAATAAATTCTGAAGATAAGTCATTGGAAGGGTAACACCAAGGGGCTGGAAAGTCAGAGAATCGTTTTGTAGAACCACCAGGTTATACATGGGTATCACAATGAGAACATTACCCATCAGCTAACTTGGAGTCAGTCAACACCTGAATAAATAGGCCTTTGGGTCAAATGCTATTATCAGTCCTTCCTCCTTCACAATATGTCCACCTTCTCCCCACTATTGTTGAACCTCTTTTAAAGTTGTTTTAGCAACTGTTCTTGGCTGAAAATCTGTCCCATTTGATGTATATGTTTTGGTCTTGCAGGGGAATGTATTCCTTAAAATCAAGACAGATTCTTCAGAGAATTGGTGGCTGTTTCTAATTGCCAGATTAGAGTTGTTTCTGTGATGTTAAACAACAGTGCCATATATACATTGTTCGACCTCAATAAATGTGCTTTTAATAATTATTTTATATGTAAATAATACAACATGATTCTCATCAAAATCTTAATTTAATGCATATTTTGTCCTCTTAATGTAAAGCAATACCACTGTGAAAGGAAGAGAACTTTTATCTTGTGCTATCTTTTTAAAGCTGAAACTTCCAATGATGCAGTAAAGACAACTTTCCTTTTTATACTGTGTTTCTTTTTATAAAGTCACATCATTTGACTCCTTGGGGGAAATTAAAGACAAGAGTTTATCATTGACTAAACTTTTTCAAATCTAACAATGATATGTCTATCTGTGTGCATTTGATGTGTCATTGACTGAATCATTTCACCAAATAGGATTCCAGTACACAGAATAATTAAGGAGCAGGACAAAGCTCTGTCCTTGCCTCCATGGGTCCTGCGTTTCCTGGTGGATTTTGCTAGCCTCAGAGGCTCACTGTGACCCTGCACGTAACCCTTCTCTCTCTAGAGAGAAGGGTCACAGTCTACTGAGCCATTTTCATCATAAGCCGGTGAGGAGAAGGTATCCTTCCTTGCACAGTCTCTGTTGTCTCCCAGGCTCAGTGATTAATCAGGGGGCAAAGGTGGTGGGGGGAGCCCAGGCCCACCCTCTACTCCGGGCTCCAGCCCAGGGACCATAGTAGTATCAGCTATGGTAGCTGACCTTTTAGAAACATTACATGTACAATTTCCTGGGCTACTTCCCCCCACAGCAGCCCTCACTTCCTCAAGCTCCACTTCACCCTTACCTCAGGGCCTCCTTCCTTGTGCCTGAAATGGTGTGTACTACTCAGCCCCTCCAACAGCACAACTTCCTCCTACAGCTCCTGACATGCACACTCACCTGACTGACTGGGAGGCTTTTAACTAGTTTCAGCCAGCCCCTGATTGGCTTCAGGTGTCCCAATCAACCTAGTGTTCTCCCTGCCTTCTGGAAAGTTCTTAATTGGCCCCAGGTGTCTTAATTGACCTGGAGCAGCTGCCATTTCACTTATCCTGGTACCAGGGATTTGTTTAGCCTGGAACTAATATATCTATCTCTCACTACTTTTCTATAGCCATCTGGCCTTGGCCCGTCACAGGAGATTAAGGTGAAAAAGGAGAAGTCAAGATGGGTGAAAGAAAAGACGAGAATATGGAAGTGGAGAAGGAAGAAGGGGAAGCTACTTTTGATGTTACAGTCCCACCAACCTGTGGACTTATGACAAGGGCCAACTAGTAAGAACAATATACTGGTTTGCATGTTTTATAGTAAATCATAGGTAAATTAAATAAGAAACTAAAGTTACTGGGCTAAACTCTGTGCTGATTTACATCCCATGCCAATCTCCACTGACTTCAAATGAACTCAGAAGCTGGAATAAGCAGGAACCATCATTTTAAGTTATTTTAATAAGCTTGACCCTGGCAGTGATCCAATAACTTGCTGCTTACCTGTTTGAAATACTAGTAGTTTCCAAAAGTAGTGCAAGACCAAAGACAAAATGGACCATGAACACTTCTCAATCATGGCATGCTAGAATGTGACAAAAAATAAAACTAATTGGACCAAATTGTGGCCCAACATGCATCCGTTATAACTAAGTGCAGATTTAGCCAAATTACTTGATACATTACTGCTACCTGAATTGTATAGCCATAACTATTAATTAAATTATAGACGGATGTTTTTGGATTAGGTAAAAATACTTTAAGAGGAAAGTTGGATTGGAAATAGTCAGTAATAGGACTATTTACATAACAAGTGTTTCTATCGCTTGATAAAATAAACTGATTTATTGTTAAAATAGAACTCTCATTAAGAGTTTTTCTAGGAAATCAAACTACAGTCATGCTATTTGCATGTGTTTTTTTGTTTGTTTGTTTGTTTTTTAAAAGCACCATGCTATATAGTTCTTGGGGAAAACTAGCCTGACTAATGGAAGGAAGGTATCTTAGGGAAGACTTTTTTGGGCGACTCCTATGTTGATTTTAATTATTAGTTTATTTTTCCATAGAAAACATTTGGGATCAAATTCTGGCTGTTCGTGCACAGGAGCACAAAGGGGCAAAGAGTGTAGGTAGTCCTTTCTAAGCCCCCGCTTTATGTCCTTGCACAAGGGGGCAACCAGAATTCTGTACTTTATGCTCCTTGCACACAATTGAGAAACATTAACACTTCTCTGAGGAGGTGGGGTCTTGGTCCTGGCTCTCTTATACAAAGGCTGATGGTCCAGGCTAAGGCATTATGTATGAGTGCATGCTGCATCCTTTAAAAGGATAAAGCATTACTGCTTCTGTGTATGCCACCTCAACACACCTGGAGGCATTCTGGATTGCCTCAGATTGCTGTCACTGGCAGTGTGCACGCAGGAACACATACTATAAATATAGCAAAAGCCACCCTTCAGCATGCTCTTCTCCCATACCTCTGGAAATAATGGGCCTGGTTCTAATCTCATTCTATTTTTACATCGGTTTAACTGTATTGACTTCAGTGGAGTTACTCATGATTTACACTGGTAAAAGTGAGATCTGAATTTGGTGCAGAACACCTGGCACAAGTATAATGGGCCTGATTCTGATCAGTCACACTTTTGTAAATCTAGAGCAACTCCAATAGAATTAAATATCTTCTCCCCACGAACCATAATAGAGCCTAAATATTGTACACTTCACTGTTTGATTTATGTTTTTCTTTTTGCATTTCACTCAGTTTAGATAATGAAACTGGACTGGGCTGTTTTACTTATGAACAGATCTTTGTGTGACTTTTCTGGTTTTTATGCATTCGCCTAATGCTATTGGGGTTTCAACACTACAAGAGAATCCTTCTGTTTTTCTTCTTTAAAACTGTCATTTAACTGTACTTAAAATCACAAAAATAATTCCTATAATGCTTACGTTTCATAAAATCCCTTTTCCTTCATTAATTTTTGGGCCTATATTAAAGTAACAGTGTCCCTTTGACATTCATAGGATTTATTGGCATACGTGGAAGGAAAATGCATCCCTCCCTTGGATTTGAGTCAGAAGGATCCCAGAGGTATAAACTGTACTTGTGAATTTCCTTCTGCTTTTCATTACTATAATTCTTGTATCCTCTTTTGCATACATAATTGATTAATCTGTATTTTTAAAGGTTTATCACACTTCTTTGTTTTAATCCAGAGGTGCACAATCTCATTTTCATAATACTTCCAAGGTCTGTGTTTTTGATTTGCCTGCACTGTTATTTGCGGGAACACATTAGCTAGAAAATAACAGTTTCAGCTTATTGGGATAAGGACAGAATAATGCAAGCAGCAAAGAAAAAAAGAATTTCTTGAATAATCAAGATATTGAGATGGAGTCACTGAAGCTGGAGCAGGGAGATTTTAATTACACCTCCTTGTGCCACCATATCGTTTAAACCACAGTGGCAGTATTTCTACTGCTGCTTCACTTCCCAGCTTCCTCCAGTGAAGAGCAGATGTACTTTCTGGACAGGGCTTCATAGAACTCCCATTGGTGAAAAGTTGCTTAATCAGCACATTCCTCAGTTTCTCTGTCCAATGCTCTTCGTATGGTCTCTTCAGTACAGGAAAGGCTATTGCTTCTTTGATACTGCAACATTCTCTTTTGGTGGAATTTCTACCTCTCTGACCCTGGAAATTGCTATAAGCCTAGATTGAATTTTGTCCATTGTTAATGGACAAATTTGGCCCACTTCTGCCCCTCCTCCCCCCTGTTGCAGCTCCATTACCCAGAACAAAAGAATAGAAATGAATTGAGGGAGGGGGGATTTTCTAAAATAGAATGGATACTCTGATATACTGTTACCAGAAACAGTGAGTGTAATTCCCATTGAACAGATGCCAGGGATTTTTTTTTCCGAAAATGTCACAACAGACTTTGAGGAGAAAGTTGAGGGCTTGTCTGCACTTAAAATGCTGCAACCGCAATGCTTCAGTGAAGACACTACCTATGCCGATGTGGGGAGAGGCTCTCGTAGGTACTCCACATCCCTGAGAGGCAGAGCTAGGTCGGCAGGAGAATTCTCCCTTCGACCTACCTACTGCCTGTCGGATGTGTGTGTTTAGGGCATGTGGAGGAAGGGATGAGGGACATGCAGACTGATTAAATGATTATTATGTGGAGGGAGAGCTAAATTGTCAAGGGAACTTCTACCATGTGGGAGTGTGACAGAATGCAGGGTGTAAAGAGGTGAGCCTGCACTCTGATCACTCAGATGTTAATTAGTTCCCCTTGAGAAAGCTGATGGGGGTAATCAGGCTGGCCTGCTGGATGGTCTAAGGAGCCAATTATCTCATCTGCCCAAGGCTGAGAAAAAGGCAGGAAGGAAGTGCCGGGTGCGGGGGTAGGTGGGGAGAAATGGGGAGGAAGACCAGGGCTAGTTGAGCACAGGAACATGGAGGCCTCCAGAGAGGGAGACCTCTGTTCCCCTCAGGTCCTGGGGAGAGGGTCAAAAGGGCTGTTGGCACTGTAAATAGACTGTCGATGGGGATTGTTGTAGAAGTGGTGGAGGGAACTTAAAAATAAAAGAATATGGTGACGGCATAACCACTGGCATCTGTGCTGTTTCTGTGGGGAAGAAGGCTGGAGAGGAGCCACACCCTGTGACAGGGAGTATATGAATACAGAACAAGTGTTCAGAGCCCACTTTTCATCTAACCTACTCCAGTGTGCTTCTGTTTTGAGTCTGCACACAGCAGCAGAATCTTTACCCCTTCTATGATCCATGTTCCTGAATATAGTTACCAGGTCCAGGTGGGTGGATCTGCCTCAGCACTCCCAAGAATGTTCTGCTTTTAGGAGACAGTACAATTTTCTAACTAACCAGAGATTGAGGAACCTATATGCCCTAATGGAAGAGGAGTGAAAGCCCCCACTCTCCCATTCATTGCAAACGTAGACCATTCCAAGATTCAGAAGTAAGATGAGGTAGCTTCCACCTCCACCTACTACAAAAGATAGGGGTAGAGGCTCCCCTGGTTGCACATGCGACCTCTCAACCCCAGTTACTAGGCAGACCTTTGTCCTGGATCCCAGCTACTTGCAGAACAAGTAATATCTGACTTCAGATCTGTGCAGCTGGCTTTTTGTGTGCTTTAGCTGCACATGCTCTCCGCTCACAGCTGACAAGCCTATCAAGTCTGAGAGGCAACTTTAGTCAAAGAAATGGTTGTAGATTTTAAGACCATAAAGGACCATCAGGTCATCTAGTACAATGTTTCTTGATGATCAGTCCATGGACTGGCACCAGCCTCTGAGAATTCCCTGACACAGTTTAGGAAGGCAGTAAGCCGATCTCTACTATCAAAAAAAGTTGAGAAACACGGATCTAGTCTGACCTGTATATCACAGGCCATTTAATTGCATCCAGTTACCCAGCACTGAGCCCCATAGCTTGTTTGACTAAAGCATATCTTACAGAAAGTCTTGATTTGAAAAAGAGATGGAGGATTCACCATTTTGCTTAGTAACTTGTTCCAGTGGTTATCCTCCTCACTGTTCAGAAATAAGGCAGACTTTTTTTTAAAAAAAATAGAATTTGTCTGTCTTCAGGTTCCAGCCTTTAGTCTTTGTTATGCCTTTCTCTGCTAGATTAAAGAGCCATTTAGTACTCAGTATTTTCTCCCTGTGAAGGTAATTACACACTGTGATCAAGTCAGTTCTCAGTCATCTTTTTGATAAGCTAAACGCTTGCGTCAGACTCACTTGAGAGAAATTGTGGTGGGGGAAAAACAAAGGAACTTCAAACAGAGAAAGGAGAGAGAAAGAGAAACCGCAATAGAGAGAGAATTGGGAATGAAAAGCAGGGACAGAGACAGGGTAGAAGACCTGTGACCTCAGAGGAAGGGAGAAGAACAGGGGAGGTGCTTCCTGAGGGGCAAGCGACAGTTGTTGAGACTATTTTCTTTTTATGTAACTCTTTTAGCACACAGATGCCACCGCAATGAGCATATTGTAAATAGCAAGATAGACAGAAGTGGTGGGGTGTATAGAAAAAAGCCTCATGTCTTACTCAAAATACGGTGGAGATGGAGGAAGGGACTTACTGGCCACTCCCTGAACGCATCAGAAGTAGGCAAGAGGCCATTTGGGTCTACATGTAAGAATCCAACCACTAGCAGGTGGAGCCCGTTGAGTGAGGGTGGTTGTATGGAGATGAAGGATTGTGGCACCTCATTGAGTTAGATAAGCATTCTGATTTCTGGGTGCTTTTCTGAACCCCCAGCCTGTTTGAGATTCTCTCAACACTCATTTTAATGTGTCTTTTTACAAATGTAGATAATATAGGAAGTTTAGTATGAAGGTATCACTTTTTAAAGACTCACTACAGTTAAGAAGTTCATGTTCTAAATAACTGAAAACTCATTAGAAAGCATGCATGAATCTTTGGCAACTAAGATCATAGAGGTGTTGGATCCCCACTGGCGACCCTCCTGTTGAAACACTTCCAAATGTAGGCAAATGTGACCAGTTTCTTCCCTTCAGATTGCTGATCTAGGGTGAGGGGGAAAGAGGTTACTAGACAGGTAAACTTAGTATTTGTTGTACATGGCCATATGCCTGGGTTGGCTGTAATGTATCTCCCTGTTGGGATGTGTGAAAAGGAATTAGTCCAGGTTTTGAGTACTGGGAGCATGCTCTTTGGCCTGTGGGACAGACTGAACAAATATTTGCAGGGCATGGGAGGAGAAGCTAATGTACATGAGCTTCCCATTGTGCTCAGAGGTGAGTTAATAAAGACAATTGTTATTTTTCTAAGATCGATTTATTCAACTGTTTAAGTGAAGATATACATGTAAGCGTTAAACTGTAGAGAAGCAGTTCAAAATAGTTCCAGAAACTCCAAACCCATCACATTTCCCCAGGAGGACTCCAAGTTACATATATTACATCATCAGAACAAACTCTCATTGGTGTAATGATTTCACTCTGCAGAGCTTGAGGGTTTTGGTTTTGGGGAAGCTTTTTACTGTAACTTGACCCTTGACCTTGGATAGCCTGATCTGCTGAAGACCTGGCATCTGTTGTCTTCCAAGACCTGCATGGACTAGAGGCAGCCGATGTTTTCTGCTGGATATGTTCTATTTGCTTTTTGTCTCATTTTATAACAGATATAACTCCAGCCTTATAAGGAAGATTATGTATTTGATCTAGAAAGAAGGTCACTTTTCTATCCCCTTTGAAAATCTGGTTAGTGTTGTCATCACAGCATTTAATTAAACTTGGTTCTTGGCAATTCTAGTAACAAAATTGTTGAAAGTGGTGCTAATATTAGTTCTGCATTATTCCATAAGCTTAAGGCCCCATCCCGCACATTCAACATTGCCACTAACGTCAGCGAGAGATTTGGATGCAAATGAATGTAAAATTGGGGCCTAAATTTGGAGTAGTTTATAATTTCAGATTTTAAAACATGTTCTCTGATTAAATCTGATACCACTGGGGACTATGTGTTGACCTTGATCTGTGTACAGATCATCACAGTCAATATCAATGGGAGTCATATGCACATAGGTAAAAGGCAATAACAGCATGTGGCCCAAGGTCTCAACAAAGGCAGGATTTGACAGTAGAGGGAATAATGAGGGACTGTTCTCAAAGAGTTTTTAAATGAAGTGAATTATAAAAATAATAGTTCTTGCTTGTGTTTTAGGCCAACTTTCTGTCAATTCTAAATGAAAAGAGGATGATTTTGATTTATATAAAAGTGTTGTTTCTTGTGAGTCACTTAACATGCAAGAGGATGTGGCTGCTATGCCGTACAACATTCATTACTATTTCATGTTGTATTTAAATCGTGTAAGTCCTTCATTTGTGTTGGGCTCTTAGGGTATTTTTTCTCTTGCTTTCTTACACCCAGTAAATCAGGGCAAGTTTGACTTGAGCTACATGCTGTGCAAGGGAGTGAGCAGAAGTAAGAATCCCCAGCACATCCTTACATGGACTACGTGGGACTTGAGTGTCAGTGCACAGAGCTACTTACTTTTTTCACAGTTGCTATCTGGTCACCTGACATAGGTCAGCAGTAAAGTACTATCCACCCAGAGCAAGCAGGGGAGGAATTGTGACTCAGGAATTGTGTCTGAGTTACAATTCTATTGTAATTACACTGAACCTGATTCCCTTCCTCCTTATTCCAGTTTCATGTAATTTCATTGACTTCAATTGGGCTACTCCTGGTGTAAACCACTGTAAGCAAAAGGGGAGTAAAAAGAGACCCAAGAGCAACATTTTGCACTAAATATGCAAAAGAGCTTTCTTTTTACACATCACCATTTCTGTGAAAAGCTACCCTAATGGAAGAATTTTACCTTGTTTTTTAAAAAAAAAATTAATTCAAAAGATTTTTTGCCAAAAAAAAGTTTGGTTTTTTGTGAAGAGGAAAAATAATAATTGTTTTTTAAAATTAAAATTTAAGTAGTATAGTTTACCAAGAAGTAAAACCACAGACTGGGTTTGATGTGTGTTGCACAGCTGGAAGTAGAAACACATGCAAGGAAAAAACTAGAAACCACAGAGCTATGAAGTGGAGACTATAGAGTAGCAATGAATCCAGCCTGCATTTTGTTTTTCCACACAAAAACTTGGATAAACAGTGTAATCATTGCGTTTAAATAAACTTAATTTTTTTAAAGAGAAAAACAGCAGAAGGAAATATCAAAAATAAAACAAAGCCGAGCAAAATCACAGAGATCATTAAGAATGTGATTTCAAACAAAAATGTTGTTAATTAAGGGCAACGCCCAGCAGCGGGAATCTGGGAAAGAGGTTGAAACAAGAAACAAATATCATATCCTTCAAGTTTAATTAATTTCTTTGGATAGTATCCAAACGTACCGGGGAGGGAAACAGAACATAGTTACCAAAGGCAGAAAAAAATAGGAGGGGCTCCTACTATTCCAAGTTGTAGGGTTTACAAAAAGGTTAAAAACAATATGTTTTTCCTCTCCTGAAAAGATATAACTAGAACCCAGGAGGTTAGAAAAACAAACGTTACATTCTTATGTAGCTAAACAAACCCCTTTGAAGTGCTCTCAGCATCTGGACACCACCTCCTCTTCTCATGGTGCACAGGCATATTGTGGTGGAAGTCCTAGAGTAAAGTAGTTCCTGCTTGATGAAAACTCTCCTTTTTTCCATATGTATTAAAAAGATTGTCCCGCTCCCTGATAAACACCCCAGCCTACAACTTAAACCATGCCCCCAAGTCAAGATGAAATTGTGAGCCTGGAAATTAGAATAATTAGAACCTGAAAGTGGCAATGGACAATTTACTACCAGGCTTTACCAAAAAAACCACAAGGGGGCCGGAACAAGAGAGTTTGGGCTTTTTCTCCCCATGGCAATTTTTTATGTTACTAATCTCTTCCCTTTCCAATATTCTGCTCATGTCAGTCTATACCCCACCCCAAAACAAACCAACCAACCAGCCCCATTAGCCAGTTTATGAGAATGAGCCAAGTCCTGGAATAGTTGCTTCCCTCTTTCTCCTTACCACTGCCTTCCTGTCTTACCAACTGTATATTTAACTCTCCCACTCCTTCAGTCCCCATAGCCTACCTTCCCTTCATCCCTTCTGAGTCAGATTCTCCTATCTGCATACTCAGAGCTCCTGAGCCTGCTTATTTTCCTTGTCTGGCCACAGTGTTCTTGATCTTCCCCAGAAGGCTTTGCATGCTTCTCCCAGTGTAACTGACAGGAGGAAAGCCTTCTGAGGTGCATTAGGCAGACAGCAGATACAGCTCATGAAACCCATTTATTTTCTAGGTATATTAGTGGGGCTGCGGCTTGGGGGGCAGACAGTGAAGAAAGAGCTTAACAATATGAACAGATATGATGATGAAACATCTATAATGTACACACTTGGGACTGAGAAATTTTGACAGAGGTGGTCTAATAAGAGCAGAACAGATTCCTATTCAGCATGGTTTGGGATACTTTGGGAGCAATCATGTAGACAGGAGGTTTGCCTTCCACATAAAGGTTGTTAATAATAATAATAATAATTAATAATATAATAAACCAAAAAGTCTTTGTTATCCTCAAGCTACGGACACAATTTAAAGGCATACAAACAGTGACTTAGAGCAATTACTGTCACGCAGATGTCTGTCTAACTGGTTGACCCCATGCACCAGGTACTTAGGCATGTAAGCAACGTTGATTGAACCTGCATAGATAGATAGATACGAATGCCAAATGAGAGGCCAGATTAACAATAGGGAATCTGATCCTGCAAGGTGCTGAGTATCCTTGTAGAAGATGTTCAGCATGTTTTAGGACTGGACCCTATACGTACATTTTTTGTATATGATGGGGAAAGGGTGTATGTGTGGAATTTCCTTGCCCTGAAAAAATACCTGTCTAATAAACTGCTTATAAAAATGTTAACCAGGTAGAGAAAAAAGGATTAGAGTCTTTTCATCTATTGTTTCACAGTCTAAGAGGAGAATTAAACACTTTCAGATAATGAAATATTTCCATTTCAAAGGAACATCATAATCCTCACTCTGCTCCTAATGTAGAAACATGTACTTTTCAAGAACATGTTTGTTTACTGATCTACTGCCTAAGCAAATACCAACATTTTCAAGATACTGGGCCAAATTTACTGCTAATATAAGCAGATGCAACTCCATTGCAGTCACTCTTGAGTTTATACGTGAAACACAATAACTTGACGACTACTCCATCTATGTTGTAGAGAAAAACATGTATTTGTGTTTGATTCTCATCTGACTTATACCAGCTTTATGAAGAGGTAACTTCATGTGCTTAGGGCACCAGCAAACCAGGGGGCACCAAAAAAATGAGATTTTTTTTTTGGAAAAAATTTGATATTTGATATTTCAAAAAAAGCATCAAAGTAGTCGTCATGAGAAAAATCAGAACTTTGTTAGACTTCCTTATACTCCTCTACACACTCTTCCCGTTTGTCTGTTCTCTTTTTATTACTTATCCCCACCTAAACCATGGGGGGCATCCTACTAACATAGATCAAAATAATGCGAGGAAATCAGATCCTGTCATGTATTGCAATAAATTTGTTTTATTATTGATATATTCTTCTGAGTTATACGTACTTGATTTGTTTTTCTTTCTTTCTTATATTATATACATAAAAATAGTGTACATTGTGTAATTTGTTTTTTTTTTAAGCTCAGATAACTGAGATAAGGGGAAGACTGAGATGTAACCAACTGAGTGGAGCACAGAAACATAAACTGGTGGAAGAAAAGAAACAAACTAGTGAAATTTTCCAAAATCTTTAAAGCTGACATCATTTTTCAAAGAGAAGATGTTGCTTCTGATGGATTCGCTCAGTAGCACAGACATCGTTCCAAAACCTGTAGGTGTTTCAGAGACTGACCCTTCTTCTATTGGTGAAACAAACACCATTCCAGAACATGTGGATGTGTCAGAGACTGTAACAGATCATCCTACTCCTGGTCGTAAAACAGACATTGTTCTAGAAGGTGTGGATGTATCAGAGACTGAACCTGCTCATGGTGTAAATAATAGGAGAAAAGATACTGGTATGTGGGTTGATTTCAGTACCAATGATGTAGCTTACTGGATAGATTGTGGACCAAATGACTGTCAACACCACACTGTTCCATTTGAGAAATCATGTTGGACTTTTACCAATGGCAAACAAACAAGATATTGTCCACAAAAAATATTTTTCGGTATGAAAGCGAATGGTGAGAAATACACTCGAGAATGGCTACTGTATTCACCATCAGTAGGGTCTGTGTACTGTTTTGTTTGCAAACTTTTTGCATATAAACCTTCAACATCCCGGTTTGCTACAGATGGATTTAGTGACTGGCAGAATACCGTTTTAATTGAACAACCTGAAAAGAGCACTACTCACAGAGATTCAATGTTGACATATTTAAATCGAAGACAGGGCTTTGGATTGACACAAAAATTGGAAGAACAAATTAAAGGGGAGCATGAATACTGGCAACATGTCTTGCAGCATGTTATAGCTGTTATTCAAACATTAGCTGAACGTGGTCTGCCTTTCCGGGGATTAAATGACACATTTGGATCATTGCAGAATGGAAATTTCTTGGGATTGTTGGAGCTTGTGGCTCAGTTTGACCCATTTTTAGCAGGCCGTATCTCAAAATATGGGAATGCTGGCAAAGGTAACCCATTATACTTATCCAAGACAATATGTGATGAACTTATTGATCTAATGAGTGACAAAGTCGTTCAGCTATTGTGGATGAAGTACGTACTACTGGGTACTTCAGTTTATCTGTCGACTCTACACCTGATCTTTCACATATGGATCAATTGAGTATTGTACTGAGATATGTGTCTCCCACAGCTGGAAAACCAGTTGAAGGATTTATAACATTCCTCAATTTGAAAAGCCACACTGGTGAAGAAATGGCAAATCACGTACTGCATTATCTGTGTCAAGTTTGCAGAATGCAGGAGAAGCTTTTAGAACAGAACAAATATGCCATATTCATACCATGTGCTGCACACGCTCTCAATCTGGTTGGCCGCAGTGCTGTTGATTGTTGTCCGGTGGCAGTAAGTTTTTTCCAACAGTCCAGTTACTTTATCCATTTTTCTCTGCCTCAACACACTGATGGGCAGTTCTTAAAACATATTTGGGCAATGATCGTGTGTTGAAATCTCTTTCTAATAATCTCCGGGAGGCACATGCAGTGGCAACAAGTGCAATTCTGGAGTCCTACTCAAAGATTGTGGATGCATTAGCAAGTATAGCTGAAGACCAATCACAAAAAGGGAGAAACTATATGAGAGGCAGAAAACATTGCAAACAAGATGCAAGAACTAGAGTTTGTATTCATGCTGACCATGTGGAATGAAATTTTACAACACTTTTACCACACAAGTCAGCTCTCCAAGAAAAAGAATTGGATTTGAAAACATATGCAGACCTATGTCAATCATTAGGAGACCACTTACATGCTTTGAGGAATGATTTCGAAAGATTTGAAGACATATCAAAAGATATTTTGCCTGATACTATCTACAAAGAAGCCCAGTCCTGCAGCAAGCAAATCAGGAAAAAACAAGCAAATGATAGCAGTTTAACAGAAACAGCATTGAATCCTAGAGACAAATTTCGCGTATCTACTTACTACGCTATAATTGATACACTTGAAGCTCATATGAAGAGGAGAGGTGAAGTGTACAAAGAAGTATCAAGTAGATTTTCTTTTCTAAATGATATGGACTTATCTGACGAACAATATTCACAAGGTTCCCAAAAGCTAGTTGACTCATACCCTGTTGACTTGAACATGAATCTCTGTGGAGAAGTACGGCAGTTCCACTGTTATACGCGCGCAAAGTTTAATGAAACAGGAAAAATGAAATTCATTCACATTGATCTTCATGACACAATATTGAAAGACGGAATACAATGTGTATTTCCAAATGTAGAGATCGCACTATGTATTTTTCTAACATTGATGATTATTAACTGCTCCGCAGAACACTCTTTTTCTCAGCTGAAAAGAATAAAAAACCCTCAGAGAACAACAATGTGTCAGGACAGACTTGATTCACTTTCCCTATTGTGTATGGAAGCGGACATGCTTCGTCGAGTCAGCTTCGATGAACTTATCCAGAATTTTGCAATCAGAAAATCTAGAAAGAAGCTATTTTCATTTCAGCATACGTGTAAGTTTTGTGTCATTTCGAAAAATAAAATTTTATTTTACAGTATAGTATTGCTTCTATTTTGAATTACATATGGGGGGCACCATAATCTTTTCAGTGCGTAGGGCCTCTAAAAGTCTTAATCCGGCCCTGTCTACACAGCAAAGGAAAATCTGCGGCTGGCCCATGCCAACTGACTCAGACTGACCGGGCTCAGGCTGTGGGGCTGTTTCATTGCTGTGTAGACATTTCGCTCACTCTGGAGCTTCGGTTCTAGGACCCTGTGAGGTGGGACAGTCCCAGAGTTCAGGCTGCAGCTGAAGTCAGGAAGTCTACACAGCAATGAAACGGCCTTGCAGTCTGAGCCCTGTGAGCCCTAGTCAGTTGGCATTGTTTAGCCATGGTTGTTGTTGTGTAGACCTACCCTGAGACACAAGCCTATATATTGTCAAATAATTCTTTCCTAATAACACCAACACTTTAGAGAATGAAAAATGATTGTTTACTTTTTATATTTCACTTTTATCTTAGACCGTAAAATTATACTAGACAGTCTATAATATATTTCTCCTCCTGGCTCTCATGCATTAGCACAGTTCCACAGAGTAAAGGTTATAAGCACTGCAAGAGAAAGTTTACATTAAAAGAACAACCCAACCTTCTTTATTTCATTAAAATGTTTAAAAGCAGTCCTGAAAACTATTTCTATAGAGATTAGGGTTGAGATTTTCAAAGCTAGCTAAGGTATTTAGGTACTCAACTGCCATTAAAGTTAATGTGTTGTGCATTTAAATCCCCTTCTTAGCTTTGGAAATCTAAACCTTTTAACACTTATTTTTCAAGGATTTTTTTATTTTTGTTTAGATCCTAAATCTTGACTCTGAACTACTTAATACTGGCCCCTGAAGTCATCTTATTATTAGACAAGTTTTACTTGACTAGAAGTATTATGTGTATGTGTGTATATATCTGCAATAACTGTTGTAAAATGCCCCATTTCAGAACACTTCTGTATGAGAAGAAAAGCTTTGGTACATGATGTGAGAGATTGAGGGTCAGCCAGGTGGCTTCACCTACCTAGATTTCAAAGGCGATCCATTAGAAATAGGATGAAAGATGTACCATGTCCAGCTTGACACAGTTTTCAAAGCTTCTCCCTGCCCCCACCTTTAAACAGCAGAGGGAGGTGTCTCTTTCTGTTAAGCCAAAATAATATCTTTCTCAGTGGTTGATGTTGTAGAGAGGAGGAGATATTTCCAGAGAAATACACATTTATTTTATTTTCCTTGGTCCTTATCTTAAAATTGGTATCCATCAGGAAGTGATCTGGTTGGATTAATTTTCCCTTTTCATTAAAAGAAACAAATTGTGAAAGCTTCAACTTTTTGAATGGAGGGAAAAGAAAAAAGTGCTGTTAGAAGAGACCAAAGTGGTGTAAGCTCTCTGAGGTAAGGCCTGTCTTTCACTCTTATGACTGTACTCTGTCTAACACAATGGAGCCCTAGTCTCTGTTGTGTTCTCTCAGTGCTACTATAATACAAATAATGAGCAATGAGACTAATGGTGTGAGGCCCATAATTTTCCACCCTTACTCAATCGAGGGTGAAAATAACATAATTTAAATATCTCCTTGCACTCGCTGTTGACTGTGATTGTGGACTATGGAAATTTGGCCCTAAATGTCTTTCAGTTGACTTTAAACAACACATTGGATAGGGGACAGACATAGGATCTAATTGGGCAAGTTGAAAACTAACTTCTGATGATATTCCTTGTGTGCATGGTTGTATGCATGCATCTACAGTGCAAGCCAGAGCATGTTTAGCGCCTTTGAAGCTTTGGAAAACAAGTAGTACTATTCCCAATAGGAAGGAGGGGTTTGCCAGCCCATGAACAGGGAAGGCATCAGTCCAAAAATCTTCACAAGTGACCTGAGACTAGCATGGGGAAAAGGAACAGAACTTGTTGTGGGCAGAGCAGTCCATGGATCTACTCTCAGGTACAAGGCAAATTCCTTTGTGGGCAGAGTACAGGAGCCACTTACTCTCCAACCCTGTGTGCAGCTAGTGTATTGGACCTCATTGCTTTATGGAGCTGACAAACCAGCTGTAGGGAGCCACTTGTTCAATGTGTATTTCAGGCCAGAGGAAGATTTAATAGCATGCATGGGTTGTGGTGTCGTTAGTACATAGATGATACCCAGCTTTATGTTGGTCTCTTCTGATTTAAGCAATACAGTTGACTGTCTCTCTGAGGGTCTTGCTGAGAGTGGGCCATGGATGAAATCCAGCTGGCTGAGGCTAAATCAAGATAAAACAGAGTCCATGTTAGAGTTGGAAAAGCAATTGGAAGATAGGGCACAGATTAGATCTGCCCCTCTAATTAAAGTTGCTGGCCCACCATTTGTTACTCATGTTCGTAATCTGGGAGTCTGGTTAGATGCCCATTTATTGATGGGTGGTCAGATTTCAATGTTATCAACTTGTTCGTCTATGTCAAGGTAGGAAGTTGCAGCCTTTTCTCTGATGCAGACTTCACTACTGTGATTCATGCTGTTGTCACATCTAGACTCACTACTGCAAAAGCGCTCTCCTTGAGGCCACATATTAAATCTCTCTGGATGCTGAAGCAGGGACAGAATGCAGCAGCCTGTTTGTTAAGGGGTCTCTTGATGTGAAAACATTACACTGGCGTTGGTTTTTCCCTGTAAAATCCTAAATAGCCTGAGACCTGCCTACCTGAGAGGCTGCCTCTCTCCCTTTGGCAAACTGCCACTTTTGACCTAAGAGACATTTGAGCCAGCATTTCCTCAATACAAGAGAGAGGAGTAGCTGGCAGAGTGTTCTCCATGAGAGCCCTCCTCCCCCATCCTCCCTAGTCCTAAACAGTTCATCTGTTAACCATGAGGACATGCTGTAAAGTTCATCATTTTACAGAGATTTTTGGAATGGGTGCAGGGGGTTTATGCTGTAATGTAATAATTACTTACTGATGTATATTTGTGAAGGTTGTTGCTGGATTTATCTTTGTGTTTTGATCTATGTTTTTATAAAATCATCATTTTGCTATGTTACTATAAACAGATTTTTAAAAGATAACAGACCGACCACAGGACCAGATTTTGAAGTCTTTTCTCAGTTTTTACTTAGTCCTTCCTGAGGTAGAACCCCAGTTGAAGTCACAAGCGAGGAATGAGCAACAACTGAATAAGGATGTCAAGGTATGGCCCAACAATTTTAGTCCAGACTTCTGTCTAGCAATGACACAGCAGTCAATCAGAATTGTATACATGAGGTAATAATAAAAAACTCTCTAATAAAATAAAGTAAAACCAATTTGAGAGTCTGAATCCAATGCACCTTTTCACAGAATAACATAGGATACTCTATGCTCCTCGTGTGGCATGAGTGGTTGGGTACGTATGAAATCAATCTTCAAATCACTTCTGTATGATCCAAGAAATTCCTGACAAACTACACTGTGCTCTGGTAATTTATTTTGTATTTTATAAATCTTTGAAATGATGCAACTTCATCTAAGACCATAGGCTAATTCTGAATTATTGACTTTTTACTGGAATTCCGTTGAGCGGCTATCAGCTCTTTGTACAAAGTCAGGCTGTGGAGGCAGCTGCTTTTAAAAGCTGGATGTAGTGGATGATACTAAATAATCCTTGTGCATGTGGATTAATTGTTTATGCTGGGGCAAATCAAAATTTCAGAAAAATAATTAATTATATGTAGGCCCACTAAACTCAAATGTTTGGGCATTAATATAAGAGTTTCTTCCCAACTCCCCAAAGAATGATCAAACCTCCAACACTGCTCCTCGGTCATATCTTTCCAACCTCTATGGAGTCCAGTCTATTCTGTGCAATAATTTATAGAGCATGAGCTTTTTCCCCTGATAATCTTATATTTTTAATTCAGAATATCTTCCTCTTGCTAAGGTGAGAACTGAACTTCTATTTTATTTTCCCATTTATGATTTTGTCTTTCTGTATGTATTAGTCCCCCCTCCCTTTTTTTTTTAGTGCCAACCCTTTAATTCTTAATCATGAGCAGTCCCATAATTTCAATGGTCTGTTCCAGATGACTGGAAGGTAGCTAATGGAACATTGTGGGTTTTGGGTTTTTTTTTGTTTGTTTGTTTTTTAAGTGCTCCAGAGGCAATCTTCGCAACTACAGGCTGGTAAGCTTAAATTCAGTACCAGACAAATTAAAGACACTAAAGTAAAGAACAGAATTATCAAACATGTAGACAAACCCAGTTTGTTCAGAACGAGACAACACGACTTTTGTTAAAGAAATTCATTCATTCAACTTAGTAGAATTCTTTGATGGTGTCAACAAGCATGTGGATAAGGACGAGCCAGTTGATATAATGTACTTGGATTTTCAGAAGGCCTTTGACAAGGTCCCTCACCAAAGGCTCTTGAGAAAACTAAGTAGTCATGGGATAACAGGGCAAGTCCTCTCATGGATCAGTAATTGATTAAAAGATGGGAAACAAAAGGTAGGAATAAATGGAGAGGTAAACAGCCGGGTCCCCCAAATATCAGTACTCGGAGCTGTGCAGTTCAACATATTCATTAATGATCTGGAAAAGGGAAGTGGCATAGTTTACAGATACAAAATAATTCAAGATAGTTAAGTGGAAAGCTAACTGTGAAGAGTTAGAAAACTGGGTGAATGGGCACAAAATGGCAGATGAAATTCAACATGGATAAGTAAAAGTAATGCACATTGGAAAAAATAATTCCAGCTACACATATACAATAATTAGTTCTAAATTAGTTGTTACCACTCAGGAAAGAATTCTTGGAGTCATCATGGGTAGTTCTCTGAAAACTTTCACTCAAATGTGCTGCAGCGGTCAAAAAAGGCTATCAGAATGTTAGGAACATTTAGGATAGGGATAGAAAATAAGACAGAAAATATAATGCTGCTATATAAATCCATGGTGCCCCCACCTCTTGAGTACTATGTCCAGTTCTATTTGCTCCATCTCCAAAAGGATATAGTGGAATTGGAAAAGGTTCAGAGAAGGGCAACAAAGAAAATCATGGGTATGAAACAGCTTCCATACAAGGGGAAGACTAAAAAGATTAGGGCTGTTCAGTTTAAAAAAGAGATGATTAAGGAAGGTTACGATAGAGGTCTGTAATATCATGAATATGGTGTGGCAAAAGTGAATAGAGAAGTGTTATTTACCCTTTTCCAGAATACAAAAAAACGGGGCTCAACCAATAAAAATAATAGGCAGCAGGTTTAATACAAAGAAGAGGAATTAATTTTTCACACAATGCACAATTAAAGAGGAATTCATTGCCGTGGAATGTTGAGAAGGCCAAAAATATAACTGGGTTCAAAAAAGAACTAGATAAGTTCATGGAGCATAGGTCCATCATTGGCTATTAGCCAAGATGGTTGGGGGATTCCCATGTGCGAGATGACCCTAAATTTCTGACTGCCAGAAGCCAGGAGTGGCAGATGGTGGATCTCTCTAAAATTCTCTGTTTTGTGTACTTCCCCTGAAGCTCTGGTACTGCACAATATCAGAGACAGGATACTGGGCTAGGTGGACCATTGATGGCCCTATCCTCCACAAACTTATCTAGCTGTTTTTCGAACCCATTATGACAGTTTTTATGACATAAGAGCCCTTGGTTTTCATTCTTATGGTGCAATTCAGACCTGGCCTAATGCATGCAGCTTGATTTCTATTTTGTATGGGTTCTTATAGTACCTTCATCACAGTAGCATCTGAGTGCCTTCTATTAGTGCATCAAATAATATGTCTGCATTAAGAAATACATCTATCACATGTGGTTTGTTTTTTCTCTCATCTTCTCTGAGAGAGAGAGAGAGAGAATTGTGTGCATAGTGTTTTCTTTTGGTAGGGTTTGTTTTTTATTTTTTAAATTTACGCGCTAATATATGTTTATATTAGAGAAGGCAAGGTTAAAGTGTGTCTCACAATTGGAGTGGAAGGTGGGGAGGTTTGTGATGGTCTTTAGTTCCTGTGGGAGTTTGTTCCACAGTTTCAGACCAGTCCCTGAGAAAGCTTTGTCTCCTGCCAGATGAGTTTTTCTCTTGTAGTAAGTCTTCATTCTGGAGCTTTAGGCAGTTGAGGGTATGTCTGGGCCCAAGCCATTAAAGGTGTGTCTACATTGCAATGTAAGCCCAAGTTTAGTAGAACTCGAGTTAGCAGCCCCTGAGTTTGTTAACCTAGGGCTTGAGTGTCTACAGTCATTTGTAACCCCAGGTTAGGAATTGTTGAATCCTGGGTCCCAACCTGGAGCGCCACTGCATTATGCAGACCCAAGTCCAACCACCCATACCCCAGACTTCCTAGTGCTCTCCCAAAATATAGTTCTTCCTTCATGGTGCAGTGTGGGAAAATTTGACTGTCCATCAAATTTGACTGTCCAGAGGACAAAGAAAGTCGGCCCATGGGAATGTGCAATACTTTTGGTCAATTCCCAGAGTATGAATTCAGTGGGGCTGCATCTATCCTGCAGCAAAAGGAATTGAACCCTGGGTCCTAGCTTGACTCAGGCTTGGACCCTCCAGCCCCATGCGGTCCTGGGATGCTGGGTCAGAGGCGTGGATTAGTGCGATTTGTGTGTAGATGGAAGGGGAGTTAGGCTTGAGCCTGAGTTCAAACCCTGGGCTTACATTGCAGTGTAGATGTTCACTGAGTCGCTTGACAGTCAGGACTGAGACCTTGAACTAAACTCAATATTCTATGGGAAGCTCAGTGTAGAAAGTGGTGGACAGGTTTAATGTCCGTGTCATTGTTTGTGTTGCTGAGAAGATCCACTGCAATGTTCTGTACTAGTTGGAATTTCCTAAGGCCTGGTGGCTTCATGCTCAGGTATATCGCATTGCTATAGTCCAGACAAGAGGTGATAGCAGCATGCATAACCGAGGCCAGGTCATCGTCTGCTAGGATGGTACGGAGTCTCCTAGCCAACCGGAAATGGTAAAGCATTAACCCTGGGTGCTGTTATGCGAGACCTTAGCATCAGCAAGGAATCCAAGATTGCTCCTAAACTATGGACAGAATTGATCAATTGTGGGTACCTTCAACCAGCAGAGACTGCTCCTCTTCAAGGTGTTTTTCTTCTCCCTCCCAGCATAACCTCCATCTTGCTCTGGTTCAGCTTCAGCCAGCTGTTCTTCATCCATAAGCTGATCACACTCAAAAATTGGGCCATCTTGGTGGTAATGGAATAGTCCTATGTGGTGAAGGATAAGTAGAACTGTGTGTCATCTGCATATTGCTGCTGCTTGATTTGACCCTGTGTTTATGAGTTTTTCTTACTTTATCTATTTAGCTTTTATAATAACAAAACAAAAAAGCACCCCTCCCAGATTCTGTTCATTCTTGCTAATTTAATCAGTGTTGTCAACTTTCCCGATTTTATTGAAACTCTCATGATATTTAGTGTTTTTTCTTAAAGACACAGCTCCTGGAGTCTCATAAATATGTGAAAATCTTGCCTTTCATTTTTTAAAAAGTATGTTTCTTGCCCATGTGGTTGTGCAGGATAGCTTGAAAATTTGAACCTTAGTCTAGTCCAAACAGGTCCTTATACTATGCTCATCACTTTAGTATCGGCACACTCAAGATTCCAAAAAAAGGTAAATAAAAAGAACTAAAAGTGTATTTAAAAAAAAAATCTCATAAGCCAATCTTATAATATTTTGGAGCCTAACTGATGATTTTTTGAATGGTTGGACTTGGCAATGCTGTGATTCTCCACTGCTGTGTGCCTTGTGCTTTGTTTACACCTGCACAAAGTATATGCAAAAAGCTACTTAATTAGAATGGTAGCATTTTACACCCACTTTGCTGTCACTTTGCACAGGTGTAAATGACAAGCAGCTTTCAAGGCAGGGAGGAATTGAGTGCCTGAGGCCTGAATTTGAGCCTATTAAGTTCATTAGTTCACTTAAGTCCATAAGTGATTGAATTGAAAAATCAGTACAGAACAAATTCAGGAGAGAAAATAAAAAGAAACTAATAATTTGTATGGAACATGGGAATGCTTCTCAGCTATTGGACATGGGAAAGTTGACAGCTGTCAGCGAAAAATGGAGGTGATGGATGCTAATTGATTATATGTGTTGTCTTTCGCATGGACTATGTAAAAGTGATTCTGATTAAGGCAGAATCAATGTAATTTTAAAGCAAATCTGGGACTTTCTTTTTTAAGTGACTTAGTTCCTTCAAGTTTGAGATATTTTGCATTCTCTCTGTTATTGTTCAGCCATTTGTGGCAGTTACTTTTTCTTTCCCCTGAATTGACAATGGTAATTTCTAGAGTGTTTTCTCCTTCTCCAATAAAACTTGAGCTATCTTCTTAGTAAAGAATTTAAAGAGCCTATGAAGGACTAGTGTTCCTATTGTTGCGTGCAGAGTTTAAGGTCATTTTTCCTCCCTAAAAATTCCTGCTTGTGTAATCCTCACAATTTATTCAGTGCGATCTCTCAAATGATGCATTTGGCTTTGTCTTACTGATCCTAATGGGAAGATTAGGTATAATACCTCTTACGTTGCTTTGCCTGTCTGATGTTTGGTTAGTTGGTTAATTGTTGGCTTTTGTCTATTAATAACAAATCAAAGCCCATTCTTCAGTGTTTACTGAAGTAAAATTTCACCGTAAGTTTTGATCTGAGTAAGCAGTGCAGGGCTGAGCCCTTCTAAACTTTAAGAAAATGCAGTGGAATTGCTCTTGAAATTTTTTAAACTACTTGGAAATTTTTATAAAATTTGAGTTGACAATTAAAACATAACATTTTGTTTGTAACATGATTATCTCCTCCCTTCCCTTAATACCTTTCTTAGGCCCAAATCCTTACACACAAGCTACTTCACATATGAGCATAGTCCCACTGAGTTGAACAGAACTATTTGCTAGAGCTAGTCGGGAATTTTTAAACGAAGTTGTTGTTATGTTGTGTTTAGGTTTTTGTTTTTTGTCAAAAAATGACAATTTGTCAAAACCAAAATGTAGGTCCATGGTGGAATTTCTGGTCAGACAGAGACCCCACCTCAAAATAGCCAGGTGGTTAGGGCACTTAGCTGGGATGTGGGAGACCGAAATTGAAGTCCCAAATCAGGCAGAATATGGATTTTATCCTGGCTCTTCCACATCCCAGTTGAGTGTCCTAACCCACCAGTGTGTTAGCTGTTTTGGGGTGCGTGAGAAGGTGTCTTTCTCCCTCTCTCTGTCATTTGCAAATTTTTTTGAAAGGTCTCAGTTTCATTCTGCATTGGAACAAAAACAAATCTTGAAACCTTGAATTTTTTTGTGAAATGGAAATGTTATTTTCTGGTCAACCCAGCTACTTACATTCTGCATGATCCTGTGCCTGTTGACGTTAGTGGAACATCCATTAATTTGGGTGGTGCAAGATTAAGCCCCTGGATCTTCATCCTACGAAGCATGTGTTTAACTTTACGTACCGTGAGTGATCCCACTTAAGTCAACTGCCCTACTTACAGTGCACAAAATTAAGCATGTACTTAAGACTTTGCAGGATCGGAGTCCTAGTAAATAAGGTTTGTCAGGTGCTTAAGTCTTTCCAGGATTGGCCAGATCAGTAATAACTACACACAACAAAGACAAAACTCCTCACTAAGTAGAAATGAGATGCCTAGTTTCTTTTATTTATTGTGATTCTGTGAATCTCCCAGCTACACTGACAAGACATTCAGCTAAAAATAACTATCATCTGTCTTTCTGCTCAGAAATAACTGGTAGTCATGGGGATTATGCTCTGTACAGTGACGGTGAATGCTTCTTGGCTTTGTCCCCTTTTTCTGTGGCATAGGTCTCCATGCAAATTCCATATGGCAGGTTTGAAGGGGCTAATATGAGCTCACGGGGAGCTTGGTATAAAGTTGCTGTTCCCTTGTCTGCAAATTCTGGGCTTTTTACTAGCCCTTTTTGTGTTCCTTTGAACTTTCTGGGATGTGTAAGTAAACAGAGCAAAGATCCCTTAATTTGGACAATTAACTAAGTTTATATTAGAAGAACATTTTGTGGTTTAAAATTGGACAGTTTAAGTGAAGTTATTGTGGACAGTATAAGTGAAGTGGTGCTCAGCTTCATTCGTTTTCTTAACTTTCTGAATGATAGCTGGGGGGAGTGACAAAGAAAGAAATCTGAGGACATTTTCAAAAAAGGGAAACATATTCCGTAATCTGTTGGGAAGCCATGTAGATTTTGTCTGCTTGTTTTATTAGAGAGGCAATTACAAGGATGTCTCATGTTAGGAGAAAAACACAACAATAGCAACAACAACAAACAGGCACATCAGTTTATAGCTTTGGTTTCTGCATTAGAAATATCAGGTCCTCACTTCCCTCTGTTTGAGTAGTGACATTTCATGAAACTTTAACCTGAGGGTATGTCTACACTACGGAATAAGGTCGAATTTATAGAAGTCGGTTTTTTAGAAATCGGTTTTATAAATTCGAGTGTGTGTGTCCCCACAGTAAATGCTCTAAGTGCATTAAGTGCATTAACTCGGCGGAGCGCTTCCACAGTACCGAGGCAAGCGTCGACTTCCGGAGTGTTGCACTGTGGGTAGCTATCCCACAGTTCCCGCAGTCTCCGCTGCCCATTGGAATTCTGGGTTGAGATCCCAATGCCTGATGGGGCTAAAACATTGTCGCGGGTGGTTCTGGGTACATATCGTCAGCCTCCCGTTCCCTCCCTCCCCCCGTGAAAGCAAGGGCAGACAATCATTTCGCGCCTTTTTTCCTGAGTTACCTGTGCAGACGCCATACCACAGCAAGCATGGAGCCCGCTCAGGTAACCGTCACCCTATGTCTCCTGGGTGCTGGCAGACGCGGTATGGCTTTGCTGCACAGTAGCAGCAACCCCTTGCCTTCTGGCAGCAGACGGTGCAATACGATTGGTAGTCGTCCTCATCGTGTCCGAGGTGCTCCTGGCCGCGTCGGCTGGGAGCGCCTGGGCAGACATGGGCGCAGGGACTAAATTTGGAGTGACTTGACCAGGTCATTCTCTTTAGTCCTGCAGTCAGTCCTATTGAACCGTCTTATGGTGAGCAGGCAGGCGATACGGACTGCTAGCAGTCGTACTGTACCATCTTCTGCCAGGCAGGCAAGAGATGAGGATTGCTAGCAGTCGTATTGCACCATCTTCTGCCAGGCAGGCAAGAGATGGGGATGGCTAGCAGGCGTACTGTACCATCTTCTGCCAAGCAGCCATGAGATGTGGATGGCATGCAGTCCTTCTGCACCGTCTGCTGCCAGCCAAAGATGTAAAAGATAGATGGAGTGGGTCAAAACAAGAAATAGACCAGATTTGTTTTGTACTCATTTGCCTCCTCCCCTGTCTAGGGGACTCATTCCTCTAGGTCACACTGCAGTCACTCACAGAGAAGGTGCAGCGAGGTAAATCTAGCCATGTATCAATCAGAGGCCAGGCTAACCTCCTTGTTCCAATAACAACGATAACTTAGGTGCACCATTTCTTATTGGAACCCTCCGTGCAGTCCTGCCTGAAATACTCCTTGATGTACAGGCACCCCCTTTGTTGATTTTAGCTCCCTGAAGCCAACCCTGTAAGCCGTGTCGTCAGTCGCCCCTCCCTCCGTCAGAGCAACGGCAGACAATCGTTCCGCGCCTTTTTTCTGTGCGGACGCCATACCACGGCAAGCATGGAGCCCGCTCAGCTCACTTTGGCAATTAGGAGCACATTAACCACCACACGCATTATTCAGCAGTATATGCAGCACCAGAACATGGCAACGCGATACCGGGCGAGGAGGCGACGTCAGCGCGGTCCCGTGAGTGATCAGGACATGGACACAGATTTCTCTGAAAGCATGGGCCCTGACAATGCATGCATCATGGTGCTAATGGGGCAGGTTCATGCTGTGGAACGCCGATTCTGGGCTCGGGAAACAAGCACAGACTGGTGGGACCGCATAGTGTTGCAGGTCTGGGACGATTCCCAGTGGCTACGAAACTTTCGCATGCGTAAGGGCACTTTCATGGAACTTTGTGACTTGCTTTCCCCTGTCCTGAAGCGCATGAATACCAAGATGAGAGCAGCCCTCACAGTTGAGAAGCGAGTGGCGATAGCCCTGTGGAAGCTTGCAACGCCAGACAGCTACCGGTCAGTTGGGAATCAATTTGGAGTGGGCAAATCTACTGTGGGGGCTGCTGTGATGCAAGTAGCCCACGCAATCAAAGATCTGCTGATATCAAGGGTAGTGACCCTGGGAAATGTGCAGGTCATAGTGGATGGCTTTGCTGCAATGGGATTCCCTAACTGTGGTGGGGCTATAGATGGAACCCATATCCCTATCTTGGCACCGGAGCACCAAGCCGCCGAGTACATAAACCGCAAGGGGTACTTTTCAATAGTGCTGCAAGCTCTGGTGGATCACAAGGGACGTTTCACCAACATCAACGTGGGATGGCCGGGAAAGGTGCATGATGCTCGCATCTTCAGGAACTCTGGTCTGTTTCAAAAGCTGCAGGAAGGGACTTTATTCCCAGACCAGAAAATAACTGTTGGGGATGTTGAAATGCCTATATGTATCCTTGGGGACCCAGCCTACCCCTTAATGCCATGGCTCATGAAGCCGTACACAGGCAGCCTGGACAGTGGTCAGGAGCTGTTCAACTACAGGCTGAGCAAGTGCAGAATGGTGGTAGAATGTGCATTTGGACGTTTAAAGGCGCGCTGGCGCAGTTTATTGACTCGCTTAGACCTCAGCGAAACCAATATTCCCACTGTTATTACTGCTTGCTGTGTGCTCCACAATATCTGTGAGAGTAAGGGGGAGACGTTTATGGCGGGGTGGGAGGTTGAGGCAAATCGCCTGGCTGCTGGTTACGCGCAGCCAGACACCAGGGCGGTTAGAAGAGCACAGGAGGGCGCGGTACGCATCAGAGAAGCTTTGAAAAACAGTTTCATGACTGGCCAGGCTACGGTGTAAAAGTTCTGTTTGTTTCTCCTTGATGAACCCCCCCGCCCCTTGGTTCACTCTACTTCCCTGTAAGCTAACCACCCTCCCCTCCTCCCTTTAATCATTGCTTGCAGAGCCAATAAAGTCATTGCTGCTTCACAGTCATGCATTCGTTATTCATTCATCACACAAATAGGGGGATGACTACCAAGGTATCCCAGGAGGGGTGGTGGAGGAGGGAAGGAAAATGCCACACAGCACTTTAAGCACAGCACTTTAAAAGTTTACAACTTTAAAATTTATTGAATGACAGCCTTCTTTTTTTTGGGCAATCCTCTGTGGGGGAGTGGCTGGTTGGCCGGAGGCCTCCCCACCGTGTTCTTGGGCGTCTGGGTGTGGAGGCTATGGAACTTGGGGAGGAGGGCGGTTGGTTACAGAGGGGCTGCAGTGGCAGTCTGTGCTCCAGCTGCCTTTGCTGCAGCTCAACCATACACTGGAGCATACTGGTTTGGTCCTGCAGCAGCCTCAGCATTGAATCCTGCCTCCTCTCATCACGCTGCCGCCACCTTTGAGCTTCAGCCCTGTCTTCAGCCCGCCACTTACTCTCTTCAGCCCGCCACTTACTCTCTTCAGCCCTCCACCTCTCCTCCCGGTCATTTTGTGCTTTCCTGCACTCTGACATTATTTGCCTCCACGCATTCGTCTGTGCTCTGTCAGTGTGGGAGGACAGCATGAGCTCGGAGAACATTTCATCGCGAGTGCGTTTTTTTTTCTTTCTAAGCTTCACTAGCCTCTGGGAAGGAGAAGATCCTGTGATCATTGAAACACATGCAGCTGGTGGAGAAAAAAAAAGGGACAGCGGTATTTAAAAAGACACATTTTATAAAACAGTGGCTACACTCTTTCAGGGTAAACCTTGAAAGTTAACATTACATACATAGCACATGTGCTTTCGTTACAAGGTCGCATTTTGCCTCCTCCCACCGCGTGAACGGATTTTGGTTGAATGCCAGCAAACATACACTGCAATGCTTTGTTCTACAGTGATTCCCCAGTACGTGTTGCTGGCCTGGAGTGGTAAAGTGTCCTACCATGAAGGACGAAATAAGGCTGCCCTCCCCAGAAACCTTTTGCAAAGGCAGAACCGCAAATGCCAGGGCAAAGTAATCCTTTCACATGCTTGCTTTTAAACCATGTATAGCATTTTAAAAGGTACACTCACCAGAGGTCCCTTCTCCGCCTGCTGAGTCCAGGAGGCAGCCTTGGGTGGGTTCGGGGGGTACTGGCTCCAGGTCTAGGGTGAGAAACAGTTCCTGGCTGTCGGGAAAACCGGTTTCTCCGCTTGCTTGCTGTGAGCTATCTACAACCTCCTCCTCATCATCTTCTTCGTCCCCAAAACCTACTTCTGTATTGCCTCCATCTCCATTGAAGGAGTCAAACAACACGGCTGGGGTAGTGGTGGCTGAACCCCCTAAAATGGCATGCAGCTCATCATAGAAGCGGCATGTTTGGGGCTCTGACCCAGAGCGGCCGTTCGCCTCTCTGGTTTTCTGGTAGGCTTGCCTCAGCTCCTTCAGTTTCACGCGGCACTGCTTCGGGTCCCTGTTATGGCCTCTGTCCTTCATGCCCTGGGAGATTTTCAGAAAGGTTTTGGCATTTCGAAAACTGGAACGGAGTTCTGATAGCACGGATTCCTCTCCCCAAACAGCGATCAGATCCCGTACCTCCCGTTCAGTCCATGCTGGAGCTCTTTTGCGATTCTGGGACTCCATCATGGTCACCTCTGCTGATGAGCTCTGCATGGTCACCTGCAGCTTGCCACGCTGGCCAAACAGGAAATGAGATTCAAAAGTTCGCGGTTCTTTTCCTGTCTACCTGGCCAGTGCATCTGAGTTGAGAGCGCTGTCCAGAGCGGTCAGAATGGAGCACTCTGGGATAGCTCCCGGAGGCCAATACCATCGAATTGTGTCCACAGTACCCCAAATTCGAGCCGGCAACGTCGATTTAAGCGCTAATCCACTTGTCAGGGGTGGAGTAAGGAAATCGATTTTAAGAGCCCTTTAAGTCGAAATAAAGGGCTTCATTGTGTGGACGGGTGCAGGTTTAAATCGATTTAACGCTGCTAAATTCGATCTAAAGTCCTAGTGTAGACCAGGGCTGAGTTGCAGATCTCCTCTCCTCCCCCAAAATGAATCAGCATTCTGCCTGCTCAACTGGGGACATGGCGAACTGGAGCTCAAGTTACAGCCTCCTTACTCCTGCTAGCCAGGTCCTCTAAGGATCTTGCTAAGGTTTTCCAGTGAAGAGGGCGAAGAGAGAGGTCCTAAATGTAGAAATCAAGTGGGGTGGGGAGGAAAGCATAGGAGATTGTCTATGTCATAAAGAAGAAGCAAAGGGAGATGTGTATTTAATATGGGTTTGGAGGCATGATTTTTGGCCCTCGAATCCTGTGACACCTCTTGTATAGAAACAGTCAAATATCAAAAAGCCACGGCTCAACATATGAACAAATGCCCGCAAGGGACCAGACCAAAATCACTTATATGGTTTGATTTCTGAGCAGATCCGGTTTTGCACCCAAGAGGCCAGAGAGGATTAACCCACTTCACTAGGAGTTCTCAGGAACATTTTAATGCATAGAATGCTATTTAATTACAGATAATGCTATTGTCATAGTATACTTGGGAGAACTTTAGCTCTAGAGATCGGATAAATTTAATCACATAAATGCAATAGCAAAAGTGCATTAAGACTGTACTAAAAAGTGCTGTAAAATTGCTGATGAAATGTACTCACGTCCAGTGCTAAGCTTAAGTCCTGTCTCTGCTCCCCCCCAAAAAACAAACAAACTTACAAAGAAACCCAACTGTTCAAAAACCCTATAAATGCATCTGAGCAATATATTGGACATCTACCAAATGTAATCAATAAATTTAAAAAACATTAGGTAAGAGGCCCATGAACAGTCTGAAGGCCACAAACTTTCCATTTATTTCAATGTTTTAATTAAAAATATAAAACAATGGAAAACAAATTTGTTTGCTGAAAAAACAACAATTAGTTGTCTCCTGGTGGAATTTCTGAATGCCATATTTCATCCAAGATGGAACATT
Source organism: Caretta caretta (assembly GCF_965140235.1). NCBI lineage: Eukaryota > Metazoa > Chordata > Testudines > Cheloniidae > Caretta > Caretta caretta. Next base: position 176,606,245 of record NC_134207.1, read on the forward strand.
CACAATTGTCAACTAAAAATAGAAATTCTGATGGTGGATCTTTTAATGCAATTGTACTAACTAGCACTGTCTGGGCAAAATTCTTCTCTCAGATCCTCATAGTGAATCTCAACTCTGACAGTGTGCTCTTCCTGCATGGGAAGATTTTCAACTGATGTCATTGGGAATTCGGCATATGTAGGGTAAAATCTATTATAAAGAATGCCAGAAAAAGGACTATGCCCTGTTTTGAGGACATAAGTGGAACTTAATGGCACATAGGCCTTATGTTAGCTCTCTGCAAAGGGGTAAGTTTAACTTGTAGAGAGAGCTGAATATTGGAGATGAGATCTGCAGTGGAGGTCTAACAGTACAATTCTGCCCTAATACTATGTTGTACTTACTATATACAGTACTTTTTTTTTTTCCCTACGAGAGGACTGCAACATCTGAACCTAAAAATGAAAGGGACAGATCCTCAGCTGATATAAATCAGAATCGGTCCATTGGAGTTAATATAGCTATGCTGATTTACACCAGCTGAGACTCTGTTCTTAAATCTCTAGAGTATGTCTTCACTGCAGCTGGAAGGTGTGATTCCCAGCTCAGATAGATGCACACTCGCTCGTTCTGACCATGCTAGCGCACTAAAAATAGCAATGTGGCTATGGCACCACAAGCGGTGGCTTGGGCTAGCAGCCCAAGTACAATCCCATCCAAAGTCCTGCCTACATACTCAGGCATCCTAGCTGCCACCCAAGGTGCTGCAACCACATTGGTATTTTTAGCACACCAGCTTGACCAGAGCTAACATGAATGTCTGCCCAAGGTGGGAATTCCACCTCTCAGCTGTGGTACAGACCTACCCTAAGAGGGATTAGTGAGTCTGCAAGACTACAGTCATTCTTGCAGAGAGAGATCTCACTCTTTAATATACTTTCCCCCCACTGTGCACCATTCCCAGCAATTGCTGCAATAGTTAATCGAGTGAAAAAAGGCCCGAAAGAAAGGAAATTAGATCTGAACTGGGAGTCCAGCCAAATTCCCTTGAAAGGTGTGAGCAACCCAGTATTGCCAATTTTCCTCACTAAGTTTTCATTTCTTTTCAAATTTTATCTTTCCTTCTTTGCCTATATCTCTTTAATTTCTTCTTGTGCAGCTCTATAGCTGTTCTGTAAATAACTGCCCAGTATCAGGGCTCACACTTATGAAGACTTGTACAAGTGAGTACATTTACTCAGGCAAGTAGTTCTAGTGACTTCTCTTGCCCTACTCACCTATGTAAAGTTATTCACTTCTCCAAAGACTAGAACCTGCAACTGGTTCTGCTCAAGGACACCCTTGTGCCCATGAAGTCAATCTAGCCCTAACTAAATCTGAGCAGGATCAGGCCTTAATTCTGGAATTATAAACTGGCTGTGAAGGGAGGATGGGGGGTTAACATTTGTCAGGAAAAAATTGTCCTTTATGGGTCAAAAATTTCCAAATTCTACATTTTTCAACCAGCTCTAGTGATTATATTATTTATTCTATAAAGTGTTTTGTAATATATCTCTGTGAAAAATGATAGATTAAAATAACATTTATTATTAATTAAAAATAGATGTTAATCAGTGTAAGTTATTTTATTTCAATGAAGTTCTGCAGTAGCTGTAGTGAAGAGTGTGTGTGTCAGTGTTCCCTGGATAAATCCTGTTTTTCAGGCATTTAGGACATGGCTGTAAAAATGTGCTCCAGGCTCAGTCTTGTCATACAAGGATTAAGGGCCAATTTCTGCCTTTGGGTGTGCATATGCTTTTCCACTGACTGCACAGGCGCTACACACCTTCAGATGCATGGGATATTTTTCCAGTTACCCCAAAAATACTAGGTTAGCCAGTGTTGTGCATATATGTATGTTGTATGTATATCTAACATAATGTTTTATTGCATATTATTATTATTATACATATTATAAATTGCTGAATTAATTTACAATGCTTTCCTAGTTTAAAACCTTTGTTTTGCATTCGTGAAACTCAAAAATATATTCAAACCATTAAGTAATTGAGCACAAACATTTAATTTTTTTTGTTACACACCAGCTAAGTCTTAAAATATACTGGCACTAAACATATACTAGGCTGAATATTCAGGTGAAGCCAACATATGTATTGTTCTTTCGTAAGAAACAGAAAACATAAAGTGTACATATCAAGATACATAATTTGCAATGTCCTCTAGATAACAACAAAGTGCAACAACAGTGCAACACTTTAAACATAAAACAAAACTTGAGGGCTAAATTGGGCAGTTTTGCAGTGGTTCTTTTAGCAGGTTTTTGTTATTTCTGGGGGCTACCATTTCGTGCTCTAGAATCTTTGCTTCCATTTAATAATAATAATAATAATAATAATTTCTAAAATAAGAAGTCTAAGCCCTTATGGTTGTGAAGATAATTTAGTAAGTGTAAACCAATCTAAAGATATCTGCCTAAAAAGTTTTTCTGTCATAGTGATGTCGGTCGGGGGTGTGATTATTTCCCCGCCCACCCCATCCTTAACTGATGTTATTCCAGCAAAAGCCCTACTGTAGTTGCAGTTATAACAGCAAAAAAGCCCTTTTGCCAGCATAATTTACTCAGTTCAGGGAACAAGTTTAAGCTATAGTGGCAAAAGAACTCTTTTTGCAGGCATTAGCTGTGTCTCCATTAGGGGGATTTGCAGGTTTTCCTCTAATGGTATATCTTACCGGCAAACTCTTTCAAGTGTAGACAAGGCCTCAGTCTGCAGACAGCTTGAAACAATAGCTTTGAGAGAAGAGGTTGTTAATTTTGACCCATCTGATAACAATTTAAATATCATTATTGTTAACTATGTAACTGCTGATCAAAGCACCTAGAAAAAGAGAGGATCAGTCATATTATGAAGATTACTGTGAATGGAATTTCATTTTGGTGTTTTGGTTTTGACATCTCCAATGGGCAAAATTTAGTTTTGTGGGTGGAGTTAGGGAGAATCATAATTCCACCCCCCAACCCAATATAACCGCAACCTTTAACCTATGTGTTATATTTTAAATAGCAAACAAAGGAAGGAAATGTGCTTTTTGTTTGAAATATCATATGGATATATATGAAAACATTACTAAAATAAATTTGACATTTCTTGGAAGAAGAAGTAGAAGAATGTAGGGACAGTCCCGATATTCAGGGCTTTATCTTAGATAGGCACCTATTATTTCCCATCCCCTTCCCCGATTTTTCACACTTGCTTTCTGGTCACCCTATGCATGAGGTATAAATCACAAGATAGATTCGATAGATTAAATAGGCAGACAAAGAGGATGGTGGATAAGAGCTAATCTTCTAGAGTAGAATGATAATCCTCATCATTAGGGGCACCATCATTCTCCCATTGAAGTCAATTGCAGGATCTCCATTGATTTCAATGGAGTCGACTCAGGCCCCACGGTTCCTTCCTAGGAGCCCTTAGGGAGATAAACATATTTGAAAATGGCTTTAAGGGACACGCTCAAGTAATTCAGGCCCCCAAATGTAGATTGTGGTTTTTCAAAATCCAATGAGGCTGAAATATTTTCATAACATTAAAAATAAGTAAGAAAATAATTACATTTTTAAAAATGTAAACAGTCTTCAGTGGTGCTGGGAACTGAAACATAGCATCTTTTTGCAAGCAAAGGAATTTCAGAAAGTGAAACTGAATCTAGCAAGTCAAGTTGAACCTTACAAGTTCAGTGAAATGCAAAGAATTAAAAATAAATAGATAACATAAATTGTGGCAAGTGATTTAGATTTGTGAAATCCTTATAATTTTAATTATCTAAGATATTCCACCATATGTGGATCTCCCCTTCTCATATTCACAGTAAAAAATCATGAGTCAGCCCCCTTTCCCCCATCATGAGACTAGTTTAAAAATTTTAAGATTAAAAAAAGAAACATTTTGGAATTCTTTTTATATGTCTACTGGTTTTTGAGCTCTTAGAACACGCTAGGTCACATTTTCAAGCTTTGATCTACAGCTATGAATGTTAGAAATTTACTTTTTATTTAAATGAAAGCTGAGATTCTCACCTAATCAGAATTTCAGGAGCTGGGTCTTTAAGAAAAGCAAAATACCATGCAACTCGCACTAAAACAGTGAGTAATAGGTTATGGTCTACCCCAAAAGCTCAAAAATCACGAGTAAGAAAATCATGACAGAGACCAAAAAACAATTTTTTTTAGTCTTCTGATTTTTGAACTTCCCTTGCCAACTGCTAGCATGCATGTAATGATTACAGTGCTGTGGAATTGCTAGGGATTAGGTGGCTGATGGGGAGGAGGGTGTAGGGAACCCCTGGATGGTTAAGAGGTGCTTGGGTAGCAGGTTGGGGACTTCTGAAGTTAGAGGGTCCCTCGGGCCAGGATATTCCTGGTTTGGATATTTGCAGCATTTGGAGTGGGGCGTGGGTGAGAAGGGGAGTTGGTGTAGCTGGATGTGTGGGGAAAGGGGAGCCTGAAGTTACAATTGGGCCTCTCATCTTCAGCTGTCACTGCTGCACTGCTTGCTTCTCTTGGCTGCTGTTTCCTGCCTTGATCCAACAGGGGGAGCAGCAAGAAGAAAGGCAGCTGTGATGCAGGAATGAATGTTTGAGTGTCATGCGAAACACGATACTTGGCAACCCTGATTTCTAATGGAGTCCTACTACCAAGGAGTGGTTGACATAGTGGATGGTAAAGAGGTGGAGGTTGGGGTTGATCCAGTGGCATATTCTGCAAGGGGCAACACCTGCTCCCAAAGGAATCATATAGGTGAATTTCCCAGTGTGAGTTTTATCAATGAGCCAATGCAACCCCATAGTAATGATTTCTTGTTAACATAATATTTTTACTTTGCCACTGTATGAAAGTATGAATTCTCTCAAACAGACATGACTAATCTTCAGGAAGAAACCTCCTTAAACACATTTTTATTTTGTTTAGCTGAAGGGCCTTGGAAGTTCTAAGCTTCTGTTATGTGTTTCATTGTCAAGGTGTTGAAACATTTACAATACATTTCAAATGTCACCCCTTCTCCTTCATATATTTCTTTTTCTTTTTTTGCTCAGTCTGACCCATTCAGACTGGCAAAGGCAGAAAGCCTGGTTGTTGTTTCTTTGTTTCACCTCTTGCCTCACGATTTTCAAGGCGCAAAGATGTATCGGGAGTCTCTTTTCCCATAAACAGAAATGAAAACACTCTGATTCCTTTTAAGTTTTTAAATTTCTTAGCTGTCTTAATTTTGGGGGGATGAGGGAGCACTGGTGATTGGGGGAGGGGGAGTGGAGGCTGAAAGATATGCTTTGAAAATACCCACTGTGGGTGAGAATAGTAAAAGATGAAATATTATTTTGTGGCATGAAAAAATGTTCAAAGTCAACTATTGCTCACAAGAGGAGCTTTGATTTAAAGGGACACTCTCAGTGCTTAATTTGTGCCAGGGCTGATCCCCAGTACCTCTAGGCTTGGCAGTTCAGAGCCTCAGCACCTCTGGACTTGCTCCATCAGTTATGAATGTAAAAAAAATGGCTTGAACCCTGGCACCTCTTTCAGTACAAATTAAGCACTGGACACCGTCCGTTTAAAATCACACTTCTGTCTGAATATTTTTACTGCCTATTGTTACCACTAACATCTCAGATTACTAGACCTGAAGAGATTAGATAAACAGCATTTTTCTCATTAGTTTCTCTCTCTATTTGATAGTACTTTGTGTATAATCAGTCAGTTTCCCCTTTGGCTTCTGAGGATATTTCATGAAGCAAAAGGGGAGAGAAAAACATTTTTAAAGAAAAATGTGATTATAAGAACATGAAAAAATGGCACAGGAAGCTGAAGGATCAGTGTAATACCTGAAAGGACTTTTAATTATTTTTAATTTACTGGAGGTTAAGTTAACTGTGGTCATTTTTAAACTATAAAAAAAAAAAAAATCCAAAACATAGAAGAAAAGAGTGAATAAAATAGGCTTCTAGCCACTTTTCCTACCCTTGTCATATTTCACATTATTACCATTGTACTGTCGTGGCAACTAACTTTCTCCCAAATCCCAACAAACAACTCATGACTAATAGAAACATGAATAAGACCAGACTCCTATATCCTTATTCCACCGATAGTCCTATGCTGGTCAGTGGAACTGCTTGTGAAATAAGAGGCTACTCACTGTGAGCAAGGGTATTCTGGATCTCTAATTGCTGTGAAAAATTAATAGTTAACAAGCCACAGATACACCATCTCCACCAAGTCAGTATGTTCTTGAAAACAATACAAACTGTAGGGAAATTCAGACAATAGTGCCATCCCCAAGTGTTCAAAAATAATGAATCAGACCCCCCAAATCATGGATTTAAAAAAAAATGTTGGATTATTTTTGTCTTCTATTTTTTTAATCTTTAGGGTACATGTACTTTGCATTTTCAAGCTTTTCTCTGTAATCATGAAGATGTTATTGAACTTAATATTTAAAAAAGTTGAGATTCTCATGCAATCTCTTGATTCAGGCACCTGGGGCTTTAAGAAAAATACGAAATTTCACAAGACTTGCAATAGCATTAAAGCCTGATCTTGCTCTCATTTAAATTCCCAATTCAGGAAGGTACTTAAGCATATGCCTAACTTTAACTTCAGTGGGAGTACGTGCATCCTTAAAGTTTGGTATTTGCGTAAGCATCTTGCTGAATCAGGTTCTAAGTCAAGAGCCTGGCACCACTGGTAATTAGATCATGGCGAAACGTGCATATCAAAGGTTCGGTATTGGGCTACACCATTGGGTATGTGTCATTATTGACACGATTAGGTATATATTGGAATGTACTTTAATGCATATACCCACTCTTTTCTGAAGGGGGCCATACCTTTGATCTGATTGGAGAATGATGTGATATGGGTGGGTGGGTGTGACTGTGTTCGTTTATATTTGCTCTTCTCAGGCTATTTTAATGCCAGAGAGACCCATGTATGGAACCAAAATAACACAAGAGCTGGTCTTGGCATGGTATTTTGATTCTTGAATGGTTGAAACATGAGAAGGGACAATCTTGAATTCTTTTGCCATCATAACTGACACCCTCAGCTGAGTTCCAAGTACCTGTGGAACCTAAAAACAAAGCCTCTCTCTGTAGAACCCCAGTGGGAACAATGGGGGCTAGAGATTAAAACAACCAGAATCTTGTTTTATACAAATATGCAGGTGACAGAACGCAGAAGTAATTCTTCATGTTAAAGGTTTTCCATTGTATCATAGAATCATAGAATATCAGGGTTGGAAGGGACCTCAGAGGTCATCTAGTCCAACCCCCTGCTCAAAGCAGGACCAATCCCCAACTAAATCATAGTCCTAGGCTGGGGGAGAAAAGCTAAAGAAAAGAAGGACAAAAAATCCAAAGGCAGGTTTTTAAAGGGAGAAGAAGCTCAATACTGGAGAAGGAAGGCAATATAATAATATTTCCAATTCTTCTGATCTTTGATGTTTTTTCTTACAGCCCCAGGTCCTGGAGTCATGTGATTTCATAAGACACTGAGCTTTAATTGAAAAAGTTTCCAGCCCATGTGGGTGCAGAACTGAGCCTGAGAACGTGAACCCTGAGGGGGCAAAAACCAGAAGGTAAATAAATAAACACCTCAAATATATTGTTTTTTTTTTTAAACCTCTTATGCTTTTATGTGGCTTGATTCATGATTTTTGAGTGCTGGGGGTACTGAGAAGGTTTGAAGGTAGTGGGAGAGAAACAGAGGGTAAAATGAACCAGAGTGTGAGGGCAGGATAAAAAAGGAGGAGCAGGAAAGGAGAACAAGTGGGACTTTCTGTCCCGGATTGAGAGCTGGGCAGAGATTGAGGATGGGAAGGGAAGCAGAGAGCAGGACAGAAGGAAGAGAGGAAGATGAAAAAGAGAGAAAAACTGATGCCAGAGGGAAGGAAGGGGGAGGTGGCTCGGTGAAGGCAACATATTCACACCCCAACCCCCATCCCTCCCAGCTATGGGAGTGGCCTCCTGGTGTCTGAGCTGAAGCTGGGGGGAAGAGAGGAGGAGGAGAAGTGTGGGGAAGAGGGGACATCAGATTGAGAGCCTGTGTTTCTGCTGGTCCCAACTCCTCATTCTCCCTCACTCCCAGGCACTGAACAGCACCAGGGGCACACCCCCTCCCACGCGCCTTCTCTGCTTCTGATTTCCCTCCTCCTCACCGAAATATTCCGGCATTCCCCAGTGTACAGGAGGAGGGGAGCGGGTGACCCTCACGTTTGTAGCACTTCGACTGGGCAAATCCAAAGAAGGGAGTCAGGCAACAGTAAGGGAGGGGGCAGGGGGGAATCTTTTCCTCACTCCAGAAAGTTGAGCGCCCCACTCTACCCACACTGCGGGGCGGGGGTTGAACCAGCAATGTGCCTTGCCCTGAAGCTCTTTCCCCCTCCTCTGGTCTAAGAGTGGAGTCTTGAAAGAGAGAAAGCGGGAGGAGGGGTTGGTGGTGGAGAGGAGTCCTGCAACATCTGTAAAACTTGGACTAGGAGAAGAAGGAGGAGGAGGAAAGGAGAGCGAGAGAGAGGAAGGCAAAAGGGACAACTTTTCCAACACGTGAGTATCGGAGCAGAGTGTCTTTATTTCCCTCCTTTGGTGGACTTAAAAAAAAAGGGGGGGGCTACAATGCAATTTATACGGGTTGGTTAGAGGGGAGGTCGAGGGGGGCCCTTTCCGATGCAAGTTTTTTGATGCAGTCTAGTCGATTTCCCCCCCCCCCCCTTTGTTGAACCAAATCAGAAATGTCAGTCAGGGCGGGTGAGTCAGAAGGGATCAGATTACAAGATCACTGAAACTGATGTCGGATCCGCGCGCACACACAAACGGAGAGGGCTTCTCTCTCTCTCTCTTTCTTTGCGGGAGGAGGGCAGGAATAAAACAACCACCAATACACACACCGCCCGGCCTCTTCTCTCTCGCTCCATCCCCCCGCGCCCAAACAGAAGCAAAATGCCCGCTTTCATCCTTTGGGGCCGGTCCTGTTGAGCTTTGCAAAAGGGGAGAGAGCGAGATCCCCACTGCGGACGCTGTGCGTGTGAGATACACCAGCCCGAGCTCTTCTATGGGAAGTTTGGGGGGCTTGACAGAAGCAGCAGCAGCAGGTACGTGGACTGAGTTTTGCAAGAAGTTCTTCTTTGTTTAATGGGCTCTGCAAAATGTTTTGCAAGAAGCCAGAGTTTTTGGGCACTTAATTTTCATTTCCGATCTCTCTCTCTTTTAACTTGGAAGAGGGGGGAGCGAGAGGCTATCCGAGATCTAACCAAAAAAATGGCTGTCAAACTGTCCTTAACTTAAAGCCCCCCCCCCCCCAAAGTATACAGTCATATGTAAGTATTCTCTCTCGCTGCCTGCCCTACTGCACTCCGAAAGGATTTTGAGGCTTAATGTCCCACAGTTGAACTGCAGATTTCCATGCAGCAGCTGCTTTTCCCCGCAAAGAAACTGCTTGTTATTTTCATGCCAGTTTCTTTGGCTGAAACTTTGTTGCTGTAGCAAACACTCTGTCCTGTCTGGAGAGGTGGAAATGTCTCGGATGTGTGTGTTAGTTTTGGGGAGAGAAGAGGAGAGGGAAGTTCGTTTTCTAGTACTCAGTTTTGATTATTCTGTAGGAGTTTCAGGGGAACGGCTTGGGAGTGGGATGGGGGAAGGCGTCTCGTTCATAACAGAGGAAAAGTGAAAGTTGTGCCTTCTCTTTATGATTTTGTTGTGACTGCTGCCTTTGGAACTTGGGAAGCTGCATACACTAAACTGCTGGGATCTGTACACCCTCTACAACTCCCCCCTTACTCCTTTCTTCCACTCCTCGTAATGTATGGAGACAAATATTGCAGCGGGGAGGGATTGAATATGAATCACTCCCGACAGTTACTTTCTCGGCTTTTTTTGGGGGGGTGGGAATGGAGAAGAAGGAGAACGCATATATGATTTGCTGCAAACCAATCCCTGTACTAGGACCTCTGCATGTTCTTACATCAAATAACTTTAAAGCATTATAGGAAAGTGGATATGCGGTTGTGTTAATTCGCCTGTAAACTTAGGTTGTTTGCACAGTTGCTCTTCTTCCAACCCAGATGATATAAACGCGCGCACACACACACAACACTAAATGTGAAGCTTTCAAGTCCTGGCACCACGTGAAAAGAAAAGGTAAAAGGAAATCCCCTCCACACCGCCCCTCCATTTTTTTAACCCTCTGGTGTATAGTTTTGAGCTGGTCCTTTGGGTACAGTGTTTGTGGCCTTCTGCCAGTTTTTATGTAGATATATTTATGTAAAACATTTTCTCTCAGCTCTTTGCCAGCTGTTCCACATTTTCCAGCTGCCACTTCTGTTTGACATGATGGACTGTACGGATCTCAAAGTAAAAGAGCCTTTTTAGTCAAAGGTATGGATGTTTGTCCACTTGGTATATAATGTTTAAAGTCTAATTCACCAGAGGAGTGCTAGCTAGCAATGCATACCCCACGCATCACACTTTATTTTCAAGGGTTAATAAAGCATATTTTTATTTTGAAGTTTCATCATGCTTATTTAACTTCCTTTATGTGGGATCACAGAAGAACTCCAATATAAAAATGGTTCAAAGCCTTTGAAATATGTGGCTAATTAAATTAACAAACCTTTTTAAAAGGGCGCCAGAGTCTCTCACTGTGTCTCTCTACATGCCTGATATATGTATCTATGTGGGAACCATTTAGGTCTCTTTAATGCTTAGAAATCACTAAATTTCTTTGTGTTATACAACTCTTTATAGTTTCATATTTTGGGAGATTATGAACTGAAATCCACAAGAATGGGCCTTAATCATTTTGAATATTTGTGCAATTGCATTGTAATTTTGAAAGGTACCTCACTGATTGATTCCTATAATTATTTCATTTAGGTCCTTTATTAAAAATTAATAATAATCTGACAGTTTCTTAATTACATATGTCAAGATTATTTTGAAGGGAGAAAAATGCTATGTTTTCAAAGAAGAGTAACATTAAAATGTAAAAATAGTTCTGAATATACCACAGGATTTCAGCTGAGGGATTATATTAAAAGTAATGGTGAATTAATTTAACAATATAAACTGTATGAAGTATCCTCAGAATTGGTTTATGAAATGAAATTTGGGGTTTAACAAGCTAATACGTAATACATTTAGTTGGTTAGTCTACACTCAGATTTAAAGCAAACATTAAATAACATTATCTGTGAGACAAGGTTACTTTTAAGCAGAACATCATTTCTTTTACACGAAAGATCGTGTGGTTGAAAAGGCACATCTAATGTGCGGGGAAAAGGCACTGTTTTAGTGTATATAGTTCTTTAAAAAAAACCAACAACCCAGCAGTAAAGGAAGTAAAACTGTGCATTTCTTGCACATGGCTTTCAGTATGGCATTCTGTTTTCCAAAGCATTTTCCTGTCCAAGTAGTACAAAACAAAGAATTACCTGCATTTTCCTTAATGAGTTGACTCCTGTTTTGTGCTTAAAATGTATGCATTAGCCAACACAACATTTAGCAGTGCATGTAAAGTTCATATCTGAAGGTATATTTTGAAATGAAAATGAAGTAGTTTGTAGCTGTGTTTATAAACATTCCATGTTTAATTTCTTAATTATTTTTATTTTGGATTAGCTGGTACCTAAACTAAAATATTAAGACTCCTCCATAAAAAATTTTAGTAGAATTTATTTCCTTTTGTGAGTTACTTAATAAAAATACTTTTCAGTTATCCATTGTATGCTAACTTTGGAAAGTTTGAATTACACTTTCGCTCTTATTTTTGGTAAAACTATTTCCCCCTGCACCCAGCAGCTGGTTTGATCCTGACTCTTTGAATACAAGTAAGAAGTGAAATCTGTTTGGTTGCAAAGTGTTCTTGAAAAGTTAGTCATCTTTGCCCAGTAAATAAGGTATCTGATGCTTATTAAAGCAAGATCCATTGGGGGGAGGAGGAGGGAATTATGAAAGGAAGTAGTTTAATGATCAAGGTTGCATACACTTAACTATATGGAGACTGTAATATACTAAGAAAAAGAAGACTTGAAGGAAAAGTGAATCAATGAGTCATGAAATCCTTAGGAAAACCTTAGTAATGGAATGTTAATGCTTTTAGACTATAGTAGATTATCTTAAAAGTCAGACTTTTCTTCTTTATGCAATTGTTGTAAATCCCTAGCTAAAGAATACTTTGAAGAAGGCTTTAGTTTTGCTAGCACTCATATTCTGCAGTCATTCTGATTGTTTTGGAAGAGTCAAGAAATTTTCTGCCAACTTGCAGCTAGGTAATTAAAATGCTAAAATGGCTATAGAGGAAACTTTTTATTCAACAAAAGGTTCAGCTCTAATAATGACTTTAACTTTCCTTTCAACTACAGGTTTTATAGACACCCTTCCCCCTCCCACCCCGCCACTGCCTTAGATTTTGTCATTTTTATATGTGCATTGATTTGTTATAATTTAAAATCAAATCAAATGAGACAGAATAAACAAAAATAGGGCATGGCTGCTGAAAACTTTTCAAGTACTTTCAGTGTGTTTTTCATCTTTACTTTTATTTGATAGGTCTGTGAAATAGAGTTGTAGACTGGCCCAGACTTTAAATGAAATTTCACACTTTGATGATTTTTTTTTTTAACTTTGATATATTGACAGCAAAAGGAGCTGCAAAGCTTTTATATAACTTGAGCAGTAACGCCAAGCAGCAGTCAAACGTCTCTATGCATTTGTGTTTAACTGCAGAAGAAAAACATGTCCATGGGCAGTAGAGGTTCTTATCAACTCCCTAATCCCAGATCCCAGCAAACCTTGAGGGCATGCCTCAGATCTTGCTGCAATCATTGTAGACTCTCACAGTTTGCAGATTAAATATGCTATGTGTTCCTGGCTCCAACAACAGTTTTATGAGCTCACTAAGCTTCCTGTTTAAAGATCCTTTTCTGAAGTTTTTAGGAGCTGCTAAAGGCAATGCTGTCTGGAGTAAGTGGTACTTGTTAATTTAGAGACACTTCAGATATTTCATTCTGTCTGTAAAAATAGCCAAAATTGTTGTTTTCAGATTGAAAGTCAAATTACACTGAAAAAAGGCCCCTTTAAAGAGTGATACTGTTGTTTTTAATGTGTTTATGATTATCCAAGGCTGCAAAGCATACATGGAGCTTGATTTGTTTTATGATGGTTTGGCTTTGAGTAGTGTCTTTAAAATTAGACTTTTCAGTTGTAATTCCAAGTGTATCTTTTACTACATCATTTTTGAACGTCTTGTTATTGATTGATTGATTGATAGGCTGCTATAATGCATCTTTAAGGGGTGTTTCTTCACCTCGTTCCAGCAAAATTTTAACAAAAAATAAATATTTGCTGCAGAGGGCGAATTGCAGACATTTATATAGTTTGATATTGGAGACTGCTGGGCCTCAGGAAAGTACTTTAATTCTGTGCCCTAACTTCTCCTCTAGCTGGTAAATAGTTAACGCCTATACTTCATTCATTATAATCATGTTTATGTATTTGGCGTAATAGTCTTAATTAAAACGGAAAATACTTATATCATTGTCCAACAACATGTGTCATGTTATTCCCAAGAGAACTTGAGCCAATTTTGTGTTTAAAGGTTATTCAGTGAATGAAATTGTGAAAACCAATTTGTCAAGGTACTGCACAGTTTCTGTTGGTTTTCAACCCCCAAATTCATTGTCTGCGTGGCCTAGTCATTAGTCATCAGTGTATTAGTGCTGCCTTCAGGCAATGCTGCCCAGCACTTCTTCACACCATTATAGCTCTAAAAGTGTACTCTGCCGATTTGTAGAATTACTGCTCTGATTTCCGCTTGGCTAGGTTTGAGGTAAGTCCCCTTCCTACTTTCTAGCTCACTCTAATCTGTGCTTTCTTTTAAGGCTGCTTTCTGCAGAGATTTAGGGGAAAACTTTCTTAAAGACTGTGTTGGCATCATACTGTGGTTTTGTTGTGGCATGCAGTGTATAAATTGTACCTGCACTAAACTGAAAGTACATTAAATTGGTTTTGATTGAAGAGCTGGTGTTTCTCTATTTAAAAAAAATCTAAAACCTAATCAATTGATTTTACTGTTGCCTAATAGTTTGTTTATACTTTAAAAAGAAACTAATTAATTGGGATAGAGTACACCTTGTTATTCTTGACTACACACTTCCTGAGTGTCAGCACAGATTATGTTCAGAACACATTATCAGATTTTATTTCATGAATATGGTATTTGACATTTCCACTATAGTTGTAGTTATTTAGTTTTAGTTAACATAGATTGGTCCCCGTCCCTCCACCCCAAAGCCTGTTATCTTAATTGAGTCCAAAATACTTACATCTTTTTTAGGTTGAGTATCTGTTATTTGGATTAGGATTGAAGGATCAAATTACCCTTGTGATGAATTAGAACAAAGTATATTTGGATGTTTTTGGTCTAGAACCATGTTTTCTATCTCATTTGTCCTCTTATGTACAAATCTGGTAATGTCAGGAAAATCAACTGGGTGTAAAAATACCTCATCCAGCTGCCTAAAGAATGAAGCCTTCATTAAATAAGATGTATGAATACCTGAAACTGAAGAGTCAGAAACACAGATTAAGCCAATGTCACTTCAGTACAATGTCTGCTGTTCTGAACTGTGCATATTAAAATGAAATTCTAGCACTAAAGATCTTAACTAATAGGACATGTGGCTTGGTTTGGTGTGGCTTAGCACTTTGAACCATGAATCTCTATGGATGGTTTTTCTTGGAAAATAAGACAGCAGTAGAATTCTGTGATTATATTGTGTGTACAGCCTGAGTGGACTGGAAGGTAATTTATATTGCAGCAATGTAGAGTTGTCCTGTTGCAATTTTGTGAGGTTGCAGAAACTGCAAGGAATGCTGATACTGTTTTACTGCTATGAGACAGGTGTAAAACCTAAAATAAAGTTTAAAAGCTGAAGATAAAGTTTTATAAACTACATTTTACACTTTAAAGTCTTCTTGGATGCCTGTAGCTTTCCTAGCTTTTTACTGGTAAGGTTAAAACATCTGTGTTGGGTAAGAATGTGAAATCCTGCTTTCTGGATCAAGTCATCCTTAACATTAACGTATGTTGAGTAGATAAACCGAGTTGTAGGAACTGGAAATTGGTGATTAGAATATTGGACTTCCCAAATCATTTTGCTTGAGTTCTTTAATTTTGTTTAAAAATGCTAATTGTAAAATGTGGCATACAGGCTTTTCTTCTGTGATTCGTATATCCTTAAGTTGGAAACAGAAGATGCATCCTAAGCAATACTTGCATTATGTATGTGTCATCTGGGCTGATACGTGCTAAATATATTCTTCATTGAGCTTATTTGCTGTATAGATTGACATGGATATATAGATCTAGTTTGGATTCTAAGGAAACTTCATTTATTGGGACTGATGATCTAAAACAATACGTCTGAAGAAAACGACCATGCTACTGGAAGTCAGATATAGTGCCGGGGCTCTAATAAGAATATCGTTGCATTTTTCTGTGGTAGTTGTAGTTGAAGTGACCTTTTGTTTGATTAACTAAATATACCATGACACAAAGCACATCCATTACAGGTGTTTGTCGTTTGTTTTACCATCCTGTTCTGGAGAAAGGGCAAGAGAAGAGGGGAAAAGCACACCATATCCTCACCACAAGTGTTTTCAGTGCTAATAACAGTATCAGCAGAGGAAGTCATAGGGCTTGTTATCAACACAGCTAGAGTTGCTGATTGTCTTCCTCTGTGGCACATTCTCATCCTTTCAAATCGACATTATGAGTGACCAAGATCATATTTGATAGAATCCCTGTTTTACAGAAGGAATTTATATTGCTTATATTTGTTTCTTATGATTTTAGATTTATTAGTTTGGTCCATAAAGGGTCTAGGCAAAAACTAAGCATAGATTTAGAAGAGAAATGTAAAATGTAGCCAATTATTTTAATGAAATCAATTGTATAAACACCAAAATCTGAGATTTTTTTCTATGCTAATTCTTTTAAGACTAAATCTACTTTGCCTTAGGTTGTTTTTCTGTAGAAGAGTTTTAAACATAAGGACATAGGATTATAAAACATTAGGCAATAGCACAGATTATTCTGAACCTTCAGGCGATATCACAGTTTTAAATGAACAAGTCTATGTTGTTAATAGCTTGTGTGTCACCCTGTTAAAAAAAAAAAACACTTACTAAAGTAAAGACTTGAAAAAAGGAATTTATTTCTGTGTTTATAAATAATATTTATGGATTCACATTCCATATAAAAATAAACAGTGCTTCTGTTCAGTCCATCCTGGATTTTATATAAGTAGGCCAGAAGTTAGAATAGGGCAAAAAGAGGAATCCAAAGCCTCTATAATTCAAATAGTGTTCTGTTAGACATGAAGTTCATGGAGCTGCTTTTCCTTTTATAAGTTTAGTTGCATAACTTTAAGACAGCTGGATATTGAACGGGTTATGAATATATATATACCCCAAAAGATGCATACTTCTCCACATTATTTAAAATTGCTATAATGTGATGGAAGGCCTGATTATGCAGTCCTTACTCATGTGAGTTGTCCTCATTTAGCTTAATGAGAGCTCCTTACGTGAGTAAGGGCCAGAAGATAGGGCTGTTAGTCCGACAATGGACAGTTAGAACCACATCCTGACGTCCTTACTCAGGCAAAGCTCCTGCTCAGTAGAGTTCTACCTGGGTAAGAAAACAAGTATCAGGTCTTAAATCAGTACATTTTTTTCCTGTGGAAAGCTATTTTATTTTGACAGAAAATTTAATCTTTTGTAATAGGAAAAGTATTTAATTGGTATTTTACCTAACAGCTTCCTAAATCCCAGTAACAGAAGTACATATAATGTACTAGTAATAATATATAAGTGAAATAGAACAGAGAAAAACTACGTCAGGTGTTTCTTCAGAATAAAGTGTTGTTTGGTTCTATAAAATATGTATGTTTCAAAATATTTTAACAAACTTGCAATAATTTTTTACATCTCTCTCTAATACTAATAGGTAAACAATTATAGCTATCTATCTCCTGGGTGGTGTAAATATATGTAATTCCTCTAGAGGAAAGCATCAGTTACACTGAACTATTGAACAAGTGTGCTCCAGAATAATTTCTCACTTAGGGCCCTAATCATGGGGCTGATAATAGTGCTGCTTTGCCTAGCTGATTGCCTTTGTTGTTTGTGATCCTGTATTATTGTTGCCACTAGCTATTTAGCCTATCAGGAACAGATCAGATCATCATTAATCAGGCTTTAGGTTGAGTTGTTTTTAAATCTTCAGTTGTACATGGAGGAAGGGGGGTGGGGGTGGGAATCAAAGGGAAGTAATACGTAGGAAAGTACAGCAGGCACATGAATTTTGAAAGGTTGTATTATTACAGTCATCGCTGTGTAGCTTTTTTTTTCTTTCAAATTCAAACAGCAAAACTTTCCTATTTGATTCTAGTATTAGTTTTACATTTTTTAAAATTCAGCACTGGTTTATAAGGACTATGTATTTCTCAAGATAGGCAGTTTTAGAACATGCATGAAAATTAAGGAGAAAAAGAAGAGTTGTGAAGAGTAAGATTTATCCAGTTACATATCATCAGCATTATATTATATTTCTGTATTTAATTAATCTGAGCCCAAATTTTGCCCCATCTTACACTAGATGCAGCCTTATACTGACCAATGAGGTTGCACAGAATATAAATCAGATCAGAATTTGACCAACAGGTCATTCATGGAAGTTGTAGCCAAACTAGTAAGGCCTTAAAAAGATATAAACTGATCTAACTTTTTTGGAAATTCATAGTATCTGAATTAATTATTACACCGATATGGAAGATGAAGTACACCAAAAGCTTAATCTTACAATTGGAGGGTATTTGATAAAATACATGAATCATTTATATTTTGGGGGAGGAATTATCAAGCGTAACTGTGTGAGTGTGACTTTGCATTCATTTTGATGTGAAGCAACGCTAAAATTTAAGAGAGCTTTGGAAGTTAAACATACCTAAATCAAGCTTGTATAAATCAATGTAAAATAGCTCTCACTTAACAGACTAAAATTCTCATGGAAATTTTGCATTTGAATGTAGATGTACAAGACAGAATTTTCTTATTCTTAATATTCCCAAGGAATAGTGTGACCAGTTCTGATAAAATTGATAAAGAGTCCTTTATGCTTGAAAGAGACTGTGTAATTTCCTGATTGTTCTCCATGCCTCCCCTTGTGTTTTTCACTTTCACACAGTTTCGTTGTGTGAGCTTTACTGTATCCCCAAAGACTGCTTCCAGTAGGGTGGATCAAAGTGGTACATATGAACACCCCAAATATGCAGAGTAATTTCTGAAAAACTAAAGATGCTGTGTTTGCTTGCACACTGATTGGGGCACTGTGGATGCTGATAGCAATCAGTGCGAACTTCCCTACTGCTGATGTAATGATGATGAATGCTGTGACACTGCTATTTCAGACCGCTCTTCTCAAGCGGATGCAAACCACTTGTTAATGAATTGAATACAACTACAGCAGCATCAAATAAAACCGGGAAAGGAATTAAAAAAGAGACAAACCAAATAAGAAAACAAAAGGAGGCAGCAAGTGGTTATAGTATAGAAGAAACATAAAACTAATATGCAAATCAATAAGCAATTTAGGGGCTGGATGCTGCAATCCCTTACTTAGGCAAGTAGTCCCACTGAAGTCAGTGAGACTTCTTGTATGAATAAAGGATACTTGAAGGAGCAAAGGCGTGGCAGATCTGTCCCTTTATACCAGAAATTCAGAGAGGAGAAAGAGCAAAGAGGTTAAGTGTTAAAAGAAAATGAAACTAAATATGCATATGAAGGGCCAAATTCTCCTCTCTTGCAGTGTTTCAACCCCGTTGATTTCAGTGAGGTTGCCCTGGTGTAAGTGGGGAGATTTCCCTCCCCACAGTATGCGTATGATTGTTTTTACTACTATGGGTGATTACACACACATTGGTAATTATATTAGTTGAACTTACTTATTAGTGAATTTTATTGTAAGAAATAGGTATTATTACCATTTTGTTGACATTCAAATTAAAAGTGAGGGTATTCTTCCTTTAATTAGTTTATTATTGGCAGCTGTCTATTATAATCTCTTCAATTTAATATGAAATTGATGAAAGTTCCTATTTATGATTTAAAAAGTAGAGACACACCTGCAGACAGGTTGCTGGTATGAGAGGGATTAGGTTTAAAATGGGATTCTGGAATTAATTGTGCAATGGGTTCAGGCCTGCGGGAAAAGTACAAAAGATTCAAGCATGGTTGAATGGGAAAAAGCCATGAATGTTTGCTTTCAGGAAGGAATGTTTATCCCTCTGTTTACCTATGAAAGTTCAGGCTTTAGCCATATAACATTATAGCGTTTTCTCTTTGTTGCAGTCATCATTCATATGCACATGCAGATAGAGGACAGCCATCGAAAAACAGCATTCCAATTTTTGAAAGCAGAGTTCAATTTTGAAAAATATGTATGTGATGTCTCAAGGTTGGGAGCAGGGAAGTCACTGAGCCAAATGCATGGGGCGTTGTAGACACTATAAATAAATAAATAAACCACATAATATTTTGAAAGTGCAAATATTTCATAATATTTTGAAAGTACTTCAGCCTGGGTGTTTTTCAAAACCTTTTTGTTAGTGATCAACTGCCAATGGAAATAAAACTTTATTTTGTCCTGGACCTTTGATCTATCTATCTATCTATCTATCTATCTATCAATAGACTGTGATTTACATGTTTCATTACAGTTTCTGAGAGGGGGAAAAATCACATCTGAGCTTGAGGATAGTGATTCTAAAAGTGTTGGGGGGCCTGTAGCTCCTACTGAAGTCAAGATTAGGCCCATAATATAACTGTGGTCAGAAGAGTGAGTCTGTAAAAATGATATCTTGAGGTTCCATATTTATTATCCATTGATGGCTTCCATGTCCGCAAACATGTCCAAACATGAGTTTTCTAATGGTTAGCTTTGCATACTCAGTCTGCTATATAAGAATCGGACTATTCTTTCTGCCAAGCACATCACCACATTTGATAAAGAATTAGAACATAGTTTAAAATTGAGGGTCTGATGCAGCAATCTCTATGCTAGTAGAACTCTTGTTAACTTCAGTGGAACGTGTATGTGTGTGTGTGTGTGTGTGTGTGTGTGTGTGTCAGGGGCAGAGTAGAAGGGGAAGGAGGTTGACAAGATGGGGAGGCCTAGAAGGACAGGATATTGGTGGTTCAAGAAGCAGAGTTGGTTTCTCCGTAGTGAGATTGCCTCTGCAATGCAGATAGTAATAAAAATAGGCTTCAGTGTGTAAACTAAAACTATGTCTACATGATGGACACAGCTGTACCATCTCCTGCGTAGCCGCTCTATGCTGGCGGGAAAGAGCTCTCCCTCCGGCATAATTAAACCACCCGCAAGAGCGGCGGTAGCTATGTTGGTGGGAGAGTGTCTCCAGCTGACATAGCCCTGTCCCTACCGGCGCTTTTGTTGGCAAAACTTATGTCGATCGGGGTTGTTTTTTTTTTTTTCACACCCTGACCGACAAAAGTTTTGCTGACAACAGTGATAGTGTAGACAAAGCCTAAGTAGATATGGCGGAGAGCATGTATAACCCACACATGTCCTGGGTGTGGTGTTCTGGCCCATTTAGGGGCACTCAGACCACTTAAAGCGAGAGAGAGCTAAGACTGTAGAGCAGATTCATTTTTAACAGACAGTTGGCTTTTAGCTCATACTGTAGAGGCTCATGCCCTAAGCTCCAAAGGTCCCAGGTTCGATCCCGCCGACGACCGGGGTCTGTCTGTGTTACACATGTACAACAAGCTGATATTTATATTAGCAAGTTGCAAGTTTTACAAATTTCTGACCATAAGTGCACTTTAAAATAGTAAGTTGCTAACTAGGGCCTCTGTAGCACCAGTTATGGCATGGTACCGAGGGGAGCAAAATTGCAGAGAAAACTGTGGCAGAAAGTGGGATTCTAGCCTCTAGACATCTCTCCATATTTAAAAAAAAAACCAACTCACCTGTCTAATGGGCTGTGAAAAAAGTAACCAAAAGAAGGAGCAGGAGCCACTTTGAGCCACAAACTCCGCAGGAAAATATGTGGCAAGCTAATGCTGCATATAGCAAATTAATTGCGGCTCCCTCTCTCTCTTGCCCCTTTCCCCCACCTCCTTCTTGGGGTAGCTGCACAATTACTACTCAGAAGCTAATGTTAATGCAGCTACTGTCCCAGCCATGCTGTGACAGCTAGAGAGGAGGAGGCTGGAAACTAGTGAAGAAGAATAATCCCACCTCATAGCTGGCTGGGGATCTTCATGGTTGAGGGGGATGAAACTACTGCAGATACTTGGCCTCTGTGTCGTTTTCTGGCTCTGTCTGTGGCTGGTTCACTCGCCTTGTTGGTTCTGTGACAGCGGGGCAGAATGTGTGGCCTCCACAACTTTGACAGTGATGAAGAGTTCTTGAATGAATTTGTTCCCTTTCACATGCATTAGCCACATGAGTGGGAGTGTGTGGCCCTAAGATGTCAGAAAGCAAGGGTCAGATTCTGCAGTCCCTACTTCGTCCTCACACAGGCAAACCCATTGAAGCTAGTGGAAATGTTGCTTGACTAGAAGATTTGTCCCTTAAAAGTCCAAATAGAGGAAAAATAATGGAGACAACCAAAGCTATAGCTTTCTAAATTCCTTGGAAAAACTGTGTGGAAGATTAGCCTTCATAGAGACCACTGCCTAATTTAACACACTGGTGGACAAAGCACTAAAAATATATGTAGTAGGATTGTCCCCTGTACTGGTTGGGGGCCGGACTAGATAAGATGATAGGTATGGTAATTAACTGAAGCCATGGACTGGCCTCCCACTGAGGAACACACAGGAAAAAAGGGAGTGAAAGTGTGTTGAGAGATTCTGAAAGTTTAAAATTTATGAAGTTCCTATCAGATTTTCCCCAAAAAAGTGGAAGGTTTCAGGGAGTAGCCTCTAAATCCTATGAATTCCTTTAGCCACTGTGCAGTTTGCTGCTGGATAGTCTCTTCCCCCAGGATAGCAAGACTCCTGCAGGAATTATGTTCTCATTGGCCCTCCCCTAAATGACACACAAACTGCCTTGGAAAGGAATGCAGTGTCTTTAATACTGAGGACTTGTATGCTGCTGGAGTTGGAATGGAACTTACCAAGTTATGGGTTACTCCTTGGCTCATTCAGTCCCGTATTCAGACACACCTTCTGAAATTCTGCTCAGGGTGAGACAGGAAATCATTCTATGAATTACAGTAATATTTAGTCCTTATATAGCCATAGGCACCAACTTTCCCCGGCGCCGGTGGGTGCTCGTGCCTGCCCCACCCCGACTCTACCCTTTCTCTGCCCCCTCCCTGCCCCATTGGACCCCTTCCCCAAATCCCCTCCCTGGCCTCGCCTCTTCGCCGAGCGTGCCGCATTCCCCCTCTTCCCCCCTCCCTCCCAGCGCTTGCCGCGTGAAACAGTTGTTTCGTGGCACAAGCGCTGGGAGCTGGGGGAAAAAGTGGGCACACGGCGCGCTCAGGGAAGGAGGTGGAGGCAGAGGTGACCTGGGGCAGGGAGCTGCCAGTGGGTGCAGAGCACCCACCAATTTTTCCCAGTGGGTGCTCCAACCCACGGAGTCTGTGCCTATGTATATAGCACTTTCAGCCACCTATTTCAAAAGACTTTTCAAAGGTGGGTCAGCATCATTGTCCCCGCTTTTACAGATGGAGAACTGAGGTATAGAGAGGTGAAGTGGCTTGCCCAGGATCGGTGGTAGAGATGGGAACGGAATGCAGGCCTTCTGACTACCAGGCCAATTCCTTGTCCTCTGGGCCACTATACTTCCCTTAGTAGTGATTCACATAGTACCTGGGCCTTTCGTTGTTCCCCACTATATAATGATTAGTTTTGGGATTATTTTATTGCACTGTTAAACTAAAGTGCCCCATTAAATGCAGGGAAAAGGTTAACTAAAGAGCTGCATTTATATGGTTCAGCAATTTTGCTTTGTGCATATTTATTAAATTTTTTACCAGGTCAGTCAAAATTGCAGAAATCAGTTAACATGGGGTGTAGCAAAAAAGTGTCATTAAATATCTTTATAGGTTACATTGTGATTTATTATTGAGTTTGGTATTTACTTATAACATAGTTGACTTCAGCTAAAAGTTGAGCTAATCTAGTCCTAGAATAATGCAACTTATTTTCTTTTAATATCTATTTGGTGACATCTTGGTGGGGGTTAGACTAGATGACTCTTGTGGCCCCTTCTGACTCTGTTTCTATGATAATTGTAACACCGCTCACAAAAGGAAGCATCTAAAACTCCTTTTTTTAAAGTCAAGTTTGCTGATTTATATACTTTTTTTAATGTGGGACCTAGTTTTAGTTCTTACAGCACTGCTAAGCAGCGCTGTACTTCTTTGGGTCTCAGCACCGTATGTGCTGAATATTGATCACTTTACTTTAATAGACTGCCATGTGTCAAGCTAAGCTACAGCCAAGAGCTTGGAAATACCTATGTTCCTTGCAGACCAGGATCACTGTAGTCACAGTACCTTGAAGTGGAATGCGCGTAGAATTTTACCCTCTTGGAAACCCCTGGGTTTCTTGGGTTTATGTCACAAATATGAAAACTCTAGGAATATGGTGAAGTGATCCAATGGATATAAAATGACGGAACGATGAGTCAGTGCAGATGACAGTAAAAGTAATCAGTGAAAGGCAGAATAACTAAACATGCTTTTTGCATGGCTTTCCATTTTCAGGGTTGTCATGCAAAGAAAGTGTTCCCATTATCTGTCACTAGCAATCACATTTGCCTTTCTCTGTGGTTTTCAGAGCATTGTTCCAATACGCTTTTGTTTGAGTTACATTTTTAAACAAACAAAATGAGAGATGTTTACATTAATAAGGCAAGATAGACTAGGAGAGGTAATTCGTTGCTGTCTATTAGGAGTAGTGAGAATGCTGAAGATTAAAATTTGGCTTCTACAGTAACATGATGGTTTGTCTCAGTTCTGCTACATGGTTCCAAGCTGTTCAGGACAAAGGAAAAAAATCCCGCCTTCTCCCCCCACCCCCCTTCAAGTCCATTAAAATTCTTACAGGGTTTTAAAAAATGTGGACCTTCCTGTCAAAGCAGCAGACTAGACCATGATGCTGATTCTGTTTAAAAGCAAATGTGCTTGTCTCTGGTGTTAGCATTTCCTTAAATTCCTTAGGAACTCATGCATGCAAACCTGATTTGATGAGCTTCATGAAATGGCCTGTGGATTTCTAATGCTGCTGTGCTGCAGGCTCTTCTTCAGGTGAGAAGTGTGGCAGGTTTCTGACTAAGCTTTTTATGGCATTTGAAGTTTATGACTCTATATTGTTTTATTCAGGTATTAGTGCGAGGAGAGCTGAAGTAATGAGAAGTCATCATGGAGGCCCAGTCCCATAGCTCTGCCACAACCGAGAAGAAAAAAGTTGAGAATTCCATAGTGAAATGCTCCACTCGAACAGATGTCAGTGAGAAAGCTGTTGCCTCCAGCACAACTTCCAATGGTGAGTAACAGCAGGGATTTACTAGCAGCAAAACCTACAGTAATTTTATGTTCACTGCATTCCTTGTGAATTGAGCATTTGCACCTGGATCTGTGTTTGTTCTAAGGAAAGACTAAAGAAAGCAAACGGGAGAAAAAAAGTGGATAGGATATAATAAACCCTGTTTTGGCTTCAGACATAGCCTTTTTCTTCCAAATTTTCTAATTTGAGATGTAAATCTGCTAAGTTATTTATTGTAGGAAGTTCCTGTTTTGGCATTTTGGAAATCTTCTTGATTAGCCTGGCAAGCATTGCAGATGCTTTGCATTTTACCATGGAAATCTCTTCCAGTAGTTAGATAATTAGTTATTACAAAAGAGACAAAAGTAGCCTTGCCAAAATTAATGGCAGGGTTTTTTCTCTCTTGTTTTTCAAATAAACTTGTCTATTGTAAATTTTTTCCCCTGTCCCTGAAGTTCTTTAATGGCTGGTGACAAAATCTCAAGTGAACTTCCAATGAATTCATTTCAAAGTTGTGACTATAAAGGTTGCAGATTTACAAAAATGAAGGGGTTTAGTCAACTCTCCCCAGGGATTACCTCATTTTGCAATTTTGGATACTCTGTGCCATTCCACGCCCCCAACCCCTTTCTTTGTTTAATTTACAAGAGCTAAAATCATTGGTCCTTACTAAAGCAAAACTCCCATTGAAGTCAAGGGAAATTTTGTTCAAAGAAGGCCAACAGTATTTGGCCCCATGGCTTATGATTGCTGCAGATTAAGCTCTGCATTTAGCAAAGAAATTCAGGCAATCAATCTGGTAACTGTTACAGAAGAAAAAAATGGCCGTTCTTTTTTGTGTATTGGAGTTGCTGTGCATCCCTGGGAGAACTCGGAGTGTCCCCTCCTCCACCTTGCATCAAGGCCACCATCTTTCAGTCAAAGGCAGGGTTCACTGTTCATTGAGTTGAACAAAAGCGCACACACCCAAAGAGAATAGGTGGAGACTTGAAGTGAAAAATGCACAAGTTCTGCAGCTGTACTGAGGGGCAGATCAGGAGAATAGTTAAACATTTGGGGGAACATATCCCTTCGTCCTTCCCAGTGGTTCTGTCACTAGATTTAAAGCATGCCCAGCCCCAGCTAAGGCAGGGATCAAGTGAACATAAAATCTCCCTGTTAACTACTGGAACAACCCTGCCAATTTTTAAAGTATGTTAGATCAGATCCTCAGCTTGTGTAAATCTGCACAGCTCCAGTGGTGTCACTAGACTTACGCTGATTTACACCCGCTGAGGATCTGGTCCACTGTATTCTTTTCAATGACAGGATTTTACACATTGACCTAGTTTTTTTACACATATACATGCTTAAATACCCTGATGCAAATCCCGTATAGTGCGCACTCAACCACAGTGTAGGCACACGTGAGCTATGATTGACAGTGTTGTCTGATGTTTGGATCAGAGGACCAGGAGTCAGGACTTCTGTGTTTTTTTTCTTTCTTTTTTTTTTTTAATCCCCAGTTCTGCTGCTGACTTGCTGAGGTCCTTGGTCAAGACACTTAATCTTTCTCTGTTTAGTTTACATACCTGGTTAATGGGAATATCAGTAGTTAACTATCTTTAAAAGGGTGCTGTGAGGCTTAATTAATAAAAGCACTTTGAGATCCTCAGAGGAGAAATATAAGGATAAGGAATTATTATTAACCGTGTTTTTTGTGAATGTTTTCTGCAGTGAGACATTAATGCAGTACACCCTTGGTACCCTTTTGCAAAACTCTCTGATTTTTTTTTCTTTCTGAAAAATGCAGATTCAGGTCAACAGAAACATTTTGTGTATTTGTGTCAATTCTGGCTACTTGTTATGGTTGAACCAAAAAAAGAAGAAAATTCAGAAATGTCAAAACAAAAAAAATTTTTTTTCAGTCTAAAGGGGAGTTAGGTGGCTTTCACAGAACTGAGGAGGAGGAGGAGATTGAGAGTGTGGGACCTCCCCTTATAACCAGTTGTCCAGTGGCTAGGGCACTCACTTTGGGAGTGGGAGACCTTGGATAGAATCCCCCACTCTGGAGCAGGGACTTGAAGCCTTCCAGAGGAGCGTCCTAAGCATCATGCTATAGGCTTTTAGGTTTAAGGGGTCGGGAAAGCTCCACTACTGCTTCCTCCTCACAAAATTTTTTGTTTGACCCAAACCAAAATTTTTCTGACTTTTTCAATTTGTGGAAAATTCTGAAAAAATTCAGTTTTGATTCAACCTGAACCAAAATTTTGTTTAGACTTTCTTCGGAACTGCCAGCAAACTGAAAAATCAGTTATTCCCACAGCTGTAGGACACACTCTACATCTAGTCAAGTCAATGACAAGGCTCCCTGTGACTTCAGTGGTTAAGGATTGAGCTGTTAGGTATGCTTTTTAATTGAGTCAATCGTAAGTAAATTCAGGACTGGAATGTCTGACCTACCCTAATATACAGCCAGCCCTAGAATTCTTCCACAAGGGCAGGATTGAGCCTTGGATGGATATAAACTCTTCAAGGGTATTAAGATATTTCTCTTAAAGTAGTCTATATGGTCCATGTATAACATACTGAAATAAGTAATGATACTAAAACTTAGGAATTTAGAGATACTGAAGGTTATAATTCCGGTATGCTAAAGTTTTGTCTCTTTGCAAATGTGACTGCCATGTTAATGAATTTTGGTAACAGGAGACAAATTTTATTAATGCAGCATGAAAGCTCTCTGTTGCATCTTTTGTTTTGTAATACTGGAATTGTTAAGTGTTAAATGAACTTCACCAGCTGATATAACACACCATTTGCTGCACAAACATTCAGTTTCTGTTTATGAATCGCAGCTTTTTACAAAAAGGTCAAATAACATAGAATGGTTGTGATTTACAGTTTTCTGCTTTCTTAAAACAAGGTAAAGCTGCTTAAAAATATACTGAGTAATCATTGGTGTATTTACCAAACAAGGCCCCGCATGTGGCCATTACAGATCAACATCTGCCAGTCATACCATCACCTCATAAATATATCTAAAAACTGTGTTTTCCTTTCTGGACAACACATTAATTAGCAAGTTTGCCGAGTAACATACACTTGAGTGACAGCTGTCCAGGAGTTGCTATGTGAACTGGCATTTTGTAAGTGGCTCCACTGTCTTCTAAAAGATTTACAATTGAGTCATAAATAGGTTGAAAGCTCTTAGGGTTTTGTGCAGAACTTACAATTGTGCAGGAGAAACAAGGAAGACTCTATTTTTAGTATTTCTTTACAGTTCCTGAAAGAAAATAACTGTTCAATGCACCTGATAGCAGTACCTATGTTTAAATAAATATTATGTATGGAATCATTTAAAAAAAAGAAAAAGCATTTTATTGTCTGATACGCAAACTCTGTTTTATTTAAGAGTCTCTTTGGTGCATGAGTGTTATTGAGAACTATTTGATGATAGATTTGGGGCCCGATCCTGTGGGTGATGATTCTAAGTGCATATTATTTCACATAGGCTCAGACCCATTGACAGGCTTGGCTCATAGTTTGCACTTTGGCCATTTATGCTGAACTACCATGATTACTCTACGTAGAACAATAACAGCAAATTCTGTTGCAGTCACTTAACCACAAACTGTACTATAGTGCTAAACTGCCAGCACTGTGTTAGTTCAGGGGCTGCCAGCATTTCCATTATAGAACCCAAATTTCAGGGATTTATAACTCTGCTATTAAAATGTGCTCCAGGCTGTAACGTGCATGGAAGGTCTCAGTACTGGAGTAAATTAAAACTTTTTTTAGGCATATGCTCAAAAATAAAAATCATGTTTTTGTAATAATTTTAAAACACGTTTGCTAGTATTAGATGTCTTATGGGACTGCTGTATTTTGTTTTGAATGAATTTTTGAAGGCCTTTGGTCTCTTCTTTGGGTTTTGATTTTGTGTATATCAACTAAAACCACACATATCTTACTATGGTACACTTCTTTACAAATCTGTCCTTTTCCCCTTTCTTTGTATGAACGCTATATTTACTGCTAGGATAGTGTTCAGAATAAAACAAAACAAAACCCTTAAAAGAAATTTGCTAATGGAGATATTTATACAGTACTTTGTGAATGAATGAGAATCTATGACTCTAATGTCAAGGTATGAAAAAACTTACATTTATTTGTAATTTAATACCCTTAGAATGAATCCACTCCACGAATACAAAGTATTAATAATAAACATAACAAATGAATATCATTTTCACATAGTTGCCATGTTACTAACGTTTATGCTGGAATAATTGTGCCTATGCCTCAGACATAAACCCTGACACCATATTGATGTCATGAAGCTTCACTAACATGCTTCCACATCCCCCTCCCCATCCACAAAATCGGGCCAGGGGCTGGGGGGTAATAGGTGCCTACATAAGGCAGAGCTCCTAATATAGGGACTGTCACTATAAAATCAGGACACCTGGTCACCTAATGCACCCCTACCACCATCATTTACGAACACAATAATACCTTTGTGACATTGGATGCACACAGGTGAGGGAGCTGTTCCCTGCAATGTTCATTTATCTGTGTATTGATTTAGACCCTGATCGTGCAAAGTGTTCCATGCACACAGTAGTCTCATTAACGTCAAGAAGGGAACAGCTGTTATGAGAGGGGTCCAAAGGTAATAAACTGGTTTGAGTACAGATCACTAGCATTTTCTGTGGCCTTTTCTAGGGAGTCTGCTTGTTAGGGCAACTTACACCATTGTCCTGCTAGACGTTTCTTTCTCCTCTGCTGGTCAAGTGATGCCTACTATGGTAATAAATGATCACCCGATTTAAAAAACAAAACAAAACATTTTCCCTCCTTGATGTGAAAGCTTTAAACATTAGGTGTTTCTAGAGCGTTTGAGACAATACCCAAGCATCTGCCTTACTGAAGTATAATAAATGCACACAGTTAGGTTCTGCTCCTTCATCTTGTTGCACTTGCATGACACCCTGCACATATGTGGAGCCTCATTGACTGCAGTGGCTATCTGCATGGAGGAAGGGGACTGATTCAATGGCTTCTGATCCTTATGAAAAATTTCAGTGTAGCTCAGAGCTGCAATCATGCAAGTGCTGCAGCATGTGCTTAACTGTAATCATCTAAGTAGCTCCAGTGGGACTATTTGCATGCTTAAAGTTAAGCATCTGCTTTATCACTTCAGTAGTTTGGGCCCTTAGATATTAAGTTCTGCTTTGCAAATAAATGGAGCTTAACGTTAAGAAAACAAAAGGAGTACTTGTGGCACCTTAGAGACTAACAAATTTATTTGAGCATAAGCTTTCCTGAGCTTATGCTCAAATAAATTTGTTAGTCTCTAAGGTGCCACAAGTACTCCTTTTCTTTTTGTGAATACAGACTGACACGGCTGCTACTCTGAAACCTGTAGTTAAGAAAACACTTCCTTTTAAAAAAAAATGTTGACAACCAATCCCCCTCCCCTCACACTCATACTATTTGGCGTTTGAATTTCTTCATTGAGTCTGTTGTATGAATATGTTGGTGGGGTTTTTTATTTTTAGTTTATTTTTGGTGAACAAAATCCAGTGAATTCCCATTACCTGCAAACAATAATATAAAAATGTAAACCTACATTTGACATTATTGCTTGCAATATATTTGAAAATGTTTGCATTCAGCCAGTATTTATTTGCGAATGATGTTTTTATGGGCTTTGTTGGTGACTGTAAATAAAATGTTTGTGTTCTGTCCAGTTGTGGCAATAAATGATTTTTTTTTATTTTATTTTTTTTAGTTTGCATTACAAACAATGCAGTTATTGTATAAAAGCTCCTTCAGTTTCTGACAGGCAAGTACTTATTTTCAGTTTGATGTGTTTTGTCTACTTTTTGACCTATGAGCGCTTTTCAGTGTAATCTGATATTTCTTATTAACCTATTACTCGGCTTAAAAAAAAAGAAAAAAGAAAAAGCTAATTATAAACATATGTAGGTTGTAGACTTGACTACCTTTATCAGAATCAGACAGTTATTAAGAACATACTTTAAAGTGATAACAGAAATTATTATATTAATGATGATGTAACTTGAAACCAAGCATGAGAGGAAGTTCACATGCCCACTTTGATTCTTGGAGCCAGCTTCAACTAGGTCTTTAAAAAATAATTTTTAAAAGTTGTCCTTTAAGGATTGAATGAGAGAAGTATTCAGGAATCGGCAAGCTCAATAAGAATCACATTTCCTGTTTTAACATTTGGGTAGTTACTGGCCCTGCTGCTCGCTTTCAAGCTCACCATAAAATAGGTGTTAATCATGATACCTATGCTTTGGCCCCTTTAGTTGAAGTTATATGTCCAGAGTCCTGTTGAGAGGTCAGAGTTCAGAGGAGGTTGTTAGCTATCAAGGAATGTTGCCTGTACTACTTTAGTGCCCTGTGAATTGAGTCCCTCATTGATTATATTTATATGAGACTCAATTCTGCAAGGTGATGATGTGGACTTCTCCTCCCTCACTGAAATCAATGGGAGCTCAGGGGCACTCTTCACTTTGCAGTATCAGGCCCAGAAGGAAACAACATTCTATGGAATCAGCTATTGTAGGTGACAAAAATGTTCTTAAATCCTAAATGTGTGGGTGTGCATCGTTTTTAGTGAGGTGGCAAATATTCCAGGTTACCTCTAGTCGTGATAATAATCAAGCACAGTAGCATACAAAATAAGTGTAACATTCTGATCCTGAGAGGTGCTGAGCATCCATAATAACCACAGGTCCCAAGTGAATGAATTTAAAGGAGGTGGCTTTACTTTGGGATATCTCTCACTGACTCTTGAAAGGCGCGGGGCCAAATTGTTTTCTGAAACCAATGAGCGTTGTTGTATCCATGTAACTGAGAGCTTAAGTTGGTCCTCAGTATGTTGTAATGTGAGGTAGGCAGTCAGTTAAACATGGGGTCTATCTGAGTAATGGAAGCATGGTCCTTTCGGTATGTTTACTAATGGGATTTCAGTTATATTGTTATGGTTTATCATAATTTGAAACAAACTACTCATATCCAGTACTATAGTTCAGTGTTGTGTTTCTTAGTTCTGGGAGCCAGCTTTTTTTCATGCCCTAAACTAAACAATCCAGCACAGACCATGGTCTGCAGAGATGATACAGTACTATAGCATTAATTCTGCAGGGTTTCCCTCCTCTCCTTTCTTCTCTTCCTTCCCTGCACATAACCCTGTGTATGTTAATAGTATGAGGGATATTAAATGTCAATCTTGCTGTATTCCTCTGCAAGTTCCTGGGAGAGATGATTGAACAGCTTATCCCTGCCATCACTGTAATCAGTAAGTAATGACCTAACATCCCATTAGATGATATGAGCTGGAATCAGTAGAAAACACTAGTTAACATTGGTAGCTTGCCACCCAAATAAGGTGGAAGGTTAGAGTTAATGAGCCACACACTTGGAATTAGAAGAGGTGGAAGATTTACTAAAACAGCCTACTTGCAGTGGCCAAAAAGGAAACCTGGAGTGTGAAACAAACAATGGTTTGAAGCGAGGTGCTTACAACATGGCAGCAGTAAATATACCATGTATCTTGTGCACTGCCAGAGTTCAGCAGCATAAATCAAGTCTTGAAAATCTAGGATTTACAACCGACAGTTTTCAAAAAACCAGAGTCTGATTTCTAACAGCACAGCGAAATGGATGCTAGCAACTGAAACTCCAATGATATCATTAATGTTCCAAGGAAGGGCTTTCTTGCATTAAGCCGTGGTCCCTGGGGAAGATATCCCAAAAGAAAGAGGATTTCTTAATGACCTTGCACCACTGAGCCAGTGTGTGCCACCAGGATAGGAAGCTTTACAGCAGCACTTCTATAGTGAGTACTGTTGCAACTCTCATTGTCACTGAAAGTGGATGTCAATACAAGCATCAATACTGAAGCGTGCACGTCAAAGACATAGGAGGGAGGACAGGAAAGGCATTAAGTGTTCTCCCCTCTCATGGGAGCGTCCACAGGTGGTTGGAACTTGACTGAACTTGGGAACCTGCAAGTTATGAGTCCCCGTGGAACAAATTTTACACTGACTTAAAAAACCTCTGACAACCCCACTGACAAGTAGAGGCACAGAATTTGGCCCTGTAATTCTTAAAGCTAAAGCAGTTGAAATGTACTGTTAAGTAGTTTAGCAGATCATGGAATGGTGTGCAATGGTGGTCTAGATATTTTCTATTTCATATTTAACTCTGTGTCCAGTTAAACAGAAATAAGAGTCAGTTGTTTGAATAGGTTCCTGCTCTGTATGTTATGTTTTTATTTTTCCAACTTTTTTATAAAAAAGGAAGATATAAAAATGCAGCTTTCACTATCATAGGAATTGTAATTAAATGCATATGCTAGTAAGTAGTTAAAGTGTGTTTAGGGTCTGTGAAGTAACTATATATAAAAAAGTTTCTTCTTAACCAAAACATCTTGTCTCTTATTTATTCCAAGTAATATCTGATTGCTTCTGCAACAAAAATAGGATTTTGCTACTTTGCATTGCAGAGTCAACACACCTATGAGAGAGTGAGCTAGATTTTATTATCTTATTATGTTTTTTACCCTTTACAAAATATTCACCTTGAGGCGTACAGAAGTGATTCCAGCTTGACTTTTAGATTGTAGGTTATGTCTGTAGCACTGGTGGTTAGAAAATATCACTTATAAACTGAGCACATTTGATCTGGACCTATTGAAAGACAGTAAATATAAAGCTCAACAATTTATTCTATTCAATCACTTCAAAGTAGAACTATGCTGGGAAAAAAAAGGAGTTGTTTAGTTTATTTTAAAAACTGTCTTGTAATGCTTCCTGGGCCAAATTTTCAGAAGAA